>NW_025091323.1:2864904-4217821 GCF_907166805.1 Alternaria atra | reverse complement strand
GCACATCTGTGTGCTTTCTGTCGTGTCGTTTACTGTCTATGCGGTCCTCTAAAGGCCTATCATGCTAATCCGCACCTCTTGCACCCTGCGCTGCAGTTAGCGGCGCAGTTGTATTCTAGTTATAATCTTATTTAGCGGATATCTTAGTGCCTTAATTATGTATCTCTAATTTTCTAGGGGTTTTTCTGTACGCCTACTCTGTATTTTACTGTTCCTTAGGTACTGTGTTTCGCTGCTAAAAGCTCTTCTGTTTACAGTATCATGTTATTACTATAAATCGCTCTTTATACCTTCTGCATGCTTTATCTGTAGTCTTTTTCTGCTATTTAAGGCTGTAGAACAACATGTTCTGTAAAACCTTTAGAGTATGTTTTATGCGCTGTATTTTGTTTTTAGTAGCGCGCAGCTTTCCTAAGGCTAGAAAGGTTGTGAGGTTCAAGTTTTAATCGGTCGCTATATGTAGTAGAGTGTTTCAGTAGTTCCCTATCGAAACGTGTGCTCAATGTAAGTAAGTAGAGTATATTGTGTGTGTTGTATGTGTGGTGTTCGTGGTCTGAACGGGGTTCAGACATTCCTGTCCCTTTTCTACTCTCTGTGTTATCTCTAAGCCCGATAGCCCTTCAGATCTGCAGTTCCCCTAGATTCTCTACTACAGTACGCTAACGCTGCCTACACTAGGCACAGTCGCCTAGGAGGCGTAAACACTACGTAACACCTGTAAGATAGAGGCGCAATCTACGCTAGTTTAAGATTGTATGTAAAACTACTAAGGGTTACTAGTAAGCTTATTAGACAAGTAGGTTAAGCAGCTAGGTAAAGGCGCTTAGTAAATAGCTTATAATATAGTATTAATGTAAGAGGAAGTAAGAAGCCTTCGAGAAGCTGTTAATTCGCTTATGAAGCGTAAGAGTTACAAAAGGCAGTAGGTATGCGTAGAGGAGACTCTAATAGTTAGTAAGGTATCCAACTTAATTACTAAAAAGGAGAGTAGTAAGCGTAAGGATACTAAGACGCCTGTAAAGAGAGTGCGCGTAGAGAGGCGCTGCGGCCGTTGCAGCGAGGTTAGGCATTATCTCACACCTGTAAGGTAGAAATAGAGGATGTAGATAATAGTAACGCTTCTAAGTAATAGTAATTTATTACCTATAACCTGTTTCACCAGCGAGCGGCCCACCCCACCGAGCGGCCTAGTTCCCCCACCAACACGCGTACCTAGCAACAACACGTAATGTCTTAACAACTACAACCTCTTAAGGCTTATACTAAAGCTAATGTGCAGCTTGCCCTCTTAGACGTTAAACGTAACCAAATTCCAAGCCTGCGGCGTGCGGAGGCAGTCTACAAAGTCCTAAAGACGACGATACGACGGCGACGCGACGGGAAGCCCTCTAGACGCGACTGCGAGCCAAACTTAAAGAGCCTGACAAAGCTAGAAGAGGAGGTGATTGTACAACGTATACTTGATAAGAATCTGCGTGGAGTACCGCCCTCGAAGCTACACGTACGAGATATGGCTGATAGATTGCTGCGCGATCGCGGCGTTAAGTCTGTTAGCAAGAACTGGGTTGACAGGTTTATCCAGCGTACACCTGAGCTGCGCACGCGCTAGAGCCGTCCATACGATCGCCAGCGAGCTCTCTGCGAGGACCCAGCAATTATTAAGCCCTAGTTCATGCTAGTTTAGAACATGAAGGCGAAGTACGGCATTATAGACGACGACATGTACAACTTTGACGAGTCTGGCTTCCTGATAGGCAAGATATCGTCGCAACTCGTAGTGACAGGCATAGACAAGCCTAGGAAAGCAAAGAAGCTTCAGCCTGGTAATCGCGAGTGGACTACGTTAATACAAGGCGTCAGCGTAATAGGGCGCGTTATCCTACCCTTCCTTATCTTTACCGGCAAGGTTCTTATCTCTAACTAGTTCACTGAGGACCTCCTACGCAACTAGGTTATTTAAGTAAGCCTAACAGGCTGGACAAACAACGATCTAGCGCTTGCTTAGCTTGAACACTTTGATACGCATGCAAGGCCTGTAGGAGCGTACAGGCTGCTTATTATTAACGGCCACGAGAGCTATTGCTTAATAGATTTTCAGGATCGCTGCAAGGAGAAGAAGATTATCGCCCTCTGTATGCCTCCACTTTCGTCGCACCTCCTGCAGCCGCTTAACGTTGCCTGCTTCTCGCCGTTAAAGCGCGCGTACGGCGATGAGATCTCAGCCTTAGCACGCGATCGCATCTACTACATTAACAAACAGACCTTCTTACCAGCCTTTAAAGTAGCTTTTAAGAAGGCATTTACAAGAGAGAATGCTTGCGCAGGGTTTCGAGGCGCTGGATTGTGTCCACATAATCTACAAGCCGTGTTATCAAAGCTAGATGTGCAGCTGCGTACGCAAACTCTACCACAGCAAGATGACGCCGCTTAGGAGGCGCAAACACCGCGTAACGCCAAAGAAATAGAGGCGCAATCAACGCTGATTCGAAACAAAATGCAAATCTATCGAGGGTCTCTAGCAAGTTTACTTGACGAGCAGGTGCGACAGCTAACAAAAGGCGCGTAGCAGATAGCTTATAAGATAATGTTAATGCGCGCAGAGATGGGGCGCCTTCGAGACGCAACAGAGACGCTTACTAAGCGTAAGAGTCGCAAGAGACGCTACGTACGGGCAGAGGAGACACTGACAGTTAGCGAGGTATTAGACTTAATTGCTGAAAAGGAGGGTAGCAGTCGTGAGGAGAGTGAGGAGCCGGCGAAGAGGGTGCGCGCAGGGCGACGCTGCGGCCGTTGTGGCAAGATTGGGCATAACTCTCGTACGTGCAAGGTAGAAATTGAGGATGCGAATGATAGCGACGCTTCTAAATAATATTATACTGTTGCAAGAGTATAAAAATTGTGTTGTGGTGCTAAGCTACGTCGCTGCGCGTACGCTTCGCTAGTGTTCATAGGCCGCTCGGTGGGGTGGGCCGCTCGCTGGTGAAACAGGTTAGTATAATATTATATTCTAGTGCTACACTACGTTGCTGCGTAGGCGTCGCGCTAGTGTTAAGGTAGCAACCTGCTTGTGTTAGCAACTTCCTTATAAACTATGTTAATCAAGAACTCCTTTACAATAACTAGGAACTATCTACCTAACTATAAGGTTATGCTTAAATAATTCTAATAAGAGGTATCTATTTTAGATATAAGTTCTTCTTTTATATTTAGTACAGATAAGTAGCTTAAAGTCGTAACTATTATACGTTGTAAGGTAAGAGATTAGAGTAAAGAGGCTGTTAAAAAGCTTTTTTGAAGTTTCTGTTACATCCTAGCTTAGAATAGTATACTTACAGAAAGAATTTAAAGCCTAACAGAGGTATTAAGGTTAAAAAGAGACACTAAAGGAAGAGCTCTTAGCTTTAGTTTAGTACCCCAAAATAATACTATATAGAAGCTGTTTTCTTGTAACCTAGGAAGGTTTATTAGGCTTAAAATAATAAGAGAGTATAACATTACTAAGAATAGCTTTAATAACTCTAAAAAGTAGAGAAGCTAGAGCAAAGAAAGTAGGCTTAACTATATAAGCTTTAATAAGGTAAGGAGAGGCATATTAAGAGAGAGAGGCTTAAAGAGGTAAGAGAGAAGTAGTAAGCTAAAAGGCTAGCTAAAAAGGAGCGCTAGAAAGCAGCTTATAACGCTAAAAGAGCTATAACTGTGTCCTAAAAGGGTAAGCCTAAGGCCTTATAAGCCTCTACTTAAAATTAGAAGCGTTAAAAACATGTTATTATTTATTTATCTTATGTATAAGCTAAGGTAGCTGCACTAGCCGTCCTAACTTAAATTACTTACCTTAGCTGCACTACTAAGATACTAAGTAAATATAAGTAGCACATGTTAATTATAATAGTATATATAGTACAACTCTAAAATATCTCGTAAAAATAGCTTTTGTTAGTAGCTCTATAGCTTTAACTTTCTAAGTTTATTATATAGTAGGGTGCGTGAAAACCTTAGCTAAGGCAAGAGATAACTATGCACTGTGCGCCTTCACTTTGCTTCTCTCTTTAGGCTATATAAGTACGCGTACGCTCTGTCTCTTCTAGGCTCTGCCACTACTATCTTCTCTACTCTATATACAAGCTTCTACTTAACTAGTTTGCTCTTCTTCGTGTAAAGTCTGCTTTACACTGTCCCTCTTATAGTCTTAATAGTTAAGCATTAGATAAGAACGCACTAGGGAACCCTGCGCACTGGCATACCACTAACAGTATTCTCTAGAAGTAACCTTGTAGCTCTTATAGTTCTAGTAGAGTAATTTGCAAGAATAAGAATGAAATCACAATCCTACATCTATCTGCCTGCTAATAGCGCTATTCGCTAATTCGCAAGCAATGCTTACATCCGCCTAATTTGCAAGATATTTGACGGCGATTTGTTATACGGAGTTAGGCTATACTTCTCTAAGCTCGGTCCGTACCAAGGCGAGGTAGACTAAAGCAGTAAGCCGTGCAGTTTATCTAGCAATTCGTGTAGAAAAGAGTTATCGAAGTTAACTAAAGGTAAAGACAATCTGATTCTATGTGTAATAGAATAACTAGTTAATAATCTGTATAACGTGTTGGATAAGCGAGTGACGCGGGCAAGCGAGCGACGCACCCCAAAACCTACCAAAAATCACGAACTGCAGGGGTCTAGATCTCTAGGTCCACTTAATAGAAATCTCTAAAACTTCTATACTAGAGCTGTATCTAGACAAATAATCTATATTAAAAATTTAAAGGTTCTAGCCTAGGTAGCTAAGTAGCTATTCAGAAAGTACTAGAATGCAAGGATTATTTTAGCGTAGTTTGTTATATCTTGATAAATTCTATAGCTAGAAGCTTAGAAATTTTAATAGAATATTCTTTATATCTAAAGTATTAAGCTATTAAGTTTTTAGAAAATTCTATTTAATAGATCTAGAGATCTAGACCCCTGTAGTTCGTGATTTTACGTAGGTTTTGGGGTGCGTCGCTCGCTTGCCCGCGTCACTCGCTTATCCAACACGTTAAGAGATAAACTATTCAAGTTAACTATAACGAGTGTAATAATAAAACCTTTCTATCTTTATATCCTATTATTAAGTCCTGTGCTATTACTGCTATCCCTCCTTAGCTAGATGTTTGTAATAGCGTTACTGTCCCTTCTTGCCTTACTATCCTAGATAGCTAGTCTTGGCGGGATAGTTTATCGCGTGACCCCTAGCCCCGCGATAATACTTACCTTCTAACGTAGATGTAGTTAACCTCTAACCTACTTTCTATGTTAAGGAGAGAATCCTTTGTGTTACTTGTAACATTATCCCCCTCTTAGGCGTATCGTCCTAATACTTTAGATTATCGTTTTCCTGTGCTGTGTAGCGGCGTTAGTTGCATATAAGGTTAGTAAGCCCCGTCGCGTTATATGCCGTTTCCCTTTCGCGCCTTCCTAACTATACCTAAAGTTCAGTCTTCTTACTGTAACCGCCCGCAATCCTTAACCTCTAAGTGTCGTGCTTATACTAATTACGTAAAAGAGCAGGGTTTAGAGATAGCGTTTTGTTATAAGCGTTGCGAGGAGAAAACCTTCGCTGCTTTATAGATACTGCAACTAGGCGCTGTGCTAGTTGTATTTCTGTAAAGGCGGAGTGTAGTCTTTTTGTTTCTAAGGAAGAGTGAGAAGGTTTAGCGTAAGAAGCGTAAAAACGTCTTAAGGTTGCGCGGCTAAAAGCTTAACTAGCTTAAAGCGAGTTAGAGCTCTTCGAGACTAAGGCGCAGGAGTAAGCGTTTGCTAATTAAGACCTCGCTATTTTAAATCTCTAGGATCGTGCGAAAGAGCAAGCTAAGGGGAATTCTGCCCTTAGTACGGACTTTCTAACAACTAAACTATCGCTACCTAGACTGTTAACTAACTTAGTCTAGTTACATGCTAACGCATCTTTCAATCCTTCTTTTAATTACTTCCTTTCCCTTAAGGACCTAGTCCTCTCTTCCCTAAGTGTTTCTAGTAGTACTTAATTACCTATAACTTACAGTTCGTTAAATTTTCTTTTAGATCCTAAGTGTTCTAGCTTTCTAGCTATCCTTGCTACTTAACTAAGTATTTCTACTAACGACCAATTTTCTGTAGGTCCCTAATTTCTTTAATCTCGTACTCGTCGTCTTTAAGCTCTATATCTATTACTAGCTTAGCATCTAGAGGTGCTAGTTCTAGGAGTTTCTTGTAAAAGACAAGGTAGACGCGTATGCCTAGTAGCAGTTAGAGTTTATAGTTTACTGTGCTTATTTCCTATAGGATATTGAATAGTCCTACGCGGAGGTTATCTAGTTTCTTGCCTAGTTGCTTAGTTTTTAAGTTCTATTGTAATAGGAAAACCCTATCCCCCTTCTTAAAGGTTAGTCCCTTAATCCTTTGCTTATTAGCCGCCTTAGCTGTTGTAAGGTTTCTATAAGTAATATTCTTGCTTAATTCTTTATACAATTCTTGCATAAGGCGTGCCTTATTATCTGCGCTTACTGCGATACTTTCTACGTCTTTTATATCTTAATAAGCAGTCGGCTTATATCTGTAGTTTGCGTAGTGTAGCGAGTATTTTGTTGTTGCTAGCCTTATGCTATTGTATGCTAATTGTGCTGTTAGTAAGAGTTTAACCTAGTTGTCTTGCAGCTTATTAGCGTACATCCTTAGATACTTTTCTAGTGTCTAGTTCGTTCGTTCTGTCTAGCTATCTATTTCTAGGTAGAAACTAGTTAATAGCTTGTTCTTTTCACCTAATTTTGCTAGGAATATTGTCTAATATTTAGACGTAAACAACTTGTCTCTGTCTATTATAAATTCTTTAGGTACTCTATACTCTAACATTAGTGCCTTAGAGACCTTATACGCACAGTCTTCTGCTGTAATAGTCTCTTCTATTAGCACGAACTTTACTCCTTTAGTTAATTAACACACGATTACTGTTAGGCACTAGGTTACTCCGGGCCCGTTCGGGCCGGTATGCCAAGCAATCGCAGTATATTAGCCTACCTTACCGCTGTTGTGGCTTGACAGCGGTTCGTCTCTAGTCTTACAAGGCAATATACCTCTACTTCCACTATCGCGGTGCATCTCGTATCTATAAAGACTCTATTGCTTGACAATTACTAGGACTGTATTGCAAAGCTGTCCTAATCCTAGTTCTCACGATTTTAGGAGCTTTACTATAAAGTGTATCGTTACACTGCTTTATAGTCTTGTTAGTAGCTATAAGGGTTGTAACAGGCCGTAGGGCTTCTGTCTCTTAGGCTTGTTCTGGTAACAAGCTAAACAGTTGCCTCATACATCCTGCACCTTCGCCTGTAAGCGTAGTATCGTAAACACCTTAGCTAGTCGTCTAACTTTTTCTTTAATTACTGCATGTCCGTACTCTAGAGATTTATGCAGTTCCTTGATAAGACTCGATCTCATGTGCGGAGGTACATATATTTAATTCTTTCGAACTATATCTTAGTACTTTTGTTCGTCCTGTAGTAGTTTATTAGAGCCGTTTCCCTTAGGCTCGAACTGCTAGTTAGCTACTTTTTACTACCATTTTTATTATAGCGTTTCTACCTGCTTAGCTACCTTAGCTATCCTAGCTAGTTCTAGCTAGTTATAACGTAAACTACTATTAGGCATCTTCTTAAACATAGCATTATGTAGTTCCTTGTAGCTTTCTTCGCTTAAGTTAGATCTTTAACTTAGTGCATCTACTACTCTATTAAGCGTTCTAGTGTAATAGGTTATCTTAATGTTAAACTAAGCTAACATCTTAGCCTATTAGACTTGTTGTTAGTTAAGTTTCTTTATTATTATAAACCCTACTAAGTTCTAGTAGTTAGTAAAAACCTTAATCTAGTGCAGTAGTCCTAATAGATAGACTTCCTATTATTTTAAGGCATTAACTACTCCTAGTGGTTCCTTATTGTAAACATCGTAGTTAAGTTCTGCTCTAGAGAACTTCCTTGAATAGTAGAACATAGGTCTCTATTTCTTGTCTAGGCACTACTATAATAATACAGCTCTAAGTGCATAGTCTAACGCGTTAGTCTTAACTTGCGTCTCTTGTTTTAGGTTTTACATCTTAAGTATAGGTGCTTTAAGGAATACCTACTTAATTTAATTAAAAGCCTCCTAATGTTCCTTGTTTAATTTAAACCCTATTTCTTTCTTTGTAATCTTAGAGAGGGGTGCTGTAATCTTTAAGTAATCCTTAATAAACTTCTAGTAGTAGTTAGTAAATCCTAGAAAGGGATTGTTTATCCTTAACTATTTTAGGTTTTAGCTAATCCTATACAGCCGCAATTTTCTTTAAGATTATCTTAACTCCCTCCGTAGATATTATAAAGTCTAGGAATTCTGTCTCCTTAACATAGAATTCGCACTTCCCTAGCTGTAAGTATAGCTTATATTTTTTAAGCTTCCTAAGTACCTTCTTAATATGTTCTACATGTTCTTTAAGTAATCTGCTAAAGTACACTAGTACATCGTCTAGGTACAATGTAACAAAGATCCTAAGGTACTTGTAGAGCGCGTTTTAATAACTAATTAAAAGGTAACTAGCGCATTTATTAATCTAAACAGTATAACTATGTACTTAAAAAGTCTATACTTCGTTTTAAACGCCATTATCTATTCGTGACCTTCTTTAATCCTAAGTTAGTAAAATCCTTCCTAAAGGTTGAATTTCGTAAACGACTTAGCTCCTTAGAGTTAATCTATAAGCTCTGTAATTAGTAGTAAGTGGTATTAGTTCTTCTAAGTTGCGCTGTTTAACCTTCTAAAGTTAATATATAGTTACTATTTCCTATTAGGCTTCTTTACAAATAAGATAGGTAAGGCTATTAGGCCTAATCCTAGTTAGATAAATCCCTTTTTTAGATTCTTCTAGATGTAATCTTATAGCTTAGCGTTGTGCTTAGGCACTATAGAGTACATTAGTCCTAGGCTTAGCTTAGCTCCTTCCTCTAGGATAATCTTGTAATCCTAATCCTAATAGTCTACTAGGTCTGTAGCCTCGTTTTCTTCGAATAGTTCCTTAAACTTATTTGCTTAATACTCTCTTAGTATCTCTAGTAGTAAGGGTCCTTCCTTTATAGTCGCGACTCATCTTATCTAAATAACTCCTATCTTCTAAGGGTCCTTTGTATAGATTCTTATAATCTTATGCAGTAAGATCTTGCTAAATCTCCTGTCCTAGGGTAAGCTCTAATTTGTTAGGCGTATCTTATATTGTACTCTAGTAATCTTGTGCATAGGTTCTCTTCTATGTATTGTTTTTATTTGCTAATTAATAGCAGGGTTATAGGTATCTAGCTAGTTATAACCTATTCACATGTCTAGTCCTCCTGGATCTATAATGTTAATGTTTTTTTAGTAATCTATACCTGCTATTTATAGCTTTGATAATTTAGTCTCTAACTAGATTATACCGTTTCTATATTCTATAGGTTTCTTGTTAGCAAGTATTATGAGGATTAGTTTACTTATAACCTAATATAGTATCTTGTGTTTCTCTACTACTTATAGGGAGATTATTGTTCGTGCGGCCCCGCTGTCTACGAGCGCCTTAATATCTTAACCTTGTACAGACATAGTTGTAAGCAGCTGCTTTACTTAACTATTAGCATCCTGTAACTTCCTAAGGGTTGTTTTAGGAGTACCTTTGCTAGCGTGACCCTATCCCTAGCAGTATCCTAGTTTTTTAACTTCTTATTCTCCCTCTACTAGGGAAAGTAGCCTAAGTTATTCTTTAAGCTGTAATGCGTTAAGCATCTATTATCGTAGCAGAAACTCTAGTGTATGTTCTAGTAAGGTATCTCCTCCTTAGTAATCTTCTTCCTAGGTTTCGCCTTCTTAGCCTTGTAAATTAGGTAATTTACAACCTTGCAGATATTTAACAACAGGGTAGCATAGTAGTAGTTGTCTACCTATTGTACCTTGTTAAGCTGTTCTTAATAGAACTTGCATCTATTCTTACACTGCGTCTATAAGAGCCTGTAGTAGATCTCTACCTTCTCTAGTTTATAGATGTAGTAGTTGTCTACTAGGCATTTATCTGCCTATAGACTTAAGTAATAGCACTAATCCTAGTCTGCCCTGCACTTCTCTATATCTTCTTTATAGAACTTACAATCTATCTTATAGTTATACTAGCACACTTTCTTATATTCCTTAGTATCTTCTACTTTAGTAGCTTCTTAGTCTAAAACCTTAGCTATAAGTTCGTTAAAGTAAGGTTGTTAGCGTACGGCTTGGTACCTAATTTTTTTAGCGTCCTTACTAGTAATTATAATTTAAGTCTAAATCGTGCAGTCTTTAGCGTAGTGCGTCTTATCTTTGTATATTTAGCACTAATTAGTAGCTAGTTGTGTCCTTACTATTTTTCTTTTAACTTTCTAATCTGTAGCTCTTAGTTCTTCTGTAACTAAAACCTTAAGTTGTAGTACTATTACGAATCTTTCTTTAGTCGCTAAGCGCGCCTCCTTATAGAGGTCTAAGTTGCTTAGGTTATTGTCTAACTCCGCCTAGGTTGGTAAGGCATTCCTTATCTAATTATCTTAATCTTAACAGCTGCCTATTTAACCTGTTCTTTATTGCAGTCTCTAGCGAAGTGTCTAACTTTACTATAACAGAGATATGCTTTATTATTGTAACGCTCCTAGCGTTCTTCCTCAGAAAGTCCGTTATATCTCTTTCCTTAGGTCTTTCTATCTTTAGCCTTCTCTTGTACCTTACTAGTTATAATAGTATTACTATCCTTGTTATATCTACTACGCTGTTTCCTTATGTTAGCTACTATAGGCTAGAATCGTCCCTTTTACTAAGAGCGTTCCTATAAGTAATTGATAATGCGCGTAGCTAGCTTAATTAGAGCTTGTAGCGTTCTAGGCTTATTATAGTGTACAAGGCTATCCTTAACATCCTCTTTTAGGCCTGCTTTATATACCGTTCGAAGTGCCGCGTCGTCCTAATTAATCCTAGCCTGTAGTTACTTAAACTCTACTATGTAGGCTAATATAGACTTAGTTTGCCTTAGGTAAGTAATTTATTTCTCTACCTAGTTCTTAGCGTCTACTTCTCTAAAGATGCGTCCTATCTCTTGCTTAAATGTAGTCTAACTTACAAACATAGCTCTAGTTTTGTCTTTAGTTCCCTTATATTCTGTATCTAGTAGGTAGTTATCTACGTAGGGCTGCATCTAGTTTAAGGCCTTACCTTTTATATATATGCTTACTATAAGGACCTTGTCCTAATCGTTAGGTACTTTATTAAATTTGCAGTATAAGTCGATGTTAGTAAGGAATGTTCGCAATTTCTCGCGTCCCTTATCGTATTTCTTAGGCGCTACTATCTTAGGTTTCTTTGTAGAAACTAGGCGTTTGTTTAGGGTAGCTATTAGCTAACTTGTAAGCTAATTAATTATATTCTACAGCTTAACTATCTGTTGTGCTTAAATATAGGCCTGTCGCCTAAGGTCCCTAAGCTTTGTAGCGCTAGGGTTCTCCTCTAAGTCCGAATTAGATGCGTTAAGTATAACGTTATTCTCTAGCGCCTAGGAGGGTCCTAGACCCTAGGCTATGTTGTTTTAAGCGGCTCTTAGAGATAACATCTTGTTAACCTTAATTAGGTAATTAGTTAGTTAATTTGTCTACTTAAATCTAAGGGTTGTTAAAGTATTACACAGGGTTAGGCTATACCTCTTTAAGCTTAGTGTTACGGTAACCACCGTGGTTCCCTTGACACTGAACGCGCTACAGAATCTAAGTGCTCCGCCAAGCACCCGAATTCTGCTTATTGGCCGGCCGGGCCTAGCGCTATGCGCACGGCCCCCATCGATAACTTCTCACCGCCTGTACATGCTGATTCTGTTTCCTTACGCAACGTCTTGTATTACACCAGATATCGTACGTAGCCACAATTAACGCTTCTAGTAAGCTCTTAAACACGTGCTCGTAGCATCTCGTGACACTTAGTCTGTACTAAGGCGAGGTAGACTAAAGCAGTAAGCTGTGCAGTTTATCTAGTAATTTGTGTAGAAAAGAGTTATTAAAGTTAACTAAAGGTAAAGATAATCTAATTCTATGTGTAATAAAATAACTAGTTAACAATCTATATAAGAGATAAACTATTTAAGTTAACTACAACGAGTGTAATAATAAAACCTTTCTATCTTTATATCCTATTATTAAGTCCTGTTGTCACGGTAACCACCGTGGTTCCCTTGACACTGAACGCGCTACAGAATCCGAGTGCTCCGCCAAGCACCCGAATTCTGCTGATTGGCCGGCCGGGCCTAGCGCCATGCGCACGGCCCCCATCGATAACTTCTCACCGCCTGTACATGCTAATTCTGTTTCCTTACGCAACGTCTTGTATTACACCAGATATCGTACGTAGCCACAATTAACGCTTCTAGTAAGCTCTTAAACACGTGCTCGTAGCATCTCGTGACACCTGTGCTATTACTACTATCCCTCCTTAGCTAGATGTTTGTAATAGCGTCGCCATCCCTTCCTGCCTTGCCATCCCAGATAGCTAGTCTTGGCGGGATGGTTCATCACGTGACCCCTGGCCCCCCGATGATCCTTACCTTCTGACGTGGACGTGGTTGACCTCCAACCCACTTTCCATGTCAAGGAGAGAATCCTTCGTGTCACTTGTAACACGATTCTTTTGGAATTTTCCATCTGTGGTAGAGGGTGCACAACTCGACCATGTGCAGAACGCCCACATACACGGTAAATGTTTTACTTGTTTCTGACCTACGCTATCACTCTCGCTAATACTATGGGACGCGTTGCGCAAACCGCCTTACGCTAGCATTGGAATCAGCGTTTCTAGACCACGCGCTTCGGTGCAAACCAACCCGCGAGCTAGTCGGGCCGAAGAAGCATTGATGTTGCTGACAGGCCTTGCAAATTGACGATTCAAAGGACCGACTTCTTAGCATCGTTTCATCTCGTACGGCGTTATCCTTCACTATGCATCATCTAATCATATAAAGGGGCTTGGTATAAGACGACATCATGATAACGTCGTTCGTATTACGACGCCTTTTCGTGCCTTGCCCTTTTTCATCGCCGCTATGCGCACTACCTCATTGATTTTCAGCGTCCTTTGCCCTGTTTCACTCGCAGCTAGCGCAGGATGTGGAAGCACCTTGCCTTCGGGGCTTACACCGGGTAAATCTACCACAAACGTGACAATATCCTCAAAATCCGTCATTGGCAAGACTACCGAACGCCGATACATTTTGCACCTGCCATCTTCGTTCCAAGTCTCAAACGACAAGGCGGTGCCGCTGGTAATCGCCTTCCATGGCCAGCAGCAGCCTGCCAGAAGCATGGAGGTGATCAGCGAGTTATCCAATCCGGCATTTAACCCAAACACTATCGTGGTCTATCCAGAAGGCATGGATGTTCAGGCTCCCGGCGTGAGTTCTTCCTACCAATATACGCTGTTGAGTCGGACAACGAGTGGAGCTGATCGTACTGCTTAGGTGCAATGGCTAGGGGACCCATTAGCCCCTACGTCCTCAGTGATCGACGACCGGATCTTTGTCGATGAACTCCTTACACATCTCACGTCCACGCTGTGCATTGATGAGAACCGTGTATACGCCGCGGGCCTCTCTAACGGAGGTGGACTAACGGGCCTGTTGATGTGCGATCCCAAGTTGAACAAGAGATTTGCAGCCTTCGCGACAGTAGCGGGCGCATTCTACCCGGACGCAAGTTTAACAGAACCTCTGTTCCAGAGTGGCTGTCTTCCGAACTTGCAAGGCAGAGCGCTTCCTTACATGAATCTTCACGGGCTGAACGATAGTGTGGTTGCATACGATGGCAACAACAATCCGCCACCAGCATCTATCCCAGTTCTGAGTTGGGTTGAGGGATGGGCAAAACGCGGCAACTGTTCGAACAATCCTCCGGCCGTGAACGTGGCAGGCGACAAGGTTACAGAGCGACGATGGCAGTGCGATGGTGTTAAAGATGTGGTTGTTCACAGAACTATTCAAGGATTTGGCCATGGATGGCCGAGTCGTAATGCTCAAGGCGAGCCATTCGATACTCTGAGAATTGGGCCTACAACATGGGACGCTACGCCACTTATCTTGGAGTGGTTCGCGAAGTGGACCTTGTAGGCACCGAAGCCATAATCTAGGATACATAAGTTTCTTCGGTAGCTTTACCGCTGTACACTCGCTTGCTGCACTAAGCCATTGCCTACTCCCTATTCTCTGCATCCTCATCAAATGCTGTCTTTCTCTTTAATTGCGGTAAGGTTATCGCGAACACTAGCAAGTTGACAATGACGAACATAGCGATTGCTGATATAAATACCAGGCGCAAGCTGTGGCTGTATGCCTCAATTACTAATAGTGATATTAGCGTTGGTGCTATGCGGAGGCGGACAGATAAACCTGGTTTTCAGAAGCAACGGGTAAGAGGTTCTAGACTAAGAGTATTACGAACCTTGACTCTGATGCTCCGGATCGAGGTCAATGATGCTGCGGACCGATCTACGAACGTGTTGTATAATCTATGAAAACCGATTAGCGTAAGACCGTTGCTATCAAAACGATGGCGTAGTAAAACCGGCCAAACTAGTCGGATGAATTAGTCCGTGGCAAAAAGAAGCGCGGTGAAGCATTTTGTCAAGCTTGTCACCCGTACAGCGTAGACACAATGCGCTATGGATGTTTTTGCAATCTTGTATGTTCGCTGGAGAATTCTCGGGGAAACATTCAGGTAAGGTTGAAGTGGGACGTACCTTAGCCTTGTTGTGACCGGTGACTAAGGTTTCTAGGTGCAATGTCAAGGCGTTCTGGAGGATGAGGCTACTCAGCGAGACACCCATTACAATGCCCAAACTGCGCCACAAAATGAGTGTGCTGGTCATGACTGCCTGATCCTCCTGTGTGCTTGTTGCAAGGACTGCAAGGCTCGTTGCAGGGAAGCTAAGACCTTGACCGATACTAGACGGAACTAGGAAGATCGTGGCAAGCCACTTCGGTATCCCGTCCCACATTGCGGAAAGGCATACAGCGCCCAACAGCATGGAAAGGGAGCCAACAACGATGAGCCATTTCATGCGTCCGGTCGCGGTCATGATGAAGCCTGCAGAGACGCCGCAGATAGTGAGGGCGACAGAAGGACCAGCAAGGCGGAATCCGGAAATTGACGCTGTCTCGAGTTCAACTGCTTGGAAGTACAGTGGTGCGTTGAATAAGATGGTGTTCATCCCCACCTGAGCGAAGAAGTTGTTAAAGACAAGGTTGCCTCGCGGTCTGCTGAACAACATGGGCAGAGGCATGACCGGTCGGACAGCTCCTGACTCAACTTTGACAAGCATGGTGCCGGTTACCGTCGCTATCACGAGCGAAGTGATAACAATCCAATGCTTCCACGGGTATATGTTGCCACCAAGGTTCAATCCTAGAATGAGGAATGCGACGGATACCGTTAAAAGCACGGATCCGGCGACGTCGAATCCCTTTAGACCATCTCTTAGACCTAAGCCGTAGCGCTTGGCCAGGTTTGGACCAAGCGAAGCAGGCGTCGTGAATATAGCATTGATCAAGAGTATGATTAGGACGGGGATCTGTATAGCAAAGGTCATCCGCCATCCTAGTTTGTCACATAGAAAGCCACCAAAAGCCGCCCCGCAAGCGGAACCCCCTCCGTAGAAGAGGTTGATGTAGGCCTGGTAGGTGCCTCGTACTTCGATACTGACTAGATCATTGGTCATGATGTTACCCATCGACAGCACCCCGGCTGCGCCGATGCCGCAGAAAGCTCGCGCCGCGATGAAGCTACCAACAGTTTGTGCAAGAGCACACCATGCGGTCGTGGCTGCAAGGACAACAAGACCAGCCAGATACAATGGTCGACGACCAAGGGTATCTGACAGCCGACCCATTAGCGGTTGGAGCGAGGTTGATGTAAGCAAGAAGGCTGTCGACAACCAGGACGCTGAGTTTGATGCATGGAAGTACGATGTGATGACTGGATGACTTGATGCCATTAAAGTGGAGTCAAACATGGCAACCTACCGGCATACAATCAGTACACGTATCTCCAAATGTTTTCAAAACTCACAAAATACCCAAGCAGAATACCACCAAACACAAGTCTAAATTTCCACACCCCGACGCCCTCAAGCTTCCCATTCTTCTGGAATTTGACTAGGCTTTTCGTCGCATGCGCGATGGTAGTCTCGTCGTCGTTGACGTCGACCGATTGAGCATGTAAAGCGCATCTGCTCTCTCCTGATGTTGGGAACTGGGGCGCAGCGCCCTCGCCTTGTTGCGCTGCCTCTGCGGTCGTGATCGCATCTTCTGTAATTGAATGTGAGCGGTCCCGGTGGTTTGCCGAATTAGAGCGAAGAAGTGGTGTTCGCTCGGACACGGACGATGACATCACAGCGGCAATGAGTTGTTTCCCAATCCACGGCAATTTGTCTGTAAGTCCAAAAATCAGCCCGTTGCATGGATCGCGTCAACGACGTTAGAGTGCAGGGAGAGTCGGAGCTGACAAGCTTTCGTGATTCAGGTGCCAACGAGCCGAACCACGCTAGTGTTTCCGAGTTCGCCGTCACTTATCCGTTATCAAAGACGGCCCTATCTTGCACGCCGCAACTCCTAATATTGACTTGCAGAAAAATGAAGACGCCACTTCGAATAGCCATCCTAGAGTGCGACACGCCACCGGCAGCTGTTGTTGAGAAATATGGCAGATATGACCGTATCTTCACCACCTTACTGGAAACAGCAGCTACGGAACTGGGCTTATCGCCGAAGCAAGACCTGGAGTTGAGCGCATTCGATGTGGTCACAGCACAGGAGTATCCTGACTCGCAAGATGTAGATGCTGTGCTGATTTCAGGCTCAAGTAAGAACTAGTGGGGAAAAAGCAACGTTCGAGATTGTGGCTGACATGGCGCAGAACACAATTCCTTCGATAATGACCCATGGATTCTGAAGCTTGTCGACTTCACTGAGAGGCTGCTGAAGCAAGACCGCGTTCGAATCATTGGTGTTTGCTTTGGTCATCAGATTCTTGGAAGAGCCGCGGGGGCTAAAGTCGGACGGAGCGACGATGGATGGGAGATCTCAGTCTTGCCTGTGCAACTTACCGCAAAAGGCAAAGAGATCTTTCAACAAGATACCTTGGTATGTCTCCTAGCTCTCAACAATTTGGATCTTTCCTGCTAATATCAATAGGCAATCCACCAGATGCATAAAGATATCGTTTTTGAGTACCCAGACGGCGTGGAGAAGCTGGGTGGATCACCACGCTGTCTGGTGCAGGGTATGTACAAGAAAGGCAAGCTCATCTCTGTGCAAGGGCATCCTGAATTCACTGAGCCTATCGTAACCTACTTGGTCAAAATGAGGGCGGAGCAGGGTATCTTTGATGATGAGCAAGCAAAGGATGCGCTGGAGAGAGTTGGGAATCATCATGATGGAGTGACCATTGCCAAAGCGTTCTTGAAATTTTTACTGGAGGACTGAAGGATGCGTTTGATCGTGGTGTAGAACACAAGCTATTGTAAAATTGAGGACTATATACCCACGTGCTGATAACTACCTTGCTCCAGGCGTAAATATTATCGGGAACAGGTGATGGGTATTGAGACTGCCCCACACCCACTTTGTGTGTTCCGGGCGAATTTTCGGTTCCATAGAACCCCGCCAGGAATGGATAAAACAGACGATGACAATTTCTAGTTATTATTTAGAATTTTCACCACTTTTTCAAATCAATTAGACTGGCTTCGTGGCGCAATGGTAGCGCGTCAGATTCCAGTTTCTCTGGAGATTCCTGAAGGTTAGGCGTTCAAATCGCCTCGAGGTCACAAGCAGTTTCTTTTTTGCAATACTTCTACTCGTGTTCTCTTTTTACCAACCTTGATTTGAAGCTGAGCTAACACCATTCGTGTACTTTTCTACCACTGCTATATACAATTCACATATGTTGTTGCTGCTGGCTTGCATCGTTGGTTCACATTACTTGACACTAAGGTCTGACATACAATTCGCACATGGATGTTGCATGTAAGATGCTTGTACGTCACAGTCACTCTTGAGCGCTGGGTATGTTCGTGCACGACACTGCTGATTCTTCCTGACGCCGCTCCTGCACTCATATAGCGCGATACGGAGTGCTTAGATGTCAAAACCTCGGATGACACCCGTATCGTAAGTGCCTTGTTCAGTGCACCTGTCATCTTCGTTCAACGCTTTTGTACTCTGTCAGGTCGTCGTCCGTGAAGAACATCAGGCGTAAAATGTTTCTTGTTCGAAAGTGAAGGACGACAGTCGCGTCGAGGCCAGCTAAGCCTCACGTCATTAACGGCCGGCAACTGGCCTTTCGCACATTCATGCATTGGTTCCGCCCCATAAAACGTCGCAGCGGGCGCGGAACGCTGATCAATGCGCCTTCTGGAAGCGGCGCCGACAGATTACCAGGGTCCAAGTCTCAACCTTTCATTATCCGCCATCACCAACTGCTCCCCTCCCTTTACGTCGCTCGTTTCACGCAAAGCACTTCTTCGATTCCGGCCGCGCCGCTACCGTACTCTTCCGAAATACCTTTTTTAATACACAACGCTGCTTTTTGCATGCGCATCGCTCGATAACTGTCTACGGACTCAAATACTCCCGATGGGAAAGTGTATGCAATCACCTACATGCAGCCCCATGCCCGCCACACAGCTAGTACGCTGACAGTATTCGGTAAACAGGGAGATATGGTGTTGTTCTGGATGCTGGGTCCTCTGTAAGCTTCCCAAGCAGCCACTGTGCAATTATCGCAGGGTTGCAGCTAACTCAATCCTAGGGGACGCGCGTCCATATTTACCGATGGCTCAACAGCGACGCAGCTCGCAAGAAGGCTGGCGATACACAACTACACAGCCTCCCGGTCATAGAAACCGACAAGAAGTGGACTAAGAAGATACATCCGGGTATGTGGGCAGTATGGAGGACCCTGGCGCAAAGTAGACTAACATGAGATGGGACAGGTATCTCAACCTTTGGCGAACACCCACACGACGTCGGGTCTGAACACCTCGATAAGCTCCTTAGCCATGCGCTCAAACATGTACCCCTCGAAGAAGTCCCGAATACGCCTCTGTTCCTGCTTGCGACAGCGGGCATGCGCATACTCCCCGAGCGACAACGGAAAGAAGTGTTGAAGGAAGTCTGCAAATTCGCGCGTAGTACGACTCAGTTCCAACTACCGGATTGCGACGTGCACGTGCAGGTCATACCAGGAGAGACAGAGGGTCTGTATGGTTGGATAGCCGCGAATTACCTGCTCGGCGGGTTCGATCAGCCGAAAGAACACGATCATGGCAAAGGACACAACACTTATGGATTTCTGGATATGGGAGGTGCGTCAGCTCAGATCGCCTTCGCACCGAATGCGACCGAAGCGGAGAAGCACGCAAACGACTTGACGCTCATGCGATTACGAACGATTGATGGCACACCGCTGGAGTACAAGGTGTTTGTGACAACTTGGCTGGGGTTTGGCGTGAATCAAGCGAGAGAGCGATATATCAAGGCTTTGCTAGAGTCGAGCGCGGAGACTGAGCTACCCGATCCTTGCCTACCCGCAGCTCTCAAAGTAGAGGTTACAAAAGATGGAAGAATCATCGACTCAGACGACGAGGGTGATGATGAGCCCAAACAGAAGGCGGCGGCGAAGTTGATTGGCACGGGACAGTTTGCGGAATGCTTGCATCAGACGTACCCATTGTTGGAGAAAGAGAAGGAGTGTAAGGACTCGCCATGCCTGATCAACGGTCAGCATGTACCAGCCATCGATTTCAACGTAAACCACTTTGTAGGCGTATCCGAGTACTGGCATACTACACACGAAATCTTCGAACATGGACACAAGGACAAGGCATATGACCTCCAAACATACCAGGAGCGGGTGGAAGAGTTCTGTAGTCAAGACTGGAAGAGCATCGAAAAGGGCATCAAGAAGGAAAAGTGGGGTCATAAGGTTGACGAGGAGAAGGCACAGGAGGTGTGCTTCAAAGCTTCCTGGATCATCAATATGCTCCACGACGGAATCGGCGTACCTCGAGTTGGCATTGAAGACATGAAGGGCAGCAAAAACACCACTAAATCTGTCGTCGACAGTGCAAAAGCAAAGGGATTCCTGGACCCGTTTCAAGCAGTCAACAAGATTAACGACGTCGAAGTCAGCTGGACTCTTGGAAAGATGGTCCTTTACGCCTCAAGCGAGGTCCCACCGCCATCTGAGAAAGCGCTAGCAGTAGGTTTTGGATCCAACGTTCCTGGTATACCATCGGACTTCCAATACCCCGGTGGCGTACCTAGACAGTACGAATCAGACAGCGACTGGCATCGCCTGTTTGTAGAGAATCCGCAACGTATACCGGGCTTTTTCATCATGATATTCATCTTCATTTTCATCTTCTGCCTCATACTTGGTAAAGATAAGAGGAATGCAGCCAAACAATCTATCAGCAGACTTTTCAAGAGCAAACAGGGCAAAGATCCTCTGCACCGCCGTCGTGGCCGCGGCTTCCCGGCGAAACTTTTCGGCCTAGGCGGTTCCTCGTCTCAGACCCAGCAACCCTACGAACGTGTGGACTTGGAAGATGGCGATGCAGCGAATGAATTCGAACTTGAAGAGACTTATTTGGAGTCATCAGATAATGAATTCTCTGATTCTTCTGAGGGCTCCAAGGTAGGAAGGACGAGTGGTTGGGCGACGCCGCAGATCAAGACTGAGCCTGCTCCGGGTGGACCGAGTTACTTCGGTGCCACGACAACCGGAGACGTGGTCAGAGAGGGTACGGGATTGGGTCTTGGACCTCCGAGCGCGTTTGAGCTGAGCCGAACGTACAGTCGGGAGAGAATAAAGAGCCGCGCCAACAGTCCGAAGAGAGGGAAAGGGATGAGCAAACTTGATGAATGAACGGTTCTATGACGATGATCTTTACCTCTCTGGCTCGGTGTTTTGCTCTCTATGGAGCAGATTTCTTCCGATGTAGTATAGTCAAGAGGAGAATTCGGTGCAATCTGGTGTCATGGCGTTGTCTCATCTAGTAGAGGCGTTTTGTTTACGCACTGGGCATCGTTGTATATATCCGTTATATGAAGCTATTGATTCTTTCGCTGCAGTCTAAAGTAGCATATAAGAGAAAGACTTGAAACGCTTGACAGTAGTTCAACCTGTTAGTAATATATCCGCATGTATTGCATGTATAACACCCTCATTACGCTTATTAGTAACTAGGCCAGTGAAAATCCGAGCCAGCTAAGAGGTCTTCAGGTCTCTTAAGCAAAAGAATACACAAGTGCTTGACTCGCAATCCGCCTAGACATGTCACGGACGCCTATGCACCCACAGATATATCGCAAAACTATTAGTTTACCATGCTAAAAGCACGTTGGATGTATTCTTTGATCCCAACGTACACGTCTGGCAGTTGTCAAATATGCACTGCCTCTCACAAAGGCTCAGGTGCAACATTTCGTGTCAGATAGGTTAGCTAGGCTTCCATCTCCACATATCATTTGGCCCCGTATGCAACCGTCCTGGCACGACAGTACCTGCATATCCGTCACAAATCCTTGCAAACGCACTAAATCGAGCACTACAGATCAGAGTATGATAACTACCCTAATCTGTTCTAAAAGAACCCCCACTCCCCAGCATTGATATTAAATTGGAAACACGCGTAGAATGAGTAATACTTGGACAGGTGATGTTTCATAAGGTCACTATGTAACTTGGCTGATAGAACTCTCTTGAGATGAGGACTACCAACTCAAAGTTCCAAGTTGAAAGTGTATCATACATTCAGCTTTTCGTATCTGCAGTACCAGCCTAACGGCCAGTTAGATAAAGTGTGTCTGCCCTTTACTCATCTGCTCACACTCATCTTTGGAACTCTCCTAAGAGAGACCGGCAGGCCAATCGGTTGCCACATTTCAAATCAGATTTTCCCAGGTGGCTGTTTTCCCTGAACACTGAGTGAATCATTCTGTCGCAGCCATGCAAGCAACAGCTTCCCTTACTACCGCGTTCATTACACAGCCTCACAGCCAAAACCGGCTCGTGACGGGTACATGCGGTAAGGCTTTGAATAGGTGTAATGTTGAGAGAAATGTGCGGTGGCGAACAAGCTCAGGATAGAGCCTTCTCGTTCCAGGGTACGGCATGCGAAGGCGATTTGGGAGGCTGTGTACTCTAGCCGCCAGCGCATTGCTAGCCGGTTTCGGACTAGGTACCAAGGTGAATGGTTCGCGCAGGAACGGCGGACGCTGGAACGTCTACCGCGAGACCAATAGTCTTGCATGTCTCTTGGTTCTTCTTGCGGGGCTTGTCCACAGTCCCCAGTCTTTGTTGTTTCGCTTCTTCTTACCTTGGTGACTGTGCATGGAAAAATAGGAAATATTTTAATACGCTGTTCATACTGTCTGAAGCCATAGCTTATCGCAAAACTAAGGGAATTAGGCTTCGTGAAAGTAGTCACTCATGCAAGCATACACAGACTCTATTTCGTTAGATTACAATTAATGTCAACCGATACAGTGACCAATGCTACAAATTTCTCATCACCCTGTAAATGTCGGCGACCATCTCAAAGGGCGCTCTTCGGTCCAAAGAGAAAGATGAGCGCCTTGGTCTGTCCTCTCCCGAAGCTTTCAAAAACCTTCAGCATATCATTTCCGTGACACGATAGGGTCGCACATGCTGTGTTCAAACATGAGAAGCTACTCCATGACATTCCAAAGGACGACCTTGTTGATGTGCAGCAAAGGTTCAGGACACGGTCGTCAGGCGTCTACTAAGCGCCGGCGTCTCACCCACAGACGAATCAACAAGCAAGCAATACTGAACGCTTTCTTTAGATATTACCTTTGCTCTATTTCACGCCATAACGCAAATAGAGCAATATTGACATGTGCGCAGTTCAAAGGAAAGTAAACTTACCATATCAAACTTTGAGATCTGAACAATGTACTAAGAAGGTCGCGTTTAGTCAGTCGCGACGAGTATCCAAGGTTAAAGTGTACATCATCAATTATCCTATTCGCGTACCATCGTGAAATTCCGCGAGTATATTTAGGGCGAGTTTTTCCTAGAAAGAACTTGAAAAAATGAGCTTCATCACAACGACATCATACTGCTGCAGGCCCTGTACGTCGTGGGGTTGACCGCCAAGGTCGCAGAAGCGGTCATCTGAAGCATGTCAAGATCTTGTGTGCAGCAAGCTCTCACTACTGTAGCTCACAATCAGAAGCTTATGTTGTGATGAAGCGATTGCCAATCTCATCGAAACTTGAGTAAAATGAGCCTAAAAGGTGCTCCTGAATGAACACTTTCGCGCACATGGTCCCAAGTCTACTAAATGCTATGGGACGCTGAACCTGCAGGATTGTAACGGTCAACGCGCCTGGCGATCCAGGTTGACGATGAGAGCCATCACGGCGCCAATGACGCAAATAAACTCCATCAAGACTGGGCGGGTGATGAGCACGGAACAGCCAAGCTTCTGGAGCTCTTGGCTTCTCGGAAATTGACGCATCCCTTTATCCATACATATCTTGGATCTTCAGGTACGAGGGCGGCGACATAAACGTAAGCCAACAAAGCCGAAGACAAGTGGAGCTGATGAATCGCCCAGCGGCATCGGTTGAGGCTGCGCAGGCGGCAAAAGAATTTTGTGTCGCCGCCACTGGAAAAAATGAAAGCGTAGTGTTGCGGCATCAGCATTAGTTAGATGAATGGCACTGGTGCGGCCAAGAAGACAGGAGTAGCTATAGGCGGAAGCGCGCTCCTTAGCATTTTGCATCGATGAATCACTTGCGATATGAGCGCTCAGACGCTGTGCGGTAGGCGTCGCTTGGCCTTGACCTACTGGCCATACGGAAGGCGACCCGTTTGGGTATGCACGACGTTGATGATAGTCGTGTCAGGCTTGTTGTTGCACAACTGGCCACATGGCGCATCGTCGCTTGGAAGACAGCATGCAGTCGCGACGCATGTAGATGTAAAACGGACTTGGCTTGAACAGTTGTTAACCGGTTAATCGTGGGGTGAAACGGAGGCTGGGACTCGAGGGGTTAGGTTAGAGGTCATCCCGCTTAAGTCCCGCACCCATGCTGCTTGCGAAATAGCTTTCGACGAAGATGGCTTAGCGCTCAGGGTTGGCATCGGGGCAGTGCAAGTCTTAAGATCCTCAGCCAAGGCCATGGACCTTGTTGTGCCTTTGCGAAATGCCTGTTTGCCTTATGTCCTCTGGGAGCCAGCATCTCAGATCACCAGGCATTTCTCCTTACCAAAAAGCGTGATTGTCGCGTCGTCTCGTCACCTAATAACTTCTACGAGTATCCGGATACACCTGAATCTCATCCCACACTCGACCGCGAATGAGCAAGCGCGGCGCCAGAACACTGCCACTCTCTAGTCGATAGTATCCTGCTCTTCAGCATCCCCGAATCATTCCTTCAGGTAAGCCTCTTTGATAAGCTCCATCGCTCTTGCCGGCTATAACCACGCGCTCCTCCAGTTTGGGCAGACCCGAGTTTGTGGCTGAGCAACGACATGGAGCTGCAAACCCAAGGGAAAGGTGCTAAGAAGGGTAGTTACCAGACTCTTTCTCTCAAATACTCGTCCATCGGCTCTTGCCTCCGCTCTTTACTACGTGCAAGGCTGCAACACCGTCCTCTCGCCTTAGCCGCCATCACCAATAGTATCCTCGTAACCTGCATGTACTTTTCTACATGAAGTCTTCATAACTTAGCGAAGTCACCGGAACTCTACACCTGATATCGCTACGCTTACGTCCATTACTCGTCTGCCTGCTGCACAGCCCCCCCCCTTCAGCCTTCCATTGCAGCCTCGAGCGCACAAGGCTACCGCGATGGCGAACAACGACGCGAGCAATGCTCCTTCAAGGCCACGAGCACCGACCATCACCATCGACACATCTGCTACCAACGACCCTACCATGGGCGACTCGGTACCCTTAGGAGACATTCAAGATAATAACCGACCAGCAACACATTCTAATACCGATAATGTCTCGCCCACACACACAAGGCAACAGTCACAAGAACTGCGTAATGCGCATTCTTTCGATAGCAAGGAGAGCAGACCCACGAGCCCGCATAACATCAGCTCCCCGGTCATGACATGGAACAACAATGCTGGTCTACTCAACGTCCCTGGTGCGCGATCCCGCGGCAACTCGGTCGATTCGGCGACGGACAATGGCGAATCTAATAGCACTGGAACATATGTCGCATCATCACAAGGTGATACATTGAAGGGAGACTTGGGACCAACCGAAGTCATGAACGATAAAGATGCTTTGAAGCCCGATCCGGGCACTGAGGCTGACTTCGAGGTCGAGAACAACAAGTTCGCCTTTTCGCCTGGACAACTAGGAAAGCTTTACAACCCAAAAAGTGTAAGCACCAGCGCCTTGATCACATGCGTGCACATCCTAACATCATTGTGTAGTTATCAGCTTTCCATGCTCTCGGCGGCCTTGACGGTATAGAAAAAGGTCTTAGATCCGACCGCAAGGCCGGCTTAAGTATTGACGAGCAACATCTGGACGGCGTTGTGACCTTTGAGGAGGCTATCACTCCGAGCCGGACCGAGTCTCCACAAAAGTCGTCTCCAAATGGAGTAGCTCACACCGACAGCGCGCTCTCTGGATCTAAAGAAGACGCCTTTGCCGACAGGAAACGTATTTTCAGTGATAACCGCCTTCCAGTGCGGAAACCGAAGAACATTTTTCAACTAGCATGGATGGCCTATAACGACAAGGTCCTAATCTTGCTTACATGCGCTGCTGTCATTTCGTTGGCCCTTGGACTCTACCAAACTTTTGGCGTAGAGCACAAGGACGGCGAGCCTGCTGTCGAGTGGATCGAAGGTGTCGCCATCATTGTCGCCATCGTCATCGTAGTTGTCGTAGGTGCGGCAAACGATTGGCAAAAAGAACGACAGTTTGTCAAACTCAATAAAAAGAAGGAGGACAGGACTATCAAGGTAATACGCTCAGGCACAACTCGCGAAATCTCCGTCTACGACATCTTTGTTGGAGATGTTGTCAATCTTGAACCGGGTGACATGATTCCTGTGGATGGTATCCTCATTCAAGGCCATGGCATCAAGTGCGACGAGTCTTCGGCTACCGGAGAGTCTGACCTACTCAAAAAGATGTCTGGAGACGAGGCTTTCAAAGCTATCGAGAGGCACGACAACCTCAAGAAGGTCGATCCGTTTATCCTATCCGGCGCCAAAGTCTCCGAAGGTGTTGGTTCTTTCATGGTAACCGCTACTGGTGTACATTCTAGCTACGGAAAAACGATGATGTCCCTGCGCGAAGACAGCGAAGTCACTCCCTTGCAGAACAAACTGAACGTTCTTGCGACGTACATCGCCAAGCTTGGTGGAGCAGCTGCCCTGTTGCTCTTTGTTGTGCTCTTCATCGAGTTCCTCGTCCGCCTAAAAGGCAGCTCCGCTACGCCTGCTGAGAAGGGTCAAAACTTTCTCAACATTCTCATCGTCGCCATCACAGTCATTGTCGTCGCCGTGCCTGAGGGACTGCCACTGGCTGTCACTCTTGCGCTAGCGTTTGCCACAACGCGTATGTTGAAAGACAACAACTTGGTCCGTCTTCTCCGATCTTGCGAAACCATGGGAAACGCAACCACTATCTGCTCCGACAAGACAGGCACATTAACACAAAATAAAATGACGGTTGTTGCTGGCTCCCTAGGGACTGCTCTTCGCTTCGGCGACCACAAGCTCAAGGTATCCTCAGCACCATCTACCGATGATAGCAACAAGGGTAAAGATGTGGCGGAGTCGCCTGTAGAGAACCCCAATGATGTTTCGGCGCCCGAATTTGTTGCGACTTTGAACCAGGACGTCAAGGATGTTCTACTGCAATCAATCATTCAGAACACGACCGCCTTCGAGGGTCAGGCTGGAGGCCCTGATCCGTTCATTGGCTCTAAAACTGAAACCGCCCTACTCGGCTTCGCACGCGATTTTCTCGGCATGGGCAACGTTGCTCAGGCGCGATCCAACGCCAACATCGTACAGGTAATACCTTTCGACTCGGCTATCAAGTGTTCTGGGGCTGTTGCAAAACTAGACGATGGTCGCTATCGCATGTACGTCAAGGGCGCGTCCGAAATCCTACTGGGAATGTGCGATAAGATCGTCACGGACGCCAACAAGGAGCTCGTCGAGACATCTATGACGGGGGACAACCGCGAGACCCTCGAACAGGTTATTACCACCTACGCGTCTCGATCTCTGCGAACTATCGGCCTGATATACCGTGACTTCGAAAGCTGGCCTCCTGCTGAGTCTTCCAAGAACGAAGATGACCCAAGCCAAGCTGTCTTCAAGGACGTCTCCAAGGAGATGACTTTCCTGGCCGTCGTTGGTATCCAAGATCCTCTGCGAGACAGCGTTCGCGAAGCTGTCAAAGACTGTCAGCACGCCGGTGTCTACGTTCGCATGGTCACTGGTGACAATGTCCTCACCGCCAAAGCTATCGCCGAAGACTGTGGAATTCTTGTACCTGGTGGTGTCGTCATGGAAGGTCCCACCTTCCGCAAGTTGTCAAAGCGAGACATGGACGCTGTCATCCCTAAGCTATGTGTCCTCGCTCGTTCTAGTCCCGAAGACAAGCGTAGGCTTGTCAAACGCCTCAAAGAGCTCGGTGAGACTGTTGCCGTCACTGGTGACGGAACCAACGATGCGCCAGCGCTAAAGACTGCCGATGTCGGTTTTTCCATGGGTATTGCTGGTACAGAAGTCGCAAAGGAGGCATCCGCCATTATTCTTATGGACGACAATTTTGCTTCTATTGTCAAGGCACTGCTCTGGGGACGTGCAGTCAACGACGCTGTCAAGAAGTTCTTGCAGTTTCAGATCACTGTCAACATCACAGCGGTCCTGCTCACCTTCGTCTCTGCCGTATCTAGCGATGATCAAACATCTGTGCTGACCGCTGTTCAACTGCTTTGGGTCAACCTCATCATGGATACCTTCGCCGCATTGGCCCTCGCGACCGATCCTCCGACACGCAGCCTTCTCGATCGAAAGCCCGACCCGAAGTCTGCTCCTCTTATCACATTGAGGATGTGGAAGATGATCATCGGTCAAGCAATCTACCAGCTGGTCGTCACCTTCATCCTGTACTTCGCCGGCGAGTCTATTCTCAGTTACCACAGTGATCACGAGAGAGAGCAACTGCCAGCTTTAGTCTTCAACACCTTCGTCTGGATGCAAATCTTCAACGCATTGAACAACCGTCGACTTGATAACCGTTTCAACGTTTTTGAAGGCATCACCCACAATTGGTTCTTCATCGTTATCTTGGCTATCATGATTGGTGGTCAGACGATGATCATCTTTGTTGGTGGTGTCGCCTTCAAGGTGACGAGACTCAATGGTGCTCAGTGGGGCTACTCGATAGTCTTGGGTTTCCTTTCTCTGCCCGTTGGTGTAATCGTTCGATTGGTACCTGATGAGCTCATCCGGAAGTGCATCCCCGACTTCTTCAGGCGTAAACGAACTCCCGAGCTTGTTATTTCCGATGACGACTATCAGTGGAACCAGGGCTTGTTGGAGATCCGCGACGAGCTTGCTTTCCTCCGGAAAGTACGTGGTGGGCGTCTTAGTGCCATGAAGTTCAAGGTGCAACATCCCAAGGAGATATTCACAAAGTCCCGCTCTAGCCATTCACTGCCTGGCACCCCTAACAACGGCCCACAAGATGACGGTTCTCAAGCGCCCCCCACACCGAACAGTCGTCGTCGTAATAGGTCCCGTTCAAACTCCGCGTTCGGTCCGGCAACTGTTATGGCTGGTATTGTTGCCGGTAGTGTTGCCGGTTGGTCGCCAATAGACCGTGGTCATGGCGACAACGACTCCATCAAATTCAGCCGCGACGCGACCAAGCAAGATCTTGAGGCACAGGATGGCATCGACGTGCATCCGGATACCAAGTCGACCGATCCCATTCTAGCGCCCGACGCGAGCGAGTATCGTGGCCCTCCTAGTCAGAACATGGATACGACGCCAGAGTTCGTTGTGGGACCATTCTCAGGCCACTCAGGAGATAACTCCAAATCAACCGGACCCGGAACATAGGGTGTCCTTTCCTTCACCCTATAACCCGAACACATTTTTATGCGTCTTTCCTTATGTTATCAATCGTGCATGGTAATGCATGTTCTGTGGCGTTCAGGAGTTGTCGCCGCGAGAACGAGCTACATTGTACATACCCTTTGCTCTCTTGATTTTCTCTTCCTCACGCCGGGCTGTAACTGCCTCGCTTGATGTATTACTGAGACCTTTTTCCTATTGCTGCATTATGGTATAGAGAAACAAGCTCCTATAGCTGTGTTGTCTTTTCTTCGCTTCTCAAAGCGTGGCTGTTTTTCGGGAGCGCTCCAATATTAGGTAGTAAAACCAAACAGCAGAATTGAAAAAAGAAGAGTAAATTCGTGTTGCTGCTGAAAGCCTTAACTTTTACCTCCAATCTTGCATGCTGCTAATTCGAGAGCACGCACGCACCTAACATAAGGAGGAAGCTAAATGTAACAAAGACATCAAAATGCTCATCAACTAAACAAACTTTAAAATTGTTTATCTGCATATGCATCGCGGCCATGACGCCTTATTGTGGTAGGCAAAAAAAGAAGTTCTTGTGCATGGAGCTTCGTCGGCGCATATTCGGAAGCATGGATGCTCACGACGTCATCTTAGAAATCGAACGAGCACACCACTGCTGACAGTACGCTTAACTGGCTCCAACAGTAGCATCAAACCTCCTTGAACGACACATCTTCGATCAATCAAACGCTCAATACTGCTGCTTCTTGTGCTATCTTTTTTCCAACTCCCAACAATAATGGCCCACCATATCCTCCTCATCGGCGGCCACGGCAAGATCGCCCAGATCCTTACACCACTCCTTCTGGCGAAATCATGGAACGTGACCAGTATGATACGTACTGCTTCTCAACAACCAGCAATTGAGAAGCTGGGACAAGGACAACCCGGAAAGCTGCAAGTGCTGGTCAATAGTGTGGCGGACGTGAAGAGCGAGGGGGATGCGAAGAGCATCTTGGAGCAGGTTAAACCGGATTGGGTTGTCTGGAGCGCTGGTAAGTACAGACTTGAACTTCTACGTCAGGAGAATACATTCATACTCACAACACTTAGGGGCCGGCGGCAAGGGCGGCGCGGAGATGACGTTCGCAGTCGACCGTGACGCAGCTATCGCTTTCACAAAAGCCAGCATCCACACACCTTCCATCAAGAAGTTTCTGACCGTATCCTACCTGTCTTCCCGCCGCAGTCGCGCACCTTGGTGGAGTGATGAGGATTGGAAGGCTGCGCAAAAGGTCAACACGGAGATTTTGCCGAACTATTTCAAAGCTAAGGTTGCAGCCGATGAGGTCCTCACCATCCTTTCTCAAGACCGAGTACAGAACGAGGAGAAAGATGGTGTGCCCACCAATGAGCGCTTCTGTGGGATCAGCTTGAGGCCCGGTACGTTGACGGAGGAACCGACTGGCAAGGTAAAGATGGGAAAGATTGGAGCGGGTGGCAAGACGAGCCGTGCGACGGTTGCAGAGAGTGTGATCAGAGTCCTGGAGACTGATGGGTTGAGGGGTTGGGTTGATATTATCGATGGTGATAAGGCCATCGAAACGGCAGTAGAGAAGTATGTCAAGGAGGCGCAGGATGCTGCTGAGGGCGAGGATCTAGAGGACATGAGGAAAAGGGTTGAGAAGCTGTAGGTTAAAGCTATCTGACTTGGCCTAAGAAGCCCAAAGACCTCGAGAGTGCAGAGAGATTAGACTGCCAAATTTTGAACCTGCCCTGCCGCTCCGTTTTTGAGGTAATGTAATCACGTACTCTGCGTCCTCTGTTTCGTCAGATCTCGGACCTCATCAATCTTTTGTGATTGTCGTGGTTTTCATCGATCACGACAGACAATCGCACCTAGTTGTACAACATTTCGATATGATACAATTTATACGTTCATGTACTAGTGATGGTATCAGTAAATCTTAGAACTATTTAACAGACAGTCAATACAATTCCACACGAATCCAGACTATCCAGATTTCTCCACTGCGCTTCCACTAGCCCACTCCTTGAAGTCAGAAAGGGTACTTTAATGAGGTTCCTCGTATACGAATCGAGGTGCGTGCAGGGAGTAACGGGTATTGCCTCTTCAGTTCGCTTCCTGAAGACGTTCTTTGCACGACTTCCAGGGTAACGTGTTCGAAGGTCGATTAAGCAACACCCCTGCGCAATTTGTTCTCTTGGCTTCCCCTCTTCTGTTTGATGCAATACTACTGCAACAGAGTAGCATCTCTAGTTGTTATAACGTATAGATATCCGCACAACTAGGATAGCGCTTTCCGTACTCTAATTATGGTCTTTCTTACGCATCAATCTGCTCTCCTGCTATGAAGTTGCGGAGACGCAGTGGTGGTATGTCCTGGCTGAAAATCAGTTAGACTTACGACCGTGAAGCCATCATGAGGGGAGCAGTAGCGATGCATACAACATTCCAAGCACCATATCTCTAGACGGAGTGCAGCGAAATGACACAGCAAGTGCCCAATGTGTAGAAAACGTCTGTGTCAGTTGGGCTTGCAACTTTCGGAGGCGCGCTATCGCATTTGACTTAGCCGTAAACACTAGCGTCTTGGCGCTACCAGCACGTCGAAGTCCCATGCAGTTCGTTTCGTGACGCGATCGTCAGATCACGCGTCACAACGCTGATTGCCCATGAGCGTATTGGCAAGACGCATCAACACAACGTCTTTTATCCGCGCAGAGCAGAGTATGGAGCGACTATGGTGCCACCGCACACGCGCCTGAGTAACCTGAAGATGTTCATAACTCTACACGAAGCCAGCACTCAGCATAGTAGCAGCAACAATCAACATGTCGAAAACCGCCTCGATCCCACAGTCGGCTCGAGTGCAGAAAGTCTGCACCCTGTGGACTCACGACGACAACCTCTCAAGGGATGAGATCGTTTTCAATGGTGAGAAGTTCCCTGAGCTACCCACTAATGCCGGTGCGCTCCTTCAGATCGTGGCGATACATACAGATAATGCTGTTCGAGACTTTCACACGGGACCCAAAAGCACATCGGGAGATGCGACGCAATCCAAGACCGATACATTGCATAAGGATGCGAATATAGATCTTCATCCGAAGAGACATCGTCGGGATTCGATAACAATAACCATTGATGAGAATGGTTCAACCATCCCGGAGGGTCGCCAAATCGATGCGGACAAGGCCTATGTGTTTGTCCCCAAAGCGCTCCCTGCGAATTTAGAGTCGAAGTATCCAAACCTTCAAGTAAGCTATACTTAGGAGTGGCAAATCTGCGTAGCTAATGCAGACAAGGTTTCTTTGTCCGAGAGAATTGCTAGGGTGTTCGGGTTCCGCAATAGGATGCAAGTCGTAGTGACTGAGGCTGATGAGGATACGTACGAAGCTCATCATGTGGAAATCGTTTTCCGTGATGAGTATCTCGCACGCGCAGATATGTGGCGTATGGCGATCGCCGAACTCAGCAAGCGAACGGTCTACCGAGGCCAAAGGCTGCTTTTCATGGGTACCATCAAAGCCACGATCAAACACATATATATTAATGGTCAGTCCGTTCATTCCGGCTACTTCTCGCCCAAATCGAAACCTATATTTCGCAGCGAATCAGCACGATACACGCTGTTCATCCAGATGTCCAGAGAAATGTGGGATTTCGATACTGAAGGCGCCGGTGAGATCATGTTCAACAAGGTTGTAAGCGGATTCCTTCCAGACTTGTTCAAGAGATGGTTGAGAATAAATGCGCGACATTTGGTTACCATCATCCTGTTTACAAGAATGCAATACGATGGGGAGCCTCTGGCCGATCGCCCCGAAGGGACCACAAGCAACACTTACACTGAGTCGCATTCGGGCACTTTCAGAGATTACTACAGAGTCGTTGTGAGCGATATGGCCAGCGGCGATTGGATCAACATTCTCTATCAACTGAAGAAGGAGTTTAGAATGTTTCTCCGGGAAGTTTCCCTAGTCCGTAAGCCTGTAAAGCACGTCACCATCAATGAGGACCTAGGATCTGAAGACTCGGCTACTGATATTGTCGTAGCTGGTCGACCTTCTTCCGCAAGCCAAGGCAACATCCTGGAGGCTATTAATCTGGCTGCGGCTCAATTTGCTAGGGACTACATCGATCGCGACCTTGTCCGCACGGGCATCTCAGTCATTGTTGTTACTCCGGGTACTGGTGTTTTTGAGGTTGACTACAACATGCTCAAATTGACTACGGATACTTTGATTGGATCAGGCATCGGTATTGATCTAGTGTGTCTCTCACCAATGCCTCTTCACTCCGTGCCTTTGTTCAAGTACCAAACGCCTCGTTCGGTATCCGACTTGAAAGCTGAGCAGGACAAGGAACAGCATGCTGCTGCGAGAATGGCGCGGACAGAAGAGGACAAGACTCCCCGTCAGAGCCACCCAGACTTTGGCTCTATGTCACGCGCATCCACCGTACGACACATACCGATAGACGTGTCTACCGACTCATCGGACGGATGGAGGTTCGCAATGCCGTATTGGGTCGACGTCTCTTTCTGGTCTGGAACATCTGAAGAGATATTAGAACTTACAAAGCCACGGAAGGCTGATAAAATTGTGAAGAAGTCACGCAAAAAAGGTCGCATCTTTTCTCTACGGTGCCGATTGTACGAGCTGCAGATGATGGGTGTCATGGAGAATGAACTGGGTGACATTGCAATTCCTTACTTAGAAGAGGACCCGATGTACCCACATCATTTGCGCAAGTTGTTTGAACCGGATGAGGAAGATCAGCAAATCCCACCAGTATCCAAGCCTTCCGCAATTGTGGCAGGCTCGTACTCTTCGCGGGGCGACAAAGAATACAATGACGATCAACTGGACGAAACCAGAGCTGCCCAAAAGGCCTGGATGGAGGCATACGACGGTGGAGTCTTTTCTCCTCTTATGGAGAGGCACTCTCCGTCAGACCAACTTCAGGCTCATAAGCGAAGGCTAAGTGATGAGATTATCAGCGGGTCTCCGGAGCTATCACGAAGTCTACGATTGTCTTCTTCATTCCGTAGCACGGTTCCGTCATTTGGAAAGACAGCTCGACCTCCACCAGAAACAAATTTTCCGCAGCTTACGCGTGAGGGATCGAGAGAAGTCGAAAGCCAATCTCCGCGAGGCAACACCTATCGTATGCCAGATTCCAAAGGCGAAGGCGTGCCGCGAGCCGATGTCTTGCGGCGGCAGAACAATTTGACTAGAGATGATTCTAGGACTGGGCGCCCTGTGGTGCACAAGAGAGGTAGTTCTGGAGACTCCCAGGACCATCAAACTATGATTCCCACCCAGGGACATTCTCCAGCTCCTAATCGTGGGTCATCTCCTCCAAGGCGAGCTGGGCTCTTGCCTCTGGCTAGCGCCGGGACGTCAGCACCAACTAAAACAGAACTGAAGAGTAGGCCTTCAAATTGGTTCCTAAGGCAGATGAGTTTTGGTGGAAAGGCTGCTCCGGCGAAGCCAACTCTTGGCGATGCCACCATTGATCTCAGTCAGGGCAAAGTGAAGCCTGCAATGCTGACCGTTGAGAAGAATCAGAAGGGCGCCATTGCTGAAAGGTTGGCGAGCACTCGTCATACTTCTACAGGAAAGCCATCACAACCGATTGCGATAAAACCTGCATCGCGCGCAGGTCCTACGTCAGCTGAATCTCTCGCCTCCGACCGTGCAAGCCGCTCAGTTGAGACCGTGAGAGGGGCGCGATCCAATCGGTCCAATGTACCTTCGCAGCCTGGTTCAGTTGTGAGGGATCCTGGATCAACGTTTCTACTTGCAGGAGCGCGAGGTGCAGGTGAGCACGCTGGACCAAAACCAGACCTTTCTTCTAGTGGAGGCGCTAGAGAAGCTCCCCGAACTTTGTCTCCAACAAGCGCGATCGCCCCTTGGGCAGTCTTGGTCAACCCATGTAACCCGAAGAAAAATGTCATAAGCTCCAAGAACCAGTATCGGCGCTGGCATCATGTTTTTCCTAGAACCTTGAGGACAGGTACCGTAAAGTGGAGGTCGTTGTGTTCACCTGCTGCAGTGCCGTTGACTCACGAGTGGTTTCCTTCCGTTGATCAAATAGCATCAGAGTACAACGAAAGTCCGTACAAGATCACGCAGAATGAGGATGACGACATCCTGGAAGCACCAAAGAGCCGAGAGTCTCTCATCAAAGAGCTAATTGCTTTCCGCCTCTCACACGGGTTCCAAATCATCGTGGGCTCTTCCGTGGCGGAGTTTTCAGGCCGACAAGAGAAAACTCTCGCCAGCATCCTTGATCCTGAGTACATGTCTAGTGATGGAGACACTGTTTTTATGAGCGTTGGAAACAGCATCCATCAGCTGGTGTGTGTAGCTGGAGGAGAAGTAGAGGTAAGAAGATACAACAGGAAGCCCACTACAGCACTGGAGTCATCCGCTGGCGTTGACACGCCTTTTCCATACAAACCTTTTATCCGTACTGCGTTCGAGGATACCTATGACCCTCGAGAAGTTGTGTTGCGTCCACCACGAAGAGAATACAACTGGAACATCATTGACACCTTCTTGGCTGGGTATCATGACGAGTTTTCAGAGGTATTACGCTTCTGGAGAGCTCGCTTTGTCCTGATTCCAGTCGATATACCAGCCATGCATCGGAGACCGTTGCCTATGCAAGACTCGCCAGAGGAGATCAGGCTCGAAGGCATTCGCAAGCTTACTCAACTATGGCAGAAGTTCCGCTACATTCCCCCAGAAGAGCGCTACTTCCAGCCGGCAACTGCCTTTAAACAAAAGGACCCAAACCCGCTTGCAATTGAGTATCACACACGCGATCCTTCGGCGGTCGTTGCGGCTGGTCCAGATCACTCTTTGCTCAACGACACCGACAGTGAATTTCAAACTTCTATCTTTTCCGATGCAGAAAAGTACCATACATCTAATATAGACATCAGAAAGCTTGCAGAAGATTTACAAGGCGAAAAGGGGATTCAAATGCTTGATCGTCGATGGCATCTAAAGTTGCACTACAACTGTTTCCTGGGTTTTGACCTCACCAACTGGCTGCTTTCGAATTTCAAGGATATCGAAACCCGAGATGAGGCGGTAGATTTTGGTAACGAGCTCATGAAAAAAGGCCTCTTCCAGCACGTACAAGGGCGGCATCAGTTCCGTGATGGTAACTTCTTTTTCCAGATCGCAGCAGAGTACAGGGCTCCCCGGGCGGAATCACGAACAGGGTGGTTTGGTATGCGCAAGGCAGACAAGTCTGTTCCTTCCACGCCGCTGGCGGAGGCGCCTCGCACGTCACCTCTGATGCCGAAGAATATCAAGCCACGTCCAGGTACTGCCGATTCTTCATCTAACAGCTCTGGCTCCCTCGAAGAGGGAGAAAAGACACCGACACGCGACGAACCAAATAAGCGAAAAGTCATCATGTCACGCGTTATGCGCTATGATGTGGACCCTAGAAAGCGTTCCTATCGACCTGAGATTATTTCACTACACTATGATCGATTGCATAATCCCGACAACTGCTACCACATCCGCATTGATTGGATGAATGTTACCGCGAAACTTATCGAAGATGCCATCGTTACTTGGGCTACGAGCGTAGAGAAGTACGGCTTGAAACTGGTGGAGGTGCCCATCGCGGAGGTAGCGGACATCATTGATCACCATCCATTCCGTTCGCCGTATGCAGTTAAGCTTGCACTACAGCCTCCTCAAGCTCAGCCTGAGGCGATGTGGGACTCGGCAAGCTTTTCTCCCCAATACCCGAAGGCAGACAAATTTGCTTATCACAAGCTCCTACTTCGAAGACTCAACTTTGTTCTGGATATGGAGGCTGCGAGTGCCTTTCCGCCTGACGTTGAAGTTACATATTCCTGGGGTACGCCCGACTACAAGTATACACAGTTTATTCACAAGGGTGGAGGCGTGCTTGCTCAGATTACTGACGATGGCAACTTCCTTCTGCTAGCAAATAGGCTTGCGCACAACCGTGCCAAAGACCAGAGTAGGATTCGGCCTGTGGATCCCTATGAGCACAAGAGAGCAACCACAGATGGTAGCCAAAGCAGTCGTTTACCGTCGACACCTGCAGTAGAGCGCGGGAACCCGCACCGCAGTCCCTTTGCAAGTCCTTTGGCACGACCAGTTCAAGACGCCAGTCTCCTCCATACTGCGCTCACATTCCACGACTCGAGGTCATCAGCAGCGACTACTCCAGCCCTTGCATCCAGTATATCCCTCACTCCCGAACAAGTCAAAGATGAAGTTGAAGCTTTTTGTTGTAAGGCCTCGCTTCTCTCCACTTTCTACGCCGAAGCTTTCCGCCATGCTCCCTCTCCTTCTCCACGGATCTTACCAGTAGGGGAAGACAAGATACCAAGCTTGGGACTACCGCCAGCGATTAGCATTAGGGATGCTAGCCCAACGACTGGAGGCTGGACACTAAGTAGCACATTTGGAGGGCCTAGTGGTATAGCTGGTCGAAGGCAGGGTAGTGAGGGAAGCATGTATAGCCTGGGGAAAAGAGGCAGTGTGGTCGAGGGCATGGAGGGAGCGCCGAGGCGACAGAATAGTCAGGGAAGTGCTGGAACTGGAATATAGGCCCACAAACGGCATTAAACGTGTATAAGCGTGGGTGCAGTACAGTCCGCGCACCTTTTTGTTATTTCGTTATTTGTGTTTGGGGCTTTACAGGCGTAACTGGTATTATGGACAGGTTGGAGATTTCTGCAAACGATACAGTGAAAATGGTGCAGTCTCTCAATTCCGTTACCGAGCGATGCACTGGTACAACAATCCACTCATGTCTTGCGTTCGAAGCTAGGCCCTCAAGAAATGCATCACCATCCGTTTCCTGTGTGTTTTGACAGAGGCGACAGCACAGAGCTCTAGGGCACGGTTCAATGTGGGGTACGACTTGGGAAATAGGCCACTCGCTACTGGCATGCATTTGGGCCCCGCCAACGGACCCCACGCGAGTAGCTTGCCAAAAGTTCGTGCCCCAAACACAACGCCGGCGCAACGTCCAGAGCAGCGCCATGGCACTACTTGAGCTGCTGGAACAATTGTCAGCTGGTTAGTTGTTGGGCTCCACACAAACACATGTTGCTAACATTGCTACAGGGTTGCTCCGCATATGGCACGAGCACCGACTCCCCATCCTCCTTGCTGCACTAGTCGTAGCGACGATTGCGCGTCTTGCCATCTATTCGCGCGACCGGAGAGAGAAGCTTTCTGTATCACCAGCTCCTTCATCACCTGCGCCCGTGGAGAAGACGACTTCGGTCCAGCTCAAACCGGAATGGCTGCCCGAATATACCACGACGCTCAACTCTTCGGAGCTTAATGTCGATAACCATGCGGAGGACGATACCAGGGCCGTGGCTGCAGTCGCAAAGGTGAAGAAGGGACCTAAGATGGTCAAGGGCAGGAAGACACCGAAGAAGCTTGCTGCAGCCCCGACGTTTGACCACCAAGCGGATAGGATACAGCCATTGGTTTTCTTCCAGTCGCTATCTGGTACGACGGAACGTTACGCTAAGCAGTTTGTTGAAGTTCTCTCCGAGTGGACAAAGTAAGTCTTGGATATGTAACAGGCATGTGAGACATACACTTACTTCTGTCTTCACCTTTGCAGAGGGTGCGACCAATCGAAGTCCTTCCTAGAGCCCCAGACACTCGACATATCCTACATTGAGCACGACGATTACTTCATCAGTCCGCCCAAATCCGACGTCAACGTCAAATACTTCTACATTATCCTCGTACCGACGTACAATATCGACACCGTCTTGGACGTTTTCGTAGAGAGCTTGCAGGAGACACACAATGACTTCAGGATTGATACGGCGCCATTGAGCGGTTTGGTTGGATATGCTGTGTTTGGCTTTGGCGATAGGGAAGGGTGGCCGACAGAAGAAGAGGGCTTTTGCAGTCAATCGAGGGAGGTGGATAAGTGGATGGCCAGGCTTACCGGTCGTAAGAGAGCATATCCACTAGGCATGGCCGACGTCAAGAGCGAGGCTGAAGAGAGGTTACAAGATTGGAGAATAGGCGTCCAGGATGCCCTCGTGGAAATCGTCGAAGGACGGGGACTCGGTGAAGGCGTACCAGGTAGTGGAGATGCCATCGAAAGCGATGAAGAAGATCTCGCAGATGAAGATGGTCAAAGCACACGAGTAGATGACGTTGAAGACCTAGGTTCGATGGTAAATTCGTCTGCTGGACCGATACCGGTCGACTTTACGACCTACAAGAAATCCGCAACCAAACCTGAATCTCTCCAGGCCGCCACACCCCGTCAGGTTCCCAAGGAGATGGTTCCCACTACCTCCCCTACCTATGCCGCTCTTACAAAGCAAGGTTATAGCATCATTGGCTCTCATTCAGGCGTCAAGATCTGCCGATGGACTAAATCCGCTTTACGAGGCCGAGGCTCCTGCTACAAGTACTCTTTCTACGGTATTGCCTCTCACTTATGCATGGAAGCCACCCCGTCTTTGTCTTGCTCGAACAAGTGCGTCTTCTGTTGGCGACACGGTACAAACCCCGTGGGCACAACATGGCGCTGGATAACTGATGCTCCGGACCTGATTTTCGATGGCATAACAGCCGCACATTACAAGAAGATCAAAATGATGAAGGGTGTCCCCGGAGTCCGAGCCGAGCGTTTTAGCGAGGCCATGCGCATTCGTCACTGTGCCTTGAGTCTAGTCGGTGAGCCCATTTTCTACCCGCACATCAATGAGCTCCTCGATATCATGCACAGGAATCGAATTTCCACGTTCCTTGTCTGCAACGCCCAGCATCCAGCTCAACTAGCTTCTTTGATCCCAGTGACACAGCTCTACGTCTCCATAGACGCATCCAACAAAGACAGTCTCCGCAAGATTGATCGACCACTACATCGAGACTTCTGGGAGCGTTTCTGTGCTTGCTTGGATATCCTTCGCAATCGTCGTTTCGAGCAACGCACCGTCTTCCGCCTTACGCTCGTCAAGGGTTTCAACATGGCCGAGGAAGTGCGCGGCTACGCTGACCTTGTTGAACGCGCTCTACCTGGTTTCGTCGAGGTCAAGGGCGTCACATATTGCGGAACCTCTGCGGCTGGGTCCGCAGGCCTTACTATGCAGAACGTTCCCTTCTATGAAGAAGTTGCCGAGTTTGTAACAGAGCTTGAGAAAGAACTAAACAGCCGCGGACTTACTTATGGTATCGGCGCCGAGCACGCGCACTCCTGCTGTGTCCTGCTAGCCGACCGCACAAGGTTCAGGAAGAACGACAAATGGGCTACTAGAATTGACTTTGAACGCTTCTTCGATCTCTATGAAGGCAAGGTGCAGGGAACGAGAATGGAGGGGGAGAAAGTGGTGGGCTGGAGACCCGAAGATTATGTTGGCGAGGAGACACCTGAATGGGCTCTTTGGGGCAATGGCGGATTCGATCCTAGAGATGCGAGAGTGTATAGGAAGGGCAAGGGTCCAAGAGGTGATGAAGATGGGGAGAAGGGTGCGGTAGCAGGGAAAGCCACCGCGACTGCTTTGGAATTTTGATCATCATCATGAACCGAAGATATATTCAGAGTAATCCGAGCTGAACAAAGTTTCATCATTGTACTTCTATGTATGCATTCCATTCGTCAAGTCATAATCTCCATGAATAGGGCTGTGGTAATGCCGCACTCATATAGCTGCCCACTCAACAGAGAAGGCCCTGACGGACTCGTTCTCTTGCGCGTCTACCTCAGGATTCTCGCCACCGATCATGTAGGCTTTCTTCGTTCCTGTACCGAGGCGTCCTCCGCCCACAACATCTAGCAGGTCGAACTTCTGGTCCCAACCCAAGCCTGTTGCCGCAAAGTGGCTGTGGTACCGAAGTGGGTCGCCCGGGTACACGTTGTAGTGACATCCGAAGCGTAGGCCAGGCATGTGGTAGTAGCCCTTGGAGTGTAGATAGCGGAACAGCGGGTAGCTATCCGGCACAGTTGGTGGAGGGACAGAAGGGTCCTTCGCGGGTGTTGATAGGGGTGGGTATGAGGTTGTTGGTGTGACGTAGTGTTTCTGAGCGGCAACGCCTTTCGGCGCACTACCCTGAACAGGGACGGCTGGTTCGGGAGCAGGCGAAGGGGGCGCAGCGTCGAACAGCGAAACCTCGGCGGCAAAGGAGTCAATCTTGGGGGCCTTTACTTGCACCCAGGAGTCTGAGAAACTAGAGCCTTTCATGATGAACCCTAAACCAGAGCTACCAAGATCCGAGCTATCAGTGACTGAACTAGCAGGACTGGAGATGACCTTGGCTGCCTTTACCGGCGCCCTTGAGTCTGAGAAGTTGGAGCCCTTCATGATGAAACCAAGACCAGAACTTGCGACACTGGAGTCGTCTGCTTGGAGTGTGTCTTCTGACGTCGTGCTTGCAGCAATGCTACCCACAATGTCCTTGTCAACTTCCTCCCTCTTCAGACCCTTCTCCTTCAATGCCCTCTCCTTCCTCCTCTCCGCTAACTCGGTCTGTTCCTTGGTGACATCCTCTCCTCGCTTGTCCATTTCCTCCATGTACCTCAGCCTGTCCTCTCGACTCATCTCCGCAAAAGCCTTCTGATGTGCCTGCGCATCATCCACGATATACGCAGCGCCTTTATCGACGAGTACCCTAGCCTCTTCCGGCATGAGTTCAAGTGGTACGCCCAGAAAAACGTTTTGTTGGCTGAGGTTCGGTATCGTGCCGACCAGGAGACCGCAGATGTTGTGCGTGCGACGGCAGTGCGCAATAACGTCCACATCAAAGAGGAGGTAACGGCCAGCTACGAGGGATATGGGGAAAGGTTCTTTAATTGGTTTGGGAGCCGGAGCTGCCGCCATAATATGGAACTAAAGCAAAAGCTTGGTTAGCTCCTTGTCTCGAAGCGTGAAAGAGCGGTGAAGGCAGTAAAAAGGTCATCCTCATTGTGTGAATACAATAAGAAAACAGCATGTCCACCTTAGGTGGATCTCAGCGGATTGACAGAGTTATTGGTTTATAATCCTAGGATGGAGTCTCTCGTGCACACGTGAAAGTGAAAAATAGACGGGTGGTGTGGCTCGAGCTTATTTCTCCATTTCCCGTGTGTACAAGAGACAGTGTTGAAGTACGAAGGGTTGAGGCTTACCTACATCGCGAGAGTCGTCGCGAGAACGAGTATGAGAGACGAGAGATGAAGAGCTCAGGGTTGAACTTTTGAAAGGCTTTTTAGCTTTGGGCCGTACCCACTATTATCCGCGTCCATCTATGTAGGTTGCTCGCTTATGATTGGTCTGAAGCAAACACTAGTGTTTGAAGTGGCTTAGGCTGAGCAAAGCGGCCAAGCTTGATTGCTTACTAAGGACCTTTGAAACGGCTGCCAGGCGCCGCATCCGTAAACACGATCCGCCTTGAGCATCAGTACTAAGAAACAAGAAGATGGGACCGCCATACTTCCCCGTGTCGAACAATGGCCAAGATGCCACGCCGCCAAAGACGTACTATGAGCAACAGCGCGAGATGCTTGTTACTGAAATTGCCCAAGTGCGTGCAGCCACATAGTCCCTCACGGAGCGCATTGCAGCCTCCCAAATTTACATTTCTCACACCGCATGTATGCTAACAAATTGCCAGAGTCTAGAAGTCGTCCTTCAAAACATCAACAAATTGAATCGTTCACTCGAGGAAGTAACGTCGGTGGGGAACGAGTTCGCACCCGTTGAGTCGCTGTGGAGTCACTTTGAGAACGTCATGGCCAAGGACCCGAATGAGCAACAGGAAGGTACGCAGGAAGGTACAACGGAACACGAAGGCGAGACAGAGTTGCCTCAAGAACGGAAATGAGTAGGTGCAGGGAAGCACCTTGTTAGTGCACGGAGAAGAATAACGCGCCTCGAGGTGCACGGCCAGCCGCCGAACAGGCATCAACGATAAGGAATATGATGCAATGATACCCCAGAGCGAGTCATCAGCATGGAGCACGACCAGTGTAGAGGAAAACAGGTTTCAGAAATATGCTTCATTTATTGCCTAGGCGCAGGCAACCTTTGGCACCAACTCCCGCCATGCGTACATACAGAATACCGAATACAGATACAGGGAAAGAAAATGCTGCTACTGTGGACCTTTGGAATCGCTGTGTCCATTCTCATGCCAAAAGAAAACCCAAACGCCAGCCGACCATGTACATGAGAAGACTTCCCTATGATGTATAAGAGGAAGCGAACATGTGCGGACAGTGATGGAGGTGAGCCGTATGTGGTCATTAAACATCTTGATCGTGTCGTCCAGCGTCGTGAATCTCGATATGCTCTCCTCTCGATAGACACAGACTATAGCACTTTGCAGCCGCTGCGCTTCTTCTTCTTGCCGCCCCCAGCAGGGAACGCTGATGTGTTCCCTCTTGATGAAGTCGCTGTGCCTACGCGGCGCTCTTCTTGCTCCTTGTGCTCCTCACCAACGGCCATTGTGACGGCCATGTCGAAGATCTCCTCTACGCCGTCTTGCTCTTTACTGCTGCACTCCATGTAGGCAGCGCCCATCTTCTTTGCGACCGCACGACCTTGCTCGGTGGTGACGGGCGTCAGGCCTTGTGTCTTGAGTAGCTCGATGCAGTTCTTCTTGTTGCGCAGATCAGACTTGAGACCCAGAAGCATGAGTGGCGTTGTTGGGCAGAAGTGAAGGACCTCTGGGTACCACTGGGCTTTGTCAGCACGTGTATGATGGATGGGAATTGCGGCATCTTACCTTGTCCATGACGTTTTCTAGTGAGTTAGGGCAGTCAATGGCGAAGCAAACGAAGATAACATCTGTCTCAGGGTAGGAGAGCGGTCGCAACCTGTCGTATTCCTCTTGGCCAGCGGTGTCCCACAAAGCAAGCTCAACCATCTTGCCTGTTGGCGGATGAGGAGTGTGAGTAATGTAGTTCTCGAAGACAGTAGGGACATATTTCTGCGTCGCATTAGTATCACATGACGTGTCTCTTGATTGTTTTGGGCGCCTACCTCTGGGAAGTTGCCGGAGCTGTAGCTGATCAACAGACATGTCTTTCCGCATCCACCGTCACCGACAACAACGAGCTTCTTGGAGTAGGCTGGCGGCTCGGTAATGGCCGTGTCGCGCGTGTTGGTGGTTCCATATGAGCTGACAGTGCCATTGCTATTGCGCTCACTCGGTGTGCGGGCGTGGGTGCGGACTGGTGTGATTGATGAAACGGGCGCCTTTGTGCTCTGCTTGCGCCGGAGGTAGTCGTAGTTTTGGGAAGGTGCGGTGGCCATGTTTGGTGTTGGGGCGGGATGTCTGGTGGTGTCAAGTTTCAGACGGTAGTTATCAATACGGAGAAGGAAGATGGTGTTGGAGTTGGTGTGGGGAGCGAGTGGTCGGGGCTTAAGAGAGTTGCATGTTGACTGTTAGAGTGCTTGGTCGCATATGGCAACCACGCTATGTCACCAGCGGCTCGCTAAATTAGCGCCAAGTTGCAACGTGCCTGTCCATGTCTATCGATCGATGGCATGCATGCTAGCAATCTACCCACAGCCTCGTCTTACATTCAGACACCATCTCCCGTAGCGCTTCTCCCTCCGCCTGCGCTGGACATGCACGTTCGATCGACTCGCCCACGCCCTTTCTGCGACCGCTGCCATGAGTCCGCGACATGATGCGCCCACCGACACCGTAGAGACCAAGGAGCCCAAATTAGATGCCGGGAACAAGGGCCACGACCACTACGCCCAGCGACTGCCCACATGGCGGAATGCCCTGCGGAACCGCCTCATACCCATTGTGCGCTGGGAAACACCATGGCTCGCCCTGATGCAGCACAAGATGCGCTCGCCCGCACTCGACTCGTACTTTGCCTATACCGCCAACCTCGGCACACATACCTTCTTCATGGTCTTCCTGCCCATCCAGTTCTGGTGCGGATACACTAGCATCGGTCGAGCGTATGTCAGGAGCTGTCTTTCACTATCGTGCGACGTCTGACGTACACAGGACTGTCTTCATGCTTGCAGCCGGTGTGTACGGGACTGGTTTCTTGAAGGACATGCTCTGTCTGCCCAGGCCCTTGTCGCCTCCACTCGCTCGTATCTCCATGTCCGGCTCTGCGGCCCTCGAATACGGCTTCCCCTCGTCCCACTCTGCCAATGCCGTGTCCGTCGCCTTCTATGCCATATACATGTTGCGCCAGTCGGCCGAACAGGATAATTCCAATTGGAACATGGGTCTGCAGGCCCTGTTCTACTTCTACGCTCTCTCCATCATCGCGGGGCGGTTGTATTGCGGTATGCATGGGTTTCTAGATGTCCTGGTTGGCAGTATAATGGGTGCCTTGATTACAGCTTTCCAACTTGTCTGTGGAGACTGGATGGACTCGTTCGTCTTCAGTGGAAGTTATATGGACATCTTCATCGCAACCTTGGTCGTCTGCGTCTTAGTCCGCATTCACCCGGAGCCAGCCGACGACTGTCCATGCTACGACGATAGCGTGTCCTTCTCTGGCGTTGTCATTGGCATCAATCTTGGTGCATGGCACTATGCCCAGACTGGCTACGCATTGAAAGACGCTTATCCATCGTCCGTCCCATTCGACTTGCAAGAGATGGGTTTGCTGAAGGCGACAATGCGCATTCTGCTTGGTGTTGTGGTCATCTTCGTCTGGAGAGCGACTATGAAGCCTGCCTTGTTTACCATACTGCCACCCATCTTTCGCCTTCTAGAGCAGGCTCGCTGGAATATGCCTCGCGCCTTCTTCCTGAATGCCTCCAAGTACAAGTCCATCAAGCCTTTCGCTGACGACGACAACGTGATTCCACCTGCGTCAGAGTTACCGCATATGCTCAAGAACCTCGCTCACCCACGCAAGCGATCTGTCTCTGTCGGACCACAATCTGCCGCTGATGCTTACGAAACGCTTGCTTACCGAAACCGACGACGAAGAGAAAGCGTCAATTCGCTGGATGGTGCTGTACCTGAAGACTCAGCGTGGGCACCCAGTCCAGCTGTTCTCGATACACCCAACATCGAGAAGGGGGAGCTGTTGCTTGGCGCAGGTCTCCTACCTACACCTATGGCGTCCCGTGTACATTCGTACGAGCAGATGATGGGCACTGGTGACGTACAGTTGAAGGAGAAGAATGTAATCACTCCCCCAGAGAGCGATACAGACGTCGCAGGCGAGGTCTACAAGCTTACACAGAGTCCGACTGAGGAGGAGAATGAGAAGCGAGAGATTTTCATGAAGCTTACGACGCCACGGGTGCGCTATGATGTTGAGGTTGTCACGAAGCTGATTGTGTACACTGGTAAGTATCTCGCCGTCAATAGCCTCACGACGATGACTGACTATGAGAAGGTATTGCATATATAGCCGTGGCAGGTAACCCTATATTATTCGAATTCTTGGGTCTGGGTATGGGTAATCAGTCGTAGTTTATTCGGCTTTCCAATTCCTGTCACATTCTCTTTGCTGTACATTTGCCAACACAGTTGGCCGGTCTCGACGGCCTGTCTAATGAAACAATGATATGATTCAAAAGACGAACTTTTCGAATGTATCGAAACTGAGCTTGATGTCGAAACACCAACACCCTGGTTTGTTTGTCCTTGGTCTAGGAGAAGACAAGTGAGTGATTGTATGGGAATTGAATACAGCATACATATTTGTTGCCTTGTGGCTACGCTTTGATTGAAGTTATTAGGCATGTTGAACTTGACGCAACATGTACTCGATGCATTCTCAAGCAAAAAAACAAAGGGTAAAGGATATTGTATACCTCCAGGCTCTATTATCGACACAACGATCATTTGCGGGTAAAACATCGAGGACCTTCTACGCTATATTTCAAGCATAACTCGATTGTTAATAAAGCGCTCAATTGTACGAGCCTTTTTGATACTCTCTCAGCCCCGCATACGTGCCACCCTTGACAATTTCCTTGGTCTCGCCTATAGTGCCAAAGCAGCAATGTTCGACTTTGCCCAAAGGTCCCTCCCTAGGATCATCCTCGAGAAGCACGCCAAAGCGTAACTTTGTCTTGGTCAGCTCTTTAGGAAAAGGATCACCACCCAAACACGCCCCCACGCTCAACTGATCCAGGGTAGGGTTACGGGTTGTGGCCATGATACGGGAAAAGAGTACGTCGGATGCTACTCCATTCCCATGAAGTGACCATGCGCCGACGAGCATGAAGGTAAAAGTGACTGCGATGACGATTGTGTACCCGATCCAAAGGGATCGTTTGTAGTACACGTACACCATCATGGTACGTGATTTCAGACAAGGTACTTCTTGAGTCTGGGCAATGACCAGTTTCGGCTCGTTGAGAAGGGTAATTAGCATATCTTCGAAAAAGTCTTGGATCTCCGTCTTCAGATCCACCAACGGATATGAAGTGCTGCTGTTGACTAATCGCGTTTCAGACAGATCTGAGTAGGTGATTAGGATCTTTTGTTGTTCAATCTTGCCACGGAGGAAGTGACGTAAAAGTGAGCCCATAGAATGATATGAAGCTGTTAACTTGTACTTTTCCACATTCTCTTGGGGCTTAATGGAATCTTTGTCAATAACAGGGCGCAAGAACACTCGCTCTCGACGTGTTGCGGACTGCCTGGGACTGAAGTTCATATCGAAAGTGTAGTTGGTGTACTGCATAACGCATTTGAATATCTTTGGCTCATGGATGTTTCCCCATTTGGCTCTGTATTTCTTCTGGTCATCCGGGTAGGGTTCAGACGTGTTGATGGCATAACCGATCCAGAGATCAGGCTCACTTTGCAAGACACCCAGAGATGTCCCGTTTTTATCTGCTTCTGGGTCTTGATGTCCATAATCACCTTGATCGACGTCCGCAGAATATACAAGGCTCCCATTTGGTGCAAGTGTAGCTGAGCTGAAAGGTGCGTCAGACCCATTGATGTCGTCAATGTCATCGCATTTGTACCCGGGTCCCATAAAATCTATCGTATATGCTGAATGTGGGTATACGAAGTCAGTATAAGCCTCACACGCAGTTCGTACAGAGACACCTACTGCAATTCCAACCGGTTCCACAAAAAGCTGAAGACGCATTCTCCCGAGGCTGTGGCTTCTGCATGTACACACTACTAAATGCCAAGCGGCGGGCGTTCTTCGACGGTTGATCATAGTAATCGAAATAACTCCCTGCTTTTGCTGCTGCTCTGGCCCCTTCTCTGTACTCTCGTTTCTCTTCTTCGACTGGCTCGGTAGTGTTGTAGAAGTTCAAGCTCTTCAGCGAAAACTTATTCATGTCCCGGAAATCGTATGTAGACTCCTGGGTGAAGTTTAGGGTAGCCACTGAGCACGTAGCAGTATCATTGAACGTTCTGAGCTCGGATGTGAGCGAAGCTGGGGATAGAACGGATGCGAGTGGTAGTAACTTCAGAGTCAGCACAAACATTTTGTGGAGGAATTGGGGGCGTACCCAAGTGCAGGCGGCCATCAACGTCGCAAGCTTGCCGTTCCTGATCATTTCCCAGTTTAGGAAGAATTGAGTTGGGTCTTCTGTTGCAGAGAAGAGGCCATCGATTCCGTTGATCGTCATCGCCTTTCGCCGAAATGTGTACCATATTCGCTGTCGATTACACATGATGACAGTCCCAACAAGTGTGCTTTTCACGAAGAAGGCCAAGGCAGTACCGTATCTTACCATCTTCAGTTGCTCGGTAGCCGGCTGCCCGTCAAGATGCATATAGAACAAGTGGTGGCCCACTGCTGCCGCGAGCCCAGCCAGGAACAACGCTACGATGAGTGCTGGAGTAGCCCAATATATGTGCCATTGCGCCAATTGGCCAGATCTCCGATCGACCAGAGCTTGTGTGTCCGCATCCACGGTCTTTCTATGATATAGCGAGGTGGAGGTGTACGTCGACTCTCTCGTCGAGTGTACGGAGAAACCAGGACTCTGTTTAGGTGTCAGCACGAACAATACTGTTGCCTCCTTCACAAGTAGGAGAATATTAAACGCAGGCTCAGAACTGCCTCCGTAAGCAGCAGAGTGTTAGATATAGTTGATGTATCCTCCTGCCTCGCCTAATGTATACAACAGAAGAACGTACTGTTAGGAAATTAGCTGGATTTCGGAACGATTCGTGGTGATAGCCTGACCCAGGTTTCGCTCACGAACGGGCTCATATCGGCTATCGTCATGTGATAGGCCAAAGTATGCTCCCGGCCGCAACTCATCTTTCGTAACCCCATCCTGGGGCTGGCCCTGAGATCGTCCGCGTGCACCGTGTGTCTCGGTCGCATCTGGTGACCACTGAGATAGATAGGCGAGCTCGATAGGATCGGATTCTGAACGAAACGGATCGTAGGGTTCGGGATGCGATTCCGGGGAAACGTCCCGTGAGGAGTACGGCGGCCGAGGCCCTCGAGAGGTCATCGTAGTTGCGATTCTGGGGATCTGGAAGACTGCCGCACAGTCATCGGTAACAACACCACAATGCTAGCATCCAGCGGAGAGGTTACACATGCGATGTAGTGGTGTATGCAACATCTCAACAAGAAGAGAGCTGCTGAAAGACTACATGAGAGCGCACATTATCGCATACACGTTTCTTGGGGAAGATTGCAACGGAAACGAGACGGCGCTCAGAACGTATCCCCGGTTGCTTCAACATGGCCCCGCTAGATGTAGTCTGTTCCGGAGAACAACGCTGTGGTAGCGCGAAGCGCAGGAAGGACTGGCTATTGGTAGGCAATTGACGCACTAAGCGCTACTGCAGATGGATGGCTTGGAGCTGAAGACACTTGGTAGCTGAAGCGTTTCACTGTTTCGACGCGCCTTATCGGGTCGATAGTGCAGTTCCTGATAACTATGTGCGTTGGAGGGTATTCGGGCTTTAGCTGAATGAGGCTGTTAATGTTGCCAAGCTGCGCCATGAAGCTGAATACCGCTGCGTGCCGAAGTAGGTTTTGAGCATTGAAATATCGCTCAATCAACATTAGACCGCACCTTAACACCGCTTGACGCCTACAACAGCGCGCAGGCATCGCCCTAGCACTATTTAGACACCCTGCCAGCTCCAATACCACAATTTCTTTGTGACTGGAGGCCATACGGTATCTACGCAGAAGCTCGCGTTCCTTCAGTCGCACCACTTAACAGCAAGACCTACCTTAAAGCATTAGGTCTGCTGTCCGTGACTGCGAGCACATCGTAAGACCTAGTGAACACCCCTAAGTACATGAAAGGTACCACTCAGAAGATACAAGTCTGTCATGCGTGGCACGCCGGGCGTGAGTGCAGCCATGGATGCAAGCCGTAGTATACTAAGATAGCTTCTCGTCACCCGTTGACTGTGTCGCAGCAGATTCGAATGCCCATGTAATCAAGTAAGCATAGTTACCCCGTCGGTTGCCTGTTCACTAAGGGACCTGTCGCGCATAGAAGGCAGTGGAAGACAGAGCGGGGCACGAATAGGCGCGAAACCACGCGACACCCTCGCGTTTCTTTACCGGCAGACCCACCCCAACTGCTTCAAGCTTACAAATGCGGCTTCGAGTACTGAGCTTTGCCGACATCTGCCATGTTTGAACGCTGTTCCATTCTCTAAACTGAACATTCACCGAAGATCCGAGCGATTTCCGGCAAAGCAGACAGAGCAGCGGTCTGCCGTCCTGATGGATCCGTCTTCTAGACCGGCAGTTCACCAGCAAAACCATGACATTCAAGCCGCTATTGGGTCTTCCCCATGCGACCAGGCTAATCGCCACCTACATACCAAGCTAATGATCTAGGATAGCCGCAGTTTACAGGGAGCTAGGAGAGGTGACGTTAAGTTAAGCTAGCTTCTGTGGTTCTTGCGTCACTATTCGGACCTTCGACGACCCCACATGCACATGGCAGTACATAAGGAGCAGGCACCCTCATGGCGGAGACGTCATAAAGCTTCGAAGATCTCCTGAGAGCTTCAATTGATATACCACCAAACTCCTCTCCTCACCAAATTACCCTAATACACACAAAAATAACCCATAATATGGCACCATCAACGACAAAGGCCTGGAGCGTCCAAGGCAAGGATGGCTTCGAATCTCTCAAGTTCAATGAGCAAGCTAAGGTACCTGAGGTTGGCGACAAAGACGTTCTGATCAAGGGTGTGTACAACCCATCGAACAGCTATCCGTAGCAATTACTGATCAATTGACAGTTCACGCTGCGTCACTTAACTACCGCGACCTTATCATCCCCATGGGCAAATACCCCTTCCCCATGAAGGACAACATCATTCCCGGTTCAGACGGCGCTGGTACTGTAGAATCGGTCGGCAAGCATGTCACGCGCTTCAAGCCTGGAGGTTCGTATTCCTGTGCATACCTTACCGATCCATATAGCCTCCTAACATCCTCCAGACAAGGTTGTCACTCTTTTCAACCAAGGTCACATTGCCGGCTCCCTTGACGGACAATCTCTCGCCACCGGTCTGGGAGGCGCCCTTGACGGCACCCTTAGAGAATATGGCGTTTTCGATGAAGCTGGTCTCGTCCACGCCCCCTCCAACCTAAACATGCTCGAAGCCTCAACACTGTCCTGCGCCGCCCTCACAGCTTGGAACGCTCTCTATGGTTTGGAGTCGCGCGCTCTTAAGCCTGGTGACACAGTCCTCACACAAGGCACCGGCGGTGTATCCATCTTCGCTCTACAATTCGCAAAGGCGGCCGGCGCCCGCGTGATTGCTACAACAAGTTCCGCAAAGAAAGCTGAGCTTCTAAAGAAATACGGTGCCGACCATGTCATCAACTACAAGGAGACACCCAATTGGGGCGAAGAAGCCGCGAAGCATACACCCAACGGCGCAGGTGTACAGCACGTTGTCGAAGTCGGCGGCCCCGCTACAATGGCGCAATCTCTCAAGGCCATTGCCATCGATGGAGTCATTAGCATCATTGGTTTCATTGGCGGCGGCGGAAAGGAACAGCCTACTTTCCTCGATTGCTTGAACAACATCTGCACTGTACGTGGTATCTTGGTCGGTTCCAGACTGCAGATGGAGGATATGTGCAGGGCAATTGAGGCCAATGACATCCATCCCGTTGTCGACGAGAAGGTATTTGAGCTCAAGGAACTCAAGGAGGCGTACCAATACATGTGGGAACAGAAGCACTTTGGTAAGCTTACCGTTAAGGTTGCTGCGTAGAGTATGGGAAGGTAGCGTATAGAAATTCTACAAATTACTTCACCCTTGGCAAAGACATGGATTTGGAGCAAGCTGTACAAAAACTATAGACACACCTAGGAGGGTGCGTGGTTGGTGGGCTAAAAGTTTCTGCAAAGGCATATCCCAGAGAATACCTTTAGGGATCATGTTTACATGTCAAAAGGAAAAACAAGAACAAGCCTCCTAACTATGCATTTATGCCAATGTGGCGATGGGTATCATGGGGTATCAACGTCGTAATCGTCTGAAGTGACCGAACTCCATGCTATGCGCCGTAAAACAATCCAAAATAAAAAAAACGAACATTCCCAGCCCAATCCATGCAACGCAAAACAAAAAGCAAAATTCGTGTCTTCGAGTGGCGGAGAACTTGCTCATTCCAGCTCGGTAGTAGGCTGTCGGGCCAGCAGAGTAGCTGCGATACGCTTACGCGCGTCATCCATGCCATTGGTAGCAAGGACACGCTTGGGATCGTCACCACGAATGAGGATCAAAGCGTTCATGAGGGTGAAAACACCGCAGTCGCTTCCATTCAGTTGTTGTTCGCTCCGTTGAATGTTGTCTTTGTCCCATTCCTCGGGGATGAAGTGTTCACCGAGCTCCTGCTTAAGGTATTCCATCAGTTTGTCGATATACTTTTGTCCGTCAAGGCCCATGGAGTCGAAGTATTCCATAGAGCGGTCCTGGGGATAGACAGCTAGCAGACGCCAATGTCCCTTGTCACAGATGGGATAGAGGATAAGCTGAGCATCTAGGTATTGTTTGCCTTTGAGCTGGAACCTGTTTGTCCAGCGCGACGTATCGGCGGTTTGGTACCAAAAGGAAGAGAAAGCGTGAAGTGCAGGTGCCGGGCCGTTACGTTTATGTACAAAGCCCAGTTCCTTCTTCTTTGCGGCGACAAGAATGGAAAGATATTCGTTGACAATGTTGTCGTTCAACCATGCCCTTGGATCCCCATTGAACACTCGAGGCAACAGGGTCGCAAAGTCTCGAGCATAGAGCTTCTCCTCGATGACCCATTGACTTGCGTTGCGGCCGTGGTTAGTCTTCAGTGCAGCATCTTGCAGTATCTTTTCTTCTTCAGGAGAGAGTGGTGCAATCAGTGGCTTCTGTGGCGGAGGTGGTGGCGCCAAGGCAAGCTTTCTCTGCATGTCTCTCTGAAGATCCTCGAAAAGCTCTAGTGAAAGCTGAGATTCCTCGAGCGATTCATCTGGAGAGTTGAAAGCATCCACGGAGACACCGCGCCAACCACCATCCTTGGCAGGGAAATCGAATAGCGTAATCCTCGGGCTACTAGCTGCTGAAGAGCTAGGAGAAGATGCTGCCCGACTGCCGTCTGATGCGCCGCGATTGTTGTTCTGGAACACATCGTAGTAGTCCCTGATCGGACTGGAGGTAATCGTCTCTAGTGTGGAATCGAGCATTTCGCTGACTTTCTCATCAAAGTAGAAAGGTTTGCATTTAGCATCCTTTTCCCATCGTACTCCCTTCCTTCGTGGCGAAGTCGGTGCATCAAGAAGGAACGACAAATCGTTTTCGTATTCGAACTCAGGGGCTTCAGGCTCAAAGTCAAGTTTCATCAGCGAGCCATCGGTCTCTGATTGTGGTACCGATGGAGAGTTGTAGAGTTGGTGTGTGTGTGGCTCGTGGATAGGAGGTGCGTATGACAAAGTATCTGTGGAGTTAGAGGGGTCTTGGTTGACTGCCTCGGTGGGATTGGTTTTAGCTGGCTCGGTCTCGGTGGAACCTTGCTCCGTAGACTCCGTCAGAAGCGCGGCCTGTCTGCGTTTGACATCATTACCAAGCTGTCTTTTCAACAGCTGACGTCGCATAGGTGTAACCGAGGGAAGCTTGAAAGCACGCTGGCCATTGCGGCTTGAGTTGAAGATTGAGTTTGCGGATCCTAGCACTGATGGCGATGCAAAATCTGGAGAGGCATGTACAGCAGGGGACTGATGCTGCGAAAAGAGCCATGCCGGAGCTGCGTTGTCGCAAACAGGCGATTCGTATTCGTATGACGGGGGAGTCGAGCTCGCTAGTGAATCGATCTGAGGGAATTCCAAGGATACATTTATGGGAGAACCTGTTTGGGAATTGCGCGGCGGGGTTGAGGTGAGGATGTTGTCAAAGGAGAAGTCGACATCGACGTCGATAAATGTGTTTGCGTCGTCGGAGTTGTTGCCATATGTGGATGTAGTCTCCAACTCGGCGCAATCTTGTGTATTCGCTGGTGGTGACGTATATTGAATCGGTGAGTCGCGGAAATGACCAGGGCCTAGGCTGGAGTTCCACGACTGTGATGCGCGCGCCTGCCTTTGATTCTCGCGACGCGTCTGGTTTGCGCGCGCGCGCACTGAAGGTGAGGGTGTCGAGTCCTCTTCATCTGCCACGCCTGCGGCAACGAAGCGCTTCTTGCTGGAGCCAGTCGAAGAGATGATCGGGATCGCTTTGATAGTCTGCTGGCGAAGGTATCGTTCTGCGAGGCGCACCGGGAGTGAGAGCAGGTTGACAACGCTGACGGTCGCAGCCCACTTGCCGAGCGTACTGAATAGAGAAGCGCGCGGAGATATGACTTCTTCGGCGGCATTGGCGTATTCCTGCGGCCATCCACCGGGAACATGCATATACGGTACAGAGGAAGGCGTAGGGTGCTGCGACTGCCGTTGTTGTGAGCTTCATTCCAGTCAATACCTACAGCGAGCACTTACCTGCAGTTGTGGAGCGCCGAAGCCATTGGCAGTGACCACTGGCACATCCGCAGGCATGCTGGAGAGGTAGGCGCTATATGCGCGTTTTGTGGGCATTGCTGCTATTACTTGTCGCGTTGGTGGTTGCGATGCGCAATAGTGACAATAGAGTGTAGAGTGGAGAAAGGACGAGGGTCGCGGCTGCCGCACAAAGCTGCCCGCAGTAGCGCCCGCGCACAGACTTCGGCGGCAGTTCGCGCTAAATCCTCTGCGGCTTTTGGTATCCGGCGCGGATAAACATTCCTCCATGGCGGCCAACGCTTCCAAGGTCGTATGTGCCTGCGGTGCGTGGTGTTGATTCTCCCCATATTCCTGTCATAGACCCTGCTGCCGCCTTTGATATCCCCTTGTACGCCATACAGTCTCTGATCCCAATTATCCCCAGATTTCAAGTCGCTATCGCCTACCGCGTCCATTCGCGTCTTCTGCACGTCATTGGCCGAGTTTGAAGGGCAAGAACCCCTCGACAGCTCTACATCACAACAACCGATCGACCACCCCACCTACAACGATCCCGCAGCCCCGCAACCATGGATACCAACATGGAGGATGTCAAGATGCCGGAGCCCATGCAGCTGTCGTCTGCCCCTACGTCTGAGCCGACCACAATCCCCACGCTGGATGGCTGGATTGAGAGCCTCATGAGCTGCAAGCAGTTGGCCGAGAGCGACGTACAGAGACTATGCGACAAGGTATGCGACGTTGCCTCGCGCAGAAAACTGCCCAAATTGCACCTTCTGACAAGCATTGTGCTACAGGCCCGCGAGGTACTTCAGGACGAGTCCAACGTACAGCCAGTGGTACGAACCATCTCTACTGCGACTCCGATATCCGCTCACTTTAGTACAGAAATGCCCCGTCACAGTCTGCGGTGATATACATGGCCAGTTCCATGACCTGATGGAGTTGTTCAAGATCGGTGGGCCCAACCCGGACACAAACTATCTCTTCATGGGTACGTTACCTGCTTTAGCCGCATTCACTCATACTGACATCGACAGGCGACTACGTCGACCGAGGCTATTTCTCCGTCGAGACCGTGACCCTTCTGGTCGCACTCAAGATTCGATACCCCCAGCGCATCACCATCCTTCGTGGCAACCACGAGTCCCGTCAAATCACTCAAGTATACGGCTTTTACGACGAGTGTCTCCGCAAGTACGGCAACGCCAATGTTTGGAAATACTTTACAGACCTTTTCGACTACCTGCCGCTCACTGCCTTGATCGACAACCAGATCTTCTGTCTGCACGGTGGTCTCTCGCCTAGCATTGACACGCTTGACAACATCAGGGCGCTCGATCGCATACAAGAGGTGCCTCACGAGGGACCAATGTGTGACCTGCTCTGGTCCGACCCAGATGACAGGTGTGGCTGGGGAATCTCACCCCGTGGTGCAGGATACACGTTCGGTCAGGATATTTCAGAGGCCTTCAACCACAACAACGGCTTGACGCTAGTGGCACGTGCTCATCAGCTAGTCATGGAGGGGTACAATTGGTCGCAAGATAGGAATGTCGTGACCATATTCTCGGGTAAGCTACCCCCCGTTCTGGCGCTGATTGCACGACTAACATTTTACAGCACCAAACTATTGCTACAGATGCGGTAACCAGGCCGCCATCATGGAGATTGATGAGCATCTGAAGTATACCTTGTAAGTCTTCATCCTTACTGCGCATCATCGCCTTCCTCTAACACATGCCACAGCTTGCAATTCGATCCTTGCCCGCGCGCTGGCGAACCTATGGTCTCACGAAGGACCCCGGATTACTTCCTCTAAATAGGCTCTTAATCTTGGCTCCTACCGCTATCTTTGCACAGCGTTACATTTGGAGGTCATCGCTGAATACACTGTGTACGGTTGCGTTCCTGGTCACCAAAGCCGCCATGAGAAGTGGCGGGAGACGCGTGACACTGACGTGCTCGCTTGAAGTAAGGCTTTCACTGTCTAGAAGACCCCAAGAAGCCATACTAGAGAGGCGTGGGAATATTACAACAGGTTGTAATGTAGCTCGTGCACAAAATGATAATGGTAGAGACTTGATTGTAGTGCTCGATACTCCCATAAGCTTCTTCTTCGTGAAGAGATATTTGATGTTCCTGACTGATTCCTATACCTAAATTGTCATTTTTAGTATGCTATCATCGTTGCCATTTCATTTCCCTGCTTGTTCTTTCCATGTGCCCTCCTTCCTACCTCGAGTCGATTCATGCGTTGGTTTGTCGGGGACGCAACCTGGGTACATCAGAGGGTTGGGTGCATCAGCTGGAACCTATGTCTGCTCCCGAGCCTGCCTGCACGAATGCGAGGTACTTGTTCTTTGTCGCAGTACGGTCAAAAAAAGTGTTCAAAAGGTCGAAGTGTCCACAACCCCGTGATATTTTCAATTCAAATCAAGTTGCCGGATTGTGACGTAGTTAGATAACACAGTATTATAATTGAGGTCATCTCTGGCGCGAACCGTAAGATTGGTGTTCGAGGTACCTCTGGCTGAGACAGACGCGATTCAACTGGGAATATTAGCTGAGTCAGCCACCGCCGTACCTGTGCAATCGAACTTTTGTCCATCGCCAACATCTCAAGCCACACCACAGCGCCCACCATGTCTCTCACATTCTTCCGACGTCTTGCACGACCCTCGGTCCTCTCTGCAGCCTCATTCGCCCCGGCGCGATCGATACGGCCTTCCATCGCCGCCACCGCTTTCCAGAACAGCACCCCGGCTTTCCCAGTCGGCCGAACACCAGCATCGCGCGCAAACAAATGCACATTGATACAAGTCCTGCGACAAGGACGGATAGCACAAAAGGCACGAAAGCTGCGATCACCACAATTGAGGGATAGGCCGGAGCTCAAGGGCGTGTGTTTGAAAGTGGGAACAACAAAGCCGAAGAAACCAAACTCGGGCGAGAGGAAGATTGCGAGGGTCAGACTGAGTACGGGCAAAGTGATCACGGCCTATATTCCGGGAGAAGGTATGGCATGGAGGTGTAGGATTATGGGCCGACGAAAAGACTAACTCGTGTTTAGGGCACAACGTACAGCAGCATTCAGTTGTCATGGTACGGGGTGGACGAGCGCAAGATTGTCCAGGTGTGAAATACCATTTGGTAAGAGGAGCGTTGGATTTGGTAAGTCGTGCAGCTGTCAATGTCAACGAGAAAGACGACGCTAACTACTCGTAGGGTGGTGTTGGTAGCAGAATCACCTCGCGGTCCAAGTACGGAACAAAGAAGCCCAAGACGGCATAGATGAAAGCTGCGGTGGAGTGTATATGATTGTAACATACCCTAGCATCAATGGCGTTGGAATATAGAGCACTTGGAAATGCAATATGTGGTCACTCTAGTGTGCATTATATGAGAATTCGGGTGAACTATCGATGCTCGAGCCGTTGCAACGTATCAGACAAGCACCCCATCCATGATACAACCTGAACAGGTGTACCTCAGTTTTCTGTTACTTTGCAGCCTACACCTGTACTAATATAGGTATTATTTATGTTAATATACTAGCTGGAAGTCTACAATAATGATAACAATTTAGAGTTCTTCCATTATAAACTGTTGTAGGCTGCAAGGTAATAGAAGACTAAGGTACACCTATTGAGGTTTTCCTTGCATGAGGTGGACTTGTGTGTCTAGTATGGGTTCACTTCGGAGATAGAGCGGGAGTTTACCCATGTAGCTGCAGCCCGCCCGCTCGGGTCGCGTCATCCCCACGCTTCACACGGCCAACTTGCGGACCTAGCTATCCATCCGTCTTCGCGCATTTACACGACGCTTAACACAGCTGTTACCACGGACCGTGTCAACACCGACAGTTACCATGTTTCTAGTCGAGTAACTATCTAATCCCCTCAGCCTTCTAAATCGTTCTGGTTATCCTCGGATATCCGCAATCGACAGCAATGGAGACGCCAGGCGCGTTTGCCAACGCGACTTCTTTCTTGCCGTCGCCAGCGGACTTGCTCATGGCACTACCGCGCCTGTTCTCTAAAGCCAGTTCTCTTGGCGATATGATGCGCTCGGGTGGGAGCGTTATTGCGGAACCAACAGCCAACCTGACTAACAGCACCATGACAACTACGACCCCAGGCTTTGTACAGGAATCCATTGCTGCTGCGGCTTCTTCGGCGGCTACGCTTGAGGGCGATATGACTGTATGGCAAGCCTTGAGGAATGTAGCCGCCTGGTTCAGCTACATAACTTCCAAATGGGCCATTGCAACCTTCGCCATTGTAAGCTTGGACTCTCCCACTCTACATCGGTCTCCTCTTACTAAATCTATGTTCACAGGCAATCATCCTCAATAGGACTCATTTCTATGGAAACAGCCGCGTTCCACTCTCTTTCGACCGCCTTTACCTTCGTTTCGCCCTTTACATCATGCCCCTAATCCTGTTCCTCTATCAAACCCATGGCATCCTACGAGCCATACGATGCCAAACATCCCCAGGTTGGTCCAATATGCAATACGGAGCAAACGGACGGCAGCTGGACACAGACTTCGGCGGCGAAGGCGGTTATCTGTGGCAAGTCGCATCGGCAATGCTCTTCTGGGAGACTACCGAGGAATCGTGCCGAGCTGCAAACATGCTACCCGTGGATCCATCCACCACACGACCCTCTGGGTCACTAGCGCTTCTATGGCCCATGTTCGTGACCCTAGGGTTCGGTCAGTTTGTCGATACCCTAGCCTGCGCCCTGCAAGGAAGACGCCCGATTCAGGAAGTCGGAATGACCATTTTTGAACATTCGCTCGCATTTGCAGAGGCAGAGGCTGTGGTAACCAAACCGCTGGCGGTCGATTCAACACGCTTCTTCAAACCAAAGTCTGTCTTCACCCCAGACGGCACCTCCCTCATGATTCCCAGGTCGAAGCTTTCCAAGATGGCCAATGTACCGCCGGAAGTGTTATTAATATCCCTCATTTCTAGTGTAAGCCACTTCATAAGCAACTTGTTAGCAATTGCTGGGGTGCGCTCGAGATGGCGATTAGTGACGACTACCATGTGTGGGCTAGCATACATGTCAGCTTTCGCCTGGAGTTGTATCCGTCTCACCAGGATGGTCACTGATCCAGACCACTATGTGGGCATCTTGAGGTTTCCCACAGTATGTATCATCGGGTTCATTCCACACCTGCTGATACTTGTGGGGATCGCAGTATGCGCACTAATATACGTATTGGCTTTCCTTGTCACCGTATTATCCCCGCCTGCAGGACACACCGAAAATTTATCATTGAGAGAAAGATTCTCATTGGCATATGGTAATTTACATGCCAACATTCATCTATCCTCGATTACGCCGTTAACGATTAACTGGCATGAAGACTTTTACACCACGATACTCAAAGTAGGCTACGTCATTCTAACCTCGGCTAGTGAAGCCGTGTTCCTCAATGAGGGAACCAAGGTCAATGTTCACGCAATGACATGGCTTGAAAAACAGAGATTACAGGAACTGCTCGCTCGACGGAGGAAAACTCGGGAGACGATCACCGGCATCCCATCCGAGCTCAGGAACGATACATTCGCGCATGGGATTGAGGTAGTTGATGAGCTTAGTGATGTTAGAACGGATACATCATCGTCAGGCTATGCAAAAGAACGCAAGACGCGAGGTGTTACCTCCACAGATTCTTCTAATGCTATAGGACAGAATGACCCCGCCCTTCAGCAGCGCAGTCGCTATCTCCAAACGTACCAATTCTTCTTCCGTATATCGAAGTTGATCATCCTTAGCCTTGCAAGGATTACGGACTGGGCTTTGACAAAAATGGGAATTAGCTACCGGCCTAGATGGCTACGACGTACTGTGGGGCTCCATATTGATGATGATGATGACAAGATGTATACTTCAGCAGCCGGCACAGGGCGATACCAGAACCAAACAATGTCGTCAAAAGAGTCATGGCTTACCATGGATGACCGGACTCGAGTCCGTCAGGATCGAGAATTCGACGTTGAGTTGTTCGCGAAGGAGAGACTTCGACAGAGTGGCTTTCACTCCGAACCAGATGCTGAGGACTCTGAAGATCGTCTCAATGACTACCTGTATTCTTGGTGGCGCAACGGCAGTCTCTGGAACGAGGTTGATAACAGCAGGGACTATGTTGTTCCGCAAGACGACGACACTACTAGCGTAGTATCATATGCTACGACAACAGACAACGACGAATGGTCAGACATGGACGATGGACAAAGGACACCTACGTATGCCACATACCAGCGGAGCCGGGAAGAAACACCTTTAGCGGACGACACAATGGATTTCTCCCGTCTTTCTCAACTCCTAGATCCAAAGACTAGAGAGGATCGGGAGGAGGCCAAGCTGCTGTCACGGCACCTTCAGAGCTCGAATATCATGACACGCTCGCAGTATCGCAGGGCTCTTGAGCGCGAAGAAACCAAGATCCTGACAACATCGCGCTACAAAATGGGCGATAGCGTCCACATGTCTCCAGAAGAAGAGGAGCAGCTTCTGGAAGATCTTATTCTCAGTCGTCGGAGCGCAACTGTACCGCAGGGCGCGAGCAATGCTGGCAGCTGGGACACGGGAGCAGAAGGTATGGGCTCGGAGGGACCACAGTGCGTAGTTTGCCAAATGTCACCAAGAACAGTACTGGTATGGCCGTGTGGATGCTTGAGCTTGTGCGATGATTGTCGAGTGGGGTTGGCTTCGAAGAACTATACTGCGTGTGTATGCTGCAGGACGAATGTGGCTGCATACTCACGGCTGTATGTGCCTTGAGTATGATTGTTTGCACACGGGCTGGCGTTTTGCTCTTGTTTGCATGTATGTATGTATGATTCTGTATATGATGGTCAGTTGCTTCGGAACTTATCGGAATGCGCCAACTATAGTGAGATACTAAACGGTACTCGTGACGTTTCTGAGTGCTAAATGCGCAAGTAATAGTGGGTCTGTTGATGCGATTTGCCAGTGCCATCTCTGTTGCTACCCCACGTTCGCAGCTTCCGTCTGGGAGTGGCGATCGTCATATCAATCACTCACATTTCTTATCTTGGCAACCGTAGACCGAGTCATCAACTTCGCCCTCCGAAATCCGTCCTCACACCAACACCACGAAGCCATACATCCTCGCGCACGCATCCATTCACCTTGACTGAGCACTGCCAATAAGCTCGGTCGACTGCCCTCATCCACGAACCCTTCCCACAATTTTATGCAGCCAGAGCCTACAAACGTATTACAAAACGTTTCCCACCAACAGACCTTTCCCGACACCGCCACCGTCTCCCAGCATGGACAGCGCCGTAGCGATGACTTGCAGGACTCTCTGCAGCCTCACTCCGGTGAGCTGTGGGAAGAGCCTGGGCCACCATCGGATAGACGCACATGCGATGCGACGCGTTCAGACGAGGCCAGCAACGGAACCGTCGACGCTGTGGAGTCAGACGGACTGAAGCGCAACGCGTCTCCCTCACTGCCACCGAGGGATAAGATTACTGAATATGAGAATGCGCTGAAGACTTCACCGCGAAAGCCTGCTGATGGGCCCCTCTTCGAGATTATCAAGAGCAACAAGAAGCCTAGCGATAAGAATTCTCCTATCACGAAGCTGCCCAATGGTGTGTACAAATGCCTCAAAGACTGGCAATATGTGAACACCTGAATATGAGCTGACCTTGCGTAGAGGTCTTGATCCACGCTATTGCCCACCTGTCGCCAAACGACCTTGCCGCCGTTTCCCTTGTCTCTCGCCGCTTCCACGATGTAGTCACTACCCCACACGCCTGGCAGGTGGCCTTTGGTCGCTATTTTCCTGGCCCGCATTCGCTCGAAGATGCCGCATTCCGTTCAGCGCTCGAGGGCAATGGCTTAGTCGTGCGGTCAGAAAAGAGACGCTTCACTAGGCTCACAGCATTGGCTTCGTGGAGGAGCGAGTACATTCTGCGTACCAGACTGCTGCGGTCGCTAGTTAGGGGCAAGCCTGTGCAAGTTCCTTCAACCCCGTCCCGCGCCGCTCAGATGCAGACAGTCACCCCAATGATAACCTATGATGCCAAGACGTATACCATTATCAATCACCTACAGGCCACGTTTGGGTCTGGTCTGAATAAGAAGATGCCGCGCTTCATTCATGGTGCAGACGATATCGGTATGGTAACCAGCAGCGATCCAATGACTGGCAAGGTCGATCCATGGGGACAGAGCGACCCCCACTTTTACGGTCAATTTTCAGAACGCTTTCCTGGTGTCGCCGAGTGGGGATTAGGCTCGGGGGAGGTCGTCGGGCGGCCCAATGTAATGGACATATCGCAGCCGTATGGCATGATCTACGGCCAGGGCTGTCCAGAAGGCTCGTGTTACTACCGTTCCCTCGAGGAAATGCGTGGTCGCTTCATAGCTGAACCCAGCGACTTCACTTTGCCAGAGGCTGGTATACCAAAGCTAGGCATCGATGGCGGCGCCATCTGCAGCGTTTGGATCGCCAAGTCGAGCACAATCCCAACGCTCTCGGAAGGTTTGATCGGAATGATGATGGGCTCTGCAGCTGGTGTCGTCAGCGCCTGTAGCATTGGCACAGATGGTCTTCGTTCATCTCGTGTACAGCGTGGCGAGTTGACTGCGCGCTGGGTTCTTAGTCCAGGCGTACCCATCATCGCTATCGCCGTGGATGAGCAATACTCAGCTAAGCGCTATGCCCAGAACCGCATCTGGGCGGTCGCTCTGAATGCTCTTGGCGAGATTTTCTATCTAACCAAGTTCCCAATCCGCAGCCAGGCTCCCAAGGGCGACATTGAGCAGTACTCGGAATATCTGGGCTGGCTCACTGGTCGCAGTGTCTACTGGAATCTGGTAGAGCCTAGCCGACGTACTGCAAGGCCAGATCCGTACAGCGACGCCGATGTTGACGGTAGCTATTCGCCCAGAACATCATGGGATGGGATGTGCTTAAGCAAGGATCAAATCATTGCGGAGACAAAAGAAATACAACAATTCATCCGCAAGCAACCGAAGCATTTCCGAAAGGCCTGCCTTGGATGGGATATGCGTCGAAGACTTGAGGTCGACTTTGCCGGCGATGACGGCAATTATGCTGGAGAGGCCATGGTCGTCTTCGAATGTGGGCTTGAAGAAGGAGATGTCACTGACGTCAAACGCTTCACCCGATGTAAGACTAACGGCCAAGAAAAAAGTACTGGCCCCTCGAGTCACATTTTGACGACTCAGCCCGTGCAGACTACATCTTTGTTCGGTGGCACAGGCATGGGAATCCTAGATTCTGGAAGGACTTCTCCTCGCGGGCGCAGTTCTTCATATATGTCGACTGCAAGTTCACCGGATCGAGCAAGCCTATTCGAAGAGTGGAGGTGTTCCAAACTCACTTTCGGCGGCTTTAAGAGCACCCGACTTACTACCACTACATTGGACGTTTCTACTTTCGCCACTTTAACCCTGTCTGAAGACCCCGCGCTCGGTTTCTCGACCTCCTCCACTGCTTCCTCGCCCTATGCTTCACCCATGTCTGTTGCAAGTCAGCCGGCATCTCCATCTGACATTCCTGGTCAGCGCGCAAGATTCCTAGCTGCTGGCACCAAGTCAGGTGTAGTGCTAGTTTGGGATGTCCGGGCGCCCATATCGCGCTCGTCCGAGTATATAAACAACATCGATCCTGTCCGGATCGTCTACACTGATTCGCCAGAGATATCATGCTTGGCTGTCACCTCCCTTTATCTTGTAGCTGGTGGAAACGATGGTCTGGTACAAGCATGGGATCCACTGGCCTCGAGTATGTCGCCTATCACAACACTTCACTCTCGGCATGCGTCGCGTGCCCGTAGACAACTTGTACAGGCCCAAGCCTCCGTCCAAGGAGTCGGCATCAACATGTTTGCTGCTGGTGCTGTATGCCTGGATCCTGATCCCACCGTCTTGCGAGGCGCAGTATCGCTTGGCAACCAACTTCGATTCTGGAGTTACAGCTCATCTGCCGCCGATCAGTACAGGAGCAGCAAACGTAGGCTTCGACGAGCCGAGCGTGGAAGTAATAACACTACAGAGCGCTTTGCTGGCACGGGCAGAGTCAACTTGAAGAACTACATCGCCAACGAGCAGTCTGAGTTAGAGCGTGATAGGCAAGAGCGTCACAAGCAGGCCGAGCGTTTGGCTGGTCGTTTTGGTACAGAGCTGTTGAGCGAGGACGAAGCTTTGGCATATGCCGCGATGCTTTCCCAAGAGACTATGGAGGCGGAAGAATTGCGCCGCATTGAGCGAGAGAGCAGTGCCTTCAGCAGTGATACTGTAACGCCAGAGCCGAGTATCCGGGCTCAGCCTTCGCCACCTGCCATCAAGGACGATGAAGAACTGGATGCCGAAATTGCTGAAGCCATCCGCCTTTCTCTCAACGATAGCTCGGGCGCTGGCATGTATGAACCCGCCTCAACGTCACCTCCCGCGTTCGATATTCCGATCAAGTATGCCAAAGGCAAAAGGTCTCTGCCATCACGTTCTCAAGGCAACACCCCTGGGAAGGGCAAGGCCACTGCTGGATCGAGCAACGAGAGCGAGATGTCAGATTTAGAGTTTGCCATGCAGTTAAGTCTTGCTGAAGAGCAGAGTCGGAAGGATGCTGAAGACGCCTTCCCACCGCTTAGTCCAGCAGCTGGTAGTAAGGGTAAAGGGAGGATGTGGTAATGTGGTTTGTCGGCCAGCTGGCTTGTGTTGGGCGTGTTTGTTTCTTCCATTTCCCTTCAGCGTTCCTGCGCTTCATAACTCTTGGATGTTGTATCTTCTCACTTCGTCGCTTCGAGAAACACAGTACACAGATACCCAGTGTTACCTTGACTTGCTCCGTTGCACCATGATCTCGCCATTCTAGGTTCGAGAACGGGGCGAACGGATCATCTGTACGCGTGCGCTTAGCTAGATATGCTTATTGGTTGTAGTAGATGACTTTAGTATTTTTGTTCTTAAGACACATGTTTAGAACAGTTTTATCATCCCTTCCCAACCACGACCTGACTTATTGGCACTTGACTGTTTCTTCATTATCCGCTCTCAATGCGGTTAGTCTGGGCGCCTTACCGCTCAGACCCCTGACTCTTGCCAGGCTCCAACGGCGACATTGTGTTCCTCTTCCACACAGTACTAAACATAGAGTAACTTCGAACAATTTCTTGTTCGGGAGAGTCAGAAATCTACGAAGTAATCTGAGACTCAACGGCACGCACTACGAGATCTTTTTCAACAAACAGTCAGAGTCCTTGGCATATACATTTCCTTGCAAGATCTCGTCAGCGTGCCACGTCCTCGAGGCAACGAGAACGGGTTCCGAGAGCCTTCCTTCCAGGTTCTGATATGCTCCATAAATATCTCATCAATCTCACAGGAGCGCGAAGCCTTGTTCTACATCAACACTAAACATGGCTGGACTATCAATCACATCAGTATTACTGTCCCCTATCAATAAGCTCCGTGGGAAATCAAATCCATACGAGAAGTCCCATCATGCCAACAGCCTCCCTCACCCCACAAATACACCCACCAGTGACGATCTTCTCGCTGAAGCACGTCAAGCGGCCGGTCGTGATCCCGTGACTGGACAACGAACACCCAGCGCCGCAAGCAAAAAAGCGAGGAAGCAACAACCGTCTTTGGAGCAACAGCAGCAAGCGGCAGCAGAACAAAAGGCGGCGTTCCTTGCTTGGGCAGCAAAACATCCACAGGCGGCTGGGCGACCATATGAGAGCTATGAGGCTTTTGTGCAAGAGATGGTAGCAAAGCGGACTGGAAATTTTGAGCCGCAGGGTGGGACAGAATACTATGCGCCTGAAAGGAGGGTGGAGGAGTACTACTTGACGGGCGTAAGGGATTAGACTGCTGGCATGAGCTGGGCTTTTCTTCTTCTTTTTTTGGTACTTGATTGCGACAGTATATGATTGCTGGAACGTCGCGAATGACATGTAATGACGTGGTCTGTTGGGCAGGCGGTGAGCTTGTGACAAACGAAACTTGGAAGGTGCAGTCGTAGCTAAACACGACCCGTAATCAGCGATGCCTGATAGTATCTTCCCCAGCTTCGTCCACACCTCATGTCTTCTCTTCTCATCTCTCTCTCACACTACGTAAAGTGAACTCACACCTATCCTGCAATCCTCTACAGTTCCCTCGGAGAATTCGTCACTATGGGTTCAGTGATGCTGCAGCACCTACCCTCGGCATGGCACGTCGACCAAGCCATCGTGCGTTTTCCTCCTTCCTCACTCTACCACGGCCATAAGTCCTCTGCAAGAGCCAGCTCTGAACTCTCTCACTCTAACATGACCTAGCTCAGCGAAGAGGTTCGTATAGTGTGCCTCCGATTCGGCAACGACTACACACCCGAATGCATGGACATGGACGAGAAGCTGTACAAAATCGTAGACGCAGTCAAAGACTGGGTTGTCATCTACGTAGTCGACAACAAGGTAGGTGCCGCTTCCCTCACCTATTCTGTCGTCTCAAAATGTAGCTAATGCGGATGCTACAACAGCAAGTTCCCGACTTCAACGCCATGTATGAAATCTATGACCCTTGTACAGTCATGTTCTTCTGGCGCAACAAACACATGCAAGTCGATTTCGGCACGGGCAATAACAACAAGATCAACTTCCCTATTGGCACGAAGCAGGAGCTCATCGATATATTGGAGACGGTGTACAAGGGAGCGAGCAAGGGGAAGGGGCTTGTTGTTAGTCCTAGGGATTACTCCACGAAATGGGCATACTAGTCTGGAGCTAGGTGATAGCATGACAACAGAAGAGGAAGCCTGATCTTGGGTCATTCGGGTGGAGTAAGACTAATACTGAAATTACGGCAGATGGTATGAGGAGGCACACATATCCTAAATGGTCCACCATCCAAAAAGTCTGACGAGAGTAGTATTGCGGTGATGAAATAATACTTTTCAAACGAGCTGTCTATCAAAAGGCATCCTTGCCTCCCGTCTATAACCCCAACAGCAAAGCGATTAGGCCTGGGATTATCGCCAGACAAATCTTGTGCAAGCCGTCCAACGCCATACCTGCTATGCAGTATGTCCCGCAAAGAGAGCAAATGTAGCAATATCAATGCTCGCTATGAACAAAGCAAAACAACGCCAAAAAGGTATGCACCACCCTAGCAAGAAATGTTAACAAGCCTGACTAATGTTTCGAGGAAAACAAATGCAACTTCTTCTTCTTCTTTTCCTTGCCTTCTTTCTCCTCTTTACCAGGCTTCGTGCTGCTTTGTGACGACGACGGGCTGTGCTTTTGCGGTTGGGCGTTAAGATTGATGGCACCTAGAGCGGCTGTTGGGGGCTTCGGACCAGCGACTCTGGGTCCTGATGGCAGACCTCCAGACATGGGAGGTTTTGTGCCAGCGGGAGGTGGTGCCGGCTTTGGTGGCTCAGGCTTCTCGAACAGATGTGCTGGAGCTTTTGGTTGTGGTTGATCGATGGGTAAATGCAGATTCCGGCGGTTTTGACTGAGATCGCCAACTTGGCGGAGGAAGAGTTGCGGCTTCATCATGTGTGAGGTGACGAGGAAGACGTCTCTTGAGGTTTTGTTCGAGACGTCGTAGCAGGCCCGGGCTTCGGAGTAAGTTGCGCCACCAGCCACGAATACAATAACGCGTTGACGAGGCTCGGCACTGGCGAGTCGCGACTTGGCCCATGTCGGTTTCGCAGAGCGAAGGGACGCAGGCGCAGCATTGTCTTGCGCCATGCTGGCAGCATCGTCCGGCGACATCTTAGTGAAAGGAAAGACATCCTGGGGCAGACTGCCGCGAATGTGCTCTTCTAGCATGTCCTGTAACGCGGGGCTGAACCTGGACAGACCGTAGTCTTCAGCATTTGGGGGCGGTGCTGCTTTAGGGGGGAATAGTGGTGGTGGAGCATCTCTTTTCTCTTTCAACTGTCTGGCGACTCGCGCCCCAAGGAGGTCAAGGTTACGAACGACTTCGCCGTCAGTGGGCGGCAGCTGTGCGTGGAAGAGGAGCTTCTGGAGGTCGGCTGGTAGTATTCCGTTCTTAAAGAGTACGTAGAGCGCAACAAGACGTAGTCGGTCAGCTGGCGTTATCTCCTCATCGTCTAGTGTGCGCACGATCTGATCAGTCATGTTCTTCGGCTTCCGATAGTCTTCATCGAGACCGGTAGCCAGGCACTGACAAGGTTAGCAACAATTGCGACTTGATGATGATTGAGACTCACCTGCTCCACTGAGGCCAGGTCCGGAAGTTTGTGCTTCTGGAATATCTCCATGCATTTCTGCGCCATAGTGAGATGTAAGGAGTAGGCCTCCTTCATCTCCTGGAACTGCGGCAATCCAGCGATCATATCCTTGATTGCATTCAATCCATTCATGCCGGCAGCGTTTTGGGCGTCTTGGTTGGTGAAATGGGGGTTGTCGGCGATGAACTTTTGGAAATCGCTGATCAGCTTGTCGAGAGTGTCCTTCATGTGCCGATGGCGATTCTCGACCCATATCTTGTCCTTGTCAGATATCTCCATGTCCTTTTCCTCAGCGCCTGGATCTTCCTCGTTGACAATTGTGCGGTACGTTACTTTGTCGCTGTCTTGTATAGGGAGCAGATCCATGGCCATTGCTTGGTATGTGAACTCATGAAGAAAGGGTGCCATGAGGTCCATGGACCGATCGGTGATGTAGAGGGCACCGCGGGGTCGGTTCGATTGTGGAGGGAAGTCTTGGTTGAACTGCGCGTACATGTCTAGCTTGTCTTGGACGAAGCGGGCAAGATGGGAGCACAAGACACTAGCCTCGTGGGTTGGAGTTCGCGGTCGGTAGTAGCGGATGATGGGGTATTCGCCCAGCGCGACGCAGATTCCAGTTATCTGGTTCGTTAGCAAACGCACTTTGGGGAAGGAGTAGTGCCTACTCTTTCTGCAATGTCCTCCATGTGCCGTACCACAAGGTTGTTGCACTCGGGGTGGTAGAGGATGGGGAAGCTCCAGGGGTCTTTGAAGGTGATGAGGTGTGATTCTTGAGGATGGAAGTCGAGGTGTACTGTTCGGAAGCTCCGAATCTGTTCGCGTGCCATCTGCGACCGGTCTATGCGCTCCTTGAGGTGTGGTGGTAGCACTGTGCGCATTAGCCAGAGCTTGAGAGGGTTGGAGTAGTGCCCTCGTACATGTTGTCCATATCAGGAAGAAGCCCCTGTATCTCCGCTGGTCGAATTCGGCCATCATGCAGTCGACGATGTGCGGCTTGGGTGTGATGATGTATATGGCGTCCATGTCGCGTATCGTCTGCCGCCGGTCTTCGATGCGCTCGATGTCTGCGAGGTCAGAAACCGGTGGCCGGGTAGGGTACAGAGTCGCGTACTTGTAATGTTGAGGTTGAGGATATCATCTTCTTTGACCACGTTGTTGATGAGCTTTTGGCTGTCCTCGTCCACAATGAGTATCTTCCACTACGCACGAGTCGTTAGCGAGGCGTAGGCGCAGAGTTGGGGGGGTTGCATACGTCGCCGCGAGTCGTCTGCTTGATCGAGTTGAGAATGACTATGTGTCCTGTCAGCAGCCGTCTCCCCTGGGCGCCCAAGGTGTCCACGTACGTTCTCGCTGGATATCTATCATGGACGCCATGTTGGCGGGGTATGGCAGCCAATGCCGCCGAAAGGGGACGCGTTGGTGAAGGCTAGAGCTGTGTCACGGTAGAGGGCAGAGGGTGCGTGTTCAGCAGCACTGTGTGGACGCGGCGGGCGTGGTGTTGGGCTGAGTGGTGGGTGTGGGGAGCGCGTCGCAGCTAGAGGTGGTGTCGCAAGGTTGCGGCGGCGGTCCCTTGCCCGCCGGAGGTCTCTAGCAGATGCTTGGCCCAACTTTTTGTTCGACATGACATCGTCGACCCGAATACTGCTGCCGTCCTTCTTTTGCTACAGGCGCATGGCGCTTTGACTGTTGTATTCTCCTTGCCCGCACTACACCCACGTCCCTACCCACTACTGGTATGCCTCTACTGCCAGCGCGGCGGAACTCGCTGTGTCTCATTTGCTCTTTCGCCGCCCGCTCACGTTCGCTTCCCCCACGCCTCCTCCCCCGGATCCAAGTCGCACAAAGATCAGACCCCGCTGGCGGCAGGGCCTACTTCAACCCTCTCCAACAAAAGAACCCCTTTCGATCAGGAGGCTCCAAACCACGTACGCCTGCGTTCCACGTAGTTCGTGATAAACTCGACAAACTACGGAAAGAATTTGAGAAGCCGGAATTCCTAGAGAGCCTCCAGTTAAGCCCTGGAGAGTTCGATAAAGAATGGCGTACCTTCGAGCGGTCCATCAACCTATGGATCAAGCAGGCCACGCCCGAGTTGGTGAGTCTGGTGAATGAGGCACAACGGAAAAAGGCCACGCTCGAGACGAGACTACGATACCTGTTCTATGCGCAGGCATGTGGTGGACGCTTCACTACGGCCGAGTTGGAGAATCAGAAGGAGGTAGCGGATCTGCGCTATCCGGCCGAATGGTACCCAGCGACACGAGAGATCACACGAACGATACACATGCACGTTGGGCCGACCAATTCTGGCAAGACATACCACGCTCTGAAGCGCCTGGAAGAAGTGGATTCGGGCATCTATCTTGGTCCACTACGTCTGCTTGCCCATGAGGTCTACACTCGTCTGAATGCCAAGGGAAAGCCATGCGCTCTGGTTACTGGAGAGGAGCAGCGCATGCCTGAGGGCAGTCGTGCCAACATGTACAGTTGTACTGTTGAAATGGCTCCGCTGAACACCAGATTTGACGTAGCTGTTATCGACGAGATACAGATGATCAGTCACAAAGAGCGAGGGTGGGCGTGGACACAGGCTTTCATGGGCCTACAAGCCAAGGAGATCCATCTGTGCGGAGAAGCGCGGACAGTGCCGCTGATGCGCGAGCTCTGTGCTCTTGTTGGCGACAAAGTACATGTACACGAATACGAGCGTCTGACGCCACTCCAGGTGCAACCTCAGAGTTTGAAAGGGAACCTCAACAACCTAGAGAAGGGTGACTGCATTGTTGCCTTTACCGTCCTGGGTATCCATGCTCTACGCCGAGAGGTTGAGAAGAAGACAGGGAAGAAGTGCGCTATTGTATACGGAAGTTTGCCACCCGAGACAAGAGCTCAACAAGCACGTTTGTTCAACGACCCAGATAACGACTATGATTTCCTCGTAGCTAGTGACGCCATTGGTATGGGCCTAAATCTGTAAGTAACGTCCACTCCTGACCCAAAGTAGCCGGGGGGCTGACTAGTGCAGTGCTATCAAGCGTGTTATATTCGAATCTACCATCAAAAGCAACGGCATCCAATACATGCCCTTGCAAATCTCTGAAATCAAGCAAATCGCCGGTCGTGCTGGTCGTTACAAGACCGCTCATCAAGCAGTTACTACCGACTCCGAACAAGCTTCGATTGCTGACGGCGCTGTTGATCCCACCATTGGCTTAGATGACAAGCAGCCCGATACTATCGAGGCAGATAAGCCCGAAGAGAAGACTATAGGATGGGTTACTACACTCGACCAGGTCGATCACGCCAACTTGAGATTGGGCATGAAGCGTGAACCCGAAGATATCACGTCAGCCGGCCTCTTTCCTCCATCTCTCATCGTTGAGCGATTCGCAAACTACTTTCCCCCAGGTACACCATTCAGTTACATAATGCTCCGTCTGCATGAGATCTCCGAGATACACCCTCGATTCCATCTCTGTGCGCTAAAGGACCAACTGGCGATTGCTGACGTCATTCATACTGTCAAGAATTTGAGTATTCAAGACCGTATCATGATTTGTGCAGCGCCCATCAACATGCGCGATCCGGGCGAAAGAAACTTTTTGCGCCAACTCGCTGCATGTATTGCAGAAGGCAAATCAGGTAGCCTATTGGACCTTGACACTCTCCCACTTGGCATCATGGACCAGCCTCCTTCAGGCGAGCGCAAATACCTCTACGAACTGGAGCAACTGCATAAGATGCTTGTATGCTATCTATGGTTGAGCTACCGGTTCCCCAATGTCTTCACCACCAGGTCTCTTGCCAACTATACAAAGAAGCTTGTTGAGGATCAAATCGAAAAGACGCTCACCGATTTCTCGTTCATCGAACAAGCGAGGATGCGGATGAAGAACACCAGGGAACAAGCAAGAAAGACCATGGTTGTGGAGCCTGAGGATGTGAGTCAAGTGGACGGTCCCCAGGTAGCAACGTTGAAGCGTCAAATTCCTGCACCTCCTGGTATGCCAGAAGAAGCAAAGGACATCCTTAACGATCCGGAGTTGGCCTCCGATATGCCAGCAACCACGGATGAAGCGATGCGAAACGAGACTTTACAATCCAGTGCCTAGATGGTTATTGTATGAATGTATGTATGACGTATTGTATTGTATATTCTGGGTAAACCTGTAGAAAATGTTCTGTCTAGTCATGAATGGGTTGGAACACCTAACATTGATAATTAAACTGTACCCTAGAGGTACTCGCTAAGGTTTTACATTAGCCTGTATTATATTAGAACTTACTGGATACCTTTAGGTCGTAGTTTGCTTACGTACAAATTAAAAAGAACGAGCATCTTCGTATATGACCATGTCCACATCCCAGGCATCTACGCACTCCCACCAATCCACTCAGCCCCTCCATTGGCTGCGACTACACTCCCACTAACCCACCTACTCTTATCACTGACCAGAAACCCCACCACATCCGCTATATCCTCCGCCTGTCCCAATCTCCCTCCCTCAACAACCTTGACCTTTGGTAGCCTCTGCTCCTTCAACGCCTGCACAGCTTCAGGGGGATATGATCGGAGACCGGGTGTATCCGTCAACCCTACCGACACTGCGTTCACGGTTGTTCCTGGAAAACTGTGTGGCAACTCGATAGCCCAAGAACGCACGAGCGCCTCCATAGCGGCACGCGTAGCGTTGAATAACCCAGATCCAGGGGAAGGGTCTCGCACGCGATCTGAAGAGATGAAAACGACTCGGCTGTGTGGGGCGAAGAGTTCTTGACGAACCAGATTTTCCATGACAACAATGGGCCAGTGTAGGTTTCCTGTTAGTGAGTGGCTGATGTCTGCTTCGCTTGCGCTGCCTATTCTAGGGCGAGTGTTGAATGATGCGTTGAAGATGAGTATGTTGAGTTTCTTGCCCGGGAAATGATTCGTGAAGCCTGTCAGGAGAGTTCCGATAGAGGGGAGAGATCTGATGTCTGCGGCTACGCCTCGCATGGTTGGGACTTCGTTGTCAGTGGAAGCGTAGAGGCTGCGGACGGTGGTTGAGAGGGTGCAAAGTTGTGGGCAGATTCGGGGGACGAGTAGGTTCCTAGGATGGAACAACCGCGTGTTGCAAGAGAGAGGGATATTGCGCGGCCGATGCCTCTTGAGGCACCGCTTACATTTGGGTTAGATGTTATTCTCCAGGTCTGTATGCGAGTTGATGTAGAGCATGTTGAAATCAAGAAGTAGACGGACATGTATGATGTGACATTGGAATGGAACAAGGTTCCGTCAAGGACAACAAGTCATAAGAGAGGGCTAATTAGAAGCAGATTTTGGATGCATAAGAAAACGTAGGTGTAGAAATATATGCCTTACGTGACAATGGCAACCTTGCCCTTGAGATCCTGCTCCTGGAGTTTTGGCGCAGGTGGTATGTAATCCGCCATGTCGAAACTCACGGGCCTATCGTAAATATAAAGTGTAGGGTACAGATACGATGGAGATGCAGTTCTTGATGTTGTTATACGACTATATGCAATGTTGTTGTGTCACATGTAGTCGCACGAGATGGGTTGGAGCTTGCGGCAACAGGCGCAGGCTACGTCATCACCAAGCTGGACTGTTCCTTATAGAGCCAACACCATAATTCGGTACTGATTACCAAAGTATGATTCCAGAGGTATCAGTAATACGACAGAGCGTAAACTAAGACAAACCAAATGAAGCACCTGTCGATTCGCACTCGCCAAACCCACGTTTGCCAAGAAAACCTTGGAAGCCTCACCTGCCAGTCTTCAGCCTTGGAGGTCCTTCGTCTTGCACATGACACCAGGCGACCTATCATGTAATAGCACGTTTTGAGGCAACATATATTTGCATCTCAGCTGCGCGACTGGAGGGCAAGGGTGAGTGGTGTATAAGATGCGGGCTCTTCGCATAAAAGTCCACCTGCAGTCTCATCGCCATCAAGCACTCGCACATCATAATTTAGTCCTACCAAAAGAGCCAATATGCCAAACAGGATAGGTTGCACGCACGTATCCACTCGCCTGCTGACCTAACATTCTAAAGTCTGATATAAAAGTCGGCTGGTTCGTGACTCTGTATCGTACAAGCATTTGCAAGGGCGAAGCCATGGTTATGAAGGTTCCGAACACTTATTTGGGCGAGTCTCGGCATATGATCGATGGAGGGCTGTTCGTAAGTTGGGAGGATATCGAGACGTGGCGACCACCTAACATGTCGACGGCGACGTATATGGGGTTGGAATAGTAAGCATTGAGACGTGCAGCGAATACGTCATAGCTGGTTTGATGTGTGGTGAGACTTGGAATAACAGGTGCGGGCCGATGACCGTCGAAATAGCATTTGGTTGTAATTGTGATGAATCCCATGTGAGGTCTCTGCGAAAGCGGTATCGATAAGTGAAGGGGAGCGCCCGACTCATGGAAAGGGGGCTAGCGCAAGATGAGCACATGGGCCAATTTCCCAGAGCCGGGCGCATCCGTCATCAATCAGCCTCTTTCACTCTCAACGTCGTCTCCCTACCTAACGCGCAAAGTCACAGTCTTAATAAGAGTATAGCTGAATACACGTGGAGATTCACTCCGCGACCAACAGCCACGATGATGGCGCCTTCACACATCCTGGAGATTCCCAGGCCCAAGGTAGGTCGAGAAACAACACCCACCTAAACAGCCTAAAACACGTGCTGCAAGATGGACGAGACTGACTCTGGCTCGCAGACGTTCCTCCAGAAAATGTCGCTTCGCACAGGGGCAGAAATCATCACCTTCCTACAAGTCATCAACAAAGCCTCTGGCGTCTATGGCCTCCTCGCGCTGCTCACGGGGGCCAAAATCGACGGCTGGCAGCTGTCCATGTACCTTTATTCGACTTTCGCGCTCATCGCTACGACGTTCCTGTACAAGCACATCCGGTTACAAAGTCCTTTTGAGTCGGTACTACTGGCGCATCTGTATGCGCTTGACTCGGTCATCAACGCGTTGTACACAGCCTTCTTCGGCATCGCATGGTTCTACACACTCGCCGCACACCCGGATGAGGGTGCCGGGCTATCTCCGGGCATGAAGGACAACGCCGGCTTCACAAGTCCCAAGCACAACGTTACAAAGGTCGATATTGTCGCCGAGCCGACCGAAGGCATGCAAGCCGGCCAACACGCTGTAGCAGTCGGACAGGGCACTGATGGTGGTGCGGGGCTCGGCAACGCCGTTTTCCAGAGTGGAAGCATCATGTCCATTTCCCTCATCTCCGGTTTCTGGGCCCTTCGCGTCTACTTCGTCTTCATTATGCTGGCTTTTGCTCGCCAGTGCCTCCGTCAACACATCGCTGCCAACGCCTCCTCCGCTGCATGGTACAACTCGAACAACATGCAAACGTCCGCAAACGACCTTGCCGAAAACCCATTTGCAGAAGGCAAAGAAGAGGGCAGCGGCTGGAAGGGCAAACTCGGACGAGTCATGCTCAGCGGCTCACCCAAATACTGGCTTGGTGCTGATGCTGGCGAGGGCGAGGACTGGATGCGTAGCCTGGGCGGCAAATTCAAGAAGAGCACACAGCTCGACCAACCCGTTGGTTTCAACGAGCGCGAACGGAGGCGGAGAGCTGGAACCGGTCCGCCAGTACCGCAGCTCAAGCTGAACCCTGAGCTGCCCAAATAGGCCGTTTTTCAAGAAGATACTGGGTCTGCTTGGTGCAGATGAGGAGAGGGACGATTGACGACAGAGCCAGAAGTTGTAATGACATGATCTAGGGTTGCGCATTCACGAGCCAGAAGCGCATGTGTACTATATACATCTATTATTTGGGCGTACATCAGACATGCATCGCATGACAGCGAAGCATATCGAAGCTACCACTTTTCTTTCGCATAGCATAGCATTTACTATCTGCCATTCGATCTAATATTCACAAGAATAACGAGAACATTTTCTCGTCAAACCTGCTCTCTCTCTCTCTCTCTGACTCATCCGGCACTAAATCTAACACGTTATGAGGGCAGGAGTGGCGGCGCAGATGAGCGCTTACAAGCATGACCCCACCACACCCACGTTGCCAACGTTGCACTAAGCCCCGTGTCGTTTAGTGCAACGCGTCAGGTGAATGACCGGCCTGTCTCACCACATCGCCGGACATGTCTCTGGACCCTGACACCGGCAGATGGTAGGCATGTGCCCTGGACTAGACGTGCCAAGTGCGTTGCGTGCCACTGTCATGCCCCATTAGAAACGGCGGCTGGATGACATGTCGTGCATCGGCGGGCGACGGGCAAGTGCATTGATAAGGGGATGCAGTGGCCGCGCGCAAGACGGCGTCGAACTTGTAACGGCTATGTCGGTACCTTTTTGACGTGTTCTATGACTAAATCTTTTTCTTAGATTATTTGCTGGCACATTTTGTTTATAGCTTATCTGGTACTCCTTGGGTGTTTGTGGCACTGAATCGTTGATCTCAGCCTCACAGTTCGCTACTTTTGTACCACTTAAAAGGACAACGAAAGGATAAACACAATCGCAACTATGGGTATCTTCCGTCGTTCGATGAGCTCTAGCTCTTCACGATCATCACGTCCTTCGACTATCAACTCATCTGCATCCGGCACCGCAAGCTCAAGGACGAGCATAGACTCTACTCTCGAAGAATACGAAATTGCAGATTCTCTGGCTACAATTAAGCAATTACCAACGTCATCGCCAAAGGCTCCGATACTTAGTCTCCCACTCGAACTTGTCCAGCAAATCAGCACCTACCTCGACACTGCTTCCGCAGCAGCCTTCTGTCTGTCCAGTCGATACATCTACTACGCTCTCGGCACTGAAGCTCTTTCTCGCCATGTCGAGGGGAGCAAGAACCGTTTTGAAAAGAGAAAGACCATCGAAGCCGTAGTAGAGCGTGCCTTTCCTGGTCAATGGTTTTGCGCTTGGTGCGATAAATTCCACGCCTGGAGTGCTGAGGATGGACCAAAGAACCAACAGCAAACAGGGAAGAAAAAAGATTGTGCAGACTTCAATAGTTACTTGAATGCTGGAGACGGATACAAACTACGCTATCATCATGTTCGACTGGCCATCAACGGTGCTTTGTGGGGAGAAGAACACGGCATCCCCCTTTCTGCGTTCACTTACGAGAAGAAAGAAATGGCGCGGATCTCTAGAACACCCGTCCCCACTAAACTCAGTCTCTCCGCCAGGATAATACAAGGCCATTTCCTGTTACACAGCTCCTACGCAATCATCCTTCCCACTTTCACAACGAGGAATCGTAACCTCTTGAAGTCGCTTTGGCCTCTCCTTCCACATATCGTTACCGGCCACCGCGACACACCAAACGGTCACACCGGTCTCATGGCCGCCATTGATAACGTGATTCGCCGAGGTTGGAAGTACCAGTTTACGCAGAACTGCTCGACCTGTGCGACGGATTGGAGTGTGACTACCCAGGACTTTTCGCATGCAACTGGTGGACAGGTTAGATTGGTGGTGCAGAGCTGGAGGGATCTGGGCACGGGGAGGACGCCATTCGAGACAGGCTGGAGGGCGCATGGCGTAGGAAGTTGTGCTGAGGGTAGCGGGGCTAACACTTGTCTCGTAAGACTTACCAGTCTACCTGCGGGAACTGTTAGACGCGCGTTTGAGGCTGCGGGTGTGGACGATGCAGCAGAAGATGCAGATACAGGCGATGTGGCCGCAAAGAATACGTCCAAGTCGCGTATCTATCGGTCGTTCATGAAGAGGACTATGTCGGAAGAAGACGATGGTGAAATTAGACGGTCCAGTGCAAGACCGCGCTATTGGCGTACACGAGAAGAGAATGAAGAAGTGGCGCGGAAATATGAAGAGGATAGACGAGATGTTGCGAGAAGTGTTGCTGAAGAGCTAGTCAGACTTGATGCTCAGCGTGGTAGAGGGCTATTCTAGATATGTATATAAGTTCTTACATTTACTCACAATTGCTTGCGCACACATGATTGCTATTACCACTTTTAGTGTGTTGCAATCATCTAATTCGTCACCATAATCTTTTGGATACAGCGCATGTATAAAGGCGCAAAGGGTCTGGTTAAGAGAACGCGAGTTCCTCTAGGGACGTACCAAAGGATTTGTATGGACAGCGAAGACAACAAACGGGTCTACTGGCTTTCTGTGTAGCTTAGGATCGTACAGGCGACTATTGGACCCAATTTTCGAACGGAGGTGACTGGGATCGTGAACAGTGGTAGCCGCAAGAAAAACCTTAGACACACAGAAACATTCTTCGTTGATTGTCCTCGCTCTGCCCTTCCGCACAACACCTGGAAAACATCAACACTCCACGCTCAAGACCGATACTGTCGCAGGCGATATAGCGCCAGGTTGTCAACGTTACACCAAACCCTGTTGCAAATCGCAATCTTCGCTAAATCTACGCTATAAGATGTGCTAAAACGCTGTGTTCTACTAGATGTTCTGTAGCTATAGCTAAGGTTAGTATCCCTACAAGGACTACATACAAGACACACACTTTACCTTTTACGAGTATATAGACAGTAAGCGCTATCTCGTTCGTTGGCCACATAGAGGATTCAGTAACTAAAAACAAGGAAGGCACTAGTATGCAGCAACTCGTAAGGAGCAGTAACCACAGTACAGGTTTAATACCATTGGCGACTCCTTTCGTACCAGGTTCAAGATTCGAAGCTTCAACCATCGACCAGAACAGCTCCAACCGGCCCAATGTCGTAAGAGTGCGGCAATCGGGAGGGAAGCGAGATAGAGGGAGATGGCGTTGATATTTGACACTGACCTGAAGTGCAAGATGTAGAAGTCATGGGTCGTACGTCACATATGGTGTTCGAAGAGCAAACACGGATATGGCAATTTTGAATGAGTAAGAAGGAACTACGCTAGTCTTCTTGTGCGCTAGCCGACTTACCCCTTCCTGCCCCCTACTTTTGGAAACAACATTGACATCCTCATTCCTCTCGTCACGCGCAAAAGTACCCACTGTCATGTGCATCATGGTATTTCTTGTACGCTACAATACATGTCTTCTCAACGTGTCCAAGTCCCTAATCAACAGCTTCCGCAGTGTACGTGATTAGTGAGCAACGAAGTGTACGTGTTTCTCACTCCGGCTCCCAGGCAACGTAACACGACTCGATAACAGCAAAGCTTGTCCACTAGAAAGTATTCCATGACATCCGTTGCCTCAAGGAGCTGTTGTGAAAGGTCACATTGTCACGATGATTGCGGCTCAATGTGTTATACCCGGTCGCAGTATATTACAGAGCATCTCATTTGCTAGTTTCTGAAGAACTGCCGCCTACCTGGGATGCAACCGCCGTGGACCTGTGATCGACAGTGTACCGGTGCGGAGTTCATATCGAGTGGTCAGAAGCTATATTGCCCGTCGCTAATTGATTAAGCTGGACCTGGATCTCCGTCTGCAACAACTGATTTCGGACTCCAGTATATGCGCATTATTTTTGAAAGGGTGCAGAGATGCAAAACTGATTCTTGAATCATACCAAAACAACGTAATGACGTTCCCATGTATGGAAGCTTTGCATGCCAAAAGCCGATCAGGCGGACAAACTCGAGGCGCATACTCCGGCCTTAGCGAGCGAACACCCCTGAACCTCAATCTAATCTGCACCAGCAGTTCGACCGAGAAATCCGGTCAATGCCATTTTGCTAAGGCTCGAGTCAACTTGATTAAGCTCCAAGCTTTGCAGCCAATTGTTGAAGGAGTCTCGTCCCGTCTGGTCCGGAAGCTTCATCTTGCTTACAGGGTTCGGCGCTCCAGTTTTGTACCTGCGTTCCGACGTGAAAGATGATATGACGAAACTCTCTCAATGCTTCTCATGCATTTAAAACGAGGAGTGCTGTCTTTCATGTGGACCTGGCAATACGACTGAGGGTCCGTATGATGGCTCCTCAGGCAAAACCCGTTAGCCAGCTACGTAACTCGGCAGTAGCTCAAGAAGAAACATAGCTCGTGTCGCTATGCGTCTGCCCTGTACCAGTCCTAGCGACATAAGAACCTCGAAAACCTTGGCCATTACTCCCAGGGCTAAACCGCTACCCAGGGAAAGAACCTGAGCCTCATGACCTTTGCTACAAATTGAATTCCTCCCCGAGACCGGAAGATCTTTCTAGAAGATTCCCTCGTATATGCCCATGGGTCGTGGAAGAAGCAATCTAATACAACCGGGTTTCGAAACTATTGGGTGCAGATGTATGAGCGGTAGCACTGGCGAAGGATCGCCCCCAAGAGGATCGTCTGACCTTAGTATTCTATGCCAATGCTCGTACATGGAGAGCATAATTAAACGAAGACGTACAACAAGTGCGCATGAGGCGACTCGTGATACAGCCACAGTGCGGTATGCGAATTTCGAGTTATGGTTACTAGTGTTGATCCACAGCTTTGCCTTCGCACATATGAGGCTGGTCAGTCGCTGTCGAATAGGATTGAAGGCTAAAACTTTGCTACCAATTGGGTGGACCGGTCATAGTACGTCTCCATATGCTTCTCCGTTCATCACTACATGCACTATCCCCTTGAGGCAAAGATCCCGGACGTCGTGGCGCACAGATCTCCGCAATACCCCAGACTACCCCACGATGGGGTTACGACCAGGGAGGCTTCATCTACCCTTCATTACTCCGGCACTCCTAGCGTCTTTTCACACTCCCGACGTCCCGTTACTCTTATGGTATTGGTGAAAACGACTTAGGGGAAGGTCAAGGATGTAGATCTTCTGCGCCTTGCAATAATCAACAGTCATATGGGTACTTCTGTAAAGTACCTTGGATAGTACGTACCAACTGCAAAGTTTTTGTATAAGAAGGCCATCTGAACCGTTGAATACTTCGATATCCAACAACCGACTTTCTCTCAACAAGTCACCATGTACAGGACACTCGCCCTCGCTTCACTCTCGCTCTTCGGAGCCGCCCGCGCTCAGCAGGTTGGCAAAGAGACAACGGAGACACACCCTAAGATGACATGGCAGACTTGCACTGGTACCGGTGGAAAGAGCTGCACCAACAAGTCGGGTTCCATTGTGCTCGACTCCAACTGGCGATGGTCCCACGTCACCAGCGGATACACCAACTGCTTCGACGGCAACTCTTGGAACACGACCGCTTGCCCTGACGGCAGCACTTGCACCAAGAACTGTGCTATCGACGGTGCTGATTACTCTGGTGTGTAACTCTAAATACTGTACAATGCGCTCCTCTAACCTACTCAGGCACTTACGGTATCACCACCAGCAGCAATGCTCTGACCCTGAAGTTCGTCACCAAGGGCTCTTACTCTGCCAACATTGGTTCGCGTACCTACCTCATGGAGAGCGACACCAAGTACCAGATGTTCAACCTCATCGGCAAGGAGTTCACCTTCGATGTCGATGTCTCCAAGCTACCTTGCGGCCTCAACGGTGCTCTCTACTTTGTTGAGATGGCCGCCGACGGTGGTATCAACAAGGGTAACAACAAGGCTGGTGCCAAGTACGGAACCGGTTACTGCGACTCCCAGTGCCCCCACGACATCAAGTTCATCAACGGTGTAGCCAACGTTGAGGGCTGGAACCCGTCCGACAACGACCCCAACGCCGGTCAGGGTAAGATTGGTGCTTGCTGCCCCGAGATGGACATCTGGGAGGCCAATTCCATCTCTACTGCCTACACTCCCCATCCCTGCAAGGGCACTGGTCTCCAGGAGTGCAAGGACGAGGTCAGCTGCGGTGATGGCGACAACCGCTACGGCGGACTCTGCGACAAGGACGGTTGCGATTTCAACAGCTACCGTATGGGCGTCCGTGACTTCTACGGCCCAGGCATGACCCTCGACACCACCAAGAAGATGACTGTCGTCACTCAGTTCATCGGTTCCGGCTCCAAGCTCTCTGATATCAAGCGCTTCTACATCCAGGGAGGAACTGTCTTCAAGAACTCCGACTCCGCTATCGAGGGCGTCACTGGTAACTCCATCACTGATAAATTCTGTGACCAGCAGAAGACCGCCTTTGGTGACACATCCTCCTTCAAGACTCTTGGTGGACTCAATGAGATGGGTGCCTCGCTTGCTCGCGGCCACGTCCTTGTCATGTCCCTCTGGGACGACCATGCGGTCAACATGCTCTGGCTCGACTCCACCTACCCCACCGATGCTGACCCAGAGAAGCCTGGTGCCGCCCGTGGTACCTGCGCTACCGACTCTGGCAAGCCCGAGGATGTCGAGGCCAACTCGCCCGGTGCGACTGTCATCTTCTCCAACATCAAGTTCGGTCCCATCGGCTCTACTTTTGCCGCGCCCGCATAAGCGCTCGACGAGGCTGTTGGGTAAAGTCTTGACCAAGGACTGACGGCTCTGGGCTGTAAGAGCTGGTGGATCTCTTTCGACCGTCCTCTCGTTTCGTTTCACAATTGTATATACTTGTGGTGGATATAGAAAGTGTGCATATAGACAAACAAATTGCAATCACTCAGTACGAAGACTTCATCCTGCCATTTGCGTTGTAATTGTTGCTATCTTAGAGCTCGTTGCCCAAGGCTTCACTTGTTTCTTGTAGTTGTTCAAACTTTCCAGAACGTCCTTGAATGTCCTTCTCCAAAAGCCTCTGGCGCTTCTGCAACTCTTAAATCCTCTTTCTGAGCTCCTTGTTTCTAGCTCTGAGTTCCATGATTCTGCCTTGCTTTAAATTGTTCTTATCCTGCGGTTATTTGATTCTTGACTGCATTGCTTCATCCAATTTCTCCCTCTCCTCATCAAGTGTCCAAGAACGTGCTCGTGTCCGTTGTAGTTGAGGATTAACTGCTTCGCGCATCCGGGTTTGATCCTTGAGTTTGGCTTGTAGACTTGCGTTGTCAGTCTTGTCCGAAAGGATCATTGCATAGGCTCAAATACTGAACACATACTGATATGCTGGACTATGCGAGAGGAAGTGACCTTGTACCCTTCCGTGAGCTGTGGCACAGCAATGGCTAACTACATATGGCTAGTGTTGATGTATATCCGTGGATGAAGCAGTTGCCTACTTTAACATGAACAGGGCTTCTGATCCACAGCCTCCTTGTTTTCTACTCATAACATAGCATCTCATGACAAATGAAGACTCCCCTCCAGCGGTGCTGAAACGGAATACACCCCGAGCGTGAATGCGGCATGGGTATGCAAAACTTGAGAGTTGTACACCCAAGTAGGTCAACGGTAGCTATGATAAAACTCACATGTGCCTACAAAGAACGCGCGAAGATATACCAGATCGGCAAGGGTGCTGATGGCTACGGACCTGCACAATTCCTCGGATTTGGTTAGTACCATGCTCGTCGATCCATCATAACCTACCAATCCGTAACCAATGGTCTCGCGGATCTGATAACATCACTTCTCATGCGTACTAATTGCGAACATCGATAACAAAATGCAATTGCCTACCCTCGGCTACTCAGCCGTCTTCGCAAAGTCTACAGAGCGTCTAGCTCATCCAGATCCATGCTCACAAAAGAAAAATCGCATCCTCGTCCTCGCTAGCATATATACAGTTTCAGTGGTATTGCTGTAAGAGTTCGGCTTGTCTTGGGCTTGGCTGACTTGCTCCAAGTGTCGTCTACTCCTTCTTGACGGTATCTGGGTCTGCGAGGATACCCTCGGCTTCGAGCCTTCGTCGCGCCTCCTCTAGGGCCCAGGTTTGAATGCTGGCAGGCTGTTAGCTTTTATCCAATTATTGCATCTCCACTACACTCTTCCTGATTCCTCTTTTGCCGTCATTCCTATTGGCTCCCCCATGACTCCTCCGCCTTATCCGTCTCTTTACCCCTCTTGCCCACCATCCACCATCCATCTCTCATACGTGAAATTCGTACATACCTAGTGTCCGGCTTGAAAGCGTAAGCAACGACGCCAAAGGCACAAGCTCCTCCGAATCCCCAGTACATAGCGTTCTCCCACCCCTCCTTCTCATACTGCTCACCAGGCTTGACACCGAAGAGCCATCCGGATGGGGGATCGTAGCTAGGTCCGTGACCCGATCGCTTTGTTTGTGACTGTGAGAAAGCCCGGCGGGGAGCTGCTGTGCGGGCGGTAGCGGTGAGAGCGGTGCGCGAGGCGCTGGTTGCGGCGCGGACCGAGTTCATCGTGGTCTAAAGTCTTGCGGGAATGAATTCAGGGGAGGCGTGAAGTGCTTTGGTCGTTCCCGACGCAGGGGAGATGGGTTGTGGTGGGTAATGGCTGTGGTAGTGATGTTCGGGGTTTGAGGTTCCGCGTTGGTTGCAAGGGCTTGGCGTGGCGGCGAGAAGCTAGCGGCGTCGGAGCGAAGCAGCAGAACTATCAAGACGTCAGACCTCGCTCACTCTAGTTGGAACGACGTTTTGATTTGCAACTCGCAAGGACCATATTCACGAGGTGTATGATTGTAGTTGGTAATATAAGACCTTGATGTAATATACCCTCCCAGAATAATGAACATGTGGTCTACCACCAATGACCAGTCTGTGGTATAAGAGCCATGAACGCCGATGCTATGCAGAAACATCAAATGAACGCCGAATGATCGAAGAATGCCTAGGCATAAGCAGGCGTGCGCTTCTCTTCGGCATCTTCCATCTCATCGTCTGGCTGATGGAAAGACATTCTTGCCATGCTCTGAGATGCCTCATCAACCTGTTCCTCGGTCTCGTGCGCCTCGACAGCCTCCTTCCGCCGTTGCTTTTCATTTGCAGCTTCCTTCTCCTTGCGCTTCCTCTCCATGGTCTCGAGCTCGGCGAGTCTCGTAGCGGTTTTCTCGGCTTCTTCCTTCTCCCGCTTCTCACGATCCGCCTTCTCCAATGCTTCGAACTCGTCGTCAATCTCACCCTCATCAAGAGGCTGGTCGGTTTCGTTTATGATGTTCGTAATCTCTTCTGTAGTCGCCATTTGTTCGTTGACGGCATCAACAACACCTTGAACGCCCTCTGCACCGCCCACCTTCTCGTTGAGACCCTTCAGTGCAGCGGCGCCAGCGCGCATGGCCTCCACGATCTCGACCTGATCAGCTGCATGTTGTAGGTCTGTGTAAACCTGCTCAAGCTGGAGGGCGACATCAGAACGTTGCTTGAGGGCGTTTTCGGCAAGCTTCTTCGAGCGCAGTGCAGCTTTGGCGCGGACCATCTGCTTCGCAACTACGGCTTCCCGTGCCGCCGCATCTGCCAAAGCAATCTTTTCCATCAATGGCGATATTTGAGCGTTGATGTTCGCTAGTGTATCGCGAAGATTGGCGATAGCAGCGTCCTCTTCAGTGACTGGTAGAGGCGCAGGCTCATGTTCCGGCTTGAACTTGATCGTCTGCTCATTGTAAGATATCGCCTGCTTGTCTCTAGCGAGGAATGTAAGGACGATATCAAGATCGTTCGTTGTAAGCGGGGCGGAGGGATTGAGTACAGTCGCGAAGCGTTTCAGAAAGTCTGTTTTCGATAACACCCGATCAGCCGTAGATGTGTGCTCCTTCATCTTCTTCAGTATCTTGTCTGCAGCAACTTCCACGTTCTTGATGACCACGAAGTCCCCAACCTCCATCTTAGCTGGCGCTTGTACCTGTCCTAAAACGCCAACCTGCCGTAAGCTCCACTGAAGTACCTTCCATGGTGATGGTATCCACGATGTCTTGTATATGCTCTCTTTCGATGTCAAGAAGTCTTTCAGAGGTACCATCTCCTTCTTCTGCACTGCCTCGTGGAAGACGGCGGGGAGGCACGTCGGCTTGCCATATTGCGGATGTTGCAGGGCTCGCGCGAGCTCGTCGGCTGCTCGTATGTTTAGGAGATCATGTGTGGTGCCCTGTCTGGGAACAACACCCGCTCTCGAGGCGTCGGTGAGCGCCTTTGTCCATGCGGCGATGTTCGCATGGTAGCCTTCGGGGTTTATCTCGAGCTGTTGCCGAAAGTCTGCATAGAGCGATGCAAGGCGGTACTGGCTGTGCTAGTCAGTGATGCAGGGGGTTGGCGATGTGCGGCTGATCTTACTTCTTGAACGCCTCTTCGTGCTGCAAGACGAATTCTAGCATTTCACTCATGTCGTGCTCTGGTTCAGGTACCCACTGCGCTCTGCTGCGCTTGGAACGGAAGAGCGAACGCTTCCGCTTATGACGACTAAGCGTGGGGTCGTCGCTAAAGATGGAGACGTGGGGGCCGCTGGCCAGGTCGCGAGATGGCTTGCGTTTAAGCATGTGCGCGGTCAAACAGCCAGAGCAGTAATACGAGTTGATTAGACGGCATCTATTAGGGTCTAGTGCAGGGTCAGATATCCTGGTAGTATTATGTAGACTATCGTACAATACGGGCGCGTGCAGCTGTTTGCTGACGTGACGCGCTGTTTCAAGATCCCAAGACCCCACTAAGTGCCTTTACTTTCCTCCCTAGGTAACAATCAGCCCAGTCACTGCCTACGTCTCACTAGCGACGCTCCCGTCTTCCTTTGCTTCCTGTAAGCTCGGAAGCTGCCATAACCCTATATCATGTACTCTGTACAGGGAGGGACTCTGAAGTTGCACATTTCGTGTCCATGTAGTTCGTAATTAGACGTGTCTGGTGCTATCCTTGGGACCACAGGCGAAAGAGGCTTGGTCTTGCGGTCGTCACGCCGACTATGATGCCCATATACTCCCACTTCACTTTTTGACTATATTGATGCCGGTATCCTTCTTCTCCATGAACTGTCGCATCTCCTCCAGGTCGTCCATATCGTCGTCACTGTCTTGGTTTTCGGGCTTTGTTGGAGGCTTCGCTGGAGGCTTCGATGTGGGGATTATCTGAGGAGCGTTCTGTGGTGGTGGATCGCGCATGTCCTTGGTCTCGTCCTCCCATGCTTTCCTCTCTTCTTCATCTAGCTCATCCCGCCTGTCCAACCACCTCTCCTGCACGTCCCGAGCGTCCATAGTCGCTCCGTTCTCGCGCATAGCCATCTGCCAGACTGTGTCGTTTGCACCTTCTATTCCACCCATTGCAAAGCCACCCGCGCGGTCGATAGCTCGTAATAGCGTCATCATGCTCTTTTTATCCTCAACTGCCAGTGTCTCGAACCCTACCAGCGCAAAGTCCTCAACAAGTTCCACGATTGCTTTGTTCAATGCAGAGAACTTTGACGTTGGCTCGTCATCATCCAGATCTACGTCCTCGTTTGCGCCAGCCGTTGTGGGGCCTGGGATACCGGACGTCTGTTCGCGGTTGAGGTGCGGCAATAGGTATTGTAAGTCTTGGACTTCGGTATAAAAGTCTAGGTTGAAGGGCAGGTTGGGGTAATTCCGGAGGTTGTCGATCTTTGTGAGGACGTTGAGATGAGGCAGGTCCATCTGTAGCATGCTGCGCAGGGCGAGCAAAAGAGAGGAAACGTATAGCGATGGTCGCGAGAGTACGATGGAGTCGGTCAAGTGTACGACGACGAGCTGATAGATGTTAGTCCCCAGTTACAAGCCATGGGTGGTGGGCGAATACTCGATACCCAAGTTTTTGTAGGCGGAAGAAGATGTTCCGCAGCGAGCCATGGTGCGTAAAGAGTTCAACTTGGCCGGGACAGTCGAAGAGGATGTAGTCATCTAAAGCCATGAGTACACTTTCAAGATAATGCAGTGCTATCGCAAACCTCCAAGTTCTTTCAAGCCCTCCTCTAGCCAGTCGAAGTTGTGCTCCAGTTCCTCGAGTGCAAACAGAACCCCACCATTCGGACCCAAAGTCTCTTGCTCCATAATCTCATCTATCGTGACCAGGTCTCTGACGTCTACGGCGGGCTGGTATGAGGTGTGATCGTTGGCGGGGTCGAGGTTGACAACAGAACACTTGCGCTCGATTGCGCCCATGAACTGTTGCATGCCATCGCAGTATGTCGACTTTCCAGAGCCCGGCGGCCCTATAACCAGTTGTGCAAAAGGCATCTTTTTTGTTGTTGTGCGATCGATGGGGGAACAAGCTGGGGAACGTTTGGAGGGGCGTTAGCGTACATCTTATTTGTTTGGTTTGCGGACCTCCGCCCTCAAGAGCTTCACTTCAACTCCTAGCTTCTCCAACTCGCACAGCGTAATATCGCCAACATGTCAAGTAAGTTGGCTATAGCCTTTTCTAGCGTCTGGTTCGCGATAGAGACTTTGACTAACATAACCAGGCCAATTCGAGCTTGCGCAAAACCCGACCGAACCCATATCGTCGGTCAAGTTCGCGACCAACAACCCGACACGCCTACTCGTCTCTTCCTGGGACCGCCATGTCTACCTCTACGACACACATGCTGAGCCTGGCGGCAAGCTACTCCACAAGTTCGAACACCGTGCGCCAGTACTAGATGTCTGCTTTGGACGCGACGACAACGAGGCCTTTTCCTGTGGGCTGGACTGGGAGGTACGCAGGATCGACCTCGAGACTGGCGCGCAGACCATCATGTCTACACATTCCCAGGGTGTTCGCAACGTCCTCTACTCTGCCGCGCATAATCTTCTCATCTCATCATCATGGGATTCCACACTACACCTGCACGACCTGTCGCAACCTGGCGACTTCTCTGCTGTTCGCCTGCCTTCCAAGCCCTTCTCACTTTCCGCCTCGCCCACCAAACTAGTCGTCGCCATGGCTAGCCGCGCAGTCAACATCTACGAACTCGACAAGCTGGCCGAGGCTGCTAAGAGAGGTGGCGGTGAGGAAGTCGGAGTGGAGCCGTGGCAGCAGCGGGAGAGCTCGATGAAGTACATGACACGCGCCGTGTCTTGCATGCCAAACGATGCGGGATACTCGAGTTCGAGCATCGAGGGACGTGTGGCAGTCGAGTGGTTCGATCCATCTGAGGAGTCACAGTCGCGCAAGTACGCGTTCAAGTGCCACAGACAACAAGTTGACGGCCAGGACGTCGTTTACCCAGTCCATGCGTTAGCATATCATCCGGTTCACGGCACTTTTGCGACAGGAGGTGGCGATGGCATAGTTGCCCTTTGGGATGCAGTAGCGAAGAGGAGGATACGACAGTACCAGAAGTTCCCTGCTAGCGTGCAGACGATCGATTTCTCCAACGACGGCAAATACGTAGCCATTGGTGTCAGTCCAGGCTTCGAGGATGGTGTCGATGATGTGCCCGACGGTGTGACCAAGGTCTTCATAAGGGAGTTGAGCGCGACCGAAGCGTCAGGCAAGAAGAAGTAAGCATGATGAAGTTGCTACCAATGCTCCAAGTTTGTCCGCGGCGGTCGGAAGTTACGAGATAAATATACCAGTTGATCAATGGATCCCCACCACCATCTCGAATATCCAAAGTCAACTAAGGTTGGTCTCTTCCTAAGCGTGATACATGTGCTTCAGCTCAGTTAACACGTGTCAAGGACCTTGATCGCTCCTGCACGTATATGCCACACCTACCGTCTTATTACCCCGCCTTCACCCTATTATTCAATATGTTCACTCCCCAGACGACATTGATCGATGCGAAGCGCTTGGCAGACGTTGCGTCTCGTACTCTTCTTGATGACGCTTCCCTGGTTTTCCTCCCAGTTCCACAGTTCAGCTCGATGGACGATGAGAACCTTCAAAACACCCTTCGTCTGCTCGACCAAGTGGAGCATGCTAGAAGCGAAAGCTCCGACGGAATCATCGTCACTCAGCTCAGGCCTGTCTAGGATGATGAACACCTCGTCATTCTGCAAATCAATGATCTTGAGTAAGGCTTTGCAAAGATGCTGGGTCCTTTCATCTGAATCTCCGTCCCAAGCAATATGCGACTCGATATCGTACCAATCCTGGCCTCTGCGAACCACGGCAGGGTTCTTTTCTAGCAGCTGGAAGATGAATCGTGCCAGCGTATTCTGCAATGTACTCGATCTGATACAAACCTCGAAGGCAACCAGTCGACGTTGAGATAGCAGATCGAGGACGATATCAACAGCTACAGGTGATAGCCAAGACATTGCTACCTCACTGACACCTTCTTCGTTCCGACCCGAGAGCATCAATAGACAAGAGGAGCCTTCTTGCCAGCAGCGAGCCCTATTATCAGCCATGAGATCCGACTTGCGTAGCTTTGAGCGATGCCTGTCGTCATCGAAGCTGGACCCCAGCGTTTCTCGGTATTGCTTCAGCGACAAGGCAGCATCTTCGGTTCGATAGTTTCCAATCTTCAGTCTTTCGCGTAGTGAAACGACCATACTTCTATCTTCGCGCTCTTGCATATCTGCTAGACCTTAGTATTCGACAAGCATCATCGGTATTATCCGTACCTTTGAGCTCGTTTGCGAGTTGATCTACTCGTTGCGCCAAAAGAACCTCGCATCTCGTCCGGATACGACTGAGGATCTTCCTCATATCCTGCTCCATGAGCTCAAACATAAGAGGGTTCCCAAAGTTGATCAGTTGGCGTCCTGAGGCCTGTTCAGTGAACAGGCATAGAGCTAGCATAATACTACTTACCCCAAGTGGACCCAAGGAAATACGACGTCGCTTCACGCGCAAGAAGGATAATTCTTTTGTATGCTTCGATAAGCATCTTCCCCAATTCGGGCTCGGGGTAAATCTTGCGGTACACTGCCAAATCCGGGAGACGATCAGATATCTGCACCATTGCGGATACGATGGCCTCTTCATTCTTGATCTTGAGCTTCACAGTCTTGCACAAGTTAGTTCTTCTCCGACCCGACCTTAATGATGGGGTCCTACCGAAAAGAGCAACGCAAGTGTCGCACCAGCTACTCCACCATATTGAGCGTCAGCTAAAGTGACAATACCCAAGATGCCGGAGTAAGCGTTGAGGAATCTATCGAACTGAACCACGAATTCTTCTGTCTTCGACCAGGCTTTGCGAATTCCCTTAGACCGGCTCTGGTCGAGAGCAGTATGCGCAGTTTCAAGAGCTTCAGCTTGTTTATGAACGTAGGTCAACAAGACATCGAGCGGAATAGCATTCAGCGAATCCATCAGATTACTCTCTTGTTTCGGCGCCGTCACTGCAGCATTACTTTTCTGCGGTACCGAGTTAAGGATACTTGTAAGCTCTGCTTTGATCCCGAGCCCTGTGCGCTTGAGCTTTTTGCTTATATCAACATTGTGTTCGGCAACGAACTGGGGTAATGGCAAACGCTTCCTGCTGTAGTCAGTCGGAGCGCGCACCATCCGTAACCGTTCAACAGGATACGCACATGCACTCAGAGTTAGGAAACCACTGCGATACAGATCTGTATGCTTTCTCATCTTCTTTAACTTCCATTGTCTGATTGCAAATGTTGTTAGCTTGGCTTTGGCTAAATTGACTGCGAGGAAATGATTTAGAATGTTATGTGAAGCCGCTTCGTATTGCTATTACCACACAACTAACACTCGCATAGGCTACAACACAGGAGATCTACCCGCATAATCTGTCAGCACAAGTTTGCAACACTGCCCAGTTGGCTTAGATTGTCAATACATGATGCGTCTTGGGGGCAGAGAGCGTGCGAATCAGAGACCAGCCTGCATGGTTTGCCGCACTCAGCCTTGTATGTGGCGTCCTTCAAGGATCAGTGCAATGGTAACCCCGCGCATGTTGCGCTTTGCACCCGAACAGCAGATTCTGCTGTTGTTCAAGGTTGCTCAGTCAATCTCGGAACTCGAATGACTGTAGTGCATATGCAAGGTGATGGATGGCGCAGCCTTCCCTCGAATCGCGTCCGATATACACGCTTTCATCCTTTCCACGGGTAATATTGGATTGCCAATCTTACAGCCCCCATGCTGTGGTCTTTTCGCGTCAGCGATATGGGGCGCTTCGCGGTTTCCACAGAAGAGAATCCCATCATGTAGGCGAGTACGAATTCGGCCTACGTCAAAGATATACAACAGGGCTCTCGCTACACATCTTACTCCACTTCGCGTGAGTCTTATCCAACATTGCTTGAATCATCCTCTCAAGGCATTGCAACAGTCAATGATGGATGATACCACCGCCGGTACAGAAGAAGGCCTAGTATGAACGCCATACCTGTGGATCTGCGAGTCCTGACAGGATATCTAGGGCCCAGCAAAGACTTTGGAAACAACCCAGGTCCAAGATCAATACATCAAGCTACTTCTGAGAAAGATAGCATTGCTTGAGGAACGTCTCCCAGCAGCTAATAATGACGATCATGCGTCACAGGTAAATACAGACTATCATCGCTTACGAATCTGCTTATCGACTGTGATACAGAAGAATGACCGCCCACCTGAGGTACCGGTTGAGAAGGAGGATGCAAACGAAGAAGAGGAACCCCGATATGTTATCATCGTGAACAAATGGGACCCAGACACTGGAGAATACAAAGATGACGATATAACGAAGAGCACCGAACAGAAGGAGATAGGACCGAAACCTCAAAGCCGTAGAGCATTCACATTTCGGAAGTCCACCATGCTTCGGTCAAGAATCAACTACATTGAAACGGTCGTGTCAGAAGCCAAAATCGAGTCTGAACCGTTGCAGAGGTTGATTGGGACGATAACTAAAGGCCTCGGAGCACCTGAGCTGGTCACGAGCCTCAGCTCTCCTTTTGCCAATTTAGTTTGGACGTGGGCAGAGGCCGATGAGGAAGCTAAGAAGTATGTAGAGAGCGAGACGCCCGATGAGAAGCAAGCTCGAGTTGACCTTCGTGAACTCATGAGAATCGTCTCCACATCATCTGGCATTCAACAGCTCGACCAGTACTTCAAAGAGCGAAGCTTCTTCGTCGAAGAAGGTACTATCTCGCATGCCGCACTCTGGACGCTATTTCCCCCTGGTACTCTGATCGTCTCGCACCCTTTCCTAGGAGAGCCCCAGATCTTCACCGTCGATTCGTGCGATTATTTTGTCCGTGAGGAACACACATTCGATTTGGTTTGTTTCAGCTTTGACTGGGCAGGTACCGAGTTTACACGTGTTCCATTTGAGATGAAAATCCGTCACTGGGGTTCTAATAGGAAAAGTATCGCGGAGCTACCATTCTACCCCCTGGAGTACTATACTAGCCCAGTCGACAAAAACATTACATCGGAGGATGCAATCGCCCAACTCAAGGATCAGCTTATCGCTCGGGGAAAGAAATTCGTCAAGCTCTGTACTGCTGAGAAAGGCAAACAAATGCGAACATACTCTGGCGATGCACACTTTCACGCTGGCCGGAGCTTCGTCAACAGCGCCGACGACGAAGGAATGCGCCGTAGTCGACAAGACGACGACTCGTCAACTTCCACCGAAACTGGTGCCGGAGGCCGAAATAGCGAGGCCCGCTATGTCAAGAGGAAGAAGGTGTGTCCTTGTATACCCCTTGCTATCGGTAAACCGAACCGCTTATCTAACTCCAAAGCAGGTCGATGGCACCACCATGGTGGACTTCGCCTCGTTCTTCGAATATCTCTCTCCCAATACACCAATTTTGGGAGATCTATCACAGTTCCGGGGCCAACTCGAGAATTTGTCGCCCGAGAAGCGAGCCAACCCAATCTACATGGACATGTATAAGACTCACTGGGATCGACATGCACCTGGGAAGACCATGTCGGATGATCAGTACCTGCACTGTCCCCCACGAGTACTCGGATATGCGCTAAAGCAGAAGAAGTGGGCGCAACTGCTAGTCGATAAACTCAACCCGCCTAATGAAGCCGACTCAAGTGTATTCCACAATAAGCTGCAACTCGATCCTGACTATAAAGATCTGGTTAGTTGTTCCGTACAAGCGCACGAATATGGTAAGAACCTCAATGCCAAGGGTGAGTCAATGAGCTTGCAGGATTTCGCACCGGATAAGGGAAAGGGTCTCGTCATCATGCTCTATGGTAAGCGTCTCTTTTCATTCCCTATATAATCTTCGGGGAACTGACTACAAGATAGGTCATCCGGGCGTTGGAAAGACTCTTACCGCAGAGAGCGTAGCCCTGATGGCAGGCAAACCCTTGCTCTCTGTGGGTGTCTCTGATATTGGAATCGAAGGTGACAAAGTCGAAGCAAACCTACAGAAGGTATTTGACCTTGCAGGAAAGTGGGAGGCTGTACTACTCTTGTGGGTCCCGCACCCTCCGGATTGTATGAAGACCTTTGACTAATGTGCACAGCGATGAGGCGGACGTGTTCCTTGAAGCCCGTGGTCGCGGAGAGAACGATCTGAGGCGTAATGCCATGGTTTCGGGTGAGTACAGTGTACATTCGCTGGCTCCACAATACTGACAACCTTAGTGCTCCTTCGTGTTCTGGAATACTACGATGGCATCTTGATCCTCACCACCAACCGTATGAGGTCGTTCGATATTGCCGTTCAGAGCCGCATCCGTAAGTCTCATTCCAAGTGCAAACTGTTCTAACGTCTTGTTTCGTACTAAGGTTTTCGCAGATATTGCGATCAAGTATGAAGAACTCGTGCATAGCCAGCAAATGGCAATCTTCAAATCTTTCCTCGAACAACTAAACCGCAAAAGGCTGGTCTACGACTACGATGATCTGCTAGAGTGGGTACACAGAGAGACCCGCAAACTAGCGTTCAATGGTCGCCAAATCAGGAATGTAGTGTCGACGGCTATGGGCATCGCATTGGTGGACGAAGCGAATGGGGGAAAGCTGAAAAGAAGCCATCTCATTCGTGTTGTTGAGCAGACGAAGCAGTTCAAGCAGGATTTGATTGCTGAGGAGGAGTTGTACAAGAGGCTACAGAAGGGTATATCTTGAAGGAGAGTAGTCAGAAGACAATATTTGGAGGAAGTAGGAAGAGAGGAAGGGTTTGAGGTTATGAGAATGCACCTGTCTTGTGATAATACAATGAGCAACATATTTTGATTTACCAACCGTTGACCAGATACTGATCCGGGATCCGACCAACCCAGGCAGCGATATGACGCTCAAAACATCTCTCTGAAAGACAAATTAGTTAGACGATCATGCTGAGGTCCGTTCCGCTATAGATATCTAGCAAACCGTTGCTTCACCACGCCAACATTACAAAAACAACCAGATCCAGTGTGTAGCAGCACATCCATACTGTTGGAGAAGTTAGCATTCGACGAAGCCGGAGATAGCTACCACTAATATCCCTGCGTGAGTGGTGCAAAAGGTCCCTCTTCCAACAAGCGCCACCAGATTCACATGTTCAGAGGCGCGACCAAGTCCATTACGATAAATGCTTCGTAATACACTATCTGTACGCCCGATACACCCGTGTGCAGCTTCGATGCTGACATGACAGGGGTGTTCATTCGTGCTCGTTCAATGAGCCGCAAGAGGTTTAGCTTGGAATCATCTTATCTGTCGGGCGTACAGCCTCATCACTAGCTAACACCATCTATGGAATCTATGATTGGCGAGTGAAATATATGTTTCAGTTGGTGGTTACGGGGTCATACAGGTGGAGAGGGCGAGTTGACCCGTTGGCATGGTTTAATGTGCGCTAGCAGCGTTTAGCAAAATGCTTGAAAGAACGTAGATACGGGGTATACGGTTAATGGGGAATGTATAAAAGCAGTGAGTTCCGTCAAGATCGGCGGCATTATCTTCTACTTGTAGACAAAGCCTTTGCATTAGAGCTTCTCGAATATAATCCATTACTACTATCCTTTCGATACTGTGTTGCGTACCAAGACAATCATCATGGCAACAGGGACGTCTTGCTCGACGGAGTGTATCAAGGTACGTCTTCCCATCACCAAATACCACATCGTCGCTAACCACTCCCGTTTCAGGGCTCTATTCACGCCGGAAACCCCAAGGGCACTATCGAGCAACTCCATGGTCTCTCCGTCTATATGGTCGGAAACCGGACCACACCAAAAGCAGTCATCTGCATATACTCAGACATCTTTGGATTAGGCCTTCCAAACAACAAAATCATCGCTGATGCCTACGCCGAGTCAGGAGAGTACCTAGTCCTGCTCCCTGACTTCTTCAAGGGCGATCCGGTCGGACTGAAGGTTGCTGACGCGTTGCTCCCTGTTGACGCAGCAGCCCAGAGTACATTTGCCAAATACACGGGTATCTTGGCGAGTATGCCGAGTTTCCTCATGTGGCAGAGGAGACATGGGAAAGCGGAGACGGATAAGATCTGCCTCGACTTTATGCGAGAGCTGAGGCGAGCGACGCCGAGCGAAAGGAAGATCGGTATGGTCGGGTTCTGTTGGGGAGGCAAGTACGCTGTTCGTACCGGATTGGAGAGCAACATGATCGAGATTGAGGGGAAGAAGAAACCGCTTGTCGACGCGATTGTGGCATTGCACCCAAGTCACTTGGTAAAAGCTCCTACGTACCAACTGCATGTGAGACATACACTGACGTAGTGTATCAACGTTATAGGTCGTTCCGGATGACGTCGAGAGTCTCGTCGTTCCCACGAGCTTTGCGTGGGGCGTAGATGATATCGCTGTAAGCTTTGAGACAAAGAGCAAGGTGGAGGCATGTCATGCGAAGGCACAGAAGGAGCGAAAGATATTTCCGGAGATCGAACATAAAGTGTACAAGCCCGGAAGGCACGGGTTCGCAGTTAGAGGCAACCCAGACGATCCACAGGAAAGGAAGGCCTTGGAGGATTCGGAGAAGCAGGTGCTTGCGTGGTTGAAGAGGTGGCTGTGAAAGTCGTTTCGCAACTCGTGTACAGGTACCCCAGGGCTTCAGGATCATTTGGGTACAACTCAGAGAACGAGCATCTTCGTAGCCATAAATTGGTATATCGCCTCGACGTATTTAAGAATTCTTTAGGTGCATAGCGCCGCACGCCCATCTAACGCTCTGCTGAGCTTATCAATTCCGCCTATATTTCTGTGGAATGTTCTTCTCTACGACGCCCCTAAGCTCCAGCCTCTCCCACTCTTCTTGCGCAGCCTCCTTCTCCTCATGCATCTTGAAATGCGCGATATCCTCCGGGTGGTTCAGATCCTCCTCTTTTACGTCATCGCCACTATGGTACTTCTCCCAATGGTGGATCTCGTACTCGTATTCATCATCACCGTGGTGGCCTGGGCCCATGCCAAAGTCTGGTAGCTTGACGTTCTCCGAATCTTTTTGGACGAATTCAGCCAAAGTGATGGAACCATCTTTGTTGATATCAAACATGTCTAGGATAGTCTGGACGACCATTTGTTTCTTTGTCTCGGAAATGGAGGCGCTGGAGGGGTCTTCGAGACCGTAGGTTCGTCGGATGTCGACAGCAGTCCAGAGACCGGTGCTGTCGTAGTCGTGTATGTTGAAGAAGGTAGCTGCGTCGTAGCCGGAGATATGGTGCTCTTCTGCGATTGTGTTAGTCATTAACTCCTTGTTATGTGTTTCGTATCGCGGAAATCCGGGGAAGTTCATACCAGCCATATGTCGCGTCGCCCAGTCGGCGTCCGGTGCTACTTCTACTTGCGCATGCTCGTTGCCGCCATGCGCTGAGGCATTGAGGGCGCATGATACGAGTAGGAGCGCGCCAAGTGGCAGTTTCAACATGCGATCCATGATTTCTTGAATTGTGAGATTCAAAAGCATGTAAAGGTTGCGTTGAGTAGTAGCCCAGGCCTTGTCGGCCAGGGGCTCGGTTCAACAACTGGCCAACCGCCGACACTATGTCATAGGGGTCTCGAACATTTCCACGTGCCTGCATTTAGCCCTCTCACCGCACCGACAACACCGCAAGTTCACGATGAACGTTTTAGTCCTCTTGAGCTTGTTGCTCTTTATCCCATTCATCTTCTTTCTCGCATTTCTTGCCGCTTCGTCCTGCATGGGTGACGGCTTCCGCGCAAGATTTGCTGGAGTCACATTCAATCCTCGAAACGCATCGTTCGGGCGCAACTACACGCGAGGCTTCGGATCGGGAGCAGGGAGCGGTGGCTGGGAACAGATTGAGATGGAAGATATGCTTGGGGAGGACAGCGACTCGGAATGAAGAAGCTGGCACATGCGACAAGAAGTATGGCTTGACCGGCCATCTCGGTGCCATACAGGGTATCTTCATCTACTACACACTACCGCCGATTTGCGTCTTCTAGAACTCTAGATCTTGCTTCTTGGGCATCGCACTAGCACCAGCCGCCTCCCTTACAGCCTCCTCCTGCGCCTCGGTGTCGCCTTCCATTGGCGGGAGGCTGAACTTTGCGATCACAAACTTCCGCCTACTCAACGTAAACGCCATGTCCTCGCCCAAGTCTTCTGCTCCACCACCGCCGCCCTTCTCGTGGAATACTGGTAGTTTGTGCACGGCGAGCATACCCTGCGGTCGCTCTTCGTCCTTTGTCGTACCTGCCGATTGTGCAAGCGCTTGCATGCGCGAGTATGGAAACGGAGACAATTCAAGGACACCGTCTGAAAGGATCTCCATCCAGCGGACGAGGCCTGAGGATCTTGGATACAGGGTCAATGGAAGCGTGACAATGGCGGTCAGACGTGTTTGATATTGTCGGAGTAGCGCGCGTAGAGCATGGAGAAATTGGAGTATGGAGGTCGGGTGGGCTGACGAGGGAGGGTACAGCGCTGGTGAGAGAAGAGCCGGTATTACAATGCGATGGATTGTGTGTGATGGTGTCGACTCGAGTTGCTGCCGTATGTTCTGCAGAATCGAAGGGAAGGGTGACGCAGAAGCGCCCGTCGGTGGAGATATTGGCACGTAGTTGATCGCCGACCCGACAGGCAGTGTGAGACGTTTGGCAAGGTCGAAGGTATGGCAGAAGACCGTCTGTTCTTCGGCTGCACCATCGCTTTGACTCGCTGTCCTTTGCACATTGGGGGAGCCTGTTGCGAACCTTGTCAAAATTGCTCGAAACATGATTTTGCATTCGCAGGATATATGTACAAGACGCACCTCTAGCACTCTCAAACTGTCCAAGACCTTCATACCTCCACGCGATCTTCATTTTTTCCGCTCGCTCCTTCCCTTCCTTCCTCTTGTCTGACTTGTCTTCCGATATGCCTGGCAATTCCCTACCCCACACTTCACCCATGCCTACTACATGCACCTTGTGGCCCTGCACCACGCCCTCGGCTGCGTAAAACCGTAGCAATGCCCCGGCATAGTCCGTCGTTCCGCTCTCGCCTATGAGTATCGAGTGCCCTAGCGCCAGGCCAGCATGTCCTGCCAGAATGCCATCGAGCGAGGGTGTGCCGGTGGATGTGGTGGGGCGGCCATCGATGGGCGAGGGACGGACACCAGGAGGTGTTGGCGCAGGCTGTGCTATTATGGGAGATGAGGGCGCGTTCAACGCGTCTTCGCCTGCTGGTGCACGGGATAGTGCTACGTTGCGCTTGCGAAACGCCATTTTGAGGTGTCTTGAGCTGTGAGTCGCGACTTCTCGAAAATGTTAGAGGGGCTATCGATAAGGCTAGCTAGCGTCAGACGTCATCCAGACCTTGCGCCCACGATGCGCTCGGCAACCTCTCGCAAGTATTTTGTTCTCGTGAAGCAGAACTATGATTCTCCAGTTATTCTATCAAGGTCACTACAAGGGTTTAGGACTTTATGCGGTTTTCCTGTGACTCCGTACCAGAAATTGTGCCACTTCTCATCCTAGTGGCATGTTTGAGACAATCTAGCATTCCCTCTATATCTGATGTGAGAGTCAGACTTATACCAACTGCAAACAACCCTTAGCTAAACGGAATGTCTCCTTACGCCTTTGAATGAATATCGAGTCCCTGGTTTGGCACAGTTAATATCAAACTTTTCGCAGTGTCCCCCAGCAAACCAGTTCAACACGTGCAAACACCACAACTACTTCCAGAAAGCGCCAATTGCTTGCGCTTTTCCCATCCCGGACTAAGTTATCAACGCCCTTCATCGTATCCTTTCATAGTCTTCTTGCTATTTCCCTCTGCAGTCTGTCACCTGTAGTTCGAGCAGCTCATCCTGGTTTGTATAGGAAGCCTGCGCCTTCTGCAAACTTGCTTCCGTGTGAGCACTATGCTCTCTGTGCTTAGACTTTACTTTTATCTATCTCTTCATTCGTGCTCAGACTCTCTTTTTCCATATATTCGTGTCTTTATTTGCACATTCTGCAACTAGTAGCTTCTAATGTTCATTCCTCCAAATGTTACCATCTCGCACTAAGTTCCCGACACGGCTAGCGCATCTCATTAGCGCGCTCTCCAGAGCAGCCATCCTTCACTCGATACCCGTTTCATCTTCGACATCCATCTGTCTTCCTTTCCTAATTTCTCTTAACATTCAGCCATGGCCGAGGATGAGGAAGTCGAATCTGCTTTGATTCCAAGCCTCTACAAGCCGCCCGCTTTACTACCAATAGCACAACTCAAAGATCAACTACTCTACACAATAGAGACGTACCCTGTGACAATTGTTGTTGGCGAAACAGGCAGCGGTAAGCTCTTTGAATTCACACTAAACAGTGTCTTGGAGCTGACATTGCCCAGGCAAGACCACGCAGATACCAAAATTCCTCCTTGAAGGAGGCTGGTGCAATAGTGGCCAGCAAATAGCCATCACCCAGCCTCGGCGGATAGCATGCACTAGCGTGGCAGCAAGAGTAGCGGAAGAGATAGGTACATCACTTGGTCAGAAAGTTGGGTACAGCATCCGGTTCGAAGATGTTACATCCGCGGCCACACAGGTAAAGTTCGTCACAGATGGTCTGTTACTGCGCGAGATGCTTGTCGACCCGTTGCTCTCTCGCTACTCCGTTATCATGGTTGATGAAGCACATGAGCGAAGCTTATCATCTGATATACTGCTGAGTCTACTGAAGAAAGTGCTGAGGAAAAGGGAAGACTTGCGTGTTGTCGTGAGTAGCGCCACGCTGGAAGCAGAACACTTCCTTGACTTTTTCAATCCTGACGAAGGGGAAAAGGTCCATGGCAAGAGTAGAGAAGATTTTGGGTACATTATCGGCATTGAAGGGCGCACATATCCGGTCGAGATCCAATACCTACAAGAACCAACGAACAACTACGTCGAAACATCAGTCGATACAGTCATGAAAATTCACGAGCACGAGAGTGAAGGCGACATTCTCGTATTCTTAACGGGACGCGAGGAAATAGATGACGCTATTGACAAGCTGGGGGATCGCATTGCCGAGATGACTTCATCCCAGCAAAGGCTCATGCCCCTGCCCCTCTACGCCGGCCTGCCCACAGAAGACCAGAATCTCATCTTCACAAAGCCACCGCCGAATACGCGACGCGTCATTTTCAGCACCAATATTTCAGAGGCGTCTTTGACTATTGATGGCATTGCCTTCGTGGTAGACACAGGATACGTCAAGCTCCGCGCCTACAACGCCAGCCTAGGCATCGAAAATCTAGCCGTCGTCCCCGTATCGAAAGCCAGTGCCACGCAAAGAGCAGGTCGTGCTGGGCGCACAAGGCCAGGCAAGTGCTTTAGACTGTACCCAGAAAGCGTATATGAAGGCTTGGAGGAAGCCACCTTCCCTGAGCTCGCTCGCTCCAATCTCGCACCTGTAATTCTGCAGCTTCTCAACTTAGGAATCACGAATGTGGTGCGGTTTGACTACCTCTCCTCGCCGCCATCAGCTCTCGTAACACGTGCTCTGGATCTTCTCTACTCCCTTGGGGCCCTGGACACTCACGCTCGGCTTACAAAGCCCCTTGGTACACGTATGGCAGAACTACCTCTCGAACCAATGCTTGCTCGCGCCTTGTTGAAAGCTGCGGAACCAGAGTTTGGCTGCTTGAGCGAAATGCTCACGATAGCTGCTATGATGACACTGCAAGGCAACGCCTTTGTATCCCATGACGGTGCAAAGAAACAACTCGATGCAGCGAGGCGGAAATTTGGAGTAGCGGAGGGCGATCATCTTACACTGTACAATGTGTACGAAGCTTTCGTTAAAGCTGGTATGGGTAACACGGCATGGTGTCATTCGAATAGTCTCAACCACAAATCGCTCGTCAAGGCAGTCAGTGTCCGGAAACAACTAGTTGCTTATCTGGATCGTTTTGGTGTCAAGGAGAATGTTCTCGCATCGTCGGGCGTCCTGAGGGTTGGCGGTACACCACTTGCCGAGCGCGTCCGACGTTGTTTGACCACTGGATTCTTCGCCCATGCTGCGAGAATGAAGTCAGACGGAACTTTCACTACTGTTGACGGAAAAACGACACTATGGGCTCACCCGAGTTCTGTATTCTTCACGAGGAAGGCTGATTGGGTCATATACACCGAGATCCAGTCCACGAGGGACAAAATCTACATCAGGGATCTGAGTACAGTGGATATGGATTGGCTGACGGAATATGCGCCCGAGTACTATAAGATCAAGGACGGCGGTCGATGAGATGGGAGGAAAGGAAGAATCTTGCGGGTATCTATCAAAACTAAAGGGCATAATTACATAACATCATGAAAAGACTGCTAGTCTCGCATCATTACTTGCATGCTTCCACAAACAGCTCGCGCATACCCTTTAGAAAACCTGCTAGATCGCGTGTCTCGTTCAGTCTTTCCACCACCGTCTCGACTTCTTCGCGCTCAACCTTGGGCCGCATCTCAAGCACTCTGTAGTCGCGTTCGCTAGTGTCCAGCTCAAACCAGGCCTCACGGTCCCACTCCCTCTCATCCACGTTGGTATACACAAACTTGAGCCTATCATCCTTCCCAAGTCCCTCAATCCTCAGTCCCAGATAGTTCTCCCAGAAGTCGAGTTCCGGCTCGTTGTACCGGCTCTGGCCATCAAGGTATCTGCGGTGCTTGAGCTGGGCTTCACGGCGCGCCGAGATGGTCTTTTGCACTTCGGCAATCTGGGAGCGAAGACTGTCGCGGTTCGCTAGACGCTCGTCGCGCTGTAGGGTGAGGGCGGAGATGGCTTCTTGCATCTCGGAAGTCTCCTGAGATTCCTTGGAGATAGTCTGGCTGTGCTGGGCTGTCTTGAGTTCGAGAATCTCAATGTCGCGCTTCTTCATGCGTTGGTCCTCTGCATTTACAGTTAGCATATGATCGATCAGCGCCAGCAGCGTCGTATCACAACATACCGTGAAGTTCTGCGACGTTCATGCGGAACTGGTTGCGCTCTTCGAGTACTCGTCTTCGTCCGTTCTCGATGAAGGCGTCAAATCGTGTAGTGAACTGGTTCATGCGACTGCGAAGGTCGTCAAATCCGAAATTGATGCTTGGTAGTTGATCGGCCATGGACGGCGCATCGTGCGAGGAGGCGCGCATGGTGGTGCTGAGTGAAGGTTCGAAGGTCGTCATGGTGAGCCGGTATCGCAGGACTACTTGCGGTAATCTCGTGGTGCGCAGTACTTTGCGAATACGCCGTGGGTGCGATGCGATGACGAATGGTGAGGGTGGTTGAGATGGTTGCTCCGTAAACAAACATCCGCGCTAATGCGGCAGGAACAAGAGCGGGGCGCATGCACGTGCCGACGCGACCTTTGGCGCTAGTGGAACTTTTTGGTTCGTTCACTTTCATAATCGTGTTGGGCGCATCACCAGGTTCGACATACATCTTCTCCGCTTCCGCATACGGCCCTTTGTTTTCTGCGCCCAAAGTATGAGTTTATACTGCAGCGTCGTTACGGATCGAGAACCTTTACGACAACCAAATGGCTGACAGATCGCTCAAAGATCTAAACTACGGCCATCCTGGCGTCGCGAGTTATGATTTGGAAAACAGACAATGGGCTTTTGCTAGACAATACAAGAGACGAATTTTCAAGCAAATCCGGGCCCTGAAGACCACGCCTTGTACGGGCAACCATGCGACACCTACTTCGACACAACTTGTCTTTCCGCAAACTCCAGCGAATAGGACGAGCATACAGAATGAAATCAGTAACATTGTTCAAGACAACCCTCTACTCGCCCCAGTTGTCGAACTGCTCCCGGAGCTAGCCTTGGTATCTGCTGCCATCTCTTCTACGGCTTCGACCTATGATCCGCTCGTCGGTGACCTTTTGTCTTTCGGTTCGATTACGCCCAAGGGTAGACACGAGGCGTGGCGGATAGCTGCATTGCCGACAGGAGAGACTGGAAGCATACTACAGTTGTCTATTTTGGACAGCGAAAGGCATGGTTGGACAACCGACCCGAAGCCGTGGGTACAGGGACAGACCTTGAAAGCCGCAGAGAGTGCATTTTGGAATGAGGAAGCGGCACCGATACAGCAAATTCGTTTTGCGTATTCAGAAGACAGAAGACCTTTGCTTGCCGTGCGACTCCCCACTCGTACTGTTCTGTTCCATCCAGACTACCTCCACCAACCTCGCGCTGCCGTAACTTCCCCATTTTACCGTCTGCCCAGTTCGACGATTCAACCAAACCCCATACTCAGCATACACCAGAACGATACGGGCGGCTTTCCTCATGTCGACGTTGCCTTCAATCCCGACTTCCAGTTACAGTTTGCGCTCGTCGATGAAAGCCAGACGTGGAGTGTATGGGATATCGAGCATCGGCTCAGGCTTGGTACATACTCAGCTTCATGCGTGCTTCGCGGAAGAATTAACGAATCGGAAGACGGGGATACAACTGGCCAAGACGGCTGGGCGAAAGTCCTATGGGTGGCCGACATCGCGACATTGCTTGTTTGCAACAGGCGCCACTTGAGCATTGTCAGTATCAAGGGCGGATCAACGTCGTACCTACCCTGCCCAGAGATCTTCAGCGAGCGATCCGCAGACTGGATTCTGGACGCCAAGCGGCATCCAAAGGACCGTAGTCGAGTATTCATCTTGACCTCTACTCGACTTACCCTTATTGCAATCACTGCACCAAGCGAGCTCTTGTCATGTGCTCACGAAGCAGGCGCTAAGATCCTTCTCTCATGGCGGCATTATAGAGGCGCTGAAGATTTCACACTCGGGATGAGCGTGCAAATGCTGACAGATGATGGTAAGTGATAAACTCATCCTCCATGAAGAGACCGACTGACAGATTAACAGAGACGTGTCTGATGATCCATTCCCGTGTCAACAACCTCATCCAAGTACACAGCTTCACTGAGCGTTCTTCTGGGCTTGTTACCGGCTCTGATCCGACTCTGCTTGATCTATCCATTCCGGACTCGGGGCAGATAACCAACATGGTTATCGAGACGATGGAACAAGGAGATTTGAGGTCAGAGGTCGGCTTTCTCCAGTTGTTTGTGATGCAGACCGATTTGAGCGTCCACGAGTTCGTTGTATATACACGGGCCTCTACAGCGGACGATTCGATCGAGGACGACCAAGCCGTTGCAAACTTTACACGAGGCACGATAAGACGCCCTAGGAATCGGACATTCAAGTCTCATGCGGTCAACAAGGACGATGATTTCGTAAGCCCTGATGGTCTGGCTACCACAGAATTGCCACGCTCGAAGGTTGTAAGGCCACGGTCGCACTGGTACAACACTTCGAATGATCTTGCTACGTACGAAACACGAAACAATAGTCTATTGGGTGAGGTCATATCGCGGTCTAAAAGTTCGGCTGAGGAGTCTGGCGCAATCGATGCGGTGGCAGTCATGGACCAGGTGAACGAGATGCTGGCAACTGGTGCAGACTTGCCATCTTTACCATTGGGTACTTTGTAAGTAATTTATGCTCACATTGAGATCTGAACTAACATTCACAGGATGGAGTTTATGCGCACGCTTTTTGACGTTGCAGACATCGACGAAGCTTCTTCCAACTTTCAAGAGCTGTTTTCTTCCGGATATGGGCACAACACAATGGATGTTCAACGTATCGCACCTATGCATGTGCTTGGTTTAACCTTCGACGGCGACCCTACGATTTCCGATGTGTACGACACTATACTCCAAACATGGGTTGCACCTCTGCCACCAGAGGTGCCAATTCGCGTTCGGCAACGCTTGGAACGTCTGGCTCGGCGGATCGCCACGGAATTGATGTTCTCAAGCACTTGCATACGTGATGATCGGAGGCAGGTGCCTACTGTTAGCACACAACATGGACAAAGCGAGGATAATCGCGTCGCGTTGCCCATCTTGCCATCCAGGCCCAAAGAAGGTGCTTTTCTTCCCACCTCCAGATATCCGATCTCTCAGCCACTACCGACACCACCATACTCGTCTATACCGCCTTCGTCTTTGCCTCCATCCTCTGTGCTGGGATCGTCCCCGCCAGAAGTGCCTCCCACGCCGCCTGCCCTACCGGACTCCCTCAGTCGCCTCAGCAAGTATCTTCCGACCTCCAAAGACGCAGCGATCATTCACCCAAACGTGGCTCAAGGTCTTGCGCATTGGCAATTAGGAAGTGATCCTCACATGTACAACTGGGCCAGCCTGGAGCGTGCTCTTCAATCCGAAGATCTTGACGAGGAGAGTCAACAGCAACGCGAGAAAGAACGTAAGAAGAGGGAGCGTCGAGAAAAGCGTCAACAGCGTGAAAACGAGCTCATGAGGGCTAGGGCTGAGCTCATGAAGGCTAAAGTTGTTAGTCAACCTACCGCGTTCCCGAGGAGCTCTCCAGGGCCCATGTTGGGTGGTATGGGCAGCAGCAGTCAGGTACCAAGTCAAAGTCAAAGTCAGGTGCCATCTCATGGCAGTAGTTTCATGATGCCGCAAAGTCAAGCGGAGCGTGGCAAGTTCGGAGGTAAGCTAGACAAGAAGAAAAAGAAGAAGGGTAGGATTAGTGGATTCTGAGCCTTGGATGGGCGTATTGTTCCGGACATGGGCCTTCGGGGGCATACACATAGTGTGCATGTATAAAATGGATGTCTCTGATTCGGTGCCGTCATCAGCGCGGAAAGAAGGAACCTCTTCTCCTCAAAGTGGGGCTGGAGGGGTAGCTTCCCCATATCACCAACTACATAGTTTAGCCCTACCCCGGATCCGCTCCTATATACCAAGCATTGCAACCATCCGCCCATATCCACAGTACTCCCAATCATCCTTTGAACAACCCAAATCAAGATGTCAGGTTTCCCATCTCTCCAGCCCGCCTTCACAGTCCGCGTCGACATCGATGCGCCGATGCAAGTCGGAGGTCAGCACGGCCCTCAATTGGTTGTTGTTCCGATGGTCTCTGGCACGGTGAAGAGTGAGGAGGGCTTTGAGCCGAAGTTAGACGGAGAATTACACGGTGTCGGTTACGACTACATCCATAACGACGCTGATGGCGGAAACATGCGCTTGGATGTGAGGAGTCAAGTCAAGTGAGTGGAAGCTGCCTGCATCAATTCAGGTGAAGTGTCTGCTGACAGGTGTTTAGGAACCATGACGGCACGATTCTGGCAATGTACTACAAGGGTACTGTGAAGCTTACACCGGGTGTTGGGAAAGTGCTGTCTGGTGCATCGGATGCTAAGACTACCGACTATGGCGACTCATTTGTCAACTTCACTTTCGAGACCGGCAACGAGAAGTACAAAGAACTTCAGAATGGAACGTATGTTGCTGCAGGTCACTTTGTAGCGGGCGAGGGAAAGCCGGGCGTCGTGGTGGAGTATAAGGTCAGTAAGGTTGTGTACAACGCCAGTCAAGGCAGAATGTAGGAGGTAAGTGTATTTGCGACTTTATTTGCTTGAAGATACTGACTCTCAGTAGAGTTTAGTTCCGTATATTCGAGCGGAGAGCTTTCAATTAATCTCTGTCTCTCAATATATGTCTCGCCTTCACCTCACATCTATGGCTCCAATTCCTCTCTTTGTCCATGTTTCGTAGTGTAAACTTCGTTCTTGGTCACCTTCACTTCCCAAACATGCTCATTGACTGCTGTCGCTGTAAGGATGCCGTTTGATTTGTCCTGGCACCTGATATGACCTCGCCGCCGCTGGCCATTCTTGAAAACAAGTAACAACTTCCACATCTCGCGGTAAACAATCTACTCTACACCCAACGACTTGATTCGCGGTGATTTGATTGATTATGATCATGTGGTACACAGTCTGACGATCCAGCAGCTGCCCAACCGCGGCAATGGACATCAAAGCCAAGTAGTCCCTAGCTGACTTAAACAACTATGCTCCTGCCAACGCGTCTTTCGGCTCCGATCTCATCTCCCATGCCAGTTTCTGTGCATTCAAGAAGAAGTCATTCGTTGACGTCAAAGGTGTAAAACAGCGCAGAAGGATAATGCGTATTGGTCTGTATTTCTTGGGCAACGGCCTGGAGGAAGTCTGGGCATGTGCGACAGGACTGTCTGTCAATTACTACTACAATACGCGCATGAACACCAACTTGTTCAGGTAGAAGGTCGATAAAAGCAACGCATCTACTACCGCGGCACAAACTTCCGTTTCATCGCCGCACATGAATCCGTTACTAGGGACAGAGCTCGTGCGTATGGAAGGGTCCTAGTCGAGATCGTCATTGACTACGTCTTCCTTGCAGGCTGTGAGCTTCATCATGTCAGGAATGAAAATAGCACAGACATGCTGACCGACTTTGCTAAGGCGTGCATTGCATACGCCGAGAAGAAGGAGCAAAATGAAGAAGATTAAGCTAGATTTCGGCGCAACAACTTCGACAGGCCTGGTAGAGAACGTGTAGCGGGTATCAAGACAGAGCCCTCAGACAATTCCAATCGGATCAATCTTTGTGAATATTCCGACGCTTTGGTACACGCAGTTTTACTGCCATTTCCTCTCTAGTTTTCCAGCGCAATTTATCTATTCTCATACATATCTCCTTGATCCGTCATTGCTCACTAAAATTACCATGCTAACTACTGATCTACAGAAGCATCGCCAAAACTACCAGGACAAGCTTCACACCGAACTAGAACGAGAGAGGGAAGCCCGCGCAAAGTTCGAGCGCATCTCCAAGGACAAGGCCCAGCCACTGAGGGCACAGCGCCAAAAGTGCGCATGGGAGAAGAAACTTGAACGATCTACACAGAGGAGCGCTCATATATAAGAGGCATTGCTCAAGGCGACGCAAGCTATTCAGGCCGCGCTACACCAGGAAGTTCACGACAAGAGCAGTCACGAGAGATCTGGTGGCGAAATGGACCAAGATTTTGAGGGAGATGAGGACGGAAGTCACTGAAAGCTGATGTTAGTATGTACCAGAACTATGAGAATGACGTAGACTACAACGGTGGAGAGATGGAAGTGGAGCTACATCGCAAGGTTGCTAAGGCTAGTCACCATTTTGCCCACATCTACATGTCCGGTGTCGACTTCTATTCGTCAGACATTGTTTGTCCTCGGTCTTGAATAGATGCGGCAGAGCCAGCCACTCAGATCATAACTGGAAACTGGAGACTCGAAGAATTTGAGAACATACAACAAAGTTAGCTGCTCAGGCCTTATAAGCTGCTGATACTCACAGAGGACAGTGCATTGATGAGCTCGTAGCAGTCGACAGGACTATTTAGATGGCTACGTGGAACATATGAGCTTGCCTTGTCTCACTTCACGCCACATGTGCTTTCACTTATTGGTAACACTAATGTTACCTCGCGCACATGCGTTGAAGCTCTCAATTTCAGACAGTTCTTTCTCTAGCTTCGCCAAACCCCATCATCCCTGCTCACCTTCACCAAGTCGATAGTGGACGAGGGTGCGTTTGCTCCTGCCTTCGGCGAATTCGACCCGAAGTACAGCTTTCCCATCTGTCTAGCTCCTTCCACGACAACTTTCTTGCGGGACTACCTATTGCCACAAAACACTGGTGAGTCTATTGATCTAGCACGCATACAATCAGGCTTGACTAATTGCTGAACTAGGTCGCTACAATGATCCGCGCATGCGACATGCACCTCGACTCACCGGCTACCATGACGATGAGAAAGAAGTACGTACTTGGCGACTTCACCAAGTATGGCACGGGAAAGCTTGCAACGAAGTTCGCCACAATCTCCAATATGGCACTCTATGAATTCTCCGAAAAACTACATTTGGACGAGAAGAACCGCGCACATCAATGTCATATGCTTCTCGTCGGCCACTATTCGCGGAAGTCTGGCGGCCCACCAGTATGGGCGTACGCTACAGGCGAAAATATATGCTACTATTCTGGAGTGGGAACCCAGGTGACTCTATTGGTCCAGGATATACACTCGTCGAAAGTTTACTACGATCCTCCGTTTAGCTACATTAGTGGCTCGCTAGACTACAATAGTCTGAAGCCTGGGATGAACCCGGAACGCAAGCTTGAGCGTACGATAGTTGATTCCGCAATCAAATTCATCTTCTTGATGAGTGGCCGGCTGGAACAGGTATTAGACCTAGTAAACCCGGACATACTTGGCAACTTCAGACAGGCTTGCGCAAATTTGGTCCGATACCAGAAACCTCTCCATGTTACCGGCCATGCTCTAAATGATCAGTATTCAGAGGGTGAAGCCTCTGTTTCAGGGGCGAATGGACATCTTCATCCTAACGATTGCATTGCAGCTATCGAGCCAAGCGCCCGGCTTGCACACTACAACAAGAACCCGGCCTCGGCCAATCTGCGTAAACGCCAGATTGTAGATATCAGTGACGATCCGACCAGTGATCACTCAAGGCGTAAGTACAGCGTCTGCATGTATTTGATACTTAGCTGACATTTCTATTCAGCCTTGGATAAACGTGCGCGTCTACTCGTAAGTCATTCCTTCTCATCTGCGTCTTCGACCAGGGTTCATTTCAGGTATGATAGCCACTAATATCTAGCTACAGGAACACATTAGCAACTATGAAACCGAGGTTCACGCCAACCTGGAACGTGAAGTGCGAGATCTCAGAGCCCAGCTTGAACACCAAGAAGCAAGAAGGAGTGCTACGAAGGCGAAGTTGGTTCAAGAGAAGTCTAGACGGGGACCGGCTGAAGGACAGCGTGATAAATACTGGAAGAGATGCACGCAACAACAAGAAACTTCCCAGACGAACGCTATCCAGACGGTAGCGGTCAAAGAAGAGGGGAGCCCCAACTGGAAGGCCATGCTTTTTGAGCAGGAAAGGCAGACGGAGCACTACAAACTCAAGTACATCGCCGCCAAAGAAGAGAAGGCGACGATCGAGGCGAAGTCAACGGAGCAAGAAAGAAAGAAGGAGCACTACAAACTCAAGTACATCACGGTTGAAGAGGAGAAAAGAACATTGGAGGCAAGTTCAGTGAAGCAGGACATCATAATCACAGAGTGCAAACGCAAACTGCTTAATCGAGAAGAGAAGGCCGCCGAGTCGAAAGCACAGTTGGTAGAGAGCGAAAAGGCCTCCAAGGACGTCAAGATCGAATACCACGAACTAGCGAAATGTTTGGATATCAAAACTGACGTTGTAAGCTTAACGCAACAGCTGAAGGCTTCACAGTCTGTTCAGAGAGCCACAATCCAGGAGCTTCGTGATACACAATGGCGACGGTCACCTCTAGAGCTACAGATACGTGAATGGGAGGAAAGGGAGCGCACAAGAGGAGACCCGGCCGCTAATATCTTGGTGGAGACGCTGGAACAGCGAGTTCAATATCTGGAAGGGAGCGTCAACACGTTGAGAGCCGCGCCTTCAGAACCCAAGTTGCTCGCTCAAAGGAATGAGATTCAAAGAATGGAAACGTCAGTAAACATGACCAAAGCTGAGCTGGATTGCACCAGAACCAAGTTGGATGCCATAAAGAACTTGAAGGTCAAGGAGGTGGTGGATCAGATCAATATGTCTCTGGGCAAGGTTCGAGTTGTTGGCGATGCTATGCCAGCAGACGTTGTCTCTACAAGTGACTGACTGAGGCAAACATAATGGTTCCATCGTCCGTACAAGTCTTTGGGTTTGATCTCGCAGTTCATGGGTTGTTGTTTAGTAGATGTTAGTGTATCTGAAAGATAATGTATCCAAGATCGATAAGCACGCCAAGTCAAAAGTGACCAATTTCACTTACACCTCATTCACGACACGATCGTTTCCTTCTTCCACGAACAACTGTCCATCGCAGTCGATCTCCCAAACATGCATAAAACACCAACCCAAGTCCAAGTCTAGGGTAGCTACCCGTTCCCAAACCCAACACAATTGCTTTTGCGCGGAACCACTTAGCGTACCTACGATACCGTCCCTTCTCCACTATTCATGCTGCAGTGTGGCAGCACCCGGCTCCGCGATTGTTGAACTGTCGGTACTGTTCGCCCGATCACACACCACAACACGAGTCAGATCGGTAGCACGATAAGATCGCGTGCGATTGAGCATTGCTTCTGAACCGACCACATATCTCGATAATTGTTAGCTGCACGAGCGTATCCGCCGTATAAGTCACTGACTGGTTCAGTCGAGATCAATCAAGCATCGTACGTCAAACAAGGGGCCCCCCCACGTCATGGCCAGCAGTACAGTACCGAACACTGTTCACCGTTTCACCCACCCCTAACGTGGGGAGAAAGAGCGCAAAGGCGGCCGTTTGTTAGTCGTACATCTTAGTGTGGGATACAATGCGCAGGTGAGCTAATTTCCGAGATAAAAATGGCGCTAGCTGCAAGAGGTACGGAAGGTGGATGACGAAAGGGAAAAAAGCAATTCTTGGTTTCGTTCGAGCTTTACTGAATGTGATGGCGGTTGCAGCAATTGCGGGTCTGATTCTCCCTAGGTTTGAGGTTGTGTGTAGATCTCGTCGAGTCGATCTCCGGAATGTCGTTGCACATGTGAGTGTTGTGGAGATCTGGCTGGGAGGTTGTGGTTGTGATGTCTCGGCCTTTCTTCGCCAATGGGAGATCAGCAACTTGGCGTGTCGGCGCTTTGCTACGAAGCGCCTTCGATACATGCCTGCGTTTTGAAGGACAATATGATACTGATGCATGAATGTACACATAAGAGACGCAATGGGTTTAATTGGTATCGATGTGTTCGCTATTAGTCTTAGTAATAAGATACAGTCAACGAATAGAAGGTCAGGACGGGGGTGCCAGTGGAGGCAGGTATCTGAAGCATGCAACCAGTCTATACGCGTCGAAACAACCTCCGCGTCATGCAAAGTCGTGATGAACAGATGCGAAAAATGACGAAGAAAAGAAACAGAAGTGGATAAAAATATGTTGAGAAGTAACAACAATGACGAGGTGGACGCAGAAGCGAATCCCGATACAGGATGCAGATAACCGAGTGTGATAGAGGCGCGTCGCGCATTTTGCATCTGATAGCATGGTGGCGCATCGCAAGCCTTCAATCGGTGCGACTTCCCCATTCGAAACAAACTCCTGGACCAATAGCATTACATTATGCCCTTGAGTCCGCGAAAGCCACCAGTTTTGGAAGACGACGGCTTCTTCTGTTCCTTCTCTTTGACCTTCTTTCCAATATTCTGAGCGCCACCTGTCTCATAGTCAATTTCTGATCTTGCAATACGTAATACACATGGCTCACCTCGACCGTATATCCGAACCTCTGATTTCGGGTCCACTTTGTCCTTTCTATCCTTGTTCGAGCTACCATCGGTATCGGCGGAGAAGCTACTCTGTCCGCTGGATTGGGGCTTTGGAGCCTGAAACTGGCTATGTAAAGAGGCGTCGTAGGCTGCGGAGAAATCCGGCCCATAGTTTCCGCCAAATCCAGGGTACGGTGATGGTGCTGTTTGCGATCGTTGCGGCTTTCCGTGTTGTAGCGATTCGAGCCTAGTAGGGCGAGGTGGTGACACAGCTGACCCGGGGCCGTGGACTGATTCCGGTGAGCGGTACTCGTAGTATTCTTGCTCTTCGCTTGGGGTAGCCTCTGTAGTTGAGAGAGGCGTCAAATACCTCGAGCTGTAGTTGTTCGCTGTCCGAACGCTGGAGTTACGACTGACGCGTGACGTGCCAAAATCGATGTGACCGGCCTTGTCTCGAGGATAGAGCTGTCCCATCTCGGCTTCTCGCTCACCTTGGAGCTCGTGGTACTTCATCTGCAGCTCGGTGTATTGCTCAAGCAGGCGGTAATGAGTCTTCTTCAATTGCTGCATCTTAGCATTGCTCGCTGCAAGCGCCGAGTCGAGCATCTGCTGAACGGATGACGGGAGTTGTCCTGGTTTACCGATACTTCTGTCAGACGTTTGCAATCGTGACTCTAGCTCCATGATCCGGCGTTCATAAGCCTTGACCGATCGTTCGCGATCTTGCTCACGGCTGTTTAGCCGCATGTTTGCGATCTCGAGATCGTTGCGCAAGTCGTTCCGCTCCTGGATGAGAGTGTGCAGCTCTTTCCTTTGATCTTCAAACGCTATGATCTTATCTTGAGCGGACTCAAGCTCTCGTCGAATGTCGCTGTAATCCTCAAGCTCGTATTCCAATGCCTTTGTTCGTTGCTGGGCCTTGAGTTGTTCTGCTTCAGCCCTCTCCACAATCTTCTTGAGTTGCTCATAGTCTGACTGCGTCCTTTGAAGTTCGTATCGTAGACCACCTTCATCACTGTGCCACGTCTTTTCGCTCTCTTTATACGACCGAACTTTGTTGTTCAGCTCGCTCTCCCATTTCTTGGATTGACTTCGACTCGTGAGTGTCTCCTTTTTGAGTTGGGCATACAGCTCGTTTGCTTTGGCGAGTTTAGCCTTTAGCGTCTTGTTGGTGTTGATGAGATTTTGGGTCTCGGCTTCGACAGTCGCTTCCTTGATATGCTTCCGCTGAAGCTGACCGATATGAGCAAGATGCTGTAGCTTGAGATAACGCTCGAAATTGAGGTCGTTTCGAAGCAGCATGATCTCCCTCTGCAAAGACGCCATGGTGTGATTTTGGAAATCATGGTGGGTAGATGAGGTCTGTCCGGATATCGACTGGGCAAAACTATCTAGACTGGGCTGTTGTGCTACAAACCGCTGTGCCAACGGACTAGTCATGTCAGGCTTCTTTGTATCAGTGGTAGGCGGCAGTGTTGGAGAGTCCATCATATCGCGACCTTTCAGCAAGGGAGAAGCCATCGACTTCACGGACACGGCAGACTTGAGTGACTTGCTTCTTGGCGGCATCTCAACCTCGAGAACTTCTGGAGCATCACCCGAAGGAACATTCAGAGTCGATTGAGTATTCCTCCAGCTTTCATCTGAACCATGTACAGTCGTGCCATCCTGATCATCCAGAGTGAAGTGCGAAGGTATTTCTGGAACAGGAGGTAAAGCTGCGTTGGGTGGTGGACCGGGATCCTCCAATGTCGCCGATACAGCAACGCAGAGATCCATGCACTCAACAACGACGTCTGCAGGATCGCTTTTCAGCCACCTGTTTTCGCTCAGTTCATCTTCGACCGTAGTAGTGAACATGTTGGGGTGCAGTAGATGGACACGGCGATAGGGTTCGGTTCGGCTGTGGATGAGATCCTGGTCCAGGTCGAAGTCGCGCGCTCCTGGGAAATTGAGCGACTTGAGGTACTTCCTTGGCTTGCGTACGAAGCTCATGAAGTTAAGCGGGAACAGACCGTAGAGGAAGGTGAAGTAGTGCATGAGGGTTGGTGGGGGCGAGTCGGGGTAGTCCATGGCTGGCTGCACCTGTTCCCAAGCCTGCTCTGAGTCGTCATCATCGTTTCCGTCATCGTCGTCCTCTTCGCTATCGTCGTCCTGCATGTCCATGTCGCCAGTTTTCGAGTCGTTGTTCCCCAACTTATCCCAACACAGTATCCTACAGTAGACAAGGAACATCTTCTCGAGGTGGTGATCAGATGTCAGCGCTCCACATATGTGAGGTAGAAACATGATGAGAACGACAAGGGCAAGCTCGATAACGGTGGACGAGTTGTCGATGAGCAGACATTTCCAGGTTCTGTGAGGTGAAGATGAGAACCAGGGTGAAGGTGGGGCGGCTGCAGGCGGACAAAGGCACTCAGCAAGTTCAAGGCCTGTATGCGATGTTGCTTCTGCAGGAGGAGGTCATCGAGTGTAAGGAGAAGGACCTGGAAGAGTCAGTCAAGACCATGGTATAAAGTGACAGAAGCAACCTTTGGCATCTTGCGCCCAAAGGCAACCAACACTGATTCGAGCTCATGGGCGACAAAGTCGTTCTCTGGAGACACGGCGTCCGAAGGCAGCTTGGTCCTCGCTAGGTATGCGTCGAGTATCTTGTTGGCGAAGAGGGCTGACAACCGCGCGTGCTCTCCATCCTTGTCCTCTTCTGGGTCGTATACCAGTATGCTCTGTACAAAGGCCCTCGCATCTTCAATCTCGCTCTTCTTGTAGCCTATGCCGTCGATTACAGGTCGCAGGGCCGAGTTCCACCAGGCGGTCAGACGCGCCTCGCCTGTTATCGCGGGCCGAAGCAGTCGCAGGGCTGATAAGAAGGCACCGCGCTTCTCGGGACTATGTGCGACATGGCGCAGGTATAGCGCGTGGAGATCATCGTGGAAGCGTTGGGAGTCGTGGTCGTCTATGTCGTCATAGCGCTCGAGGAAGGCTTCTATGGTCGCATAGAGCTCGTCCGGTAGAGGGTAGGGGACTGTGGTGGCAGAAAATGTCGTGTTGAGAGCTTTGAGCGACTCGCGCATAGACCTGAGCGTGTCAGCGATTCGGTATAATCAGACGCTACAGTAGCATCAGGTGTTGCAGCATACCCCGACATGGTGTCTTCTATCTCCACTTGCCGCTGCTACAGTTGCGCTATGTGGGCGATCCGCACGTCTATGAGTATTTTACGGGTGCAAAGCAACGTCTCAGGTAGAATGCACGAGGGTCCGGCAGGTAGTCAGCATGTCACTGCTCATGCAGGTCCGGTCTGGGGAGCCAAAGCTTTTTGGCAGCGGGAATGCGTGGGGTGATGAATGATGAGGGACCAGCAACCGGCAGCAAATAGTTCAACTGCCACGCCTTGGAACATGTACTCAATGGTGCTTTTGCGGGAGCATGGCCCCATGGATGCCCAGCGCTATTGACCCAACCCCGGAGATGCGCCAAAAAAGAATGCTCGTCTCACTGCCGGCGTCCCAAGTGCGCTCGAGCATGCAAGGCTTGTTCTGGTTGATGATGCTAACCCGAGGTGCAGCGCCCAGTCGCGGCTACAGGGCACCGCCGCCCGTGCGTCATAGCCCTGCAAGCCACCACAAACGGCCTCGAGGCCACCATGCTTGCTTCTGTCAACCACCCCTGAAGACATCCCCCATCTGCCTTCGGCCCATTCGCATCAATTCTGTGTGTAACTATCAATCAGTGCGTCTGTGCACGCGACGATTGCTACTACAAGTCCGTTTGTCATGACAAGCATCGCGTGATGCCTACTCCGACAAGATCAAACATCTGCGACTTATTCCAGTCCTGATGGCTCACGGATATGCGACTTGGAAAACTCTAGCCTGCGCATCCCAAGAGGATTCCAACAGCCTTGTCACCACGGCAGCCGCTCGCCGCACCACCAATCAGACGTGCTTGGGACAGACAGCTTCTACCCCAACCTCTAATCGTCTGGCAACTCGCCCTATAATTGCGTGTGTCAGCCATGCCGTTATCTTTTCGCTCGGCTCATACCTCTATATCAGAAAAATGTCCCGGCGTGGCGTTTCACTTTACGTAGGTAGGCTCCGATCAAAGACTATGCTAGATGCGGCAGCCCTGCATGCACTCCTACCCCGATATTTCACTTATCCAACTGCAGTAAACTTTATACATGGGTCCCCTCATGCACAAAGGTAGCAGTATTTTCTTTACTGACCAGCAGAGGTCGATCCTTCTCAATCGTAAAGTACATTAGAACAAACTTCCAAAGGGCCGACGAGGTACGCGGGATGCGCCGTCGCCTAGGGCTTCTATCCATACTATCGCCAATTACCGATACCGAGAACACGGTAACCTCGGACCCATGCCGCCTTGTGCAGCTTCGCCCCGTAACTCCTTCTTATCGCAAGCATCTCCCTCATCCGCACCATTCCGACATTGCATTACAATTTCCATCACACCTTCTCCATCAAGATCAGCGAATCAACCGGATCGGTTGCTGTTCCGATCGGCTTAGCAGTAACACCGCATACTAAGGATCGCAACCGTGATCGTCCCTAGGTGTCTCGTCGCCCTGCAACAGTACGCATATCGACGTGCCTGGAGATGTCCGTCAAAACCAGATAGGCCAATCTGTCCCAACCCCTTGGCCCAACCCTTGCGCCGGCCTATCAAGTCATGCATTCGTGCACTGACATTAAGACCACCTATAAGTTTACAAGGTAGTCAGTCGCCTTGTGTACGAGATTTACAGTTGTTTTATTGAATTGTCAAGACATGCAGCTAGCACTGCGAGCACACATGACGAGACTATTTCGCTTGATACAAGAGCCCTGCATTGCTCTCAGGGCGTTCCATTCATGGTATACGAACAACAATAGGATATAGCTGGACATGTGTCAAACACGCACCGAACACCGTCATGTACACCGTCGCTTAACCGGCTAGGCGCGCATGCAGGCGCCATGCAGCACGGAGCATTATACGAGCTAGATTGTTTCAACGTGAGCTGCAGGAAAGACTCTGCAGAAATGATCCAGAAACACCTCGCCTACAACTCAGTGCTTAGAACATTTAAACGTCGTTTTTTTTTCACATCTCAATTTGCACTACGCTTAGAATACACCCGTTTCCTTCAAAGGAAGAGTCTAAGAAGGCACACCTACAACCTCAAACTGGTAGTTACAAAGTGGCTTGGAGTCCGTAACCTCGATGCTTCCATATCCGCCTCCTACCATGGTGCTTCCATCCCAAACCTCCAACTGCACTTTTCCTGGAATCAGCTTCTCTAGCCCGGTGAACTTGAACTTATTGAAACCCGGTCTGAGATTTGTCTTGTTCAGCTCCTTTGTACCGACATTGACAACAGCGACAAGGTTCGTCTTGCCTTCGGGAACGAGCACGACGCCAGATACAGCGTCCTCGGCGGCGGTTTCGATGTCTGGGGATTTGATTACGTCGTCGTCGTCGTAGCAGGTGCCTCCGACCGTAAGTGTATGATGCCAGAAAGTGCCCTGGACAGCTTTGCCATTGGTAGGATGCATGTTCGCCGTTGTACGATCGCCGTTCTTCCACGCAGAGATGAAAGGCTGGAGAATCTGCCAGTAGCCCGTATGGTCATAGTCTTTTGTGAGAAGTTTTGTTCGGTCGTCCAACGGATCCGAGTGAAGACGGCCCATGTAGTGGCCCTCACCACCATCGTTCCAGGTTTGAAGCTGCACCATGTCCGGTTGGAGATCGAGAATTTGGCCGAACCTGTTCTCAAGGTTTTCTTCGCCACGACGATACCAGTTGTTGTCGTTGTCGAGGTGCTTGTATTGTACCGGTGATATACCCATCATGAAGAGCTTGTCCGCCTTGTTGGCAGCAGTCTGGAACGTACGGTCTGTTGCTGCAGATACAGCGACTTTCCCGTCTTTCGTCTCAGGCCATGAGTTCCAGTTAAACACGCCATCCAGAGCGGCATGGCTGTCGAAGAAGTTGGTGCTGGGGTTGTAAATCTGGTAGAAACCGGGGACAACTAGCACGTCGCCCACCACACCCTTGAACTCGTTCCAGTCGTCATCCGTAAAGTCCTCACCACCGAAAGTCGACAGTAGAGGCTTCTCGATATTGTCGGACGGGTCTCGCATCTTGAGGTAGCAAGTACGATTGTGGTAACTTTGGAAGTAATCGGCGTAGTCCATGGGACTCTTCAAGACGCCATGGCCATGGTCAAAGGAGAAGAAGAGGTTGAAGTCGCCGATTTCATCGGCGTTGTCGAACATGTAGGTCACGGTATCGGTGGACCACCATTCGAACTGGTCTAGAGAATTTGTTAACAAGGCGTACGGGTGGAATCGTACAAGGGTCGTTTACCAAAGTTGAGTGCGAAGCCATCTAAGCCAATGCTCTTCGCATCAAGGATATCCTGGCGAACATCGCCCTTTTGTAGACCGCCGACCATGTAATGGGCCACTCTGTACGGGAAGATCAGTACAAGTAGATATCTAGCATCGGGTTACTTACATTGGTCTGTCGACAACAGAACGTGGTGTAGCCCGACCAGCAGCAGCGCCAGCCATAAGGCCAGCAGCGATGGTAGAAACAAAGCGCATCTTGGTGATACTCGAGTGTTGTACAATTACCAAACCAGCGATGTGGTTGATGGGTGGCAGCCTCGATCTATTTTATACCTTCGATGCCGTATTGCTTAGGCTTCCTCGAAACATGCGTTTGCGTAAGGCAGCCGACTACACAGCCCGTGGCAGCCTCGCCGTTGTAAACAGTGGCGGGTACGAAATGAAAACTAGGTCTGCTGACAGGGATGTCTACGCAGATGGTAGCATTGTGGCCCCGCTGCCTTTTCCACTTTATCCGAACAACAGCCATCTTCTTGATGTTCGCGCAGGATATTTCCCCCTTCTTTAACGCCTGAATATCGCGGCCATAGATCTTTGCAAGCAACCCAAATTCTGCCTCGAAGTTGAGAGGGTGGACGAGTTGAGGCCGTCGACTGCAATAATTGCGAAACAATTTCAAGGACCGTTCCGCGCATTTCCGCAACGCCACATGCTGTTCCGGCCACCAGCTGCAGAGACGCATTGGGAACCGTGTACATTGGTAAGGCTTTTTCGGTTTCGCAAGAGTCGAGATCACCAAATCATCTAGTTAGGGTCATGTTCTAGTAAACGCGTTGTTACATGGTCTATTACGCGGCGGGCCGTGATGTGGATGGAGCATGCAAGTCAAGCCAATCAGATGTTGGTGCTAAACAGTGTGATCCTCGGAATCTCCCACGTTGCCATCGTCATCCACTACGGTCCGCTGTTATAATAGGGTCCAATAAATCTGATTATCGGATATCAGACGATGATGTCGTAGCGCCAGCATCTATATGTTGGTCGTAGAATACGTACCTGGCTTATCAAGGGTACTATATGAAGCGACTTGAGAGTATGTCGGCGAGTATGAATATCGTCAGGCGAACCTCTTGAGTGACCCCCAAAGTCCGCTCTCCGATTAATGTCACATGGTCGGCGATTAGTACTAATCGTATCGACTGGCTGTGTCGAAAGAAGTGTTCAGTGCGTTCATTCCACTCGTGCTATTTACTCAATATCAATCCTCTTCTTTTCTTTCTTATCATAGATAGTTCTCATCTTCCCCTTTCGCTACCATGTCAATCTACTGCTTATCACCCCTCTCACCCAGTCCCTCTTTCCCTCCCTCAACTTTTGTTTCGCCTCCAATACCCGTCGTCCGACTCGGCTGCGCCTGGTAGTCTGGCTGTTTTGCCGGATGGTCGTCTCCGCTCTTATGCTCTTCTTTTGACGCACTAGACTGCTGATCCGTGTTCTGCGTGTCCGAACGCATCTTCGCGTTTGGTGCGGCTGACGAGTTTTCAGAAGGATCCGGAAGGTTGGAAGCAGGATTTGGTGTGTCCATCAACTTTGCGTGACTGGGTGTGGTAGTAAAGGCGCGCAGTTGAGATGTGAGTGGGCGTTGGAGGGCGCGGAGGCGGAGGCTGATTGACGACATGTTGTATGTATGGTGACGTTCTGCGATTCAGACTTGTTGAAGGGTTGTTGAAATTGTGTCGAGTGGGGTTCTACAGAGGAGAACTCTCCAACAAGTCACATATCAATATAAATCATGACGAGCGTTAGAAGCTCGGTTGTTGCAAGACGGAGATGTGATGTCATTGTGACCGCTTCGTCAGTGGCGAAGATCCATAAATCCTCTCTGAAGTCGCGAGATCACAGCTTGAGATTCTCTGATATACTTCTTCACATGCTTCCATGTACAAACAGGGGATGAAAGGAATCATGCTAACAGGTGTATCGCAATGCTCAGCCAGGCGTGGTAGCTACACGTGCTTCAAGCATTAGCGTGCTGATTACGCCGCACTAGTTTACGCACCAGTTTTCTTCAGTACTTGAGATGTTTAGAGAGCCTTGCGACAGCATACTGTAGTCTTCAGAGGGACTTTCAGGATATTCAGAGGCATAGTGGATAAAATGCCACCTTTCTCTACTGAGATGCCAGAATTTATTCTCTTTGGTGATTCGCTCACCGAATGGAGCTTTAGCGAGGAAACGCAAGGCTTCGGGCTGTTTCTTAGGCAACAGTATCAACGCAAGGTTCGGATTGTCAATGAAGGTAGGTCTAAGCACTTTTTATCACGGTCGTCCCAAGTAAACTGTATTCCGACCCTCGATACATTGTTTATCGCCACCGTGACGACCGACAAGGCGCGCCGCCAACATGGCTACGTCTGAGGTGTTGCCCGAGATCGTCTTGTTCGGCGCTTCGATGACGGAGTGGAGTTTTGGAGAGAAGACACAAGGATTTGGGTGGTTTTTGGAGAAGAAGTACGCGGGGAAGACGAGGGTAGTGAATGAAGGTATTACGGCACACTTCTGCCGGTGCTTGTAGCAGATCGAGGGCAAACTTTAGATGGTACACTAACTAGCACAATAGGCAAAGCAGGGTACACATCTAAGCTCGCATCGATGAACAACGTCAATAACGATCACGCAGCTACACATCAACTCGTTTGAAAGAGGACTTTTCCCGAATAATCCACCGCGCAACATCTCCCGCCGCAGCACCAACCCTCCTCTTCACAATCTTCATCGGTGCAAATGACGCCTGCATGATTGGAGAGACGGAGTACGTGCCTTGGCCTCTATTTTCAGCAAACATCCGCGGCTTTCTCGATACCATTCTCACTGAGCATGCTATGGAAAACACAAAGATCGTTCTAATCACCCCTCCGCCCATCAACGGAGCTGTGGTTGAGACTGGGGAAGGTACGTCTGCAAAGGAGATTGAGGAAATCAATCAATCAAGAAAGGAAGGGCCAAGGTACAAGACTTACATGAGCAAGAAGAGGTATGCAGATGGCATCATGCAAATTTCGAAAGAGTATGAAGAGACAGGGAGGGTTGTTGGCCTTAACTTCTGGCAAGACATTGTGGATGCAGTCATTGAAGAAGAAGGATGGCAATATGATGAGCATGTGCCGCCAGGATGCGGCCTGCTTGGCGCGAAATCGTTCCCAACGGGATGGTTTACGGATGGGCTGCATTTGGATGTCAAGGGATACGGGGTACTGAATAAAGCACTGTACGAGTTAGTGCCAGCGAAGTGGCCAGAGCTGGCAGCTGAAAGGTTGTGACTTTGTACTGTAATCGTGCGTTCGTTCTACTGGGTATCTGATCTGTTGCTCAAACCACGCTCAACCCCTGTTCAAAGTATTGCCTGAGCCTTTGGGGTTCGCCTCTACATACTCATCCCATGCTCGCTGCTTCATCGTCTCCTCGTCCGCGGCGACAAGATCGTCCTCATTCGGCTCAGGTTGGATCTCAGACTGAGGGCCTCCACCCTCGATCATGCCACCTCGGCGTTTCTCCTCCTCTAAATATTCGTCGATAGTCATGGTCGGTAGGCTGTGGTCTGGGCGAAAGACGTTCTTCTTCAGGGTTTGGCGGCTGTCCAATAGTGTAAAAGGCCGCATAGGTTTGCCGTCGCCGCTCAAGATGGGCCCAGAGTACCTTAGGCCAGCATACTGACCATCGAGGCGCTCAGAATAGCCATCTTTATCTCGACCGTCCTGTCGGCCGTCTGGCGCTTGCTGTCCCTGTCCCTGTGGGGGCGCGGGCGGAGCTAGCGAGATGATGTGCAGTTCCTGGGCCATCGACTCCAATGAAGCGAATGTCTGATGCACCATGAACGCCAAATTGGTGAGATGTAGCTCTCGTACCACTTGTTCATCCTGCTCGGCAAGCTTGGGATTTTGTCGCAGATACTGTTGTTGCGTGTCTTAGCTCCAGATTCTACCCATAAAAGCAACGTTAGTGTGAACACGTACCTCGAGCTTTCGCTTCAGTTCCTTCTCCTCCCTGAAACGGGAAATCTTCGCGTCCCGTTTCGCCGCGGCATCCCTTGTGTTAGCGGTAGAAAAGTTGTTCTTATCTTCCGCGTAGGCTTCGAAGAGCTTCGCGTCTGCTTTGCCAAGCACATCATAGGAATCTAAGAGCTTGAGAAATCGCTCATAGTGCCCCCGCGCTCGAAGTAGGTTTTGCTTTCGGATTGATATGTCAGTGTTGAAGATCTTCTGTACGAGTTCTGCCAGCTGATAATTTATCGCCATGTATCTAAAAGGGTAAGCGAGGGCCCATGTGCACGGGATCGTGGGCCGGTGTCAAAACACATACTGTAGATCAGACGACGATATATCCTCTAGAGTCTCATTTGGGCTGAACAGCGACACCTGCTCCGATATCTTTAGACATTCTTCGTAGGTGGCGATGGTCGCGCTAAGGTTTTCCTGGTAGGTGGGACTGTTCGCTTCGTAAGAAGAAGAGAGCTCTTCGCGCGCCCTCTCAGCTTTCGAGAACAGACCCCGGAGACTTTGCGGTTCGTTCGACATTGTGCAGAGGTTCAGACTGGAGGTTGTGATAATGTTGAGGAAATGGCAGTGAGAATACACGTGAGAGCGTGAGATGGTGTTGATGAGTCAGCATCGACCCTTCTCAAATCGCGTACCCCGCTATCGCTGCCAGTACAGCATGCACCTCTGGAAGCGGTAACTTCACGGCGACAAACGTTCTTGATGCCGCGAAGTATCCCCAGCACATTCAAACGGTTATGGCCGTTTGATTGGGTCAGGACGAGCGAGTGCGTCTGAGCACCCGGCGTCGGGTACATGCGTGGTTTACTCTCTCCGCTCGCGAGACGCGCAACAAGCTGCGCAAATACTAGCAGCGCGCTCTTGCCCTTAGCCCTTGACTACGTTATCAGAGTAGTCCCTCTCTCACCTTCTCTAACTTGTGACAAATTTGAATTAATTCTCTGGCAATCGATAGCATGAAAGGTGTCGCCTCAAGCACATCGTGGGTAACGATCGAGGAGGAACAGGAAGACTACTTCTCATTCGAGGAGACATCAGCATCTTCTGATTCCGAGGATGATGGAAACTCATTCACAGAGGCGAAACAACAAGATAAGGATGAAGACTCAGATGTTGACGCTGACATTGCGCGCGCCCACGGCCCGAAAACAACCTCGGAGAGGCGCAGAGCGCAGAACGAGGTCTTGAGGGCCTTTGCTGCTAACATCAGCTCGCACTTGACACAGAAAGAAGTTGACGATGCTGCGGCAAAGACCGCCAACGAAGAGCAGCTTTCAATCCGCGATATTCTGGCAAAACAAGAGGGCACATCCCGCATCACGAATCCACGCGACTATCAAATTGAACTATTCCAAAGAGCCAAGAGCGAGAATGTGATAGCGGTTCTAGACACTGGTTCCGGCAAGACTCACATCGCAACTCTTCTTCTACAACATATTCTAGATGGCGAACTTGAACACCGGGCCGCAGGCGGCATCCCCAAGATCGCGTTCTTCTTGGTAGACTCGGTCAACCTCGTTTTTCAACAAGCAAACGTCTTGCGCTGTGGTCTTGACCAGACCGTGGAGGGAATATGTGGCGCCATGGGTACATCACTATGGTCAAAATCCACCTGGGAGAGTCACTTTCACAGTAACATGGTGATAGTATGTACCGCTGAGGTCCTCGTGCAATGTATGATGCACTCCTTCATCACCATGGCTCAGGTCAATATCCTCATCTTCGACGAAGCCCACCATGCGAAGAGCAATCATCCTTATGCCCGTCTGATGAAGGATTACTACGTACACGAATTGGAGCTCTCCAATCGGCCTCGGATCTTTGGCATGACAGCTTCTCCGATCGATACAAGAGGACTATCGGTCGATCATATCAGAGATGTTGCAAACGGCCTGGAGAACCTACTTCATTCTAAGATCGTCACTACGTCCGAGAGCGTTCTCGCGTCGAACAGTATCAGCAGGCCTATCGAGGAGATAGCAGTATATGCACGACTACAGGACGAATATGAGACACCTCTCCACCAAAAGATCAGAGCCAAGTTTGGGGATATGTCGGCGTTCAAGAAATTGTTCGTAGCATCTAAGCACCATGGTTCCGAGCTAGGGCGTTGGGCTTCCGACATGTATTGGTCTTTTGCTTTCACTGATGAGCAGAGTCGCAAGCTCGAAGATCGTGAGCACTTCAAGCATAACAAGGCTAAGCATGATGACGCCACGCAGGAATGGGACGCTAAATCTAAACGCTTGCAGGAGGCAGCCGCATTCGTGCAGCAGCTCGACTTCGGTTTGTGCGCCATCAGTGATCAAGACCTGAGTTCCAAAGTTCTGAAACTTCGTCAATGGCTCAATCTATACTACGAGCGCGATGATCAAGCTCGTTGCATCATCTTCGTTACTCAGCGACACACCGCTCGGCTGCTTCAGCTCATCTTCTCCCAGATTGGTGGACCAAACCTCCGTTGCAGCGTTCTTGTTGGCGTCAACAATCGTGTGGGCGAGCACAACATCTCTCTACGAAACCAGATCCTAACAGTCGCCAAATTCCGTCGCGGTGAACTCAACTGCCTGTTTGCTACGTCTGTAGCAGAGGAGGGTCTGGATATCCCACAATGCAACCTCGTCGTACGGTTTGACCTCTATCGCACTATGATAGCATACGTGCAGTCTCGGGGTCGAGCACGGCATCGAAATTCCAGATACCTTCATATGGTCGAGGACGGCAACGAGGATCATAAAGGTTGGGTTTTTGATGTCAAAAGCGACGAAAACATCATGCGGAAATTTTGCAATGCTCTTCCCCAGGATCGTCAAATCGGCGGAAATGATGTTGACTTGTTATCATTCGAAGACAAGATGTACCCGAGCTTTGTCACAAAGCCTGGTGCAAAGCTCACTTATCGCTCGAGCTTGTCTATCCTCAACCACTTTGTAGCTACACTACCCGGACCCGACAGACAAACTATGCTTCAGCCTACCTATGTCATCAGCCCTGAGGTTAACTACGATGTCTCTGATCCGCAGCGAAGGGGTTTCGTTTGTGAGGTAATGTTACCGGAGCATTCGCCTGTGATCTCGGTCACTGGTGACATTCAGGGCAAGAAAGCAATTGCGAAATGTTCAGCCGCTTTCAAGGCGTGTCTCAAGCTATACAATAAAGGCTATCTGGACGATAACCTACTCCCCACGACCTACAAAAGTTTGCCAGCTGGAAGGAATGCACTACTAGCACTCAGCGAGAAAAAGAAGGGCATGTACTCCATGTTGATCAAGCCAGAGTTCTGGAAGGTGGGACGAGGAGGCATCCCTGCGTACCTATATCTCACCATCATCGACCTCGACACTGGTTTGGATCGACCTCATCAACCCATGGGACTGCTCACTCGCAATCCTTTCCCGCAAATGCCGAACTTCCCTATTTACCTTAATGATGGCAGGCCCTCTTATGTCGTGTCCCAGTCTTCTCGAACTTCGCTACCTGTGTCAGCGAAGACAATAGAGGTCCTCACAGGTTTCACTTTGCGTATATACGAGGATATTTACAACAAGAAGTATGAGAATGATGTCCAAAGGATATCTTATTGGATTGTGCCGGTACTCTCTGCCCAGATGTCCTCTCTGCCATTCATTACCGCCCTCGATCAGATTTTGGACATGGATCAGATTCGCAAAGTCTACGACGAGCCTACGTGGAGATGGACAACCGATACTAAGCCTGAGGACTTACTTGGTCGGTACTTTGTGGACCCTATGAACGGAGGTCGACGCTACTACTCAAACCACCTTGCCACACAGCTCAAACCACAAGATCCAGTCCCAAAGAGTCTACCTCGCAGTGGACACAAGTTTATGGACAGCATCCTTGACTACAGTGACAGTAAGTGGGCAAAGAGCAGGGATATCAGTAGGTGGAATCAATCGCAGCCGGTTCTTGAGGTCGAAAAGATCCCATTCCGTCGGAATCACCTTGCATGCGTCGATGATAAAGAGAAGGGTGAGCTCGATGACCCCAAGACATACATCTGTCCCGAGCCCCTGCACATCTCCAACGTAAGCATCCAAATATTCATCAAGTATACAACAAATTACTAATAAACTAGCTCGAAACGCCCTTCGTAGTCATGTGCTACGTCCTACCGGCCATCATCCATCGCTTCGAGAGTTACCTCATTGCTTTGGACGCCTGCAAAGTTCTGGATCTCAATATCAGTCCGGCGCTTGCCTTGGAAGCTTTGACTAAAGACTCTGACAACTCTGAAGAGCATGGCGATGAGAAAATCAACTTCAAGAGCGGAATGGGTCCGAATTATGAACGGTCAGTATTTGATTCAAACGTAAAACTATCTGCTAATATACCCTAGTCTTGAGTTTCTAGGGGATTGCTTCCTCAAGATGGCTACGTCTCTTTCGGTATTCGTCCAGCAGCCAGATGAGAACGAGTTCGAGTTTCACGTCCGTCGCATGGAAATGCTATGCAACAAAAATCTGATGGAGACTGCGGTGGGCAAAAAGAAAGTGGTCTCTGCAGACGGAACTGAGCGCGATATTCAGCTCTACAGCTATATCCGTACGGATACTTTCTCACGGTACGCACGGCATTGTTCTTAATGAGCTCTTCGCAGACTAACTGGTATAGGCGCACATGGTACCCTGAGGGGCTCAAGCTTCTCAAGGGTAAGGGCTTGAATAAGTCCGAGGACGACTGGCTTAAACTCACGCATAACCTTGGTGATAAGAGTGTAGCGGACGTTTGCGAGGCCTTTATCGGTGCTGCTTTCCAGCAACATTATAAGGGTGGACCATGGAATCCCAATGACTGGGATGAAGCCGTCAAAGCTGTCAAGCTCTTCGCCAACAGTCAAGACCATATAATGTCGAAGTGGTCGGACTACTATGACGCATACCAGAAGCCTAAGTACCAAGTCGCAGACGCCACCGCGGCGATGCTTGATACCGCTCGCAAGGTTGGACTGAAGCACCCGCATCACTTCAAATATCCTCGGCTTCTCCGATCAGCATTCGCTCACCCTTCGTACCCATACATGTATGAGAACATACCGAACTATCAGCGCCTCGAGTTCCTAGGTAAGTCTCCATGAAGAACTGCATGTTAGCATACACTAACTACGATTCCTGTCTCTACAGGCGATTCGCTTCTGGACATGGCTTTCATCATGCATCTCTACTACAAGTATCCGGACAAGGACCCCCAGTGGCTCACCGAGCACAAGACGCCCATGGTATCCAACAAATTCCTAGGCGCCGTGTGTGTCAAGCTAGGTTGGCATGTCCACATCAAGCAGAATACTGCTATTCTGAGCGCCCAGATCCGCGACTACGTTTTGGAAGCCGAAGTAGCAGAGGAGGAAGCGAGTGGTGCTGTCGACTATTGGGTCACCATAAGCGAACCGCCCAAATGCCTGGCCGATGTGATCGAAGCATATACTGCAGCCATCTTCGTTGATGCGGAGTTTGACTTCAGCGTCGTACAGGACTTTTTCGACATGCATCTCAAGCCCTTCTTTGAGGACATGACACTCAGCTCCTACGAGAACTTCGCTTCCAACCATCCAACCACACGTTTGAGTCGCCTCCTCTCTATTGCCTTCGGCTGCAGCGAGTGGCGCATGGCCGCTATGGAGACGGACACATTAATCCCTGGTAAAGGCAAGGCCATCGCTGCTATGATCATGATCCATGGGAAGGTGGTCTTTCACACCCTGGGTCAGAGCGGAAGGTATGCGCGTGTCAGAGCTAGTCATGCAGCACTGGAGAAGCTAGATGGGCTCTCGCCTTATGAGTTCCGGAAAAAGTACGGCTGCGACTGCGTGTACGAGGGAGAGGGCGTAGGTGAGCAGGATGAAGCGGTGCTCAAGGCGAAGGAGGAGCGGATGAAGGAAGCTACGGGTCTGAGCATCTAGACTGTCGGGCTGGAGTATTCGGTTCCTCGCCTAGACGGCTGCAGAGCATGCACATTATGGTCTCTTGCATACGGAAGTTCCACAGCACCCAGCTTCTAAAAGAAAAGGGAGTCAATGATATCTAAAAACCTTGAATTAGCCAACAATCACAATTTTGAGTCTGTCTTGCTACGACAGCCATTCAAGGGACTCGCGTCAGGACCACAGAACTGCAGTCCACTAACAATTAGTAGCCGTTGTTCGTTACCAGCGGCAATATAGACGCCTAAACCGACTGCAGTGAAAACTTACACTAAAGGTATACACTGCCTTTTACATTTCTAGCGATCGATACAAAACACAGCGAATGACATCAGATTACGTGTTAACAAGCACAACCCAAGAGAACGGAGTCTTGTGGCTACAAGATTGTATCAAGGGTATATTCATCCTAACTATGTACAAGAATAACAACGCCATTAGTTCCTCCAGTCATTCAACTCATACTTCGTAATATGTACAAACGATAGCTTCCAGAGCAATGTGTGTAGTTATACGATACTCCAACTTTCACTCCAACTTTCACTCCAACTTTCACTCCAACTTCGTCACAACTGCATCTAATAGTATCTACAGTGAAGTGCGGCAAGGCGAGGCGCATCTAACTTTATGATACGCATGCGTGGAGATTACAAGAAGAGTGCATATACGAACATGGCGATCAGAGCTGCGGTGCAGCTGGACCCAACGTGCGAGGCTGCGCCTTGCGTCTCCGAAGGCTGCGCAGCGTCCCCAGTCTGGCTGGGGTTGCCACTGCTGGAGCTTGGAGTGCCGCTCGGGCTTGTGTTCTCGCCGCTGGGTGTGTTAGACCCATCATTCGATACAACGTTGAGCGACAAGTCCTGGATTTGCTGGCCATTGCTACCGTAGACCTTCTGCTTGACGTTTCTGTCACCAATGTCCACCAGAGCACCGTTCTGCGGGTTCTCGATACCGTTGTCGATAAGGTCCTGGCATCCAGGGCAAACAGCCGGAATCGTAAAGTTTTTGCCAAATTCTTGCGCGGATATAAGGCTAGCGTCGCATTCAGGTGCTTGGATCTCGGTAGATTGAGGGTTGGTCGACTCAAGGGAGCTGATATCGAGCTGGTTGAACTGGTTTTGGAGATTGTCGTAGTCCTTGAGGAGCTTGACAGAGCCGTCTTGATCAATCTCGACTAAACCGTAGTTGGCCTCCTCCTGGGAGTACTCGTAGACGAGACCACCAGAGAGTGCTCTCATCTGGTCACCGTAGAGCGCCTGGACCTCATCGAAGTCCCGGGGAGTAACACGGTTGCAGCCATATTCACTGTAGAAGACAGGAATGGCAGAGTCGGCGAACATGGTGGCCAAGCCATCGTAGCCGGAAGTCTGGTAGTTGTCGCCGTTGCACCAGCTGTAGGAGTTGAGACCAAAGAAGTCGGAGGATGATGCATCCTCTTCATGTACACACTGCATGTAGGCCCAGGTATCTTGCAAGATCTCACGGACATCTGCAGCAGAGTAGCCAACTGGGATGGTGCGGTCGGCATGGTTCTTGATGTAATTCTTCATGTCACGCTGGACAGCCTGAACGTTTTGTTAGTTTGAATCACTGGGTGAGGCAAGATTGACTGAACGTACCCGGATGTATTGTGGGTTGAACTCAGCAGTGGACAGGTCGTTCATAACCTCGTTTGCGGAGAAAAAGCCCAGGGTATTAGGGAAGCCCTTGAAGTTCTCGATGATACCAAGCGCACGAGTAAGGTAATCGCTGTTGTAGGAAGTCCATGGCGCCTCGCGGTTGATGCTCTCTCCTGGTAAGGGCGAGTTGACATCAAGAATCATGTAGATACCGGCGGCATTGAAGATGGAGGCACACTTGGAGTGGTCGAGCGAAGGGTCGAGATTGTAGACACGGATTGTGTTCACACCCAGTTTCTGCATAAGCGTTGCATCTCGCAGGCAAACATCGGCATCTGTGAGGGCATCCTCGCTGTTTGAGGGCTGGTATGCTCCTTGACCTCCGGGCTGGTAGTCAACACCAACGATCATCAATCGCTTGTTCGTGACGGTGTCGACAAAGTCCTGGCCGCGGACTTCGACTGGGTGAACGGCATACGCGACGGTTGAGAAGAGCGCGGGGAGCAACGCGACTGCACGAGTGAACTGGGAAGACGATTAGCGTTGCTCCAGGTGCAGGGAACATGGGTTTTATGCTCAAGAGACAAGGAACGTACAGAAGGCATTTCAGCGAACGACTGTTACACAACAACGACAGTAGAATGAGAGATCTGGAAACCTTTGGGCAATTACAGCGACTACCGTCAAGCCTTATAATCTCTCCGTTATCCGCTCGTGTTGGTATCGCAATGTTATGCACCAAGACTAGTTGCAGTGGATCTTGGCCGCGGAGGAGCAGCTAAGACGGAATCGCTTGCCGGCTACTGTACTGTGATTCGAGCGTGAAAAACGAACGACATGCATACAGCTAGTCCGCTGGAAAAGATAGGAACCTGACAAAAGTGGGTTAAGAGGGAGAGGGAAACGAAACGACAGAACCCAAAGACATTTCTGCTTCTTTGTCAACCGAAGCAGGCAGTGGCAGATGGACGTGATGATTTGGGAAGCTGTGCTTACTGCTTCATCCCATCTCGGCAGGGATTACTTTCACGATAGCAGAAACGGGATGACCTCAAGACCCACGCCGCTGCCATTGCCAATGCGGCCCGCGCAGAAAGCTCTGAAGATGCCTAGTCTAGCGTGCTCCGAGTGGGCCGTGAACGTATACTGGCTCTACCGATGAGCTTGTCTCATCTTGTTCCAAGGTTCTCCCCCAAAATTATCAGGAATATGTCCAATTCGCGAGCCGTGTTGGATTTTCGAGTAGGATCATGACGCCATTCTCCAAACAGACAGCAGGGGTTGCTGCACCCCAGCCACTTTCTGTTTTTGCGCACCAATCATCGCAATCACAACTCCGATATGCATCTTGGCAATGTTTACTGCACATGCGGGACAGAGAGATATAGCGCGCCTGATTCTTGAGGGCACTCCTAGGTACAGCTTCGAATGCCATCAGATCAGTCGTTAGCTGAACCGCCTTTGTTCGATGTCGGTGCAGCTTCGCATCGATAGCCTCACTAACAATGCAGACACATTCATGGAAGTATGCGGACAGCATAGTTCTATACATATCGTTGGCAAAGATAGCCTCTGCACTTGAGGCTCAACGTCTACTTCCAGGTGGATACATGTGGGTCTTCTTAGCCGCAGAGTTTACAGTAGTCCCAAGATCCACATGCATGAGCTTGTCCTGCCCAGGTGGTTTTGAATGCCGAAGCTATGCATCTTGAGAACGCCATGTGGACGAGTTCACATTCCGTATACGTTCCGGAGCCTACCCGACCAGCAATGGCCAGGCTCAGCTGAAGATGGTAACGTGTCGGCAGTTGAGTCGCAAGTGGCTTGACGTTTGTCTGACTTGTACGATCGCAACTGCGACGCTGAAAGCTTTGTAGCCATCTCTCTCATACTGCGGCTCATCCCGTCATATCCACATCTTGTGCCTTCCTCTTCAGACCACTTTCGCTTCCCTCAATCTGGCCCTGAAACTTAGCTTGAAGCGCCTCGAGCAAGACCTCTTTGACCACCGCGAGACTGCCCACAGCTGCGTGCGTGGCTCCCTCGATCAAAGCATCAGGATCTGAGCCGACGTCTCCCTTCATCCATATCTCTGTGATCTCGTCTCTTGAAGCCAGGTAGCCAACCACACATGCAGCAACAACTTCCCTGTGCTCTGCTGGACAAGGATCGAGTATCCTAGCCAAGTCTTGCTGTTGTGTTGACTCGGGGTTCCGTGTGATCGCAGCGACACCTCCACACACTACATCCACGCAGTCTATGCCGGCGTCTGTTATGGCCGCACTGGCGACCGTTATGCACCCTGCCAACACATTCAGGAGACCCCATCCGCTTCCAGTTGCGCTTCCTTCACTCACGGAATCTCCCCACCAGCCGTCCTCATCACCTTCCAGAATCGTCACCACCACTTCAACTCCGCTCTTGGGCCACCTCTCTCCAATAATCACACCTCGTAGTGCAGTCTCCAGGTGAACACCCAGGTCGCGCTCTGCCGAATCGCGTATATAGCCTCGCCTTTGACGTGTTGCGAACGGCGCAAATTTGACAGTGGTCGTGAGAAGGAGCGATGGACTGAACGGTGCGCTGCGGGGAAGAGGCTTGGGGCCTTGTATAGAAGCAGTGATCTTGAGCGATGAAGTTGGCGGAATAAGAGTCGACTTGGTCGCAGGGGAAGAAGAAGGTATTTCGAGGTAGGCAGAGCCCGACGCAGATGGTATGATGGACGTTTGAAGGACTATTGTAATGATTAGCGGCGGACCATGTATGAAGTTTGCTTCACCAGACATGAAGCTCGCAAGTAGCTATGGAAGGCTCAAGCCACCCCGATTGAAGTCTTCACACGCGTGTACAAAAACACATGAAGCTGTTCGGACACTTACAGATCCTGCGAAGCTCATTCGCGCCTCTTGATCTCGTCGGCCTCAGCTTCTCCAGATACTGCGGGTCTCTAATCGTTCGCACAAAGACTGGCGCACTAGTCCCACCGCTCGGCGCATTATTTCGTCTTCTGTCCGCGTTCATTGTGCTTGTATCTGTGTTGTGCTGGACGCGCTGTACTTGCGGATGATTTCATGGTGTTCGGAAAAGTGGATGACTAAGCACAGACCCGCCAAGATTTCGGGACCCTCAAGTTCAATTTTCCTGCGCGTCCGGTTCAACTTTCTTTCCTTAACTCACATCCGCGCTCAAGGTACGTTGACACACTCCCACCCATCCCCTCCCTTTCATTGATGATACCCTTGAAATAGTTCTTGCGATCTCAAATGAGCTTTGAACACATGCACCACCCTCTGATCTCAACTTTGAAGCTACTGCTTTTGCACCCGATTTTGCGACTCTAGCTAACTCAGCCTAGATACAGTCTAGGATCAGACCGTATCGCGCGACGGTACAACCGGCAGTCATAGTCCGTGTATGCTGTTGTTGACGCGACAGCAAAGCTTGAAGAATCGAGCGTCACCATACCTATCGCTAACCTACAGCGCCCCCAAGCTCACATTGATCATTGGTAAGTCATGATTTTTTCCTACAGCCCTACCTTATATGATGATCGTATTATTTCAGTTCTGCTACTGAATCTCTTTGAAGAAAATTTATACCGCTTACCTTTGTCTGATATAACCCTGCACTTTCAGCTCTTCATTTCAGCAATTGAAGAACACAACTGACTTTGCCCACCAGATATCCATCCTTCAGCTCATACACCGCACGCCTACTACTCTTGGTAAGCACCCCGATTCCCACCCCGTTCGCAAGGAGGAAAACTAGTCTATCCATTCAACGACATCTGTCGCCGGGTCACCCTCCCGCACCCTACCAATCTCGGCTGGGATGACGGGTTGTGGAGTTGCACTGTTGGCTTGTCCAACGCCGCGTAATTGTGGTCTTTGAGCCAAAAGTCGCGGCAATCCGTCTTGGGCTGCCGCGACCCGAGGCCAGGCGATGGGGGATGATTTAACACGGCTTACTGAGCACACATTATCACTTGATAATATTACGACATTGCTGTTCGAGCACTGCTAACAGCACTCAGATTGTTGGGAGAGACATGGCTGCAAATAGTGCTCATTGTGGTTATAAGATCGTGATAGATAGTACAACTCTAAATGCATTCATTGAACTTATTCTTATCTCACTCAGTATCGCTCTCTATTCACTTTTCCACTTCATGACACGTAGTGCATGTTGAGGCAATTGTAGCCTGCTCAGTCACTCTACCTACTGCATGTTCATACTCTGTTCGAGGTAGAGTGCGTATGCAATATGGAGAATACGAATGTCCAAACTCACTTATGCTGATGTACTGCTACCATTCGCTGCTTGGGCGGGGATAGGTACTCCTGCACATCATTGCTCTACCAGTCTGAAACGGCCATACTAGGTGGCTTGGCTTAGCCTCACACCACGGGAATCTTGCAAAGCGTCAGCACCCAAACGACAACCACCGTGCATCTCGTCAGCCTTGCGCGTCGAGTCGATTGATTCGGCCATATCTGTTGCAGACGCCACTGAGCTATCAGCACTCCGTCTGGACGTCACCGTGGCCTTAGCGAACAAATCCTTGGCCAAGCCCTACAACGGAGGTTATCAACGACGCGCAGCACCCCGAACGCACGCGAACCACCATCTGGACACCAGTATCGAGGTATTTCACGTCGCAACTACTCTCGGGAGCGGCAATTCCTCTTGGTTGTGACCAACAAGGACGGGAAGTGGTACTTTGTTCAGCATCTTGGTGATCTGGCAGGTCTTCGGTGACCGGGGTCTCCAAGGGAGCAATCGACATCTGGCGCCCAACTCTGAATGTTGCCCTTACATTCATCGTCGAAAGGGAAGATGCACCGCCATGCCTTTTCCAACGGGGCATATCCCTCGCAAGGAGGGGGTACCTTTTCAATCCAACCTCACAAGTACGTTTACCAGCGCAACTATCGCACAACATCTCAGCCCGCGCCTCCTTTACGACTACGACCTAAACAAGCATGTATCTAACTTTCGTTGCACCTTCAGATTCCAACCGCGATCACAGCCTGCGCTCAGACGGCGGAGAACGCTGATACAGCGCTTGCTGCTTATCGGTTCGCTGTTCTTTACAGCCCTATTCTTCTTCTTCCCCGACCTGCGACCGAACCTGGGCTCCGGGCCCCTCAGCTTGATCACCTCGAACGACGACGCGCAACTCGAGACTGTACGATACTACGATTTGAACAACGTGCAAGGAACGGCGAGGGGATGGGAAAGGGAAGAGCGCATTCTGTTATGTGCTCCGTTGCGAGACGCGGCTCCGCATTTGCCCATGTTCTTTGGTCATTTGCAGAACCTGACATATCCCCACAACCTCATCGACTTGGCTTTTCTTGTCGGAGATTCCAAGGATAACACCATCTCACTCTTGACGGAGAAGTTGGAGGAGTTACAGGCCAACCCCGACCCTAAGCAGCAATTTGGTGAGATCTCGATCATGGAGAAGGACTTTGGACAAAAGGTCAACCAAGATGTTGAGAGTCGACACGGTTTTGCCGCACAGGCTGGCCGCCGAAAGTCAATGGCGCAAGCGCGAAACTGGTTGTTGAGCGCTGCTCTAAGACCAACACACAGCTGGGTATACTGGAGAGATGTGGATGTGGAGACTGCTCCATTCACTATTTTGGAGGATCTGATGCGACACAACAAGGACGTTATCGTACCTAGTATGTACAATCACACATAGCGCAAGTCTCGATTGCTAACATGTCACTCAGATGTCTGGCGACCCCTGCCTGACTGGCTTGGTGGAGAACAGCCATACGACCTGAACTCCTGGCAAGAATCTGAGACCGCTCTCGCTCTCGCCGACACACTCGATGAGGATGCAGTCATTGTGGAGGGTTACGCAGAGTACGCTACTTGGCGCCCGCATTTGGCCTACCTTCGCGATCCCTACGGTGACCCAGACATGGAGATGGAGATCGACGGTGTTGGTGGTGTCAGTATTTTAGCCAAAGCCAAGGTCTTCCGTTCTGGTGTCCACTTCCCTGCATTCAGTTTTGAGAAGCACGCTGAGACAGAGGGATTCGGCAAGGTAAGATGCGGTGTTTGCTACTCCAATACAACGCTAACATACTGCAGATGGCCAAGCGCATGAAGTTCTCCGTTGTCGGCCTACCCCACTACACTATCTGGCATCTTTACGAGCCAAGTGTTGACGATATTCGACACATGAAGGAAATGGAGAAGGAACGCAAAGCGAAGGAAGCCGAAGAAGAGGCGAAGAAGGCAAAGGAGGCCAAGATCAAGGATAACTTCGACGAGAAGAAGAGTGATTGGGAGAAGGAGAAGGCAGCCGTCCAAGATATGGTTCAGCAAGCAAAGAACGAAGAGAAGGCAGCAGATGAGAAGAAGAGGCAACAAGAAGCAGCAGCGAAAGAGGAGTCGAAGAAGGCAGAGAGCAAAGAAGAGAAGCCAGTTGAGAAGAAGGAGGGCGATCAACCATAGTCGTCACAGTATCCCAGTAATTTGAAGGGTGTGAGACCTAGGTCCGCACCCGTGTTTGCAATCTCACAATGGAGCGAAGCACTACAGCAACGACAGTAACGACTTGGGCAGACTGGGCGCAGATCTGAACCTATGTTTCTTTCGATCTACTGTATGCTTTGGATTGGAGCCTAGAGATTTTCAAGGCAGCAACATTCCGCCGAGCCGGTCTCCGATGGTGGCATTGGAAACGTGTCTTCCTGCTTGGGGGGCGTTTGAAGACTATTTGGAGAAATGTATACATTAGACAGTAGCTTTGGCATTACGGGCGTTGTAGGCTCGATAGTAGATGAGCATCGCGTTTGTCTGTAACAATATCAAGAAACGTTATAAAACTGCTGCCGAGAAACATGACTATAGCTTGTCATGTGTTTCGTCATCGCCGTCTGACGCTGGTTGGACCCCTGGCGCCAGCACCTCCGAAACTCCGCTAGAGCTAAGCCGCGCCAAATGTTGGAATGGTGACAACTCGACGTCTATCAGTTGCTCAGCACTTGTGGACAGATTGTCGAGGGAAACGCCTTCTCTGCATTCCACAAACTTGAACACTGTCTTTATCATCAGGCGGCAGCAATTGGGAGAATGCGTGTCATCTTTCAAGCCGACTGAACTAGACATATAGCTGTCCATGTGCCCTCCACCTTGAAGACACCCTGTCGCGCACCACACTCCTGTCGCATACACATCTACATACAAAACCCCTCAGCACTATGTCGAGCACCGACAGCGACGACCATGTCGCGTCAACACTCCAAGGGACAATTGTGGACCTGGATCCCCGACCCATTACCGTCGCAGTCAACCCAATAGCTCTGGTGGTCACAGAATGCATTACCGTCACGTCGGCGATGCGAAAGCATGCCCGCTGGGCACATTCATCAGTCGCAGCTATACTGGGTAGCTCTTCAAACAAGGCACCAGCTGTACAACGACGCGACCGTACAGGACAAGGCATCATAAGCGCAGGAGAGCAAGAGGAGGCGGTACCGAGCAGATGGGGCCTACGCGGCAAGAAGGGCAAGAGCATGCAGGACAACCCCCTCATGTCTGCATTTGCGCGCCTGAGGAATGATCTAAAGGGCTGTAAAGGTGAACATTGCAGTCGGAACGGTACATGAGCCAAGCTAATGCGACACCAGACATCCGGACCTTCGATACCCCCTCCATGCTCCATCCCTTCTTGCAGGTCATCCGCTCTTCCTCCACCTCCGCACCGATAACCTCACTCGCCCTCATCGCAATAACCAAGTTTCTGTCGTACGGCATCATTGGCCATGACTCTCCACGTCTTCCAGAAGCTATGCAACAGCTCTCCTCCGCCATTACACATTGCCGGTTCGAAGCTAGCGACTCGGCCGCTGACGAGATTGTGCTGCTTCGCATACTCAGGCTTATGGAGGTCATGATCTCAGGTCGAGGCGGAGAAGTACTGGGCGACGAGAGCGTGTGCGAGATGATGGAGACAGGCTTGAGCATGTGCTGCCAAGCGAGACTATCAGAGCTGCTCCGACGCTCGGCAGAGATTGCTATGGTGTCCATGTGCCAGGTCATATTCCGGAGACTGAAGACGCTGGAAATAGAATCGCCAGATGAACTGGACGCCATGGACGAAGAGCTCGAAGGAAAGGACGAGCAAGATGGCCTGAGAATGGATCCAACAGCGAATGGTGAGGGAGGTTCTTCACAACACAAGGTCGAAGCCCTTCAGCAACCGATCGACCCTGAGAAAGGGCAAGAGGACAACGATAGTACTCTGAATCCAGCGAGCAGTACCCTGGATCTCCCAGCAACAGCCGCGGATGGTCAGCCACAAGCCCCTCTCGAGATCAAGCCTTACTCGTTGCCGTCCATAAGAGAGCTTTTCAGAGTACTCGTCGATCTCTTGGACCCACACGACCGTCAACACACTGACACCATGCGCGTCATGGCGTTGCGCATCGTGGATGTTGCGCTCGAAGTCGCCGGGCCATCGATAGCGAGCCATCCTAGTCTGGCGAATCTGGCCAAGGACACTTTGTGCAGGCACATCTTCCAGCTCGTCAGGTCAGACAACATGGCCATACTGAACGAGTCATTGAGAGTCGCGGGTACGTTGCTGGCGACATGCAGAAACGTGCTCAAGCTGCAGCAAGAGCTCTACCTGTCATATCTGGTCGCGTGTCTCTTTCCACGAGTCGAGATACCAGTTGAGCCCGGTATCGAACCTTCGTTATACGAAGGCGTCCCGCATGCGCCTAGCCTTATCAAGCAGCCGCCGCAACAGAACGGCAACCCCGGTGGCCGTGCATCTCCAGTACCTGTGAGGGATCGGCAAAAGCTGGGACTAGAGGGGGGTGCACGCAAGCCAGATGCCCGGGAAGCCATGGTAGAAAACTTGGGTGGCTTGGTCCGGATACCTTCCTACATGGCAGAGCTTTTTGTCAATTACGACTGTGAGATTGACCGTGGAGATGTCTGTATGGATATAGTCGGACTTCTCTCGAGAAACGCCTTTCCAGACTCTGCGACATGGAGTACTGTCAATGTACCTCCACTATGTCTGGACGCTCTGCTCGGGTTTGTGCAATCCATGGCAGACCGCCTGGACGACGAGCCTGTAACGGACGGCTATCCCAGCGTCGAGTCACTCCGAGAGCAGCGGGCGCGTAAGGCCATCATCATCCGTGGTGCAACCAAATTCAACGAGAAGCCCAAGGCTGGTATTGCCTACCTCGCATCTCAAGGAATCATCCGAGACCCAAATGATCCTCAATGCATTGCCGAGTTTGTCAAGGGTACTACGAGAGTCGACAAGAAAGTGCTGGGCGAGTTCATCTCCAAGAGAGGAAATGAAGCGGTACTCAGCGCCTTCATCAGCTTGTTCGACTTTACAGGACAACGAATCGATGAAGCGCTTCGACAACTCCTGCACGCCTTCCGTCTCCCCGGTGAATCGGCCCTGATCGAGCGAATCTTGAGTGAATTCTCCGAGAAGTACTTCTCCATGGCGAAGCCGGAAGGTATCGCCAACCACGATGCCATCTACATCCTCACCTACGCTGTCATCATGTTGAACACCGATCAACATAACCCCAACATGAAGCAGAAACGAATGCAGCTGGAAGACTTCACAAAGAACGTCCGAGGCGTGAACGACGGAAAGGATTTCGATCCTGAGTTCTTGCAAGGAATCTATGAGTCTATCAAGAACCGCGAGATTGTATTGCCCGAGGAGCACAGCGATCGAAACGCTTACGACCACGCGTGGAAGGAGCTGTTAGTCAAGTGCCAGTCGACCCCCGATATCGTCATCTGTGACACCAACATCTTTGACGCGGACATGTTCGCTGCAACGTGGAAGCCAATCATCGCAACACTGTCTTATGTTTTCATGTCCGCGACTGACGATGCTGTCTTTTCACGCGTTGTGCAAGGCTTTGACCAGTGCGCGCAGATTGCTGCCAAGTACGGCTTGACTGATGCTCTGGACCGTATCATCTCCTGTTTGTCATACATTAGCACATTGGCGCCTGATGTGCCGCCGAGTACCTCACTCAACACCGAGGTTCAAGCTGACAAGAAGAGCGTCATGGTCAGCGAGACTGCTGTGCGATTCGGTCGTGACGGCAGGGCGCAACTAGCGACTGTGGTCTTATTCCAGGTCATCAAGGGTAACGAAGCATCGATAAGAGATGGATGGCGACATGTAAGATTGGCAGTCTTGTTTTCGGTGCACTACTAACATCCCTAGCTCATTCGCATCATGGTGAATCTGTTCGTCAATTCGCTGATACCACCATACTTCCTTTCCTTCCAGAAGACGCTCGCTCTCGCACCGATACCGCTTCAGAATCCGGCGCAAGTCATCGACCGTGCAGAGCGCCCAGCGGACACTGGCATATTCTCGGCGTTGACATCCTATGTCTCGAGCTTTGCCAACGACGAGCCTCCAGAGCCATCAGATCAAGAAATCGAGTACACACTCTGCACTGTGGACACCGTCAAGGAGTGTCATTTCGAAGACATCCTTGCTAACATTAGCCAACTGCCAGTAGAGTCACTACGATCGCTTCTGGCGTCGCTACTTGAGCACCTCCCTGAAGATGGCTCACCAAGGGTTATCGTTGTGAAACCTGAAATACCCGGCGCAAGTCCGCGAACGACTGGCCCAAGACAGAAGGGTAAGGGCCCGCTTTATGATCCTAGCCTTGTCTTCGTTCTCGAGCTAGCGACTGTTCTGGCGCTGAGGGATGATGAGACGGTCAAGGAGCTTGCAAAGGATGTGACAGATGCTTTGGTGTCTGTCATTCGAGACGCCCCTAAGCATCATTACGTAGTCATTGCGCGATCAGTGTACTATCTTCTGAGCCTACTCAAAGCCAGCAACGTAAGTCCCGATGCGCCTCTAAGAAAGCCATATACTGATCGATTCAGGACTACGACTTTATCCGTGCGCCAGTCCTCATGCACACGTTTTCAAGCTTCAACGATGCCCTCCTGCACGAGTGCGCTCAGCCAATCCTGAAGGGCCTGACAGACTGCTGCAAAGGCCCCAACGCTCTTCGCAGTGAACTTGCGGGCTCACCAGATTTCTGGACGATCCTTAACAGGCTCGCAGGTGTGCCTGATGCTGCTGGGGACGTTTTCCAACTTGTCGAAGACCTTACCACTTCCCCTCAACCCGGCATCACTGCGGACAACTACGAAGCTGCGATTGCACTTCTCAACGAGTTCGCAACTGCGGCTCAAGTTGGTGCTCGAGAAGAGCAGCTGCATGACCAGGCTGCACGACGCAACAAGGGACAGAAGTATAAGAAGCTTGAGAGCAGCGAAGTCGTTGTCCGCGGTAGCACTGCTATGAGCATTGTTTTCCAGCTTTCCAGCAGAGTGCCAAATTTCATCGAGCAGTCTCACCTCGAAACTACTGAAGGTAGAGTCATCACCCCTCTCACAAAGCATCAAGATATTAACAAATTCTCAGCATGGACGGCGTACTGGTCGCCCATCTTGAAGACCCTCGCTCATCAATGTCTCAACCCCTGTCGTTCTTTGCGCCAACAAGCTTTCTCCTCACTCCAACGCACCCTTCTTTCCAACGATCTCGCCTCCTCTGAACACCGAGAATGGACCGCGATTTTCAGCGAAGTATTGATCCCTCTCATCACGCAGCTTCTCAAACCAGAAGTCTACCAGTCTGATCCGTTGGGTATGAGCGAGACCCGCGTCCGGGCTGCCACTCTGCTGAGCAAGGTTTTCTTGCATTACCTGGCACTGCTGGACGGCCTTTCGAGTGAAGAGAAAGAGGACGGAGAAAAGAGCCTATCTTTCGAAGAACTATGGATCACAATCGTGGGCATCATGGACCGCTTAGGCAACAGCGGGCAGGGTGACATGGAAGAGGCCGTTGCCGAGAATCTCAAGAACATGCTCCTGGTACTCAGCAATGGCGGGTATCTTGCGCCGCCCGACGAAAACCCCGAACGGGAACAATTATGGCATGAGACGTGGAAGCGCATCAATCGCTTCCAGCCCAACCTCTTCGCTGAGCTGTTCCCAGAAGAAGCTGGAAAGCCCGCGAGGCCGCGACCTAGTAAGGATGAGAGAGCGGCAAAGAGTGAGCCGGTAATCGACGGCAGGGAGATGGACGTCGCAGAAAGGAAAAAGGGTGGCAGCAGCAGTAGCGAGACCGCAGATGGTAGTGAGGTTGAGGAAGAGAAGGAGAAGGTTGCTGAGAAAGAGGGCTAGGACCTACTTCATCATGCAGCGACAGGAGCATCGGGCACGTGGTTGTAGCATTAATTTTACATTGTAGCATAGACGGAGTGAGAAGTAATGAAGACAATCATACGACGCCAAGCAGGACTTGCTTTCTCACATGTTGCATGTGGTCTTGTTCATACTAAAATCATGACACAGCATACTAACTCACATATACTGGATCGTCTAGCGAGGATACAGACTGCACTAGGAGAAAGAAAGTACCATTACTCCGCTCTAATGTATATATTCGAATGCTTCATCTATCTCTAGAAACCCCCTCAATCAAACGCACCCCTTCTTCCGTATCTCCTCGTTTGCTTTGAGCATGTGCTCCCTAGACCATGGCGGCAGTGGTCTCCGCAGGAGTTGCTGCTGGGTCTTCTGTTACAGGAGTCTCTGCGGGTGGTGCTTCAGTAGGAGTTTCTGCAGCAGGAGTCTCTCCGGCAGGTGGTGTCTCTGCGGGGGCTTCTCCAGCAGGGGGCGCGGCGGGAGGCGGAGGCGCGGCGGCCGGATCCTCTGGTGGTGCAGGCACGAAGCTATGGCAGAGTCAGTATCTTGTTCATCAGGAGCATCAGCATATCCTGGATGTCGAGAAAGACTTACGCTGCAGTGTCCAAAGCAAGCTTTCCAGCCGTTCCACCCACAACGTCAGTGCCATCAGTGCTGGATTCACTCTGCTGGCTCAATTTGACATAATCGGCCAACTGCTGCGTATTCGCAGGGTTGACCATCATGACCTGACCCTCCTGGCAATGCGGTCCGGTAGCACAGTACAGATACATGGGGTCGGCGCTAGTGACAGGCATGTTGAAGGTTCCAACATCTGTCTGGCCGTCTTCGAAGGGAATGTGACCGCTGTGGATACCGCCTTCCATAGGGGTGCATGCTGTATCAGCAGTCGATTGCGTGACGGTGTGATTGCCGTTGGAGAACTGGAATTGGATGATATCGCCGACTGCTGCAGTGACAGTGTTGGGGATGAAGGTATCTTGTGGACCACCAACGATTACAGGGATGATCTGGTTGGCGCGACGAAGTGGGTTGGCTTGTTCTCAGTTAGTATAGTCCAGATGAGAACAAGGGGGCATAAACATACACTTGACGCTAGGCAGTCTGTTGACAGTCCTGAAAGCCGGACCAGGAAGCGCACTTGCAGTGGCAGCAAGGGCGATAGAGAAGATGAAAGACTTCATTGTGTAATAGCGAATAGCTTGAGTTACAAAAAGGTATCGCTGGTATATAGACAAAAGAGTTAAAATACCGTTCAACGGTGGAGTAAAGAATCGAAAGTAAGTATTATGTAAAGACCGTTCTACGGTTTGCGTAGTCAAAGAGCGATGTGAAGAGAATGAAGGGTGAAGAAACTCCAATAGCGCAAGAAAAGCCATACAAATACTTTTGACTTCATATAGACTTGCCTCCTCCACTATACTCTGTCCGCGCGCTTGAATCAACCCTTACCGTCTTCTATCCACAGCCTGAATCTTGCCTACGTACCTTGCCTCCTGCCCATAATACCTCAAACATCGAAAATGGCCTGAGGTTCTGTAGGGCTGCCACAAAGCAACCTATAGCACACAACCGTGTGGATACCGAAGCTGTAAGACCACGGCGGCCAAGCTGTCGCATTGTTGCACGTCAGCTAAACGAGGTTTGACAGCCTTGATTGCCAAGAGAAAGGATGGTAAATGTGCATGGGTAGTGGCGTAGTATGCCGTTTGAAGATGAGTGGGGCGAGGAGTGCCGAGTTGCATCATGATCGTTTGGAAACCTGAAGTGCCTTACCATGCGCGGCGCTTAGGCTTGGGAAGGCAGAGGCGGATAAACGGCAGGGTATGTTTTGGTGATGGATGAACGCATATCCAGAAGAAGTAATGCGTGCGTCGATGATGTGGATAGAGTCAATGGGTTGGTCGAGCTCTGGAGAGGGTTGTTTGCGAGCAAGTCCGCTGCAGACAGGTCCCAGGGCGATTCGCGACTCCTGCAGACCTCCCATTGTATCAACATATCATCAAAAGAAAAGGCGCATTCATAATACTATCGAAGTTGTGGATGACAGGTATTTCGCAGGTGGAAGTCGGTGCTTGGTTCCTGCCTGGAGCGAACGTTTGGGTCCACCACGACCCGCGGTGCCGCGGTGCCGCGGTCCCCTTTATCTCTGCCGTCTTCAGTGCGCCAAACACTTCCAAAGTTCATGTCCGGCTTGGCTCAGACCGCATAACTACTGCTTTTTCGTGAATAATGCGATGGTGAATGAGATGAGTATCTATACCGTCGATGATATAGCCTCCACATACCGTCGATGATATAACCTCCACATACCGAGGCCCAGAGATCTTCCATATGAGACATGACTAACATTGTATCCATAGCGACAGCGGCTGTATAGACTGGACAGCAATTCCATGCCTGCTACTCTCTGAATCGAACACGTTGACAGTCATGTCTTTTGCCAATTTCGGATGGCCGTGTGTCCATCGCCTTCGCTGACGGAACGCTCCGTTATCGTCTCTTGCAGATTTCTTTGCGTCGATGGTAGGCTCGAGTATTGGATGTGCTCAACAGCTCATACTACGTCCGCTCTAAACAAATTGGTAGGTATGGATTGAATTTGCGTCATCGTTCGCTCTTTTGCTTCAGCAAGGATCTGTCGGCTTTTGTCTTTGAAGAGTGGAAGCGACACAATTGGAATACGGATGAAGAGTTGACCAGATCATGTAAACGCACTCCAGGGAAAAACCAGAGGGGCAAACCGAAACCCGACTCAGGGCACTGTAGCCTGAAAACGATGGAAAGGACTCAAGCATGTGAACATGTGGACTCCACAGACCCGGGTATTCCGCCTGCATACAGTCAATGGGAAGCGTGGAAGGCGGTCGTCGAGCAGCGTGTGCATTAAATTCACGACCCAACTCATCAGACGAGTGGATTTGCGACTTGCCAAATCAGTCATCTTGAGCAATCGCTGATCTGCTGATCAGATTGCAATCGGTCGAAGAACGAAAGCGACATGCGTTCTTCAAACTGTGTGCCACATGCGAAGTACATGGGATCTAAACTCGAAAGCCAGAATGGATGAAGGAACCTTGGAAAGCCCTAAAGCTTCTAATATCTCGATGCAAATAAGTTTTTTTCTATCAGTTCTGCCTTTACAGAACTTATCACCAGGTATGTACCAGAACAGGAGATCAATACGTTAAATATGTGAATATGTATAGAGAACATTGTAGTGCTGGAGTGTGTAGCACTGTGAACGTGCTCACGACGATTTGGACCTAGCGTACTTCGGCCGGAATTACTTTTCCGCCAGCCTGTAATTTTCTCTGAGCTCGCACCCGCCCACTCGTCTTTAGTCCCAAGCTTCACAAAAGTCACACGGAAGACAAACTCCAGCAGCCTGGAATCAGGTCCACAGCATTCGCGATGCATACGCAAATGCTGCTAGCCCCGCGTAGGGGTGTTGGCAATGTTCCCACAGCTGCTGCTTTGGACCGCGACCTCGGCTGAACGCGATCCATGAGTGCGGAGACCGCTTCCAACCGCTCTCCGCAACACGTCGCCAAATCCAACTATACAGATCACCTCCCTCTCTTCATTATCACACGATGCGGACAATCTCGGCGCTAGCTTCGCCTCTGCGGAGATCAACACCTACAGCAGCGCGCCAGAGTACGCGGAGATGCTTCTCAAGCTCCCACAACCTGCAGGCTACATGGGGTTTCATAGGACTGGGACGCATGGGTTAGTACCATAGCAGCTCACATGACTACCCTCTCCTAACACTCAAGATAGGATATCCCATGGCGAAGAACCTCAGAGCGAAGATACCGGCTGAAGACACTCTCTTCGTGCACGATGTCAACACCGCAGCTACAAAGCAGTTCCTTGAGGAACACCCACAAGGCGTACAAGTGGCCAAGAACGTTCGAGAAGTCGCCGAGAAAGCCGTACGTATATCTCTTTCATCACCTCCTATCGCTCTATGATGAATTAATTTTCCTATCAATGATCTAAGTTGGGGTCATTCGTGACCCTCCTCCTGATTACACAAATATTATAGCCAATCCTCTGATGCTTTATACTCAACACATCTTCTCGTCACCAGCTTCGAGCGCGGTACACTGACAGTGTTGCAGGAAACTATTGTTACTTCGTTGCCAGAACCAAAGCATGTAAAGGCAGTCTTCAAGGAGATGCTGGAGCCAGCTACTCTTCTTTCAGACAGCTCTGTCAACAAAGAGCGTTTCTTCATAGATTGCTCGACCATCGATCCCATGACCTCTGGTGAGGTGGCGCAAGCTGCTCACTCTACGGGTCAAGGGAAGTTCATCGATGCGCCTATGTCAGGTGGTGTGGTTGGTGCGCAGGCTGGCACGCTCACCTTCATGATCGGTGCGCCGCCAGAAGCAGTCGAGGGTGCTACCAAGGTGCTGTCAATGATGGGTCGGAGAGTAGTGCACCTTGGCGGACCGGGTGCCGGTCTCAAGGGAAAGCTTGCCAACAATTACTTGCTCGCGCTCAACAACATTGCAACTGCAGAGGCCATGAGCATGGGCGTGAAGTGGGGTTTAGATCCAAAGGCGCTGGCTGGCATGATCAACACAGCGACTGGCAAGTGCTGGCCCAGTGAGGTTAACAATCCTGTTCCTGGTGTCATTGAGGGCTCGCCTGCGAGCAGAGGCTATGAAGGAGGGTTTGGCATAGGTCTGGCCAGCAAAGATCTCAAGCTCGCGCTAAAGGCTGCTGATGAGGCAGGTGTCAAGCTCGCGTTAGGGGAACCTGCAAGAGCGCTCTACGATGCTTGTGAAAAAGCCGAAAACTGCAAAGGCAAAGATTTTTCAGTAGTTTACCGGTATCTTGGAGGCAAGGAGTAGGCTAGACAATAACATTCTGGTGAACATCAACTCTAGCTTCACACATATTTCCAGTTCTTTTTGCTATGTCTGTTTGAAAGGCATTCTAAGCAGTGCTATGAAACACGACATATGCCAGATCGTCCAGCAGCGAGTTATACGGCATTCGAATGCCCTGCCTGCTAATTTCAAAGCCCAGCTTTCTCTTTGTGTCTCCCGTTCTGCACAGATACAGTTCCAGTTGCCCGCTTCTTCTTGAATATATATGAAGTACAAGAAGTCTTGCAGAGCGCCTATCGTTATGAGCACACTGGTCCAGGTGGGAAGCTCGTTTGCGCTTCCTTGGATAGAAGTTCGTTAGGTTTGGCAAATACATTGTTAGTATAGTAGCAGATCAGTGCGGTAATGTGCGAGCCAGAAGGTCGTCGCAAGACGTTCAGTGGCTGACATTGTAGGAATGAGAATGCAGGTCTCTCGTGTGAGTTTATCGGACGACCATCGCAGAGCTCTAATAGCTCTCCAAGATATGTTGAAGTATAAATTAGGTCGTTGGTTTGCAGCATCGAGATGAGGCTCTCGTAGCCCCGATCGCTTGTACAGCTGATGATAGTGACTTTGTAGATGTGTTTGGCTCGGACAAAATCAGTATCAGGAACTGCGTGAGGTAAGGATCAAACTCTTTGCCAGCTTTCAAGGTACGGCATGTGATGCCTAAACCACGATCAATAGTCCTGCGTATTGTATAGAGCGTAATGCGACGCCATTGCAAGTAGCCCCACTAAATATTGGAATTACTACTATGAGAGTCGTCACTAAGAACTCCAATGAAAAAAGTGACGACGAGGTGAGAGATGAGCACTGGACGATTGCCGATGTAGTCTTCACGGCGGGTATCCCACTTAGTACTAAGGTTTGTTCTAAACAGAGCATCGGGTTCTAACCAGTAGTAAAACGAGCAAGGTGACGCGTCATCAAGACCCTGACAAGGTGGGCAAGCGCTTCATGAGAGTTGTTTGCGCCACATGGGTGGTGAAGTAGGCGGGGGAAGGAGGAAGCTCCAATCAAGGTATGATTTCTGGGACTTGTCCGAATTACACGTGCTTCTCCAATGCTATTTCTCCCTCCTTAAGGACTTAACCTTTTGATCGTCCACTCCGCCTCCTTGATCCCCTTCGTGTTCTCGTCCCCACCAACCTTCCTATAAATAAAGCGATCGTGCAACCGACTCGGCCGCCCCTGCCAAAACTCCACCATCTCTGGCACAATTCTCATTCCACCCCAAAACTCCGGCACCGGAATCTTATCCTTGCCACTGAACCTCTTCTCTACATCTTCCACTCTCTTCTCTAGCTGCTCTCTTGATTCAATCACACTACTCTGCTGACTGGCCCACGCCCCAATTCTTGACCCGCGAATCCTAGTATCGTAGTAAACCTGCGATTCCTCGGACGTAAGCCGCTCTACAGTCCCTTCGACGCGAACTTGGCGTTCGAGTTCGCGCCAATGGAAAGTCAATGCCGCATGGGGGTTACTTCGTACATCGCTAGCTTTGCGACTCGTGTCCCAATTTGAGTAGATGACGAAGCCGCGATCGTCCAGCTCTTTCATGTAAAGCGTACGTGCGGAAACTCTACCGCTAGGTAGTTCGGCGGTGGACAAGGTGACGGTTTCGGGTTGGTAAACGTTGTTTGCCTGGGCTTCCTGGAACCACTTGTGGAATTGGTCGGTTGGAGTGGGAAGGAGGTCTTCACGGTCTAGTGCGCCTTTGTTATACTGGGTTGCATGGCCAGGGTCTTCAGAGTTACTCGTGGGCGCGAAGATCTTCTTCGCTGACTCGGTAGCTGAATGCAGCATATTTTTCGGTCGGCGTTGAGTCGTTCGGGGAAGCTTTACAACGGGAAGCGATGTGCGTTGGCGTATGTAACTTGCACTATTGATGATCCTTGAGGATTTACTGAAGAGGTTTCTAGAGCTGAGTATTAGCATTGATTTTTCCAGACTGTGGTGAGGATTCGGTACGTCGAGTGACTTTCGTGGCGTGATTCGAGTGGTACAACTGCTCGGAATGAGTCCTCACGATCGGAACGAAGCGAGGTGACGTAACGAGATGCTAGCGCGATTGTCGACCTTGCACCTGAGTTATCACACGAACCTTGCACAACTTCCGACTGTTAACAGAAAGGATGAGGCCCTAAAGCTTCTATGCAATAGTAACATTGTTCTTAGAACCTCTTTGAATGATTCTTCATTGGATTTTCACTGCTACGCCAAGATAAATTGAGGCTTTTCCATATATGGGACACGCTAATCTACTTCAAATCGAGAAACGGCCGCGCGAGCGTCGTTGCGAAAATAGTTTCCTGCAGGGTCCAAGACATGTATTGCGCAAAGAACGCCCATAAAGACATTGAACGGCCATTGCCTAATCAGCGGTCAATCTCAAACAGTCCTCCTTCTCATCAACATCGTACCTCACGTTCGTGTCCACCCTTTTACCTCCTTCGTAGTTCTCCCTTGTCCTGAGCAACACCTGAGTCTCATCGTCGAATCCATACAGCAATGTTGGGAGCGCACTTTCCTTCCACACTGGTAATCTCAGTCGTGCAGACTCGACTATGACAAGAATCACATAGAGTATTCCTATCAAAAGCATGCTGATGGGATACGCTAAATACGCCCAGTCCACCCGTACGTGTATCACCCAGCTTTGCGTAGACCCCTCGTGTCGCTGAGGCGAGGTGTTGCGTATCTGACTAGTGAGACTTCTGGCGACATTCTCGAAAGTTGCGGTCAAATTCGTAGAGTTCCAAAGCGCGTCGATCACAGGCGGTGCGTCGCTGAAAGGGAAGGCGATAGGACGCACGTACGATTCGTTGCCATGTGTAACGGCCATCTTGATGTCGTCTTCAGTCCGTCCTGTGAATTCGTGGAGGTACTTGATCGTGCTTCTGATGAGCGCATGAGAGATGTTAACACCCTGCGCTATCGCATCGGGGCGTGCAAAACCTTCGATTGGATCCGGACCAATTTTGAGACGTAGATCGTACCTTGACAGATCTGCAGTCTCTATCGGGTCGTATAGATCCTCGATATCGACGTCAAGCCACGGAGCTCCTTGTACGGCCTCCACCCCCGGCTCCGGTTGGATGCTACCTGAAGGATCGATTGCGAAAGATTCTTGATCTCGAATAGCCCATGAACCAATCACACGCTCTTGGAGTACTCCGTTCTGGCTTTTGGCTTGGTAAGCATTCGTGCAAAAGTATAGCGCGCACTCTGTCGCAATTGGCCGCGATGATTCCCAAGGCACTTTCGATTGGATCCATTCATCAGGTGCCCTCACGATAGCAAAAGCCATCATCAGAGTATCGATGTTCGCATGCCTCAGGGTACGCGACGACTTACAAGTGGTGTTCAACGTCATAAGAGTTCGGGACAAGGACTGCGAGTTGCCAGTGGTGAGATTCCACCAATTCTCGTTGACAATCTCTGAGTAGCCATTCCAATTTCGGATTTCTGAATACGGTCACGCAGAGATAGTGAAATTATTTTCGTAGAGTCCCGCGTTGGTAGTTGTGGGAACGTTAGTTCCATTGTACATCCCGGACCCTGATTGGGTAAAGATGTCGTTGGATATATCTTTACACGAACTACACACAGCAGCCGAGACAAAGGTCGACCAGGTACAGTTGCCTGTAGTGCATTCAAACGCCACGGTATTTCCAGTAAGCACTGAGTCATTGTGAAAACCACCATAGATGGAGCTTACCATCCCAAAGTCTGGTCGACTAGTCGTCTACATATCGTTAGGGGGATGATGGTCGATTGACGTGAAGCTGTATACTGGGACTTACCTGTATGATACCGAGCCATCCAGCCGATGAGTTGAATCCTACCATAGCGGAACCTGGAGACTTCACAATCTGCCCACCATCAACTCTCCAAGTTTGACCCACGGTAGAGATTGGGTCCGCATTGATGTTGTCCATTTGGCCGTACGTGGATATGACCGCTTGCAGAAAAGGGTCGAACGCAACTGTCCCGACAGTTACTAAAGCTCCCAGAGCTGCCCAATGTCTGTAATATCTTTAGCTGAACTCTCGCACATAACGTTTCAAGGGCACCGTACCTAAATTTCAGCCAGATAAATAGCCGTATTCCGCCCCATGGGCCGCGACTTGCTTCATCGAACCTCTGGAAAGCCCGTATACTATCAGACCTCCGACGGAGCCAGCTCCACTTTTGCTGTCCAACGCAAGGGCTCATAGCAAAAGCCAGAGTAGTTCTGGCTATCGTTCCAAGAGTGGCGATGACTGTGTTCAGCGTGAGGACAAATTTCCAGGCCGCAATAGGTTTACCGTTCTGGTGGATAAGGATTGCGATAATTGCGACAATGGAGGCCACACTCATTGTTAATGCAACGATCTCAAACACCCATGAGGTTATTGTATTGCGGTTCGGAGGCGGTCCGGATGTTACCTTGGACTCATGGAAGGGAGGTAGGAGAGGTGGTGATGAGCGTGGTTCGACCCGAGTCGATGGCTCCGTATTTAGATCCTCTTCTACATGCGATATAGGTCTCCTAGAGATGAGTCGTTCGTAACTGCCAGCTCCGCTATACATCTCGCCATGGCGCTCAACCGGAATCGTTCTCGGATTTCGTACTGGATTCGACTCCCATGATGGAGCAGGGGACGGCTCATCAAGCGAAACAGGTAACAAAGCTTCAGACTGATGATTCATGATATCTTTCAATCGTGTAGTTCCTCACAAGACGGATACCGCGACCAGCCAGACCAGCGGACGGAGGTCAATCTTCAAAGAATGCAACCGCAGTACTCGAGGGCCTGGTGGCGCGAGGCCAAGTTTCACCTCAGGTCAGCGGGGCGTCTCTCTTTTGGGGACCAAAAGGCCTATACCAAGCCTTGGCGTCCGGCTACTCTGATATGAGGTTGTGGGACACAAAAATTGCTGTCGTCTTGTAGCACGAGCATTACAAGTAGTGAGCTATAAAAAGAGGGTGTAATCTGACGACGTGTTCTGAGTGTCATGCTGCTTTTGCGTAACCAGAGTAACCTAGTGAACGGAGTAAAGTAGTTTAACGGAGTAGGAGTTTTTCTTGCTATTTCTACAACTCCAATTATAGGTAGAAGAACTCCTTGGCACTTGCACCGCCATCCTGGGTGCAGTCGTCAAACCAGTGTTGGTTAGAGGTTTGGAATCGTTGAGTATATTTTGCGGCTAAGGATGCGTGCATTACCTAGGTACAGTGGTGTGCGAGTCTGCGCAAATGATGAATGCCAGAATGGACAGCATTTGACGAGTAGTCGTACAAAAGCCGCCGAGCTTGCTGTAAAAAGACAGGACGTGGTTTGTGAGACGACTCGACCGTGTTTTTGCCACGCAAGCGACCCCGAGGTCTGGCCTACCGACGCGGAGACGTTCCGCTTCATACGTGCAAGAGCCACCCTCCCGCCCAATGTTTGTAATACACAAATCCCACACTCACCCCACCTGGCAATAACTACAATGCACGACTCAACTCCTTATCGATACGATCTGGGCTCTTTCCATCGAAAGATCAGCACTTCCAGTCCAAAAGCACAGGAATGGTTTGATCGCGGCTTGATTTGGTGTTACGCATTTCACCATGAAGAGTCTGCCCGATGCTTCGAACGAGCTATCGACGAAGACTCAACTTGCGCAATAGCTTATTGGGGTGTAGGTCGTTGACAAGCCCCCAGAGACGTCTTGTTATTCTTGTAGCTGATCGCCACAGCTTGCGTTCGCCCTCGGACCGAATTACAATAAGCCTTGGGACTTGTTCGATGAGACAGAGCTCAAGAATACACTAAGGAGGATAAATGAAGCGAACGAAAAGGCCAAAAAACACGCAGCCAAGTCAACGGAAATCGAACGAGCTCTGATCGACGCTGTTCAGGTGCGTGTGCCGAAAGGTCTAGACGAAGCCGCTTTCCAGGCATGCAACAAGGAATATGCCGAAGCCATGAAGGCCGTTTATGAGGGGTTCTCTAGCGACCTCGATATCGCATCTCTCTATGCAGACTCCCTCGTCTGCCTCTCGGCGTGGAATCTTTGGGATCTCAAGACTGGCGATCCGACACCAGGTGCTCGATCATTGGAAGCCAAGACCGTGCTCGAGAAAGCCCTACAGCAAGAGAGCTCACACAAACATCCAGGAGTTCTCCATCTGTACATTCATCTTATGGAGATGTCAGCAACGCCGGAAGTAGCCCTTGTCTGCGCAGATCATCTAAGAAAACTTACCCCAGACGGAGGACACTTGCTGTAGGTATGTGTCCGAACTACATGTGAGGCATGCACTAACTCCATACACCTACAGACACATGCCGTCCCATCTGGACATCCTTGTTGGCGACTATCGACGTGCCATAGACGCTAATGTGGATGCTTGCCGTGCTGACGAGAAGTATGTTGCCGAGCATGGAGCAAGAAACTTCTACTCATTCTACATGATGCATAATTATCATTCACTCGTATATGCAGCCATGTTTGCAGGTCAATTCAAGGTCGCACTAGATGCAGTCAACCGGATGGAGGCGTCGCTGCCTGATTCGCTACTACGCATCGAAAGCCCGCCCATGGCAGACTGGCTGGAGAACTTCGCGTCAGTTCGGGTTCATGTCCTGGTTCGTTTCGGGCGGTGGGAGGATCTCATCGCGCTCGAAATGCCGTCGGACAGAAATCTTCACTGTGTGACAACAGCAATGATGCATTACGGCAAAGGCGTTGCATATGCCGCTACTGGCGATGTCGCAAAGGCACAGAAGGAGCGCGACGCCCTAGTAGAAGCAGTAGAGCGTATCCCAGCATCGCGGATATGCGGAGATTTTCCTAACAGGTACAGTGTAGTCAAAGTTTCCAGAACAGCGGGAGCCCCCATATGTAAAACAGAATCATACTAACCAAGATAGGTCTAACGTTGTCCTGCAAGTTGGAGTTGCAATGCTAAATGGCGAGCTTGAGTACCGGAAAGGCAACTACGAAGAAGCTTTCAAACACCTCGAGACGGCAATTCAACGTGATGATGACCTCGTATACGCCGAGCCCTGGCCCTGGATGCAACCGACACGACATGCGTATGCCGCTCTGTTGATGGAACAGGGCCGAATAGAAGATGCGGCGGCAGCCTATAAAGCAGATCTGGGGTTCGATGATACGCTACCGCGGGCAAGGCAACATCCGAACAACGTATGGGCCCTGCGCGGCTACCATGAGAGTTTGCTGACGTTGGGTCGGAGGGATGAGGCCGGTATCATCGGGCAGCAATTGAGGATTGCACTTGCTGTAGCTGACGTTAGTATCAAAGCGAGTTGCTACTGTCGACGTAGTGGGGATGCGTAGACGGGGAAGTTCGTGATGAGCCGAGATATTGTATCCAAGTACGATCGTCGTCGAAAGCATATTGCTGGCCAGTTGAGCTTCCTCCCGTGTCTGCTTGGCCGACGAACTCTTTCAGGTATTTGTTGAGGCCGATCTTCCACCTTGGGTTGAGGGACAGGAGAGGTGCCTGCGGTGTGGAGGATACAAGGGCGATCAGGCGTTCCTGGCTATGCTGATGTCTTTTCGAGCGGATGAATGCAACTCAATTCCCATATCGGGCTGATCGAAGGGAATCGAACTGCAAACTTAATACGACTCGCGGCTCATCCCTCATATCTTTACTTGGGCATTCCCCTTTCCATCAGATAATGAATGTCAACAGCTTTACGTACATCGCCGGAGTAGCTTCCGTCAGCGTCAAGCGGCGAAGAGCGACAAGAGCGACCCGGGAGACAGTCCCACTACTGAACAAGCCGTCTTCAAGTGCCTTGGTGTGCATTGTCACTGAGTCATGCCCCATTGATCAATCACCCACTAATCATGCCTCGGCATTTCAACATTTAAGTTTCACGATCTGCCGCTAAGGTCGCCGACTTCCTAGCTACCCATGTAACTCCCACGTGTTTTACCAAGACCGTGCTAGATGGTCTCGCTTATTATGCCTTGGTGGAAATTTCATCCCAACAGGGTCACGACTCCCATGCAACTGCGCAAGCAAACATGCATCGAAAACAGTCCCTGAAGCCACGCGGATCCTTCCCGTCTCTGGGCCACGCGACAGCGAAACTTGGCGTTTAGCCGGATTTCCCTAACGTTAGAAACCAAAATCGGGGTCAGCATGTGGAATAAGAGCGGGTCTCGAAAGTCTTGAAAGCTACACACACGGGAAGCCTGGGACCGAAAACTCTGACATCCGCAGTCAGAGCGGGCACTTGATTGATAGGAACGGAGTCCGTCGACGTTTATTGTGTACGGGTAGTCTAGATTGCGGGAGGTTCACGAGCCGCAAGCATCTATCAACAAATTATGATCTTCTTTTACTCACGTAACTCGGCAGGGGACCGAGAATGTACGCCCAGAGTGGAAGCTGCGAAAGTACGGGAATAATCGCCACAACATCCCTGAACCCCATCGTAGCGCCTGAGCGTTGAATCAGCATGGCGTGCAACCGGACCCTGCCCTGACATGGCGGCGGTGTTTCCCATTCAGTAGCACTGGGCAGGCCCACGAGCCGCCTTTCCCCTGGGTGCCCATCGAATCGAGACTCGCTAGAATTGTGGGCTGACTCATTTTGGCTGATACCCAAGACTTCGGGTACAACGTATATGGAGCCAAAACCCGCCGGATTTCTCAGGAATCTGGGGGGAACCAGATTTGCCCGACTTTACGCCATCATCATGGCTACAAGGCACGAACTCGAGAATCGAGGACCTGAGCTGCAGGCGGTATGTTGCCGGAACCTGAACGAAATAAAAACTATCCGCTAATGTTTGTAGGTATGCTCGACGTTCGTTTCACTTGCATTCATAGCCACTGTGCTGCGAGTCTACGTACGGGCGCGCGTCGTTAAAGCTTTTGGAGCGGACGATTGGTGGATGGTGGCAGCATTATGTAGCCATGTAATGTTCGCCACTTGTGCAATTGTAAGATCTATGAATTCTACCTGCTAGTTGTCTTAACTAACTATGTTAGGGTGGAGTTCACTATGGCACCGGACGTCACATGGATACACTCTCAGGCGAGCAACAGTACAAAGCAATGCGGGTATGCCTTGGCCAATGGAATCTCATCAACCAGAAAACTAACACTACCTACAGTACTGGTGGCTCTGCTATATCGCGTATTGCTGGGCGATGATCACATCCAAGATGTCTATCGGCCTCTTCCTCCTCCGCGTCACCGTCAAGAAGCTCCACAAGTACATCATCTACAGTGCGATGGGCCTCACGGTTCTCTGCGGACTTATCTTCTTCTTCGTCACTCTTTTCCAATGCCACCCGGTCAGCTTCTTCTGGAACAAAAGCATCAAGGATGGTACTTGTATCAACGTGGACGTCATCATCGGTCTCACGTTCTTGTACAGCGCCATTTCGGTCATTAGCGACTTCACGTTTGCTATTCTACCTTTCTTTCTCATCTGGGGCTTGAACATGTCGGTCAAGACGAGGGTTTTGTTGATACCCATTCTCGGCATGGCCTGCATCGCCAGTGTGGCCGTCTGCGTTCGCATGGGATACGTTATGGACTTCAAGAACCCCGACTTCCTCTGGGCCACGGTTGACATCGCGATTTGGTCAGACATCGAACAAGGACTCGCAATCACGGCTGGTTCCCTCGCTACCCTCCGCCCCCTCTGGCGACAAATTTCCGAAAAGTTCGGTTTCACCAACTCATCATTCGGCCCCTCGCGTCCATCTGGCGTGCGGACACCACAATGGAACAACGACCCGAACAAAGAGCTGCGAAAGAAGCCCAGCCTTTTCAGCATGACAATGTCTCTGCTGAAGACTGAGAAACCTTCCAAATCGGAAATCGACGAGGACTATGGGATGGGAAATCTCGCGCCTGTGAGACTGCGAGATGATCTTTCCGCGGAAAACGAGAAGAGCGATAAAGTCTTCAATAGCTGGAGGATCAAGGGGGGAGGCAAGGTATCTGATGAGGAATGCCGAGTTGGCGAAATCACTATGGAGACGCACATCAACCAGAAGAACGAGCGGCGATAGGCTGATAAGAGGAAGGCGACGGTTTGAACAAGTACATGATGAAGACGGCCGGGTTATAAGTTAATTTAGATTCCATGATACCACCCTCATGTCGGCGCGAGCCAGACAAAACAACATAACAAAAATAAAAAGGATAGTTGATTAAGCTTGTCTGTGTGCCATGTTCTCATTAGAAGTATCGTGACACTTGTGGAACTGGGGAACTGCCACGTGAGGGTCCAGTGAACAAAAAATCCCCACGCCGACCCGCATCTACAAGCGCAGGTTACTCGTCTTGGCTCTCAAAAAATTCTCAACCATCTGATCAGTAACCTCGACTACGTTAGCCGATTGACGACGGGAATCCCCGTTACTCTCGACCGCCGAATCTGGACGCCGTTCTTCACGAGGCGTTGCGTCGCCGACCGATTTCCTTAGCGCTCCAACCTGAACCGGCACGTCCGGTGCGTTGCCGTTAGACGTCGTTGCCGCATCCACCGCGCCAGCAGCCCCATTGTGCTGCTGATCTTGGCCATTAATTGATCGCCTACCCTCTTGCGTCTGCCCCTGTTTTTGCGCTCCACCTACTCTATGGTTTGAAGGTGTTAGGTCGCCGCGGAACGGGCGTTGTCGCTGCTCCGCGGCTTCCCTGTCGACTTTCCATATGCCGCCCGAGGGGTCGACGGTATAAGCTTGAGGGTCATGCTTGACTAGTTTGTCGAAGACTGGGTCGTTGGGTACTCTTTTGAAGAAGATGTGTTTAAATTCCTCGCCTTTTGCTTCTTCGTCCTTGCGCATTTGCCTTTGGCCGTTTTCGACTGCGTTTTTCGCTGTTGTGACGCCCTTCATGTCGCCTTTATGCAAAGAGGAGATGACGTCGCTCCATGCTTTTCTGCTTTCCCAGGGGTCTTGTTCTGAAAGGTCAGGCACAGTCATGGGTATGTGCTTGATGGTCCTAACGTCAAATGTCTCCACCTCGGAGCCGTTCCGCGCGTCCTTGATGGTAAACGTGCTGTTCCAAGCTCCCTCGATTGTGTAGATTGTCTCATCAGGTCGGTCTGCGTGGAAGAATCTTGCTTCGAATCCATTCTTGTGACCGGAACCAAAGAAGGATTTGCCTTCAAATTTGATGTGCGATATGTATCCGTTCGAAGAGATCAGAGAGTATTCACCGTACAACTCCGGATGTGGGACCCCACCCAACAGACCCTTAACCTTGATATTTGGCAAAGGCAGGAGGTAGTCTTCGTTGTATTTGTCGACATGTACAAGGGCATAACCCTTTTGCTTGATACTGACGTTTCCTGAGAAGGTGATCTCTTGTTCCGTGAATCCTTCAGCTCGGATGCCAACTTGGTTATTCCACAGGTAGCACGCCGTTACTGGTGGATGATGGCCAACCTGCTCGGAGACTAACCTTGTCTCTCCCAGCTCCTCAGTATTCCAGCTGCCGAGAAAGAGCTCGCCAAGAAAAGCGTTCAACGGCTTCTTGACACCATCCTCCTCGTTCCGCCCCGCATATTGCTGCCCTCGTAATGAGCCCAGAAAGTTCTTCAGCACAAGCAACGCGCGCTTCTCAGGATCTTCTTCCAACGCCGGCGCAGCCCAAAGATATGGATGGTCCGCCCAGTACTGTGGTATCTCAACCGTTGAGTTGTCGGCTAGTACAAAAGGCGGCGCAGTAATATTTGAAAGATCTCCCGAGATGGTCGCTATGGAAGAGATAAAGTCCTTGAGCCCCGAGCGGTTTGCAGCAATTTCATTCGACATGACTGCGGATTCGAATTGCAACTTAACATCGTGATTACCGGGTACATGGATGTAGTTATGGAGATAATGTTGGCTTCCTGTAGTAGCGCCAAGTCATGACGTCGATGGTGCAGCGCCTTGCAGCGGGACCTGGCCCAGGAGTTTGGGAGGCTGTGCACTGACGACTCCAACGGCGCATCGCGCAATCAGCCGTATGTGATTTTGGTCCGTCGCACGATGAACCCAGCGAAGTCCGACCAAACAGCGTCGCGTATTCTTCCCTTACAGTCTACGAAAATTCAAGACCATTTTTAGGAGCAACGTCTTGACACCAGCCAGCAGGCAGCACTGTAGCCTGACACGCAACCAATCATAAACTTCATCCACTATGCTGACTTCCTATTTCGCCGCTTCCTTTTCACCATGTCGTTGAACTGTATATCCTCTTTCTGCGAATCGGAGATTTCCTCGTTGTTCATATTTGCTCGGTAAGGCGATGTCTTTTGAAGAGTAAAGGATATGTAAACCGCATGGATACTTGTTCGAGTGTGGAGACATGGTTTGGAGTACGTAGACTAAAGTTTATAACAGCAATGCCTTCTACTCGTCCGATATACCCGTCTTGGCGGCGGAATCACTGAGCACACGAACTGATGTAGTAGATTATCTATTGGAAGTTATTGCAGTTAGTTCGTGGTATTTTCTAAACCTGCTAACGCATATATGAAATGTCCTCCTCAAGGCGCAGGATAACTCAATGCAAAGGCCTCTCTAATCTCCGCTTCACTCCAGCCAATGGTGAGCCCTAATTGCAACAGAATCCTCGCCTTCTGCGGGTTGTAAAATCCACTCGCAATAGTAAAGTAACCACTGTCTGGTACCAGCCCGTCTGCACTTCGATGACTAGCAACCATCGGAATACCAGTGGCAATATACAGCTCCTCAGCGGCTAAAGCAGCCTTGGTAGACACACCTCCTGCGCCAACTCCTGCGTAGACGATACCCTGAGCACCCGAGGCATAAGACGCGTTGAATAGTGAGGTATCCATGTCCTGGTGGGCGTATAGAATAGGTACAGATGCTAGGTCTGTGACGTTGGTCACATCAAAGACTACGCGACCTACAGGCTCTGAGGGCGCAAAAAAGAAGTATGGAACCTGATTGATGAAGACTCCGAGTTGCCCTGCCTCTGTTGAGGAAAAGGTGTCTAGGGTATTGGCGTTGTTCTTTGTCGTGTAGAATGCGGAGCCAATGCGGTCGTTGAGCACGATCTAGGAATGCTGTTAAAATGTGTTCTGTAGATGAGTTTGATTGATTCACTCACCATTGTCCCTCGATTACGCCCAGCAGGCGATCCAGCAAGAGTAACCGCTTGATACAAATTGAGCGGTCCATCAGCACTCAGTGCTGTAGCTGGCCTCATAGCGCCGACGACAATAACTGGCTTTGTAGAATTCACCGTACTCTCTAAGAAGAAAGCAGTCTCCTCGAGCGTATCCGTACCGTGCGTAACCACAACACCAGAAACCTCCTCCTTCGCCAACTCAGCATTAATCATATACGCTAAGCTCAAGCTGATAGTCTCATTGACGCTGCCAGAACCGACATTAGAGATCTGGTAGCCGGCAATATTCGAAATATTGAGAAGTTCTGGGACGGCATCTACGAGCTGTTGCACGCCTAGGCCGATAGAGTAACCAGTGGTTTGTGTGTTGCTGCTGCCCTGTGATGCAATTGTGCCACCGGTCGCGAAGATGGTGACATTAGGAAGGGACGAATTGATTGGTGTTTGGATGTCCTGGCGTACGAAAAGTCGGTGGAGATTTGACCGACTAAGATCGACTGGTGATGCTAGGGTAAGCGTTGTGAAGAGAGGGAGGAGGTGAGCTGGGAACCTCATCTCGCCGACTGGAAGGCGCGCGTAACTGGAACTCTAATCAATGCTTACAAGAAACCGACGCCAGGTTTTATACTCTCTTATGACCTCCATCTTACACAGCTCAAATGCCAAGTTCACCGCCGGCGAACCTACCACGCCTATCTCTACGGCCGCTTATCAAGCCAGTGTCGAGCTACGGACAAAATACTATCGCCATACCGTCTTGGTATGTCTTGAAGCAGCTCAATTAGTTAATCCTCCGAGTAGTAGCAAGGCTTGAACTTCTTGGCTATGGAAACTCTCCAGATGCGTCGCCGCGACATCGTGTCTTATCAGTAAGCCTTGCATGCGATACCCCACACTCTGGACCCGCTAGGATGTGTCGAGTAAGAATGCCAAGAGTATGCTAGCAAATCCCGATGCTGGGAGTCTTCTTTGATAGTCGTTACTGGCCTCTAGTCGTGAGGCGGCTTACGTTTGGTTTGCTAGGGTGTGAGCGTGGGCGGTACCTGGAAGATACGCACTGCCGATCGGCGCTAGAGAAAGGTCAGAACTACAGCCAAGGAAGTCGCGATGCAAACAGTAATTTAAAAAAAGGGATCAAGTTATTGACGCATGTTGGTTGAAGTGCATGATTGAAGAATCCTGTCCAGGCCAGTCGTGTTGGTGAGAGTTGAGTTCTCGGAGGTATGGTGGCTAACCCCGCTCCCTCACGCCTTTCCTCTCGATTAGGAATTAAATGACAAGAAGGCGTCCAAAGTCATATAAGACTGACACATAGCACCATGGAATTGCACACATTCTTTTCTGATTTATTTATCACCATTTATATCGTCTAACGCAGCAATGTGCCCACCATCAGACCTGGCCATCACTGGTGCCCGCGATTCAGATGACGAGACATATCCGCGTCTTTTGGAATGCAGCCCCAACACAGACATATCGAAAGCTGCCTATACACATGCAGCTGATCTGTTACATACAGCAGTCCTCAACCATAGTATCAGAGTCTATCTCTATGCTAACGCGTTGGCCAAACACACATCATCAAAGTATTTCACAGACGTCCACCACCGCGATTTACTCTTCACCGCATGCCTTTTTCACGATATGGGGACTACGCAAAAGTATGATGGCTCGCAGCGCTTCGAGGTTGAGGGCGCCGATGCAGCAGTCAGGTTTCTGTTCACCCACGGTGTCGAAGGAGCAGATGCGCATGATGTCTGGACAGCGATTGCGTGCCATACCAGCCCGGGAATCGCCGAAAGGATTGGCGAGCTCTCGAAGCTGGTTCGAATCGCCGTTATCACAGACTTTGGAAGGAAGAGCGCGGACTGGGAGGTGCTCGAGTCACTGAGAGAGCAGTTGGAAGTGCGGTACGAGCGGGTAGGGATCGAGAAGGTGCTTGGTGATGCGGTAGTGGAACAGGCGAAGCGAAAGCCAGAGAAGGCGCCGAAGGTTTCGTGGCCGCATGCAATGTACGTGGCGTCGCTCGCGGAGCCGGAGTGGGATGGTGTCAACAAGGCGTTTTGAGAGGCTGTCTGCGAGCTTCGTATCGTACAGGCTTGTAACCCACCTATATCGTTCTTGCCCTCAGCCTCCATCGCTTCTCTCCAAAAACCCGGGATCCCTCTCGATCTTGCCCTCAAACTTGGTCCACCACGCTTGGAATGCCTTCAACGGCACCGTATCTCCCGTGCCCCAGCTTGTCAAGAAGTCATAACAATTCTTAATGATCCTCTGTGCCAGTACCTTCGTCTCCACACTCCTCTGCCCCCGAAGTACTAACTCGTTGCCTTGTCCCATGTTCGGTGTTGCCGATGCCGCGGCATCTTGTGCCTTCTTCTGCTCCAAAGCTGCAGCGACTTGTTGCGCAGGCTCGATAGCTATCCCAAGAGCTAGCGGTGCGGTGCTACCGTTCGACGCATCCACTGACACACCTTCATCCACCATGGCATCGTCATTGTCGCCTAGTCCACCACCTGCGGGTCCACCAGCCTTTGCGTTGACTTTGAATATCGCGCTAGGTTTCTCGTTTGCGATTGCGCCGAGAAGTTTGAAGTCGGTGGTGCCGGGTAGTTGCGCGTATACGGCGGCGGCTGTGCCATCTGGTAATGTAACGCCTGGGAGTAGGAAGATGACGATGTGGGAGAACGACGGCTGCGAAGGAATCTGGAACGCGAACTGGGTAGGCGATATCACCGAGGAAGGTTCGGTCACGACAGGCCGTCCTGAGATGACAACGCCGACGGAAGACATGTTGGGCGTGTTGGAGACTCAGTATTCGAGTCTGTGAGCGGGGATGTACTTGGAGTGGCAGTAAGGCTGCAAGCCGAACGAAAGTACTTTTGTCATGAAAGATTCATTGTTGTGGCAGCCTTCGCGATATTTCGAATTGTTTCTGCGTCATTCCTGGTCCAAGCTTCACCCCACGTTCACCCGTCTTCGAGGTAGCTCAGGCTGATAGTCTCTTGAAATGCTGCGTAGTGCTCCATCACGAAAAATCTTGAAGTTCTAAATTTAGTCACTCCATGTGACTTCTGTACATCGCAAGCCATAAATCCGCAGCATCGATCATACCCCAGTTCTCTCCTCATCTCACATCCTGAACCCATGCACAGCGCTGACCCATGCTTGATCCATCAATTTGCTAGCCGTAATGAGAACCCTACTTCCACCCATTAGTGCCTGGAACGAACGTATCCTCTCTTCCCTATCCATCAGTATGAAGCGCGGTAGACCGATGGCTAACACGGTTTTCGCGTGATGAGTAGGAACTACCGGCACATTCAAGGGCTTTTGGAGCCACGCCACGATCGCCTGAGCAGCGAATGGGTTGAATCCTACTCGACGAAGAAAGACTTCCCAGCTTGTCTCCTGAGCAATAGGCTTGATGTCGCCAATGTCCACAGAGCCGTGTGGCAGTCCATAGTTTACCATCTCCACCACCGTGGAGCGTGCGAGAGCCTTTTCCCCTCCACGAACATACCGAACGACCACATCACCCTCCAGTTTACTAGCAAATTCCTCAAAAGCCTTTAGTGCCTCTGTATCGCGTGGGTCATCCGGCCGACTTGATCCCAGCTCTTCCATTTCACGGCTTAGGCCTTCGCCCACTAGGACCACCAGTCTCTCGTACCGTAATTGAAGAGTCATCATACGTTCGTTCACTGGTGATCTATCTGGCTGGCCGGGGAGAGCTCTTTGTTTGACCTGCTGTAAAGTGGTAAAGATCAGTCCTGTGGATGGCGAGAGTATAATGTCGGCTTCTCTGGCTACTGAATGCGGTAGCGTGTAGTCCCGATACACCATCTCTGCTTTTGGGTAAGTTTGTTCGATCTGTTTCAGCATTCTTCGCTGCTGGAGGAAGGTCGACGATATCACGAAAGAGCAAGGCGCTAGATTGCTTGGAACGGCGGGCAGTGTGGGCAGTGGCTTATTGACCGTTTGCGCCTGCTGGTCCTGAGTCGCTGGCCGGTGCGAAGATTGCCTTGATCGAGCATATCCCTTCAAATCCGGCGCCTCGCTCGTACTGACCTTCGCGGGGTCTACGGGCTTTCCCCGCGTCTTCATGAACTTATGAAGAGCGGTTGACGCTGAGAATCCACCAAAAATTAGATCGCCACTCGCATCCTTGGGCGCTTGCGGTCTCTGAGAGGCATGATTCATCGTCTTCGATCGGATCGTTGAGATCGGAACTGGTCCTTGTCCTTCAAAATGATGACTCTGTTGCATCACTCTAAGCGGCTGGATCTGTAGGTGTCCAGACTTCTGCGCGGATGTCCGCTTTCGATGCTTTTCTTCCATCTCTTCTTCCATTTCTAACTTTCGCTTGCGTATCAGGGCTTCCATGTCCCACCGCTCGTTGTCTTCCTCCGGATCCAACTCTTCCTCGTTCTCGTCTTCATCAAGAATACGCAAACCTTCACGCTTCCATACCTGTGCAGAGCTGGTCGCAAAGTCACTGGTCTCTGCTTCAGTGATGATCTTAGTCATTTCAGACTCGCCATGAAGCTTCTCTTGGAGGCTTGGAGTAGACACCTTGGTATTGAGAAAGCCCCACTTTAACTCTCTTTCCAGAACCGAAAGCCCATGCCACGACGTCGCCGACTTTAGGTCTTCGCGCTTGATCCGCGAGATGAAATTCATCTGGGCTTGAAGCTCTGAACCACCAGGCCGATGTTTGCCACCCTTCTGCTGATTGTACTCATTCCATGGTGCAATGGGTAGCGAGAAGTCAACTTCAGGAATATTCACTCTCGCAATCGTGTCGGCGCCTGATAATCGCTCACGGTCGATTCCCCTCCTCGCTTGCTCCGCCAAGGCCTCGATTTCTTGAAAGAACTCGTCGGACTCGATACCGGATTTGTTTCCCTCACCAGTCACTAGATCTTGACCCCATGGTTCGTAGGGAATGTACTCATGTAGAGTGTCTGCGAAAGACACAGTTTTCAGCTTTCTCATGGGCGAAGTGGAAAACATTGGTGGCGTGAGCGGACCTTCCACCTTGAGATCTTCGGCTCGGCGCTTCAGTGTGAGTAAGGTGGATACTTCGAAGACAGTATCGAAATTGGGTGGGTTAGTGATATCGAGTAACATTGAGTCGCTGCTATCAGAGTCCTTGCGAAGCAGAGAATCCGCCGCCATGATCTGGTCGTGCAAAGCTTGCGCCTCAACAGTGACCGAGTCGCTACTATATGAAGCTAGTGGCAGACGATTTGCAGGTGAGGATGGAATATAAGGTGTCACTGGCGGCGATAGTGGGAGCAATGGTGGTGTGACAGGCCGGACGATCGATTTCTGCATAGTTAGTAAACGGATACTAACAAGAGCTTTGCCTACCTGTTTTCGTATCATGCCTTCTGCTTCGATCTTTTCGCCATCTTCCGGTATATACGCATCTCGAATAGCTTCCTGCAGATAAGCCAACACTTCCCTCGTGACAGCGAGTTTCTCGGCTTTGACTTGCGCGTCGCACTGTGCAGGATAGGAGAAGTACTTGGTTGGCCATCCGAAGCCTTCGTCGTTCTGCTCTACAGTAACCTCGGAAGGGATTTGCAAGGTTTTGAAGTCAGGCACAGCTAAATTACCGAAGCTCAGCAAATCGAGCTGATGGTCCGATTGCAATACCGGCAGCTCTTGCTTCAGACCACGTATCCACATTTGGCTGCTAGTCGCTGACGGGTCGGTTGTAGGCACTTCTCTAAGGGAATGTACTGCCTTGAGGAGTAGTGCAGCGTTCTTGTCCACTGCAAGTCGTTCCTTGATAAGTGCGCTGACGGCACTAATGATGGTCGCATTAGAGGGATCGTGAAGATATCGATCAAAATCATCGTTTGATGGCACCAGGAAATTGCCAGTATACAGCAGCTCAGTCTCGTAATCTACGCAGGCACGTTGCGCTCGCGCCCATTCGAGGATGCTTGGATCCTGCTCTTGCGATATGGGATCTGGGTCGAATTTCAGTTCCATTGCAGACACGGCCGAGGTATTTTTGTATCGACAAAGGTGAGTGAGAATAGCGATACTTCAGCTTCAGTACTGAAACTAGTGCAAACGGTGAGTTTCAAGTTCGAGAGTTGCGCCTTCCTCAACCTACACGCTAGGGCCTTCACGTGGTTATACAGTCAGCGGAGTATCACTATGAGCAAGTCGCACACAGATGCTTTGGATGATTTGTTGATTTATTCTTTCATTAACTCGTGGCTACACTGTGCCATGCTTTGTCTCGGATTCTTCCATATATTTTCAAGTGAATGTGCAAAGGATATCGAACTATGTACATGCGGGTAAAACTGTACTTCCTTCCACTAAGCGTGTGCGCTTACTTAGGAACTGGCTTCTGGCCGAAACCAAGGGACTGGTTACCACCGTTGAAAGCAACAAGCTGTGCCTTGAACATGGTGTCGCCGTAGATCTGCAGACCTGCACCCTGGTTACCCTGTACACCACCGAAGCAAGTGGTGTTTGCTGCATCGACAGTGGCGAAAGTGATCTGGCTACCGGGGATCTTGGCCATGTACGAGTCACCGATTGCAACACTCATGTCGGGAAGAGTGGCACCGCAAGGGTAGATGAAACCACCGACCTGAGCGTTGAGCTGAGCACCCTTGACTTGCGAGTAGTATGCCTCGGCGACCTGCTGGTCGACGAGGAGGAGCGATGTACCGGTGTCGGCAATGGCGTCGGATCCTTGAGGGTTCTCGAAAAGCTGATCGCCGACAGCAAATTTGGTAGAGCCAAACTGCCAGAAGCCAGTGTCGGCCTTGACCGGAATCCATGCCATGTCGCCTTCAAACTTGGTGGCATCGATCTTGCCGAACTCATACACGCCGGTGCCATCTGGGTCGAGATCGGCAGTGAAGACGGGCATGTCTAGATTGGGCATAACGTTGTCGAAAAAGGTCTTTGCGGGGGTCTTCTTGGTACCATCGTTTACTGGCTATTGTCAGTACAAATACATGTGTACATCTCGCATAGGAAACTTACCAGTGTTGAGGTTGGAGAATGCAAGACCGACAAGACCATCAGTGTTGGTATCCTGAACGAAAGACTGAGACACTTGGTTCGCAAGCTCGACAGTCTGACCCTCGACCTTGACACCTCCAATGGTGACAGTGTCGGTTCCAACAACACCAGCAGCGCCGGAACCATCACCGTAGCTGATCTTCCATTGAGCACCGGCTGTCGCCTTGAAGGTAGTAGACTTGGACGCATCAAAAGCTGTGTGCTGGCCAATCAATTGCGGGTCGAGCTCAGTGCTGAACATCCAGCTGGGCGATAAGAGTCAGTAAACTGTGCTGCATAAACACATGGTAGGTGTGGAGCTTACAGATCGGAAGAGCCAGAGTCGAAGTCCAAGTTCAGCGTCTGACCACCAATATCGACGGGCGACAAGAACAGAGCGGCGTTTTCCTCGGGGTTGGCCGCAACAGTACCAGTCTTGTTACCACCAGTGGCAGCAGCCGCAGTCACGTTCTGGCTTTGCTTGGAGAATGAGATGAAACCCTCCTTGACCATAAAGTCTTCCTTGACCTTGAAGTTGTACTTCCTAAACACCTTCCTCATGGCAGCAGCGCCATTGGGTCCAGTAGGGTGAGCCCTGTTGATTTGCCTGGGAACTTTGAATGAACGTTTTTGGAGACCCCTCTTGCGTGCAGGGGCGGGAACGGCTAGCACAACGGCTGCCAAAAGAGTGACGAAAAAGAGGAATCGTAGAGAGAACATGTTGAGCTAATGCTGACCGGCAGCCGGACTGGAAGAACCTGTCGTTTGGAAAGAAGGGAATGGTTTAAAGAAAGAAAAGTACGAAACGAAACACGACTTCCTCGAAAGAAACAGAACAGAAGGCTCGGCCTGATGGTAGTCCACGGTTCTCAAGGAGTGTGCGAGGAGAGTGCTTTTAAAGAAGGAACGTCTACGCGACCAACGATGTAGAGAGTGTGAAACTTGAGGAAGATGAAACCCGTACCTGCAATTCGAACCGATACCGACGCATGATGAAAGATGTGGGAGCGCTAACTCGACACTCAAGGCCAAGCTGAGATCCACGCGGCAGCAGACAAAACGCTATGCGTGCTGCATTGATGATGATCCATGGGGAACATCAAGCCTAGCTCCTGTCAGGTTTTCAGGCACAAAGTCTAGAAGCCGGCCTAGTTGGCTAGTAAACGTGAGAAACGGGGTCTATGGGTCTGGTAACCGCGACATGATTGGCTCAAAAGCACCTCGAGCCTCATCGGAGAGGTATCGATAAGGGGATGGGGGTCGTTACGCGTCCAGCTTGACGCTGTTGAAGAAATGTGGAGAGGGCTAGCAACAGGCATGGCATCGACTGCAGGTACGTTTCAGTACCGTGGTACCAGCCAACGTCAGAGTCGCACGAGAGGCTCTCTAACGGCAGAACTAGCTTGCGTGTGGCGATGCTAGAAAGTTGTTTCTGCCAGCCACCTCATTTCAACTGACGATTGTTATTGCTCTGCTGCTTTGGAAGCACACATCTCTGTCTGCCGAGTCGTCTGAACTTGACGACGCGCGGTTATGCCGTCAACGAGCATGAACCGGTGAGCTGACGAAGCCGCGGGAGTAGTGTTTCGCAATGCCAAGACCAGACAAGCTAACTGGGCGTCGCCGCAAGGATGAAACAAAGGGCCCGCCAGCCCGCAACTCGAGAAGAAGCAGCCGACGGAGGATTCTCTCCATGTCTCTCGCGTATCCGAGATGTTAGACAAGCAACCGGGGCGAGGCTTAATTGTCATGTTGCGGCGTCGGATGTGCGGTTCCTCCACGGCCAACCAACCTGATGTGTCTCTTCCCAAACATGCTCCATCACTGCAAACATGCTTCATCGCGGTTTGGCGCCACTTATCTCGGCAAGTAAACAGACTGGGCATGCGTCGATGCGAAGTTCATGTTTCGAATCTCATGACGAGCTGTTGGTCAGACCAGTGCAATAATCTCCTCACTTTACAAGCCGTCGCCTCGAAGGACGAATGGCCAGCGCCAGGCTGCGTGGACGATCAGGCTTCTCCACTCTATATTTTGGTACAGTCACGTAAAAGAGATGGCGCAAAGCATAAATGAGTGCTGTTGGGAACAGCACGCATCGCTAGGCGTTAGTCCGAAAAAGTAGTCGCGTTGATCTACTCAAGCGAGAGTGGCGTCACAAGAAGGAACCGCAAGTGCACAAGCTTCCCCGGGAAGGCGCCAACATCTTGACACTGACAGGCGGAGTCGACTGCATGAAATCAATGCGTATATTCGAATAGTGAATGAGAGCGCTTTTGTTCTATCATAAGGTGATGTTCCTATTACATCGTCGACGCGTCACCATAGGCCCATTCCTCATCATGAGTCTGGTCGCCAATACCGGTCTACTCTCGGACAACTCATACGCTGCCAGCTCTTTGATCCTTTGCTCTGCTCGAACTATGCCATGTACACATCACAGCTAGGCGATAACCGCATGCAAGATTGGTGCTGTACATTCGAGTGCATCGGCGTCCAACCCCCTCGGCATGGACTTTGTACTCCGAACATCGGCCTACCGCATAGGTCGATGCATGGCGCCCTGATAGCATTGGTATGGCTAAATTTTGATCCTCAGGCGTTTCATCCAAGCAGCTCCACATCTAAACCGATAGCCCTCATGAAGAGGTTCACGTTGGCTGTACGTGCGCTTGCCATCTCAGCAGGTAAAGCCTTGCTAACAGAGACCGTCTCCATGACACGGTCCTTGACGCCGAGTACCAAACGCTGTTGCTGCTCGGGACTGGCGCCCACACCCATTGCAGCCAAGAACTGCCAGATGTACATATCGTCGGTATCGTTGATGCTTCCAGGGAACAGATAGGGAAGAACAGGCTCGATGACGTCGAACAGGCGGTTGTAGAGCGCTGTCCACTGTTGCCAGTCGGTCACCATTTCAGGAGCTGACTGCTTAAGAAGCTCAGCACGGGAGATGAGGAACGTGAGGAGTGTAAGACCAATCCTGCTGCGAGCCACAACGTGGAGGTTAGTACGGTCCAAGACAAGACCAAGAAGACCGATGACGATGTTCAATGGTGCTTCCGAGATGTGTGCGTGGATAGGCGACATGACGGTCTGAGAGAAAAGGTCAACCTCTTCTCGGATGGCTGCGCTCAAAGGCTCTTCGGGCGTAGCGATAGCATGCCCAACCACGGAGAGAGCATCCAGATGAACCACAATCATGGTGACAACGGTGATGCGCTCCTGCTCGTTGATGTGTCGGAAGAGTCGCGGAATCACCTTCTTTCCCTTGGCATGTGAAAGGATGGAGATGAAGGGATGCGGTGTGCTAGTCATTGTTAGCGAGAAAGAGACTTTGGGGGATATCGACACATGCCTGGGGTTGATGGGCTCCATGATCTTGGTGTTTAGCCAAAGTTGCTGGTGGAGAGCCTCAATCTTCGATCGCCACTCCATGTGCGCCTGGATGGCTTCAGGAGGGCTGCTTTCTTGGATCGGCGGTGGCATTGCCCGCTCATGGTCTTCCATCTGCATAAGGTTCTTGTACACAGCCTCGATGTTGCGGAGGGCTTCCTTCCGATCAGCAATGGAAGACTTGTGGTTTTTCGGCAGCTTGTCGTTGGTTTCCGGTCGCTTGAGGTTGAGCAGTGGTCGTGGGGTCTTGGAGTTGCTGAAAGCAATCTTTCCGAGGCTGCCTTCAACAACGAGCTGCCTAGCCTTTGGCCTCGCTTTGGCAGCCTCGACTGCTCGCTGGATCTGCTGCTCCATGCGTTGCATGTGGTTGTCACCTCCTCGGCCTTGTCTGCGGTTGCCAAACCGGTTGTTAGTCTGGAACAGGTAAGTCTGGGCAAATTGGCTTGCTGGCTGGTGAGGGTTTTGACGTGGAGCACCCCGAATTTGGGTGAAGACCTGGTAGTAGAAGTCCTCAGCAATAGCCGCCTCGGGTCCTCTTTCCTCCAAGTTGCCGGTCGCAGTCATCAGCTGCTGCAACTGGATTCGAGTGATGAAGTTCTTATCCTGCGGCGTCATCAGGCCGTTGTCCTTTGCCAAGAGAGCAATCTTGTGGTTCCGCTTAGCTCGTTTAGCATCTTCCTCGAGGAAGGCCGCGCGCTCGGCCTCGGAAAGCTGTAGGAGTTGCTCGGGGTGTGTGATGACCATTCCGGGAAACGAAGGACCCCGGTTGTGACCTGCCGGAAGACCGCGAGCGGCTTGAGGGCCTTGCGGAGCGTTTGGAACCATCGGTTGGCCTTGACCGGCCAGACGGTTCGGGTTCTGCAAGATCTGTCGAGGCTGTGTAGGTGGGCCTTGAGCCTGAGCCTGTGCCTGGGGTGGCGCCTGGCGTTGCTGCTGGGCGCTGGGCTCGTTGGCCTGAGGCCTCTGTCGCTGTAGGATGGTGGGCTGTTGAGGCGGTTGAGAGCGGACGGGTTGATCGGGGAGCTCAGCTCGAACCTGCTGCTGCTGCTGTCTCGGTGGCTGCTGTTGCTGTTGAGGCCTTTGCAGAATCTGGGGTGCAAATTGTCCTGGCATACCTCCAGCGGGCATGCCGGGGTACTGGGGCTGACCGTGTGAGAAGTGTTGCTGGTGCTGTTGCGGGTACTGCTGTTGTTGCGCATATCCTGGGAAGCCTGGAGGTGGCGCCTGTTGAACTGGAGGTGCACCAATGGATTGGGCGCGCATCATGGCTTCGACCTCTTCCATGCTCATGGCCTTTCTAGTCGGTGCAGGCTGTTGCGAAGCGGCAGGGGGCTGCGGAGAAGGTTGCCTCTGTGCAGCTGGTTGCTTCGGCTTGAGGCCCCAAATATCGGCGCGCGCCTCCAACTGAGGGATGTACTCGGGGTCCTTGTAGCTCTCGTAGCCAGTTCGGTTAGGTTTGGACGCTTGTGGGACAGGCGGTCTCTGCTGGTACTGTTGTTGCTGGTGGTGTTGGTACTGCTGCTGCTGCTGCTGTTGCTGTTGCTGCTGCTGAGGATACTTCTGACGAGCCTGGTACAGCATCTGCTCCTCTTGCAGGGTGTTTGATACCATGGACGTCTGGCCAGCGAAATCGAAGTGTTTCCCAACAGACTGCTGCGTGGCGGGGCCGCCGCCAAAGGTGTCGTCGTTGAGGTCATCGGCATCGTCGTCGAGCTGGTCGCCTAGGCCGTCGTACGTCTCCTCAAAGTCGATGCTGCGGAAGGGGTAAGTGGGAGCTGTGGCCTATATTGGACGCGACCTACACATCGTCATCGGCTGCCCCTCCACCAAGTGCGGCGAAGGCGTCGTGCTGGCCAAAACCGGGAGCATTGGAGGCGTGGCCCCGGTCTCTCGGGAGATTCGTATCAAAGCCGAAGAAAGACATGGTGGGCGGTGCCCGGTGGGGTTGATGGTTTGGCTGTTGCTCTTAGACTTCGGGCGAGCTGATATTTGACACGCGAGAGTGGTGACGTTGGGCTAGGGTAAGGGCAGATTGGCAGGGCGGTGGTCGCATCGGCGCAATCACGAAAGAACAGCGGTCAAGGTGCAAGCTGCGGAATCCGAAAGCGGTCGCAGCGTACAGCAACTCGGACGGTGGTGGTAGTGGGCGAGGTGGTGCTACGACTTGGGTTGGCTGTGTTCGCGCCTTCGTCCCAATTGGCGGCAAGTCCCGCCCTTACCCAAACATGGCTTCTGGGCGAATCAGCCACACTTGACCACTTTACCACTGCGCCCGATACGACCACTCCTTTTACCTTGTTCCACCACGTATTTTCTTCTTCACCCACGCCCTCCTTCACCTTGACCACCCCTTACCTGCTGATGCGCATTCCCCGCGTCTCGCATCCGCTCGTTTCCCTATAGTCCATTTCCGGGGAAGACTCGCGCCGAGTGTCCGGCACCGCCATCTGGGCTACGCCTCACGCCTTCACCTGAACTTGAACCTACGCTTCCCACCACACCTCGACCGTCGTCTGCAGCGCACGCAATTGAGCAAGCAAAGTGGAGGGCCCCAACGTCACCGAAAAGAAACATCCGTCCGAGCAGCAGCCTCAGGGTCGGAACGCCATGGCAGGCAGCCAGCGGTATATCCGCTACATTGTCTTTGCGGTAGTGGTACGTGCCGTCCACGTGTAATGATTACAGAAGCAGCCATTGACTTTTTCTAGGCACTTGTCCTCCTCTACTTCATCGGCTCCTCCTCGTCTGTGCCTTCCGCAAGCTGGCCAGTCTACCAAGACAACAAATCGCCCGCGACTCCCCAGGGCAATGCTCCAGTCGCCAACGATGACGTCCAGCAAGTCACGCCCCCTACCACACCCAACCAGCAGAAGCTCCCGCCCGCGACCATGCCCGGCGACCGCATGAACGCAACCTTCGTGACCCTCGCCCGTAACTCCGATGTCTGGGAGATTGCCGAGTCTATCCGCCAAGTCGAAGACCGCTTCAACCGCAAATTCAACTACGACTGGGTCTTCCTCAACGACGACGACTTCAGCGATGAGTTCAAGAAGGTTACCACTGCGCTCGTATCCGGTACGACCAAGTACGGCAAGATTCCCAAGGAACACTGGTCCTTCCCTGAATGGATTGACCAGGACAAGGCTGCCAAGGTTCGCGAGACCATGAAGGAGAAGAAGATCATCTACGGCGACTCTGTCAGCTACAGGCACATGTGCCGCTACGAGTCTGGCTTCTTCTTCCGCCACCCCTTGATGCTCGACTACGAGTGGTACTGGCGCGTCGAGCCCAGCGTCAAGCTCTACTGCGACATCAACTACGACACCTTCAAGTTCATGGCCGACAACAAGAAGAAGTACAGCTTCACCCTCAGTCTCTACGAATACGTCGAGACCATTCCTACCCTTTGGGACGCCACCAAGAACTTCACCAAGCACTACCCTCAGCACATTGTCAAGGACAACGCCATGAAGTTCCTTAGTGACGACGGCGGTGAGACGTACAACCACTGCCATTTCTGGTCCAACTTCGAGATCGGCAACCTCAACTGGCTCCGCTCCGACGCATACATCGACTTCTTCACCTCGCTCGACCATGCTGGTGGTTTCTTCTACGAGCGATGGGGCGATGCTCCTGTGCACTCCATTGCTGCTGGTCTGCTCCTACAAAAGGACGAGATCCACTTCTTCAACGACATTGCCTACTACCACGTTCCCTTTACGCATTGCCCAACTGGTGAGCAATACCGTCTCGACCACAAGTGCTCCTGTAACCCCAAGGACAACTTTGACTGGAACGGATACAGCTGTAAGTTCACCTGAAATTAACCATCAACACACGCTTACACCATGACAGGCACATCTCGCTTCTACGAAATGCAAGGCATGGAGAAGCCAGCAGGGTACGAAAAGGAGCAATAAGCGCTCAATCTCACTTCCATCCTACTTCGATCCGAACAACCTTGAATTTATCTCATCTCTCTTGGCACACTAGTCTGACTATTCGTCAAGTGCACCACTCTCGACTTCAGCCAAGGTTTGGCGTGTGCTAAAAATTGTCTTCTTCGTTCTCGCAATTTTGACTCTCCTCGGGACGTGTATTGCCAGAGGGCGGCGACCGACCGGGCACTTTGATCAGGGAAAAACTTCATTGCCCAAGTGGCCTTCGTAGGGATAGTCCAAAACCATATCGGTGTATATGCGGAATTGGTGTTGGTTCTGGTGATTTTTGTGGGCTACTTTTTTGGCAAGTCATCCGGATGTGGGCGGGCAATTGGCGGTTACCTATGTATTGTGTTGTTGAATCGATGCACACATGCAGTTGATGATTGTAGAGTAATGACATCTTCGATCATGTGCGAACATCTCAGATATTCTTTTCGTTGAACCATTGCAATCTAGATATTGCTTGTTCACTTTTTAAGACTCGTAGTCTGATTCCAGTGTTTATCGTATGCCTGCGTTTACTTTTTCGTCACAAAAGACTCCTTACGCTGCCTCATACCCGAAAACGGACACTCTCCTGCTCCCCGACTCTTCATAAATTCGGCAGTCGCCCTCATTTCCTCAAAGCCCTTGCCCTCTTGTGGTGGCGGTCCGATCGTTTTCAGGTCATATCCTGTTGGCTTGTACCTATCGGCCTTACTCCCTGGTTTCCTCGCGCCAAACATCCTCAGAAGTAACGCGCCAGGACTCCAGATGGACCAAAAGCCGGGCTGAATATACCAAGGTTGAAAACCACTATGGCTGAAATTGTACAAGCCCTCAGCATTCGGAGTAGGCGCGACGGATTGGTAGGCAAGAACCTCCGGACGAGGCAGCATAAAGTAGCGGAGGAGTATCTTGCGGATGCTCCTAATGGTGAACAGGAGAGCAGACACGAGAGGATGAGGTGCTTCGATGCAGAGACTTGTTCTCATCGTGTCATCCAGATCCGAACCAACGATTTGTCTAAGGAATGCCGTGGCTCCCTTGCCCATCTTCTTGGTGACTGAATCAACATAGACCCTCACATACTGGTCGCCTGTCGTTGTCGGCTTCGAAACCTCTTTCTCGTACCCTCCCGTCCATTCAATCAACTCAGTCACGAAATGTAACCCATCCTGCCATCCCGATTCAGAGCTTTTCAGTGGAGTGAATGGAATCTCCATGTCTTCGCCAAGGTTGCGATGGAAGATCCCCACGGCGCACTTTTCGGCATCGCTGAGCTTCCGCCATTCCTCTTTGTCTATAACGTGCAAGATTTCCAATGCCCCGTCACCCAAGGTGTGCAAAAGGTCCATGTCTAGAATCTTTCCCGCTTTGCGATATCGAGCGTGGAGGTAGTTCATTCGCGCAACAGCATCCATATAGCGCTCAGAATCCCGTGGTTGCGTCTGTGACTCGCGTAGAAGGATTTCCGTATCAACAGCTCGTCTTCCTGCATTTCTGGTGTTATTTTGGCCGGTGACGGCGAATAGCTTTGACATTGTGGGTATCCCGCCCGCCTACATGACCGAGTCAGTGGCAATAACACTTAGAGGGTTTGGAGTACTACACATACCTTCAAAAGCGCAACACTTCGCGCCTTGTTCATTGCATAGGGGAACTCGAGCGATTGCAGCTGGGTCATGATGTCAAACGCTTCCTGCGTAGTCATGCTCGACAACGGCCTTTTACTGTCTGCAAAGGGAGACGCAATCTTGTCGGCACGCTTGTAACGTAACCAACGAACAAGGGCGAGATACGCAATTGAAAAGCTCATAAAAACAAAATGCTTCGCGGTAAAGGCTCGCACGCATGCTAGCGAAATTGACAAACTTGGGGGTTGGAATATATCTGGAGCCATGATGAGGACTGAGTAGAAACAAATTGCAGCGTCTTTCTTGAAAGAGAAAAACGCAGATGTTCCAAGTTATATACATGCCGCTGTCGAAGCGGTGAACTTCACATGAGAAAAGTTCCCATACAAATTACATGAAGTATTCCAGTAGTATGGTCGGTTGAACTTCCAAGGTTTGTTCATGATAAATCGATTGGATATTCGCAACTCATCCTCACACGGGCCGATTGAGTAACACATGAAAAAGATTGAACCAATCAAGTCGCAGCTGAGTGCCGAGGTAGAGACATCGCACGATGGAAGTGCCAAGTCAAGCTTTACCCTAAAGCTCCAATCTTGCGAGACGAGCCGAATATAGGCAGTGGTTCCAGGCAAGAATCAAAGTCGCGCTATTATTTTGGTAATGAAAATGGTTATAGGATTTGAAGCTCAGAGAAATAGTGAAAAAAAATCCATAATTCTGCGTCTGATGCACTAGAGAATTGGAACGATTCGCAAGATTCTCCATAACAGTCCATGAAGATTCTAAGCTCGTACAAGGCTTGGACTAAGACGTAGTAGATACTAGGCAAGTCTTACCGAGAGGACGCAGCTTACTTACGTAGGTAGCTCGTTTGTGGGATACCCTTCAGCAAGTTACTTGGCATTTCCTAAACCTGCGTATCATATGGCGTAATTGAACTGAGTGTGGAATCACTCAGTTTCTTAGAAGACAAGGAGTGTGTGAACGAAGACGTGAAGGAGACGTAAGAATGAGAATCTAGTTGAAATGCACGCTAGTACCACTATGCTCGCTAAGAACGCTAATACCATCAAAGCCCAAAACCATATTTGCTCGCTGTTTCATGAGATGGACAACAATCAATCATTGTAGTTCACCACACCACTTCCATCCTTATTTGCCTTGGGCACTCCATACTTCTCACTCAACTCTTCCTCTTGCGACCGGCTCTTTGGGTCAAGGTACGGCCGCTCAGCACGGACAGTGACCCGCACAGCGTGCCGGCGATGGGGTGCAAAACCATAAGTAGCAGAGTGGTTCTACTGCGTGTCAGCACATATCACATAACTGGGAAGACTTGACATACCGTGACCCTGTTATCCCAGAAAGCTACATCACCCTCGTTCCACTGGAACCTGGCATGTACCTCTGGACTAGTTGCCACAATCTCAGTCAAGAAACTGATGATGTGGTCTGACTCCGTCTTCGGTACACCGACGATCTTCGTCACGAAGCCAGGATTAAAGAAGATGCTCTTCCAGCCAGTGACAGGGTTCGTTCGGATGAGTGGGTGTTCAGTGGTAACAGGCTCCCGGCGTACTGTTCGTCCAAGGTCCCGTGAGCCTTGGGCTTGGAGCTCAGCGGAGTGTAGGGCGGTGAGGCCTTCAAGGTACTTTTGCATGTGTGGTGATAGCATGTCGTATGCTGCGTATTGTGAAGACCAGAGAGTATCTCCGCCGCCACCGCGAGGCGGGCCGGTGAGGACTTTGAGGGAGGTGTAGGAAGGAGGTTGGAGTTCATATGTTACCTGCTTCGTGTTAGTAACTCAAGCTACTTTCAAGGTGTTGAAGTCTTACATCGGAGTGCCATAGGAACGAAGGGGTGAACAACGCCCTCAGGTCTGGGCTATCCTCGCCGGTGTAGATAACATGAACATCCTCCAAACCTTCACGCTTTGGCACACCAGTTGTAGCATGCCTGTGAAGCTCACCAAAGTACTTGCTAAGCTCCCTTTGCTCATCGATGCTAAAGTTCTTCTGGTTTCGGAAGAACACAACCCCACGTGTGGCAATCAGTCGAGCAAGGTCGTTCTTCTGAGCATCTGTAAGGTTTGCTAGATCAACACCGTGTACTTCAGTACCAATCTTTGGATTGTAGTCGAAGACATCTGTGGCAGTTGCGAGGAGGTTCTTGAAGTTGGGGTCGCCTAGTTGGCCTTTGTCGGCGTAGGGGATCTCAGTGTAAGCTGGCCATGTGATGTTGGGGAAGTGTGGCCGAAGATCTTCGTATTTGTAAGGTACAGCATGCTTCTTGACAGTGGTACGACCAGGGACGTAGCTGTGGGCATTACTAGACTTTGGTGTGGGGAGGAATGTGGATGTGGATGTGGTGGTGGGCGGGTAGTTGGTTTCGACGAGTCCGGGCGCCATGGTTGTACTGGGGTATAGGCAAGAGATCCTATGGAATGCGGATACTTTGAAGTCTACGGCGGCAAGATCTTGGTACTTTGAGGAGATGTGGTCCCTCTTCGTAATGAGTAGGTACGGCAATGCAATGGGGTGACTAGTAGATGCTGAAGAAGGTGCTAGACTTGGTATATGAAGGGAAGATGTGTTTGTGTGAGGTCTCTAGGGATCGGTAGATGATAGATAGATAGCCAGGAAAAGAAGCATGCCCTTATATGTACTACTTCAAAGCGGTATACGTGTGATTCATGTCACAGTCAGTGCCCACTTGCCGTATCGGGACAATTGCGCCATCGCACACAATAGGATAGCCGATCGTCTCTGACGCCGAGCCGCATGACACTAACATCGAGATGCAACCGCAGACGATTGGGATATGTAAGAGACATATTGCTCACGCTGCAGGCTCAAAAACTGTGAGGAGGATGTACCAAGAGCGCAGCCGAGCATGAAGACATAACCGCATTCCTCTGCGTTCCGCCTTTCACTTCATCCTTGCGATGATCCGTGAAACCAAGAGGACGCCTCTCACTGTATTCGCAGTAGCGGATTGCAAGTGGGACGTTGGAGCTGGAGTAAGATCGGCGCTAATGATGGCGCAATATTTCGTTATCTACCCTGGGGAATTCAACATCGCGGTGCTCGGACCACCTCACGCCCATCTGCTCTCTTGCTCATATTTCTTCTTTACCGTTATCTGAACCCGGTGTTATAAGAGGGGACTTGCGAATGTTCTCGAATCCTGGATTGGATCGCAGATCTGGACGTGGGTTGACAGTCTCTGTAAGATCGATCTCGTGGCTGTATGAGAATGCCAGCGTAGCAGCCTATACGGACGATTCCAGCTCCACAACCGATCCCGCAAACAGTGCCATTTTCCAGTCCGCGTATCCGAGGCATCATTTCTTGAACAAAAGTTCTCGCTTGAACGCTGCGATATCTAACGCCTGTACTCCGTGCACACCGCCTCTTCAAATAATTCACTGACATGTAGTACCTCTTGGTAGAGACCCTAATCTCATGCATACTGTTCCCTTGAAGGTGTCGCGGCCCTTAGTCCATCGACTTGGGCCCGAGGAAGGGTATGGGGACACCGTTCAGGTTCATGAACTGAATCGAGACCCCACGCGACTCTCGTCCAGCTTCCACCCGAGTCCCCGTAGCACCATTATCGGAGGTGCCTGAATTTGTCTTGTTACGCGGTATGGTCAAGCCTGCTTGCTCGAATTTAGGACTCCAGTACGGGTGGGTGCCCTTGTGGATCCGCCACAGTTCGTAGTTGCCAAAGATAAGGACGATGGTGGAGGTGATAGGTATCCGCGAGATGTTGTGGTATATACGTGTGGAACTCATCGTGATGTTTGGTGCAGAGCTAAGGATATGGTCTAGCACGACTAAAGGAACACGCAATGTGCCTGAGGATCTGGATGTTGGTGATACGAGGACGACGAGACGTCGGTGTTGCGGAGTCTGGCGAGAGGTGAGTGGCTGCAGCGCGGGGAGCCTAGCGCGAAATCGCCGCCGAGCCGCAATCAACTTTCTTGACGATCTACAGCTCCATCCATTCACTCCAGTCTTTGGCAGCCACCGCTGGACGAGGATTAGTTGTCGCATAGAGATCTGGCGCGACATCTTCAAATCTCTACAAACCCGTTACCCTCTTCACGACTACGACACCATCGTTCTTTACATACGCCTCGACTACACGAAGAAACGCGCGCCGCGAACGAGGCCAAACCGCAACCATGGACGATCTCGCAAACCTCGAGTTCCTGTCGCTCGTCTCAAAAGTCACATCCGAGATTCAAAATCACGTCGGTGTATCTGACAAGACGCTCGCCGAGTTTGTCATTGATCAGCATGCGAAATGCAAAGGTGTCACAGACTTCAAGAACCAGCTGGAGGCCATGGGCGCCGAGTTCCCCCAGAGTCTGGTAGAGAGTATTGACCGTCTCATCCTGACACTTCATCCAAAGTACAAGAACAAAGGAGCAAACGGGAAGGAAGCTGGCGCAAACGGGGAGGATGGCGGCGATGCGACGGATCGCAAAACGCGTGTCTTCAAGGGCCTGGCGATTCCCGACAAGGACGTGGACTACGAGGTAGCAGACGAGGAGCCTGATAAGGATGCGCCACAAGTCGACGCGCTGGACGATACTTTTGCGATGTTGGAGGGTCTGGCAGGAAAGGCGCCGGGCAGCAAGCCCAAGGAGAGGTCGCGGAAAAGGAGCATGAGCCCATACGACAGCGATGACGATACAAGCAGAAGTAAGCGACACAGGCGGAAAGACAGGTCATACTCTCGCTCGCGATCAAGGAGTCCACGGCGAGGAAGGCAGCAGAATGACGAGCTAGTCTTCGAAGACGAGTTTGGACGTACACGTACAGTGAAACCGAACAACAAGCAACGAAGCCGCAAGAAGTACCGCGACGAAGATCTGGACGAGTTCCGACGACCACCCACCCCCGAGCTCGACGATGAGCCCGTGCTATACAAAGTGTACGATGGCAAGGTCACAGGTGTCAAGGATTTCGGGTGCTTTGTCAATCTTCAGGGCGTCAAAGGCAAGGTTGATGGCTTGGTACACGTCACACAGATGATGGAGGGGCGGGTCAACCATCCGTCTGATCTTGTGTCGAGATGGCAAGAAGTCAAAGTCAAAGTCATCAAGAACGAGAACAACAGGATTTCGCTCTCGATGAAAGAGGTGGACCAAAGGACAGGCCAAGATCTTGATCCCGGAAAACGCATAGCCTCTTTTGGAACAGGCGCGAACTCTCAGGGACTTGGAGGAATACCAGGTCTTGACAGTTCAGTGCCAGTTGTGGAAGAGGGCTTCAACAGTCGCAAGAATGGTATGCGGAAGCGCATGACCTCACCCGAACGTTGGGAAATCAAGCAGCTTATCGCTTCTGGTGTAATACCAAAATCAGACTATCCCGACATCGATGAAGACTTCAACGCGCATATCAATGGCGAAGGTGGTTTCGAAGAGGAAGAGGATGTTGATATTGAAGTTCGTGAGGAGGAGCCGCCCTTCTTGGCCGGTCAGACCAAGCAATCACTGGAGCTTTCACCAATTCGAGTTGTCAAGGCACCAGACGGCTCACTCAATCGCGCTGCGATGGCTGGTGATACACTAGCGAAGGAACGTCGCGATCTCAAACAACAAGAAGCTCAAGAGAAGGCCGCAAAGGAGGCTGCAAACGTCGACTTGAGTAGTCAGTGGAATGACCCCATGGCTCAACAACGACAGTTCGCAAGCGATCTTCGCAACACCCGAACGAACGAACCTAGCCAAGCTTTACCAGAATGGAAGAAGATCTCCACGAATAGCAGGGAAACCTCTTTCGGTAAACGTACAAACATGAGCATTAAGGAGCAGCGAGAGTCTTTGCCTGTCTTCAAGTTCAGAAACCAACTTCTAGAAGCTGTCGCAACCCATCAGATCCTAATTGTCGTCGGTGACACTGGATCCGGAAAGACCACGCAGATGACCCAATATTTGGCCGAAGCTGGCTATGGTAACGAGCTGGTCATAGGTTGTACTCAGCCGAGACGTGTAGCAGCCATGAGTGTTGCTAAGCGTGTCGCTGAGGAGGTCGGCTGCGCTCTCGGTAATGAGGTTGGTTACACGATTCGATTCGAGGACAAGACTTCGCCGGACACCCGTATCAAGTACATGACGGACGGTATCTTGCAGCGTGAGATTCTGTTGGATCCCATGCTGTCAAAGTATAGCTGTATCATGCTTGACGAGGCTCACGAACGTACAATCGCCACAGATGTCTTGTTCGGACTGCTGAAGAAGACACTTAAGCGACGCCCGGACATGAAGCTTATAGTGACCAGTGCCACCTTGGATGCCGACAAGTTTTCGGAATACTTCTACAAGTGTCCTATATTCTCTATTCCAGGCCGAACCTTCCCGGTAGAGGTCATGTACAGTAAAGAGCCAGAGTCTGACTATCTCGACGCGGCGCTGGTCACGGTCATGCAGATCCACTTGACCGAGCCAGCTGGTGATATTCTGCTCTTCCTAACAGGTAAAGAGGAGATCGACTCTTCCTGTGAGATCATATCAGAGCGTATGAAAGCTTTGGGTCCAAATGTCCCAGAGTTGATGATTTTACCCATTTACGGTGCCTTGCCGTCCGAGGTGGCCTCTCGTATCTTCGAGCCCGCCCCCAACGGCACTCGCAAAGTTGTCATCGCTACCAATATCGCTGAGACCAGTCTGACTATAGACGGCATCTACTACGTTGTGGACCCGGGTTTTGTCAAACAAAGTTCGTATGATGGAAAGTTGGGAATGGATCGTCTGCAGATTACCCCTATCTCGCAAGCCCAGGCTCGCCAAAGAAGTGGACGAGCAGGTAGGACAGGACCAGGAAAGTGTTTCCGTCTGTATACCGAGGCCGCGTTCCAGAATGAGATGTTGCCGACTACTATTCCGGAAATTCAGCGTCAGAATTTGTCCAATACGATTTTGATGCTCAAGGCCATGGGTATCAACGACCTGTTGCACTTTGACTTTATGGATCCGCCGCCTACAAATACCATGTTGACGGCCTTGGAAGAACTGTATCAATTAGGCGCGCTGGATGACGAAGGTTTGCTGACGCGTCTCGGCCGTCAAATGGCAGACTTCCCAATGGACCCGTCTCTGTCAAAGTCACTTATCAAATCTGTCGACCTTCAATGCTCGGACGAGATTCTGACCATCGTCGCCATGATCAGCGCAACTCAGAACGTTTTCCACCGTCCGCGTGACAAGCAACAACAAGCCGACCAGAAGAAGCAGAAGTTCAACGACCCCTCGGGCGACCATATCACCCTTCTCAACGTGTACAACGGCTGGAAGCAGGGAGGATTCAGTACGCCATGGTGTCATGAGAACTTTGTCATGCCCAAGAACATGCAGCGCGTGCGCGATGTGCGAAACCAATTACTGCAGATTATGGCGCGACACAAACATCAAGTCGTATCATGCGGTCGCAATACGATCAAGGTCCGACAAGCCTTATGCTCAGGCTTTTTCCGCAACTCGGCGCGCAAAGATCCTGCTGAGGGCTACAAGACACTGGTTGAAGGCACACCGGTCTACCTTCATCCCTCTTCTTCGCTGTTTGGCAAGCCTGCCGAACACGTTATATACCATTCTCTTGTCGAGACGACGAAGGAATACATGCATTTCTGCAGTGCTATCGAGCCGAAGTGGCTTGTCGAAGCAGCGCCGACGTTCTTCAAGGTTGCGCCGACGGATAGATTGAGTAAGAGGAAGAAGGCCGAGAGGATCCAACCTTTGCACAACAAGTTTGCAGGTGAAGATGATTGGAGATTGAGCGCACAGAGGAGGGCTGGTAGAGGTGGTGGTGGAACATGGGGTTAATCTTGAGTGTTTTGGGACTATAGTCTGTGTATGAGATACCTTTGGATGTTACTTAAAACCTATTGAAAGTTCAAGATCGATTGCCTGACGCTTTTGTCAGTGTATCGGATATCTAGTCTGTTACTGTTGCTGCTCTTCGCGTGATGTTAAGAAGGTGTGCACAGACCCACACTTATTTCCCCATCCGGACAGCGCGACCGCGTTTTCGCGTGTTTACAGTCCCCGCAAGACTCCTGTATCAGCAAACAGCACCCCACATCACGATACCTATACGCACACCATGTCTTCTTTACTAGATCTCGCACTAAATTCCGATGCCGCTCCCACTCCCTCAAGCGCGTACGGCAACGATGCACGCACACCGCAAATGCGATCCTCGTCTGCAAGACCCCGCGGACCACCCTCTGAAAGCGCCGGCGCAAACAGCGATGTAGAAGGAGACCCAGATGACGAAATTATTGGAGCACGAGTACCAGGAAGGCGCACAAATGCCCCACGAACAGACATCCCCAAGGTGGTGGATGTTACTGGAGAGACACTGTCGCTGCGGTTCCAGGAGTTCCTCGAAAAGTGAGCCTCACAACAGCAGCCTCGATGCTGTGCACTGTACTGATGACAAGATAGCTACACAGAAGACCCCTCGTCATCGGCTCTTCCCGCCTCAAGCGCCGTACCCACCACAGACAAGTACTACATCGCCCAAATACGGGGCATGCGACTGTACGGGCTCTCTACCCTCTACGTCGACTACACACATCTCCTCAGGCATGAGGATGGTATTCTCGCCGCAGCAATTGCGAGTGAATACTACCGCTTCCTGCCATACATGGTCCGGTCGCTCCACAACCTCATTGCAAAGTACGAGCCCAAGTACTTTCGCCAGCACAAGCAGCCCGCCTCGACTGCCTCCGCAGCAGGTACATCGAACGCCGGTAACGCTACGAGCCAAAATGAGAGTCTCAACGAGAAGACGTCGAACCAGCAGACAGACAAGCTGTTTACCTTGGCCTTCTACAACCTTCCTCTTGTTTCCCGCATTCGCCAGTTGCGCACCACATCAATCGGCAGCTTGCTTTCCATTTCTGGCACTGCGACACGAACATCTGAAGTCCGACCAGAGCTTTCAATGGCCACCTTTGTATGCGAGATCTGCAACACCGTCGTGCCGAATATCGAACAAACCTTCAAGTACACCGAACCGACACAATGTCCCAACATAACCTGCATGAACAGGGAGGGTTGGCGCCTCGATATCCGGCAATCGACTTTCGTAGATTGGCAGAAAGTACGCATCCAAGAGAACAGTTCAGAGATACCCACTGGTAGCATGCCCCGAACCATGGACGTCATCCTACGAGGAGAGATGGTGGATCGAGCAAAGGCTGGTGAGAAGTGTATCTTTACAGGTACAGTGATCGTCATCCCAGATGTGAGCCAGTTCCGCGTACCTGGTGTACGCCCACAAGCAATGAGGGATACAGCAAACACGACGCGAGGCAACGATGTTGGTGGATCGGGTGTCAGTGGTCTCAAAGCCCTTGGTGTCCGCGATCTGACATATCGCATGTCCTTCCTGGCGTGCATGGTCTCACCAGATCACTCTACTCCCGGACAAACCTCAAACCATCACCTGACAGGTCAGGCAAGCAACATCCTTGCGTCTCTTGGTCAGGGACAGATTGAGTCAAATGCAACAAGCGGCGAAGAGGCACAGGAAGAATACCTCGGTACCCTGACTGCTGCAGAGATCCAGGATCTCAAGGACATGGTACATAAGCCCAACATCTTTATGCGACTGGTTGACTCGATAGCGCCAATGGTCTACGGCCACCAGGTCATCAAGAAGGGTCTCCTGCTCCAGCTGATGGGCGGTGTATCAAAAGAGACACCCGAAGGTATGGCGTTGCGTGGAGACATCAATATCTGCATCGTCGGTGATCCTTCTACGTCCAAGTCACAGTTCTTGAAGTACATTTGCAGCTTCCTTCCTCGTGCCGTCTACACCTCTGGTAAGGCTTCTTCGGCTGCGGGTCTCACAGCTGCAGTAGTCAAGGATGAGGAGACAGGAGAGTTCACAATCGAAGCTGGTGCTCTCATGCTTGCCGACAACGGTATCTGCGCTATCGATGAGTTCGACAAGATGGACATTGCTGATCAGGTCGCTATCCACGAAGCCATGGAACAGCAGACCATCTCTATTGCGAAGGCCGGTATCCAGGCTACGCTCAATGCACGAACCTCTATCCTTGCAGCAGCCAATCCTGTTGGTGGACGTTACAACCGCAAGACAACGCTACGCGCCAACGTCAACATGTCTGCACCCATTATGTCTCGTTTCGATTTGTTCTTCGTAGTTCTGGACGAGTGCGACGAGGCTGTCGATCGCCATCTTGCTGAGCACATTGTTGGTATCCACCAGCACCGAGACGAAGCTGTAGACCCGGAGTTCAATACTGAGCAATTACAACGCTACATCCGGTTTGCAAGGACGTTCAGGCCTGAATTTACCGATGAGGCAAGGGAAACACTAGTCGAGAAGTACAAGGAGCTGCGAGCAGACGATGCACAAGGCGGTATCGGCCGCAACAGCTACCGTATCACTGTTCGACAACTGGAGAGTATGATCCGTCTCTCGGAAGCAATCGCAAAGGCCAACTGCGTCAGCGACATTACCCCCGAGTTTGTCAAAGAAGCCTACAACCTCCTCCGTCAGTCCATCATCTCAGTCGAGAAAGACGACGTCGAAGTTGAGGACGATGACGATGAAGCGCTACTCGCCGCGGCCGCCGCAGCAGAACAGGAGGGTGATGCGCCAATGGACGACCAACAAGATGCTTCTAGAGACCGAACAGCGACTCCAGCTGCTGCGCCGCGTGAGAAGACCAAGATCACGCACGACAAGTACGTAGCGATGCGTAACATGTTTGTCAAGCGCGTCAACCAAGACCAAGAAGAGACACAAGACGGTGTCGAAGAGGAGGAGCTGCTCATCTGGTACCTTGAACAGAAGGAGAACGAAATGGAAACGCAAGAGGATTTGGAGAGGGAGAGGGCACTTGCCAAGAAGGTGCTGAAGAAGGTTGTCAAGGTACGTTGTAACAAGACCAAACTTCTAGTGATACGCGTACTAACGAAAACTACAGGAACAATATCTCATGTTGATCCGGGGTGAAGGACTCGCGGACGAACAGGGTCAGGGTGAGGGTAACGATAAGGCGGTCTACGTATTGCACCCCAACTGCCCGATTGAGGACATTGTTTAGACGTTGCGTGGCCATGTTTCTGTTGATATGTGAACTGGAGTTTGGATACCACAGTCAACTACATGTTTGATAATGTTATACCCAAATGTGGCTTTCAAGCATATGACGTTTACTAAGAAAATGGTCTGGTGATCAAGATTTACATTTATACCCCCCATCAAACGTAGACAATCATGTCCAGCAGATTAAACATGTAACGCTACGACGTCCATCTTTGAGATGCTCATATGTCTTTTGCACCTTGTTAAACCCATAGCTCGTACCCTATACCCCTCTGATTCAAGCCTTCTTGTTCTTCAACGCGTCCAGGAACTCCTTTGGTGGTTGCTGTTCGTAACCCTCTGGGTTGTTCTCTGTCCACTTCCACAGATCGGCGCAAGCATCCTCCAGTGTGAACTCTGTCTTCCAGTCGAGTTCCTTGTTCGCGAGTGTTGGGTTCGCCGTCAGGTCGAGCACGTCACCCTGTCTCCGTGGCGCAACCTCATATGGCAGGTCGCGTCCGACAACGTTGCTGAATGCCTTGATCATCTCGAAGACGGTTGAGCCCTTGCCAGTACCCAGGTTCCACGCCTTGACACCGGGTTGTTGTTCGCGCAGGTAGTTGAGCGCCTGGAGATGACCTCGCGCCAGGTCGAGGACGTGGATGTAGTCGCGGATTGCTGTGCCATCCTTGCTCTTGTAGTCGTCACCGAAGACGAGGAGCTTTTCGCGCTTGCCGATCGCAACTTGTGCCAACAAGGGAAGGAGGTTGTATGGTACACCGAGAGGGTTCTCGCCCATGATACCACTGGGATGCGCACCAGCGGGGTTGAAGTACCTTAGTAGCGCAGCGTTCCACTTCTTGATCTCCTTGTCGTCCTTGCCAGCCTTCTTCGCATTGTTGCGCTCAGCCTCAATGGTATCTGTGATGGCACCCTCGATGGTGGACTTTGTGCGGCCGTATACGTTGGTCGGACCGATGGGGCAGTGTTCAGGGATGGGGATCATATTGGGGACGCGCGTCGCATCACCATAGACGGTCGCGGAAGAAGAGAAGACAATGTTTGTGACATTGTGCTTGACCATGGAGGAGAGGAGCGCGATGGAGCCGCCGACGTTGACGCGGTAGTATTTGAGGGGAATCTCGCCAGACTCTCCAACAGCCTGGGAAATGTTAGCTCGACGATATTAGCTGGCAATTGACAAGTAAACGTACCTTTAGAGCAGCGAAGTGAATGACATTGTCAATGTCGGGGTTCTCCTCAAACACCTTGTCGAGCGCGGCCTCATCTGTGACATCGACTTGGTAGAAGGCAGGTCGCTTGCCGCAGATGAGCTCGATGCGGTTCACGACTTCTGGGGAGGAGTTGTAGAGGTTGTCGACGATGACGACTTTGTAGTCTGCTTCGAGGAGGGCTAGGGCTGTGAAAGAGCCAATGTAGCCGGTACCACTACGCTCTTGTCAATATCCATGACCATGATGCTTTCGCATAGTTGAATGGAGGGGTGGAGGGGTAGCTTACCCGGTGACGAGAACAGATCCTACAACCATTGTGAGAGCTTGGAATGTGGGTAGTAGGGGATGTATCTGGGGGGATGTTGCTCTTATGCGATCTGGGGTTCGTGTTTGATTGCGAGGTTGCAGATATATAAAAACACGGCAGTACGAGATGCTGGGTTCATGGGCTGTGCCACTAGTGATGGGAGAAGAGCCGCGTGCGGATAGATTTCCTGATATGGCAAGGGCTGTCTAGCTGTGTTATGGCCATGGCCAGACATGTGTTTCTTAAGGACATCTATGACCTTCTAAATGTCTAAGCATGTTAATCTGCTTTGTTGGAAATACATATGCGTATCAGATGAAGCGTACGAGTTGACCATGTCACATGTAGGCGCAAGGGTTCAACTTCTTGTGCTCTGCTCTACCGTTACGCTGGAAGTAGGTTATGCAACGACTGAAGACACCGTGAAGCTCACGTATGGTACGAGTATGTCAAGTTGGGTAGAGCAACAATGTAGGAGCAAGGGATTGTGACATGGTGGGCCGATTGCAGGTGTCAGCATCGCCGCCTGTCAAGCCCGTAGATCATCATAGCAACCCACAGGCAGTTCATGAGACGTTGCGTGGACTTGACAAGCCATTCCCAGTCCTACAGCTACATGCGCCAGTCACGTATGGCCGTACGACATATCTTCGTCTGGACTAGAGTTGGGTGACGCAGGTACATGCGAGAATGCGAAATAAGCGTTGTGGCTCTCAGGGTCTTGTGCTCCGCTTCCAGCTGGGCCCGGAAATTTCATGCATCATCCATGTCTTGTGGTAGCGGAGACACTAGCCCCCAGGCCTCTCTGATGGATGCTCCATCGCTCCCAGCTTGCTATTCTTGCTCATGTCTGCTTGTGTCCTTTAAAGAGTTAGTTTTTTGTGTCAAAGACTGCCATGTCACTCACCGCCGAATTAAGCGCCTACTCGCTTAACCCCCCGTTTGCGGTGGCTTCCGGGCAGGCTGAACCCTTGCACCTCAAAGCGCGACCTCGAACTTTCAACAACCACATCGTCACCCATCAATACACACTGGAAAACATCACACCGGATCCTGGGAACATGATCGCGAGTCGCAAACTGCACATACACGAGCGCCAAAAGTTTTTCCACCCATTTCAATCCCACGGCTGTTTTGCCGACCTCGACGCGTGAGAGTTTGTCCACGTGTTTACGGACCCACTGCAGGAACCCGTCACCAACAACACCGTCATTGGAAGTGTTAAAGCGCAAGAGTTGGAACATTGCTTGTTGACGCGCTTGAATTCGCGCAGTCTGGACGCGAAAGAGCTGGACCTCAGGACGACATGTAAGTTGGCGCGACTCTCCTACCCATATCTCGCGGTGTGAAAATGTCTCCCATGCATCGAGGCTGCATGCACGTGTCGTTCTGCTTCACCTTCACCTCTCATCTTCACCGCGCAAATTTTCGTCAGCTGGCTGCAACAGGAGTCGAATTTCCCCACCCTTGTTTTCTATTGTCTTCGCCATTGTTGTGTAGCTATCTTTTCTCTTTGTTGCACACTTATTGTTGCGCGACTCTAGTCATCCGCCTCTTTTCTTTCATACATGACTGTCCCGACGACTCCATTTCTAAACGAACAGTTACTCACTAAAGCTCAGCAAGCAATCCAGCCCTCATCGCCCGTTCTTGGTTTCACATTTCCTGGCTCCCCAGCACTTCCAGACTTCAATCGGGATAGTGACGAACTCATCGCCATGTCTCAACGTGCTAACGGGGAAGCGCGCACGCCTGGAGGGCGGCACCGCCGCTCAGATCGACTCAGCGCAAAGGCAAACTCCGTTACTGCGGAATCAGTTGTCACCAACGCCACAGCTTCTGCCGCAGCAAAACGCACAACAACAACTTTGACCAAAGTCGCCAACCGCAGATCCAATGCTTACGGTGCAAGCGGTCGTATTGGAGCCCCTGACAAGCTCCCGACTGCCCCTGCTACAGGTTTTACGCAGGCCATGGAGAGCCAGCTCGAAAAGTATGCCAACGGTGAAGACGAGGAAGAGGAAGAAGACCATCGGACAGAACGAGAGAACAAAGGGGATGATGACGCCGACGAGCTTGGTAGCGAGCATCCATCACTCTTCATCAGGCAAATGCGCAACAGCGGCAGGCTCTCACCGGATTTTGCGCGCAACCCCACATCCAAATCAAAGGCCACTCCCGGCTACTCTTTCATCGACAGTGATGACTTCAGTCATAGCGACGATGATCTCGCAGCGTCTGTAGGAAACACCACCAAGTCGTTCGGCCTTGCTCACGAGGCTGGCATGCTTGTCTCCCAGGACCCATTCGCTGGGGCGCCCATTCGGGACGAGCCTAGAAGCTCACCTTTCGTCAAGCCTGCAGCACTGAACCGCAAGCCCGAATTGGCAGCGTCAATCGCACAAGATCATTTCGCCAAGCCTGCAATGCCGAATCGCAGGCCCGCCAGCCGCACTGTGAACGGAGCAAGGACGCAAGGACCAACCCCGGTTCTGTCTCAACGTCCTGTTCGTAACAAGACCCCAGATTCGACCAAGATTCCCACTCAAGCCGAGAAGCCTGCCAAGGCACCCATCCAAGACCAGGCGCGAACTAGGCCGAACCTGAAGCAACCAACTGTTCGCACTACGTCAGCTGAGGTTGAAGAATCCATCGAGGAACTGATCGCTGAAGAGCAGGGTAGGCTCCACCAACAAGGCCCACCACCACCACAACTACAGCGACAGACTGAGCGACGTCGCCCTCACCAAAAAGACAGAGTCGAGCTCAACGCGTGGCTTGGCGATGTCGAGCCGCCTGAGGTCGACGAGCCGGCGTGGGCGTGGAAGAAGCCTGTGACATGGGCCTTCGCAGCGTTGGCGGCTTTTTTGCTATTGGGCTGGTTGACCTCCGCCTACATGACAGCGACCGAGCATCCTGAGTCTGCAGCGCGGACACCTGGGTTGCTGAAGGCTGTGGGTGCCCGAGTCAGCTACACGTACGAGAAGATTGCTGAGGCCATTCTGCCTCCTACCGAGCGCAAACTTACTGAGGCTGAGCTGGCGCAGGCATACAAGAACAACGGCGACGACAACCTCTTGTGGGGCCGTATGTCCAATATTGAGAACCGTAACGCAAAGCGCGTGGAGGACGTTCGTGCAGATATGCGTACGGCAATCGAGGAGCTCAAACGGGAGCTTCCGGAAATCATGATTGTCCGACGTAATGAGGATGGTTCCTCTGAAATCACGGATGAATTTTGGATGGCACTAACTGGCAAGACACGTTCAAGCATGGGTGACAGGGAATGGGCGAGCTACGTGCAACAAACCAAGACCAAGCTCAGCGAGCTGTTCGACACCACAGCTCATCAAGAGCGCAGGCACACCGACAGCTGGCCCCAAGCTGTCTCTCGTGACGAGTTTGTTACTTTTATGGAGCGCCGATACGAAAACCTGACCGTACAAGTCGACAAGAAGATCGACGAGGCTATCCGAGCCCAGAGCGCCCAATTCAAGACGATGGTGCAAGCAGAGGCCCGAAAGACTATGATGGATCAAATCCGTCTCAACTCCTTAGCCCAAGCCAACCTTGTCGCAAACTACGAACATCACCTGAGCAAACCCAACTACTTCTCCCCTGGTTTAGGCGCCATTGTCGAACCTGACCTCTCCTCCGTCACCTTCAACAATAAGCCCGGTCGATTCTACGAGTTCATGCGCCGCATGGCATTGACCCCCAGACGCAACCCACCGATGGCGGCGCTTACAAAGTGGGAAGAGCCAGGCGACTGCTGGTGTTCTGCTGGACAAAGCGGAACGTCAACCGGTCAGGCTCAGCTCACAGTCAGACTCGCACGTCCTGTCATTCCGAAGCAGGTCACCATCGAGCACGTACCTATAAGCATGATGCCAGCGCGCAACATCTCCAACGCTCCCCGTGACATCGAGCTCTGGGTCCAGACAAATGCACCCATCAACCCCTACTACTCGCACCGCCAAGTGACTTGCCGCGACCCGCCGCCATCCAGCATCGGTGGGCCCACCTGGAAGTGCCTAGGATCATTCAAGTACAACATCCATGCGTCGAACCATCTCCAGACGTTTGACCTCGCTGGTGAGCCGTCCGAACCCATTTGGAGGACCATGGTACGTGTGACCAGCAATTGGGGTGCTAGTCACACGTGCCTGTACCAGGTGAGACTACATGGGACAGACGCGGAGAAGGACTACGAGTACCCAGTTAGCCTAATGGATTAGGCCGGTAATGTTTGGGACGAAAGTATGACGGCGTTTTTATTTATTTTTTATCATATACCTTTGGGTTTTTTTTTCACGAGTGTTTTTGTATACCCCAGAATAGTACTAGAGCACTAGCAATTGATATCTAACTTGATGATAATGAAGCCAGGAAGACTACAATGATTTGTGATGTAATGAAGTGCCACAGGCTCACTTTTGTGGCATGGTATCTACTTCTAAATACCCCTTGTATTCACCAGACTCTAACTAAGGTGATTCAAACAACTCTCTCAAGATTGCTGTATACCCTCAGGCCAGTCTATCGCACAACACCTCCCTTGAGGGTAGGGATGCTACACAGACCGTCCTTGGTCCTCAACTTAGCTACACCCGTCTTCTTATCCGCGCCCTCGCCGCTCAACTGTGGCACGACACCAACATCGAAGCCCACTTCCAGACCATCTGTTGTAGTGAAGCCTGGCTGGATCATCTCCCATACCTTCTTCTTGGGGTTGAGTACGGGCTCAGGCTCGCCTTCCCAGCCCTCAAAGTAGACGCGGTCGCCAGCCTTGCTCTCCTTGGGGGGATCTACCAACTCGACCGGTCCCTTGTGGCTGTCCTCACCCTCGGCGACGCGTGGTGACGCAGCGAGTACCATCGCACAGCTCTTGACACCGCGCATGGTGACGGGCTTCAGGTTGCACACGGCGACGATTTTGCGGTTCTGCATCTCGGATAGAGGGATCAGGCCGTTGAGACCAGAGCATACGGTGCGTACCACCTGACCTTCGTACTCGGAGGTGTTGTCAGTGCCTGGGGCGTCGCCGCATGCGATTGTGGATACGTAGAGCGAGTCGGCGTTGGGGTGAGTTTCGGCCTTGAGGATGTGGCCTACACGGAGGTCGATGAGGGCGGGGGAAAGAGGCTTCTCGACTGGCGCGCTGCGTGTTGTCAGATTGCATACACACTCAACAAGATTGTTTGACTTACGCCTTCTGAGGCTTGGGCTGCTTCTCTTTCTTTTCCTTCTTCTTCTTCTCGGTCGGCGCACCTTCTGGCGCACCGGCAGCTGAGCCGCCCGCTGCGTTGCCAACAACTGCGGATGCTACAGCGGAGCCAGCAGCCTCGGCCGTGCCCTTTGCCTTCTCTGCCTTGCTCTTGCCTCCCTGGCCTCCTTGTCCACCCTGTCCTTGATCGCCAGTCAGGGTAGTAGCTGTGGCGGCAGATGCGGCGGCATTGGCGGCAGCAGCCTCCTTCTCCTTCTTCTTGCGCTCCTTCTCAGCCTTTGCGTCTACCGGCTTGATTTTGAAGATAACATTGTCCTGGTCGATGTTGACCTTGTCGTCCAACTTCAAACCGAAGACAGGCGAGTTCTGGACAAAGTCGACATGGCGGACAATGTGGTGGTATCCTTGCTCTCCAGTCCTTTCCTCGGCACTCCACTTTGAGACGACTGGTGCGAGCTTCTGGTAGAGGGCGATGTCTGCGACGGAGGGCTTTGCGCCGAGGACGGTGGTTCGACTCGAAAGGTGTGTGTTCAGTGATGACAGGCGCTCGGAAGCTTTGGCGGCGTCCTCAGAAGAGGAGGCGATGTGGGAGGCAGTGATGAGCCATTGGCTGAGCTCGGTCTTCTCGGCGTCGGTGTAGGTGATTTCGGGGAAGAGAGCCTGCGAAGCCTTGACAGCGTCTGTCTCGTCGGCAGCGTTGTTAGGCGCGTGTGTCTTGAGGAAGATAGCCAAGGTTTCGTCAATTGTGGCCATGGTGGGCAGTGGTGGGAAGGTTCGCTGGAAAAAGTCGAGAGCAAGTGGCTGTAGTGGGGTAAAGAAATCCGCGGTAAAGCTACTGGCGGCGGTGGCTATGGACCTGCGGGGATATCTAGGCGGTGTCAAAGATGCTCCGAGCTGACAGTGTCTGGGCCGTGGGAATTGGGGCCGTCCGATGTGTAATATGCGAGAGAAGGGCGTAGCTGAGGGATAACGACGAAGATGCATGATACACGTGAGTCAAATTCAGGTCCCCCGTCACCGCGGGGCTCAGAAGCTTGCATGTCGCCGCACAGGCCATCGCGTTTCCCCAAAGTCGCGTATCCATCACATGCATTCACGTCTGCTGCATCTCAGGATGACCTCATCATGTTGGAGTGAGACGTCGCCTTGTATCAGAAACTGTACTCGACGAGTAGATGGTACTTGATCTTGTTTTGTCCACGTCTCGATATTCAAATGGCACAACCATGCCCCCAACCGTGCTGAGCAGACGATGCTGTAGCCTATGACATGTCTGGTAGAGGCAAAGAAAGTTCGGATGACGAGTCGTTTGCTGCCTGCGCCCCACGTTTACCTGGGTATAACATGTCGAGCTCAGAACCCCTTCCCCGCAACACCATTTCTACACAGCACTACCATGGCTTCCGAGACATCGCCAGACGTGCCCAAGGGCAAGAAGAGGTTCATTCCTCTGGGTATGACATGTTTACTTACACTGTAAATACGCCAGCTAATGCGCGACAGAGAACAACCCGGATGTCATGTCCGCTCTCGTTCACAAGCTCGGTTTGTCGGAGAAGCTTGCTTTCCACGATGTCTTCAGCATAGATGAGCCCGAACTGCTTGCTTTCGTACCGCGGCCTGCCCACGCTCTACTCCTCGTCTTCCCCGTCAGTAAGACATACGAAAAGTTTCGCGTACAGGAAGACCAAGACAAGGCGGAATATCAGGGCCATGGCCCAGATGAAGAGGTCGTCTGGTACAAGCAGACTATTGGTAATGCCTGTGGTTTGATCGGTCTGCTCCATGGTGTCTCCAATGGCTCTGCACGCGCCCACATCAGTAGGTAGTCGTAGTGCACTGAGAAAGGGGCTGAGCATACTAACAAAGGCTTCAGAGCCCGACTCGAACCTGGCCAAGCTGGTCAACGACGCGATACCACTCAAGCCCATCGAACGAGCCGATCTCCTCTACGAGTCTGAAGCACTTGAGAGCGCACATCAAGACGCTGCATCGGGAGGCGACACCGCGGCACCCGAGGCCGATTCTGACGTCGATCTGCACTACGTCTGCTTCATCAAGTCGGACAAGAACCATCTGTGGGAACTTGATGGTCGCCGGAAGGGTCCTCTTGACCGTGGCGCATTGGCTCCAGACGAGGATGTCCTCAGTGAAAAGGCTCTTGATCTGGGTGTGCGCAGTTTCCTCAAGCGCGAAGCAGAAGCTGGTGGAGGCGAACTACGTTTTAGTCTGATTACGCTTGCCGAATCGTTCTAGGAGGACTGTGCATAGAGAGACGCCCATGAATTTCCTCAAGTGTGCTGGGGTAACCTTCCGTGTGCAGGGGAACATGGGCAGGATACGGAATCTCGGATGTTTTGGAGCAAGAATATTTCGAAAACGAAGAATAGCTCTACATAGGTGCTGTCACTGATGGACTTGTGAAGACCCGAGTTTAATTCATCATGGATACCTAAGCCCTTCCTCCACCCTGTCTTGACGAGGTATGTCAATTACGCAGTACACAGTGCGAAGTTGGACTAGGGCAAGGAGGAGGCTACATATTTCGATTTCGCTGTAACAGCTGTTTGTAGTATGCTGTCAGATCATGCCGAGACCTTCCTGATCTATGCTACTCCACAAAGTCTGTCGATTTGCTCAAAACTCATCTACCTTTACTTCTCGCCCTTCCTTCAGCGGCAAATACACCTTCTCCCACAAGTCACTTCTCTCGCCAAGATGATATGTCAAGCTAACATCTTGCATACCTGGCGACGAGGCAGTTGATTTAGAAGCCATGTTTTCGAGCTGCGAGATGATGTTCTCCAAACCCAGTGCCTTTCCGGTAGCTTGCGTACTGCCAGCTTCCAGCGAGACATGGACGATATGGATGTGAAAGTGGTAGTACGTCGGTTGATCTACCCACCTGTTAGCACATCTTCCCAAACCACTCCTCGATATGAACTTACAATGCACATAAAGCTTCAGCTCGTCCCTCTCGATCTCCGGATACAGCTTAACAGTAGCCTCAATCATCTTCTCCCGCATATGCTTCACCCACTCCGCCATGTTCTGTTTCAAATCCCTCACACTCCAAATGTCTCTTCGCTCCACCAGACCCAGCAAGTGCAGGCTACCCATTGTCTTGCGATCCCAGTTCAGATCCGGTAAGAGTAAGAAACCTTCCTCACCAGACTCACGGTACATGACATCCTCTTGCTCGGTTCGCCCTTCGAGGATATTGAAGATCCAATCCAATGCGCCCTTTTCACGTTGCGCTTGCATATACGGCCTCACATATTTTTCGTAGATTTTCGGCGTCTCCGTGACAACTCTCAAACGCTGTTGCTCATACTTCTTGATATGTTTCTCTGTACAAGGATAGATCAAATTCAACTTGAAATCTGGAGGCGGGTTATCGTCGTTGGGATTGGAGTTTGCGAGAAACCAGGCGTAGATGTCGTTTGCACCGAGATTTTTGACGTTACGGAGTGAGGTGGAGAAGTTGGATAGGACGCTGGGGTTGGTGTCGAAGGCGGCGCGCTCAGCGATTAGAAGAGCGGGCTTGGACTCTATGGTGCCGAAGAGAGATATGCGGCGGCCGGCTTGATCAGAGTTTAGGAGGCGGGTTAGGTGGAACTTAGGGATTAGAGATTCGACGTGGGCGGCGATATCTGGGGGTGTTGTGGAGGTCATGGTTGGTAGTGATTGGGTGTTATTTCAGCGTCTTTATTCTAGACAGATTATGCCTGTACATCACAATCAGTAAAACAGAACGCGTAAGACACATGCCGATTTCAATGTCTAAGACTCTGAGTCAAGACTCTTTCTTATAGACTTTTCATGCCGTATCTGGGTAGGGAAACAAGGCTACTCATGCCATATTAGAAAGAACGAACTTACTAGACGAAGATGGAATGGTCCTAAAAGTACACACAAAGAGGTCTCCCGCAATTTCGGGTTGATGTGGGGGTGGAGATTGCGAGATCACATGTCTGCGCGATGTCGCGTATCACTGCAGCAACCAATAGATGCGACCCCCATCAGCGCCAAGCAAATCGAATGAGGTCACCGAGCCCAACCACCCCATCATCGCACGCAACTATCAAGACGTCAAATAACCAACAACCACATAAAATCGATCGAAAATACTCCAGAATGGCTCCTAAACGCAAAGCATCCGGCCCAGTGGCCAAATCGCAACAATCGACCCTCGCGTTCCACGGGACGACGAATAGGGTCACAAAGTCCGGCGCCAAAGCACAAGGCGCAAAGAAGAACATACTCGAAGCGAGGCTGAAAGACATCAAGCCGGAGATTGTCGACATCTCAAATACTGAGCCGACAACGACGGAAGCTGCGATAATCGAGCAAACAAAACAGGAGGTCAAGGCGCAAGAGGTGGAGAGCACACCAGAAGAGGACAAAGCACGGCGCATATCAGATGCAGCGATCAAGAAGTACTGGGCAGCAAAGGAGAAGCAAAGGCTTGCACCGCGGGCGCATCAGGGAGCGCTGAGCCTGCATGACAAGATACTTAGGGAGTTCGACATGAGCGCACACTATGGCGTAAGTCACCAAGTCCCCACCCAGCAAGCTCCAGTTTGAGACCCCTCTACGTTGTCATTGCACTGCTGACACGATATGCGCTATGTAGCCATGTACCGGAATCGCTCGGTTGAAGCGCTGGAAGCGAGCCCAACGGCTCGATCTCGACCCACCGATCGAAGTACTCGCGGTTCTGTTGAGAGAACAGGATGCTAGCGATAAAGAGAGGATAGCTGTTCAGCGCTCGATCGTCGATGATATTCTGAATTCCAAGGCCGAGCTTGATGTATGAGAATGGGTACTAGCGTGTTGGGCGCAAACTGCCGCAAGGACACCGTAGGAGCAACTTGCTCCTCGACGACTCGTGCTATGAACATGAGCTTTAGGATACTGGCGTTATGGGAGGAGTTGGGCGTCATGATTGAACAGTGCCCATGAGTGGCTGTGCCTGTACAGCAAAAGCGGATCGTGGGGCACGCGAGCACATGTGTAGTTTTCGCCATATAGGCCGACTTCAGGCTGGCTAGATTGAGCTACATGAATTCGATGCAAGATGCAAGAGTTCAATCTACGAATCTAATTCACATTTCTCTCTTGTACGTCAGCATGCAGTGGAGCATACACCCTCGAGACTGGGGCATCGGCTCGGAGTTACTAAACTAACAAAGACACCTAGTCCTGGCCTCCTTGCAGAAGCGATAAGAAGCGACATGGAGATGCGGGGTTGCGAAGTGGGCACGATGCGGTATGGTCGACAAACGGTGCTTGATTAGCATGGCATGCAGTCTGCAGCTGGTCGTTTGACAGCCATTACGAGGCTCCAGACTCTAGTATGCTTCGGCGGCTCCAGAGCCAAAAGGCGCGGGGTTGATCGACAATCGCTCGATGAAGCTCCAGACCTCAAGCTCGCGTGTTGGGTGGCAATTGCTGAGCTGCACGGCAGTGGGGCATGATGCTGGATCCGCATGCGAATGGCACACTAACCGTCAGCCCGATTCCACGCAGCCGGCGACGTCCTTGCTAGCGGGGACTTGTTCACTATAGTTGCTAGTAGAATATGCACAGTGCGTCTGCCATATCTCCGCACACATCCTTGCGAAGCCCGCGAGATCCACTCATTGGTATCCTTATCGCCCTTGCAACAGCTGCGCCGTGATGCTGCCGAATCCCAGCGGCTGTCACGAAGCCGAAACTGCTATTTCGGCTGCTTGTCGTGCTGTGTGGTTTGCACGAGCCAACCACAAAAGGCTATCGGAGCAAGCGTTGCATGGTGGCTGCACCATGAAGCCGGGTTGGGTGAATTAAAACGGCGCCTTGTCGAATGCTTGGGAAGGTGAGATAGCGGGGAACCACTAAAGACGCTCATATCATTCTTGGTGGCTACAACCTCCATCGACACCCCTCGCCCCTCCATGTTTCTTTCTTCCTGTTCGATTTAGTTCAATTCATCGCATCCCCCGCCAATTCTCACTCCACCCCTCTTCCTCACAGCATGTCTACCGTCGCGCTTTAGGTTGACTCTTTCCGCAAAGGGCCGCGACTTCTCCACGGTTCCCGTACTTGCCTCTTTAACCCCGGCTGTTGATCAACTCAACAACTAACGTGCGCCGTCATCCCCAAACTTTCAACACAGTAGGTCCCACATCTCGAAGCCGAAGACACCTTTCGGTCCTATATATTTATCAATTGCGCGACAGATTACTCTTGCCACTCCACTCTGTCGTGATACGCACGCTTCTGCTGTACTTTGGTGGTCTTGACCCCTCCGCTGCATCTCGTTGATTGGGAAGGGACCATCACCATTAGCCAGCCTATTGTCGTTGCAGAGAACCTGCCCAATTGATCCCTCGCCCTCCGCAAGTCCTCTTCCCACGTTGCGCACCTTCGACCACATCTTAACCCCCAGGCCTTGGACTTGTCAATATGGCCGCTGCTGTCGCCAGGTATCCTTCTATGCTCGGTCGTTCTTCAACACCTCCACCGCACCTATCGATGAACACCTCTTCTCGTGGTACACCTACTGCTATCCCCAACAAGCACATTCCGGAATGCTCCCCTGGTGGACTTCCCGCAACCCCCCCGGCATCTCCTCCGCGGCAAGACAGTCTCATTGAACAGTCATCAATCACATACCCACCAGATGCATACTGCTCGCAATACTCGGATGACCCGCCTGTATACACCATCACTGCGGATCGCATGGCGGAGGCCCTAGAGCACATTGCAACTCAGCCTCTTCCGAACCCTGACCAAGTCTTCCCATGGATGCACGGTCTTCATTCCGAAAATCAGATACAGCTTGCTTTTTTCTCGTCTCGTCGCAGAAGCGGCCGAAAGGTTCCTAGATGCATTCGCAGCATTACCGTGGTCAAGACTGGTGGAAATCTGTCATCGTCCAAGTTAAAGGGCGCGGTTGCACCAGATGAATTACTGGAGTCTGTGTCTTCTGAATCACCCAAGTTTCTGGAGTGCGACCCAAAGGATGGCTTCTCTGTGCGGAACTTCCAGATCCAGGCCTGTAAGTTGGCTATGGTTTCGGACATCATCGTATATGGCGACCACAAAACCAATCCGCAAGACACGATTGCGCTCGCTCAGAAGATCTCGAAGGCTCAGAGGCAGTACGAAACAAAGAACGGATTTTCGCATTGCTTGTTCAATACGTTCGTGCTTTCAGATTCTTTTGCGTCTATGCAAGAAAAATACCCAAAGCTCATCGCCATTAATTCCGCGGGCGATATGACGGGAGAGGTTGCTGATTTCTTCTATTGGGAGCGATATGAGATGAGCGCAATGTCAAAAGCGACTGAGATCAGCAACAATGTCTTCTTGGGGCCTACGCCTGATCAGGCACTGCATCCGGACTGTGTGGGCGAAGAAGCCTACGACATGCTCATCGAAGCGACTGATCTTGCGCATATACCCGAATCACGCTCACTGCGAGCTCTCCGTATGGGTCTTGAGCGAGTCCACCGGAAATCCACCCTGCACATGGAGTTCCCGTCATCAGGAAGCATCATGCCTCCTACGTGGGCACATGGCGAAGTTGATGGTCTTATGGACATGTGCAAATGGATGTACGAACTGGCGAACCCACAAGAGGTCCGGCGGTCAAAGCGAAGACGGGAAGAAGAGGACGAGGCCATAGAGATGGACGACATTGCGGCGCCGCGCAGGTTCTTGATACACTGCACAGATGGCTACACTGAGACGACTCTTCTTGCTTTAGCTTACTTCATGTATGCGGAGGGCTTGCCTGTTCACGATGCTTGGATTCAAATGCATCGTGACAAAGGTCGCAATTTCTTTGCGTACCCTTCAGACGTTGCGTTATTGACAGCGATACAACCTCGAATCCTCCAAGAATCTCCTCGCTTCAGCCAGAGTGTTCTGAACATCTCGGAACCACGCTGGCTGTCGAAGCTTGATGGCAGCCTGCCCAGCCGGATCTTGCCCTACATGTACCTCGGCAACCTTGGACATGCTAACAACCCGGAGCTCCTCAGCGCTATCGGAATCACACGAGTTCTGAGCGTTGGGGAAGCACTTTCTTGGCCTGAAGACGTCGAGAAAAAGCACGATTGGCCCGAGGAGAACTTTCTGATGATTGACCGAGTTCAGGACAATGGTGTAGATCCTCTCTGGGGCGAGTTTGAGCGTTGCCTAAAGTTTATTGGTATGTATTGCAGCTTCATGGTAAGGCTTACTTTTACTAACACTTTGTAGAAGCAGGAAAGAGAGAGGGAGGCGCAACGTTAGTGCATTGCCGTGTAGGTGTATCACGGTCTGCAACGATCTGTATTGCCGAAGTCATGAACGAGCTGGGGCTGTCTTTCCCCCGTGCCTAGTAAGCAATTAACGACTTCCGTCGCGACTACGACTAACACTCTCCCAGCTGCTTTGTCCGGGCCCGACGACTTAATGTTATAATCCAACCTCACCTTCGATTCACTTACGAACTACTCAAGTGGGAAGAGTACCAGCGTCAACGACGCAATGAGCCTCTTCGCCGCGACCTGGAGTGGGCGACTGTAGCGCGCGAAATCGCTCTCATGAACAAGCCCTACTCCAGATAACGACTTCCACGACCTATCTACTCGATATGACTCACGACGACACGACTCGTACATGTACGACTACAAGCCCTTCACCTCTACCCTACCTTTTCAGTGCAGGATGATTCCACATCCTTTGCGTGCGATACATCGGCGTTTGCGGTCTCTTTTTTTGTTCGTTCCATACTCTCTCCTAATACTTCCGGCTGTTACATTGTTGCGCTGATTTCGTACTGCGACCCTGCTGTTTTGCATTACGGATCTGAACCTAGTTTCGCGCTGTCTGGTTTATTTTCGCGCAACTACGGCTGCAGGATTTGACCGTATCTGATGTCTATGAGTTATGGTATCAAAGGGCTGGGGAATCCCTCATCACTGATCTTTTTGATCCATGTATTACTGTCTCGATCCGCTGCAACGGACTTAGCGCTGCTGCGTTCTACTGTCGATCTGTCGTGGACTGATGTTCTGAAGGATCATGGAGTACCGGCTTTCAAAGTACTTTACGGCGTACATACGTTTAGTTTCAAGAATTGGGTCTCCTTCCATCTTGCTCTTCATACGCGTGTCAGTGCTGTTACCACCTTCTCTTATCAGAGTCGAGAGAAGATATCTAGTACTAACACTTGAACGTGTGGGGTCTACGAGTTTCTCCTATTCACCACTCTGTTATACATGCTTCTCTTGAGCTTTTACCGCGATCTCCTCTTTCCGTCTAACCTTTGGCTTCTCCTCACCAAAGTATGTGTCTTCGTCCTTCCCTTGACTCAATATTTCTTGCTTGAGTAGTGCCCTTGCACACATTGCAAACACGAACATATACGTAGCGACCAAGGAGATGGTCATGACGCTGCCTACCCAACCCACAGCCATGCTCCCAAACATGACTCCAATCTTGATCGTCGCAAGCGTAAAGCCAACATTAGGAAACACAAACGCCCACCAGTTAAGATGAAACGTCATTTCCTTAGCCACAGCAAGTATGCTCAACACCGCAATGCAGAAGAACCAGAGTGCCAAACTCCAGATAAACACTGCCACCATCGTAGCCACCATCTCCAGCATATGAGCCGTCGCTTGTCCATCTGTACCGAAAAAGGTCGCAGTGACCGGCCACGCTCTAGCCATGCCAATAATTGCCAACGAAGTAAAGGCCGGCGGTCCAACAGCGATGAACATAGCCGGTCTGCTCTTCGAACTAGGAAAGCCCCATTCAATCATTCGATGAACGTACATGACATACATGATAAGACTGACAGTCATACCCAGTCCTTGCGCTGTAAGTCCAGCGACAATCATGGCAACTGCGTGCATTGCCGGTTGATGTCCAGCGCCGATCGCAGCCAGCGTACCGGAAAGCATGAAAGGGAAGATGGGTAGATCCCAGGCGGGCGTCATGTCTTGGATCTTGAGCGCTGGTGAGGAGAAGAGGAGGTAGTAGCTCCCGATCGCCACGACAAAGGTAGCTGTAAAGTAGAGCCAGAATACAATACGGTAAGCGATGAGAAGCCAGGTGCCGCAAACGGGCACGCCATAGAGATGCATACCGCCGATGATGCTGGCTAGGGAGAGGAACGAGGTTGCGAAGAAGAGGCTCTCGGACGGGTGGGTCAAGCTTTCCCTGAGTAATCGTGGGCACCGTGCGAAACGAACGCTGATGGCGCATGCTACTGCTACAAAAAGAAAGACCTCGAAGACATAGATGCCTCTTCCGATGGCGAGGAGACCAGAAAACCTGTTGGGCTGGTTGTCGGGATGGAGCAGTAGTGCTAGACCGCCGGTTGACATTGGGAGTGCGAACCATGCCTGCGTCGAAATGATCAGCGAATGCACGAATCAGGACATGGCCGAAACCTCGTTGGTACCTACCCATGTGAAGTGCTCGAATCTTTCCAGAAAGATTTTCTGCTTCTGTTCATCCTCTGTCAACGTGACCGAGGACTCGTTCCCCCGTTCTGCATCGTAAGCTGGCCGACATAGTCTTTCCGACATCTAAAGCATGCGACAGCTGTCCTGTGATTTTCTTGAACCAAAGAAGAGACCAATTTCCAGTGCGCGACAAGATCTGACGTCGTTGTTGGGGTTTAGAGCCTGAGAGTTTCAAGGCGGCCATTAGGCAAAGGCGCCTCGTGTTTGCTGACTACGTTGTCGTAATTCCATGTTTATGCGCATAGACTCATGCTGAAGCTGCAGAGAGGTCCAATAATAGTAACGATGTGCACGATGCGGCGTGCTCAGAGTCTCCTCCTTTATCTCTTTTGTTGAGGTGGCACAGGAACGCCCGAAAGTGGCGTGATGCAGCGCTATCATGGAAATAACGCTCAAACAGTGAACAATCATGGTACTCGATAGAAAGCTGTGATAGAAGTATCAAACACTTGCTGTGGTATCATTCATTCCTTTTGGTCGTGCGAATAGGCATAAAGTATAGACATAACTTCCCCCAACCGCTTGACTTCCCCATATAACGCCATGAAATGATCATAAATTGTCGTTAAATCGACGAGATGCGACAAGAATCCAATGAAACCTTTCCTTGACACTTGGCTAGTAGGTTTACTCGCCATCCGACTCTTCTTCCGCAGTCTGTGATAGTGTTAACAATATATCTCATATGCCTTTTGACCTGGGTCAACTTACGTTGTCGTGGAAGTTTGTTCCGTGCGTGGTCTCGTTAATGTAACCCTTCCTGATGACGAAGTCACCAAAGTGCTCTCCCTCGTTCCTCTCCTTGGCGTATTGCTTGATCATCGGCTGCAAGATCTCCAGAATCTCTTCCTCCTTAATCGAGCTCCTGTAAAGCTTGTTCAGCCTTTGGCCGTGGTAACCACCACCAAGGTACATGTTGTACGCGCCATAGGCCTTGCCAACGAAAGCAACCTCGGCAAGCCAAGGACGTGCGCAACCGTTAGGGCAACCAGTCATGCGCATGACGATACTGTCTTGTCGTAGACCAGACTCTTCGAGTGTACCCTCAAGCTTGCTGATAAGCTCAGGCAGGTAACGCTCTGACTCAGCCATGGCAAGACCGCAAGTGGGGAAGGCAACGCAGGCGGAACTGGACAGCCTCATACCAGAGAAGTTGGTGTTGTCAAGCTTCCATTTCTTCAGCAGCTCCTTCATGGCCGGCAGGTCTTCGTCAGCGACGTTGGCTAGAATCAAATGCTGGTTACCAGTCAACCGGAACTCGCCCTTGTGTACCTTGGCCACCTCGATGAGACCAGTCTTCATGGGGAACTCGGCAGTGTCCTCAATGCGACCGTTCTCGATAAAGAAGGTGAAGTGGTTAAGGCCAGTCTCATCCTTCTGCCAACCGAAGGTGTCGATGTTGCTTTGGAACTTGAAGGGCTTGGGTTCGTCAAACTTCTGACCCCAGAGCTCTTCAACCTTGCCCTTGAAGACATCGACACCCATGTCGTCGATAGTGTACTTTAGACGGGCGTGCTTCCTGTTCTTGCGGTCACCGTGATCGCGCTGGACGAGCATGATCTTCTCGCAAACAAGATGCACTTGCTCAGTGGGGACATAGCCAAACATGCTTCCAGTTCGCGGGTAGGTCTTCTTGTTGTTGTGCGTTACACCCATACCACCACCGGCGAGGACGTTGAAACCTACAAGGTTGCCGTCTTCGCCCCTGATGGCGATGAGACCAATGTCGTGAGCGTACACATCGGTGTCGTTGTGAGGAGGAATGGCAATGGTGATCTTGAACTTTCGTGGGAGGTAGAGAGGGCCATAGAGTGGCTCGTGGTCTTGAACAGCCTCACCAGCGACCTTGCGCTTCTCCTTTGTCTCGTCATCCTCCAACCAAATCTCGTGGTAGGCGGTGGTAGAGGGAAGGAGATGGTCGCTGATCTTCTGTGCAATGTTGTGGACCTGGCCGTGATACTTTGACTGAGTCGGCAGAGAGCTGCACATGACGTTTCGGTTGACATCACCGCAAGCCGCGATGGTGGTCATCAACGCCTTGTTGATAGCCTGCATAGCCGGCTTGAGCTTGCCTTTCACGACGCCGTGGAACTGGAAGGTTTGTCGAGTGGTCAGCTTCATGGTTTCGTTACCAAGCTTTGTGCTGATCTCGTCCATCTGTAGCCATTGCTTAGGGGTAGAGACACCTCCAGGTAGTCGGCAACGGATCATGAAGGAGTATGCTGGCTCAAGACCTTGCGCCTTGCGTTGGTCGCGAAGATCGCGGTCATCCTGCATGTAAGTACCGTGGAACTTGGTGAGCTGTTGGTCGCTTGCCGAGATAGCACCAGTGCTGGTGTCAGCCAAACCCTCCTCGATAGTGCCTCGGAGGAAGTTTGAAGCAGCCTTCATATCCTCGTTGGTCAGCGGCGCTGGTTCCTCAGGCAGGTTCTCAACGTTGGCAACGCCAAGCTTCTCCCAAAGCTTTGGCTCCCATTCAGCGTATGCAGTCTGGTAAGCATCGGGATCCTGATCGTCTCCAAGACCACACTCCGCCAAAGGTTTGCCGCCGAGAGCGATTAGGCGAGCATGAAGGTCCTTTGCGGGCTTGTTGTAATAGACCTTGTCCTCCTTACGCGGCCAGTAATGGCTGTCACCAAGACCGAAGACACCGAAGTTGACTGTCGCAAGATCCAGGTCTGTAGAGTCCTTGACGGTTTCCCAGAATGTTCGACCGTTTTGAGGGAACTCTCCCTGACCAGCTACACTAGTCATCAGAATGACGTTCTGCTCATTGGGCAAGTCTTCAATCGGGAAGTCATCCATGGCCATGACCATGGTTTTGAGACCTCGAGCCTTGCCACGGTTTCCGAGGCGCTTGGCCAGGTTTTCGGCATTGCCATTGTCAGAGGCGAAAAGAATGGTCATGGGGTCGCCCTGGAGACCTTCAAGAAGCTTGCTGTAGGCATCCTTAGCCTTGCGCTTTTGCAGTTGTCTGACCTCAGTTCCGTAGGATCCGGAAATGTTGGACGAGAATTCGGGGTGCCTCTTCATAACCTGAGACATGTAGTTGTCACGAGAGAGGAACTCTTCTAGTTCCTTCTTGATTCGCTCAGAGTCAAGCTTGAAGTTCTCCTCGCCCTTCTCCTCAGCTCGTGGATCCCATCGGTACAGCGGCCAGTAACCAAGGTCAACAGCCTTCTTGGTCTCTTGTAGAACGGACAGAGGTGTGTCGTTCTCCTTCTCGTACGGAAGGTATGCAAGCACGACGGAGGGACCATTGAACTTGTCGGCCTCGATCATGGCCTCCAAAACCTGAGTGTAGGAGCTGTATACAGCCACTGAAGCGACATAGGCGTTGCCGTAGTTCATTGCGTACAGACCGATGTCCTTCTTCCGCCTTGCGGCATCAGCGGCAGCGCGCTCAGAGTAGGGTGTGGAGTCGACGATGAGCATATTAACATTCTCGCCAGAGGCCAGTACGTGGTGGACACCAGAGTTGCCAAGATCATATGCCCAAGCGTCTGACCCGATCAACCACGGTGATTCCTTGTAGAAGAGCTTCTTTGATGATAGCAGTTGGCTGGCAGCGGGTGAACCATCGGTGCTCAGACGGGCAATGACTTCGGAAGCGAGGTCATTGGCCTTGTCGGTGTCATCGGCGTTTAGTGCCCACTTAGATAACCATTCCTTAGGTGCCTGTGTAGTGAAGGCATTCTCCTTCGAAGCAGCCGCAGCCTCGTCCACGAGTCGCTTCCGGTGCTCCTTGCGCGCTACTAGTGAGCCGAATCCGTACTCCGGACTGGAGGAGATCTCGTTGGAGATTCCGGCGTGCTGTGAACCAAGCTGGTTAGCAATGTGAAGCTTCTCACCAAAGACCTGGTTCAGGATCTTCATGTAGGCGTTCTCTAACCCTGGTTGCTCGGCCTTGATAGCCTGGGGCTCGGGGCCATCGAGGTTGCCGATGACGAGGTTTTGCACAGGTGTCTCGCTCATCAGGTTCTGGAAGACACCACGCATTGCTTGAGACACAGTCTCCTCATTGATGTAGCCGAGTTGGTATCCTACAACCATGGGAGAGGCGCCGCCAGTCGACTTCAGCGACATCAGCAGGTCGAGCAGTACAGGTCCCCATCGAGTGGTCTTTCGTCGAACTTGCTCTAGCACAGCGATCCTCTTGAGCGAGCGGGGAAGCATAGGCGCAAGTGAGGCACCCAACCAGGGGCGGTATAACCTCGCGGTGATAACGGCTGTGTTGGCGTATGCCTTGGTCTCCTCGACGCTGTCCAACTCGGTGGCAAACACAGCCGTGTCCGCACCGAAGAGGAAGATGGCAGCCTCCTCGTTACCAGTGCCGGAGAATGCGAATGCATCGTAACTTCGGCCGGTGGCATCCCGAATGGTGCCCCAGATCTGTGTGGCGAAGCGGTAGATATCCTCGGACGAGACAGGCTTCGAGATTAGGGACTCAACTGTGGTTGCAGATGACACGGACGCACCGCTCGTGCTAGCGTCACGCTGTGATGAACCAGAGGAAGAATCGGCGCGTTGGCTGTTCCTCTCCGATACCGGAAGCGACTTAGCCTGCTCGGGAGGGCTGACTGGTGTTGCTGCAGGGGCGGCATTGACAGCCTGACTCCGGGCGAAGGTCAGTGTGGGGTTCCTGCCATCGTCGGCGTATAGTGATGTCTCCTCTGACTTGGCGTTCTGATATGCCGCCGCAGCGTCCAGGTCGATGACACTTCGGACCAGGTCGGCATCCTCGACTTCAACAGTCTTCTTGAAAGCGGTCGCGCCTGAGTCGAAGAAGTGAATAACACCCTTGCCTGACTTGATGGCCAAGGCATGTGCAGTAAGTGCAAGATCCTGCAGCTCTTGTAGTGTCTCTGACTGGATGAAAGCGAATCCAGATTGCCTGATCGAGGTGATGTCGGAGAAGTCAGGGAAGCCGGAGGGCGCTACCGATACGTGGAGAACGACGGGATATTGAGCCAGCTTGTATAAGTGCGGTATCGACTTGACGAGGATGGAAGAGGTTGTGGTGACGCTGGTGAGCTTACCAGCGCGAATGGGCTGGAAAACGGAGAGAAGAGGATCCGCATTTTGGCGGACTGTAAGGATCTGAGGGTGGTGTTACTACAATTCCGTCGAATACAATCAGAATATGTGAACATACCTCTGGTTGTATCTTGCAAACGACGCTGGGCGCGTTGTGCTTCTGTAGTCCCCGCAAAGGCTCAGAGAACTCGGATTCGGCCGTGAGGGAAGGGACGACCGACACGATCACGTCAGAGGCCAAGTGGGCAATTCGGGCCACTACGCAATGTATAGATCAGTATATGTAACTTCAAACTCTCCAATTGCTCTCAGGCGGCGGCGTGCTGGGGTAGAGGCAATGGCGGGGCCAGTGGTTGCGGGGGACATACCGGCCTCTCCTGCAGTCGAGATAGACCCCATATTGACTGCAAATTTAGGGTTGACGGTAACAGTAAGGAAATGTCCACGGGGGAGACGAGTAGTAGTAATAGTTCGGACCGTCGGCGACAGTCCTCATAATCAGCGGCAACGGCAATGGAAAAATTCCCTTTAAGAGGTCATGACAACGCGTGCCGAAAGCACGCAATATTTTAGTGCACTTCAGGGTCTGGGGCGGAGGCCGAACAGCGGCGAATCAGACGATCATAGATGCGCGAGTTCGGTGTAATGCATTTGCCTAGACCTGCTTGTCAAGCACGAGGCGAGGCTGAAAACCGAATTTCACCCATAGTGCATCTCGTGGTGGAGTCCTGTCCGTGGGTAGTGGTGATGCTTACTCCCGGATGCCTGAGTGGCCAGGTGAGGCAACGCCGCCTTGCCGTATAGGGATGTACCGAGGATCCATATCCTTATCGATAGGGGCACAGGCTACCTCCACCTGTTCGCCTCTGCTGGCATGGCCGACACATGCATCATGGCATGAACCAGCACGCCCGTACGACCAATCGTCGACACTCACACCTACCCTTACCGTAATCGCCTACATCTGCATCTGATGTCGTGATTAGCGTCCTTTTATTGCAATGAACACCGCCTCCGGATTTCCAGATCCCCTCGTCTCCGATACCCCGCTGCCCTTCCACGAGCTGTGCACGCGCATCAATGACCGCATAGCCGCGTTCCTGGACGTGAAGGATATATCAGATCGCGTCAAAAATGTCCAGGAGCAGACGCACACGTCGCTGAAGGTGATAGAGGAGGCACTGGACAAGTACAGGTTGGTCCTGACAATGTGGGGCACCGTGCGGAAGCTGGGGACTGACAGCTATGTAGTCTACCGGAGCTCTCCTTATCGTATAATGGCGGCAAAGACTGCCTCGTTCTTCTTATACTATATCTCTGCGCTATGCATAGAAGGGGTCTAACGCAGACCTCGAATCCCTCGTCCAGCATCGAAACCGCCGTACAGTGCGTGTACATACAAGACGCGCATCCCTTTCCAGAAGTAGAGGAGTTCGTCGCCCATAGTAGCAAGATATACTCGCTTGCCTTGTTAGAATATGCGAAACCTATGAAAGCCGCCTTTGCCGACTACTTAAAGGACATGCCGTCAGTCAAGGCGATATTGGTGGGGACGCGGCGGACGGATCCGCATGGAGAACATTTGAAGCATTTTGACCCAACAGACTCAGGGTGGCCGGCCTTTGTACGGATACATCCTGTCATAGACTGGCACTACGTGGATATTTGGACGGTATGCGGCATTTACGTACCTTGGTATCTGCTTACTGACATGCTTAGTTTATACGGTTCCTCAACATACCCTACTGCTCGCTGTACGATCGTGGATATACCTCGTTAGGCGGGACGACTGATACCCACCCAAACCCGAAGCTCGTACGCCAGCCATCTACGCAACAAGTACCCCAAGCTGAGAATGGGATTGGCGCCCCGAGGCCAAAGTTCAGGCCGGCATACGAATTGGTAGATGACTACGAGGAAAGGCTAGGAAGAAATAGGTAGAAACATTATGTTATTGTATGTGCACTGTATCTGCGTTGTTTTGCTATGTCGCACGATGACGTTCCTCCCCGGTTGACAAACGTACTTTCTACTTCGCCAGCATGGCCACTTCCCCTTGGATACACGATGCGGGACGAGCAAGCTCTGTATAAAACATACTCACCTTACAGCCTCTCAGGAGGGGAGCTCACGGTACTCTCAAGCCTATTGGAGTTTCCTCGGATATTCCCCAATTTCTCCGTTCGCGCGGTGGTCTCTCGGAGACATTCGCCCACCGTCCTAAGTCTGCACTCGCATTCGTACTCGCGATAAATGCATGCTGGGTCAATTTACTACTTTGCGATATTTCGGGCACCTCTCTTTTACCCTTTCCTTGACTTGATCCTGACTGGATGGGTGTTTTAGACGGTGAGTTGGTGTGACCGCTGCGACGTGGAGGCCGTTCGTCGCAACCGCAACAGTCCATAATCACGCGAACTACGAGAAGACTGGTATCAAGACACGAATCGAGCTGTTGTGGGCAGCTTTTTGTTCAACTAAAAGTGCGCATTGTCGCACAAGCATGTGCCGACTCGTGATCGCATGAGCTGTCTTCTGCTAAGGCTCACAGCTCGTAACCTTTGGCGGATGCAACCTACCATCTTGCACATCAAGTACACAAATCTGATCGTATCAAACGTGTTAAGTGGCACTAATTGGTATGTTACACTATCCTGCACAAACTGTTCCCGAAGCTAACGTTTGCGATGTGTGCAGGCAAGCAGATCTGAAGTCCTACGAGAAGCACCAATGATGGACGCAATCAACAAGTGGACGAACAGCAGAAACTGATGGAGATGTCAACATTGTGCTACAGAATATGTTCATGGGCAACTATACTCCTTTTCTAAATCTGTACCGGCAAAGTAGAACTTGGAGATACCCTAGGCTCTTTGACTTCCAACATGCTTTTCACGACGTATTTCCTAGTTCTCTTGCCCTTGACGCTGAAGAGCTCTGCAGCTGTAATCCCAGACAGTTACTCTAAGTTCATCCTAGGACCGGGACTTCCGTCCCTAGCATCCCTCAACCTGACTTCAGCTGACCTATCTGAGTTACCGGTGCTAAGGGGTTCGACTGGTAAGAGTTTATCTTCCTAATCATACGTCGTGGGCTGGTATGTGACTTCACCTAACAATCTCTTCACAGCTCAACCAGCCACCTCGGACAATGAAATGGTGTGCGGACCAGAGGATGGCGCTTACACTCGCGTCGATAACCTTATTGCCTGCTACAACTATCTTCAGAAACTTGGCAGAACGCGCTGTGAGTTCGAGAACAGAGAGGCGAAAGTATTGTGTTGGCATAGAATCGATACTGTTGTCGTTGGTGTAGGTCGGACTGGAGTCCACGAGAGTAGCTACTGGTATGCTCATCCTGACTTCTTCCATTCGGACGACCGACTTTGGTTTAGGACTAATCTGACCCATGAGACACAGCATCGATCTGTCCTTGGCAATCTTAGCCGTTATCGACGGCTGCATAAGACCTGACAAAAATTGTGCGGGATTTGCAGTAGCCAATGGGAATGCGAACATCATGGTCGGTGGAACGAGTGCTGAATATGAGTGGCATTGTTGAGGTGAGAATCGAGGTTGCCTCTGTATTCATGATCGCATTCATACCAGGTGTCGCAGTTAGTTAGGTCGGATTTGATCGGCACGACCTCGAACATCTGAACGACATCCTCTCAAAACACTCTTAACTACTCCCAGATTTTCTGTTTATCAGTCCCGTGTGTTGCGTGCTTGACGAGCAGATTCCGAAGGCGCCGAGATGTCAACCTGCACCAAAGTCAGAACGTGATCATGCGCCTCATCCACTAATCCATTCCTTCCAGCAGAATACTACCAAGAGATTGCCTTCCCCGCAAAATTCTCTAGAGCTAACACTTTTCCCCAGACTTTACCTTTCGACACTGCGCAAACGGAGATCTGGGGTTACCGGGTCTTTTTAACTTCCTCCAACCAGAGGTTTCTCCGAACCGAAGATGTTTTGCATACATCAGCCAACACTCGGCTACAGCCATGATACACGTCCGAGCTACCTTATCGAGCCACATATTGGTCATGCGGAAAGATCTATGGTGTCCGATACATGCGGATGCTCCCGCGGCGCCATTGGCGACCGAATCCCACCTAAGAGAGTTCGTCTTCGATATGAAGCTGTCGGAAATCAAGCCACTCTTTGAACTTCACGGAGATGAATAGCAACAATTATTGCGGTTCAAACGCCGATGGTATATACATAATGAAGCTTTAGTATGTTCATATAGTCTCCCAGCAGAAGACACCCAAACTCGTGTCCCAATAACACCAATCATGAAGCTTCCTACTTCTCTTATCCTTTTCACAGTAGCCGCGGTCACAGCATCGCCTACTCCAACTATTCGGGAAGAACCGGCGAAGGCCCTAGAGAAGAGAGCTAGCATCACAGATGCTGCTAATGTTGGATATGCGATGGCAAACGGAGGCACTAAAGGCGGAGCCGGTGGTCCCACTACCACTGTCAGCACTTTACCTCAGCTCTCAGCCGCGGCCAACTCTACTGGGCCCTTGAACATTGTCGTCTCAGGAGCTATTAGTGGTGCCGCAAAGGTCCAGGTCAGCTCGGATAAGACCATTATTGGGAAGACTGGAAGCTGTACGCCCTCAACCTCCGTCTGTTTCACTTGAGCTTTGACTAAAACTCTACAGCCTTGACTGGTATCGGTCTCACGATTCTAGGTCAGAAAAATGTCATCGTGCGCAACATGAAGATCACAAAAGTGCCCGCTGCATACGGCGACGGCACTACCATCCAGCTTTCCACCAACGTATGGGTCGATCATTGCGACTACTCCGGTGATGAGTCTGTGGGCAAAGATACCTATGATGGTTTGGTCGACCTTTCGCACGCTGCTGACTTTGTCACCATTTCCAACACTTATTTCCACAACCATGTACGTTCGATCTTCTTAGATACTTCTCTCCGTAATACTGCACGATAACTAATACGACACAGTCAAAAGGCACTCTAGTAGGTCATTCCGACAAGAATGCTGCCGAAGACACTGGCCACCTCCGCGTAACATACGCAAACAACCATTTCTACCGCGTCAACAGTCGTGGCCCACTGCTTCGTTTCGGCACAGCGCATATCTTCAACAACTACTATAACGAGCAGTCTACGGGCGTAAACACCCGCATGGGTGCGCAAGCTCTGGTTCAAAGCACAGTCTTCGAGAACAGTGGCAAGAAGATGGTGTACACGGAGAGTAGTGCAGAAGATGGATTTGCAGTTGTAGAGGACGTCCTGTTTGGTGGCCAGAGCGCTAACACGGCGCCCAAGGGTACGCTTAATGCGCAAAGCTTCCCTTACGAGTATAAGCTATTGGGAAGCGCTAACGTCAAGGCTGCTGTTACCAAGGAGGCAGGACAGACACTGGCTTTCTAGATTGTTTATAGCCGGACGTGCCAAGTATGGTTCTTATAATATATACCTAGCTATCCGTCCGATCTCCGATTCTGATGCGAAGAGCGACATGCATAAGTGACCTTACAAGGTATAGAAGGCATGTAGGCGTTTGCTCTAATATCATGTGGGTTCAGCTATTGGGTGGTGGTGTTGCTTGAACAGAGTTCGCCCACCAACTTCGCCTTCACCCAGCTCTGGAGCCGAGTAAGAAGACAGAAACGTACCACAGCTAACATGCTAGTGGCCATCCACCGATATACAAAGTGCTGGTACACAAAATGTATATGGGAACCTCAACCAGGTAATGGCTGATTGATGTTGTGTTAGGACAATTGCATCTGTCTTACCGGTACCTAGTTAGGCAACATTAGACATTCAAATTGGCGACCAACGAGCGACATTCAAAATCTATTAGCCGCTGCACCAAACATCTTCGATTTGATAATTCCACTTACCAACCAGATAAGGGCTTGGAAGGAGGAGGATGCGACCCCCACTGACTCCAGGGTTATTTCAGCCATTGCTCCCGAGGTTTACACGGGTGTACGCGCATGGTATTAATTAGCGAACATGCGCACCTACAGTAACCCGGCTCCAATGTTTTATGCCCCTAACCGCGTGAGGTGTTTTGCACCAATACTCATCCATGTGAAGGCAACAAATCATTGATGTGTCGCGTAATATGGTGACGGCCTCATTGAGGTTACACCCGGTCAGGAGACCTGCACCGGCAAGGAACGCCTCGCTGGCTTAGTTATAACTGGGACCGGAGCTCTTCTTCAACAACGGTATATCACATTCTTCATTCGTATACGCGACATATCATGGCGGGCATGTCACCACGAGATGTTGGATTTAGCCAACAAGGCCAAGTCGATTGGGTGTCTTTTGGGAAGGGTGTGAAGAACCTAACTGTTGGTTTGATCATGAGGTTTCAAGGAGCAGGCGTGCAGCATGGTACGTATCTAGCGATTATGGAACTTTCCAAGTACTTTTCCCTTTCGGAGAAAGGCGAGGAGAACCTTATTGCCAGCATCCGGCAACAGAAGGCCTGTTGGCGGTGGGAGGCACTCTACTTCGGCTTTGACGAACGGAGTTTATTCATGACTTTGACGGACAATGCCGAAGGCCTCAAAATCATAACGTTCTGTTCCTCTTTGAGTAAGATGCATTCAACAACATCGCCGCTAGGGTACTGTCAGCTCTACTGAAACATCAACAATGTCCTGAGAACTACCATCCATCACATTCGCAACTGCTGGGCTTCGTAAAGGTCTGTAGTGGTGCACTAGCAGGGTCACCACTTCAGGAAATCGTTCGCCATATGCTAGGTCCAACAAAACCTTGGAGACCTGACGACTCGAGATCTGATCCTATAGACATAGCCAAAACACTCCAAGGACTTTTCGACATCACCCAAGGACGAAAGAAGACCATTTCTGTTACTGGAGGTCAGAGTGGTGCTTACATTGCTGCTGCAGCATACTGGCTCTTCTCACTGAAAGTGTGGGTTCAGGATCATAACGGAAATTTTATCTTCACCTCTGCCATGAGCACCTCGTCTTCCGAAGTGTACGTCCAATATGTCACCGACCTGAGCGTCCCCCATGTTGCCATCACAAACTAGACATATCAGTTGGGGAGATACAAGAGCTTGTTCGGTGTCGAAGAGGTCGGAACTACCTGCCGACGTTGCCCTTGGAATTCTTGCTTCCACGAGGCGTTTGATTCGGAGTTCACCAGATTCATGGATTTGGAGACATGTTTAGGTACCCTGTTAGGATGTGTAGCCCGTATCTACTTGGTCAAGTATGAGGGGATCACGACCCTCGATTCCCTCGATCGTACATTCTTCATAAATTACACCGACAGCAGTTATGGAAGGGGTTCCATCCACGCAGTTCGAACGGCCTTTCCAGAACTCTCATCACAGAACTCACGCACGTCGATGGAAGAATGTCTGAACGGTTCTCTAAGCAATGCGAATAGGGAATTGGAGGAAAGCTTTTCATTGTTCAAGAAGCATTGTGGATGCTCCAGCTGCGCAGGCAGTGGAAGAACAGAGAATTATGGTTGTTTCATGGGATTGGCTGCTACCATAGTCAACCTTGTCTGATAGGGTAATAAAAACATATGTTAAGTAAAGTGAATAGCGTAGTCTCTTATCTCTAAGAAGCACTTGAGTAATCTACTTATAAGAGCTTAATTAAGGGCGCTAAGCTTATTAGATAGACAGATAGTTGTTACGATCCAAACAAAAACTCGTGGAACGAAGTTTTACGAACCATCGGTGTAACACGGGACGGCAGAGGCTGAGCGAGGAGGACGATTATGGTCCCAACATGTTTGCTTCTCTCGCTCGCGCCTTGGCCCCTGAACCTGCTCATAACCTGCGCTCCGCGCGTTAGGAGGTGGACAAGAATTGTTCTCACGACCTCCCCATCTAGTGTAGTAATCTAGAGCTTTTCCCCTACTATTCTCTTGTAGTGTGAAGCAAATATTATTGCCTATAACTACCCCTTACATATCGTTAGTATAAGGTAGATATACTCCCTGTCAAACGTAATATAGAACTAATATTATCACAAGTCTCTAAGTGTCCTAAACACGTCGTTAGCTATTAAATCTACGGCAAAGCCTTAATGAGTCGAGTTTTATCAATACCTACAACTGCATACAGCGAATACAAGGTGTTTAGGAAATACACCTACATTAAGTTTACTAGGCTAAGTTACTTAACTGTGTTTTGTAGCTCAGTCTTCGCATTAACTCCCTACCGTAGAATAAATAAATAAATGCGCCTTTAACTCAGGGTTGCCTAGTTATTCTTAGCGCTGGCCATTGAGGGGTTCTTTGGGATAAAAACAACGCCTGCAGTAATATACACAGTTAGATTACAACATCAAAGTACCCAACCAGAGTCCTTTGCGTAAAGATCCAACAGGCCGAGCGCGAAAGCCAGAAGATATCGTTGTGGGTGGGTTTACCACTAGGATTGTCATCCTGGGGCTGTGCGTCAACACGTCCCAGCGCTTTCTTTTTTCATTGGGGAAGAGGTGAAGAGGTGCGCCCATTGTAACGCTAGTGGTTAATAATCGTGCACCCAGCTGTAAAGACAACACGAGTACCTGTTAATAACCCGCCCATGATATTCACCGCGTAGCCGTTGTAATTGTATGTTAATTACGCTAATAACATTACGCTTCCCAACCGCGCTCAGCGCTCACCATACTCCATGTATATTTCTGTATTATTGCTAGGCAATAAGCTTATTGTAGGGTGAGATCGAGCATCGAAACAATACTCGGACTTGATTCTACGGCACGTGATTCCGCGTCTTATCACGTGACAGGTTGCTTTCCAACTAAAGATCTTACAAGCCCGATCATTAGCGTTAGATCCTTTTTTGCAACCTACCAGCTTATTGGAGCGCCGTATTACAAAATCATACATGGAGTACATGCGGGCCTGGGACAATTATGCGGTGGGCTGCCCTTTGCATGCTTCGCAGGGCCAGCGATGCAACTAGGTATGGATGAAGGACAGCATGCAGACGCGTCCCTCTTGTTATGCGCATACATAGCCATTTTACGTCAAGGGCTGCGTCAAGGGCTCCTTCGAGTGATGCTGTACGTACCTATGTCCAACCGGCACTACTACGAGACTTGTGGCCACTCTCTTCATGTCCCTCCTGTAGATGTTTCCCTCTCGCACTTTTCTGCTGGTACCTTCATATTACTTTCGATATATGCGTAAAAGTCGACATGTAGCGCTCAGTGCCAATCTCCACGCGTCGGGTGAATGCAGTGTTGCGTATCCTGACCGTTACCGTCAGTGTCCCTTTTCTGGAACTGTACCTGCCGATCAGCCCTGCATCAAAGGGGGTTCCTTTTTGAGTGTTACAGCAATCAATGTTGATTGGGCTCTAGCGTTCGCAAGCTCTTCCCGATTTGGGTCCAGTTGCGAGTACCCATGTTTGTGGCGTGCAATACCCCAACACCCTTTCTCCCACCAAAGGCACAGAGACTCTATATAGTAAACACCACTCCACACAGCGGACAAGCGGTGCATCAGGTAGACTCTTGCAAGAACTTGCCGCCAGACTCCCGTGCCGCCGTTGGTGCTTCACCCAATCTAGCTGCGCCTGCCAGACAGAGTCGATTTATCTTTGCATCACTGTCACAAATTGTGAGCCAAATAGCATTGCCCTGCCCCCATTCACAAGACCCACGTCTAAATCAAAGCCAGACTACGCACTACATGTAGCTCGGCGCTGCTTGCTGCAACTATCCACTCTCCATCCGTCTTCTTCAACCTTCAACCCAGCAGTCCTAATATTCCCTCCACCATGGCCATTAATCCGTGGGCCGGCTGCAATTTCGACATTGACCCCAATGTGTCATGCACTCTGGAAACGTGCTGTCTCGCTCAATCGTCCTTTCTCTACATCCCCACGTGGGGCGGAAACCTCTTCTTCACCATCTACTTTGCCGTCCTGTGCCTTCCGCAGTTATGGCTTGGCATCCGCTATCGCCAGCCGGGCTTTGCAATCGGCATGCTGATAGGGCTCATCCTTGAGGCCGTCGGCTACGCTGGCCGCGTGATGCTGCACAACGATCCCTTCAACTCCAATGCTTTCCTGATGTAAGTCTCGAAATTCTCCAATTTGCTTCTGCAGACGGATGCATCCCATGCTAACGCATGAACGTCTTAGTTATCTCATCTGCCTGACTATTGCCCCTGTCTTCATCAGCGCCAGCATTTACCTCTCCATCGTGCGCATCATCGGTCTGTACGGCAAGCACCTGTCCTACTTCAAGCCGCGGACCATTGCACTGATCTTCATGACCTCCGATTTCGTCTCGCTAGTGCTCCAAGCTGCAGGAGGCGCCATCGCGGACACGTCCGAAGGCGATGCCAGGCAGACTGGCACGAACATTATGGTGGCCGGTTTGTTCCTACAAGCCATTTCATTGACCGTGTTCCTGCTGTACCTGGCCTACTTTTATCTGCAATGTCGGAGCGGCGGCGTCCTGGACATGAACCCGGCAAGAACGGCGTGCCGCAGCCGCGGGCTCTTCAAAGTCTTCCTGTTCAGCCTGGTGCTCGCCACCATCGCCATCCTCGCACGGTCCATTTTCCGTGTCGCAGAGCTGTGGCAGGGCTTCTCGGGCGAACTGTGGAACGACGAGGTCGATTTCATGGTACTCGACGGAGCCATGATTAGTCTGGCCGTGCTTTTACTGACCGTCTTCCACCCGGGTCCCGCCTTTGGTGACCAGTGGCACGCCGCGAACTGGTCGTTCCGATCCAAGCCCAACAACGACCCCACATCCGTCTCTGAGTCCAAGCACAGGCGAAGGCGGTCCTCGCACAGCCGACACCGTAATTCGCACAGCCGACATCGTAGCTCGCACAGCCGACAACGTAGCTCGCAAAGGTCCCGAGCTTAAGTGAAGCTCCCTTATCGGCGATGGGCCTGAGCACCGATATCAAGCTGCAGGACAGGCACATGGAGGGCGATTTGGATGCGTACACACGCCGAGATGATGAGGTAGGAAGCGCAAATTACTGTTTCTTCGTCTCTTTGATAAGAGGGGCAGATAAGGGGGAGGTAGTGGGACTAGCCGTTCACGAAAGTCCTGGTTGCAACAATACGCGAAATGTTCCATTGAGTGCCATCGATCCCAAGAAGAGTTGGAAAAATTTATTGAATGGTGACAGTGCATTCCTCGGCGACAGCGCAGCTCAAGAAGTTCGTTGTTTTGACTCGATAGGATGGCACCAAGCCTGCGTCTTTCTTATGTCGTTTTACTCTCTGCACCTATATTTTGAACAAATTGTACATACCAACACATGTTTCTCTCCCCCTCCCCCTTCCCTTCCGACCCCAAATGCCTTTTTTGTTTCACGCCAGTATCACAGCGTAGCTAACGTTGCCGTAGAAACAGACCGTAACTGAACGTCGATGTTATTAATAACTTCTGGCAACAACACGCTCGAAGTCTACATTTAAGACGTCTGTGAGATCTGTGGGCTGCTACCCACCTCAGATAGCTATAGTACTGCTCGTTAGGATCCTAGACAACATAAGAAAGAACGATGCTGATTGACGACGATGAAACATGACGAAGTGATAGATTCTGCGGAGGAAAACAAAGAGGTATACAACGCCATCATCTAGACTGAAAACCAGGCACCACAGGAAAATTGAAGAGTAAGCAACCGCAGAACACAGGGATCTTGAGCTGACACCCTTCCCATAGAACTGCCTTTACTGGGTCGTAAATGTCAGCACACAGCCTCTGAGAGAATCGCCAGTCTTCTCGTGTCTAACATCGACGAACGAGCAAATTTCTGCTGTCGGCACTATGACACGTAGCAAAAGAAGAAGTGAGATTCGTACTCAGGGAGCATTAGAAAAATCAGAGCAGAGACACTCCTCATATACCTGTGTCCGCTCATTCATCGTCGTCTTGGAAGGACACTAGGTCGATACCTTCTGCGATCGTAGCCATTGTCTCGGTGAGGAACGCGACCTAGAGAGCGCGCCGTCAGTCAGCGAGGTAATGGGTGACGCAGGGGCTGATATCATTAGCACTTACGTTTTTGGGCTCCAGGACGTTAAAGTGATGACCCTTAATGGGATAGCTCTTGTCGATGACAATGGAACTAGCACGCTCGTTCCAGCCAAGCGTTGGGCTGTCGCGGAACTGGTCAACGAAAGACAGCGCGGCCGAATACCCTTCATTCTGTACGCTCTCAGTAGCACACAGCATCAACGTGTACGGCTGGCGCTGTCGCCGCCACACCGGCGGCTGCCAGCTATGCAGCGTATTCACGGTCCGCAGAATGGCCTTATCTAGCTTCATCTTTGCGGGACTTGGAGCGTCTTCTGAAATGGGGGATTCTGCGCCCATGTACTCAACGTGGCGGTAGTCCGGGAACGGGCTATCAATCATGACGATGCCGTCGACAGCGAGACAGGGGTCGCGCACACAGATCCACGCTACCTGCAGTGCAATCATGCCGCCCAGCGACCAGCCTGGAAGTTTCTTCAGTCAGCCATAACATATACGCGGTGATCATCGAGCAGGGAGTCATCTTGGGTCTACGTACCGCCCAGCATGATCCTGCCCTTTGGTACGACGGCCTTGATGGCCGCGTAATACCGCCTGCCCATATCCCGCATGCTTTCGGGCTCGTCGCTATCCATACGCGAGTTCGCAATTGCGTAAACGTCGCGGCCCATGGGGCCCAGCGCATAGTAGCTGCTGATAGTGCCGCTGGCGTCGTGGAAGAGAAATAGAGGGATGGCGGTGGAGCCTGACGAGCGTTTCTGGATCTGCCGCAACATGATGATGAAAATGAATAGCTAGTATAGCCTATGTAGGTGGATACCCAGTGAAGGGGTTTGGGACGATGATGCCTCGTTTGGGTATGCGATGGACCAAGGAAATAACGAGGGCTGTGAGAGGGAGAGGAAATGATTGTCGGTCGACCAATTATGCCGCTGAACAAGTGGGTACAAGGAAGGATAACCTCTCCAGGGATATATACGCACGTACGGGGATGATAGCTGTCGATGAGTCAAAGTTTTTCAAAAGTCTGCCTACATGCTTGCCTTTGCTGATGGGCATTATTCAAACCGGCCGTTACTTAGTTACGTTGTTACAAACAGCATGATTATACTCTATGTAGTAAGCCATAAGTCTGTTCGCGCTAAACGCACGGGCCCAATAACAACATGAGATCACAAGGTTCTGTGACACCACACGGTTTCGTTATTATGAGGTCTTTGGCACTGAGCTTCTAGGCGGTCGAACCACAGGAGGGGAATTATCGGAAGCGTAACACGTATATCTTAGCCCAGGATGATGCTGGTGCATCGACGCACGAAATTAGTGAGACGCTTGGTTGTGCATAGCGCGCTGTACTGAAGATTGTCGCGCGATGGAAACCGACCATTTACCATAACAGGAGCGACCGTATGGGCCGCGCCCCTAATTTAACTAGTAGAGATTATTGTCGACTTCTTATCATCGTCAAGAAATATCCTACAATCGAGTACAGCGCTCTCCGTACGGCCGCGGACCTTGACGGTGATGACACCACGGGTCTGATTTCGAACTATCGCCTGCGCACTTGCAAGTACAAACTACTCTGAGTATAGAGCCGCCCGGAGGCCCAGAATCAAAGCGAGTACTGCCAGAATTCGCCGTAAGTAGGCTCTATAATAGACTAATTTGACTAGGATCGTAGTACTCTAAAGTTCAGCGTTAAGTGCAGTATTGCCCGCAGATCTAGCTGCAATCCTCGCTGTGTTTAGCGTTTACTAGCTGATAACTAGAGGTATAAGATAGTAGAAAATGAGGAGACTAGCTAGCAGCTAGCTCGTATAATTTAGACCACGATTTAATTAACTCTAGGGGTAGAATGGGGCGTAGTTATCTAGTAATTATAACCCGCAATATAGCAACAACGCGTAATAGCTATACAAGCCTTAGCTATACTAAGGCTTTCGAGGAAGGACTCCGCGATAATTATAAATAAGGCAATCTGTATCTGTAGGATAACGCATTAACGTATACTGCCTATCGCTTAAGGGAGTAGCTAGAGCTTTACAGTGTTTATACTATCGATTAGCTACTATATTTACCTAATGTTAACCTAATAGGACACTTGTAGTATAGTCTTAAAAAAGGACTTTATAAGCGCAAACCTTATGTTAAATATAGGGGACTTAGAAAGTAAGTAGGCTGAGTTTAGGATAGGCTTAAAGGAGGCGTGGGCTGCCATACTGGAAAAACTAGTACGCAGCCTTATTACATCTATGTTATAACGTATTAGCATAATTCCTTAAGCAAGAGGCTACTAGAAACGATATTAAGGCAATTGCGAACAATTCTTTCGTTTCGGAATTTTATTTAGAGCTACTTTGATGTAGTTGAGTTGAGTTGAAATGTGTGAGATTAACCAGGCACCCTCTTGTTTTGAGATTTTCTGGGTTCGTGGCCCGTAGGTTGCGGTCGACTAAACTTTTGGCGTGGAACTGTATTATGCCCGGCTTATAAGCAGGCTTCTGTCCTAGACAACTCTACAAGTCACCTCGCTTTAGCCAAGAAGGAGGGCTGTCAAATTTGAGTGAAATTAGCACTCTAATCGTAACCTAATTATTCAGCTTACGAATTTACATAGTTCTTGATACATGGCTTAGATCCTAGTTTGCCACGTTTTCGCAACCGGCCGGGCTTATTACAATGTCCAACATGGAGTCAGCACTGTGGTAAGAAGACCTCGATCTAGATGTTTAATACTCACACTATCCCCCCTACAGCTATGTATGTGCTATTTCTATATATTGTGCAAGTAGTCTATCCGTAGGTGCGTCAACTCTTCTAGCTTTCTACTCTCGTCTTATGCCTCCAAGGATCGCTAATATTACATAATAATAAACAGAGATGTATATATGCATGGTAAGCAGGGGAAAAGCAGCGCTGCATTACGAAGAGATATGATATGCAGATCGGGACTGTATTTGTCTGCCGTAGCAAGCAGTAAATCCTTTACGTAAGGCGCTGAGCAGATAGACAGTGGGTAAGTAATTGTACGAACCAACTTTGCAGGTAGTATACGCCGGCCTGTTACAACCACATGCCTAGGTTGATATATAATGTTCGAGCAGTTAATCGACTCGAAGTTGCCCATTGTATCTTCCGCTCCTTTACATTCTTGCATGTTAAGAGCAAATTAGTCACTGCCGCACACAAAAACATATCATGTTATAAGCGCAGATACCTACCTGCTAGTGTGACCTGGTGGGTACGGGGCGATTTATGTCCGGCTGAGGAAGTAGAAGGCGTTGGATGGGCTGTCTTAGGGGTGCTCATGCCACGCGAAGAGAGCCATCGGAACTGCCCTTACAGGCTAATTACATTATATTCGTTATTGAGTTCTCGAACATGATTACATTCATGGCCATGCGCCGATAGTCTTGAATGTTCTCAGTCGATATCGACCGGAACGAGCCGTACGTATGAAGATACGAAGGAGGCACCTAGCACTTACTTAGTAAGCAAGGCTGCGCAGTCACAGCGCGAGCGCGCCTCCCCGTACCTGCATATGTAAGAACCCGAGTAATAAACGCGCCCGGTAATCGATCTTAACGTGGTGGGCCCAGTCTTGGCAGAAGATGCGGACTACCGACATTAAGGCTCACGTGCGCATGTTCTACATGACTGCGCCGCGCGCATTCGATGCGTCTTGCAACCAAGTCAAAACCAAGCTAACCTTTTTCCAGGTGGAAAAATGGTCTTATGTTACCACGTAGCAACTGTGCAATGGCTGCTCATTCTACAGTCTATCGGGTCCCAATCACACAACACATTGTACTAATCGACCGCCGTCTCTTCGAGTCATAACGGCGATCGAAGAATGATGGTCCTCCATCAAATGCGCCCGCAACAATTCCCGCCCCATAGCTCGACGAGATCTGGGTCTTTCAATGCAGCGCTGCATTCTTTGTAGACGAGCCTTCCAACCCCTAGCCACACCCCAGATGGCGTTCTCAGTAGAGCACTGTTCCCGGGCGTTACACAACCAACTTCGTTCTGGAAGATGATGGGGGAATAGAATGTGGTGTGCACGTTCGGACCCAACCAGATGCTTCGTGTAATTTTCCAGGAATGACACTGTCACAAGATCTGTCTGACTCAATAAGATCTAGCCAGTAACCAGGTCTCCATCAGTTAGTATTTTGACATGCTTGCTTTAAGTTAAGAAGATGCGCTGAATGTCTTGGAAGTCAAGCTTGCTGGGCCGTAACGACTATGCAACCAGTCTGTGGCAGACTAAACGGGTATTTGATTCCGGTTTGGTCGGTGATAGGCTGCATGGCGTGGCGACATGTAGCCAAAAAAGCTATCTACAGCCCAGACTGCTATCACGCCACGATATAAAAGATGTAGTGATGATTATATAGTATATATGTATGCATAGATAACTCGTAGGTCTCGGGCATGGAGGGGTGTCTTGTGCATGGACGGTTTGCCTATCCACCCCCATCGTGACCATCGAGCGAGTGGTGTCAACCTGCAGTGCTTCTAAGCTGCTCCTATATTTGCTCATTACCTGACTGCCCTTCTGTTCGCACTTGGAAAAGCCAATGAATGGTAGAGGGATTTTTCATAAGTAGTAGAAGCGCTATTCATAGTATTTGGAGGAGCTGATTGTACGGCTGCTCTTTTGAAGTGAAGCACTTGTAGTTGTCTCCATGGTCGTAGCAATAAGGGAACCAAAATCATATTTAACTAAGATCTACTAACCAAAATCCGAACTGTGCAATTTGATCCCACATCCTGCGAAATAGTGCAAATAACTAGAAACAAGCGCCAACAAATACAAATGAAAATAAGCACGATGCTCCTATCTAGTTGAAAACAATCTTGTTATGAATGAGTAGTGCGAGCAAAATTTCCTTTGCTCAATCGCTGGCCGGAGCCCTACCACTTGCCGCCATGTCCGTTATCTGCGTGATCGAGTGATTGCTACTACAATGTCGATTGGCCAAGATAGTCGCCAAGGTGTCCTGGAATCGGCCAAACAGTGTTCTTGCGAGCTCATCAGGAATTCGATCCACAGCAAATGCAAGGCTCGCAGAGATGGCGCCATGTTCATCCTCTACAGTCTCGATGGCAAAATCAACAGATGCGTAGGGGTCTTTTTGGCTGACAAAAGCGTTCCTGTAGACCGTCGCACCGAGCGACATGTCTTGCTTTGACGCCTTCTGATGATTCACCATGCTGACGCGTAGATCTTCTGCCTCTGCTTGTGACCAGCCCATACAGCGCTGAGCGATCTGCTGAAATTCGAGGCTTTCATTTTGCATACTGTCGATCTGCTGCTGCCTGATTTGTTCGAGCAGTGTCTGCAGTGTCCACTCTGGTTCGTATGCGACACGACATGGCACCGCCCTTGCGCAGCATGCGACGACGCCCGCGACTGAAGGATGCACTGTGCTCCGTCCAGAAGATATTTCGGCAAAGACGACATCGTGAGTTGCCACGTGCTGGCTCAACACTATTGCCCAAGCCGCTTTGACAGCTACAGCGACTGTGAAGTCTGATTGGCCGCTTCTTGACAGTTTTATCGGCTCGCTCAAAAGCAGACCCAGTCGTGAGACCCGCGGTTCGGTACGTCCACTAACGCTTGGAATGACAGCTCCGCAAAGAAGCTCGCGCCAGTGGTCTTCGGTTTCTTGTGTTGTCCTGGCTTGCAGACTATGGAAGTACGATCCGACAGGAATGAAAATGCCTTTGACTTCTCCGGCAAAGATGGCTTCCAACTCTGACCACACCTGGTGCAAGGTAGCTCCATCGTAAAGCGCGTGTGAGATGCGGAACACAATGCGATGTTGGTCCTTGGCAACGACGATGGCTACATCGAACATTGGTCGTGCAAGGGTTGGCGCTGCGAACATATCTTGTTCTAGTGATCGTTGACAGAAGCTATCAAGACCTTCATTGGTCTGGAAAATGCGGACTTCTGGTTGCCATTTCGCGTAGACGACTTGCACGAATTTCTGCCCGCTGGATCTCGCGAATCCAGTCCGAAGTGCCTCGATTCTAACGACCAGCTCAGAAACTGCCTGTGTCAATTTGTGCGGGTCGCAACGACCGCCCGCGTCAAAGGCGAAATAGTTCAATTGCCTGCGTTCGGGTTCCATGTTCTCTCTGATGATTTGAGCCTGGAAATCTGTTGTTGGCAGCATGTCGAGCACATCCAGTTCTTGTCCGAGCGAGGTATCAGAAAGCACGTTTTCAAGGATGCTTGATCGTTCTTCCTGTGAGATAAGCGCGAAGGGCTTGTATTGTGCGCTTTCGTCAATGTCCGCAGTGATCCATTTCGCCATATCAGAGAGGACGGGGTAATTGAAAATCTCGGGTACAGAAAGTCGCAATCCGCGTTTCCGTAGCTGTTGAATGAGGGCCATCGCAGTGATAGAATCGCCGCCATGGTCGAAGAAACTGTTCGTCCGTGATAGAGCCATATTATCGAGGCCAATGCAGGTCGTCCATAATTCCGAGAGTAGTTGCTCCATAGCGCCAAGAGGCGGTTGATAAACCTGGGACTTGGCTGTGTATTCCAGCCATTTTTCTGATGGTATGGACTCCAGTAAGATACCAACCGATCGGCGGTCCATTTTACCACTGTCATTGAGTGGAAACGCGTTGATGGCCAGGAACGCTGAGGGTATCATGTACCTGGGCAGACTGTCGCGGAGAGATGTCTGGAGGGACTCGAAGCGTTTCTGTTGCTCAGGGTCGGGGGTGATTATCGAATGTCTTGGAGCTTCCTCGATATTGCTATCGGATGTGGTGGATTCGATGACAGCAACTAGGACCTGTCCCTTCTTGGAGACATAAGCGTGCTTCGCGTCTGGCAGTAGACGTACGATCTCGCTCTCAATCTCGCCGATTTCCACCCGCTGGCCGCGGATCTTAACTTGCGTATCGCGACGGCCCAGGAAGGTCAGCGAGCCATCCGTATTCTGCTGTACCATGTCTCCGGTACGGTACATGCGCCGGCCTGGACCGAGGGATAGATCGAGCACAAACGCAGGATCTGTGACGAAGGCAGCGGCTGTCTTGATAGGGTCGTTCAAGTAGCCGCGCGAAAGGAGGGGACCCTCTATGAGAAGCTCGCCCGGCGCGCCGATAGGAACAAGGCGGTCAAGATTGTCTGGGTCGACCACCCAGTCGCCTCCAGCGATCTTCTGCCCAACGTTTGCTGCAGCCGCAGGATCTTGTATCGGTGGACTGCAATGGAACACGATGGATGCTTCGGCTGGCCCATAACCGTTGATTACTGCAGCATTTTTATTCCACCTGTGAACGACGCCTGCATCAACGGCTTCTCCAATAAGCACAAGCGTTTTCAGCGTGGGGAGCTGCTTTGGATCTAAGAGCCGAGCGACTGTAGGTGTCACATTGGCATATGTCACCTGGAAGGCTTGTGTTGTCTGATTGAGGTTCGACAGACGCTCGTCTTCGGAGGGCGAGCAAACGCAGCCACCAAAAGCAAGAGTTGCAAATATGTCAGAGATACTGACATCGAAGGTGAAAGCTGCGAACTGGAGAGTGCGTGTGGAGGATGACAGTCCCCATAATGGTGCGTGAGCCAAGATGCTTGTTACAAGACTGCCATGCTCGAGCACGACGCCTTTGGGCTTGCCCGTGCTTCCAGAGGTGAAGATTACCCATGCCACGTTCTCGGGCCGTACAGACGGGCAGACTGTAGTAGACGCTTCAGACGTCAATGCTTGGGTGACAGGAGCCGCTTCGAGGAAGGAGTCTACTGCAAGCAGAGGCACTTGGGCTGCCAGCGCGGCTAGCCGCTGCCTGTGGGCACGATCGACGAGCACGATCGGAGCGGAGATATCTTTCACAATAAGCTCGATACGACCCAGCGGGTGCCCTACTCCGAGAGGCACTACAGCTCCGCCAGCCCGAAGAATGGCTAACATGGCCACTATAGTCCACTTTGATTTATCCATGCAAAGCGCAACCATCACTTCTGGACCCACGCCGCACCCAGCCAGATGGTGTGCCAGCCGACGGCTAGCCACATCGAGCTCCGCGTATGTTAGCTCACCATTCCACGCGCAGATAGCTGAGGCTGTCGGCTGAGCGGTGATATGGTCTTGTACTAGTTCGTGAACGCAGCGCTCGATACGTGGCGGCATGATCGCGTTCCACTTGTACAATTGTGCCGTATCTTCCGGCGAAAGCAGCCTGAGGTTTTTTAGGGGCTGATCTGCGTTCTCACAAATGCCACGGACGGCTTGTATGAGACTATGGACGAGTCTCGCAGCTGCTGCTTCTGAGAGCACCGCTGTTGAGTATTGTATATTGATCTCAAGTCGTGCTGGTGTCACGTCGACGCCAACGTTCACGTCATACTCCGTCGGATCCTCCCAACCTAGACCTTCGATAGTGATCGCTGTTTCATCAGAACTAGTCGGGGATTGCCGCTTGTATGACAGGGTACTGTTGAATAGCGGTTGGCTTCTAGATAGACCAAGTTCATGCTGGATAGCCGCAAGTGATACCTGCTGGTGATCAAACGCTTCGATAGATTGGCGTTGAAGTTCGCGTGCTGTCTCTGATACACTTGCACTCCAATTTAGCTGAAGGTGGCACACGAGCATATTGATCATGGGTCCCACTAGCTCATCTACCCCCGGGATAGGCGCGTCACGGCCACTTGACAAATTGCCGAAGCTGACATTGTTCGATCCTGTGTATCTGGCGAGTACCAGAGCCCAGGCGAGTTGACATATACTGGCGATTGAGACACCATGTGTATCTCGGAAACGATGGAGTATAGCCAGGTCGTCGAACCGTGTGAAGACCTTTGCAAGCTGTGCATTGTTGGCTTCATGTGGTGGGTTTTGCAGTGGTACAATACACGACTCGGCTTTTTTCAGCAGGGTGTTCCAGTACGAAATGTTGTCCTGCGGTTTTCGTTCCTCAAGGAAGGTGATGTAGGCACTGTATTGGGAGCCGCCACCCTGAATCGTGCCCCCATAAGCATCGATGAGGTCGCGGATGATCAGAGCTAGCGAGGAAGCGTCTACAAGGGAATGGCTGATATCCAGGCGACAGTAGACGTTCCCCGTGGTCGTCGTCAGACAAATCAGGCGGTGTGGTGGGGAGCGGAAGTCTGAAAGGTTGAGTGTCGGCTGCGAAGATAGCCAGTCCGCCACGACGTCGTCCGATATTCCGTCTACCTGGACGATTTGGCAACTAGGCTCCCTGAGGACGATTTGGACGAATTTCTCTTGGCCTGGCAGTGGTTCTAGCAAGATAGTTCGAAGAATTGAGTGCCGTGCAATAACCTGATGCCACGCTTTGATGAGCTCCTCTGCGTTCACCGGCTGCAGAGATCTTTTCGATGCAACAACTCGACACGTTTGTTGAATGCAGTATGTTGACGGCGATTGGAGTTGCGTGAGCAGAATGCCTTGCTGGAGTGGCGAGCAAGGAAGAATGTCTTCAATTTCGTTAGTGGAGGAGAGACCGATAGCAGGCATGAAGTTCCTCTCCACAACAGCCATGTCATTGTCGGAGAGATTCATAAGCGGGAAATCAGTAGCAGTAGCTGTTGGCGCTGTCCTGACCAGCTCGTGTACCAAGGTACTTATGACATTCACATATGCTTGAGCCCACTGCTGGATAGCTGTCTGATGCCGCGCTTGTTGGCTAAAACGAACGTTGATCAGTAATTCATCGGCCTCGACAGTAACGGAGACATCGAGCGCAGCAAAGAGCTTGACTAGATCACCGACTTCAGACGCTGCACCAGTATTGTCATCGTCGTTGTTGAAATGGAACAGCGCGTCGTCTCGCTCTGTTTGTTGGAATCGTCCGATGTAATTAAAGACAATTTCAGCTGGGCTGTGATGCGCAAACGCTTCCTGTCCATGGGCAGTTAGGAAGCGGCTACCGAAGTACGGTACGCCACGACCGGGAATGCGCCGTCGCTGGTCCTTCACCTGTCTGACAATGCGAACAGCACCGTTCGTGCCTAGCTCCGGGAGAAGTGGAGTCATTGTTGTAAACCAGCCAACGGTATCCGATACATCGGTTTCATCATCAGTAGCCTCGCGGCCATGCCCTTCAGTGAAGACTGCGGGAACAGGACGGTCTTCAAAGATCTCCTTGAAGGAGATAAATAGAGCAGCAAGCAGGATCTCCAACGGCTCCGTTTTGAGCGCAGTATTGGCGCTACTAAAGAGGAGTGAGGTTGTATCAGAGTCGCACTTGGACTGAACGCTGGTCAGACTGCCCCAGGTAGCTTGGCCGGGTGTAAGACCCCAGTAATCCCAGTTTGGTTTCGGCACCGCAAAGTGCAAGGTGTTCGGGATCTCCAGTGTGCTCAGCGAGCGGCGTTGCCTCTCTAGCCATATTGGGAATGCCAGGCTAGTTGCGTTTTGCACCCTCTGGTGGACGAGAAGGTCTTCCACATCTCGAAGAAGTATTCGCCAGGATACAAGGTCAATCACAAGATGGTGGGCGGCCAAATGGAGGACTTGTCTATCTTTCCGTTCGAACAAATCCACTGTGAATACTGGGCCATACTCAAGGTCAAGCGTAGCGTGAGACTGCGCGATAGTGCGGTTCATGGACTCTGCGTCAGCTGCGACATGCGTATTGAAACGGTAGGATCCAGTCAGCTCTTTCTCGATCCACTGCTCCCAGCCATTTGTCTGACTATGCCGGAAGCGAGCTCGGAGCATGGCGTGTTTGGTGACAGCAACATCAAGTGCCTCAACTAAAGCTGATCGCTCTATTCGACGAGTACTACGCAGCGAGACGCTTTGAACATAACGGTGTTCGCCTTTAGCGTGAAGTGAATCTGCGGCGATATCGTTAAAGTACATCTGTTGAATAGGTGATAGCGCGAAGGGTCCATTAGACAGTCGTGCTGCGTGATCCGTGTCCCCGCCTATCTGGGCTTTGGCTGCCAGCTGGGGTATTGTTTGACTTTCGAGGACTTTGCGCACACTGAGGAGGATGCCACGAGCTCGGCTAGCAGAGACGACCTGCATTGCTGTAATTGAATCGCCACCAAGACTGAAAAAATTGGCCGAATGTGTTATGTTGGAGAGCGGTACGCTGAGAACTTCGCTCCATATCCGCCGTAGTTGTCGTTCAACGGGCGTGGCTGTCTGATCGTCCACATTTCCAGTGTCACTGTTCGTGCTATTGAGTTCGGCAACCTCGTCTGGTGATAAGGACTGTACCCATCGAGTGAGCGTAGAGCGATCGGTCTTCCCAGAAGCGTTTACTGGCACAGCAGCTAGAGGGATCCATATGCTCGGGACCATGTAGTGCATAACCTGCTGTGATAAGCTCTGCTGCACCTCCTTCAGTCGTATTCGTGCTTCTTCCCGCTGCTCTTCAGGGATCCGTTGAGCAGTAGCGTACTGGTGGCGTTCGGAAGTCGAGCTCTCTCCCAGAACGACAGCAGCAACGAGGCGACCTGTCATGTGACCTTGACGCACATAAAGAACGACAGCCTCATGCACGCTTTCCTGCTTACCAATGTGGTACTCAATTTCGCCTGTTTCAACACGCTGGCCACGGATTTTGATCTGTGAATCTATGCGGCCAAGGTAGACCAGCGTGCCGTCCTCGGTTTGACGGACCAAGTCGCCGGTGCGATACATTCGCTGGCCAGTAACAAGGCCTAGATCACGTACGAAGGCCGGGTCTGTCACGAATGCAGCAGCCGTTTTGACCGGGTCGTTGAGGTATTCGCGCGCCAACAGTGGACCTCCAATCAGGAGCTCTCCAGGTGCGCCACGTGGAACCAGCTGTCCGATACTGCGAGGATTTACAATCCAAGTAGCACCGGCGATCGCCGTCCCTATATGCAGAGCTACTGAGCTATCTGCAACCTTCTTACATGTCGAGTGTATGCAGCACTCCGACGGCCCGTAAGCGTTTATAACGGTAGCGTGCTCTATCCATTGATCGACAACCTTTGGTTGAACGGCTTCTCCCATCAATATCATGATTCGTACACTGGGAGTCTCCTGAGGCCGGACGAGTGCAGCTACAGTCGATGTCAAGGTGGCCAACGTCACCCTTGATTCTGCTAGGTAGGCTGTGAGCCGGTTCATACGATCCTCTTCGGAGGGAATACAGGTAGAGGCTCCGAACGCAAGAGCTGTAATGATCTCTTGGATAGCAGCGTCGAAGGTGAAAGCTGCAAATTGCAATAGACGGTCGTGCGATTGTATATCGAGTCGACGACCGTGGTAGAAGATACTTGTCGCAAGAGATCCATGTTGAAGTACGACACCTTTAGGCCTGCCGGTGCTGCCAGAAGTGTAAATGACCCATGCCACATGCTCGGGCCCAACGGAAATGCAGGGCTCGGCGGTAGGTACAGGCGTGGCTGGTGCAGTTTCCAAGAATGAGTCAATGGCCAACAGCTGCGCACGCGCTGCCAAAGGTTCCAGCCGCTGCTCATGAACACGGTCGACGAGTATGAGTGGTGTGGCAATATCTTCGACGATGCCCTTGATACGTGCCAATGGATGCTGCACTCCGAGAGGGACGACAGCTCCGCCAGCTCGCAGGATGGCCAGCATAGCTATCACCCCTAATTTCGACTTGTCCATACACATGCCGACCATGATGTCTGGGCCCACCCCTCGCTCGGCCAGGTGGTAGGCCAGCCGGCGACTAGCATCATTTACCTCGCTGTACGTCATCTCCCCATCCCATGCGCTGACTGCCAGTTCATCCGGCCGAGCAACCATCTGGTCCAGCACAAGATTGTGAACGCAGCGGTCGAGGCGTTTCGGCACGGTGGAGTTCCACCTGCAAATCTGTGCTGTATCCTCGACTGAAAGTAAGTTGAGCTGGCCGAGCGAATGTTCAGCGTTTTCGCACACAGTGCGGATAGCTAGCACTAGGTTCTGGGCGAGTCTCGTAGCCGCTGAAGCTGACTGGGCTGCGGTCGAGTATTGAATCGCTAGTTCGAGTCCAGTTTCCGCCACATCGATGTTGACATTGATATCGTACTCTGTTGGGTCCTCAGAGCCCAAGCTGTCAACGACGATTCCGGCTTGCTTCAAGCTAGGGGAGATTCGCTGCCGCTTATACGAAAGCGTACTGTTGAAAAGCGGCTGGTTCCTAGAAAGGCCCAGTTCATGTTGGATAGCTGCGAGGGAGGTCTGCTGATGATCAAAGGCCTTGACAGACTGTCTTTGCAGCTCACGCGCTGTGTCAGATACCTTTGCAGTCCAATCTAATTGAACATGACAAACAAGCATGTTTATCATAGGACCAACCAACTCCTCTACTTTAGGGATAGGTGCATCACGACCGCTCGAGATGTTACCAAAGCTCACATTGGTCGACCCAATCTGCCTTGCAAGCACTAGAGCCCAGGCGAGCTGACAGATACTGGCGATAGAAACGCCGTACGCATCGCGGAAACGATAGATTGTTGCAAGATCTTCAAGCTGAGTAGAAACTCTCGCAAGCTGCGCGTGTTCGATGCTGTGCAGGGGCTCTTGTGGAGGTACAAGACACGGGTTGGCGGTGCTCAGCATCTCTTTCCAATACACGAGGTCATCTTGTGGATTTCTCTCGTCCAGGAAGGCAACGTAAGCACTGTATTTGGAGCCACCTTCAGCTGGCAAAGCATCCTCGTAGGCGTTGATAAGGTCGCTGAGTATAATTCCTACTGAAGAGGCATCCACAAGTGTATGGCTTATGTCGAGACGGCAGTAGACCTCGCCAGTAGTTGTTGTTAGGCAGGTTAGACGGTGTGGTGGATGGTGGATATCTGAAAGATCAAGTGTGGGCTGCAAGGCGAGCCACTCCGCGACGGCATTGTCCAATATACCGTCCATGTGAACAATGGCGATATCTGGCTGTTTGAGCACAATCTGGATAAATCTCTCTTGACCTGCCAGTGGCTCAAGAAGAATAGTGCGGAGAATGGAGTGTCTCGCAACAACTTGACTCCATGCTTTTAGAAGCCGTTCTGCGCTGACAGGCTGGAGGGAGTTGGATGGCAGAATCCGGCACGTCTGCCGGATACAGTAGGTTGATGGCGATTGTAGCTGCGTGAGCAAGATACCCTGCTGTAAGGGCGAGCAGGGGAGAATATCTTCAATCTCGCTCGTGGACGAGATATTGATGGCGGGAAGGTACTGATTCTCCACCACTTCCATATCGCTATCAGATAGATGCATGAGCTGAAAGTCGGTAGCTGTGGCTACTGGGGCCGTCGTTGTTAGATCTTGAACGAGGCTGCTCACAGTGTTGACGTAGGCTGTAATCCACTGCTGGATCGCTTCCTGGTGCCGTGCTTGGCGACTGAAGCGGACGTTGACTTGTAAAATGTCTGCTTCGACTGTCACGGACACGTCAAGCGCAGCAAGGATCCTGACAAGACCACCAACCTCTGATGCAGTGCCCTCGTCTTGATCATCATCATCATCATCAACAAGATGGAAAAGTGCATTCTCACGCTCCGCCTGCTGAAAACGCCCAGTGTAATTGAAAATGATTTCGGCTGGGCTGTGATGCGCAAAAACTTCGCGTCCAGAAGCGGATAGAAAACGGTTGCCAAAATAGGGTGCACCGCGTCCAGGGATTCGTCGACGCTGATCTTTTACTTGTCTGAGGACATCAACAGCGCTGCGAGTATCGGTCTCTATTGGTACGTGGATCGGAGTCATTGTGGTGAACCAACCAACTGTATCTGACAAGTCGGTTTCGTCGCTAGCTTCACGACCGTGTCCCTCAGTAAAAACAGCTGGTACAGATCGGTCATTGAAGGACTTTTTGAAGGAAAGGAACAGCGCAGCGAGCAGAATCTCAACTGGCTCGGTCTTGAGGGCGGCATTGGCGCTGCCAAACAGAAGCGACGTTGTGTGAGAGTCGCACTCAGCACGGATGCTAGAGACACTATCCCAGGTAGCTTGCCCAAGAGTGAGGCCCCAATACTCCCAGTTCGCCGCCGGGATAGTAACTGGCAAAGAGTCCATCGGCGAGATCTGCGCATTGCCAAGTGAGGTGCGCTGCCTCTCTAGCCAGACAGGGAACGATAAGCTACGTGGGTTTGGTAGTTTGTGATTTGTAAGAAGTTCCTCAATGTCTCGAACAAGGATACGCCAAGACACGAGGTCTATGACGAGATGATGGGCGGCCAGATGGAGGACTTGTTTGTTGCTGTCTTGCCCTTCAATCAAATCGGCAGTGAATACTGGGCCGTGCTCAAGATCAAGCGTAGCCTGGGAGCGGGCAATAGTGCGTTGTATAGACCGCGTGTCAGCAGTTGTATGGGCATGAAGGCGGTATGATCCAGCAAGCTCTTTCTCGATCCACTGCTCCCAACCATGCTCGGTACGCCGGAAGCGGGCGCGGAGCATAGCGTGCTTCCCGACAGCTACATCTAGCGCCTGGGCCAACTCTGCTACTTCTAATCGACGCGTAGGACGGAGTACGACGCTTTGATTGTATCGGTGCTCATCGTCAGCGCGAAGCCCGTTAGCTGATATATCGTCAAAGTAAAGTTGTTGAATTGGCGATAGTGCGAAAGCCTCGTCAGGTATCCGTGCTGCCTGATCAACGTCCTCGGTTGTCTCAACTTCGGCTTGGGAAGCGAGCTGGGGTATCGTCTGGCTTTCGAGGATTTTCCGAACAGTGAGAAGAATGCCGCGGGAGCGGCTAGCCGAGACGATTTGCATGGCTGTAATCGAGTCGCCACCAAGGCTAAAGAAGTTTGTCGATTGTGTTATTTCGCCAAGGCTTACACCGAGCACTTCGCTCCAGATTTGCCGCAGTTGTCGCTCAACGTCCGTGGCGGGCACATAGTTCGCGTCCTCGGACTCGCTTCTAGTCACGGCAGCAATTTCATCTTGTGACAGAGATTGCACCCAACGAGTAAGCGCAAGCCGATCTGTTTTTCCAGAGGGATTGACGGGCACAGCTTGGAGCGGAATCCAGACGCTCGGCACCATATAGTGCATGACTTGCTGTGACACGTTCTGTTGAATCTCCCGTAGTCGCAATTGAGCCGCCTCCATCTTGTCTTCAGTAACGCATTGAACGACATCGCTAGTATACTGATGGCGCCTGACTGCAGTAGTGGTTGAACTCTGCCCTAGGACAACAGTAGCAACAAGACGACCAGCAAGAGGACCTTGGCGTATGTAGAGAACGACAGCATCCTGTACGCCTGTCTGATTCCCCATGTGATACTCAATCTCGCCAATCTCCACTCGTTGCCCACGGATCTTGACCTGATTATCGCGTCGACCGATCATAGTGAGCGAGTTACCAGCATTCTGCTGTACTATGTCCCCAGAGCGATACATGCGACGACCAGGGCTGAGGCCTAAATCTTGAACAAAAGCAGGATCTGTTACGAACGAGGCAGCCGTTTTTGCGGCATCATTCAGGTACCCACGCGCTAGTAGCGGGCCTTCGATTAGTAGTTCACCCGGCGCGCCCAAAGGAACCAGTCGGTTGATGTCAATGGGATCCACAACCCAGAATCCGCTGGACATGGGTGTGCCCACTATTGAAGCTTCCTCTTTTCGGCGGAGAGCGTGACTACATGCGATGAACATGGAACATTCAGACGGTCCATATGAATTGATTACACGAGCAGTGCTGGACCACAGCTCAATGATGCGGGGATCCAGCGGCTCTCCGCCAACTACGAGAGTAGAAAGCCCTGGGTGCTCAGAAGGGTCCAAGAGATTGACTACGGTAGTAGTGAGGTTGGCAAAGTTGGCGCCTGACTTCTGCATGGCGGATGCCAGCTCGTTCATGCGCTCATGCTCGGACGGGATACAGATACAGCCACCAGAGAACAAGGTGGCAAGTATGTCGGAGATACTTACGTCGAATGTATAGTTCGCGAATTGGAAGCACCTGGTGTTCCTTCCCATGGAAAAGAAGCGGAAGTGGGTAGCAACACTGGTGACTATAGCGCCATGCTCGAGCACCACACCCTTAGGTTTGCCGGTACTACCGGACGTAAAAATGATCCACGCCACATTTCCGGACCGCACTGATGAGCAGGGTTTGACAAACGCTTCACCCGTCAATTCTGGGGCCTTCGAAGCCATTTCGAAGAAAGAGTCTACAGCTAAAAGCTGTGTTTGGGCTGTCAGAGTTGCTAGTCGCTGCTCGTGGCCGCGGTCAACCAGGACAAGGGGTGCATCTGTATCTTTGATAATGCCCTCAATGCGAGCTAAGGGATGCTGTACTCCAAAGGGAACAACGGCGCTGCCGGCACGGAGAATAGCCAGCATGGCAACTACGGCCCACTTCGACTTGTCCATGCACAAGCCAATCTTCACTTCTGGACCTACTCCGCGCTCAACCAAGTGGCGGGCTAGTAAACAGCTGGTAATGTCCAAGTCGCGGTATGTCATCTCCCCATCCCATGCAGAGATGGCTGGCGAGTCTGGCTGGCTGGTCATTTGCTCGTGCACAATTTCGTGTATGCAAGTCTCGAGATGTGGTGGTATGATTGAGTTCCACTCGCACAGTTGCGCGCTGTCTTCTGATGATAGTAGTCTGAGGTCTCCGAGTGGTTGATCAGTGTTGGCAGTACGGGCTAGCTGGTCCACAATATGTGCAAACTGGGCAAGCAGTCGTTGGACCTTGTTGTTCTCGAGGACTGTCCGGTCGTAGCGTACTTCGACGTCAGATTTCCGTGTTGACTGATCCACTGTGCATTCGACCGTCAATGCGTACGCATCGAACGCATCCATCGACGTGGCCTCGCGTTCGAGCTCCATATTGAACAAAGAGGTTGCCGACTCGCTTTCCCCAGCTGGCTGAACGACAAAAATGTGGCCTGGATCGAAGTCTGGTCCAAGGCTAGGCACCATTCGTCGGATATTCTGTAGGCCAGTATGCTCAAATGGAATCATCTTTGTTGCACGATCATGTATACTAGCAAGAAAGTCACGTGTAGGCTGGTCCTTCGCAGTAGACACGTGGAAAGGCACAGTCGTAACGGCGGGTGCTACGATGTGTGTAATGCTGTCAACAGGAGCCATGCGTCCAGACAGTACGACATTTATAACGGATTCGTCCGTGCCTGTATGAGCAGCGACTAGCAGCGCCCAGGCTGCACGTAACACTGTAGAGATGGTCGTGGATCCTGTCATTACGGGGACGTCAACCTGCTGGTGTTGTACATCGCATGCGTTGACCTGATGCTGCGGGGATGGCAAGGGCGGATAACGAGTCCAGTTTGCGCCCTGGAAGTGGTTCTGCCAGAAGGTCGCAGTTTGTTCTTTATCCTGCCGCGTCAAGTAACTGATAAAGCGCGACACGGGCACTGAAGGTGAAGGCGCTTCTCCTTTCAGTATTTGCCCAAGCAGCTCCATCGTCTTTATTATGCTCCAGCCATCATATATACTGTGATGTGTGGTCCACACCAAGTATCGATGTGATCCACGGCCGATGATTGCCGTACGATTGAGCGAGGCACCGTAAGCAATAGGGACAGCCCGATCTGCGGCGAGATAGCTTTCCAGTGACGCTTCGTGGGCCTCATCACAAACCGGCTGCCCTCTAACTACAACCTGCAGTGCGATAGCCTGAGCCGAGGGAATTATACGTGTCCGCAGAATCGGCAGCATCTCGACGAGTTGCATCCAGGCAGCCTTCAGCTGCTGTGTAGACAGGTCAGCATGAAGCCGGAAAGCGCGCTGCACTACATAGGCTTCAGGGCGTTGAGCGGTGATAGCCATGAGTCCAGCCTGCAGTGGGCTGCATGGGTAGATGTCCTCAATCTGCTCTGCAGATATGCTACACTGCGCAGCAACATCTGCTAATAGCTGTGAGCGTTCAGCATCACCAGCGTGGGTAAATTCGCGCCAGAGACTCAATGGAGCTGGGTCTTCCGTAACAAGGCCAAGGTGTTTGTTGTCGTTTTCAACTGCGGCTGCAAGATCTTCCAATCGGGGCCAGTGGAATATATCCGCGACAGACAGAGGAATTCGTTGGGCTCGTGCCGCAGCTGTTAGCCTCATGGCTGCAACGGAGTCTCCTCCAAGCTGGAAGAAGGAATCGTTTGTCCCTACTGTCTCTGGTGAGAGCGATAGTATTGTGGCCCAGAGACCCTGCAGCGTCTCTTCCATTGTAGTTGTCGGTACTTTCTTGCTATCGGGTGAGCCATAGAAGTTACTGAGCGCAGTGCGAGGTAACAATCGCAACTGATGCTGAACCGCACGGCGATCTAGCTTACCTGATGCGTTGATGGGCATCATTGGAACCAGTACGATCGACGAGGGAACCATATACGCTGGTAGTACTTCCTTGAGTTGGACGTCTAGCTTGTTCAAAGCTGCCCGGGTAGCATGGGTGATCTGTGGAGGCTCATAAGGCTGCAGTCCTCCGCTCGTCGTGCTACTGTCGTTGATCTGAGTTGACCCGGCTATTGCATACTCGATAACAGCCACTAATATGAGTGGTCCGTCGTCAGCCTCGCCAGCAGGGCGAATCAAGTCGACGACAGTCTCGCGTGCCTCTGGCAGCAGCCGGAGAATCTGACTCTGTACTTCGCCAATTTCTACCCGCTGGCCGCGGATCTTAACCTGCATGTCGCGACGACCAAGGTAGATGAGCGAGCCGTCCAAATTTTGTCTCACCATGTCGCCCGTACGGTACATGCGACGGCCAGGCTGGAGGCCAAGCTCATGAACAAATGCTGGATCTGTAACAAATGCGCTTGATGTTTTGATAGGATCGTGGAGATAACCGCGTGCTAGCTGGGGACTCTCGATAAGAAGCTCTCCTGGTGAGCCAACTGGGACTAACTGTCCGGTATGGGAAGGGTTTACCACCCAGAACGAGCCTGCCAGGGATTTTCCAACATTGCTAGCCTCCGTCTTGTCTACAAGACTATTCGCTGTTGAATGTATACAGCACTCTGAGGGGCCGTACGCATTGATCACATTGGCGTAGCCTATCCATTGATCAACCACCTTTGCTTGAACTGCTTCACCCATTAATACGAGTGTTCGTATGGAAGGCGTCTCCTGTGGCTGCACTAAGCTGGCGATCGTCGAGGTCAAGGTTGTGATCGTGACCTTTGCTTCTGATAAGAACTGAGTGAAGCTATTCATACGTTCGTGTTCTGATGGCACGCAGATACAAGCACCAAAGCAAAGAGTCGTCATGATCTCTTGTATCGAAACGTCAAAGGTATACGCTGCAAACTGTGAGAGCCGGTCATGAGACTGTATACCAAAAGCTGGTCCGTGAGCGAGTATGCTCGTTGCCATAGCGCCGTGCTCAAGCACAACGCCTTTCGGTGTACCAGTACTACCGGAGGTATAGATAATCCAGGCAACGTGTTCTGGTCGTACCAACATGCATGGCTCGGAGGACTGGTCGAGTTCTGGCATCCGCTTTGCCGGGACCGCGTTGAAGAAAGACTTTACGACAAGCAACTCCGTGGAGCCTGCCATTGCTCCTAGCCGCCTCGCATGGGTGCTGTCGACGAGTAGCAACGGCATGTTTGTATCATGGACTATGCCCTCGATGCGAGCCAGCGGATGTTGCACCCCGAGAGGGACTACCGCACCACCAGCGCGGAGGATTGCCAGGATGGCTACAATGGCCCACTTCGATTTATCCATACAGTGACCGACCATGATCTCGGGGCCTACCCCGCGCGCGGTCAGATCATTAGCCAGGCGACGACTAGCATGTTCCAGCTCGCTATACGTCATTTCTCCATCCCAGGCGCTGATGGCGAGCGCGGCGGGCTGAGTGACCATCTTGTTAACCACAAGTTCGTGGATGCACCGGTTAACCCGGGGCGTTATACTTGCGTTCCACTTGGACAACTGGGCCCTGTCATCTGCTGCTAGCAAGATGAGATTCTTGAGCGACTGATCGGTATTGGCATTACGCGCTAGCTGCTCCGCAGCGTGGGCAAACTGCGCGAGGAGACGCTGTGCTCTATCAACGTCAACCACAGCGCGGTCATAGCGTAATTCGACTTCAACATCCCCTGCTCTTTGATCTACTGTACATTCCACCGTGAGCGCATAGGCATCAAAAGCCTCCAGGGAGGTGGCTTCGCGTTCGAGCTCCATGTTGAAGAAAGATGTTGTCGAGGACGCGCTTTCTTTAGTGGGCTGCACTACAAGAATATGGCCTGGGTCGAAGTCTGTTCCAAGGCTAGGCACCATCTGTCGAATATTCTGGAGACCAGTGTGCTCGAATGGAATCATATCTGTCGCACTGTTTTGGATGGCATTGAGAAAATCTCGCACAGATTGATCATGCTTCGCTGAGACATAAAAGGGGACAGTAGTGACAGTCGGCGCTAGTAGCTCTGTGACACCTTCAATAGCAGCCGTACGCCCTGACAGAACAACGTTAATGATAGTTTCGTTGGCGCCGGTATAAGCAGCGACCAGAAGGGCCCATGCCGCTCGCAGCACAGTGGCCATCGTGGCCGGTCCTGCGGTCAGAGACACATGAAACTGACGGTGCAGCACATCACTTGGGTCTACTTGGTGTTGTGGCGATGGCAGAGCCGGAAAGCGACACCACTCAGCGTTTTCGAGGTGCTTCTTCCAGAATGCCGTTGTCTTTTCCCGGTCCTGTCGCGCGAGGTAGCGAATGAAGCGCGACACTGGAACGGACGGTGATGGCGTTCCTCCTCTTAGTATCTGCCCTAGGAGGTCAATCGTTTTGACTATGCTCCAGCCATCGTATATACTATGATGCGTTGTCCACACAAAGTATCGTTGAGTCCCATTGTCCACAACTGCTGTACGGCTAAGTGGGCCGCCATATGTGATATAAGTTGCGTGATCTGTGGCGAGGTAATCTTCCAGCGATGTCTCCATGTACCAAACCGGTTGCTCTCGTATGACGACTTGTAGGGCAACAGCATGTAGTGAGGGGATCATGCGCGTCCGTAGGATTGGAAGCATGTTCATGACGGTTGCCCATGCTTTCTTCAGCTGCTCCGTAGCAAGGTCTGGATGCAGTCGAAATACCCGCTGCATGACGTAGGCCTCGGGACGCTGAGCAGTGATAGCCATAAGTCCAGCCTGTAGAGGGCTGCAGGGATAAACATCCTCGATCTGATCGACGGATACACTGCACTGCTCGGCGACGTCTGTCAACATTCGTACTCGTTGAGCGTTGTTCGTCCCTGAAATATCTGGCCACAGGCTGAGTGGGGCGGGGTCTTCTTCAACGAGGCTGTGTTTGCACTCCTTCTCCATTGCTGCTGCAGCGTCTGCAAGACGGGGGAAGCGGAAGATGTCAGCAACTGACAGCGGGATCTGTTGTGCACGAGCTGCAGCTGTGAGCTTCATAGCTGTCACTGAATCTCCTCCAAGCTGGAAGAATGAATCGTTGATTCCGACAGCCTCTGGAGCAAGCGTTAGAGCTTCGGCCCATAGAATTTGCAGCTTCTCTTCCATCGCAGTAGTTGGCCCTTCTTTCTTGCTGCCAAGGGAGCTAGAAAAGTTGCTCAGCACATCGCGAGGCATTAGGGCCAGCTGCTCCAACACAGCACGTCGATCGAGTTTTCCAGAAGCGTTGATTGGGATCTTTGGAGCCAATAAAAGTGCTGTTGGAACCATGTAAGCTGGTAATACCTGCCGAAGCTGGGCATCCAGCTTGTCTAATGCTTTCCGAGCAGCATCAGGGATCTTCAAAAGCTCGTACAGTTTAAGTCCTGTGCTGCTGCTACTCGCATTACTCATGCTGGTGGTGAGGGGGTACTCGATAACCGCCACCAGCATCAGCAGTCCATCGTGGGGCTCGCCTGCTGGGCGCAAAACATGGACCATAGCCTCGCGTGCTTCTGGAAGCAGGCACACAATCTGGCTTTCTATCTCGCCAGTCTCCACGCGTTGGCCGCGAATCTTGACTTGAGTATCACGCCGGCCTAGATAGACCAGGGAGCCATCACTCAAGTTTTGCCGTACCATGTCTCCAGTACGGTACATGCGTCGACCGGAGCGGAGGCCGAGCTCCTGCACAAATGCTGGATCGGTCAAAAATGCGCTAGCTGTCTTCATAGAATCATTGAGGTAGCCCCGTGCCAGTTGGGGCCCCTCGATAAGCAGCTCGCCAGGCGCGCCGAGCGGGACCAACTGTTGGATATTGGTTGGGGAAGCGACCCAGAACACACCTGCTAGCGGCCTGCCTATATTACTCGCCTCCGCTCTGTTTGTGACAGTATTTGCCGTCGAATGTATGCAACATTCAGAGGGTCCGTAAGCGTTGATGATCTGGGCGTGTTCCCCCCATTGGTCAACAACTTTTGGTTGTACTGCTTCACCCATAAGGACCAGCGTGTGCACAGTTGGTGTACTATCTGGCTTTACTAAGCTAGCGATAGTCGAGGTCAATGTAGCTATGCTGACTTTGGCGTCTGCTAAAAAGCGAGATAGGTCGTTCATGCGGTCATCTTCCGACGGCACGCAGATACAGGCACCGAAAACCAAAGTCGTCATTATTTCCTGGATGGAAACGTCGAAAGTGAATGCTGCGAATTGCGACAAGCGATCATGGGGCTTTATACCAAAAGCAAGCCCATGGGCGAGGATACTTGTGACAATGGCACCATGCTCAAGCACGACACCCTTGGGGTTGCCAGTGCTGCCGGATGTATAGATGATCCAAGCCGCGTTCCAATGTTGCGCGACTGTGTGCGGCTCGACGGATATCGTTGCGATTGGAGTTGACTGATCGGCTTCGAAGAAGTCATCCACGGTAAACAACTGCGTATGAGATGCAAGCGGCGCTAGTCGCATCTTGTGGGTCTGATTGACTAGAACAAGCGGTGCCGATGTGTCTTGCAGGATCGCCTCGATACGACCAAGAGGGTGCTGCACTCCGAGGGGGACTACGACGCCGCCGGCGCGAAGGATAGCGAGCATAGCTACAACGGCCCAACGCGACTTATCCATGCATAGCCCAATCATCATCTCTGGGCCTACTCCGTGCGCAGCCAGACAATCAGCTAGACGACGACTAGCTTCCTCTACCTGGCTATATGTCATCTCTCCGTCCCAGGCGCTAATTGCGAGTGCCGTTGGTTGGGTCGCCACCTTCTCAAGCACAAGGTCATGAATGCAACGTTCGATGCGTGGCGGGGTGGCTGAGTTCCACTTGGAGAGCTGCGCGCTGTCATTAGATGACATTAGCTGAAGCTGTGCAAGAGGCAGCTCTGATCCTGCGTTCAGAGCTAGCTGCTGTGTGATGCAGTCAAATAGGGAAAGCAGGCGGTGCGCATCAGAAACTGGCACGATCGCCTCATCGAAACGAAGCTCCAATGTGATATCGCTCGGTTTCTCGCTAACCGTACATTCGACCGTTAGCGGGTAGGCGTCAAGAGCGTCTTCGGAGGGCCCTTCGCGTTCCAAGGGCAGATCAGACATCGATGTCGCTGTGGCACTCTCTCCGACAGACTGGACTACAAAAATGTGGCCAGGATCAAAATCTGACCCAAGGCTAGGTACCATTCGCCGGATATTCTGGAGTCCAGTATGCTCATAGGGGATCATTTCTGTGGCCTCCGCATGTATACTAGCCAGGAAGTCTTTCACAGACCAATCCTGGGTTGTAGAAACATGAAAGGGTACAGTTGTAACTGTTGGGGCTATGAGATCTGTGATGCCCTTAACAGCAGTCATACGTCCAGATACTACGACATTAATGACGGCTTCGTCTATACCCGTGTGAGCGGCAACGAGGAGAGCCCAAGCGGCGCGCAGCATTGTGGACGTTGTAGCAGATCCGGTCATTACTGGGATATGAAGCTGGTGGTATAGTATCTTGCCTGGCTTCGTTTCGTGCTGCGGAGATGCTGACAGGGCCGGATACCGAGCCCAATTCACACCAGAGAGATGTTTCTGCCAGAATGCAGTAGTCTGTGTCTGGTCTTGCCTTGCTAAGTAGCCAATAAAGCGTGAGACTGGCACTATAGCTGTCGGTAGCTCTGCTCCTCTTAGGATTTGCGCAAGCAGTTCCATTGTCTTGAAGACACTCCAGCCATCGTATACACTATGATGCGTCGTTCACACAAAATACCGATCCCCGTTACCTATGATCGCTGTGCGGCTGAGTGGGCCGCCGTAGGTCATGGGAGTTGCAAGATCTGTCGCGAGGTAATCATCTAACAAAGATCCATCGTGCCAGACTGGATCCTGTCGAACGACAACCTGCAGCGCGATTGCATGGACGGAGGGAATGATGCGTGTCCGTAAAATAGGCAGAAGTTTGACCAGTTGCTCCCAAGCCTCCTTCAGATGCTGCGTAGACAAGCATGTCTTGACTCGAAAGACACGTTGAACCACGTAGGCACTGGATTGCTGGGCCGTAATGGCCATTAAGCCAGCCTGAAGCGGGCTGCACGGGTAGATGTCCTCGATTTGCTCAGGAGTGACGCCGCATTGCGAGGCGACGTTGGCGACCAGTCCCGGCCGCTCGGCTTCGGCGTTATCAGCTTGAGCAAGTTCTTGCCAGAGGCTCAGGGGAGCTGGATCTTCTTCATCCGCAAGGCCTGCTTGTTCGCGCCGCTTTTCTTCCATTGCCGCTGCGAGGTCCCTAAGGCGCGGGCAGCGAAAGATATCGGCAACTGAGAGTGAGATCTGTTCCGCGTGGGCTGCAGCCGTGAGCTTCATAGCTGCCACAGAGTCTCCACCAAGTCGGAAGAAGGAGTCGTGGATGCCAATTGCGTCCTGAGTGAGCGCAAGGGCTGTGGCCCATAGGCTCTGTAGTTTTTCTTCCATGGCAGTAGTTGGTGCTTGCTTACTATTAGGTGGCCCAGAAAAGCTGCTCAGCGCTGCACGAGACATGGATCGTAGGTGAGTTTCAATAGCACGACGATCTAATTTTCCAGACGCGTTGACTGGGATCTTCGGTGAGAGGAAGAACGCTGTCGGAACCATGTAAGGTGGCAGCACCTGACCAAGATCAGCGTCCAGCGTATCTAGAGCCTTGTGCATGGTTTCAGTAAACTCTGAAGGCTCGTATAGTTGGAACTCTTCGCTGCTGCTGGTGGGATTTTCGAGATTATTCCCAGCCATAGGACACTCAATAACAGCTACGAGCATCTGTAAGCCATGGTCGGCTTCGCCATCTTGATGCAAAACTTCCACGATAGCCTCGCGTGCTGCTGGCAGTAAGCGGAGAATCTGGCTCTCTATCTCACCGATCTCCACGCGCTGGCCACGGATTTTGACTTGTGTGTCGCGGCGCCCAAGATAGAGCACCGAGCCATCCAAGTGTTGCTTTACTATGTCACCAGTACGGTACATGCGGCGGCCGGAGTGCAGACCAAGCTCGTGCACAAAGGCGGGATCTGTTACGAAAGCTTCAGCTGTCTTACTAGCATCGTTCAAATATCCGCGAGCTAGTAGTGGACCTTCGATAAGCAGCTCCCCAGACGAGCCAAGGGGGACGAGTTTTCCTATGTTAGCCGGGTTCACTACCCAGAACCTGCTGACAAGGGGTTTGCCGATGTTTGCAGCCTGCGAGCTATCCTTAATCTTGTTGGCTGTCGCAAATATAGAGCACTCCGATGACCCATAACCATTGATAACGACGGCGTGGTCTTTCCACTGGTCGATGACCCTTGGTTGCAGAGCCTCGCCTGTTAAAATCAAGGTTCGTATTGTGGGAGTATGAGCTGGCTGAATCAGTCCTGCAACGGTTGAAGTCATGTTGGCTATAGTAACTTTCATCCTAGAAAAGAACAGTGCGAGCTGGTTCATACGATCGTGTTCCGAGGGGACAACGATACATGCGCCGAATGAAAGTGTGGTCATAGTCTCTGCAATAGCGTCCACGAATGTGTATGCAGCGAACTGCGATACGCGGTCGTCGGGCTCAATTCCGAACGCAGATCCATGAGCAAGCACACTCGTCGCAATGGCGCCGTGCTCAAGGATAACTCCTTTGGGTATCCCAGTACTACCAGATGTATAAATGACCCAAGCCGCATTGTCTGGTTTTACAAGCTGGCGGATGTCGGAAGGAGCATGAGAGATTGACTCAGAGACTGCATCGAAGAAAGAGTCGACGGCCAGCAGCTTCGTATAGGCTGCTAATGCACCTAGCCTTTTCTCATGTTTGCTATCCACTAGCAATAGCGGAGAAGCTGTATCCTGAACAATACCCTCGATACGAGCCAGTGGATGTTGCACCCCGAGAGGGACAACAGCACCCCCAGCTCGGAGGATGGCTAGCATGGCCACTACTCCTAGTCTGGATTTTTCCATGCAAAGGCCAACCTTCACATCTGGACCAAGACCATGGTCCACTAAGTGGTAGGCTAGTAGGCGGCTGGCGTTGTCCAACTCACCATACGTCATTTCACCGTCCCAGGCCTTGATTGCAAGCGCTGCAGGCTGGATGGCCATCTTCTCTAGAACTAGGTCGTGAACACAGCGCTCAGCTCGTGGCGGCGTAGTTGAGTTCCATATACGAAACTGCTCATTGTCTTCTGGCGATAGCAGCTTGAGCTTCCCGAGCGGCTGTGTTGATTCTGCGTAGTGCGCCAGCTGCTGCACAATATGGCTAAACTGCGCAAGCAAGCGGTGTGCGTTCTCAACTGGCAATACTGCGCGATCGTATCGTAACTCAACTCCGACGTTGTCTGTTCCTAGCTCGGGTGTACACTCGACTGTCAACGGATATGCGTCAAACGCATCGTGCGCAGATACTGCGCTATCGTCAATTTCCATATTTGGTATGGGTAAGGATAGTTCGTTCTTTCCAGCTGGTTGAACTATAAAGCTGTGACCCGGATCGAATTCTAGTCCAAGGCTAGGGACCATTCGGCGGATGTTCTGGAGCCCAGTGTGCTCATATGGGATCATCTGTGTTGCGCACTTGGATATATCCACCAGGAAATCACGTACAGATTGTCCTGGTGAGGCAGAAACTCGGAATGGCACTGAGGTGATCGTGGGTGCAATGAGATTAGAGATCCCCTCCACAGCAGCCATACGGCCAGATAGCACGACGCTAATAACTGACTCATAAGAACTAGTATTAGTAGCTACTAGAAGCGCCCATGCGGCTCGCATAAGCGTGGACGTTGTGACAGCACTTGTGACTGATAACTCAATATGGAGTTTTTGATGAAGGCTATCACGGGGGCTGATCTGGTGCTGCGGAGACGGCAAGGCTGGATATCGAGTCCAGTCAGCGCCTCCGAGATGGTCCTGCCAGAATGATGCCGTCTGTTCCTGGTTTTGACGAGACAAGTAGGCGATGAAGCGTGAGACAGGTACGGAGACAGACGGCGTATCCCCTCTGAGTAGCTGCGCAAGCAACTCTGATATCTCAACTAAGCTCCAACCGTCGTAGACGCTGTGATGTGTCGTCCACACAAAGTATCGATGGATGCCATTATCTACAACCGCCGTGCGACTGAGCGAGCTGCCATAGGAGAGGGGAATCGCCCGATCCGAGACTAGATAGTTTTCTAGTGATTTCGAGTCGTTCCAGGCTGGCTGCTCATGCACAACGACCTGCAGTGCGGTAGCTTCTACAGATGGTACAATCCGCGTCCGCAAAATGGGTAGAATCTTGACTAGTTGTGTCCACGCGGTCTTGAGCCGTTGTGTAGATAGGCCTGCATGAAGCCGGAAGACGCGCTGAACAACGTATGCCTCGGAACGCTGAGCAGTAATGGCCATGAGCCCCGCCTGCAGTGGGCTGCATGGGTAGACGTCTTCAATCAGGTCGGCCGGAACACTGCACTGCTCCGCAATATCAATCAATCGCAGCTCTCGTTCAGTGCCACTGGTCTGGGCATTTCCTGGCCAAAGACTGAATGGAGCAGGGTTGTCGTCCACGAGGTCCTTACTATTGCGATCCTTCTCTTCCATCGCCGCTGCGATGTCTGCAAGACGGGGCCAATGGAAGATATCAGCAACTGTTATGGGGATTTGTTGTTTGCGGGCCACAGCCGTCACCTTCATCGCTGTGACGGAGTCTCCCCCAAGCTGGAAGAATGAATCATTAATCCCTATCGCCTGCAAAGGGAGCACGAGTGCCGTGGCCCATAGGCCCTGCAGCATCTCCTCCATGGAAGTAGTCGGCGCTTTCTTATTGAGTGAGCCAGCGAAGCTGCTGAGTTTATGACGAGGCATTGATCGCAGCTGATTTTGGACGACGCGACGGTCCAGCTTGCCAGAAGCATTGACTGGGATCTTGGGGACTAGGAGATATGCTTTGGGCACCATGTAAGACGGCAGTACTTGTACCAGCTCGGTGTCCAGCTTTTCTAAGGCTTCGCGCGCTGCGTCCGTGATCTGTGACGGTTCGTACGGCTCTACTGCGCTGTCTCCTTGTGGCACAGGTCCAGCGTCGAGGTATTCGACAATAGCCATTAGTATGAGTGGTCCATGGGTTTCGCCTGCCGGACGCACCACATCGACCATGGTTTTGCGCGCCTCTGGTAGTAGGCGCATGATTTGGGTCTCGATTTCCCCGATTTCGACCCGCTGTCCACGGATCTTAACCTGTGTGTCACGTCGGCCTATGTAGCGAAGCGAGCCATCTCTCTCCTGCTGCACAATATCTCCCGTGCGGTACATGCGACGGCCAGAGGTAAGGCCTAGCTTCTGCACAAACGCAGGATCCATAATGAAAGCGCCGGCTGTTTTGGACGAATCATTCAGGTACCCCCGGGCCAAAAGCGAACCTTCCACCAAGAGCTCGCCGGCAACGCCAATAGGGCAGAGGCGGTTGTGATCCTTAGGATATACCACCCAGAAGGCTCCCGCCAGAGGCCTTCCAATGTTCTGGGCATCTTTGGCGTGCTCCATATTCGCAGCTGCACACACAACGGTGCACTCTGAAGGACCATAGGAGTTAGTAAGGCGGACTCTCTTGCTCCACTTTTCGATAATCTGTGGTTCCATTGCCTCACCACCGACAGCAAGATTCTTCAGTGACGGGACTTGCTCGGGTGAGAGCAACTTGAGAGTTGTCGGCGTCAACTCAACATAGTCCGCATTGGCTCTCTGAAAACATCCAGCCAAATCATTCATGCGCTCTTCCTCAGACATTAGACACACGCAGCCATCGCTGATCATAGCGCAGAAAATGTCAGTAATACTGACGTCAAAGGTAAATGCGGCGAATTGAAGGGTTCTAGTCTCAGAAGAAAGAGAGAGAAACTGAGCGTTGGCCACCACACAGGTAGCGAGCGAACTGTGTTGCAAGACCACACCTTTTGGCTCGCCAGTGCTACCGGATGTATAAAGCACCCATGCAACGTTGTCAGGCGTGGCTATAGCACTTGAAATAGCTGCTGTCGCTGAAATCGATTTGTGCAGGGCAGCGTCGACAGTCATTGTTGACGCAGCTTGCATTACGGGGCCCAATCTGTCATTCTGCGCCGCATTCACCAGGATCACGTCCATAGAGGTGTCGTTGATAATCTTTTCAACGCGAGCCAGCGGGTGCTGTACCCCGAGTGGAACCACAGCACCACCAGCGCGAAGGATGGCGAGCATGGCCACGACGGCCCACTTCGACTTGTCCATACACAGACCAACCATTTTCTCAGGGCCTACCCTATGGTGCCCAATGAGATGAGAAGCCAGCCTGCGGCTGGCATCCTCTAGCTCGCCATACGTCATGTCTCCATCCCAGGCACTAATCGCCAGTGCTGTTGGGTGGGCAGCCATTCTATCGAGCACAAGATCGTGGATACAACGCTCCAGGCGTGGATGCAAAACAGAGTTCCACTTGGCAAAGAGCGCGGTGTCTTCCGCTGCAAGCAGCTGGAGATCACCGAGCGGCTGCTCGCTATCAGCGTTAACCGCTAGCTGCTCCACAATAGAGACAAACTGCGCAAGAAGTCGCTGAGCCTGGCCATGCTCGAGTACTGTACGGTCGTAGTGTACCTCAATCCCAACACAGCTTGTGCTAAGGGCTGGTGTACACTCAACTGTTAACGGATAGGCGTCAAAAGCGTCATCTGTAGATGTTGCGTTATCCTCAATCTCCATATGTGGCATTGGCATAGTTGAATTGCTTTTTCCAGCTGGCTGAACGATGAAACTATGACCCGGGTCGAAATCTGGGCCAAGGCTAGGGACCATGCGGCGGATATTCTGGAGGCCCGTATGTTCATATGGGATCATGTTGGTGGCCGACTCATGAACGCCAACGAGAAAGTCGCTTATAGACTGTTCCGGCGAGGCCGAGACGCGGAATGGCACCGAAGTGACGGTTGGAGCAACAAGGTCTGATATAGCTCGTACATCAGCCATGCGGCCTGATAGCACAACGCTGGTAATAGATTCGTTTGAGCCAGTGTTGGTAGCTACCAGAAGTGCCCATGCGGCTCGCAGGAGTGTGGATACTGTTATTGTACTCGTAGACAACCTGATTTCGAGCTGCTGCTGTAGAAAATCGCGCGGATTGACTTGGTGCTGTGGGGATGGCAAAGAAGGATAGCGAGCCCATTCAGCACCTTCGAGGTGCCTCTGCCAGAATTCTGTGGTTTGTTGCTTATTCTGCCGTCCTAGATAACGAATAAAACGCGAGACTGGCACTAAGGATGCTGGTGGCGCTTCACCTCTCAGTAACCTTGCGAGCAGTTGTGACATTTCTGCTAAGCTCCAGCCATCATAGACGCTGTGATGTGTCGTCCACACCAGGTACCGATTTGTCTCCTCATCACTCACAATGGCTGTACGACTCAGTGAGCCACCATAAGCGATAGGGATGTTGCGATCCGTGGCGAGATATTCTTGTAGCGACGTTGACTCATGCCATACTGGCTGCTCCCGGACCACAATTTGCAGCGAATCAACCTGAACCGAAGGAATGATGCGTGTCCGCAAGATTGGCAGCAGCTCAACTAGCTTCGCCCAGGCCGCCTTTAGCTGCTCGGTAGATAGTTCGGGATCTAACCGGAACGCGCGTTGAACAAAGTAAGCTTCAGGACGCTGAGCAGTAATCGCCATCAGCCCAGCTTGCAACGGGCTGCATGGATAGACATCCTCAATCTGATCAACGGAGACGCCGCATTGTGCGGCAATGTCTGCGAGCAGTGGGCCCCGCTCGGCATCGACATTATCTGCCTGGGCAAGTTCTGTCCAGAGACTGAATGGAGCTGGATCTTGGTCCCTAATGTCGCTGTGATGGAGGTTCTTCTCTTTTTCCTCCATCGCTGTTGCAACATCTGCAAGACGAGGCCAGCGGAAGATATCAGCGACAGAAAGCGGGAGCTGTTCCGCCTGAGCAGCAGCTGTAAGTTTCATAGCTGCTACTGAGTCTCCACCAAGCCGCAGGAACGAGTCGTTGATCCCGACTCCCTGTTGGGGGAGCGCAAGGGCAGTGGCCCAAAGACTTTGTAGCCTTTCTTCCATTGCAGTGTTTGGTGCTTGTTTATCATCTGACGAGCAAGCGAAGCTGGTCAGCATTTCCCGTGACATCAATCGCAACGCGTCCTGTACGGCGCGACGATCCAGCTTGCCAGAAGCATTTATCGGGATCCTAGAGACGAGTAGGAATGCTGTAGGAACCATGTACGCCGGCAACACCTGGCCAAGCTGAGCGTCCAGCACATCCAACGCTTTGCGTGTGTCGCCAGTAATCTGCGAAGACTTGTAGGGTTGTAGTCCTCTACTACTGTTGTTGCTGTCGTTCTTTCCAGCCAAAGGAAACTCGATTACGGCAACTAGCACTAGAGATCCATCGTGGGCCTCCGTTTCGCCTGCAGGACGGACCACATCTACAATGACCTCCCGTGCTTCTGGCAGCAGGGACATGATATGATTCTCTATCTCCCCGATCTCCACGCGCTGGCCGCGGATCTTGATCTGTGTGTCACGGCGGCCCAGGTAGATGAGAGAGCCATCCGCATTCTGTTGCACCATATCGCCGGTGCGGTACATGCGCCGATTGCGAAGGCCCAGCTCTTCAACAAAGGCAGGATCAGTGATGAATGCACCAGCTGTTTTAACTGGGTCGTTCAGATAGCCACGCGCCAATAGTGGACCTTCAATTAGTAGCTCACCAGGTATCCCAAGTGGAAGGAGTTGCCCTACGTTAGCAGGGTTCACTACCCAAAAGGCGCCAGCGAGCGGCTTTCCTATATTGGTAGCATCTGAGCTCTTGTCGATCGTCTTACCTGTCGTCCATATAGAGCTTTCGGAGGGTCCGTAAGCGTTAATGATGTGTGCGTGCACTATCCATTCATCGACAACCTTGGGCTGAACAGCCTCACCCGTTAGGATCAGAGTTCGCACTAAGGGAGTATCGTGTGGCCGGAGCAGAGCTGCTACGGTCGATGTCAATGTGACTATAGTAGCTTTCGAGTCTGAGAGAAATTGCGCAAGTCGATTTATTCGATCGTTCTCCGACGGAACACACACACATGCGCCAAACGAGAGCGTTGTGAAAATCTCCGCGATTGAGACATCGAAAGTGTATGCTGCGAACTGCGAGACTCTGTCGTGAGGCTGTATATCGACCACGCGCCCGTGAGCAAGCATGCTGGTCGACATGGTTCCATGCTCGAGCACAACACCCTTGGGTTTACCAGTGCTTCCGGAGGTATAGATGACCCAAGCGACATTTTCCGGTCGTACAGACACGCACGGCTCTGCACGCGTCTCGAGCCCTCTTGCGCACCCTGGTGCGGCTGCCTCAAAGAAGGATCCCACAGATAGCAACTGTGTATGGGGTGCCAGCGCTGCTAGCCGCTGTCGGTGATTATTGTCAACTACTACAAGCGGCGCGGTGGTGTCTTGGACGAGGCTCTCGATTCGAGCCAGCGGGTGCTGTACTCCCAGGGGGACGATAGCACCACCGGCGCGGAGAATAGCCAGCATGGCCACGACGGCCCACTTTGATTTGTCCATACACAAACCGATCTTGACCTCTGGCCCCACGCCAAGTTGAACCAAATGGCATGCTAACAGGCAGCTCGCGTTGTCTAGCTCCCCGTACGTCAGCTCTCCGTCCCAAGCGCTGATGGCGAGCGCTGCTGGTTGGGCGACCATGTTGTCCTGGACGAGGTCGTGAACGCGACGCTCGAGGCGCGGCGGCATGGTCGAATTCCAACTGGAAATGGCGTCGCGATCTTGGACGGCATAGCTTGCAAAGGCGCGAATGTGGCTCCCGGCTCCTTGCAGTAAGAAGTCGATTGCGTCTTGGAATGCCGTCATGTGTGCATTCACAACCGGCCATGCCAGTCTAGACGCCCAGTACTCGAGGCTCAAGTGGATGCGCTCTTCGCTGAACCTCAAATTGGCTGATAGGTCAAACTGTTGTTTTGTAAGTGAAGTACCGAATAAGCAAGGAACATGTCTCTTACATCTGTTGCGCTTGTCCTCTCGTTTATGGTCATGGAGATTCCCTTGGCCAAGACATGGCTGTTTGTTGCTTCTCGCTCAATGGAGAGCAGCGTATTTCCGAGGAGCTTCAGCGACTGAGTCTTTGCCGTGGGCAGGTAGGCTATGGGTGTATTTTGAAACTGCAAGCCATTTTGCCAGTCTCGTTTGGCCAACGACAGCGCATCGGCGACGCTCGTCTCGGGCGTCAATGTCAGGGCGCAAGGCAGCGTGTTGAGCAGAGGACCCACAATCGCCTCGGCGCCCTCGACATGGCTGTCACGCCCAGAGACAATGTACGAGAAGGTGACGGAGTCGGAAAGCGTGAGGCGGCGGATGGCCAGCGCCCAGGCAATGTGGAACAGGTTCGCCGGAGTGATGGCGAATCGTCCACACACGGCGCGCAGCTGTCCTTCGGGTAGTGGCAAGGAACAACTGGCCGTCTCGAGCTGGCAGAGGTGGGGATTGCTGGTGAGGACAGGCAGACGCGACTCGGTGGCGGCGTTGAGGTACCCTGTCCAGTAGGCGGCGCCGGCAGATGCCTCTTCGCTGCCCGCGACGCGCTGCTGGCGGGATGCGAAAACAGCGTAGGGAAGCGGCGGCTGCGCGGAGAAGTGGGCTGTGCGCACATAGCTAGCACGGAAGTCGTGCAGCAGGATACGTGCAGAGTGGCCATCGACGAGGGCATGCGATATCTCGAGCTCGAGTCGAAGCTCCGCCGCGCTGACTTCGGAGATGCAGAGGCGGAGCGGGGCTTGGAATGGGCGTGGGCGTGGGCGTACCGCGGGGCGGCCGCTGGCGGGAGCGGGCCGCACCTCGACGCAGGGCGGCATCGCCAAGGGCTCGAGAACCACCTGGTCGCTTTTGCCCAGCCGGTCCTTGCTCTCGACAAACGTCGTGCGCAGCATCGCATGCCGCTTGACGGTTTCTTTCCACGCCTCGATAATGCGCTCGACTGCGGGCCCGCCGGCCGTCTGGGCGGCGGCAGACTGCAGCGTGATGGAGACATGGCTGACGTAGGACGCAGAGTTCATGGCTTGGCTGACAAAGAAGCTCTCCTGCACCGCCGAACAAGGGGCGATGGACTCGACGTCGTCGATGCTCATGCTGTGCGTCTGCAGCTCTGCCGCGAGCTCGTCCAGCGCCGAGTAGGGCCACTGCACGAGGGGAAAGTCGGCCAGCGTCGCCGTTGGCGGAGCGTTGATGAGCGCATTCGCCATTTGCTCGAGGCAGCTTTCCAACTCGTTGGCAACGCGCTCAGCATCAAGACTCGTACCCTCGAGGTCTACGGAAACACGTGCCTGGTCGGCTACCATTTCGACAACCACACGCGCACCATGGCCGAGAATGGGATCCGAGAAGCGCCAATCGCGGCATGACAAGTCTTGCTGGCTTTTCTCGAGGCGCGTGCAGTCGACGTAGATTGCCGCGGTGGACCCGGCGCATCGCTCCAAGACGTCGCGGCAGGAGTGCCCTGCGCGAGCATCACGTGTGCGCCGAACTGCGTGGATCAATCTCTCCTGAGGTTCCGGTGCGAGTGCTTCAAATCCAACCTCAACCTCGTAACAGCCTATGCTTTCCAAGGGGATGCTCTGCTCCTCGCGAATGCTGTACGCAGACTGGATACGAAGGACCGCCTCCGGATCCTGAGAGTGTGACCAGAGGGCGCGAGAGAGAGCTGCATTCACAATGTCGACCGGACTTGTCCTCAGGGAAGCGTGCGTTTGCGATGCCAAAAGCTTCTCGGTTGTCGAATGAGAAAGCGTGAAAGTGAGGAAGCCTTCAGCATGTCCATCCAATCCCGACATACCCGTATCGTCCGTCGACTTAGACCTCGTCACATTGGCTTCTTCCAGCGGATACTTCAGTGACCTTGGAGAAGTCCGACGATGCCGAGGACCTACTGAGCGACCGTAGCATCCTTGAGCTACCCAATCGCTGAATTGGAAGTCGAAGCTGGGTTCAACGTGCGACCCTTTGGCGCATACTTCCAACTCGCGCAGCACAAGGCGCATAGAGAGCGAATCGACGAGATTAGCATCTGCAGCTAGGACCATGGTACGAGTACCCTTGATTGCATGGTTGGCCATGGCCAAACATCCAAATGGCGGCGCTTCAACAGATGCCAAAGCCCTCGTCAGTGCTTCATATGCATCGTTCATATTTTCCGCTCCCAAGCTCTCTGCGAAATAAAATTGGCGATGCCCCATTGTTGTTGACGGGGCGCTGGATGTGAGCTTCCAGTGACCGAGTGATGAGACGGACCATTTGGAACGCAAAGCTGAGTGTCGGGCGACAATGCGCTCCAATGTGCTCAAGATGGGCGCGACTTCGCCTTGTGCAATTTCCATGGACGCAAAGCGCAATCGACGACCAACAACCGCCGTACCACTTGCGTTCCAATCATTCCGGCCGTTCAAAACTGCGGGCTTTCCATGTCCGTTTAATCCATTTGCATGTCCATGGACTCCGTTTCCGTTTCCGTTGACTCCATTTGTGTGTCCATTGACTCCGTTGGCAGCTCCAATGTTGCGGCGGTCTATCTGCTCAGCGAGTGCTGCCAAGCTTTCCGCCTCCAAGAGCTCCTTCATATCTACAACGATGCCTTCGTCGCGACATCTGACAATAAAGTCAATTGCTAGGATGGAGTCACCACCCAGCAATATAAACGAGGTATTCCAGTCCAGGGATTCGGCATCAATCTCGAGCAAGTCAGCTATGACCTTGCCAAGTACGAGCTTCGATGGCTCCATGAGTATTTCCGCGCTGTCGGAATGTGCCATGTTCGATGTGTGTTGGGTTGATGGTATTAGGTGCTGGCGAATTCGCTGATCGCGACAATGTTCTGTAAAAGGCTATCTAAGTTTCGGATTGAATCGAGTTTGCGATCAGAAAAAAGTTTCACGAAGGAATACAGAGAGCGAAGCTTGACTTCTCCTAGTTGCTGACCCTCACTCGAGTCAAGACTAAAAAAAGCGACATGCTTTCAAGGCTGATCTGCTAGCTCGCTACTGGCTACTGCTGATGGCCTTGCATGAGCTGCAATTCGTAAACTAGTCATTTCGTTATTACTCGGAAAGCGTGCACGGTAGAGGCGAATCGAGAAGCGCTAGACGGCCACTAAAGATGGACGCCAACAGCGCTTGTTGGCCGTAGGGCTGGACCCTGCATTAGCAAGGTGCAGGGTATAGCCACGTTAGATCCACCCAGATGCAGCGTACGATTACCTAATAATTGGCATGTAAAAGCGCATACGCACAGCTGCAATCGATATCATGCGCAGTGCTATGCACGGAAACCTTAATGCCGAGGTAATGGTACCGGTAATGCCAGGAAACATTATTGCCCTCCTCGGTCCCTGGTTATTACCAACTTCTGTGTATTCAGTAGCAAGGCGCTGTACTAAGCCTTGTGTGATCACGATCTTATTGACATTCTTTTACCACCAGCTGAATCTGGCGGCGTTCAAATGTCAATTCTGCGGCTTCTAATGACTTGGTTCGTTAGGGGAAAATGTGTCGTGTTGTGAAGGCTCGAGGCTAATGTCTTTGGCTCGTCGTGCAGTATGCAGGTATGTATTAGCGTGTGCATTCACGAAATACCGTGTCGTACCCGGCTCCCCGGTGTCCACAGGTGCCAAGATCTAGCAATCCCGAAAGCAGGGCAATCAACCTGACTCTATCCGTGCACCATAGTGCTGGGTCAAGAAATGCTGTGGATGACAAATGGTGAATATCTTGTTCGTAGGGAGGCCTACTTTGAGACCGGTTCGAAAAGCTGAATAAGTTTATTTTTGGTATTGCTCCACCCTTTCTCTCGTCCCTGCGTCGGTAGCAGGTAACAAGGGTTGGTAAGTTGGGTCAGTATAACGTGGCTAGGCTAGGATGACCGATGTGAGCCCCCAAAATCAGGGTACTTTTTAAGACGAGCCTGCGCATGGATGCGATATCCTATGCGCCGATACCCCGGTTGAATTTTTAATACTACGTACCATAGTTTCCCTTCACCTTGGAATGGCCTCCAACATGACATCAGAGCCTATTGCCATCATTGGCATGAGCTGTCGCTTCCCAGGCGGCGCCTCCGAGCCAGCTCGTCTTTGGGACGTCCTGTCGAGCGGAAAATCGGCATGGAGTGAAGTGCCCAAAGACCGGTTCAACATGAAGGCATTTTATCTCAAGGGAGATCCCCACCCTAGCACGACAAACACTCCCGGAGGACATTTCCTGGACTCGGATGTGGCCACGTTCGATTGCAGCTTCTTTGAGATCAAACCTACCGAGGCTCGAGCCATGGATCCTCAACAGCGTCTCACATTAGAGCTTGCGTACGAAGCATTCGAGAATGCTGGTTTGACCATCTCCCAACTTTGGGGATCCTCGACGGGCGTATACGTTGGCCAGTGGAGTTCCGACTACAGCGAAATCATGGCGCGAGATCCTGAACATCAGGAACTCTACCACACCCTCGGTACTGGTGCAGCCATTACCTCGAATCGCGTCTCTTTCTTCTTCAACCTGCGAGGTCCCAGTTTTACCGTTGATACGGGCTGTTCTGCGAGTCTGGTGGCACTACACAATGCTGTCCAGAGCTTGCGCAGCGGCGAAAGCACAATGAGCCTTGTCGGCGGCGTTAATATATTATTGGATCCTCAGCGCTTTACTTACCAAAGTAAATTAAAGATGTTTTCGCCTGATGGTCGTTCTTTCTCATTTGATGAGCGGGCTAATGGCTATGGTCGTGGGGAAGGATGTGGCTGCGTCGTTTTGAAACCACTTTCGTTGGCCATCAAGGACGGCGACGAGATCCGCGCCGTGATTCGCAACTCGGCTCTTAATCAAGACGGCCGAACACCACAAGGCATCAGTGTGCCAAGTGGTGAAGCGCAAGAAGAACTAATTCGCCGGGCATATGCCGAGGCTGGGCTTGTTCCTGCTGAGACGGATTATGTCGAAGCCCACGGAACAGGCACAGCGGTCGGCGATCCGATCGAAGCTCAAGCGATTGCCAATGTACTTGCTTGCCCCCGTGACTCGACTCAAGGGCCATTAATCATGGGATCCGTCAAAGGAAATATTGGTCATACAGAGAGCGCGGCTGGTATTGCAGGGTTGATCAAGTCCGTCTTGATGCTCGAAAACCAAGCCTTGCCCCCTCAGGTCAATTATGAAAAGCCCAACCCCAAGATTCCGCTGGACATCTGGAATTTGAGAGTATGCATGGCACAGATCAGCAGTCAGTAGGGCTATTCAGCTAACTCGTTGCAGATCCCAACCACATTTGAGAAGAAAACTCTTCGTCGCATCTCTGTCAACAGGTAAAACGGCCCAGATCTAAAAATTGCGAGCTTGTGCTGATTCTTAAAGCTTTGGATATGGCGGCACCAATGCTCATGTCATCCTTGACCGTGCTGATGAGCATGTTCATCCCGACGCCATAAACCACTCCAACCCCATCAATGCACCCAATGGCGCCAACGGCACCAACAGTGTGAACGGCACCAACGGCATGAGCCAGAACAATGGTGTTAGCGGCACCAAAAATACCAATGGCATCAACGGTGTGAACGGAATCAAGGAAACTAATGGCATCAATGGCGTTGGCCGCATCAATGGAGTCAATGACTCGGAGCATACTTCCATTATCAGCGGCAACAACCACGTCATTGAAAAGACCGGCATTGAATCCGACGTCGCAACAGAGTTGCCTCGTGTGTTTATCTTGAGCGGCGCCGAAGAGCAGGGCTGTTACAGAAATGCACGGCGTCTAGCTGAATATTCTAGCAAAACCCTCGCCACTTCGTTGGAGGACGTCAACACGTTCCTAGACCGCCTAGCTCTGACAGTCAACAAGCGTACTATCCACGACTACAGCGCTTCCGTTGTTGCTTACGACGAAGACGATTTGCTGGTGCAGCTCGACGTGTTGGAGCAGATGCCTGTCCCTGTTAGAGCGCCATTCAAAGGAGGAGCCCGTGTTGGGTATGTGTTCGGAGGCCAAGGAGCCCAGTATCATAACATGGGTCGAGAGCTCATTAATGATTGGCCCGTCTTTCATCAATCTCTGGATCGCGCCAGCACCCACCTCCGGGCTTTGGGTTGCCAATGGGACTTGTTCACTGAGCTGAGTCATGAGAGCCCCAAAACCTCACATGTGGACGAGCCAGAGTATGGGCAGACGCTTTCAACGGCCATACAATTGGCTTTGGTCGATACGCTTGCATCTCTGAAGTTGCGTCCATCAACTGTCGTGGGACACTCTAGTGGAGAAATCGCTGCGGCCTACGCTGTTGACGCGCTCACTTTCGAAGACGCCTTGACTGTGGCATATCACCGCGGTCGACTAACATCTAGATTGATATCCACTGGTGTATCCGGAGGCATGCTTGCTGTTGGCGCCACACCTGAAGTCGTGCAGACGTTCATTGAGCAGATCAAGACCACTGACACGGCTTTGGTCAAGATTGCTTGCTACAACAGCCCCACCAGTGTGACGCTTTCTGGCGGTAACGACGGCATCGAGCAGATAGCGCGCCTGCTACAAGAAGCTGATGTTTTTCACCGCAAACTCAAGACTCAGGGAGCTGCGTATCACTCTCGGATGATGCAGTCAATCGAAGACGAGTACCGATCTGCTATTGCGCATATTCAGCCACGTCCGATTACTGGGCGCATGATGTCTTCCTTGTGGGGAAAAGAGTTGCCTACTGGATCTTTGCTGGACGGAGATTACTGGGCTCGAAATTTGATCTCTCCAGTTCTCTTCGGCGGAGCTTTGAAAGGACTCATCCTCGGCGAAAAGCATGGAGGACCACAACATACCCCTGAGATTGACATTCTCCTGGAAGTGGGCCCTCACGCGCAGATGCAAGGTGCAGTCAAAGAGACGTTAAAGGGGCTAGGATCTTCGACTCGCATCCAGTATGTGTCTTGCCTCAAAAGGAAGGCAAGCGCAACTGAGACTATGTTGCGCGCTCTCGCGGACCTCTTCACCCTAGGCGCCCCCATTGACTTTCATCGCGCGAATGCCGGTTTCCGCGCGCAGTTGCCACGTAGGCTGAGAGACGTGCCGCCGTATGCCTTCAATCATGAGCAGCGTCATTGGCATGAAACTCGTGTTACACGCGAGTTCAGTCATCGTCAATTCTTGCCGCATGAGCTGTTGGGCAACCTATCATCGGACGTGAACCATACAGAGCCTAAATGGCGTCGTTTCCTGAGGCTCAAGGAGTTGCCTTGGCTGCAGCAACACATTGTGCAGGGCCAAGTCATTTTTCCAGCAGCCGGATATCTGGCCATGGCTCTTGAGGCGATGCGTCGCTTCATGGCATTCAAGGATGAGTCTAAGGCAGTCATTGGCTACACATTAAGCGATTGTAGCTTCTCCAAGGCACTGGTACTCAAGGAGGGTGACACAGAGACTGAGATCTGTCTGTCGCTGCGACCCGAGGCACAGAGCGCGAAGAGTTCGTGGCCAGATTGGAAAGAGTTCCGGGTCTTCTCGACAAACTCTGGCAAAGAATGGAATGAGCATTGTCGCGGCCGTATCCGCGTCATTACAGACGACTCCATGCTAGCAGATCGCCTATGCGATAACTTGAAGGTCAAGGAGAAAACTCTCGATTCGATCTCGCACCACATCTCGCCGAACCGATTCTACGCCACCGCGCGTCAGGTTGGAATGGAGTGGTATGCTCCGTTTGATAACGTTGTGGATCTGCAGGGACGGACTGATTGTTGTGTGACCACCAACAAAATGCCCAATGTGCAGAGCTCGGCGCATCCCTTCGGACCGCAAACATACATAGTGCATCCCGGAATGCTCGACTCCACGCTATTCCATGGAATCTGCGCCAGTCTCCTAGTGGAACGAGAGATTAGGGCTCCTGTGGTGCCGGTCTTCATTGAACAAGTTACTATCTCAACTGCTTTCGAGGTTCCAGAAGGAACCGAGTTACGCACTTATGCCCTGGCCAAAGATGCAGCTTCTTCCTGGAGCGCTCAAATAGAGGTGGAGGAAAGAGCAGTAATAAGCGTTCATGGAATGAGGACGGCCCAGCTGCCTGGAAATGTCGAGGCGGCAATGTCTCGACAATTGGCACACAGCCCTCAGTGGGTACTTCATTATCCCAGTATGACACGGCAGCAAATCATCGCTCAATGCAAGGACTCACTTCCTGCTGGATCTTCGCGTCTGCGCAACATTGCTGTCAGCACGGATGTACGCAATCACGTGCAGCGGGCCCTCGGCCAGATCGAAGAAGACCAAGTTGCGTCCGATTATCGGCAGTTGTGGTACAAATGGATGCAGGACTTCCTGGCCACAGATGCCTATTCTCCTGAAGTGGTGTTGGAAGCCAGGGAGGCAACGACTTCGGATACCAGTGTTGCCTTCGAAGCAGTAAAACGCGTCGGTGAGAATCTTGTTGATCTCCTACGTGGCACTGCAGATCCTCTTTCCTTCCTCACTCCAGATGATTTGCTCGGCAGGATGTACTCTGAGGAACGAAATGCTCGCTGCTACCATCAGATCAACATGTACTGCAAGGCCCTCGGTTTACACAACCCGTCGCTCCGGATGCTCGAGGTTGGCGGTGGTACAGCTTCAGCCACACTACCCTTGCTGCAAGCAATGTCTCAGAATGGCCAGCCACTAATCGGACAGTATGAATTCACCGATCTCTCTACAGCCTTCTTTCCCGCCGCTCGCAAGCGTTTGGCTCAGTGTGGCCACAATGTCAACTATGAGGCTTTCGATCTTGCGCAAGCTCCTGATACGCAAGGTCTCGAACCTGGCAGCTACGATGTTGTCATTGCCTGCAATGTTGTACACGCTACTCCCGACATTGCGTCTTCTCTGAACAATATTCGCCAGCTCCTTCGTCCCGGGGGCACGCTGATCCTCATGGAGATCACGACGCCAGAACCTTCGTACCAACTTGTCTTTGGCTCTCTTCCCGGCTGGTGGTCTGGTGCCGGCGAAGGACGGGTAAAATCTCCCATTCTCCCCGACACTGAATGGAAACAAAAGTTACAAGAGCAGGGTTTCGAATCTGATCCAATCATTGTGTCCGACTACGCGGAGTCTGAAGGCGGTACGATGAGTGTCATCTTTGCCAAGACTTCTGTTGAATCCAAGCCGGATCTGAGCGAGATCTCACTCCATCTTGCAAGTGGTTTGACCGGAGATTCTATAGGTAACCTTGACGATATCGCTGAAACTCTTCGCCAGAGCCCCGGACTCGGTCTGCGCCAGATTACTACCGGTGGTCTTGAAAGCATCACGAACATTGCTGATACAGTGCTTGTGGTAGACTCAGAGATATGCGAAGCGCTCGCTCAGATGAATGCTTCGTTGTGGCAGCAACTCCAGAGTTGTGCCCTGTCGTGCAAAGCCCTGCTCTTGATCACGCGAGGCGCTGCTATGAACACGACCGCGCCCGATGGAGCACTGACTCTGGGGTTTGCTCGATCTCTGAGGCTGGAACAACCCACCATTCGTTACATCACGCTTGATCTCGATCCAAGCACTCCGCGCGGAGCCGATGACGAGCGTACGAGTTCCTTGATAACCCAGCTTCTGACCTCTCAGACATTCGACTTCAATCGCAGCCTGGCTGATGTCGATTACGAGTTTGCCGAACGAAATGGACAGTTGTACGTCAATCGACTATTCCACAACGAGAAGCTCGAACAGACCATCGCGCGCTCCACGTCAAGATCCAAGCCCGAGCAGACGTCTTTCCTGAACCGCTCGCGGACACTCAGGGTCGAGCCAGGCGTAGCTGGGCTACTAGAAACCTTCCGATGGGTAGATGATCATGAGTACAGTCGTAGCCTGGAACCGCACGAGATTCGCATCGAGTGTCGTGCAGCCAGTATCAATTTCCGAGACGTCCTCATTGCCACTGGTGAACTCGGCGGCTCTGCGACCATGATGAACGATTGTGCCGGCACAGTGGTGGAAGTTGGCAGCCAGATGAGTTCGCGCTACGCGGTCGGTGATCGAGTCTGCAGCTACTATGCGCAATCGTACAACAATTACCCCATTGTTGACGGAGATCATGCGGCTCGGATCCCAGACAACGTCTCCTTCTCACTTGGCGCGTCTCTTCCGATTGTCTGGGCAACCACTTACCACTCGCTGGTCGATGTAGCTAGACTCAAAGCAGGAGAATCGATCTTGATCCATGCCGCTGCCGGAGCAGTCGGTCAAGCCGCTGTCATCCTGGCCCAACATCTCGGCGCCGTGGTTTATGCAACATGTGGATCAAAGGAGAAACGCGCTCTTCTTGAGAGCATTGGTGTTCCTCAAACTCACATCTTCACGAGTCGGTCTCCAGCATTTGGGCCTGCGTTACGTACCTCGATCGGAAACAAAGGTGTCAATGTAATTCTGAATTCTCTGGCTGGTGAACTTTTCCGAGAATCTCTGGACTGCCTCGCATCCTTTGGACGCTTCGTCGAGATTGGCAAAAAGGACTTCCTGGACAATTCGCTGATGCCAACGAAGTTTCTGCTTCAAAATATCACCTTTGCCTGTGTCGATCTGGTGCAGATGATGGCCGAAGACAAACAGCTAGTGTACCGCTTGCTCAACGACGTTGTTGAACTAATCGCCAGTGGGGAATTGAAAAACCAGGTGACCATCCAGCCATACAAGCTTGGCGAGATTGAAGCTGCTTTCCGTCTAATATCGTCCGGCAAGCATATGGGCAAAGTGATCCTCACGGTAGATCAAGATGAACTTGTTCCGGTGCGTACAATATTGCATGACCCTTTTGAGCTTGCGATGGGAAGGTATACATACTGACGTGGTGACATTCGCAGGCCCTCCCAGAAATGTACGCGCTTCCCATGCTACAGCCTGAGGCCACCTATATCTTGGTTGGTGGCTTTGGTGGCCTGGGAATTCGTCTCATCCAATGGCTCGGAGCGAGAGGCGCGCGGACGATTGTTGTATTGTCACGATCAGGACAAAAATCTCCAGCTGCAAACGCGTGCGTCGCAGAAATGCGCAGCATGGGCGTCAAAGTCCTTGCCAGGAGTTGTGACATTTCTTCTAAAGAGGCCGTAAAAGCCGTTGTAAGAGAGCTACAAGTTGTCGACGGGCTAGGCCCGATTCGAGGTGTCATTAACGCCGCGATGGCGCTTGAGGTCAGTAAATTCTACCATCCACCCAAGAAGAGTGATTCGCCCAGTGACTGACGCGTTACTGAACAGGATGCGTTATTTGACCAGATGACACACCGGCAATGGGAGGCGTCTTTGGCCCCTAAGGTTGCCGGAACCAGGAACCTCCACGAAGCCCTGCCCATTGACATTGACTTTTTCGTCGTCTTGTCATCAATTGCTGGCATCAGTGGCCATACTGCTCAAGTTAATTACACGGCTGCATGTACGTTCCAAGACGCCTTCATTCACTATCGACGAAACCAAGGCCAGTCCGGATTCGCGATCGATGTTGGAGTCGTTGGCGACGCTGGCTTTGTCAGTGAGACTCCCGCTGTGCTCGCCACCATGAAACGTCAAGGCTTTTCCCCCATCTCGGTCGTCGAGCTTCTTGCCACTCTCGATTATGCCCTGACTGACAGCGGATCGCAATGCCAGGCCACCATTGGCTTGGTCCCCGAGGCCGGTGTAAGCATAACTGACTGGCTGGAGCAACGGCGTATCGCACATCTGGTCCAAGACTCCGAGAATTTTGGACGTGCAGGAGGAGCCGACGGCAGTGGGAATGGCGCAGAGCACTTCGACCAGATCAGGTCTGCCAAGACTGCAGAAGAAGCAGTCACCGCCGTCGGACGCGCAGTGCTCGGCGAATTAAGCAAACTGACAGTCACTCCGGTGGACGGTATCTTGCTTCATCGTACTCTGGACTCATACGGAGTTGATTCATTAGTGGCGGTCGAATTGCGCAACTGGATCGTGGTCATGCTCGCTGCTGACGTATCCCTCCTTTTGATTCGAGAGTCTAGGAGTATTGAAGAGCTTATCCGCTTGGTCGTGGGTAGGTCCAAATTGGTTCCAGCCAAGCTACAAGAAGCTGTGTCGAAGCTCGTTTGAGATTTCTTATGTACCAGGCCGGCGTTATGAGTATTGTGTTTCTATTCCTTCGTTTGCGTGCATTTATAATCTTCCATCAATGTTCTAGATTCAAATCGAAACAACATTTTCGTGGTATTGGAGCGAAGTCCTCAGGCGCTACTTCGTAGTATATTGCGCAGAGAGTGTCCCGACCAAGGGCTGAGTAGCCGCCAAAGTCGAGATGCAAGCTTCGCTGATGAGACGCATGAAACTGGTTGACTCACTTCCTACAGTACAGCAGTGACAGCTACAGCCACGGGCAAGGGCTCTTGTCGATCATGACTACGTTTCAAGTCAGGTAGAGAGAGTTTCACAGGCCAATCCAGACCATTTGTTATCCGCCGACAACAATTGGAAATAGCGTAGCTGATGCATGGACGAGTACTGTATGTTTTATCTAATGTTTCGAATGACCATACAGCCAGTGAGAATTTCCATTGATTACTTAGTTATTATGGAAAAAGCAGGAAAGAAGAAAACGCATCTTTCGTTTTAAGAAGGGAAAGAAGAGCAGGAGACCTTTGCCGTCAAGAGCGGAATGAATTACATGTCTCATTTCCTTCGCTACGCCTTAAATATTTGCGATAGATCGCTAGAATCGCTATGGCCGGGATGAATCGCGTGTTCGGGCGAAGGGTGTCTGTCTAACACGTCTCCATGATGCTGCTCCAGCGTTGAAGTGAACCATGTGAACCCATGCGGATGCAATTTCTTTTTGATGACGAATGCACAACAATTCCATGCCTGACGAGATGATACTCCACAAATCGAGAAGCTGCAGGTGGAGAGTGGCAGCTATTTCAACATGGCGTTAAGTAGACAATGTTGCGGTAACGCCAGCCTGGGGGTGATGGCCGACACATTTGCCATTGTTATTCTCTACACCATCTAGGCTTCCCCATCGAAACTTGCGCACCTGGTGGTCGACTTCCGTCTTGGACCTCTCAGCTGAGTGACGGCCATGTCCGAAGAGGATCATGGGATTGCGCGTACGGCCACCCTGGTCTTCGTGCTTGACTCTGGCTGCCTTTGTCCTGTTATTTGCATCGCGCCTAGAAGATTTCGCCTACAGCTTCCGAAATTGTTCCGACGTTTCTGTTGTAATATAAACTTTTACTCAGGCGACTTTATGTTGTGTTGGCGCGTACCTAAGGATGTGAGGAAGGAGTAGTTGTCTGAGCGGCACTTGTGGGATACAGGAGACACAGGTTGAGCGTGGGTGTAACGGCTGGAGTGGTCAGCCGACCTGGCCCTAATATAAGTGATAGGGTTAGTGTACCTTTGCGAGGTCGTAACAGGAAGTTCGGTGTCAGTCATGTTGTTTGGTATTGGGATCATGATAGGAGATTCAAGACTAGGGATGGTATTTGACGTTGATGGCATACCTACTTCCCGCTCCGGCTGCTCGCCTTTGTCTAGTGGTAGGAATTTGACGACATAATTTTGGGCTTATTCGACCATACGTTATTCGTATGAGTCCTTGGTCATATGGATTGAAGGACTACGAGTAAGTTGCTCTAAGTTTACGATGCGCCATTCTAGCGCATCCTCCCAATGCGGGCTGCGTCAGCATCAGCATCAGCGGTGTATCTGTTCTTGAGTCGGTCCGAAGCAGTCGAATATTGAGTTCACCTGTGATCTTCACGTGGGTGGCTCTATCGTGTGCAATGATCGATTTCAGTCTTCATTAGACGCATTTTTCCACTACGACAATTTGCATGGGAAATTGGCTGCTCTGTTCACGATACTGGTCACCGTGATATCTATCAGTTCTGATGGAATTACTAAAAGAATGCACAACGCTCAAAGTCTATAAGTAAAATGTGCGAAGCAAGCGAAGGAGCCTGTTCGATATTGCAATGCTGGAAGCCGCAACCGTTGTTGATACCGCTGAACTCCATCTTTTTCGTCACATGCAGCAACAATTTCTCCGAGCCTGTTTTGGCCTGCTGAATAAACGCAGCTATCACGATGCATTGAGGCTGCTTATCTGCGATTGCGCCTTTTTGAATGTACTGGCAAAATGTGAGTCAGGATTTTGCAATAATTCACGTGGGTCGCCAAATTCGGCGATCCGACCCTGGTCCATGACGATGACACAGTCAAATTGTGCAAGGATCTCGAGACGATGCGCGATATAGAGCACCGTCGAACCCTCGAAGCCATTCAGAACAGCAGAGTCTATGACTTGCTGAGTGCTGCTATCGGCCCTAGAAAAAAAAGTGCGAGGTCAGTTGTCATTCTTGAACGCGGAACCATGATAGCTCAGTATACCAGGACTTACCTGCTTGTGGGTTCATCAAGCAAAACCAAACGGGTCTTCTGAAGCAGTGCTCGAACGATAAAGAAGATTTGCTGCTCCCCGTAGGAAAGAATATCGTCAACAACAAGAGTGTCGAGACCCTCACGCTCCTTGAACCTGTCGTATAGGCCATACTTTGTCAGGACCTCGATCATCTTTTCGTCAGTAGGGGGATCTGGAGAACCTAGAGCCAGATTCTTCCGGACAGTTGCGCGCAGTAATACGCCATTCTGTGGAACCACTGTCACGCTCGAACGCAACGAGTCTGACTCGAGGAATGAGACATCTATGCCGTCTATGACGACGGTGCCTTTCTGGATATTAACAAGACCAAGGATAGAGGCGACGAGTGTGCTTTTCCCACTAGAGAGCTATCGTCAGTATCTCGAAGAGAAGATGCAGTGGTAGGGGGGGTCATTTCCATACCTGCCTGTGCGCCCACAGATTCCAACCTTCCATCCTGGCTCGATCTTGAGTGTCAAATTCTGTATGACAGGAGGCATAGAGTCACTGTCCATTTAATACGCATCAGCTGATGTCCAATTGATCGCGTCTTCAGCAGTGTCAAAACGACCCACCTATATGAAAGCGAAACATCAGAAAACTGGACTTCGCCTTTGTCCGGCCAAGTTCGGGGTGGCCGTAAGCTCCTGTACGACGCAATCTCGCGAGGGGTGTTTTCAGAGAACTCCTTAATGCGTCTCATAGCACCGAAAGATGTTTCCAGCTCTGTCCATTGCGTGATTAAGAGCTTGGTAGAACTCCCAAGTCCCACTATGCTGAACAACGCTAAACCAATGCGTGGCTCGCGCGTGTAAACTGAGACAGAGATAATAATAACTGCCATTGCTGCGGTCACGAGATCGAGAACAAGACCAAGCATGATCTGTACGGTTGCCAGAAGATAGAACGGCGTTTGGGACGCAATGATGTGTTGTTTTGATTCCTTCTGCGTACGGTTCATCCATCCAAAAGTCCGTACAGTTGCAAGGCCTTCAATAGACCTAACAAACAGTGATACGATGGGGGCCTTGGCCTCAAGATCCAACAAGCGCAATTGATAAGACGTCGGCAAATACATGGACTGGATCCAATATACCAAAATCAGGAGGAACGGAACTGCGATTCCAGAAAGGTGCGATCCGATGATGAGAGTGACGGATTGAGCAAGCAGCTGCAAGACTGTGAGTATCGTACCGATAAATGCCAAAGGAATCTCTTGATCTATGACGGCAAGATCTTGAGCGAATCTGGGAAACGAGTGCGTTAGCTTAAAGACGCTTATGACTTGGTGCGTGTGTGCTACTATACCTATTGGTTATGGAGCCCATGTCAGTTGTAGCGAGAAAAGAAAGTGGAGCACTAAAAGTATTGTTAGGAGGAAGTAAGATGGTGTAGGAGAAAGATAGCAACTTACTAAAGAAGCGCACTGGCTAACGACCCATGAAATGAGAGAGAAATGCGTGGTGCGACGCCTAGTGTGAAATGCGTGCAGGCTGCTGAAAACGCGCACAAGGCCAAAAAGCTCAAACCTAAGTAGACGGCCGTGACAGTGCCAATGCTGTCACGTTGTTGTTGCGGACTCTTCAACACCCAGCTCTGGATATAAATCTCTGTTAGGTTGTGTGAGCCTCCTGAGCAAGTTATATCATCGTCTTGTACCTAAAGGAGACTTACGCGGATAAGTAATCCCGACCACAAATATGGAGAGTAGGAAGACGAAGCCTATCAGACCCCGTCTTCCAGCGACTCGGATGAACATAGCATAGAGAGCTCGTTCGCCGCCCCTTTGATATTTCTCAGTGCTCCTACTTTTCTCTTCCAACAATAGTCGTTCTTCTTTTGCAGCCTCGTCTGCACTAAGCGCCGAAGTATTCATGAAATGATAACTCTCCGAATTGTTTGGTACTGAAACGTCTAATGGCTTCAATTCGTTCTCAGTCAGCCGGGGTCCGTCGGGCCCGAGCGAAAGTGTTGCAATGTTGGTGGGCAAAGGTTTGCCTATGAGCATGTTAGCAGGTTCAATTCTCTGGCGGTCAAGGCGAGTGGACGCACGTGAAGCTGAGACCAAGAAGGTAGTGATGGAATGCTTTCGAAGGAAACCGTGCGCGCCGACGAGATTCTCTAGTATGGTATGCTCTGTATTCGCATCTAATCCACTTAGACAATCGTCCAGGACAAGGATTCGCGGACGTGCATAGATAGCACGAGCCAAACACTACAGATTAGTCAGCAGTCATTTCACTCCAATGGGTCCAGATGATGACGAACAATGCGAGCCTTTTGGCCTCCGCTCAAAGTGGTTCCATTTCCAAAACAGAGGCTGCTGTCCCCTCCAGGAATGTTTTTCAGATCAAGGTCCAAGGCACATATGCGAATGGTGTCGGCGTATCGTTCTGGGTCGAATGGTGCAGGTCCTGTAATATTATCCCGGATGCTTACATGGTCCAACCAGGGGTTTTGATCACAATAGCCGATGATGTTGTCACCGACAGCTACCTCTCCTGTGCAGTACCGCACTTCGCCAAGTACCATTTTCAAGAGTGTAGACTTTCCTGATGCCACTGGGCCCTTGACTTCGATGATCGAGCCAGGCTTGATGTCGATGTTGACTTTCTTAATAATGTCATCGCTTTCGCTTTCGTACTTTGCGCTTGCGTCTTTCATGACCACCATGGACTGCGAAGAGTTTGCCGAACCGTTTATTTGACGCGGGTCCAACCTGTAGTGCTTGGTGCACACACCTTGTATACGCGAAATGCAACCAATGGCTGACACTACTTCAAACACTGCTTCGACCAGGATTCCTACACTGGAACTCAGGATGCTGAAGAGCGTCAATGTCCCGAATGCACGACTGGAGTCCAATATTTTTGCATCTCCGTGTCTGTGCAACAATATGAACGTGACGAATCCAAAGGCTGGGACGAGTGCAACGGCGGCTTGGGATAACGTAGCTACCATGATCAAAAACGCTCGAAATTTTTGAGAACGCTGCACTTCGAAAACCCTCGCTGCACCAAGACTGTCGAGAAGCCCCTTTGTATAACCCATCATTTTTATACTCTTGAATTCGGCCAAGATCTTGACTACCTGAGCGACACGGACTTCAGTAGCTTCGAACCAGCGTTTCTGAGCCTCGCTGCCACTGACTGCGACAAGCAACACAGCAGCCATACTAACTGATTAGGTCAGCATGTCAGTGCTTCTATTTTGCAAGTTACGGGATCATGTCTTACCAAATGAAACACCAAGCGCGGCTACCATGGCAACACCAATGGCGCGCTCGATTAGAAACAGTGCTATCGCGGCCGAAATGACGTTGGCCCAGATCTCGTGTAGTTCACGAACTCCAAACTGAATGCGCTCGATATCCGCACTCACCAAGGTCGTGGCTGAACCTGCCAGCTCCATGGCAGAGTCCAGATGCGAAAGACGTTGGAACACATAGTCGGTAAGACTGGCTCGCATCGCGGTGGCAGTTCGTACGGTCTTCTGGCGATAAAGAGTGTATGTAACCTGTCAACCGGGATTAGAAAGAACAGCCCATTAGATCGAGAGCAGAGAGATACTTACAGCCAAGCCAAGGTAGACCAAGACATAGGCACCGATCAGCGATGTCCTTGTCTGGGAGTGCTGAGAATCCGGAGCGTCTAAGACCCACGCCGTGGACGTCTCGACAAGGAAGGGTTGTGCTAGAGTCAAACCAAGGTAACAAGCGCGTGGTAACACAGGACTAAGTAGATCTCTCCAATGGAGCTTGAGAAGACTGGCGAACAACGTTTGATCAAGATCTGCAATGTCTAGTTAGTATGCTGATGCACTCACTTGTCTCAATGCTGAGCAGCGTACCGTTCACAACTGTTTGGTCCAGTGCGCACGTAGTCAACCTAGGGTCTACCGGCGGCAAGGTTTTAGGCGTGAATGTGTGCTTGTAACCGTAGACAAAAGTGGGTACAATCCAAGCAAGAAACGAACGCTCTACTATGCCACGCTTCTCTTCGGGGGAAGGTTTTCGTATTTCCTCTCGGACGAGAGCATCCTTGGGTGCCAATTCAAGTACGAGAGCAATTCCCATGAGGCTTGTAGTAACGATAAAGGCTGTGAGGACCCCAGTCGAACTTGGCATATTCCAAAGAGTGCGGCAACGAGCGGCATTTGTCGGTGCAGCGACAAGGAGATACAACGTGAGGAGGGATGAAGGGCGAGGAGATCTCCTATGTTCCAAGTACGAAAGAGCGCCCATGATGACAATGGCGAAGAGTCCGATGGCGGTGACTGGAATCGTTGCCCGCGTGTTGGCCATGGTATTGGTGCAGGCCAAGGCAATGAAGACGACTTGAGAAATAAAGATAAGAGCGTGAATGATCTGTTTGACCGAGCCGTAAGGTTTGGGATTCAAAGATTGTAAGGGTTGACAAGATTGCATCTTGTTGCGAAAGAGGACTTACAGACTTGGAGAGGCCTAGGATAGATACACGCACGACGCCCTCGGCGCGAATGAGCTCTGGTATGCGCCATGCCAGTGCCAGCAGAATCAGACACGAAGCGGGAACCACAAAGAGGATCGTCTCCTCAAACAGCAATGTGAAATCGAAGTTGTCCAGGCAGCCTTGGACCACGGGGCCGAAAACATCTTCGTCCTCGCGCGCACATTGCCCACGCATCATCGTGGAGGTTTGGAGAAGCCGTGTGCAAGGTTTTGTGAGGCTCTATACTCGACAGCGATCACCGTTGATTGAAGTGGGAGAGCCAGGGGAAAGGGACCAGGCCCTGCGCACTCATAGTGCGTTGGCTAGCTGCAAGTGTCTGCAATGGGAAGCCGTTCCTTCTGCCTTAGCGCGCGGTATCAGGTGTGGCTTACCACAGTTAACGACTGTAATACAGCGGGCTTAGTCAGGTGGGGCAGTTACAGTTATTGAGGAGCAGGAAAGGCAAAGCGCCCTGCAGCGAGGGTGCGATGTTAAGTTCGTTATTCACGGGTCGACGTGGCCCGTGCAAAGGCATGTACCTGGAATAAGTTAGTATTGGGTACCTACGCCGGAGCGATTATAATGGTACATGTGCATGTCATAACTAGTGTACATTGCAGGGGAAAAGGCAGGGGAAACGTGAGCGCTTTTGCCAACATCTCTCATTCGCTAGATTTGCTTAATTAGCAATTAGCTGGCGCAACATCGAGTTGCTGCTGTCCGGAAGCTCCGGCGACGATCAGATCCCTTTACGCTTGTTCTATACCGCTGCAATGCATACTACTCATACCATATATTATAGTACAGAGCATTAACGTGGTTCACAAGCGAGCGCCCCACCCAAGCGAGCGCCCCACAAAACACCAGCGCAGCGCACGCGTAGCGACGCAGTACAACACTACAACAAATTATTATACTATACACAATAATGTAGCATTATTTAGAAGCGTCGCTATTATCTACATCTAATATTTCTACCTTACAGGTGCGGGAGTTGTGTCCAATCTCGCTGCAACGGCCGCAGCGCCTCTCTGCGCGCACCCTCTTCGCAGGCGTCTCGCCCTCCTTACGACTACTACCCTCCTTTGCAGCAATTAAGTTAGATACCTCACCAACTGTTAGAGTCTCCTCTACGCGTACGTACCGCCTTTTGCGAGTCTTACGCTTTGTAAGCGTGTCAACAGCGTCTCGAAGGCGACCCATTTCTTCCTGCACTAACACTATATTATGAGCTATCTGCTAAGCGCCTTTACTTAGCTGCTTAACCTGCTCGTCTAATAAGCTTGCTAGTAACCCGCAGTAGTTTTGCACGCGATTTCGAATTAGCGTAGATTGCGCCTCTATCTCGCGGGCGTTGCGTGGTGTTTGCGCCTCCCAGACGACAGTGCCTGGTGCAGGCGGCGTCGGCGTACGCAGCTGCACATCTAGCTTTGATAACACAGCCTCTGGGTTATATAGGACTAGTCTAGCACCTTGAAAGCCTGCGCGAACGTTCTCTGGTGTAAAGGTCTTCTTATAAGCTTCTTCAAAGGCTAGTAGGAAGGTTTCCTTGTTAACATAGTGGATGCGGCTGCGTGCCAAGAGCGAGATCCTATCGCCGTAGTAGCGCTTTAACAGCGAGTGGGGGACAACGTCAAGAGGCTGCAGGAGGTGCGACGAGTGAGATGGCATGCAGAGAGCGATAATCTTGTTCTCCTTGCAGTAGTCCTGGAATTCTGTTAAGCAGTGGCTCTTATAGCCGTCGATAATAAGCATCCTGTACGCCCCAGCAGAAGACGCCTTCGTATAGGCATCGAAGTGCTTAAGCTACGCAAGCGCGAGGTCGTTGTTGATCCAGCCAGTAGGAGAGACAGCGATAATCTAATTACAAGGTAGATCTGCGAACTAAGAGGTAATAAGGACCTTGCCTGCAAAGATGAGGAAGGGTGGGATAACGCGCCCCGTCGCAGCGACGCCTTGTACTAGGGTAACCCACTCGCGATCACCAGGCTGTAGTTTCTTCTGTTTCCTAGGTTTCTCTGAGCCTGTAACAACAAGCTGAGAGGATATCTTGCCTATCATGAAGCCAGACTCATTAAAGTTCCAGGTATCCTCATCTACAATACTATACTTTGCCTTTATCGATTGAACTAGGCTGAACTAAGGCCGGATAATCGCTGGGTCCTCGCAGGCAGCTCGCTGGCGATCGTACGGACGGCTCCATCGCGTGCGCAGCTCAGGTGTACGCTTGATAAAGTTATCAATCTAGTTCTTGCCCGTAGGCTTCCTACCACGCTCCCTTAGCAGTCTATCCGCCATATCTTGTACGTGCGCCTTCGAGGGCGGTATTCCACGTAGACTCTCTTCAAGTACACGCTGTACAATTGCCTCCTCTTCTAGCTTAGTAAGGCGTTTTGAGTTTGGCTCGCAATCGCGTCGAGGGCGCTTTCCGTCGCAGCGCCGCTGTATCGTCCTTCGGGGAACGTTGCAGATTGCCTCAGCGCGTCGTAGGCTTTTTACTTGGCTGCTTTGAACATCAGAGACAGCAAGCTGTACGTCGCCTTCAGTATAGAGTCTTAGAGCTTGGTGTTGTTGTGACATTGCGTGTTGTCGCTGCGCGTGCGCTGCGCTGGTGTTTCGTGGGGCGCTCGCTTGGGTGGGGCGCTCGCTTGTGAACCACGTTAACCATCACGTTCCAACAGTCCCTGCATACGGCACGGTTTTTCATCGCCACGATTTAGCCCGCTTGGCGCGCTTGACTCGCGTGGCTATGGCGAGACCAACAAGGTGCCTACCGGCCACCAACCCCAGGTTCTCGCATAGGATCGCATACACTATAACCATGCGCATACTATTGCAGCTTTGGTTGCAAATCATGGTCCGGATCCCATGTCTTGTTGGTATAGCGTGCTGGAGTCATTTCGAACCAGCACGCTGATTCGTGTATCAATCTCTCATCTAATTGGCTAGAAAAGTGCAGACATCACCAAATTGTTCCTGCGATAAGAAATCAAGAATGGCATCACGTGATCTGTTATCATCATGGAAATTTTCTAAGTGAGGGAGCTGCTCCCTCTTCGACACCGGTTTACAAGACGATAGACTCTAATAACTGGCAGAGGAAGAAGAGCGCACACATTTCATGATGGCTCGGCTTGTATAATCTAAGGTTAAAATCTCAAGACTAGTTATGTACATACTCCGAAGCGCTCCCAAAAGCCCTCATCCATCTGTCACACCTTTTGCCGAGGGTCAGTTGTAGACAGCTGCTTCTTCAATTCTCGCTTGAGCACCTTGCCACTTGCACTTTTCGGGATCTGTTCAACAAAGATGATACGGTCCTGTAGACGGCACACCTCGGGCAACGTCAGGTCATTGTAGTCCCGAATCGTCTTCTTGACTTCAGCGTCGCTTGCGTCCGGAGTGTATGAAGGCGCCCGGACTATAAAAGCCAAAGCTCGCTCGCCGGCTACTTCGTCAGGCACGCCAACGACCGCAGTCTCGGCCACAGCAGGGTGTTGGCCCAAGTGGCCCTCAATTTGGCCAGGCGCGACTTGGTTGCCCTAAATAGTATTTTGTCAACAAACATCGTCCTGGTTCTATGATTCACACTTTATATTTGCAAGCTCGCTTACCTTGACTTTAATCATGTCGCGTATCCGGTCTACAATGAATAGATGGGTTTCGCCACTTGGAGCTGTGCGGAAGAGACCGACATCCCCTGTTGGCCACGAGAATTCTTCGTCACCTGCGGGCGGGAGAAGCGCCTCGCTGGCATGGCCGATATATCCACGTAGGACGCTAGGAGAGGCAATTTCGATCTCGCCCATCTCCTCTAGTCCTTCAATCTCGCGGCCGTTATCATCTCTCAGTACGATGCGGACACCTGGAAGCAGGATACCGCTCGAACCCGGGAATATATCATGAGGATGAGACAAGGATCCGATACCGCAGGTTTCGGTCTGACCTAGTAGAGTATTAGGCTTTTGCTCAAACTACGCTTTCAAGAGCCTACCCCAGCCACTGAGGAGTTGCCAATCAGGTCGCGCAGCCTGCATTCTCGCGAAAGCTTCTTTATCAAGAGGCCCGCCACCTGAAACAATGGCGCGAACGGAGCTTAAGTCGAAGCGACTCAATATGGATGCGTTTCGCGATAGAGCGTTGATGATGGGTGGCACCTGGTGCCATCAGCTTGCATTCTAAGCAGGACTAGGGGCGAGAAAATGGGCTCAATTGACACACTGACCAAATAAAGTGTGTTGATGCGATATTTCATGATAGAAGTCAAGACCTCCATCAGATTGAACCCCCGATGCACGATGATGCTGTCGCCGTAGTACATGAGGGCGTGAGTGATCAAAAGACCATAGATATGATTGAATGGCAGAAAGCCCAGAGTCACCTCGGCGCCTCTCTCCCTCGTGGCCTTGTAGAAAGATGTAGCCTGTAGGATGCTGGCAATCATGTTTTCGTGTGTGATTGCCACAATCCGCTATCACGTCGTAAGAATGGTCTGGTTAGTCGAATACAATACATAGTGGGCAATGAATTTTACCTGGAAACCTGAAGTGCCGCTAGTGGTACAAAAGTACGCGACACGTCGAGCCGCTTCGTTGGCAGACAAATTAGTCTTGTCAATTGCGGGCAGATCTTTAGCACTTGCGATCAAGTCATCCAGAGTGGGGATGCTAGCCGTTTTCTGGTCTGGCTCAACCGCTGCTCCTTGCGGAGTATGGACAGGAACTGAAAGCCTGTACATGGGTACCTCTGAGGGCAGAGTGCTCCGCCGAATTGCGTCTTGACCCAAGGCAAGCAAATCTTGTGATAGAAAGATAGCACATGGCGGTACGTTAGCAAGATGCCCAGCGATTTCATCAGCCGAGCTCGTTGGTTGCAACATGAGGCACCCACCGCCTAAGCGGTGGACAGCCCATGAAAGAATCAGAGTGTCAACCTAGAGCAATCTCAAACTTATGTCTCGACGTTGGTATATGAACAGACTTACACTATTAGAAGCCACAATGGCAACGATTTTGTGCCACGGTTGCCCAGGGATAAGCTTCCACAACGATGCCAAAGCTGCCGCCACCTGACCGACACGAACACCAATCTCATCTGCACTCCATGCCCGATCAGTTGATGCCTCGACGAAGGGAGGGCGTTTTTCCTCCGACCCAGGTCCTGCGGCATGCGCTAGATTTACTGCCAAACAAAAGTCTCCAATAGTTTCTTGAAGCGGGAGAGGAGAAGGCAAGGTGGGAAGAAAGGCCGGTGGTGTGAAGATCATGATGACAATCTTTTCTGTAGATGACGAAAGGAGTACGCTTGCGAAGTTATCTCAATGTGACTGCTATGATTGTGCGCCTTTCGCTGCCGAGATAGCGGCTCAAGGCTGTTTCAATTCGACGATGGAGAGCGCCTGGGAGTACAAGAACTAATATGCCAAGAGAAGATGCCAGGGCATTGGAAGTCACATAACATTATTAGACCCTCCACTATTCCCAAAGCGGCAAATTTACATGGGATATTCACGAGCAAGGCGGGCTATCCCTAGCGCATTCCACATTGGACCTTGGCTCCAATAATCGTTACAAAGGTCTTACACCAGATAAGCGCACTTCATGAACGTAGAGTGCCTAGACCTCCGAGCATTCATGGGCGCCGGTCCTCTACTACAGAATTAATGCGTGCCTCAAAACATCAATTTGTGGGACATATCATATGACCGGAATCATTTTAGTCATTCGAACACTAAACGACTGACAGGCAAATCCTGAAGCCTTTCATCTGCAGCAACCGTGCACTAGTCCCAATCTATCACAGCCGCGGTTGTCTCTCAGCTCCCGTATTCCAGTGCCCTCGCCTTGATAATGACATCCAACGCCGTATACAGTCCCCCAGTGGAAGCAAGCAAAAGCGCGGCTATGGAGTCCCCAATGGTTTGCAAAGAGTACCCAACCAAGGCCGCCATGCTACTTCATGATACCATAGAGGTCAATGGCCATCCCCAATCGCTCTCTGACAGCCATGAAAAGGAACTTCCTAACGGTACCACGTGGATTGTCCAAAAATTCGGAGGCACAAGTCTTGGCAAATTTGCTGCGACTATCGCTGAGGACATTGTATTGTATGTTAGTCCGACCACATCCGATTCGTCACAGACTGATCGCAACAGGCCAGGCCTCAAGCAACACCGAGTTGCTGTTGTCTGTTCGGCGAGGAATAGCAAAAGTAAGAGTGATGGCACCACTAACCGTCTCTTGCGCGCCGCTGAAAATGTTCTCGTGGCCGATCCGCGCAAGTATGTCGACATCGTCGAGGGTTTGCATCGGGACCATGTGACCGCTGGCCAAGAAACGTTACAGGACAAAGAAATTCTGAAGCAGTATATTGCCCAAGTGAATTGGGAATGCCACAACTTGCTTAATATTCTAGATAGCGCACGATTCCTCAGGGCCGTCACAAATCAGACTAGGGATATGATTATTGGCGTAGGGGAAAAGTTGAGTTGCCTGCTCATGACAGCCCTCCTGCAGATCAAAGGCGCCAATGCTGTCTACGTCGATCTCAGTGACATTACCGACCGCAGCTCAACTGCCATGGCTTCGGACGAGGAACTTTATAGGGAGCTCGCTCGCCTCATTCGCATCGAGATCCTGGCCCTTGGCCCCAACGTCGTCCCCGTCATCACCGGATTCTTTGGCAAAGTTTCAGGCGGTCTGCTCGAGCAGGTTGGTCGAGGCTATACGGATCTTTGCGCGGCAGTCGTTGCCGGTGGACTCCAAGCTCTCGAATTGCAAATTTGGAAGGAGGTCGATGGGATCTTCACCGCCGACCCTCGAAAGGTCTCCCAGGCCCGCCTCCTCAACTCCATCACCCCAGCCGAAGCGGCCGAGTTGACCTTTTACGGCTCCGAAGTAATTCATCCCTTCACTATGGATCAAGTCAATCGCGCAAATATCCCAATCCGTATCAAAAACGTCATGAATCCACATTCTATTGGCACTGTAATCCACTCAGACCCAGCAGATACCACCTTGGCCAAACTAAAACCGACACTGTTTCGTAACCGCTCAGCCTCGACTCTTCTCGGCGTCGAGCCAAAACGACCGACGGCAGTCACAGCCAAGCCTCAGATTACGGTGCTTAACATACACTCCAACAAACGGACCAGAGCGCACGGCTTCCTCGCTTCTATCTTCTCCATCCTCGACCAAAACGGCCTTTCGGTCGATCTCATCTCCTCGTCCGAAGTCCATGTTTCCATGGCCATTCATTCGGAAAACACGCGCCTCGCTGCTCTGTACGGCGAGGACAACCTCCAGATTCAATCGGAAGCCCTGCGACGTGCGGTCGACAGTCTCAAAGCTTGGGGCGACGTGGACCTCGTGCCCGACCTGGCCATCATCTCCCTCGTCGGGCGCCATCTCCGGGGTATGAGGGGCATCTCGGGTCGCTTCTTCAACACGTTGGGTGAACACGGCATCAACATTGAGATGATAAGCCAGGGCGCCAGTGAGATCAGCATTGGTTGCGTGGTCGAGGAGCAGGAGGCGACTCGTGCGCTGAATGTCGTACATGCCAAGCTGTTTGGTGCATTTCCAGACTGATAGAGAGAAGAGACGGAATTGATGAAGAAGTAAATTTGATCTTCGTTGAGAGCCAATTCTTTGCAAACTTGCTGTCACCTTGCTTCTCCATCGTAACGGCAGCAGCAGCAATAGGAGGTAGCGATCTACTGCCACGCGCTCTGTAGACAGCGAGACCCAGTAGATGCTCGTGCCTTCTGGAGCACGTCGTCACCTTGACCGACATTGGTTTGCTCATCTCCGGCCAAGATAGGATCGGGAGCTGGCCCAATCAACGTGATGCGGTCAAGTTGGAAACCTCGTACATGGCGTGTTCAGCGAGTCAAAGGCATACCAAGATGACGGTTAACGGTCCGTCGAAGAGCTGACTTGATAACCACATGCAGGGGAGTAAATTGGCGCCGGAAGATGGTTGTGATGTCGTCCAAAGAAATGATCGGCCAGAATCTACGAGTGTAGTAATGTTTGCGACAAATATGCGCTGTCCGCTTCCCAGCCAGATGGGCGTTGCGGCGCACCCTGTGAACATCGATGCACCTAGTACCACCCAGAGCGTGAGCGTTCAGCCCCCATGCTATATTTAAAGGGCTGGGGCGTGTCAGTAATAATCCATGTTGAAAATCGCATTAGATCCTTCGAATCCCGTCTTAGGACTCGTAAGGATTAGTATTGGTCAGCTACACCCGATAAAGATGTGAAGACGGCGTAATGATCCGCAAGTTCATAACTAATGCCTATAAGTCAATTGTATCGTCTCGTTCTCACGTTATCGCGTAACATTCCGCGGCTGCAATGCGATTTCAAACGGAGTGGGTGGGCAGTTTGATTACGGCAGGGGCCAAGTTTGTTGATGACTCAGAAATATCTTACCAAGCCCAGTTATCGTAGTCTAGCCGTATACCGCGTAGGTCGAAGCCCGAGCGACACAGGCTCTAGAACGCAGGCACCCAGTAGGCACCAAGGCACCAACGTAGAGCAGAGCAGGCGCGATCCCGCGCTAAAAGCCCGCGGCTGGCGTTGAACCCTTATTTCCGCTACATGTGACGAGGAGCTCCTTGTTAAAGCTTCCCTTGTCCCTGCCTCTCTCCCGCCCGTGGCATTAGCGTCATGAATCAAGGACCCTTTGTACCAGACCGTCCCCGTCGCCCACCACCGGCGAGCCTAATCTCAGCTGCCCTCCCGCCCTCAACCACCTGCCTGAAAGATGAGGAAGCCCGTGCGAGAGCCCCCGGAGCAACACCCCACACTTCGGCCCGGACAAGCTACCACTGACACCCTCACTGATTCGGCAAGACCGACAACCTACCAAGTCGCGCATCCGGCTCTCTTCGACGACGACGAGCTAGCCGACGACAAAGTGCCCCCTCCTGCCTACGGCGACATCTACGGCGAGATCCACGATGAAACGAACGGCTCGGGCACGACTGCCAGGACCACCGACGATGGCCGTGTTAACATCCGCATCAATCACTTCAACCGCCGTATATCCCAGATCTTCACCCCTGCTTTGCAGCGACAACTGGAGGAAAGCCAAGATAGTCTACCCCCTCCCCCATATATTCACCCATCCCTAGGAGGCGCAAAAGACGCTCATCCGCCTCCGCCCTTGAACGTCGTTATCCAGGTCGTGGGCTCGCGCGGAGACGTCCAGCCTTTCGTGGCCTTGGGAAAGGTCTTGAAAGAAACCTACGGTCATCGTGTACGCCTTGCCACCCATCCAACCTTTAGAGACTTTGTCCAAGACCAAGGTCTGGAATTCTTTAGCATTGGCGGCGACCCAGCCCAACTAATGGCCTTCATGGTCAAAAATCCCGGCCTGAGGCCAGACATGCGCAGTGTAGCGAGCGGAGACGTCGGGCGGCGAAGGAAGGATGTTGCTGAGTACATTCAAGGCTGCTGGCGATCATGTTACCAACCTGGAGACGGAATCGACGATGACCTTTATGAGTCTCCTAGTGACGAGACTGGCCCTAGCCCAGCAGCGAGACACTTTGTTGCCGATTGCATCATTGCCAATCCTCCGAGTTTTGCCCACATTCATTGCGCAGAGAAGCTCGGCATCCCGCTCCATATCATGTTCACCATGCCCTATTCGCCTACCCATGCATTTCCCCATCCTCTTGCGAACATCCAATCCTCGAATGAAGACGCCCAATTAGCTAATTACTTCAGCTACGCCGTCATCGAACTTCTCTCGTGGCAGGTCCTTGGCGATATTATTAACCGATTTCGCGCGAAGTGCCTTGGTTTAGACCCCGTAAGTAGGGTCTGGGGCCCTGCAATGCTTCATCGGCTGAAAATACCCCACACTTATTGCTGGTCTCCAGCGCTAATACCCAAACCAAAGGACTGGGGTTCTCATATATCTATATCCGGGTTCTGCTTTCTGAATTTGGCCTCGGACTACACGCCTCCAGCTGCCTTACAGGCATTTCTCGACAACGGTCCACCCCCTGTCTACATAGGGTTTGGGAGTATAGTCCTGGACGACCCTAATGCGATGACACAACTCATTTTCGAGGCCGTGAGCAAGACTGGCCAGCGTGTCCTCCTTTCTAAAGGTTGGGGAGGCATGGGCGCAGACGAGCTTCATGTACCCAACAGCATCTTCATGCTGGGCAACGTGCCACATGACTGGCTTTTCAGGCATGTTTCATGCGTCGTGCACCATGGTGGCGCGGGGACTACGGCGGCAGGCATCATCGCAGGCCGGCCAACTGTAGTTGTGCCCTTTTTTGGGGATCAGCCATTCTGGGGTGCCATGGTCGCGCGAGCAGGTGCAGGTCCGAAGCCGATCCCCCACAAACAACTCACGGTCGACAAACTAGCCGATGCTATCAACTTCTGTCTGAAACCTGAAAGCCTGGAACGCGCTCAAGAACTCGCAAGTAAGATCGCGGCAGAGCAAGGCAACAACCTGGCTGCTCAGTCAATCCATCAGTTTCTTGAACCTGACCGACTTCGTTGCACAATCGCACCAGCTAGGCCCAGTGCGTGGCGTATCAAGCGTACTAAGGTTAGGCTGAGCGCTTTCGCTGCTTATACTTTAGTGAATGCAAACCTTTTGGAATATAAGGACTTGAAGCTTTTCAGACCACAGGAACATTACATCGACGAGGGTCCTTTGGATCCTATATCCGGTGGCTTTACAGCTTTTATAGGTTCAGTTGGCGGTATGATGATGGGACTAGCTGACGTTCCTTCGGAGACTTGGAGAGCTATGCGAATGCCGGCTACACGGAGCCGGCAGCAGTCCCAAGCATCATTGCCAACCATCGCGAGCACAAGCAGGGCTGCAAATACACGAGAGGCTTCCATTATTTCGACTTCGCATGGACAAAGTGAAACAAGGTCGATCACGAAAGACTCTGTTGCCTCTGTTGCTCCTGTTGAAACCTCTGACGCCATCTCCGGCCGGTCAACTCCCACTTCGAATGCCGATTCAAACTCGGTGTCCGGTCCATCACAAGGCCCACCGAATCCCAAACAAGACGACCCTGGCCTGGGTCGACTCCGCAGTGGGAATGAATCTGGCCTCAGACACAACCAGGACATGCTGCGCCCGACTGGCGTGCACATGACCAAGGGCGCCGGCCGTTTCGCCAGAGCGGTTGCTCAGGGACCTGTGGACATTTCGGTGAATCTCACGAGAGGAATGCACAATATTCCGAAACTTTGGGGAGACACTACCGTGCGCCCACAGGAAAGGGTCAGCGATTTCAGATCAGGCGTCAAGGCGGTAGGAAGAGAGTTTGGTTTCGGCTTCTACGATGGCATAACTGGCCTAGTCACCCAACCATGGAAAGGCGCACAGCAAAAGGGCGCTAGCGGCTTCGTGAAAGGAGTTGGCAAAGGGATTGGAGGTTTTATAGTGAAACCTGGCGCGGCCGTCCTTGGTATTCTAAGTCATACGATGCAGGGAGTCAACAAGGAGGTGGCGAAGTTATTCGGCAACAACTTCCAGGATTACATTGCCACATCGAGAGCAACGCAAGGGTATGAAGAGTGGCTGCAGAGCTCAGATGCAGAAAAGCAAGCCGTCATCAATGGGTGGAAGTCGATTCAGAAAGATTTGAAGGAAAAGGTCAGGTCCAATGAGATTATGCCCGATGCCCAGGAATTACAACAAACAACGAATTTGGAGGACGACGAAGAATACGGACAAAATGGCATGCACGCTATGAGACCCGTTCAGTCTGTCGACAGTGCAATTCTCAGTCCAGAGGACCAGTTCGTGGAGCTCGGCAGTACCTCACCCGCCATTGGTGGTTCACACTCTTCTCCACGCGTTGCCAAAACAGCAATGGATGTCAACTTGAGGCAGACGATGCAGGAAGACGTGTCGGAGCTCCAGAGCCACGGGCAAGATCACCAGGCAGGTCAAGTCAACGTGCGTCAGACGATATTGGCCAGCGAAGCAGAAGCGCAGCGACGCGCAAGTGGTGGTACATGGGACTCGGATGTGCATCACGATAACACGAACTTGGAGAGTGAAAGAAACGAGTCTGAAACGAGGTCAGAGAGGGCAGCAGCCGTCGCTGATCAATCACTTCGTCACGAGCGACCTCCTGTGTATGATCCAGGGCATCTCGCGGGCACCACGCAAAACGAGTTTGTGGCAGAGCAAAAGGGAAATCAGGGGGAGAAGACAGCGCAGGAGAAGACAGAAGAAGAGATTGTGATGGAGTACATCAAAAAGCAAAGTCTCTTGGAAGCGGACCATCAAAACAAAGGCAAAGGCCGTGCCACAGAGAGAGACGATGAGGACGACGAAGAATTGCAGAGGGTCTTAAAGCTGAGTTTGCAGGAGACTGGTCAGTACGCGGGGCCTTCAACGACATGATCTCTGATGCGATGTTCATTTGAAGGGATCGAGTCTTAGTGACGTGACCTATGTAATTACTCAAGCCCGTGAGTAGGGAAAGAAGGTGGTAGTCATGTGCACAACACCTGTCCACAACCTCGCAGATGTGAGACAACAGCGAACGAGCGAGAGGAAACAACAGCAGTGACTTGGTGGCTCAGCTTTCATCTACACCCAATTGAGGTGGATGCTCTGCTGGCAACCCGCCGAATCATGGAAGAGTCAGTGATGGACAAGTTGGCCGCGGGCGCTACAGCGAACCTGCGCACAGTGTGCGCGCACCTCAAAACCACGGCAGAAAACCGGTACTACCATGTATAGTGTAATGCTAAGGTTTGTACTACAATTTTATTTGAGAGTACGTACCAAATTGGTTTGGGAGGTTCTGAACTTCTGGCCTAGCCCGAGGATACTGCGTAGCTGCACCCCGCTGGCTGCATGCCACAACCCAGGAAGTCCCAGGGGCGCGTAATTGGCAGTTTGGTTTGCCTCAACTGCGGCAGAATGACGAACAGGCTTGGTGCGGCGCAGCCACGGTAGCGTGTGAATATGGAAACGAAGCATGACAAAAGCAGTGCATTACAAACGCATCCTAGGCCCATGTAGGGTTGAGCACGGCCCACTTATGGGTCGGTTGAGCACGGCCCGGCGCCGTTACCAGGGTCGGCTCCACCCCATCGAATTGCAAGACATGACATAAGCTGCGAATTACACAGGCTAATCTCCGCTGCATGAGGCGCATGATTTTGCCCCCAACTCTCTGCCTCTGATATATATAACCAATTGCAGCCTAGGCTGATCAGTCCGAGCTGAATGAACCCCGCTTTCCTAGGTGGGCTGTGTGTGTGCACGGGCAGGAGCAAGACTGCCGGTTCCTCCTTACTCACAAAGGAACGCACGGAGATGTGCCCATACGCCGCCAAGTGCACTCGCAAGTGTAGCTTTGCATTAATTGCCTAGTGGTGCTATGCACTGAAGAGACTGCCACGTGACTGCTCTCCTGAAACCGCTTGTTTGCGACTCCTTCTCTACCTGAGCGCTGGCCATTGGTGATCAAGCCGTGAGCAATGCAAGCCCATCCCATCCCGTCCCAGCTCTCAATTCTATCAACTTCTTCGGCTCCGACGCACGCCCACCAAGCGTCGCATCCTTCACTGTCATCGTGATGGAAGAATTTGATGAACTTGATGAGCTTGAGCGTGCAGCTGCAGGGCAGGAGAACGCCGCCAGAGTTCTACAACCCATTCAAAGCTACGACCACGAGCAAGAGCCCCTTCTCGGTCACCCTCCTGCTCTGTACGAAGATGGAAATGATCGTGACAGGTATGTTCGAGACTTTGCGCATCTCCCCTGGTACCAACGACCTACCATCGAGTGGGTCCTTGTTCCCTACCTCATCATGGCCCTGATCTTTGGCGGCATCATCACCCCTAAGATCAACCTAATCATCGATCTAATCTGTCGACAATACTATATCGAAAATCCTCCGACCGTCTTGAACGACGGATCTGATGATCAATGCCGCACCCCTGAAGTCTCCCAAAGAGTCTCTATCTTCTTGCTTCTGGGTACTTTGCTCAGTGGCATTCTCTCCGCCCTAGTCAGCCCTCGTCTAGGCTCATTGTCAGATCTATACGGCCGCAAACCCATTTTTGTCCTGTGCAGCCTGGGAGCTCTGTGCGGCGAAGTCCTTATCATCTTGGCTGCTTCTTACCAAGACACCATACATGTCGACTGGATACTTCTCTCGTTTGCCCTCGAGGGTGTTACGGGCTCTTCGATCTTGGCCATGGCCATGGTGAACACTTATGCCGCCGACTGCGTCTCCGCCCACCGTCGCAGTATGGCTTTCGGCTATCTGCACGGCTGCACATTCATAGGCTTATCCATTGGACCCATTCTGGCGGGCTACGTGGTGGAATGGACGGGCAGCATTTTGGCCGTTTTCTGGATAATGTTGGTTTCCCATGGCTGTTGCATTCTGTTCGTTCTATTCTGCGTTCCCGAGTCCATTTCAAAACGTCGTCGAGAACAGGCACGCGACAAGGCAGCTAGAGAAAAGACGGCTCGTCACCAAAGGGGGCCTTGGATACAGAGACTTCGCCAGCTCAATCTATTGGAACCACTCAAGATCCTTTATCTCACCGGACCCGACAGTACACCCGCTCTACGGCGAAACCTTTTAGTATTGGCTGCCATGGACACTATCATGTTCGGGGTTGCCATGGGAAGTCTTAATGTCTTGCTGATATATGTCAACTACCAATTTGGTTGGGAAACATTTGAATCGGGTCGATACATGACTATTGTGAACAGTACGCGGGTGGCCTTTCTGCTTGTTATTCTACCTGCTATAACCTACCTTGTACGCGACCGGGGGAGCGACTGCGCCGCTGTATCCAGCAAAGGTGTTGACGTCTTCGACCTGAGAATCATGCAGATTGGCATCTTATTCGAAACTTTGGGGTGGGTCGGATATAGTCTGACACGACGAGGAGACCTTTTCACCCTCTTCGGCGTCCTCGGCGCTGCAGGCAGTATTTCTTCACCTGCGTTGCAGTCGGCGCTTACCAAGCATGTGCCATCGGACCAGACGGGGCAGCTGCTGGGTGCCAACGGACTTCTTCATGCTTTGACACAGACAATTGCACCCGTCATCTTCAACTCCATTTTCGCGGCGACTGTGGGCAACTTTACGCAGGCGGTCTTTGTCTGTTTAGCTCTCGTCTTTGTAGTGGGCTTCGTCATTAGCTGGTTTGTCAAACCTAATAGTAAGTTGCAATCCGGTGCGAAAAAGAAGACAAACGCCAAAAGAAATTAACACACCTGTACAGTATATCTTGAGACGAACGCTGCTGTTGCCTCCACAGCGGAAGCCAGGCCAGGTGCGACATTCACACAATAATACCGAATTTACAGTCAATGGCTTAGAGATTTATGAGCCACGAAAGAGAGTAGCGATGTAGGAGTGTGACAGATATGAAACGTCATTCAGCCTGGCGCTGTTGCAGACGTACCCTGATTGTAGTATACATAATCATATCGAACTCTACAAAGGATACAGCGTGGTTACTGCTTTCTTTCCTGGTGGCTCTCATCGAGCATCCTGCACTCTATTCACTTTCCCCTCTCTAGCGTCCCTTGGCGGTTCTGGTGTGTGAAACATCTAGGTTTCCGCCTGCCGTTTACCCCAAAATCGAGGACGTTTCTGCCAATGAGACAGTAGACAGCAAGGTTAGTGTTACGAAGTGCAAAGTTGAGTAAGGTGCCCTTTGTAATGTGACAGTTTCAGGCCTCGCAAGCTTCACCCGGTCGGGCTTAAGTAGCGAGAATGTAAAAGCGCGCGTTTGTAGGGGAGACGATTAATCAATACACAGCGATCGGTGGGCACCCGCCCGGGCTGGGTAAGAACAGAGGGTGCCCCACTCCAGCCCTTACCTTGGGCAACGCCACTATATAGTTACTACCTCCGTACAGAGTACAGAGTATTTACCCACCACCGAATTATCGCGCAAATCTTGGTGATATTACAACCACCGACCTTTATTCAGTCAACGCGCAACTGCCCTACGGTGCCTACTTACTTAACTTCACTCCGCGTTCCTCTCTTCTTTCATTACCACTCGTCGTGCTCGGTCCCTGCCCCTCAATCAAATTTCATCACAGATCGCTAGACACCATGGCCATATTCTCGGCAGACAACAGGCCGTTGAACCTTGTGGTGCGAGCGCTGCAGATCGTGCTCGCTATTGTTGTGATAGGAACAGTTGGCTATGGTACGGAACTTGTTCCCCCCACGCTATTGCCCTCGCTTGATTCTGACTCCACCTCGTAGCCATTAACGGGTATCACGTTCACGACTCCGTCGCCCACACCCCTACCGGTGACTTCGACGTCACCGTCGGCGCGCCTAATTCCTGGGGCTTTTTACTCTTCTGCGCAGCGTGGACTATCTTGGTCGTCATATTCCAGCTCGTTTCCGGAGGCACCTTTGGCGAACACCCGCTGATAGGCTACATTCGCGTCGGCGTCGAGATTGTGGCTGTCCTTTCGTGGTTTGCTGGCTGGATTGCCGCGGCGGCCAACATTGGCACCAGCGCTTGTTCGGCAGACCATGGTTCTTGCAGCGCAATCAAGGCCGGCACCGCCTTTGCCGCCCTCACGTGGCTGCTCTTCATGTTTACCACTGCCATGACCATCTCGCTCTTCAACAACAGGAAGCGCCACCCAGTCCATCATACCACCAGCCAGACTGCACACGTTTGATCACCCGTGGCGGCATTTCTATACATTGGGACCCGCGTCATAGGCGATGTAGACCGTCGCGGACTTTTGGGCGAGAATGCTTTGGTAACGCTGTATGCTACAGGTATCTGTTATAAATCAAGTACAGGATGGATGAAGGAAGTAAGCCATGTATAACTGAGGAGTCAATACCTCACTTGCAGGATCATGTTTACATAGATTTGGAAAAGGGGTTTCTCAAAAAAGGCAGTTTCAGAACGAAGGTCGCGATTTCCTGTTTCCTGCCCAATAGGACGCGCCAATCCTTACTGATCCCGCCATTCCATTGCCAATGGCACGAGAAGGGTGGCGCCGTGATATGTACGTCACTAGTTAGCATGCAATTGAAGGGCTCACTTGGCATCCCCAGAGTTCCCTGTCCACTGCCCGTGTCCATACGTATACCTGCTCGCACATCTACTGCAGGCAAGCTCAACTATCACATACTTTTGGATTAGTCCAGATGAGTACACAGCACATGATCGAAGCACAACATCGTCCCAATACTAGGTCTCGCTTTCTGCTATCACATCTTTGCAGATTATTTCCTGTGCCGGCTCAGAGAGACTCAAGCAGAAACCGTTGCAGTCGCAACGACATCATTGTCGGTTACATGGAAGTGCTTTCGCATGTTCCATTACTAGGTAGTGCTTCCCGGCAAGTGCTGCTCCAATTGCTTTGTTTTCTTTCTTGCTTTCTTTCTTTCCTATTTCCCCCCTTATCCCTTTCATCCCAAATGATGTAAGGAAGAATTGGATAGATTACGGAATCCTTGCACTCACAGATACAGCGCCACTTGCGCACACTGACGGTCCTTCTTCTTTCTTGCCCTCTGAACGCCGAACATGGCCTTGCTTAGAATCACTCCAGAAATTCACAACTCAATCGCTAAGAAGTCCGCCACGATAGGACAAGGCCAGCCGTGTTCTAGCACAACAATCGTCTCCTCCTAGCACTGTCCGAATCATACCATGGCTCGCACAGATTGTAGTAGAGTCAAGGCGCTGGAATCCTCACGAGAAAAGCACATCGTGGGAGACGTTACATTGCTTTCAAAAGTGATTGGGAGGCTGCTTAAAGACCGGCTATCTCCAAAAAAGAATTTATACAACATGGATAAGACTAGTGGTTATGCTGTCTATGCTAGGTATGGTAAAATTCTTAGCAGGTAAGAATGCTGTGCGAAACTATAAAGGCGCGCATGTTAAATGCATAATAGTTACCGTGATCGAGTGCATTAGCGGTGATGGTGAGTATCTAGACTCTATTATGATCTAGCTAGCTGCTACACACTAAAGCAACTGTGAGGGGTAGTTATAGGCAATAGTATTTGCTTTACACTACAAGAGAATAGTAGGGGAAAGCTTTATATTACTACACTAGGTAGGGAGGTCGTGAGAATAATTCTTGTCTATCTCCTAACGCGCGGAGCGCAGGTTATAAGCAGGTTTAGAGGCTAAGGCGCGGGCGAAAAAAGTAAACATGTTAGGACTATAATCGCCCTCCTCGTTTAGCCTCTGTCATCCCGTGTTACAGCAACTGGTCTACATTTCCTACCTCTACATAGCAGTATGCGTGCTCTGACACTAGGTACACGGGCTTCTACATTAGCCTGCAATGGCTTTAGCGTATATTCGACCTTGGGACTATGGTGCGGGCTAGATGTAAGCTTGCGGGTGCCAATCTGCGATGGTCGCAAGCGGCGGCGAATTAGGCCGTCTGCCGTTGCGGGGGAGTCTGACATGTACTACTGTGGTATCAGGCATAACTTTTGTATGTGGGAACGCTACCTCGCACGGATCTCAGACAGCTTCGTACCAATCAGAAGAGCTTATATAATTCGATTTGTGAGGGGGTCATCTGACCCATACTCCACTTTTGCAGCCCTCTGCTAGCCGCCCACATACAAAACTAATGCCTGATAGCACAGTATAGTTAAAGCCTTGGGCGCTATCTCTGTCCGTGCACCGCAGCAGGCGATTAAAGTCCTTGGCGGACTATGTCTTATGAGCCTCAGCGGCACGAAGCTGGTCGACGCCGGAAACAGCAAGTTTAGATATATCCCTATGACTGCAGCGCATGCGATTATAGGCCGGCTCGTCGACCTTGCGAAGATATGCAGCGGCCTTCGCGAGGCTTCGATCGACGGTGCGTATAAGAATGCGAATGCCTTGGTCAAGCCAGGGCTTTTTCTGCTTACATCCCACGGACACAAAAGACACCTTGCTGTATTTGCGCCAAAGCCCGATTTGCGCTTGGAGGAACGTATCGCCGTGCGCGGCAGCCCTTGAGGAGTGCGTTTTGGCCTGTGAACATCAGCATGTGCTCGGACAATGATGGACGACGCATAAGCTTATGCGTTTGAGTGCCTGCACCTGTCCCAGCAGGCGACCCGCTTCTTCCTGTGACGCGCAGTCTGTGAAGCGGACGGCGGCATACCCAGGAATGCCACGGCCCTCAACGAAGTTTGGTTTTGGTATTGCGGTATGTGTAACGCTGCCGTTGCGGGGGATCATGGCCATCGGCTTCTCTTGTGCGGCTGATGGATCGGCCTTTCTCAGACGCGGACCTTGTCTAGAGCCGAATTCGGATTCTACGAGATGCAGGGCCTGCTTCGTCGCATATGGGTTCGATATACCGTGCGCCATAACGGCGCCATATGTGGAGACGCGTAGGAGAGGAAGGGAGGGCAGGCAGGGAGGCAAGAGGCGTGCGGAGGCGGCTGTGTCGCCCGATTGACCAGGCCTTTTCAGGCTCGGGGTTGGGGGCAGTGACGCAGAGCTTATGGCGCACAATCGACGGCGCGCAGTCGAAGGCGTGCGGAGAGATGCGCGAATGAAGAAAGTGGGCAGCTGCGTCGCCCGGTAGCAGCCAGACTCTCGAGCTCCAGGCTAGGGGCAGTGACGCAACCGCGCTGCGAATCTTGCTGACGTAATGGCTCTCGCAGCGACGAGGATAGCGCGCGTGTCGGGCGATTTCGAGGGTCGTATTGCAGGCGTGAATTTTCTGATGGGGTGCGTGGTAAGGGCGTGGTTTGCGTTGTCGCGCGAGGTTGTTGTTTGTGCGTGTTATCTTGAGGGAGGCGTTGTTGCGGGGAAAGCGGGTAGAGAGGGGTCATTAGCCACGCCGCAAAGTGGAGCGGATCATCCAAACACAAGACAGCACTAAAAAGCTTAACATAAATGATCACACTGCGCTCGAACGCGCGATAAAGTAAGAGAGCCGTAACCACTAAAGATGTGGAGAGCAGTCTCATAGCGGAGGTTTACCGTGAAATGACTCACGACTGAGCCAAAGCAGTATGTATGATAGATAAGGAGTGGAATGAAGAAAAAACGGCTCTTCCTCCAAGGCATCTTTCGACAGCGATGACACTTTGTTCTCTTGAATATGTCACGACTCTATAGCGCCTTTCCTCTTATCTTCTTATGCTCACAATCACACGGCAATGGAGTTGCTAAAGAAGTGCCTGACGATTACACTTGACAAAATGGCTGCGGGAAAGTTGGGGAACGCCTCGAGGACGACAACAATGAGGCAATCGACAGCCCCCCAGCGATAACTCGACGACGTATGGGCAGGGACTTTGCGTCTGATAGGAGACACGGGCTATCAAACACCGCTTCCAGACAACAAAACCAGTCCAGACCTCCATCGCTCGCCCGCGAGTGCTTCATAGTCAATATGGTTGATCACCCCCAAGACAATGATATTATTACTCATCCTCACATCAGCAAAGTGCATGGAAATGCCCTGAGTAAGCTTACTCTGGAGGAGTTTACCCGGGACGGGTAAGCCCGTGCCGGGGGACATCATTTATCGTTGATCAGCTGAGCAGCGCAACCGCCATTGCCAAATTGCCTTCCCAGCACGAGCCCCGACAGTTCCCAATCGATCGCATCGCTGTTTTAGGACATCATCGGAGCGGTGACCTCGCTAACATGGCCACCGGCCAAGACCCCCACCTCCATGCGGCGAATGCCTTGCATGTTACCCTCTTGGGCCCACTGCCCCTATTGGGATTATCTCAGCCAGTGCTATATATATTCGAGCCGAGCTCTATCAACCCCAGCTGGCTGGCGGCGTGGCCAAAGCTGCATGGTCAGAAGTTGTAGGTCACAGTCGCGTACACGATGCACGAGAGCTTCTCGGATATGAATTCGCTATTGTAAGCAGTTGGTGAGAAATTGGCAGCTCTTGGCCCGCTGCTGGGCGTGACTGCGCCAGTCGACATGATGCGAATACAGTGACGTGCATGCCGACTTGGATGCGAGTAGCATCCGCGAGCAATTCTTGGAGGGCTGTTGCTGCAAGGGCAGGAGCCCGTGTAGAGTTTCTAGAGGTTTTCATCGTGACGAAAAGCAACCATCAATCCAATGTGAACCGTCGTACGAAGTATGAACAACTTGCTATTCAAACGACATGCGGTAAGTGTGTAGAGGCTCTTCGGCTTTTATATAAACTCTGTCTGTGTATGAGACATTCTCTCTAGATTCCAACACCTTATCCTGCATAATAGAACTTCGTTTCATCGTCGAAGCCATACTCGAACCTCGGAATGTTCACGTTTCGCCCCACCAACCTCCTACTTCTCGTTCATTTCCATATAGTGATAGCTTTGCACACCTTGACTATTTCTTGCACTCGTTACTCGAACATTGACTGCACATATGGTCAATCTCCCTGCAAAGAATCAGCAGCAGCTTCAGCTGTATCAGAAGAGTGGCTTGGAGCGGGAGAAGCAATTGGTGGAACGAGGAAGGAGATATTGCGAGTGTCCGCATCGCTGTCGGTGTGATCAAGGTTAAAAGATCTTATGATCTAATCAGGCACGTATATCGATTGGCCCATTCATATCATCATGAGAGATATTTCTAGCATGGTAATTCTGCGAGTAAACGCGTAGAGAAAGCTGGTCCGAAAATGCTCGAAGTCCTTCAGGAAGCGAAATGGTGTTTTGGGTATTGCGCGGGTCGATCGCAACAACCACCCACTTGATTTGACTGCCATGAACGAAGCTCCTGGTTTTAGTATGTGTGTGATTTTTACTACGTGTGGAGTCCCCAATTCCTGTCGTTCTATATCTTAAGCATGTGGATCAGTTCCAGTTGCCAGGAACCTTCTCACCAACTTGGGCACATCAGCCTTCCCATTCTTTGAACTGATAGCATCAAATTTGGAAGAGAGTGAGGTCAGCAAGGTCCATGTGTTGGGAATCTACGTATATCGTTAGATTTCGCGGAGAAATGTTATGGTGAATGGCATCGCTGCTTGAACTAACCTCAGCCTCAATATCTGTTTCATCCATCGCCATTTGCTTGCAGGGTTGACATCGCTGCTCAGTGCTGCAATTCGACTTGCAATGACCGGATCGGCCTGTGGAAAGATGTTCTTGAAGCTCTGTAACGATGATATCTTCCGTACTTTTGATTATTTGCTCATGAAACCCTCTCCGCTGCCATGGACCCCAGTCTTGCGCTGCGAGATGGAGTTCCTTTAAGAGCACAGGCAACCGTCGAATGCGACTCAGTCTCTGCTGTTGCCGAAGCTGATCCTCGTCCTTCAGATTTTCCGTATAGTAGGCAAGAACGGCGTCGTCCAGACTGTCAAAGCCAGCTGCAGCAACAGCCTTGAGAATATGCACTAGACGTTCTCCAGTCAGAGCGGATGGCTTGAGCTGAGAGGTTGTCTTTGGGAGGGGCATTGCCGTGTCGACGTCATTATGCGTTTCTGGCATTCTCTTCTCCAAGGCGAGTTCGCGCCTTCCACCCGCAGGCGCGGCTCCATCTACTGCTTCACATGGCTCAACCTGAACCATAGGTCTATCCGATAGAAAATTTGGCAGCTCCTGACCTGAATCCCACGATAGATTTGGAGTAGACTCTTCCCCCCATACCTCTGTCATGACTGGGGTTGGGAAGAACATGTCGTGTGATATTCCTAATCCATCAGAAGGGACATCTCTATGGTCGATCGCCATCCACTCACCCAAGAAGCCGTCATTCTTCATGCCGAGATCGTTGGCTGCTGTCTGGAATGCCAAGTCTGATCTATCGTCTGACGATCGATTTGTCGGCCTCATAGTGTGCAACAGCTCCTCGGATTGTTTGGTATTCGTCGAAGGTGGGAGACGAGGGTGATTCTGCGCCTCGCCATGAGCACCAGTAGCGAAATGCTCCGATTCTGATCTTGTGTGCACGGGTATGCTATGCCCTGGATGTGGAATCGCGGCAGGGTTCTCGTAACGGTTCGGTTCCATGGTTCCATTCTGTGGCGCTTGATTGGCGACATCGCCGCGCGAGGGAAATGTGGGTGGCAATGGGTGTAAAGCTTCTGGGACTGAGTACTGAGGCTGCAAGATAGATTTGATTAGCCTCTATTGACAGATGTGAGAGCTGCAAAGACATACGAGTCCGACGCGTCCTGAGTTGGACTTCAGCGAAGGGGATACGCCATGTGTTCTCTTTCTTTTGCCCCGTGGTCTGTCATGAACATCGGGTTCGTCAAACTTGTTCAACGGTTCACTTGAAGTGTGGATTTCGCGTGAGGGAGGTCCCGGCTGCGGTGACAGTAAAGAAGCCGGGACAGCATACTCTGGCTACAGATTACAATTAGCTGATTTGCTCCAGCAAGCGGATAAATTTCAAAACTTACCAGCTCCATGCGCTCTGGAACGAATCTCAGCGAACCAATGTCGATCTTTGTGTTCGTGTCGTTGCGTTACAGGTAGAACGATTGTTATTAGGACAGTATGCTTCGAGCTCCTAGCTTACTTGTCGGTAAAAGACAGATGGCCTGGTTTTCACTAGTGCTCTGTCAAATGGACGGATGTATTAAGTATGTACATTAGCATCAAACAACGAACAACATACTCCTGGCGCGTGGCCTCAAAGAAGGTTTAATTGAGAATAAAAAGGATAGAGTGAGAGGAAATCTATAGTATTCGAAAGAACAATTGCTAGCTATGGAATTGATTTGCGTGAGCGTAGTAATCGTCAGCCTCTTTCGCTTTTGAGCCCTCTTGAGAATGTGGTTGTACAGGGTAAGCGCATACATCTATTCCCGAACCCATGGCGTGTGTCCCATTGGCTGCAGAACCAGACTATCCGACAGCCAGCCGTGTGAGGCGAAGCGATCGAACCAGGTATTTCATGCTACTGCGTGGCTCCGGGTTTATTGTACTCGTCCGATTTTACACCTACCAGTGCAGATGGGCTTTAAATATAAGGCAAGCAGCGGCCTGATCGGCTCGGAGCGCGCTAGAGGTGGGAGCTTAGTTTAGGCGGAAAGAAAACCTGATTTTGTGCGGCCGCGAAATGCCCTTCAAGTCTAATACCTAGGTCAAACAGAGGCAATTTAGCTTTTTCAAATCCCATAAACAGCGAAAGCCCTTGGCTGCGGAGCGTATGTTGTTTGGCTGAGCCTTAGACCATGCTTGCGCCTAGCTGATTCTCGAACCACTGCAAAAAGGAGGATTGAAGCCCAAAGCGTAGGTAGGGATGACATTCCGCGGGTAGCTAGAGGGCGTGCTGAGACTGTGGCTGGACGTACCTAGATCCCGCGGTGGCTTTCCAGCAGAATAGTTCCTTCGGGCGTGCCCGCCGCCAGCGTGTAAGCTGGGCTACCTAGTGTTAGGCCAACCTAGAGGTAGACTACCCTACTAAGATCGTAAGATATCTTTCGAAGCTATATAGCATTACTACAATATTATTAATATAGATAATTATAACGTTATAATATAAGAGCTAAAATAATAAGTCCTACTTAAACTGAATTAGAGGTTTATAAACGTTGAAGTAATTAGACTCGTAATAGACGCTGTAGTAGCTTTAGCAACTACCTTGCTACTTAAAAAGCGTAGTATAGTAGTTAACAAAGTAACTCTACTACCTAGTAATTATACGTTTTATTCTATGTACTTAGAGTAGTAAATGTAATTGTTGTTTTATTACAATCGCAACTTAAAAAATATCTTACGATCTTAGTAGGGTAACCCACTTCTAGGTTGGCCTAACACTAGGTAGCCTAGCTTAACGCAAGGTTCCCGCATCCGCAGCTAACATAGCGAATTTTCCTAGCCACAATCGAGCCATGCGTTTATTGGCTGAGACCTATGTACGCCACCCACCTAGCTTATTGGCCGGCTATAATACGATTTTAGACATGGAGTAGAGAAGGTGGGGCTAAAGTCACATTAAGCTTATGTAAAAGTGGATTCAGCTCAATCCACTTGCCGAAGAACCACGGCAACCGACAAGGCCCCCTGCTAACGTTCGGTCGTAGAGCAGGTTTTTACGACGTGTCATCTTCTGCAGCGCTCCACCACAATCTTACAGCCATTCTATTCAGCGTCATCTTAATCTTACCTGGACGCCTGATAAATTTGTTCTTTCCAACCACGAACGACCGGGGCAGCTTGATCGGGCGGGTAATCCCTTTCCGGTGTGGGTATGCGGCCTGGCCCCCACCATGATCCATACAATCCTACTCCCGCTCGGCCTATCAGTCCACTTGCACATACTATGTATAGTCATATTTGTCATTCTCATTCACCTAAGGCTGCCTACTAACGTCCCTCTCCGTGGATCGAAATACCCGGCGGGCCGAAAACAGCTAATGTCACACTAGGTCAAGACATGTGCTATCCTCGCACTCTCATTGGTAGATTTTGGCAGGGTCTTCTGTTGCATAGTGAGGGGCGTTACTATGAAGGCAGTTGGCCTCTTTAATCACCTCATGACGCTCTGGAACTCTGAATCACCTGCCACGTGCAGTTAGACCGCCATTCTGGCACCGGTTTCCAACCAGGCAACGCGGCTGTACGATTTCTTGTGCTGGAGCTATACAATGGACCCTGATGCTTGATCTCTGCGAAAAACAATCCTTCAGGCAGAGATCCACCTACCTATGTTATGAATTATGTTAGCCGCCATCGAAAGGTGGAATCTTGTATCCCAGTATACCCATACCTTGCACACCTGCATAGCCAGCAGGCTTCATGACGGTGTCTTTTGATAGCGTCTTAATTGATCAATCGCGCTTCAGTGTTGGTTATAGTCGCGAACAGGACTTGGATCTTGTCTTATCCCCTTTCGAAGAGCGATCTGTGAGACAACCTCATGTCTCTTTTCCTTCCACGCGGCCACGACACTTTGGCGTTGTAGGTGATTGGTGTAGAGTTTGATCAGCCATCGAGCCAGCTGAGATGGAGATGATCAGAATCTTCATCCCATAATGTGGTAGATGGAATGGCCCGCTGATCAAAAGTCTCTCTCAGGGTCATAAGACATGAAGTACGAGAGCGCCGACGTCACAATTTCTGCGTAGCAGCAATTGAGAATCGTCTTTGGCGAAGAAACGCCGCACATGCATCGACTCGACTATGTCACGCAATAACTATTGCCTAAAATTCTAGACCTCGCTGACCTGCTTCGTAGGTATTTATGCATTTCTTTGTACCACATACGGGTTGCCTGGGTAAGCTTGGCAGCGATTCGTTCGTCCTTACAGGAAATATACCATATCTTCATCTATGGTGGCATAAGCTCTTACATGTTCGCCCTGTAATATATAGTGCTGACACCTGCCAATTTCAAGACGCGTATATAGGGAAGATTTTAGGACGTCGTGCGCTGTCGCGAGCGAGTAGAGAGATTAACGTAGGTTAGGCTAAAACTGTCGTACAGCTAGACAAAGTGTGCCTTGGTGATACAGTTGTTGTTGCGGACGTTGTTGTTGCGGACGTTGTTGTTGCAGACGTTGTTGTCGCTTCATTGTCGTTGGCGTACACACAGTTACGGCGATTTGGTGGGCTGTTCAGCTTGGTGATCTGTCTAGCTTACTAATTTATCACGCTACATATATAGGACTAGGTAGTACGTTTTTCGCCAATAAAAGCATGCATGCACGTAGCTAGGCGGTATGCCAGGAGCAAAATGGGCCCTGTCATCAGAATTCGATATTACATTACATGTGTTCCGTACAATCCTGCTGTCAGCCATCTATTCTCTCATACAGTTTTTTATCCCTACTAGCGCGTCACATTTTGTACTTCGTAATCGAAGCGATATCTAGTGACTACTTTGTTTCAGTCATTGTATCGCCCTGCAAGTGCCATGGCTCGTCCAATAGACACGTACACACACAGTCAGGTATTATGCGCAAGCCCATAGCATCATAGCATTCTCCGTACAGTCGTTGAGAGATCTTGTAGTTTGAGCAGGTCGATGGTGCCAATTCAGGAGAAACTGTTCAGTGTTACCATTGCAAACATTGGCGAGGTAGCGCCAGAAATCTTGGTCGCAAGAAGGTCAGACTCTTCAATAACAAATGTTCAAACTCGACTTGAGATCAACGAAACTCACCGTTATTCCAGGACCATCTCCGCATCTGTCAGGAATACGCAGCATGGAGGGCGGCGGGCAACGGTCAAGAATTGGCTCCACCGAATCCCTACGACGCTACCGGCCGACGCAGTCTTAGTGAAGCTTGCAATCCTGATGATACGTCCCTGCCTTCAAAAAACATCACAACAATACAGCGGCCACGATGGAGGGTGAACATGAACAAGTACTTTGACGAGTTCTTCGACGACAGCTCTGGTCGCAAGGTGGGTTCTAAGCATGTAATTTTCCAAGATGTTCACTAATGACCCAACTAGTGCGCATGTGTCCGATGCCTAAGCTGTGGCTTTGTTCGAGCCAAAAATACAACCCGCCAGGCGGAACATCTCGCTGAATGCAAGGAGTTCCTGTCAACTACTGAAGGACAAGAACTATTGATGAAAGAAAACCTGGCCCGAAACGAACAGCAAAATCAGAACTCGGGCGTTTGGAATGGTGCGAAACCAAATCCCAATCTCGTGGTCAATGGTCTCGGTTTGAATCAACCTCGTGGTGGAACTACCACTAACACTCTCGGCCCAAACCCTTCGTTAGCCAACCATTTACTGGATCAAACTGAAGATGCACTAATGGGTGCTAGTCGTCACATCTTCTTGATGCACGCAGGTTGTGGATCGCTCACTAAGGATGCTCTTAACCAGTGGCTCGCACAAATTGGATATATCTCGCGGTCACTAATCTCCTTTACCGGAACACTTATAGGCAAGATCCGTATACCGGAAACCCCTGACCTAGAACTTGATTCAACATTTCGTTGCCTAGACTTGCTATGCTCTGCGGTAAACAATACGAAAAAAGAGTTGGAATTCCTTGAAGCTGCTAAGCGGAAATATGGGCTAGGAGTGAAGTTTGATGAACCTAGACCACCTACCAAAGGTTTCATCGATCTATTTAACAGTGCATCATGCCCGTCTGCAACGCTACTTGAGGGAATGGTTATGCTCTGGGCCATCGAGTTAGTAAGTTGTATTACGATGTTGCCGATTGCTATAAGCTGACCAGCTCCCAGCTTTTCTACCGCTCCTTCTCCTACGCAGGCACATTCGTCAATCAATCGACATCACGGATAACACAGCAAGATACCCACTACCTTCCTTCTTCCTCCGTCCCTTTTCAGACACCGGCGATACCTTGGCGCGGCCAAGCACAGACTAGTAACGACCATAACCGGGCCCTCCGCGAAGCACTTATCGAAAACTGGAAATCAGAAAATTTTGGCTGCTTTGTAGCCGCATGCAAGTCAATGGTCGATGAGCTTGTCAATGTCCAGACCTCAAAGAATGGTGGCGCAGAACTGTTAGCCTGTGAACGTGTTTTCAAGCAGGCTATCTGGCTATGGGGTCAACTGTTTCCTGAAGTTATGGTCCTGGGTGAGCAGGATAATTTTCACGACAGACAGAACATCCAGGAGGACGAAGAAAATAGCGCGATGAATGGAACTGACTCGGCTGATGATTCTCCCGAGGTTGATGACGAACGTAATGCGCGTGCCTCTATTCATTCACTGTAAGTCTTACCATATCGTTAACTTTGTATGTGTATTCATACTGACTCTATTCATGGGTTAAGTGAAAACGGACTTGGGCTTGGGGTTGTCACTTCAGCGGCGCAAGCAAGCTGATATGTAGGCTTCTACTTGCGGGAATTCATGATAACACGCTTCGCCTGGGCCTATCTGTTCGGGCCCATTATATTGTGATCAGTACGCTCTAGATACCCAATCGTCTATCTTTGTCTGATATGCCATATCACAACCAACTAGGACTTGCCACGTGATCGTGATTGACCTTTGGAGATGCTAAGAGATAACCCCCCGCGTATTGGCTCACCACTCTACACAGACGTTTAGCGTGTACTATATTCAAACAGCTCGACTAAGCTATTCTAGGCGCGCCGAATGCTATATTCTTTCTAAAGCTATGTTGAATTTGCACAGATGTTGGGAGGCTGCCTATCATTATTACAAGCCATTACAACAACAAGTAAACTCACTCAAGCAGTTGGACTTTGCCAAAACCAATTGACTATTGTTTTGAAGATCATCCGAAGATAATGTAAGGTTAGTTCTTGGGGAATGAGCGAGCGACGATAGACAAGAGGTTTGTGCCAGCACGATTGGTCGATCGATGTAATTGTAAGGGGTAGTTATAAGGGGTAGTTATAGGCAATAGTATTTGCTTCACACTACAAGAGAATTGTAGGGGGAAGCTCTAGATTACTACACTAGGTAGAGAAGTCGTCAGAATAATTCTTGTTCCTCTCCTAACGCGCAGAGCGCAGGTTATCGCCCTACTTGCAGGGCCTCTAAGGTCGTAATACTGTACGGGTGTATAAGGATATAAAGACGTAATCCCTACGAGCTAAGTAGTCACTAGTATAGCAGGTAGTAGAGAAGTTAGTAAGATGTGTAATCTTATTCTAGTTTAAGTATAAAAGAGGAGTATTGTCACGGGGTCGGCAGGCAGGGAAGGTAGGTGCACGTGATCAGTATATTCACTACGATATCGCTGATAGTACGGGGTTAGGCTAAGACAAGGACGTAGCTTAAGGAGCGTACGACAGGGCGCGTTCGCGCAGGAATTTCAGCGATCGCGCAGCTGCTCGCTTAGCAGCTTAGCGCGCTCTAATAGGCTATCTAGGTCAGCGCCGTGACAGTACTCCCCTCCTTAGGCGGAGCTCTGACGACGCGATTAACGGGGCTTGTCTAGGTAACGGCGGTGGAAGTTCTTGACAATCTCCTGGGCGTTCTCGACGTAGTCGGCTGGTACTTCAGTAGGCTCGTCGTATCTAACCCACTTCACTATATACTTTAGTTAGGGCCGGCTTCCACGGCCGCGGCGGTCCTAGCGGGAGTCTAGGATGTCCTCGACCTCCCACTCCTCGACTCCCTCGACTTCGACAGGAGGAGGCGGGTCTTGTCGCTGCCCAGGCAGGGGGTCAGTCGCAGCTGGGCGGAGCAGGCTCACGTAGAACACAGGGTAGATCTTCATTGAAGCAGGCAGCTCTAGGCGGTAAGCATACGGGCTGACGACCTTAGTGACCCTGTAGGGTCCTAGGAATTTCCAGTCTAGTTTTTTCTGCAGGTAGGCGGTCTTAATATTCTAGGCGTTAAGCTACACTAGGTCGTTTTCAAAGAACTGGCGGGCAGGTTTGCGTTTCCTGTTAGCGTACTTCTCGTGCTAGGCTTGTGCGACACAGATCTTAGAGCGCAAGTACTTATAGACGGTTTTTATCTTTAGGGCTAGATTTTCAGCGTCTTGCGCCGCTGGCTGTCGGCTTAGATTAACAGGCTTAAATCCTAGGCAGGGGTAGAAGCTGTAGTTCGCGAAGAATGGCGTTGTGCGGGTGCTCTCGTTGTTAGCGTTGTTTACCGCAAATTCGGCTAGCAGTAGCCATCTCGCCTAGTCATCCTGCAGGTACGAAACTTAGCTTCGCAAGTACTGTTCTAGGAAGGAGTTCGCTCTCTCCGTTTGCCCGTTAGTTTCTAGGTAGTACGCAGTAGATAGGATAGACTAGATCCCTAGGCGTCGGGTTAGGTGGCTCTAGAACTCGGATACGAACTGTGGTCCTCAGTCTAATACGATAGTCTTAGGGAGGCCGTGTAGCTTCTAGACGTACTTCGTGAATAGGCGCGATACCTCCTTGGCGTCGCAGGTACCCTAGCAAGCAATAAAGTGCTTTATCTTAGTAAGTCTGTCTACTACGACTAAGATAGCGTTAAATCCACTACTCTTAGGCAGGTGCGTGATAAAGTCTATAGACAGATCTTGCTAGGCTCGGTTAGGTATTGGTAACGGTTTTAGGACTCCTTGTTTTGCTTCTCGTGACGTCGTAATTCGTCTACAAGTGTAACAGTTCCGAACCTATTGCTTAACGTAGTCTAGCATTCTAGGCTAGTAGTATTCTTAGGATAGTGCCTTGTAGGTTCGGGATCGGCCTATGTGGCCGGCGACAGGGCTCTCGTGGTACATCCGTAGTAGCTTAGCATGTAGCTTAGGGTTATTAGGCGCGTACAGGCGGTCTCGATAATACAGGTAGCCTTCACGCTCTACACACTCGGCGAGTGTGATCCTCTTGTAACGACTCTGTCTAGTACGGAGGGCCTCTAGTATAGAACTTAGTTCTTTGTCGTTCTTGTATCCCTTCGTGAACAGATCCTTTATAGTCGGCGGTAGTATTAGTGCAGCTCTCCTAGGTAGTAGTATCGGACGGGCGGGTTTAGCGGCTAGTTCTAGCACTGCTAGTTCTAGACTTCCTATCGCACAGGCGCGTGTAATAGGGAACAGGCGGACGAAGTGGTTAACGGCAAAGCGGACTTTTTTCTTAGGTTTTAGGGAAGCTGGTGGTGTTGGCGGTATATTGACAAGGCAGGCGGCGGCTAGTATAGGGGTTGTAGCGGGCGTGTCTAGCGGGGTTGGAGGCAGATCGAAGTTCTCCTTCTTTAGCACGACTTAGCTCTAGTGCTGCAGGCGTTTATCCCCCTCCTTAGGCAGATCTTCTAACCTCCTAGTTAGCGCGTTAGGCTTCGCACCTAGCTTGCTAGGGCGGTATGTAATCTAGAAGTTAAAGCGGGACAGGAATTTAGACCAGCGGGCTTGTCGTTAGTTCAGCAACTTAGTAGTTGTAAAGTACTCTAGGTTGTAGTAGTCTGTAATAACCTTAATTAGCGATGCGGTTCCTTCTAGCTCAGGTCTCTATTCCTTAAAGCAGCGTACAATCGCGAGCAGTTCTTTATCGTATATCTTATAATTACACTTAGTCGTTAAGTGTTTCTTAGAGAAGAACGCTACGGGTCGAAGTATCCTATCGTCTCCGTACTGAGATAGCACTCTAGCGGATACATAGTCGGATGCGTCCGTCTCTAGGATAATCTCCCTTTCCTAGTCGAACGGGGCTAGGATTAGGGCTTCTGTAAATGCGGTTTTTAGACGGTTGAAGGCCTTCTAGCAGTCACTATTCTAGATAAACTTAATACCCTTTCTTATAAGAGCGACTAGCGGGGCGATAATCTTTAAGAAGTCTTGTATAAACTAACGGTAGAAGTTACTAAATCTGATAAACGCTTGTACGTTAGTTAGGCAGGACGGGGTTTTCCATTCCTGTATTGTCTCGACCTTCTGTGGGTCTATGCGAATCCCTTCGCGTCTAATAATAACGCCTAGGAAAGTAGTCTCTTCCTTAAAGAATTCGCACTTCTAGATCTTTGCGTACAGTCTAGCTTTTCGCAGCGCGGTTAGTACTAGGCGCAGGTGTTTTTCGTGTTCTCCTCTAGTTCAGCTGTAGATCAGAATGTCGTCTAGGTAGGCAGTGCAGAAAACGTCTAAGTATTCCCTTAAGGTATTGTTAATAAACCTCTAAAAGGTAGCTGGTGCTCTAGATAGGCTAAACGGCATTACTAGACTCTTATACAGGCCAAATCGCGTTCAGAACGCAGTTAAATACTCCTAGCCTTCCTTTATACGTACGTTGTTAAAGGCAGCGATGATATTAACCTTAGAGAAGTACTTTATTCCCTTTAAGTTATTTAAGCTCTCCTTTACGAGCGGCAGCAGGTAGCAGTCCTTTACTAAGATGTTGTTTAGTCCTTAGTAATCGACACAGAACTAGAGGCCTCTATCTAGCTTCTTAACAAACAGTACAGGCGAGGCAGCAGGCGAAGAGCTTAGCTAGATAAAGCCCTTCTGCAGGTTCTCCTCTAGCTATTCCTTTAAGGCTTTAAGTTCTTCTTAGGACATAGGGTACAGCAGCCTAAAGGGCGGCGTCTTGCTATTAAGTAAGCAGATGTTATAGTCGTGTGAGCGGTGTAGAGGGAGCTTCTCCGCTTCTTTAGGCGAGAAGACGTCCTAGAAGTCCCTTATCTCCTCTAGCAGTAGGGACTTAGGGTCTAGTAACTTAGGCGTGTTAGGCTAGGACAGATAGCGATCTATCTATTCAATCGTAATCGTAAACATACGGTAGTTTCTTTGGGCGTACGCAGCGCAAGCGTTTAGCGATACCTTCGCAATATCTTAATTCCTTAGCAGCTTTAGGCGGTTAGGCAGGTTAATTAGGCGGGATTTTAGCGGGAGCTCGTGCAGAGCGTAGATCTTGTTTAGCCTTCTAGGCGTGTTACAGTGTTTCTAGCAGTACTCGCTCTTAAACGTTAACGTGTAGCTAGCGAAGCTAATCTTTAGGTTATGTTGCTTTAGCTAGGGCATTCCTAGGATTACTAGGTAGTGCGCTAGCTGCGTCACGTTTAGCTGGATTGTCTCTAGGTAGTCCTCTACCTGCATAGTAGTTTCTATATAGTGCGTTACTATCCCCTTAATAGACATATTGCCCTTAAACGTAACAATGCTAAAGAGGTTCTTTCGCTTCCTTAGAGGTAGCCTGTAGCTATTAGCCCAGCTTTAGTCTATAAATCCTTTACTCTCTGCTCTAGAATTAGTTATAGCGTACGTTAGTATCGCCTTCTTCCCTATCTCTAGCGTAATAGGCAGGATAATTATGTTAGACCTCTAGTCACTTTCCTCGTGCACTAATAGTCCCTTAATAGACGCGGCGGATAATTAGACTAAGGGAAGTGATTTCTTAATGCGCCGTTTAGGAGCCTGCACGCGACTTAGTTTAGGCTTACTCTATTTAACGAGTAGTTCGTCTTAGAGGGCAGGCTAGCGGCACGGCAGAGTAGTAGAGACCTAGGGGGGCTAGCGGGGCGGTAAGGCTGCAGGGACGCAGAGCAGAGAGCCTAGTAGGCGGCTGGCGGACTAGGGTAGCGTTAGTGCTAGTTAGTAATCGTTCCTGCAGACTAGCGGGTGTTAGGCTTAGGGCACTAGGCGACTTAGTAGGATTTTGATCCGCAGCGGAAACATTCGCCTCTCTCCCTCTAGCTGCCTAGTGCGAACGTCTTCTAAGAAGAGAGGTCTATAGGTTTGTACATTAGAGCTGGACTTAGTGGGCCGGAGCGGGGAGAGCTAGGTCGTTTGGCAGTTACGTTTAAGTAGACGGTAGGCTTAGCGGCTGCAGCGTAGCTGCTTAGGAACGCCCTAGCTATAGGGGTGCAGTTACGGGAGACTTGCTGTTAGTGCTAACAGTAGCAGTTATTAAGTTTCTGGAGGTAGCTAGCATACACGGAGAACTCCTGCAAGGGCGGTAGATTGTGCAGGAGCATATCCTGCAGCTCGCGAGATATCCCTTAGAATAGCAGGGGCGTTAGGGTGCTCTCTAATATTTCTCCTTCTAGTGCTAGGCGCTAGAATTCCGCGAAGTAGGTGCTAAAATTAAGGTTCTTCTACTTTAGGTTAAAAAGCTTGTTCTAAGCGTTCTAGGTACGGTCTAGGTCCCTAAACGCTTGTTCTAGGTATTTGAGCATCTGCGGGTAGTCCACGAACTAGGGGATTCTGTATTAGATCTTAGGTAGCATAAGCTAATAGGCTCTTCTAGTTAGGCGTCTAGCGACGTAAGTTATCTAATTTGTAGCTAGAGGGAAGCAGTTAGCGTTAGCAGTTATCTTACTATAGATCTGCTAGACGAAGCGCTAAAGGTCGTCTTAAGTTCTATTAAATTCCTTTAGGTTAGGTATTTTCTCGCTAAGGCTAGCAGTTCTAGAATGTAGGGCAGTAACAGGCGTAGGCGGTCTCGCTAGGTTATCTGCACGAGCTTTAGTAGTAGCTTAAGGGGATAGGGTAGAGGCGCGGGGGGTCTGTACAGCGGGGCTTGCGGCAGCAGCAAGGTAAGATTTCTTAATCTCAAGCTAGGTAATCTGCTTCTGGTCGGCGGCGAGTTGCTCCTTCTAGTAGCGGATAATTCTATCGCGCTTAATAACAGAGGTCTAGAGCTCTTGCTTAGTAGTGCGCGCGTCGCTTAGGGAGCCCTCGAGGCTCTGCAGGTACTGGTAGTTATTGCGCAGGTACAGCAGCTAGGCATTAGGGTCTCTCTGCACCTTAGCTATAAGGGCTTCAGCTAAGTCTAGGGTTGCGGGAGGTTTAGGGCGATCTATAGCGGGCCTCGCGGGGACAGGCACCTATAGATAGGAGCTACGTAATGTTACAGGGTCGGCAGGCAGGGAAGGTAGGTGCACGTAATTAGTATATTCACTACGATATCGCTAATAGTACGGGGTTAGGCTAAGACAAGGACGTAGCTTAAGGAGCGTACGACAGGGCGCGTTCGCGCAGGAATTTCAGCGATCGCGCAGCTGCTCGCTTAGCAGCTTGGCGCGCTCTAATAGGCTATCTAGGTCAGCGCCGTGACAAGTATTAAACTTAGAACAAATACAAAGTAATATATATAAAAGGAGTAAGCAAGTAATTGATTAATAGTAAGAGGTAGTAGGTACTAGATAAGTAATAGTAGAAGTTTAATAATACTGTAACACGGGATAGCTGTGAGGGGTAGTTATAGGCAATAGTATTTGCTTCACACTACAAGAGAATAGTGGGGGAAAGCTCTGTATTACTACACTAGGTGGGGAGGTCGTGAGAATAATTCTTGCCCCTCTTCTAACGCGCGGGGCGCAGCTTATGAGCAGGTTTGGAGGCCAAGGCGATTACGAGAAAAGCAAACATGTTGAGACCATAATCGTCCCCCTCGTTCAGCCTCTGATATCCCGTGTTACATCTCTTCCCTAAGTTTAAGCGGAATTATTTAATAAACCTACTTAAAGAGGTATTAGAATAAGGTACTAACCTATAGAATAGAGGACTTATCTATAGCACACTAAAGTTAAACTTAGTACATTTAATGTAAGGGGCTACGCTCGGGGAGCTATCGCACAGGTATACTGGAGTTGTATTCGATAGAGAGCTAAGCTCTAGGCTACGTAGCTATCTATATATACTTAGGTGTAGAGCTGGAAGAACTATTGGCCGATAACGTCCGAGCGCCTATCGGGCCGAAGAAGGAGAAAACCGAGGTCATAGACGAGGATAAGAGAGCAAAGGGCTCTAGCCCGTCACATTTAATGCGGCATTACTTTAAGAAATACCCTAAGTATGCTAAAAAGGTTGTCCTTAACATTAAGGGTGCCTTTAGCTGTAACACTAGACTAGCAGGAAGTCTAGAGGCTATTCGCGCGTCTATAGAGCAAGCTCTTAAGGGGCTGGGAGGCGCGATAGCTATCAATATATTCGAGATAGGTACAAAAACCTTTAGAAACTAACCTAAGACCTATAGTCAATAAATATTCTAGCACGTGTAGTTCCTTACACGCCTATTAAGACATCTATTAAAGCTTTAGCTAAGCTAGTAGAAGAGGGCAAGATTAGTGGTATTGGCCTTTCTGAGGTTAATGCGAATACTATTCGCAAAGCTTATGCCGTGTATCTTATTGCAGCCGTAGAGATTGAGTTAAGCTTGTTTACACCCGATCCTCTCTATAATAGGATTTTGGAGACATGTTATGAGTGTAAGGTGATATGCAGCTAACATTGTTATGAAAGACTAATACTAACAACACTAACGTAGTCGGCATCTGCGTTATTGCGTACAGCCTAGTTGGACGAGGCTGGTTAACCGGCAACTTTAAGAAGATAGATGATCTTTCGCCCGATGACTATCGCCCCCAGATGTTTGACCGCTTTAAGCCTGAAGTGTTTGACTAAAACTACAAGCTTATTGGGGCCGTAGAGAAGGTCGCCTAGCGCAAAGGCCTTAAGACATTGTAGGTCGCTATTGCTTGGGTAGCACGTCAAGGGGCGATTCCTATTCCAGGATCTACTAATATCAAGCGCGCTGTGATGAATTGCAAGCTGTTAGAATTGACTGACGAGGATATGGAGGACCTTTAAGAGGCACAGAAGACCTTCCCTGTAGCAGGTAAGCGATATAGAGGCGCGCATGAGAACCTACTAAACAGTTGAACATTGCACCGTGGTTGAGGATGTTATTTTGGAGATTTCAGAGTTTAGACGGACGGAAATATTCATCCGTTGCCTTACCTATATCTATCTAGTCTGTTCTCCTTCCCTCTCCCCGTTATTATTTTTGCCTTCTAGAAAGTTCCTAATATGCTTTACTACGTCTCAGTCGCTATGGATTTAGTACTCGAAGAATTAGAAGAAGTAACGATTACTTCGCAGAACACGACTTATGCACATTATGGATTATGTACAGTCTGTGCGAAGGCCAAGAGCAAATGTGTAAGGCGTAGAGGAAATGACACTTGCGATAGGTCAGTGACTGCAAAATAGTTAATCCAATAGCACGGCTCATCAGTCTGTAAAGCGTATAGTAGACGAATTTAAGTAACTTAACATGTTCTCAGATGCACACGACTACATAAGGCCTGCTAGCCTCGGAGCCAGTGAAACGCAAAAGCAAGGCAAAAAAAATCATGTAAGTCAAGCTTTGAGCCTCGTTTTGACTCCATGTTTGTGGTGTTGATGGATGTGCAGACGATCCGCTCAGTTGCAGCACCTCGAACCAAAGCTCGCAGACATAGCTCAAGCTTTAACCAACAAACAAGCGCGAGAAGTATCTCCAGGACCAAGCCTGCAGACTCTTATATCATAGCTAACGAATGGAGTACATCAAGACAGTCATGCTATGCATCGAACACCGCCGGTCATAACTCCAGGCGTTACAAGGTCTACCGGTTCGGTGGCCTCTGCTCACGGCTCAACACTTGAGACGAACAATCGCAGACAATTATTACCAGGAGGTGATGCAATAGACACTGATGCCTTACTGGATCGCTATCAGAGACTGATGGCACCTCATATGCCGTTCGTGGTAATTCCAATTGATACCAATGCTTCGAGCATAGCCATAAACAAGCCGTTCTTGTTACAGGCCGTCGAGACAGTAGCTTTCTTCCATGACACAGCAATACAGCAGTCTATGGTCAAGGACCTCATGCGACAAATCTCTGAGAGAGTAATGGTCAATGGCGGGAAATCACTTGATCTACTTTAAGGCAGATTAGTATTTGGGAATTGGTGTAACCTACATCTATTCGCCCCACCAAGCCTTACAGTACTCCTTCATCTTACCATGGCGCTCGCCCACGACCTAGATATCGATCGCGCACCAGGGTTTTGTGAGAAGACGGCTTCGCACCGCCATCTGAGAACGCTCGTTCGGGAATCTCACTACTCACACAGTCAAAGAAACGGACCTACGGCAGCGGTTAGATGGCATGTGGCACTGCATGGACGCTGCGAAAAGGTACACAGACATATACTTGCACTTACTTGTTGAAGACTATCCTCTCATTCCTTTCGGTGTTTTTGCGCAGTTTGCGTACATTTCGTTGTACTTGTCCGAGCAAGTTTGATCCAAATGGACGGCTGGGATGTGTAAGCTCTGAGATCTTCTGTCGGCTTTTCGTCGCTTTTGGAGCAAGTTCCGCAACGCTATGATGCTGTATCGCAGTCTCATCCTAATGGTCTGGTCCTGAACAATGACGCTTTTGCAAAGTGGTCTGCCAAAACAAAGTGGGTGAAGTCTTTCTACGATGCCAAGTTCTTGCCCATGGAGTCGAATGCACTAGTGGATATTCGGCCTCCGTCTGAGAGTAGGACCACTGATGCAGATAGAACCCAAGAGTCGTACAGAGCCCCTCCCACAGTGATAGAAGGTCTGGCGGAATCCTCAACAAATCCATTCACTTTCGGAGGTTTCTTGTGGCCCAGTTTCGGCGACCCTTCAGCCTTCTTGGAAGACCTTGACTTTGGATTAGCCGACGTGAAGTATTAGCTTCATCATTCGCTGTGGTTTCAGAATTGGTCAATGTGTTCATGAAGCGCGGATAGGAAGGATGTGCGTGTTTACAAGCCGACGCCACTCGTTGGTTTTGCTTTGTCAGTTACGGTATAGCTGCACACACAATGGAATCGTGGAGAGATTATATCACGCATAATATTTGCAATTGTAGGGTGGCGTTTGGTCGACACTCTCGCTGCGGAGTAGTTCTTTTTGGGGGTTGTACGCAGGTAAGCTGTAATCCGAAGGTATTCAACAAGTATTATTCTAGCGCAAATTAATGCAAAATTCTGCGAGTTGTTCGAAGGTATACAATGGGTTTCATAGTTAGGCAATGCTATTCAGGAAACGTGCTTCTTCGTACACATATTCAATCTTTCTTTCTGCCACCAATGAAGAGTGCTGCCAAAATCGCTGTAAGCCCACAAATACCCCCAAGCACTGCATTCATATTTCCGTACCCAATCTTTTCTCGTAGAGCCCCTGCCAGCAATGGGCCTACAGTCAATCCACCGCTCCAAACCATGCTGTTGATGCCGTAGAGCTGAGCGTACGGAACCTGGTGGAACATGTCTTCATTCGCTTTGTAGTAGTTTTCGACGACGTTCCCAGCCTCGACAATACTAGGGCTGTTGATAGCTGCCAGACCTACTCCATTCATCGCTAATAGTCCGGCATAGAGTGCGATAAGATGTCCATTGTCTAGCTTCTCGATGAGACCTGACTCGTTCGGAAGCCGGAGTAATACAAGCGTTGGTATCAGCCAAGTAAACCCAAGGAAGGATGCTAGCTTTGTACCATAGCGGTCGACGCACCACCCAAAGAGTGGACCCAGTAAAAAGTCCGCGCCGCCAAGTGGTAGAAAGAGCAATCCAGCTTTTAGACTGTTGAAGCCGAATTGCTCCGAAGCCACCAGCGGTACGGTAGCGTCGAAAGAACCAAGCAGAAGGGCCTGCATGAAGCCGATCCAGATAGCCGTCAACAGACCCGCGTCACGGAACAGCATGAGGATGGGAAAGTTGCGTGTGAAGCGATTCGTGGGTTTGGGTAGGCGATAGCGGTCAAGCGTAGTGCGGCTGTTTGATAGAAGAGGTGTTTGTTCTGTGTCCTCGTGGTCGTTTTCACCGTCGGATTCTGAGGCATGTGAGTCAGGACCAGGGTACTTCGCGGCCACCTTCTTCTCCACCATGAGCACTCTCAAGATGAAGTCTATGACAATCAAGCCTATGCCTACGCCAAAGACGCCTTTATATCCAGTTCTGGCATAGAGGAGCCCTCCGATGAGAGGCGAGAAGAGTCCGGCAACTGAGATAAAGCTAAATATGGTGCCCATAGTCTTGCCTAAATTTTCCTGGCCTACGGTCTCGATCACGATAGCAATGCCGATGGTCCATACCACGCCTCCCGATGCTCCCTGCAGGAACCGCGCAATGGCCAAAACAGCAACGCTACGCCCAAGCGCGAGAAGGATAGTCGAAAGTAGAAGTAGGATGAGCCCGAGGAGGAACGGTAGCTGTCGAGATGAAGAGAATCTGTCCGCGAGGATGCCGGCGATTGGTGATGCCGCACACGAAGCCGCCGCATAGACCGCTAGAAGGTTTGATATCGTGCTTTGGATCTGGGAATCTGGAAGTCCAATGCGGTCTTTGAGCAAAAATGGGAGTACTGGTACGATAAGTCCGTACAGGAACAGATCCACGAATGCACCCATGCCCACCGTGAAGACGACGAATAACGGGTGCGATCGCCATCGCATTCCTTTGGGTGGAGACATTGTTGAGGCGGCTTTAAAAATTGATGGTGTGATGGCAGGACTTCAGATCGGAACTGCGTGATGACATGCAAAATTGATGGTCCTCAGCTCGATCTGAAAGGCTTCCGAAAGATGTCTCCGCACGAGCCCTTAAACACATACTGACGTCAGTACTGCTTGATATGCTTGATATGCAATGCAAGCAGCCTGTCTACGCGTAGCAACAGACAACAGAGCACGAAAAGTGTTTGCGGTAGAAAGAAAACATTGCATCGACAGAACAGCAGCCCGAATGATGCCCACGCAGTCGTCTATGCCGCATAGCTCACCTCGAGGGAGTGTGATTTTTGCAACTCTACTTGCAAACTAATAGCCATGGCCTCTGTTATTTTCGAACAGTCAAAAGGGCGAGACATTTGGGTGCGGATGGCAGCCCTGGAGTAAATCCAAAGTAGGTGCTGCGCTCACGGTCACGTGGGGACGTAGCCTAGCGTGCTTGGCGCGGATCTCGAATTCGAGCTCCTGATAGCTTTCAGCCGTTAGGTCAGACCAAGCCATATAACCCCACTCCACACACAACAGTCCCTTCAAGATGGCGGACAAGATGGAGGGCGTAGTAATGGGTGGTGGTCTCGTAGACCCTAGCAAATACCCAGTGCCCATCGAAACGTAAGTGCAAGATCATGCCCAAAAGGTAGGTCCCCTTGATGCTAATAGAGAACCACAGAATCTACGTGAGTTGAAGACGAGCGCGCCAGCAACGCACTCACATTGCACTCGGTGGCGCGATTGCTGACAGCACTAGGTCAACAACCTCGAGGAGCGCGTTAAGATTGATACCATGAAGCAAGCCTTGACACGAGTCTTCCAATACTACGGTCCGATTCTCGATGTTATCGCGAAGAGCAGTCTGAAGCGAAAGGGCCAGGCATTTATTGTTTTCGATAGCGAGAAGGCAGCGCTGGAGGCGGTAGAGGAGATGAACGGATTCGAGATGTACGGCAAGGTCTTGAAGGTGCACAGGGCGAAGACACACAGCGACGAGACGGTCAAGCGAAAGGCGCCGGAACTGTTCGAGGATCACAAGCGGAAGCGCCTGACACTCAAGGGTGCGCATATCCCACTACCTCCTGGCGTCTCATACACTAACGACCACAGACTTCAAGCGCGCAGAAGAAGACGCGAAAGCGCAAGCCAACCCCGTCGCTGCCGAGAAGCCCCGTGCAGCCAAAACTGGAGCTGCCGCTGTTCCCGACGAATACGTGCGGCCAAACAAAACGCTCTTTTTACAGAACATTCCCCGCGATGTCGACGAGGACGATCTTACTACAATATTCGAGCGTTTCGAAGGATTCAAGGAAGTACGTCTCGTCTCGGTCAGGGCTGTGGCCTTTGCGGAATTCGAAAACGAACAGTTTGCGATTACAGCGAAAGAAGCGACGGCCAACACGCCGATTGGCGCCGAGGGCAAGCCAATGAAGGTCACTTACCAGCGGCAACAGTAGGTTACTGTATATGGATTTATTGCTATGGATTTATGCGTTTATGATACCTCGTTCGGCATTCTCCTCAGATACAGGCCGGCATAATAGAGTCTTATTATCTGACGGCCTATCTTCACATCTATCTGGCACAATGCTTATCTCTTATTTAGCTTCGCAGGAGACGCCCAGAATTGGGCTGGAAATGGAACATGGTCTTACAAGGCCGTGTCAGCATTCTGGAAGGCCCAATATTTCAAGCGAGAACATGACGAGTTTGTCCTAGCAAGGTCGAGGTACCGCCTACAGCACCGCCGCAGACAGGAAAACACGGATAATTCCTACTAGTCGTCCGTCGACTGCTCAAAAGATGACGTCCTCGTTGTCCTCGTCGCCGAGCATATCCTTGCTCTCGGCAGCATCTTGTCTCGCCTCGCTCTCAGTCTCCTCCTCGTTCTTCTTCTTTGCCGCTACCCTTGCGGCTTCTTCTTCGGCAGCGTCTTTCTGCTTCTTGTTGGATACTTTCTTCAGGCGGTAGAATTCCTCTCGGTCTAGCTCGTCGAGCTCAGAGTTGATGTACTTGATGGTGTTCTCGGTTCGGGGGATAATGACGTGCTCGCTGTTGATTGTTAGCTTTGGCAGTTGTCTGGAAGGAAATGATACCCACATGGCGTTTACACGGCGGTTGACCACCTTGATAACCTCGTCCAATATAACAAAGGCAGTCTGTAGACTAGCCAGCTCTACCAACGTCTCCACAGCTCTTGCATACGTCTCTCTACATCTTTGTACTTGCTGACCACCCTTGCCCAGACCTGTCAAGGCGAAGTCGTTGTTCTGCTCGACGGTGAAGCTCTCGAATTGAGGGAGGAAGACACCGGAGACGTTCTCTTGTTTCGTTCGTACGCGGAACCGTGCTTGCTTTGCGGATTCTTGGATCTGGTAGCCTATGTCGCCGCCGACGGCGTAGGTAACTTCGGCGAGGGAGAATGCAGCAACCTGCATGACCCGGCCCATCTTGCGCTTCGCCTCATCGATACGGCGCGTTATTTCTGGAAACATTTTCAGCTACATGGGCACATGGTGGGGAATGTACAGTGTAGTCGTACCTCGGAAACGCCTGCATATGGTCAGCAAAGCTTCAGGAATGTGTAGTAGACAATGATTGCATACTTGGTTAGGGCTTCACTCTTTCGCTTCAGCAAGTCGTGACCGATCTGGGCGCCCTTGAGCTTGCTCTTCATCAGACCCAGCGACTGCCGTGTCGCGAAGACCGCCTCTCTTGCCTGGGAGTCGTGTTAGCATCATACGTCCTAGTGCGTTGCATAGCTATAGTTGGCCGTACCCCGCTGCCAGACATATTTGCGGCTCGAACAGTTGGTGGAGAAGGTGCTGGGGCTAAAACCAAGTATAGAGGCTGACAATGCTCCGAAGATAGTCTGGTAGGTGTCTCGGAGCCAGTAAGCGTGCGCAGTCCGATCAAGTGAATCCAACGGAACGTGACGCAGCTATGCCGGGGAGCTATGTGAGACGAGTCCGTGCTCGCGCGCCTGCCAACTCTGCGAAGCGGGTCCTCGGGATGCACGTTGCTTATTGGTTGCAGACTACCGCTGACCGCTCGGACTCCATCGCTCTTTCCCTCAGAACTTTAACGCTGCGACACGCTCCATCAGCCGTCCAGCACCGCATCCCATCGCCTTCCTGCCCACCGCGGGCCAATACACGCCCTGGCTCTGGCGCAATCATGCCTGGCGAACTCCTCAGGACCGTCACCGCGAGCCTCTCGCGGCCCACCAAGCGGAAGATGGAGCCGTCGTTGGACCTTTTCCTCATCACCGACCAGGACGTCGCGTACGAGCAGGACATTCAGCGCAACGCAGGCAGTGTGAAGCCGTGGCTGGACTACTACAGTTTCAAGAAGTCACGTGGGAGCATCTTGGAGCAGGCGTTTGTACTGGAGCGCGCCGTCACGACTCTGCCGCGCTCGTACAAGCTGTGGAAGCTTTACCTCGAGCTCCGGACCAAGCACCTCTCCAAAAAGAATCCTGCCAAGTTCGCGGCACACTATGTCAAGGTCAACGCACTCTTCGAACGCGCCCTCGTGCTGCTCAACAAGATGCCGCGCATCTGGGAGATGTACCTCAACTTCCTCATGCAGCAGCCCCTCGTTACCACAACCCGCCGCACTTTCGACCGAGCACTGCGCGCCCTTCCCCTGACTCAACACAACCGCATATGGGCCCTATACCGACCGTTCGCGACGTCTGCGTCTGGCGAAACGGCCGTCAAGATCTGGCGTCGCTACATGCAAATTCACCCAGAAGATGCCGAGGACTTCATCGAGCTACTCAAGGACATGCGCAAGTACACCGAGGCTGTGAAGAAGTACATGGAAATACTCAACAACCCGCGCTTCAAGAGCAAGGAAGCAAAGGGACCCTTCCAGTTTTGGACCGAGATGATCGATCTGATGATTGACCACGCCAAGGAAATCGACACCAGCGACGACAGTGGTATCGATGTCGAGAAGATCATCCAGAGCGGCATTTCAAAGTTCCCCGATCAGCGAGGTATTCTCTGGGTTGGTCTGGCACGGTACTGGATGCACAAGGGCGAGTACGAGAAAGCGCGCGACGTCTTCGAGGAGGGTGTGACCACAGTCATGACTGTGCGCGACTTCTCCGTCGTCTTTGACACTTACGTCGAAGCCGAGGAGGCCATGATCGGAATCAAGCTTAACGAGGCGGCTGCTCGATCGGAGAAGGGCAAGGTCGATGAGGCTGCCGACGCGGACCTTGACATCCGAATGGTCCGCTTTGAATCACTCATGCAGAGAAGACCGTTCTTGCTGAACGATGTCATGCTAAGACAAAACCCGCACAATGTCATCGAATGGGAGAAGCGCGTCGCTCTTTGGGGTGACAACAAAAAAGAGGTGGTACAGACCTATACCGATGCCATCGCCGCCATCAACCCGAAGAAAGCACTGGGCAAATTTCACGAGCTCTGGGCCAACTACGCCAAACTCTACGAATCAGGCGGCGATCTTCAGAACGCTCGTGTCATTATGGAGAAGGCTGTCAAGGTGCCCTTCAAGTCGGTCTCCGAGCTGGCTGAGATGTGGTGCGAATGGGCAGAGATGGAGCTTCGCAATGAAAACTTCGACAAGGCTGTGGACATCATGGCCAAGGCTACGCAAGCGCCTAAGCGATCCAACGTTGACTACTTCGATGAGTCGCTGTCGCCTCAACAGCGTGTACACAAGAGCTGGAAGTTGTGGAGTTTCTACGTCGATCTCGTCGAGAGTGTCAGTACCCTGGAAGAGACGAAGAAGGTTTACGAAAGAATCTTCGAGCTTCGCATCGCCACACCGCAAACTATTGTCAACTACGCGAATCTATTGGAGGAAAACAAGTACTATGAAGACTGCTTCAAAGTGTATGAGCGCGGCCTCGACCTATTCAGCTACCCTGTCGCTTTCGAGATCTGGAATCTATACCTGACCAAGGCCGTAGACCGCAAGATTGGAATGGAGCGGTTGCGGGATCTGTTCGAACAGGCTGTCGAGGACTGCCCACCCAAATTTGCCAAGGTACTATACTTGATGTATGGTGCACTTGAAGAGGATCGCGGGCTAGCTAGGCATGCCATGCGTATCTACGAGCGTGCTACACGCGCTGTAGCAGACGAAGATAGGCTGGAGATGTTCAACTTCTACATTACCAAATCAGCATCCAACTTTGGTCTTACCTCCACACGACCAATCTACGAGCGCGCCATTGCTGCCCTCCCCGACGGCGAAGCCAAGGAGATGTGCCTTAAGTTTGCCGAGATGGAACGACGATTGGGAGAAATCGACCGAGCTAGAGCAATCTACGGTCATGCCAGCCAGTTCTGCGATCCGAGAACCAGCCCCGAGTTCTGGAAGAAGTGGGAGTCGTTCGAAGTCCAGCATGGCAACGAAGACACTTACAAGGAGATGCTGCGCATCAAACGCAGTGTCCAGGCTCAGTACAATACCGACGTCAACTTCATCGCCTCCCAAGCTGTCGCTCGCGGCCAACAGAATGGTGCACCTGCCGACGAAGACGCCGACGCCACCGACCCTGCTGGTGAGGACGCAATGGCCGCTCTCGAACGCCAAGCTCGCGCACCAGCTGGCTTCGTCGCCGCCAGTACCGGTCCTCAAGGTGGTAACATCAAGCCTGCCGAAGAGGCAGCCGCGAACCCCGATGCGATCGATCTGGACGACGACGACCTATGATTCACGAAACCAAGGTTGCTTTCCGTGCAAGCACCTTCAGGGTATTTTATCAGGTCAAGGGTGGGTGGATTAGGATGAAAGATATGCATTTTCAACGGCGTTACTTGAGGAAGGTGACAACAACACACTTGGCTATCTTTGAAGGTACCATGCTACTCCGGAACTATTTCATTGCTTTGTGTACATTTGGGTTGATCCAGTGCGGTCTCCCTTGCTTCGACCTCCCCAATTTTTGAGGTTTCGACAGTCTGATCTTTGTGTTTTACTCGACTTCGATCGATACCTTGACAGCTTGTCTCAACTTGTTCGTTTTGCATATATGGCGTTTTTTTCTTTGTGAGGGTTTTTTCCAAAACGATGTCCGAGGCATCTTGATCGGGAGAGAGCCCCTGGTGGTGGGCTGATTTCTTTTGTCGAATGGTCAAACAAACAGTATGTTCTTGGCAACATCTTCCCAACTTCACCATGTCATATTAAATACTCTAGCCAAAAACAAGCACTATTCACTCCTCAGTCAACGTCCTGACTTTCTTTTCAAGTATGCGATGGGTCTGAAGCTGGTTCTTGCTCCGTTCTATACCTAGGTCGTGACTGTTACAAGCCTTCAGCTCATGCAAACTGCATCCCACCTCTATGGCTTCATTTTGCAATAAACACGTACCACATGTACGGTTTACCCAGGTACTCCAAGAACTGGTTGCTCCTAGTGTATAGGGAGGGGAAAGCGGGGCCAGCCACGTGCTTCATCATGCGCTTTCTCTCCTGTTGAGCTGAATTTGCAAAAAAAGACGGAAGGAGCGACCATCAAGCTTGCAGCGACGCGAGGCATTCACGTCACGTCCGATCATTGCATGGTTACATGGTCCGCGTTGTCGTTCAGATTGCTATGGTACGCAAGTATATAATGATACCAATAAGGGATTCGTTCGTCAACAAACCCGTAGCTGAATGAGCCCTGTGTTCGTTCCCACGTAGTACTTCTGTTCCTTGAACTGGAGGATTTCTGGTGCCACTTAATGCTCTGTTTGTTGTTTCCCTTGCCTCTACACCCTTGGTGTCTTCACGAGTCCGATCCGTATCCGATTCTTGTTCGTCGTTTCTAGCTAAACATCGTGTTCTAAAGGGAAGTAGCAGCTCAGCCCGCCGAAAGACGCTGGTGCGAACGCGTGCTAGCATCGTGACGAAGTTTTCTTCAGGCGGATACTCATTAAGTAGAGGCTTGGGCAGGTATTTTACATGAGCGTCCCGTGCGATCAGTGTCAAATGACGTATTATAGGACAAGACACATCGAATCAACTAGGGAGGCATGCGGGGCACGTTTTCTTCGCTGTGGGGGCATTAATAGTGGGGAAATAGTTCCACACGATACACTGCTCCAAAAGACGCTGCGTGTCACTTATTTCTCGTTGCTTCACGCATGCGTATGCTGTGCTCGACGAAACCAGTTACCGCTCACGCTGTATTGACGTCGTTCTGAACTTGCACCAACGGCAGTCAAAGCCCAGCATGTTGATGCCTATCAAACTTTCTCTTCCATCACGGAGATGCGCGAGTCCCTATACGTGTTCCCCACGATGAAGGTCTATCCCAGTACCTCCCAGTACCAGATCAAGCAGGTCAATATACCCCTTTAAGTAACCAGGCCCACCCTCGTCGATGTCGGAGTGTCACCTGCCACTACCTCAACAGGCCCTCGTACCCTTGACTATGATGCAGCTCCAATCTCCCAGAGTTGGAAACTGAGCAACAGCTGGTAGCAGTGGTTGCACAGCAAATGGCAACCGGTGGCACGAACCGCAACTATGAGACAGCCTGACAGCCGTGTGCTACCACGTCAAGGTATGACGGGGATGCGCCAGTGTGGAGATGAGAGTAAATCAGCAGGCTAGGGCTTGTCGGCATCAGCCGCATAACGTGCACTGATCTATCCGCCCTGGTGATCATAAGAAGTCGATGTGGTGGTGTGGTGATGTTTCGAGTGGCACGGGGCTGAACGTGGCACTGTCGAATTGTGTGGCGTACCAGGAACCGGGTTGTTGGTTGTTGTCGAGTCATGGGTCTGGTTCAACTTGTTCCTGATTAGCGCAAGCAGTATTCAGACACGCGACGATGGGCTAGTTGATGGAAGTGGTTCATCGTGAAGTCGAAATGTTGAAGTGCTGAGGTATTGCAGAATATGTTGTGCAAAGACGCAGCTGTCCGGCAGTCTCTGTTTCAGTGGTGTTACAGAAGCGAGGAGAAAAGGAGACACCTCGACTGCTTTCCGTGATTCAATCTGCGAACTTTTAACTGATATTATGAGTTGTATACAAGCTTTCGTTATCTCATTCGCAGTATGCGCATTTGTGTCGCGCGTTCGTGCATCACCACAGTGCGCGAACGTGCCCCAACACTTCAAAGCCCAAGTCCAACTGCCACTTCAATTACAGCTGTGTCTAAACACGAAAGGCGACCCACGACTATTGCAGGATGTGCAATCACTTCAACACCCACTATGGTCACACAAACCCCCTTGTGCCCGAGGGAAGGACAAGGAGTATTGTACATACACGACTTTCGAGTCGCGTGGCGGTCATGCTTTGAGCATTATCGCGACATCCGTCGCGGCAGACGCGATATCCGCAGCCTTTCTAGCCTTGGGAAGCGAAGATGAGAGCGGAAATAGCAGCCTCGAAGTTCGCTCCTTCCCAGGCAAGGGCAAAGGTCTTGTCACTACAAAAGCTGTCAAGAAAGGAGAGAGGTTACTACTTGATTCCGCACATATCATTGCAAGCTCGCATTTCCCGACGCAGGTCACTCGTTCGCAAGGCAAAGCCCTCTTCAGTGCCGCAATCGATCAGTTGCCTCGGGTGGACCGCGACTTAGTGCTCACACTAGACCAAAGTTTGGGGGGTAGCAGGGTTGAGGATATCATGAAGACCAACGCCTTTGCGTGTCAACTGGCCGATGGCGATGTGGACGACGCTTACATGTGTCTCTTCCCATCTGTCGCTCGAATCAATCATGCATGCCAACCCAACGCACATGCGCGCTTTGTTCCGAAGACTATGTCAATGGAGATCAAGGCCCAACGGGACATCGCCGCTGGAGAGGAAATCGGCATCTCGTACGGCCGTGTCGACTTGAAGCACGCGGATAGACAGGCACTGTACCAGGAAGGTTGGAACTTCGGGTGCACATGCCCGCTTTGCACTGCTTCACAGTACGAAATAATTGGCAGTGACCAGCGCCGCGCTAGGTTCGCCCAACTAAGAAAGATGCTGGAGAACTTGACAGCGGAAACTTACGACGCCCAACAAATTGTAGCGTGGGAGAAAGAAGTAATGGAGATCGGTCAAAGGGAGGGCTTGGAGACTTTGCTGGCCCAAGACTATGAGAGGCTGGCGTACGTGTACGCGGGTCATGGGATGGTGAAGGACGCAAGACGTTGGGCCAAGATGGCCAAGGAGAGTTTATTGGAATGGGTGATCGTTGATGGTGGGCCGGACAATCAGGTTAGGAGGATAGAGGAGTTACTCAGAGAGCTGGATGGCTAAGCTGGACTGGTCATATCTCGGCTTGATAGTCGAGTCAACTTGGGCTACAACGCTGCCTGGAGACGGACCGTGGACGCTGTAAAGTTTAAGAGAAATACACCACGCCTTACAAGATTCGCGTCTGATTGCGGAAAGGCCTCTGGTGTCCGCGTACGGTAGCCGTGCTAGTGAGCTTGCAATGACCAGACGGTTCTACGGCGTACAACCCCCCAGCCCGAGCTAAAGGTGCTGACTCTTCTTCGTTCTGCCTCTCGATCGTGACGTGGACAGTGAGCGAAGACATGGTCGGGTCGGTCCATATTCCACAGGTCGGCATGGCTTCCGAATACTCCGAGTAACCCACATTTCATCATTGATCAATCAGCGGTGCTGGAATAGTCGTTGATACTAAAGTCGCAATGCCTGAAAGTGATCCCCAAGTGGGGACTAAACCTCAATAGGATCCAGAGAGTTGGTCGTAAGATGACGTGAGCGACGGATTGGGCAATGGACAATGAGTAACGCGCAATGGGCAATGGGCAACGAGATATTGAGAGATGAGGCTCCTTGAGACCGTGTGCAAATTAACACACGTAGTAGTTCGTTATCACCCGGAGTACCTGCCGGCAGCAGCAACAGGTAGAATGTGTGGCTGGTGCCACAACCAAGGGTGCCCAGATCTGCACGTACCGGGTACACAGGCGAAGTGAGATCTGGTGGGCGATCATCCCACAGTCAGAAGAGGTAACGGTCGAGTAAGCCATTGCGCTGAGTGATCTCGATTGAGGGGGGGTTGATAGAGATGGGCGGCAGATGTGCGATGTGTCGCGCCTGCTTCGGCCAATTGATGACATCCGACCTATTGATCGAGTGAACGATTTACGATTGACTTTTGCCAACATCATCAGGCGAACTGACAGGACGGGTCGGTCGCGGCGCCGTTGTCAACGGTGATAAGTCGCATCGGGGGACAGAGAGTTCGATGGTGGAAATGCAGGTACGAGCCGAAAAGGGGTCTGTGATGCTGTACTAAGCTGGCACTCGACCTATCAGATGCTAGACGTGGCCTACTCCGCCTTGCATCTCAAACCTTCTGCCATCCCTTGGCGCATCATCGCCCCAATCCATCATTTGCTGTGAAGCTCTCGTCTTCTTTCTCTACCTACCTTATGCGGCTAAACTGAAGCAAAAGCACGACCAAACGACCCGTCATCGCAAAACAAAGCCAAAGTGGCGCGTCAGCAAGCGCCACGATCGTGTACGTGGGTCCGAAAGCGCGCATCCCTTCGAACAAGTGATGGAGGAAGCGCTGTTGCGCCTTGTTGAATTAGACTTTGTCGTCTTTGTACCACTGCTTCTGAAGTCAAGGCTGTACACTTGCGTCGAACTGCTTGTTAGCTGCGTCACCCCAGCCTACCGCATACGGGTCCCTAGGTCTTTCGAAGACCGGGTTTGATTGTCCTGTTTCAAATGGTGGCGGGGTCTACCCTGTAACCATCAGCTTTGCCAGCTGGAGTAGAGTTGCACAGGGCTTCGCCGCATAACATTGCGAATGTAGGGCCCGAGACTAAATATGAACCTGCATGTCCTGTCGACTCTCATATAGGATTCATTAATGGTCTAAAATACCCTTGAGTTCTCCATACTCGCAGTTCACACCATCACTTGTCGTCAAATATCTCCGACCCATTGCTTTTCCAACCAGTCACTCCTTTACTTCTTCTATACTGTCTTTTGCTTAATATGGTGTCGAGCTGGTCCCTCCTTACGGTCTTCGCGACCTTCATTGCGGTCGCTACCAGTCAAAAATGTTACGCGGTCGACGGTACGGCCCTCGACAATACATACACGCCATGCAATCCTAGCGCGAAGCACAGCAGTTGTTGCGCATCCACTGATATTTGCATGAGTAATGGCCTGTGTATGGGAACAACGAACGAGTCGATTGGCATGATCTTTTCAAGAGGTTGTACAGACTCCAAAGGGAATGACGCATCATGCCAACAAATGTGCCCTGGTGGTACGTTCATAGAAACCTGGTTCATATTCTTGTTCTCCAACTAACCCACTACAGTTTCCGACGACTTCAACGGTCTCAAGCCAGTAAAAGCTTGGCAACTTCAAACGTGCGACTCGGGAGAATACTGTTGCCGCGGCGCCAATGATACGAAAAGCTGCTGCAACAACGCAAAGGCACCTCAAATTACAACAGCCTTCAGCGCTACCCTCCAATTACAAACCCCGACCGCGACCATTGCTCCTACAGAAGTCGTCGCAACCGTGGTTTCCACTGGAACCCCCTTCGAAACCACTACCGCACCACGCGCCAATGTCTGCGCAAAAGAGAAACGAGAAACAGCGATAGTCGGCGGTACCATCACAGGTGTATGCAGCATACTTATAGTAGGCCTGGCTGCCACTATCTACTGGATGCATAAGAGGGAGAAGAGACAGCGCAGGTTAAAGGAGCACTACGAGGAGCAATTCTCGCAAACCAATGCATACCGAAAGGCGTTGGCGTCGAGCGCAGGATCTTGCAGAGGCAGTATTCTCCTGGACGATCTAAAACTGAAGTCCAGTAGTTCGGAGTAAGGGGCACACACGACCGATTTTTCTTTTGTTTCACTCTTCCACTTTAGCGTCGGTGTTTCATGGGTCCAGTCATGGTGATGATGGGGTGGAGTAATGTTGAGCTTTGGCCTGGTGTTGACTGGTCTTGGGTATTAGCCCATTTGGTTGCTTCATTCGGCAGTTGCGAATACCCTTGGGTGCATTCTTTTTCCTTTCTCTTAAATTAGACGTTCGGTTTATGTCATGACGATGTTCAAAGGAGATCACACCTAGAAAGATGTTGTTAGACACCTTTGTAGGTGCAATAGATATATGTATTCCAATGTAACAAATATGTACATCAACGCTCAACCTCACCCAACTTTCCCATAAGCAGCGCCTCGACTTTCTCCCCTTTCTTCAAACTACCTTCACCCTGTGGCATGGCAAGTAGCGCGTTTGCACCCCTAAAGCTGCCAATTCGACTGCTCCTCTGCCCACCTGTAGAGCTAGCATATAGCAACCCATCTTCCTTGGTCACTACAAGTGCACGGTGATACTCCGGACGGCCCTTGTCCATCTTCACATCCTCATCTAGTATAACTTTGATTCTCGGCAGACCGAGTGGCTTGATACCAGCTTGCTGATGCAATGCAGGTAAGACGAAGAGATGGAAGCATACAACGGCCGAAGCAGGGTTGCCAGGAAGGGAGAAAATTGATTTGGTGACAGGGTTTCCAGAGTTGTCCTTTACAGGTACAGTGGCGAAGGTGGTGGGTTTGCCAGGCTTCATATTCACACGACCGAAGTGGATCGTGCCGCCGAGAGAGCGCTCGATCGTTGGCTTGAGGAGGTCGAGTTCGCCCATTGAGACGCCACCAGAGGTTATGATAACGTCGCACTTACGCATCGCGTCGCGGAGAGTCTGCTCGAGGGTACCAGGTCTACACATAGTTAGCGACAGCTGATCCGACAGTAGTGTTGCTCAATTTTACTCACTTATCTGAGACGATACCTAGATCGATAACTTCGAACCTGTGGCTTCGCACGGCAGTGATGAGAGTAGGACGGTTGGTATCACGCACTTCTCCCAGTCGCAGCGAGCCTTCTCTGTTGTGAGGGATGATCTCGTCTCCTGTGCTCAAAACTCCGACGATGGGCTTCTTGTACACAGATACCTCTTTCGTACCCACAGATGCAAGGAGACCAAATTCGCCGCCCACGACTGTTACGCCTTCACCTTTCTTCAGGATGATCTCGCCCTCTTTGACGTCGCTGCCCACCTCGCGTACGTTTTCGTTTGGCTTGATCTCATCAGTCAGTATATCGATCTCCTTCTCTTCCTTTCCGTCCTCCGTCAGACTCTTCAGCACTGTATCTTCGACCATGACCACGGCATCGGCACCAGGAGGAAGTGGGGCGCCAGTCGTGATCCTCGCAATTTCTCCTTCTTTCAACTCTTTGACTTCACCAGCCTGAGCATGAGATACAATCGTAACAGGGTATACTCCTTTCTCGAACTTGCCAGTAGAAGGGATCTTTACGGCGTAACCGTCCACGATGCTGGCTCGGAAGGCTGGAACGGACTCCGTGGCTTTGACATCTTCGGCAAGAACAGAACCACTTAACCTCATATCTACTGGTACCCGCTGTACTACAGCAGCTGGGGTCTGCTCGGTGATGAGCTTAAGTGCATCGTCAACAGCTAACATAGGGTAAGGCGATGACCGGTATCTGCGTGTTGGTCCTGCAGAAGGATCATTGGACTGTGGGCGCTCTTCTGAGTTCGTATGAGCTTTTGGTCCTGCGTGGCCGCCGTGGCCATGAGAATGACCATGGTGGTGATGGTGATGCCCACATCCGGTTCCTACTCTTGTTAGTCGCAGTGTTGCTAGGAGGAATGACACATCACATACCTGTAGTAGTAGTACTACTACTAGCGGAAGAGACACCAGCGTCCTTCTCGAGCTTCTCTACGCCACCAGCATGTAGCGGTCTTGATTCTGCACCAGCTGCTTGAATGCACGCATGTGGTAGCAACTTGAGAACTGCCTCCAAATTCTCTTTGGCACCTTTTGGCGATCCAGGTAGAGTCAGGATCAAAGTCTTCTTTCGCAGACCCGCAACAGGTCTCGCCATGAGTGCAACTAACAAACGTTAGCCTGTGTTGTTAGCTTGATGTTCCTGGTCTCACAGGGTGTGACGGCATATGAAGTTGTAAGCATGCCATGTCTAGTGTCTATTAGCATTTCCACGTCTAATCAGAAGAGAGAGCATACATAAGACCGGGAGCATGCCTATCGATTAACGGTGTAACTGCCTTCTTTCTATCAGCTGCCCATCTTCCGTCATTATGTGCGTTGGAGCGCGCACCTCCGGAGTAACATCTTTAGTTGCAAAACCAGTGCCTCCACTAGTAACGATCAGACTGATCGGCTCTGGACCGTCAGTCCATTTTCTGATTGTCTTCTGAATCGCAAGAGCATTGTCGGGCACGATCTCGGTTTCGCTAACATCCCATTGGTCGTTTCCGAGCTCGCCGAAGACTTTCTTGAGGGTTGGTATACACTTGTCGGTAGACGGGTCTTGAGAAGCAGTCTCAGATACTACCAAGATTGCTGCTTTCAGCTTGGAATTTGTGGTGGCCATTTTGGTAGATGTAAAGGTTGAGTGCAAGCGGAGTAGAGCGGACATCCCACTCTGTAGACTCTGCGCACGGACCACTGATTACAAGCCCAGTTGATCTGCTTCTTGGAATCACGCAAAGGGATTACTTAACGATATATAAAATGCCAATCGATAAATGGTATTTAACGCCGATACTCGCTCATATTACATGCATTATACAAGCGCCTTCCCCATGTACATCGTACAACCTCTACAAATGACCTCCAGTAACCTCTTGACCAGCTCCACAAGCTGGAATTTAAATACCCTCCTCCTTGGCGTCGTTCTGAGCGGGACTGAACTTTGATATAGTCCGTGTGATAGTGCCCTGGGGCGAATTGGCAAAATCCTTCTATGCTCACTGGAAGTCCTTGGCATTGCTCTGCATGAGCAGTCCGATGATGAGACCAAACAGTCCGAGAATGGCAGCGAAAATCTCGATGGTGAGAATCTTGACGAACCTAGGACAAAGTTAGCAATGAAAGAGAAAGCCAGAGATGATAGGCGCGTACATTGCAGGGTCCGCAGCGTCGGCCAGCGCAGCGCTACTTCCGTTGATGCCTACGCATACACCGCAGATCAGGTTGCACATGCCCACAGTTATTCCAGCCCAAAACAGCGCGTATCCGGTGAAGTAGTTGGAGCCGGAGTACAGTAGCTCAGGGTCCGAGAGCTGGTTCATCTTGGAGGAAAAGATGATGGCCATGATGACACCGTAAATGGCGACGACTTCGCAGAAGATGATGGAGATCAAGTTCTTGGTTCGTATCCGAGGCGCCTTGACACCTCCACCAACGATGGACACACCGGTTGTCCAGATGCCCCTTTGCGATTGTCAGATGCCATGCGTGTAGAATTCCGACCGCTAGACGTACCATGCCGAGCCCACGACAGAGAGACCAATGCATAGCGCAATTCCAACACTAGCAAATGTGTATGGCGATATGCTTTCGAGGAAAGCTCCGACCTGGTGTACAGTCAGTCACGACCGTATCATGTTGTTGTAAAGGCGTGCGTACGTTGAAGGCCTCTCCTTCGTTGTTGAAGAGCATGTCTGATGATCATTAGCTATCGCCCACGCCCCTGCGCGCTGTACATACACAAGCCAACCACACCGAGGGCGGCAGTCGCACCGCCCGTTCCATACGTAAGAGACATGTTGGGTTTATTGTTTGTAGAGTCGGAGATGGATGGTAAAAGTGGCGGCTGGAGCTTCGTCGTGATGGACTCGCTGCGAAGCTGGCGATGATGCAGGCGGAACAAGCCGCGTCGCGCTAGTATCCAACAGCTTAGTAACCGCCTCCGCGCGCCCCCATCACTCTTCCCGCTCAGGCGTCACCCAGACCCAACCACCAGCTTGTCGCAAACACCACCAACATGGCTACCGACAACACCAAGTACTATGAGCTCTACCGCCGAAGCAGGTACTATATGCGAATCTTGGGGAGCTTTCTCGTGGGCGCTGGCTAACGGAGGACAGTCTGGGCGGCTCCCTGACAGACACACTGGATAACCTCATCACCGAGCGCCGCATAGAGCCCCAGCTCGCCATGAAGATCCTCTTGAACTTTGACAAGGCTGTTGCCGATGTCCTCTCCGAGAAGGTCAAGTCGCGCTTGACATTCAAGGTCAGTTGCGCGCGTGAGACCAAACGGGAAGCATGCTATACTGACTTGGAACTCTGTAGGGACATCTCGATACCTACCGCTTTTGCGACGACGTATGGACCTTCATCATCAAGGACATCAACTTTAAGCTGGACAACACCCACCAAGTTCACGCCGACCGCGTCAAGATTGTTAGTTGCAACGCGAAGCGTCCCGGCGAGGCCTAGAGCCAAGTCACTCGCCTGGCATGTCCTTCATGGTGACTCTAGAAACACTCGAGCACATTGGGATGTGTTAGCAAGGAGACAACCGCATTTGAATGGAAAAGAAGGGCGTAACTTGCGTAAATTACGGTCAACCAGGCAGAGCATATGTCTTGCTAGACTGGTACTGTCACATGTTTTCGGCGTTATGGACAAACCAAGGCTTTCACGATACCTATGGCATAAACGGGAGTTTGGGATTGGATGCGCAATCTGCGCTGGCTGAATGCCGACAAATTGAAACAATTATGATCTTATGCACATCTCAACTATCATACTATTTGCTTGCTGTGACAGGTGATCAATTCCACGCTCGACTGGAGTGTCCAACCAATTGCTTTTTGATTAGCACCATAATGTAAATGAGAGGAAAGACGAGTAGTGTTTCTGAATAATCTTCCGCAGCATGCGGACTGTAAAGAGCCTGCCTCAAGCATTGCGTCAAGATGCAGCTTGTATCGACTACCCCATACATTGACTAAGCGCGGAAGCGCATCCGGTACCTTGCAGATCGTTAAACCTACGTCTGTCAGTGAACATCGACCTCTTTCCCCGCAGCGTTCTATACGGCTGCGACCATGTCCCTTCCGCAAACCAAATCAGCGTGGCTGATGCTTGCCATCTCCAGTGGCGCTTGTGCAGCTTTTAATGGCGTGTTCGCAAAGCTGTAAGATACCATCGCGTCGCCCTAGCCCACAATGCATGCTGACGATGATGTAGCACAACAACAGAGCTCACAGCCTCCTGGTCAAGCTCCATAGCCCTCTCATTTGGGCTGAGTGCTTCTAACAAGATTGTTGAATATGCGATACGAGGTGTACGTCGCCTCCACCTCCGCTTACACCCCTCCGTACTCGCAGACTACTAATACGGTGCGCAGCTCTTTTTCGGCATGAACCTCCTCTTCAATGCGATCATGTGGGGGCTTTTCACACGCGCCCTTACTCTCGCTTCCTCCACCGTGCGCGTCAGTATCATAAACACGTCTGCGAACTTCATCGTCACCGCCGTCCTCAGCTTCATTATCTTCAGCGAGAATCTACCGGGACTGTGGTGGCTCGGTGCAGCCATGCTAGTAGCTGGGAGTGTGATTATTGGAATGAGGGAAGAGACGGAGAAGAAGAGTGTGGTAGCTACAACGGGAGAGGCCCCACTTCTCGACCGTGATGGCGATGCGAACGCCGAGGGCTTCAGGGACGACGATGACGAAGGCGAGGAGAGAGTCGAACTCAACAGTGTGAAGAATACAGGAGGAGACAGTAGCGACGAAGACGGTGTGTTGAAGTAGACCAGACGCAGATGCATTGTCATGATAATACACAATTCGGACTCTCACTACTGGAGCCTGACCACCTGATTACCACGGTACCACTCCCCCTTCCACCCCTCGTTCTTCGTCATCGAGGACATTCAAATTCCCTCAACAACTCCATGCGAAGGTCCGATCAGCTTGCCAAATGGGTTCAGTGTGTTCACAAACAGGTACAGCACGCTCCCGCTTCATCGCCGCTTGAGCCGGAACAGTGCATTTCCATCGCATTCGGAATCACACTCTTTCACTTTCACTGGGGGCGTAAGGGCGAGTGCACAGTGTCTGGACTGGAAAGTATTTTACTATCTGGTTCGCTTGCTGCCCACTATTTCTACACCAAAATCCGACGCGCTCTTTTCCTTCTATTTGACAATTTCCCACCACCCATCACCCGCTCTCTCCTCTACATCGAAATTTGCCGCATCATGCCGACCACTCCAACCCCCAGCCTTTTGAATGCCACGGCCGCCGAGTTTGCTCCCGGTCACAGTGCGCATCCCAGCCCAGCCCCGAGCGAGCGCTTCTCTTCCCCTTCGACGCCCCTCTCAGCCGTGAACTTTCAATCTCAGTTCCAGTTCCCGCCACAGAAGTACTACAGCCATCAGAAACAGTACGGATACCAGCCATTCCCTCTATTCAACGGCTACACACAAACCTACGACTTCCCAGCTACTCCACCTCCTTACTCTGCACAACCCCAAGGAGCAGTACCTTGGTATCCCCAGCAAAACGGCTGCGTCAGCTACACGGTCAACTTACAGGAGCCTTTTGACGACCAGTTCAGAGAGCTTCAGGGTGTGCGAAATGGTTACATCCCTAGCCAGCAGGTACGTTCCAACTATACGAAATACGTGTGAGACATGCACTGACTTCGTATCTTGACTTCCACAGAACACATGGTACCACTACGGCACCGGAAACAACAATATCAATTTCAGCAACGGTGCTCCCAAGAAGAAAGGAAAGAAGAACAAGCGCAACAAGTTCAACAAGTTCAAAAGGGGGCAGTACCGTACTGAGGAGCAGAACGTGGAGCAGCCCACTGATGCTGAGCCCAAGCTCGAGATTGATGTCGATAGTCAAAACATGGAATAGCAGACTGGGACTGAGATCAAGGTCAAAGACCGATGTGGAGTCTGAGACCAAGGACTACATCACTATCGAGGAGCAAGACTGAAGATGGCCGAGTCTTCCGCAGTGGATACTGATGCTAGAGCACGATTGTGTGGGGGGTAATAACGATAACGAAGGCATTCAGACGTCTAAAAGTGGTAGTGGTAATGGGCACATGTTGAGATTCAAACTGTACAATTATATAGCAAGCAAGGAGTCCAGGCGCGATAATGAGATGGGGCATGTAGTGGGAATTAAGACAAATATGGTACGACGACACGGTAGCGAAGGCGTTCAAGAGTTGAAGATTTGCCCTTATAACGGGAAAGAAAAGGCAGTGAATTTGTATTTGCGTAGTAATAAAGTAAAGTGTGTGGTTTCTTCTCCTTTCTTGAATCTATGCAAGGAGTAACCTGAACTCATATTCCTAGCTTAATCATATACCTTCATATCTCTCTAATGTAACCGTCTCAATCCCTCAATCAATCCCTTGACTTCTTCGAGCTCCACACCGAGCCCCTCAATCGCCTTTCTCTGTACCTCCTCGCTTATGTCCAAGAATCTTTCCACCAGCTCTCCATCCACAAAGCGCATAGGCTCCTCTTCCTCTCTGACGGTGTTCTTGAAAGCGCGGAATTTGGCAAACTCCATGTCTCCGGGTGCGGCCACTAGGGCGCCGAGGTTGGATTGCAGCGTCATGAGGAGATTTTGGTGTGCGGGAGAGATGAGACCGAAGAGGTAGATTGAGCCTTCGACCTATAAGAAGGTTAGTATCCGCATTTGAAGGACAATGTAGAGTAGACTTACAGTGCCGACAAACGCTCTGGGAACGACTGCAGCGTCCGGAGTCGTCAGGACATCGATCCGGCGTATCCTGTTTACCATTTCTCCAAGTAGCATTTCGGAGCTAATGTTCAGCCGCCTCTTGTCGTCGTCTGTAACACCGTTCGGGTCGCGGTACAAGACCATCAGGTTTCCTTCCGCATCGCTCTCAAGGAATGTGTTCGTGTCTACCTCAGCCACAGCTGTCGCCCAAGTAATCTGATAATGCCGCGCAACCTCCACAAGCTTGTCTGGTAGACCCGCCTCGCCCTTTGTGTATTCCACAACTGTGAGCGATTTCATGAGATCGGCTATGGCAATCATAGTACCATTGACCGTAACATCGATCGGTGCAGTTGAGCACCTGAACGAGGCTAGCTTAACCAGATCAGGGGAGCTTTGCGTTCGGAATTCGACATTGTATACCACGATGGTCTTGATGAGTGCTGCGACGATCTTGCCTTCGCATATAGCTAGACATCTGCAACCACCCTTGACAGCAATTTCAGTGACGAGCTTGAGTATGCGCTCGGGTGTGACTTCCAGGATAATTATGCGGCCACGTTCTGCAGTCGCGTTCTGGTCGTCAAGGTATGCAGTACCGACGACGAAACGCTCTGCCACACCGCCTGAGCCGTCTGGTAGTTCGCAGCGCATGACACATTCGACTAGTTCTTCTTCGTTGAGAGCATATGTGTCGAGCTCCTTGAATTGAATCTCGTCAACGAGCTTGAAGTGACTTAGCATAATCTCCTCGCCGTGTTTCAGTATCCTCTTGATGGTGCCGAGACCGAAAGCTTTTAGACTTGGTGAGTATGATATTCGTCGTACGGTCTCGTCAACCTTTAGTGTCTGTACGTGCGTCGTCCGCTCTGTGTCTACTAGGGCAATACGGAGATCTTCTGAGGTCGCGATGGCTACTGAGCCAGGGTATGCTTCTGAATCGAAAGGACAGACTGAGGTCGCTTTCTCTGCTGTGACAGCGGAGTATACAAGACGACCTTCTGAAGCGTAGATCAAAGATGGGTGTTCGCATGTTGCAAAGACGTTGAAGAGCCCATCGCCCCGAGGTAGGGCACGGAAGCTGGCTTCGCGCGTACCTAGTACGATGCTTTTCCTTCCAGAGAGCTCATGCGTTGATGGGTCATAAGTATATGTGACAACATTACCATCGGCTAGTGCAGCGAAGAGAGATGGTGGTTGTTCCGGGAAGATTTGTGTGAGTAACAACGAACGGGGAACAGAATCCTCCGATATCTGTACAGTCTTGACCGCTTCCAGAGTATCGAGAGAGCATATGGCGAGTTGTGAGTTGCTCCAAAAGCCGATGAAGCATATCGAGCTTGAGACTGATGGAAGAGTAACGCAGGCGACTTGGCTCTCAGCACCAAACTTCTTCTCTTTGACCACCTGCAAACCATCCGCCATACTTAGAGAGACGATAGTAACACCCCCTAAGGAGACTAGAACATGGCTGTCGTTGACCGATGCAGCAGTGATAGTTTGCCCATCCGTTGGCATCCATTCAGACGTGATCATTCCACCATCCAGATCACAGATTCGGGCCCGTCCGTTGGTGACCTGGACGACGCGGCCTTGTGAGATGTTTGTTGCGGCCAACGTTGTCTCTTCCAAAGCGAGCGAGGCAAACTCATCCACCTCTTCTACCTCGCCCTGCGGGTCAAATCGGAAGATGCGCGACTCGTTGACGAAGCTCACTAACAATGTGTCTGCATACTGGGCAGACGCAGTCGACTTCAGACTGAAGAGATCAGAGATGTGTTCCATCTCACCCAGCACACCGAGATCCTCCAGTCCGACTCCGCTCCGAACGCTTCTGAGACTTCCGTCCTGATATGCGCCACTACCGGTTACTATTCGTGCTTGGCCAGATGAGTATTCGTTCGCTTGCCCTTCACCGGACCTGTTGCCCATATCCATAATCGTAAAGTCAAGTATAGGCGCGATGTTGGAGAATGTCTGGACAACTTCCATGGATTTCTCTGCAATCTTGATGACTTGCGAATCGCCCTGATGCGATCCTACGAAAACGTAACCAGCGTCCAGGTATACCAATGTAGATGCTCGAGACGTCTCCCCAATCACATCGAGCTTCCACGACTGTACTCTACCCTGGCTGCTCAAGACCAGCATGAACATGTACAGGCGACCGTAATCATCGGCAAGTAGGAATCGTTGGGCGTCGATGCGTTCCCAGGCCACAAAGATTGTCGCCTCGTCCAGCGGTTCGGTTTGCAATTCTCCACTCTCGTCATCATAGTATCCGATAGACGTCTCCCCGACAACTATGAGGCCATGCGAAGGTTCCTCGACAGGTATGAGGTGGCTCGAACCAAGCTCCAGTTCGCTCTTACACGTTTCCCCTTCTTGCAGTTCTACTTCTTCGCCAGCGAAGGTCAATTCCCGTAGTTTCAGCTTGACTTGGGAGTGTGTGTCTTCGTATAGCAGAGCCATCTTCGGCTTGTCCTCGAAAGATCTTGGCCGTAAGAAGGCAGACGAACGAACGAACATCTCCGGTAGTCTGACTGGTTGAGGGTCTCCCAGGTGGGCAATGTCTGACTCTTGCTTCTTCTTCTTTCCCCTTTGGACCAATGGTATGACAGTTACGATGCCCTCGTAAACCTCGACGGTCATGAATCGTCCCGTTGGATCTATGTGACATCTCTCGCCTGTTTGAGACTCTCTAGCAGCATTGTCGGCCACACTCGCAAACGACTTTTCCGTCTGTAGTTGTTTCTTCTCGGCGTTCCACGACAGGGTGAAGTACATGTATCGATCGGTGCCGACGAAGAGGTGGTCGGTGGGTGATAGTGCCGGGCGGAGCTTCTGGAGCATAGTGACCTTGCCATAGATGGCTTTCGAGTGCTGTAGGGCCAATCCATCGTCCGTTTGCGTATAGAATTCGAGTCTGTTGGACTTGCTGTAATCATGTTAGCATCATGTGGGTACTTTACATGTACTGCTTACGCGACTACGAGGCAATCCTCCTCTGGGGCGAGGAAGTTGAGCTTGAGCGCATGCCGAACGCTGCTTGGCCGGTGAATAGGTGCTATATAGGCCATGGCGGCGTTCTGATATGTTCTGTAGCCTATGGATAGCTTCAAGAACAGAGACTACGATTGTCGCCGTTGACGGGCTGGAGATATCGGATGTATTCCGTCATTGAGCTGCACGGGCCGCGGCTCCACGCGACTTCGCGTTGCGGGGCGGACTTAACTTTTGGAACTTTTGAGTGACCGCGAATCTTTTTGCTCGCAACCTCGACGCGCGCACAGAATGGCTTGTAAGCCCAGCCCTTGACCGCCAAAACACCACACCGCGACCCCGCTAACATGATGGATAACCCAGCGGCCATGGAAATTGAAGACGACGACCCTGTCGTGGCCGAGTACGATGTCTACATCACCCCCGAGATGGCCGAGCAGCAGCTCTACGTGCTGCAGTACCTGAACCGCCCGCCAGACCAGCCCTTCACCAAGGCCACCGACAGCCAGCCCTCGGAATTGCGCATCAAGAAAGAATCTGGCTTCATTGAAGTCGACGTCCCCATCAACATCTACCGCAACTACAACCGTGTTGCTGGTGTGCGATGGGGAGAGGCCATGCGCAAGACCAAGGGCTTTGGCCAGAAGGCTTTCGGTATCGCATCTGGATTCGAGCGCACTATGCCTCGCAGCACCAACCGACCTGGCGCCGCCGGCGAAGGAGCTCCTGCAGCACCCATTGCGACCGAAGACGACGATAACTTTGACGAGTATGTGACTCACTTTGAGGACGCCAACGAGAAGGGCCACGTCTTCAACTCGCAGACGTTCGGTGGCCAGATCATGCACGACGACGGCAAAGGTCCTAGCTATATGCTCGGCACCTTCCGCGATAGTGAGTAGCGCATAGCAGAAAGTATGGCTGCAAGACTGACTCTATGCAGACGAACTTCACCTCACACGTTGCAACGGTCTCGTCCAACTTCGGACACAATTCCACCATATCGATGCCTCTGCTCAGCTAGAGGCTGTCCAGCGCCGCCGCGAAAAGGAATCACAAGAAGGCGCCAAGGTCGCTGAACCCAAGGCCTTCCTTGCACAAGTCAAGAAGACGGGTGGTGATACAGCTGCAGAGATGACGCAGGCTTTCATGAAGTCTACAAACCAAGAGCAGTGGCAGAAGCTCGACTACTTCGACGAGAATGTACGTTGCCCTTTGGCGCCTTGCGCTTCATTTTCGCTAGTGGTAAGCTGATCAATTTCTAGGACGAACGAGCTTTCGACGCCTACCACGACCGCCTGTTCCTCGCAGATGTTGCTTCAGCACCCAAGCTCCAGTCCAAGATCGACAATAACGAGTTTCTCGACGCCATCAGTTCTAGTGGTAAAGGCGGCAAGAAGAAGCCCAGGCGCGGCGCCGAAGACCTCATCGAGATATCCGACGAATCCGACGAGGAAGAAGAGGCTAACGAGCCATCAGTGAGTTGAGCAAGTGGATTTCGCGCCCATGACACTGGCTGTTGTGCGAAAGAGCTTCTCGCAGCATCATCATTACCGGATATGGCAGCCGACATCTATCTTTCCATTTACCTACTAGATACCCCCAAAATATTATTAAACTCTTACTATATGACGCCGCAACAGGTCTGCGCCTATCGATGTATTTCTCGTCTCCTCAAGAGGCCTGGACCATCTAGTGATACAATGCTGATTTGACCTTTCTTAGTTCGATATAGACTTGGGTTACGAGGCGGTACCACAACAGATTCGTGGCACCCGGATGGTACGAGACGAAGATGGTTGGCACCGAGTTCGTACAGTTGACTGGTACTACTTCAAAAATTGAGCTGCCTGGGGGAATAGGAACGTACGTACAAGAAACGCAAGATTAAGAGGACTCTAGGCCTGGTCACTGGCCTGTTGGTTGGTGGCCGATGCGCAGAACATGGAGACTATGCGGGAAGGAGGAGTACTAGTATCGGTACTGTATAGTAGTAGTGGGAGCTTCGTTGTCGTCGGCCTGTTACTGGATACTTTTCGAAGGTACCAGGCCTCGCTACCTAGGTAGGGTTCATACATTGAATAGCCGATTTAGGATGTCATGAATTCCACCAGGGTCCTTCCAGGTGTTTAGAGACCTACATTATCTCTTCTATGTACAATCGTCGCTCGAGTGCTTTGCGCCGCCTATGCCACTCTAGCGACATAAGTAAGATAGTTACCCTGGCCTGATCATTAGTGTCCATATGTGACAATCTGCTGCAAGCATCCCCAGCAAGAACAAGAAGGTAAAATGAGATGTGGTAATGGGTATTGGCATCGCCGTAGTGTGGTTGGAAACAACATCTGGTTTTCACTGTTGAATATAGTATACTTTATGTGTCAGTGAAAAGACAGCTCGAAGCACAAGCCCTCCAAGCTTGGCAATTAAATCTCAATGCATTTAAATTGTAAGTGAAAATGCTAGTGAAGATAACATTAAGAAGGACCCCCAAGACCAGCATCCACTCTCTAATAAGCCAAAGATGTGTGCAAATCGGGCAGATAAACATAACTTTCCAAAAATGAAAAGATTCTCCAAGAACAGAGTGAAATGACATGAATGGGAATAATACAACGATATGTAGACAACGCCAAACATCCAACATGCAAACCGTGGTATCGACGTTGGGATACAGAACATAACGCTAAGCAAACGTGATCCTGAAAAAACCTCTATCGGAGCACTTCCGGGATTTTATCAAGATATGAGATTGGGTATCATGAAAGAAATTACAAAGGGAAGAAACCTAGGCTCAACCTCGTCCATGTCCTCACGCATCATCCGTCATGCCTTGTTGTCGCATGCCTCGCCCTCTTGTGTCTCGGTAGATTCTTCTTGTATTTCTCAGTGTGCGCGCAACCCGGAATGTCACACGAGTATCGGATACCCTGATGTTCGCTCGCTTTATGCTCTCGTAGATTCTTTGGGTGAGGATAAGATACGGAGCAGATATCACAGGCATATACTGTGTGTTGCCTTTTGGTGTGGTTTTCCAACTGAAAGCGGGTTGTAAAGACTTGTCCGCACGATTGCTGTTTGCAGGAGAATCTCGAAGAGGTGCGCTTAAGAAGTTGAGGCACCTGACTAGAGACAATAGCCGATGGTGGATGTTGAGGTTGGATCGAGGGAGCAGACGGGATTGGTTCAGATTATTTCCGAGTATTGTGCTTTGATATTTGAGGCGAGAGAATGCAGTCCAGGGCCTTGTTCTACAAGAAGAAAGCCCGGTGGTATAGACAGCGGTCGTTCTTCACCGCCATAGTATACGTTGCATCCATAGAGATGCCGTAGCATCGCGCACATCAGCTTGAAATTGCCAACTCTAACAAACCAGGCGAAGCATGATGGGCAGATTATCGTACCGTAGGCATCGTCTAGCCCTTCTTCCGGTGCTGATGAGAGATTGAACACTCTATCGACAGAACTTGTTGGGCCACAGTTATCTCGAATGCATGTCGAAGCTGTGTGACTGTTGCTTTGCGAGAAATCGTTGTCGTGTAATCCGATGTTGCTCATTTCTAGTGCAGTTTCCGTGAACCACTCTCTGCAAACCGATAAAGGCATAGAACCCGTTTGTTCAGAACCTTCGGTTTCGTTGGAATCCGGCCTACGATCGCAACGTAATGCACTATGCGCCGGGAGGTCCACATTATCTGGAAAGCAAGGGCTTTGGCCATCGTAGCAAACAGATTGGGGGGCGTGTATAGTGGCGAGAATTTTACTCGTATCTCCACCCGCAAAATTGTTGGTAAGCATGTCGCTGAGATGAGTTCATGCGAACCTTGATGTCGGACCCGATATATCGAAGAAAGTCGATCTGGAAGGAGGGAGGGGTGTTAAGCTGTACCTGTCAAAACGTTACTGAGTAAAATGATTTGGAAATGATCATAGCAGAACAAAGCCATCATATGGGCATCTTATATCAGACCTCAAGAAGGTTCATGTCGTCTGCAAAGTCTAAAGCCTTCGTAGCGGTGTTCACCAGCTGATTAGGAGCTCCTGGTAAGCGATGGCCAATAAGAGATTTGAGACCCTTCGTAGTAGCCAATCGATTACATGAGACTATCCAGATCGAGAAAGGAAAGCCAAGAAGTATACAAAGAGAACTGGAGGGTCTCATTCAATACTGCATGGCCCTGTTGGCCTCCGAAGGCCGATTGGCTGTTATTCAGCCACGACAGCGAACAGAATCTTGGCGCAGGCATCTAAAGCCACAGAAATGAGGCACCCTATCCACGAGAGTGCCATAGTTCTTCGATGCCTGGTATGAGGCCCACATTGCGTGAGCCTTGTCGAAGGAGGGTGAGCGTTCGCGGGCCAGTTAGACTACACCGAGAATAATCCGCCAAGCCCGGCGATTGAGACCCTCAATCATACTTCCTATCGCAGCTTAGAGAGTAGATCCTGGTTTTTCCTTGGCTTGAGGAGAACTGATACCATCGGACCAGCATGGTCAGCTTAGCCCAATCATGATCAGGGTACTTACAGTCCGAACTCGATGAGACCCTCACTCATCATCCATAACTACTTTGAGACCCTCGTCGCCTTGCAATGTACTCTTGAGAGCACTGCTTCAGCTGCAGTTGGGCTGATGAGACCCTGGCCAACATGCCATCGTTCGAAAGGCATAACGTTTGACACCAAGGCACGTCTCTCGTGACCCTTCAGCATGTGTCATCTTGAATGAGACCCCCCAGCATTGATATAGAGGCTCTCAAAACTCTCAGTATATAGAGACAATAGTCATTGCAGTCTAGGTGACGAATGTTCAAGCCTTCAGACTACCGTCCTAAAGATCTCGAACTCTGCTTCAGGACTTTTTATCTCATTCAATGACTTCCAAGTCTAGCGATACCACTTCCTCCGGAAAGCATCCTAGTACAACTGGTTCTGCAACTGGGTACAACCTAGGTTCACCGGCTGATATCCACGCATTCCTGAATCGCATGCCTCATCGTATGTATACGGCTCCCTCTTGTGTCTTTACAAGATTTGTATTGATTTGGAATTCAGGAGATGATATTGTGTTACCCCAGAGTCCCTGGGCGGTATCATCGGGCTATTACACACGCCTAGATGGCACCGTGATGTATATCGAGCATCAACATCAGGTCCGTGAGACAACGCTGAGTACCAATGTTAGTTCCAGCATGAAGTGCTTGCCAGGAGGATGTAAAGGTTGCAATACAGAAAACGGTGGGAGAAACTAGTAGTACGGGGTTTGGTGATGTGTTGCGCGGTGGGGATTGACGGATTTGGAGATTTTGCGGGAGGAACCCTATACTACCTTCCGAAAGGAGATAGACACAAGAGAATCTCTAGGCATCATCGTCACTACTTTGCTGCGTGAGTGTCTACTTCGATGACTGGCACTGTGGAGGACATGAGAGAAAGATGGTTGCGACACACGGCGATGATGAACCCTCAATCGTCTAGTCCCAATCGAGCTTGGTGCTCACTTGACCCAGTCTATCTCTCCACACCTCCACCTCGTTGCATCGAGTTCACGTGAATGCTAGCTTTTATAACACGTCTTCATTCTAAACGACGTTCCAGCCTCCTACAATCATCCACAAAATCTCAAGTTCCACTTAATCAACATGTCGCCCACAGCCCCACCTTCCTATCCCCGACCAGACTTCCTCCGCGAAGACCTGACATGGACATCTCTCAATGGCCCCTGGTCTTTCCTCTTCGACGACAATGATGTCGGACTGAACCAAGGATGGCATTTGACCAACCTTCCGGACAAGATTACCGTAAACCCCATCAACACAAATAGCGCCGAGAACACCGAAGCCCACAGCATCACAGCCAAGATAGCTGTTGGTACGCAAGAGTTGTTGCAGGGAAATCAGTTCAAGAACGAGTACACTGTACACCAGAAGAGGGACATACAGGTCCCGTATGTATTCCAATGCCCTGCTTCGGGTATCCAAGAGACAGGCGTGCACGAGGTGTTGTGGTACGAGAGGGTTATCGAGGATTTGAGAACTGCGGAAGAGAAGGCGGCTGGAAACCACGTATTGCTAAGATTCGGAGCCGTCGACTACGAAGCCAAAATCTGGCTCAATGGACGCTTCTTTGGTGGTCATCGTGGTGGACACGTTCCCTTTGACATTGACGTTACAGATGCTTTCACGACTGAAGAGACCCAGAGACTCACTATTCGGGTGTTTGATTCTGCACACGATTTGACTCAGCCGCGTGGAAAGCAGTACTGGAAGGCACAGCCGGAGAGTATTTTCTACACACCCAGTGGCGGTATCTGGCAAAGCGTCTGGCTTGAGTCAGTGCCTGTGGTAACGATCGGAGATGCAAGCGCGGGCACGCTATTCAAGAGTAATGACATCGAAAGCGGCAATTTGGAAGCCAGTATCAAGATCCTCGGGCGACCTGCTGGCCATGCGTACAGTGTAGAGCTCGAAGCCAGCCTAGAAGGCATATCCGTCAGCAAGACAGGAAAGATCTCGTTACCACGGGACTCAGACAACGTTTCCCTAAGCACCAAAATGCGACTTTCAGACTCGCAGACTTCGCAACTACCTTCAAGTTTCACATCCACCGCCCCGCTTTCCGACCCAACGGCATGGCTCAACAACCTAGCCCTCTGGTCTCCGGAACACCCTACACTCTACGATTTGACTATCAATCTATACGACAGTGAAGACAAGATTGTTGACAAAGTCCACACAACAACCGGCATGCGCTCTCTCCACTGGGACAATTCTACCTTCCGTCTAAACAACAAGCCCTACTTCCAAGCTCTCTTCCTCGACCAAGGCTACTGGCCCGAAACCTTCATGACACCCCCATCCTCGGACGCACTAAAGCTAGACATCGAATTGACCAAGAAAATGGGTTTCAACGGATGCCGCAAGCACCAAAAAGTCGAAGACCCATTATTCCACTACTGGGCTGATCGTCTTGGCTTGCTAGTCTGGGGCGAAATGGCAAATGCATACGCCTTCTCGGAAGCGTACGTAGAGCGCATGGATCAAGAGTGGCGGGAGGCGGTTCTGCGGGATCGTAACCATCCTTGCGTAGTCGCTTGGACGCCCGTCAATGAGTCGTGGGCGTACACTGATCTGCATACGAGCAAGCAGCAGAGAGATCACATCAGGAGCTTGTACTATGCAACCAAGGTGCTGGATTCCACAAGACCCATCAACGACAACTGTGGCTGGGAACATGTCATCACGGATTTGACCACGTTCCACGACTACGCGGACGCGGACGAGCTTACAAAGACTTGCTCGACGTTAGAAGGCATCATGAAGAAGCAGTCAAATCGACCAACTTTCCTTGCACCTATTGAGAGCTTGTCGGATCCAGGATCGAAGCATACGCCTGGTGCACCAGTCATTTGCACTGAATTCGGTGGCGTCAACATTGCGAGGGAGGCAGCGGGTGGAGAAGAGGATAGAAAGAGGGACTGGGGCTACACCACTGCGACAGACCCCAAGGACCTGCTCAAACGCATTGAGAAGATGATGACAGGGATTGTCGATGGAGGGCATTGCTGCGGATTCGTATACACGCAGCTTACAGATATCGAGCAAGAGGTCAATGGAGTATACACACCCGACCGAAAAGAGAAATTGGATGCCACGGAGGTGAAGAAAGTGGTCGAGCGCGTCATGGAGAAGTATGCGCAAATGCACAAGTAATTGCAAAGATTACATGAGCATGTATATACATATAGGAATTCACTCAGTTCAAGAGAAGCAATAGTTGCGTAACGTCGTTGCTTCTACACCGACACTCTTGTGCCTTCGTGCTATCTATACATGGTTTCGTTTTTCATCAAGATATACCTTCAACTCTGTAGTTGTTGACAATTCGTCCATGACCGACACCTGTCCTGCGATGTCATACTGGCGTACAACAATCGATCGATGATGCTCTGCAATGCACAGAATCCACCTAGCAATCCAGGATAATAAGACGCTAAGGCTGCTAACAGGTCATGCGAAATGGAAAGTCCGAGTGACGGGAAACGGGCGATCTTCAATATGCGGGGCTCCGGGATGCGTGACAAAAAGAAGGAAAAGGGTATCGTCCGTAGGAAAGCCATAAAACTCCGCCCATCCTGCTACCGATGCATGTCAAAGCACTCAACCACCATATCGTACACCACTTCTCAAGTATCGCACACTCTCTTCCTCAAGACGTCGTGGCTGCTGATCTTGTCGGAAGGGAATGTAGTCATGGTTTGGAGGAGCGCGTCTCTCATACACCCTGTTGTCAGGCATATAAGCACGAGATGGCTGAACAGTGGGTACATCATACTGTGCACCTCTCACTTCATGTGCAGGCATTCGGTGAGATGGTCCAGGAGCATATGCGTGTCCACGAGGATCAGCAACCGCAAACGAGCGTGCAGGTACATCGTAACCTCTGCCACCACTGGTGGGCAGATGATAGGGACTGGTGATTAGATCAATAACTTGCTCCCTAGGTGGTACCCTTGGCCCACTGTTGGGCGCCATGCGCTGGTTTGAATGGAACTCTGTCGGGCCATCATAGTAGTTCAGGGAATGCACTTCCTCACGATATACGGGCCTTAAGCGCTTGGTATAATGCTCGGCATGAGACTCGCTGCCATTGGCAAAAGAAGAGAGCGCTTTTCGCTTTGGTGACGGCACCTCATTGTATGGCCTGGTGGCATTCGCGTTATGGTGCCTGACAGGCTGCTGAGACGCTGCCGCACGTCGTGGCGATGTCAGATCAACTGTTTCAGGCTCAACAGAAGGCAGCACAACATCTTGATCCGATGGGCGCCTTATGTGCGCTGGTGGTCTGTCAAAGGCACTGTGACGAGGTGATGGAGGCTGAACATAACCTTCTTGCACGCGGCGCGGCACAGCATGCATGGGAGGATCATACTGTGACCTTGAAGCACCACGAGTTTCCTTGATGGGTTGCAGCTATACATGTTAGCTCAAGAAAAGGATAGGGATCGGAATACCATTGTCTCCTGCTTGTGGAGCTTGACTCTCGAACACTCACTTGGTACAGTTGGCCATTGATCTCACGCACAATCGGCTGTGCGCTTTTCAGGCTCTGGCCAGCCTCAGCTGGTCTCGCTCGTCTATAATTGTGAGCATGGATTTAGATGTTAGCTGTCATCTGCACTTACGGATCGGTCGTCCTTGTTCGAGCTGACTGGAAAGGCTGCTGCGACTGGGAACGCGAAGTGCCAGACAAACCAGCGGACTGTGGAGGTGGTGGGTAGCGTGGAAGGACTATGGTTCTTCGTGGGGCTCGCCGCATATCATATGCATATACGCGTGGGTAGTTAGTAAGCGATTCCGGTTGTAGATCTCGGGCAGTAGCACGACTGGAAACAATTTCCATGCTTTGCTCACGCTCATCAGGCGTGGACATTGATCCTTCATCGCTGCTTGCGTCATCATCATCGTCGAGAACAATGACTTCGCGGAACGTTTCTTCAAGTTCATCGCTCTGCTTGCCATCTTCATCTCGCCACTCCTTGAGTTTTGCAAGAGAGACCTTCTCGACCTGGCTGCGGGCTTCCGACCAGCCGTCGGTCTTGAGCAGTTTATCGTAGTCTGTATATGTGTGGCGGATATGTGCGACAACAGCGAGTTGCACTCTACGAGCCAACGAAAGTTCCTTGGCATTACCTACCCGATTTGTCCCTTCCTCGAAGGCATGAGAAACGATGGCTTGTAGATCTGCCTCTGGGATCTTGGGAAACATCTCTCGAACAGCGCCATGAATGTAACCCTTGGTTTCCTTTTCAGTGGCAGGATGACCATGCTGTACTTGCCGCGAAGAGTAGTCTTCAAACTCTTGGGCAATCCAGTTGGTCCTTTCGCCCTCTTTGTCTTTCCGCAAACCGCGTCTCTCGTCATATATGTATCCGAATTTGCTGCATGCAAGTTCGATGATGTGAATAGGAAAGTGATGTCCGACTCGGTGGACATGATGGGATAGCTTCTCGGGGTCGGAGTGGGTTTTGTTCTTCGGCTTGGCCTGCGACGTTGTTAGTGGACGGCCCATTGGCTTGGGAGAGGTGAGATGCTCACAGAGACAACGTGCACATCAAGGTTGCGTTGTCGACACTGCTCTTTGCACCATTCGGTGAATTCTGGGTGTCCGGCTGGGATGAAACCAAAGCCGATTGGGGCGTTCGACGCGTATGTTAGCTATTCTATAGTTAGTGGTGTTACAGGACGGTGAAATCGCGTCGTCGACGGACAATGGAATGTAGCTTTTTCTTCTCTTGTGTTACCGCCTCTAGGAGGATCTTGTAGGGCTTCTTCTTCTTGACAGCGGCTCGCGACTGATCAAGCGTACCGCTGCGCTGCGGCGCCTGTTGCGGACGCGCATGATATACTCTGGTCATAGCTCTGGTATTCAAATGATGTTCATAGATCCCACAGCGGACCAGGGCAATGTGTCGCTACTGGATGACTGAGCACCCTATGTGGCCTGAGTCGACGAAATTAGTGATTAATACGGCAAGCGTAGCAGTCACGATGGAGTGCAATTGTCCAGAATAGATCCAGATTGCGTGTCTACAAGCCCCAGGCGATGCAAAGGCACAGGCGGGGTGATGAGTGGTACGTGTTGGTGAGAGAGGAAAGTGGCGAAGTTGGAATGCGGGCGGCGGTTATCATCGCCGGTGATACTTTTCTCCGCCACCGCATGATCCTCGGTCTCAGAGTGATCGCGATCTTGATCCTCGAATATGTCACAACAAGCAGTCATTCACGCATATAGGCACCTATACCGGCATAGTCTAAGGGCTATCCAGTTTTCGAAGCCGGCTCGGTATACATTGCGCGATCGACTTCGCCTAGCCTTTCGCAACGGGTCCGCTGCCGACTATGAGCCACAGAGAATCCAGAACACGCTTGAATTCCTGCAGTATGCGACTAGAGAGAGTGGGCTGGAACACAAGATAGTGAAGAACCTTCTGTTCGTGTGGTGGGTACAGAACAACGGAGGTCGCTCAAAGCAAAACCCGAAGAATATGTAGGTAGCCAGCTTATTCTGCTCCATCTTCAATGCCGCGCAGCTTACGCTTCCCAGAACGCGCGACGAGATCGAGATAAAGACCACCGCGTACGATACTTTCAACCACAATATCCGCATGCTAAATGAGAGCATGGGACTGTGCCTTCCAGCCATGACTATCCGCGATCCCAGTTGAGGCGACCCCACTAGGCCGAGACCATCGCCATACAGCTATTGTCGCACCCACATTATATGCGGATGCGCAAATACGAAAAGGCACTTCACATGAAGTCGTCGAGGAAGTTCTCATCGCGGTTCTCGTTGGTGTTCTCCTCCAGGTTCTCCTCTGTCATGACATCGTCGTAGGCATGATCTCTGCGCCATGCAAGCTCCTTGCGCTCCTTGGCTATACGGGCCTCCTCTTTGCGCTGCGTCACATTAGCGTCCAGCCTTGGTTTTTGGAGTCAATTGGAAGAAGTGTGTTCGCATTTGAGCTTGGGTGATTGGGGATATATAGCGTCCGAGTGATTGGGAATGGCATAACAGACCATGAGAGCAAGAGCATGTGTAAAGGCTTGCGCGATAGCGAAAAATATTGAATATAGTAAAAGAAAACAAGATTGAATAAGGATACATACCTTAGCCTGCAAAGCACTCTGGTCTCGTTTCCTCAACTCGGCCCGCCTTGCTTCTCGCTCTTCTCTTAGATCCGGGAATTTCTCAACTTTGGTCTTGTTAAGACGATTAACGATGAGGTTTTCTCGTTGCTCTACGTGTATGCGTTTGACCTGATATGTCGTCAGTATACCAAATATCAAATAATCATCAAGCCAAGAAACGTTCTACATATCGTTTGCTACAAGAGAGCGACGTGCCTACCTTTCGCTGATCCTTGAACCCAACCTGACCCACGGCCATACTTCCATCTTTCTTCAAGTTACTCCAAGGCGTGTACACAATCGTGACGTTATCTTTCTTGTTGCCCTCAATACTGTTTGCCTTGGTAAGTTGGGCACAGTCCACCAGCAGCTCTTTAGTCATCTTCTCCCAATCTTCGCCCTCAGGTAACCGGACGTAGATATGTGCCGAGGACAGGTTGTCTGCGTGGAACCAGACATCTTCGTCCCAGCCGTATTTGATGAGCTCTTCATCTGTTCAAGCGATCAGTATGTGCGGTTGCAGCTGTTTGACCTTTGAGTGTGCAACAGCGAATCGAAATGTACGTACTCTCAACTTTGTCCTTGCCGACGTAGATGAAGGCTGCCGGGGACACAGTATTGGAGGAGAAATAGTACACCATCGTGCTGGGCGGGTATTCCTAGATTTCGCGGGCCAGTGTCAAACAGCAAGTCAGAGACGTGCTAGGATCGTGAATTTGGCAAGCACGTGTGGGGTCTAGCGGGGTATCCATAGGTAATTGAGCCACGCTCCAGCCTCAGGGTCCAAAGCTCACAAGTAGGCAACACATCATGGTGATCAGATCTCTTGAAGATAAGAATGCGTAATTCAGTAAATTTCAAGCTTCTTGGCTATTGTTTGGTCGTGACATCGTAAAGTATATACATCAGAGGCGCAGGTTCTTACAACACCTACTGCGCGCCCCTCTTGTTCAGAAGCGCATCCTGACTCTCTTCCTCTTCACCCGGCGCAGCCTCTACGTTATGGTCGCCAGCACCATGCTTCAAGCTGTTCATGGGGTTATCCTGTCTGGCGTGCTTCGCATACTGGTCATGGCCCTTTGCCCTCGGGTCAAAGTTCGCATCATCCAGGTTCTTCTTCTCAACACTCGTTGGCAGTTGGTCACCGGTACCGGTAATGACCTCGCCTGTTTGTCCGCAATCGTTGACACTGCGCGGTATGTCGAAGGCGTTATCCGCTGCGTGTGCGATGTTTGTATGAGTCTGGTCTGGGTGAGACGAGGGTGAAACCTGAGTTCTCATTAATACATGGATTTTATGAAGACATACAATCCCCAGAGTAAGGGTAAATGCTTACTACGTTCATCTTTCCAGCGTCACCAGGGATTGAAGTGCCTTTAACGGCCATGTCCTCAAGACGGCCTCCTTGGTGTGGGTCTGATGCCATAATGTCTGATCTGAGATATGATTGAAGGAGAAGTTTTGAAACTCTTATATGCTGTGAAGCTTGGGTACGTTCAAGTAGTGAAATGAAGCTGTGTGTTAGCAAGAAAGAAGCCTACAGCAAGCACGCGAGCTTTCATTATGTAGCTCTTCCATTACGTGCCTGAGCACCAGTGGACCATCTGTCGTCATAATGATGGTGATATCACAACACTGTTTTGGTGTGCAAGAGATGAGGATTCCGACTTTCCGATCAAGTACCTGAGGGGTGAGATGTGCCAAGCAACTCACGCGCGGAAAGTGCGCCGCGTGTGGGGACGCGACTCTGACCACGGAAACTCGCAGAGACAGTAAACAAATAGACAACTCCCAAAATTGTTTACTTGCACAATCAAAAAATTCCAAACATCATATTGAACATCGAAGATGCCAGCAGCCGAGCAGTCATCAGCTGATGCCCGCCGAAAGGCCGCTCGTGAAGTCATCGACATTCTTCATGAAATCGCAACATTGCTAGTACGGGGCACCGCGCCTCACTGAAGCGCCCGGTATCTGACATCAGCTACAGAATACGCATCTTGATCGCCAACAACTGTCTTACTGCGTATCGCTCATCGAGAACGGCGCGAACCCGGAGGCATTAGCGGTACGTAGCCCTTACGGCACAGCAAGATGTAACAGCAGATCGCCTCGCGCGCGGTTCGAGATGCTGCGTCGAAGTTGGGGCCTTTTCTGCGTGACTACTAAAAATACTGACTGTGGCACAGAAAGTCATACTGCAGCTGCGCGAGGAATATCCAGCGAGTTCGGTTGACGGCGATACAGAGGCTGGTGCAGCCGCGCGTTGAGTCCGAGTAGGTTCGAGTCCGAAACTGTTGTTGTGCGGCCTTACACGGGCGGTTCCGTGTAAGCTTGTCTGCAACTTCACATGCAGACCGAGGAAGGAGCGAACAGGAGGAGTCAATCAATAGTGGCTATGGCATCATTTGTCCTGTGTTGAGCCTGGATCGTTATCATCGTAACAGCCAACATACTCAGACATTGGCGTTGGACTAAGCCCTCGTCTCCGGTTCCGCATGTACGTACTTGGCATGCATCATGCAACCTTGACAGAAAGCCTGGAAAGCCTAATCTTCCCTTGTACATGGAGGGGCAGTAGCGAGTAACGTGGGGCAAATCTACCAACGAACCGGAATCTAACGCCAAGGTGCTGATATCGAAAGGTAATGCACCGTTATCAGTACATGGAGCTTGTTTTCTCAGATGTTCATGGATCGGGAGGCATGTCGCGATAAGGGCAGCCCGGGTTACAACCACAAGGTTTGTGGAGGGTGCGCGGAACAGTCGGGTATGCAATACGTATCAGTGAATATTAATCTAATCACCTTCAGGCGGGATGCAAGTCACCGGTCAGCGGAGTCGGGCATCATGCAACTAGTTCTGCTAGATATCGTCATTGCATTCTATCAACAAAGGGCCGTTGTGTCGTCTATTATGACTCTGATGTGTGATCCAATGACAGAGACTCGATGCCGAATTAGGAACATGGAAAAGCAAGTACAGAAAGCTTGATGCTAGCAACGATAACGATCGTTTGGGGTATCATCAACGAGAGGAATGGGGTATCTTCCAAAAGAAACTTGTCGCCGCGATAAAGTAAAGACAGAACACCTCCTGCTGTCCTAACAAAAAGAAATGTGTAATGTGTCTACCTGCTGCCCCAAGTGGGAGAGCTCTGACGCTGACGGAAGTTGCCCTTTGCATCTGCGACTTTTTGTAGGGCCTTTTCGGCTTTGGCATCTTGCTTGTTAATGAAGCCGTTGAAGATGGCAGGGAGAACGCGTTTGGAGTCTTATGTACTGTTAGCAGTGATCTAAGAGTATGAGTAGGTGTGAACTTACTGGCATGGTCAGCATCGAAGACAATGCCATCTGCACCTCGCTCTCCCGCAATCTTGACAGCTTCCTCCAAAAGACCCTCACCAACACCTTTGCCGCGGTACTTCAACTTTACAGTCCAAGCGCGCACAACTGCCTTGCCCCTCCTTCTCCTGCCACGCTTCTTCGCGGCATCATTATCGGCCCAACCCAACACCAAGGATCCAATAACGTCTTCACCCCACTTCACCACGATGAGCCTGTCATCGCCAAGCCACTCCATGTTGATATCCTCGGCCATGCTGATGTAGCCACCAGTCATCCATCGAATGAAAATGAGGAAAGTCATCGAGATGCCTCCAATGGTCGTGAGAAGCATCAGCTTGTCCTCGTACCAGCGTAGCGTGTACTGGGCCACAATGGCGACGATAGCGAAGTAGGCGGCTAGCGAGACGGGGTGGAACAGCATGACCTTGCTCGCGATCTGGCGCTGTTGTGCCACTGAGTCTGCGACTAAGCGCAAACCCTCAATGCGGTCATCCTCTGTCTCAGCAGTGTAGGTGGAGAGCTGCGGCAGTTCGTCGGTGGGTGGTTTAGCCGGGATGTTTGCTTCGGTTGACGACATGGCTTGGGATTCGGCGGGTGAAGGGTACGGGTTGTACTGCGCAGGCAATGTTGAGTAGGAAAGTGATGTGGAAGGAACTTCTTGACAGAAGTTGTTCAATCGAAAAGACGTGGGTGTTGGCAACGGCGAAGGTAAATCAGGGTCGATTCTGAGGTTTGCGCTCAGCGACGTCAAGAATGCTGTTGTTCGCGCGTTAGCTCGTATTCGTACCCATAAATCTCGCGCGTCTATGTTGCTGCATGGTTGACATCACAACCCCAGTCGCGGCAACCGAGCACACGACTATCAACACTCGCCAAAGAAAAATGAATGGAACCAAACATACCCGCACTTGTCCTAAATCCAGGTAACGACGGTATCGCAGGAATGGCCTTTTCGATTCCTGAGTAATGATTCACAATAACGGTATCTTGACTCAAAAAGTGCTGTTGTCTTGGAAAAGCATGCGGACCAGGTGGGACCTTGAGATGACTTGGAGGAAGTTGGCGACGCATCCTTCTTATAAAACAACTCGAGGCTCAATCCTTTTCGAAATTCGATTACATATACAAGCGTATGTCAAACACGTGGGCGGACCAGCCAGGAAAGGGAAGACAGAGTAATTAAATGAAGTAAGGTGGGAAGTGAGTCGGGAATTGGGGCGTGTAGATGTGGAAAGGTTAGAGGCTAGAAGCTGAGCCAGACAACCGCAAAAAAATCCAACTCGCGAACAAGTGGGAAAACGTGCGTTAAAGTATTGGCTTATAAGCCAAGACAACTATAACACAGATCCTTTGACCACAGGATTTCCCGCGTTAACGGGGTCTTCTTTCGCACGAAGCGGGTCCAACACAAACGCACAAGCCATGTCATGGTACGTTCCGCGCATTCCTTGGTTGCGTACGTGCGGGTGGGAGCGAAGCGCAGGAGTCGAGGCGCTGCGACGACGATCTTCACAGGCCCACCCTGAGCTCACTTTTGACCCCCCTTGTCCGCACTGCTTCAGCTGCAAAGACAAGTGTATGCGATGGCTATTGGCTGGGGGCTGCAATAGAGATAAGACGCTTGAGGGCCAACAACACGACTGCATCCAAACAGACCTGGATCATGGGATGCATTCATCGGCGAAAGCGGTGTGGCGGGGTTGGATATGGACAGTCTGCGGATCCGTTTTGCTGCGCGTGTGAGTCTTTGTGTTGGTTTTTGATGGAGGTGTGGTTGTTTCTATTTTTCTAGCTCGGGCTTGTGCAAGCGGCTATCTAGAAAAAAATTGGCAGACGTGCAAGACACCGCCTCTATGAAGACGTTTGTTCTTGTTGAGTGGGAACACGGCCATAAAGGCATACACCATCTTTTGTTTTGTTGGCACGTTGCTATAAACCAGGGCGAGCATCTCTGGGGTAGGCTTTATCAAGCACGATAGTCGTTGGAGCAAAGGTGCTTTTTCCTATTGTGCTTATTCCAGTTCATCCAATTCTGTCCTCTACGCCTCTTTGTCGCCCCGAATCGAATTATGCCATCTGCAATTCGCTTGATACCCAGGATCTGTCATGATGACAGCCGTCACTCCATCTTCGTCATGCGACTCCCGCGTCAGGGCTCGCTTGCGCTTACCCTTCACAACCCCTCCAACCCGTTCTTGGCCACCCGTGCATCAATCTCAAACGCCGCCCTCCGCGTCAAAGCGGACAGGCTGAGACTGCGCAAGCATGCGTCTTGTATTACCGTAGTTCGTTTCACGTTCGTTTGCCCAGGCCTTGCATAGCACCCCCTGCTTTCGATTGACGATACACATGGACCCACTTTACTTGCTTGCGCGTTGCTGCTGGACGCCGAACCGGCGTTTGTCAAAATCGAGTATCGTGACACAGGCGTGGGATGCACATATTGTTTACAGAAAAGACGTGCTTGCTGCATGCCTCGTCTCTTCGCAAACACGACCCATTCGCCAGTAGAATGCCATGGTTCCCAGTCTACTCCTGGCAAGTACCGCGATCTAGTGCGATAAGCCCCTCCCCTCGTGATGAGGTCTCGCGGTATAGCCAACATACATCTCTCCAACCAAGAGCTCTCAACTCCACATTTCAGCTTTCGGAATCCGGCCTAGATCCCTTGTACAAAAAACTCCCGCATATCGCGCATCATATTCTACCTGCCAGCCAACCATATCGCATACATTATCCTTTGTCCCCCGGCTTGGCTTAACAATACTGCCATCTGACGTGTGTGCTCTCCACATCTAGTCATCTACTCCACATCAGTCATCCACTTGCAGCCTCAGATCGCAACGCCTGAGGTATTGCATGCACGTCTTGCGTAAACACGCGTCGCCTTCTCCACAAGGCAAAGAGTAAGCCCGTTGGACAATGGAGAGTAAAGGCTTGTTTGGCGTTAACGCGGACGATCCTATGAACAGAGTGAACCGTGTGTTCGAAACGAGCACCGGTGGATGCGCATGTTTCGGCTATGGCAGGTGAGTTGTGCTTTGTTTCGAAGTGTCAAGATCACCGCACGACAGGCGAAGCGAAGGCTGGGGAAAGGAAAACCGGCCGGCCAAACACGACTGTTATACAAGCTTTGTATAGTTTGATGTTCGACGTAGATGAACTGTATAGAGCTCGTCATCGGCATTCGCATATCAGCACTAGAAATTAAAGCGTGGGCAAACTTCGTCGATCCTTTTGTACATTTTTTCCGTGAGGCATACAGCTATTTACAGACGCCAAACTCCATCAGCTCTGCTGGCTCGTATTTTCCATATACTAGGTTTCGTCAATCTTTCCTATTGACATGACAACATTCAAAGTATTACACAAAAAGGCGTACGGAACGCGCGATAGTTGAAGAGGAGAAGTACCGCCTTTCTAGTCGGGCTGGAACACCTTATAGCATGCGAACAAGCAAAGTCTGTAAACACCCGCCTGCTAATCGTCCAAACGCCAATATAGAAAAATAACAAGACCCTTATCAGGTTCATGGACCAAGCTCATTTCTTTTGTTGCGTGTTCGGAGCTGAGGCGACGCCAGCGCCTGGCTCGAGAGTATGGTCGTGGTTGTCACATCGAAGCACCCGTCCGCCCTCTTCTTGCGTGCACACTGCACTACCAGTGACCCATTTATCTTCGAGGATCTCGTCAAGAGTCGCACGTTTCTTCGGGTCAATTTCTAGCATTCTGCCGATGATGTGCCTACTTTCTCTTGGTAGTAGACGGAGAAGACGCCACGGGCCTTTAATCACTTGAGGAGGTTGCTGGCTCGTCGACGATGTCGAAACACGATGGTCGGCCGTAGAATGCTCTGAAGTTTGGTGGCGAGATGCAGGCTCTGATTGCGACCCTGATTGACGGCGATCGTCGCCTGCGCTGCTCTGGAGGTCAGTGGCCGACTTTGAGGGGCCAGTGATCGATCTCGGTCCATCATTGGGAGGCGAGACGAAGAGCTTGTATGAGTTGTCGGAGACGCGCGGGGCTTTCCACGGGAATCGACGGAGCGTCATACAGCAAAACATGATAGCAAGAGACCAGATGTCAGTCGGTTGCGGGTCGTACTTTGAAAGGTCGTACACTTCTGGGGCGAGGTACGGGTCTGATCCGACGATACCTAGAGGGATTAGAACAAGCTTTTCAAAGACGACATGATAGACTTACCACTTGCAAGGACAATCTCGTCCTCAAAAGGATACTTGAAGACAGCAGCACTTCCGAAATCGATGATCTTCATGATTCCGTGCTCGTTGACAACGACATTGTCTAGCTTCAGATCTCGATGTGCCAAGCCCATGCTGTGAAGATACGTCACTCCATTGAGGATTTGTAGAGTGCAGCAGGTGACCTCTTCGCGACTCATCTTTCCCGTCATTACTATGGCGAAAAGGTCAAAAGGTGCGTACTCCATCACAACGAAGTAGGCGCCCTTCTCATTCACTAGGTCCATGGTCTCGATGATGTTTCCATGGTGCAGCGTCGAGCCTATACAGAACTCGGCAGTCACCTTCTTGTTGTAGTCCTTTTCAGACTCGTACGAATGCCTGTTGCGGAACTGCTTTACAGCGAATGTGGTACCATCACTGCTTCGCTTCATGAGTCGAACGGAGCCACCAGCACCTGAGCCCAGCACTTTTCCAAACTTGCCGTACTTGCTCTGGAGGCCGTGATCATCGGCGAAAGGTACGCTCATCGCTCCGTTTGTAATGGGTGGTGTCATAACCCCTGATTTATTCGACTTGATTTTTTGACTTTTGATAGACGGCGCAGGCGATTCTTTCCGCTTCTCCTTGTCCTTGTCCTTGTCCTTCTTGTGTCCGATCTTGAAGAAGCGCTTCAGCTCGGACATGGATCCATGGCTGTGTTTGCCTATTTGCGATTTGCTGTCCTCCACGTCAGAGTGAGCCTTTGTTTTCTTCCCAAATATGCTCGTTCTCTTGCTCTCCTCTTTGTCAGAGTCGGTACCTCTGGAGCGTGGTAGTTGGTACGTAGATGATGCTGCCGAATTGCGTCCATCGCGGCCGCCGTAAATGTATCGGGCTTCGAGTGAATCCAGATTCCTCGATTGCGCTGCGCGTTTGGAGCGAGCATAAGTATCGTCTCTATCTCCCTGTGGTGTATATGGCCGGGAGCCTGGTGCCGGGGTCGACGTTCCTGGCGTACGTTCTCCGCCGGACCCAGCCGGACTAGCATCCCGGGAAGCTGGGTTTGAGTCGCCAGTAGGGCCCATTGTGAATGCAGGGCCGCGTTTTGGGTGCGGCTGTACTATGCCGGACAGATCTGACGAAGGTCGAGGGGATTGTGGTGCGGTTCTGGGAGAGCCGGGAACTGGTAGTGAAGATTGGCCATCGTTTCGATTTTGCACTGATGAGTCCATGGACGTTGGCGGAGCTTCATGCGGGGGTGAGACTTGAGGCGTCATCATAGCGGGATCGCTCGGGCGCTTTCTATGTCCCTCTGTGTTAGCTCTCTCTTCGCGAGATGAAGTGCCCGCCGGCGTTAAGGGTGGAGAGTGCATGGCGGATGCAGGTGACCCCGGAATGGAAGAACGGTGTCCTGAGTGTGCTGAAGCTGTTCGTGAGGCTGGAGAGGGGGAAGGTGCCTTGGGCGTGTTAGCTGTATGCTGATGGTCATAGGCTAGTTTATGAGGCTTGCTTACTCGAGAGGGCGGAAGCGAGACAGGTTCGAAGGAGAAGTTTTCCATGCGCTTTGCCTGCATTCGTGATTTTTGAAGCGTCGACGACAGATTACGTAGTTCTTCTTCGGCTTGAGGGCTTAACGGGCCATCATGGGCTGCCTTGTCGGTGCCCGTGAGCTCCGCGACACCCCTCACAGCCTCTTCTGGTTCAATTTCCTGGTTGACATCACTGAAGCGGACGGACTGGGCGGGGGTAGTCTCCGTCATGATGGGTGGTGATTGTTGAGTGTGAGTGTGAGGTGGGTGTTCTATCAGAGAGGGTCAGCTCCCTTGGTCCAGGCCATGACGAAACATGCAGATGTCTAGGTCGAACAGCTCTAGCTTACCCGGGTGGATTCGTGATGCGTGTTGCCCAGAGCTCCGTCACAGCTCTCGTGCAGGCCAGATGTAGCGTCCCAATGCGCGCGCGGAGGAGCCGGAAACGATTAGAATAGCAATTCGCGCAGTGGTGATGCTGGAGGAGGAGTAACAAGGTGCAATACTCGAGTCGTGTGCCTGACTACAAAGCATCGAGAATCGTCATCGGAGACTAGAGTAAAGAAGCCCCGCGCTAGCCGTCGATTGCGTGCAACCAATTCGTCCGTAGAACCGCGGATGCTCGGAATCTGGAAGGGGTTGCGGCCGGGGGATTGGTCCTATGTATATGTGAGAGAGGATAGCAAGGTCGGCGTTGGGCGTAAATAGCGACAAGAAATTGATCTTCGGAGGGGTTGACGATACTCGATAGGTGCTACCTCCAAAGGCACAGGGCGCGCGGGTTGCCCTATCCGTTCAACATCGGGAGGCTACGGCTAAGCCTCTCCCATGCACCGCCGCCTCAACTCCCATGTCTATAGCGTCTTTGGCATCTTCACCCAACACGCCAAAGACCCTCCCCAAGCACCGAGGTCCCTCAGTTCCCAACCGCAGCATCTCGTGATACCCCCGCAGCACATCAACGCCCACCAAGTGTCCCGACCGTCTGTTCTGACGTCGCCCATCACACATCGCTGTACCTACCTGCTCCCGGCCGTGCTCTCGTCACTCCGAAAATTTCAAATCCAGACCTGTTGAACAGAACCTTTCCAGAGTTTTTTCTGCCCTCCTCCAATCAAACCCCGTGACCGCCTTTACTTACGCACGTCTGTTATTTTTGGATAGTGCGTCGACCTGCCCACAACATGTTCAGCTGGGCCAAGTCAACGTGAGTGTAACCCTCGCCTCCACACGTGCCTGCGCGACCGTGGCGTACACGGTGTATTAGTAGAGGACGCGTACTTACAAATGCAGACTAGCCGCGGTTGCCGGCACCCAGGAGCCCGAATACGGCCCCGAAGCCATCCAGCCCGTGGGCAAGAAGGGAGGTGAGCCCGCCTACACGGAGCTGACCAAGAAGGACCTCAAGTGGGTGACGCTCGACTACACCAACGTCGAGACCCAGACCTTCTACCTCTTCACCGATGCCGGCCACAAGGGCTTCCTGCAGGTCATCTACAACAACATCGCGTGAGTGTCGTCTCCATGTCTAGACAGTCGTAGTACTCACAGCTCGCAGCGGTCTACGAGTAACCGTGCAGTTCAACTGCAAGCTCTTCTACCCCAACAACGAGAAGCCCTTCCTATGGGCGAGTGACCCCGTCTCAAATTACGGCTTCGACGAGGAACAGCATTCCTTCTACGCCGATGGCGTCTCGATCGAGCTTTCGGAAGACGGCAACGCGTACACCATCAAGGCAGCTGTGAACGACAACAGCATGGTCAACGTCAAGTTCACCAGGACTGCTCCTGGCTTCATGGGTGGAAAGGATGGCACAACCAACTACGGCACCGACCCCAAGGCGCCCTGGGGCTCCATGCACCACCACTTCTGGCCACGATGCAGCGTCGAGGGTTCCATCATCACCAAGGAGGGAGAAGTTGACGTCAAGGGCCGAGGCATGCTGAGCCACGCTCTCCAGGGAATGAAGCCACACCACGCTGGTAAGCATCTCATCAAGTATTCCCATGCTCCCCACTAACATGTACAGCTGCGCGATGGAACTTTGTCAACTTCCAATCACCCTCATACTCCGCCATCCTGATGGAGTTCACCACTCCCGCCTCCTATGCGTCGACCGTTGTTCGAGTCGCCGGAATCGCAACCGACGACAAGCTACTTTTCGCCAACACTGAAGGCGATGTGAAGCACACCGAAACCAAGCAAGACGAGACCGGCTGGGCGGAGCCTACCTCGGCAAGCTACCACTGGGTGGGAAAGACCGAGGATGGCAAGGAAGTCACTGCAGACCTATCTGGTGCTCTAGGAAAGAACATCGACCGTGTCGATGTCATGGCCGAAGTGCCAGGCTTCATCAAGACTATCGTCGCAAGCGCAGCTGGCACAAAGCCATACATCTACCAATATGCGCCCAAGATGACCATCAAGGTCAAGGTCGGCGATGAGGTTAAGGAAGAGGAGGGTACCCTATTCACTGAAGCTACGTTTATCTCGTAGATATGGTCTCAAGGTTGGATACAAGGACCCTACGATCATGTATACCCTAGTATTAATAATGCATCAGGGCTAGCACCTGGAATCTAATGAGGCACGTTTGCCGCGCATAAGATGTTTGGCGTTTAGTGGCCTTGTGAAGATCAAAAATAGCCATCACTGTCTATGGTACTAACTGGCAGATTGTGATGTATTCTCATCTTGTTTTCATTGCCCATGAGAGCAGGAAATACTACCCCGCTATTAATACCCCGCGTCCATCGACCCCTTCACCGCAGACGTTCTCACCTGACAACGCGAACGCGTCTCAGCGCGTAGCGTTACAGTCCGTGCACCAGCCGTATCACCAATGTGACTTCGTCATCGCTCACTTTACCTTGAGCACAACACCAATCACGCGGCATCATGGTCAACGGGAGACCCAGGCAGTTCGGTAGCCCATCCCGCCACGCTTCGGCAGCGCGGTCGCATGCATCAGGTGCCACCGTCTCCGCTTCGCCAGTTGTCTCCAGAGCGGCAAGACTAGGGCTCGGGTTGGGCAAAGGCGCTGTTGGCCTCGGAAAAGGAAGAGGCTTGGGAAAAGGTGGGCAAAAACGACACATGTGAGTGTACAGTCTGCACCTTGAATCATGTAAGGACTAATGGGTTTTAGGAAAATACAAAAAGACACTATATACGGGGTTACGAAGGGTGACATTCGGTGAGTGGTACCGGATCACGAAAAAGCAAGAGCATGAGCGATCTGGTCGTAGAGTGCTATTGCGATTGAACACTGCGAGATCTGACCCGTGATAATAATAAAACGATCTACTAACTCACATCTCAGACGACTAGCTTGCCGTGGCGGCGTGAAGCGCATCTCAGGTACGATCTACGACGATGTTCGTCAAGCTCTCAAAGAGCGGCTAATAAGGGTCAGTTGCTCGGGAATAAGGCATTGCACGCATTCACTAACCGAATGTTAGATATTGAAAGATGTCTGCGCCATCGTGGACTCAAGTGGACGCAAAACTGTCTCAGTCACTGACATCGTCTTCACCCTTCGAAGAGTAAGTCTATGTCCTAGATCCTTCTGGGTATGGACGCTAACAATCTCGACAGCTCGGTAACCCCATCTACGGTTTCGAGTCCGCTTTCCTCAATGCTCGCTGAGTGCATGTTCTTCACGATGCACAATGTCCGACATCCACCTAAGCGATGTGCACTACCACAACAGCTCGATGCTGAGTACGAGACAACGACATGGATGGGGTCAAAGGCGTGCTGATGACTTCCGATCGTGGACGATATATCATGACAACCGGTCTCTGGATAGACCCTTACATGTGTATGATTGGTGAGAGAAGAGACAGATTTCATATGCAAGGGAATAGGCGTTTTCTTTCCTTACTAGCGATGATACCCAAATGAGGATCTACATGTTCAACCGACAACCATGTCGATTAATTACCACTTTTCAATAGCCTTCTTCACTGACTCCATCTGCTCCTTCCAGTCTCCTTCATTTGCCTCTTTGCTCCAGCGTGTCTTATACCACCGCCCTAAAATGTGGGTGTACAAAGTCAGTGTATGTCTCATATGCAGTTCGTACAGAGATGTCTCTTACCTAACGCCTCCAGCCACCTTAACACCTCTCCTCGCATCGCAGCCGCCCCGCTCTTATTCCTCTTCCAAGCCTTCTCCACACACCCCATTGTCAGCACCATAGCATGATGCTTGAGAAACCACTCAAGCACCGCCTGCTCCTGCAAACCCGGCAACCCAAACGGATTATGAAATGGCGACTGCTCAAATGTATAATCCCATCTGATAGGCTTATGCTGTGACCTCGAACACCACAAGAACCAAGCAGCCAGCCGGCAGAACACCAGAAAATGGGATTTATGAACAGCGGAAGGTACGGTATAGATGTTTCCAAAGGGTTGACATGCTTTCCAGTGATCCTTCATGTATCCATCTATCAACCAACCTTTGGGTGGATAAGTGAAAGTATTCTTTACACTTGGCAAGACGTTGATTTCTAGACGTCGATTCCGAGATAACAGGAGAGCGCGATGCTGTTTCGGTAGTTCATCGAGCCATTTCATTACAGGATGGAAGTTCAGGTTCCGGACTGTGAATTTGAAACCTGTGCTGGTGTAGTAGTCGTATGCTGCTTCTATTCTGATTGCGCGACAGGTGTGGAGTAAGGGAGGTGGCTGTTGTTGGCCGTGTTTGACGACTGCGGGCCAGGAATCGGATATATGGTGTGTTGAAGGGAGGATGAAAGTGTATATCAAGCTGCGTAGTTCGGATGGGAGATCTGACAAGGGACATGGCTTTGAAGCATCTTTGGGTTTGATTGGGTAGAGATCGCGATTGTAGATGAGCTGTTCTCTCGCTTGAGGTGTGAGAAAGGATGGTCGTTTGAGGGATTTCTTCGGTGTTGACGGAGCTGGAGCGATCTCTTTGGGTGCCCTGGAGATTCTTGTACCGGATGGTGAAGATATTATCGGTTCTTCTGTGATGTGAGTATTGTTCAATGGCTTAAGGCTAGCTCTGGACGCGGACGAGGCTGTGGCGCGGGCATAGGATGGGGGCGCCATCGCTACAACGACGTGCTTCAGTACGCAACCTTGGAAGGAGAGAAAGCAGAAACTCGACCCTGAGGTATCTTGTAGAAGCAGTGGCGACTTGGATGTGTCGTTTATACGCCCTGCTGCATCCAACTCCTTTGCCTACGCCATTCTGCCTTGACTTTCATTACCCCAGGTGTTGCCAAGGATCCGATCTTCAGTGTAATTCCGATGCACACCCCTCAAGGCTGTGAGGTTTGATGCGTGGCGATGCATGGTGCAAGCGTAGGTGTCAGGTAGGTGCCCGGCCACGTGACAGCGCGAAAGTGGGGCACTTGATCCATCGCGTTTCCTATTTCGCTCACACTTCCGTCGTGCATCACTCCCCAACATCAGCACAAACCGTTGTTCGAATGCGCAATTCAGTGTGAGAGCATGGCGGATGAAATGGAAGTTTCGCCGCCGTCACCACGCGGAACGAAAAGGAAAGGCGACGATAGCCTCCCACTTCCTGCACCACGCAGGATCAAGGCGCTTTCGCAAGATGTCGTTAACAAAATTGCGGCCGGAGAAATCATTGTCGCGCCGGTGAACGCGCTGAAGGAGCTGGTCGAAAACGCTGTTGATGCAGGGTCGACCGCATTGGAAGTCCTAGTTAAGGATGGTGGTCTCAAGTTGTTACAGATCACCGACAACGGACACGGCATCGATGTATGTACAGTCGCTCTCAGAATCATCACATACTGACTTTACTCAAGAAAGAAGACTTGCCAATCTTGTGCGAACGCTTTACTACTTCCAAACTTAAGGCTTTTGAAGATTTGACCTCCATCGGCACGTACGGCTTTCGTGGCGAGGCGTTGGCGAGCATCAGTCACATTGCTCATCTCAAAGTCACTACGAGGACGAAAGAGTCAAGCTGTGCGTGGGAAGCACACTTTGCGGATGGCAAGCTTGCAAGTGCGAAGCCCGGCCAGAGCGCAGAGCCCAAGCCCAAGGCTGGTCGACAGGGCACAACCATCACGGTACGTTCTTCCCTGTTTGAACTATTCACGATGGTCGCTGACGAACCATATAGGTTGAGGACATGTTTTACAATATTCCTTCACGGCGTCGAGCTTTCCGCTCCGCTAGTGAAGAGTATGCAAAGATCCTCGAACTTGTCGGAAAATATGCTGTTCACTGCGCGGGTGTTTCCTTCTCCTGTAGGAAGGCGGGCGAAAACAGTGGAAGCATAACGGTGCCTGCTTCTGCTACCATCAAAGACCGAATACGACAGATCCATGGCAGCGCTATCGCGAACGAATTGTTAGCCCTAAACGTCGAAGATGACCGCTGGGGCTTCAAGTGCAACGGTTGGGTCAGTAACGCAAACCACACTATCAAACGGACGCAGATGCTACTCTTCATCAACCATCGATCGGTAGAGTCATCCGTGATCAAAAAGAGTGTTGAGCAGACTTATGCCACTTTCCTACCGAAAGGAGCACATGCGTTTTTCTATCTGAGTCTCGAAATCGAGCCGCAGCGAGTGGATGTGAATGTACATCCTACCAAGCGCGAGGTTCACTTCTTGAATGAAGACGAGATCATAGCTGTCATATGCGACTCGATCCGCGAAAACTTGAGCAAGGTGGATACAAGCAGATCGTTTATGACTCAGTCGTTGCTTTCAAATCCCAAAGCCCCCTTTGCAACACCCGTAAAACAGATTATACCTGCGACTCCTGCGACCGGCGATGCATCTGACCGTAGCGGCTCGAAAGCACCGCAAACAGCAACCAAGAAGCGAAATGACAACCACCTTGTTCGCACAGATGCCTCAGCACGCAAGATCACATCGATGTTGCAGCCGCAAAAATCAGTCGAAGAGATTGCAATGGATGAAGAAGAGATGGAATACGAGTTCGCGCAAAAGGAACCAATAGCCTGTCGTCTCACATCCGTCAAAGACCTTCGCGCTGAGGTTCGAGATGCCATGCACAACGAGCTTACGGATATCATTTCAACGCATACGTTTGTTGGAATCGTTGACGAGCAGAAGCGTATAGCAGCCATACAAGGCGGCGTCAAACTCTTCCTTGTTGATTATGGCATGCTCTGCAACGAGTACTTCTACCAAGTCGGTCTGACTGATTTCGCCAATTACGGATCAATACGCTTTAATCCGCCTTTGTCACTACGTGATCTACTCAAGGTTGCCGCAGAACAAGAAAAGAACAATGCAGGCGACACGGCGGATGAGGTAGACTGGAACGAGGTTGTCGAAGTCGTCAAGGACCAGTTGATCAGTAAGGCAGCGTTGCTGAGCGAATACTTCTCAATGGACATCACTACAGAAGGCGAACTTTGCTCTATCCCGTTGCTGATGAAAGACTATACTCCTTCTATGGCCAAGCTTCCTCAATTCCTACTGCGCCTCGGACCACACGTTAATTGGAATGAGGAGAAAGGATGCTTTCAGACGTTGCTCCGAGAGATTGCATCCTTTTACGTACCCGAAAGTCTGCCTCTGCCGCCCTCGGCACAAAAGGGCGATGATAGTAAAGGCGAGGGTCCGGTTGCTGAAGAAGATCCTGAGGTTGCAGCAAGGAGGAAGAAGTTACTGCGAGTAATCGAGTATACTATCTTCCCAGCTTGCAAGGCAAGATTAGTGGGTACGAAAGGGCTACTGAAAGGTGGAGTGATGGAGGTAGCGAATCTGAAAGGTCTATACCGAGTGTTTGAGCGATGCTGATGCGATAAGTACCACTCTGGATGCGGTTGCTATAATTCCATTAATTACCGATGTGTCTGGACAGTCAATATAGAACTAAGATCAAATCCAGACACTCTTCTCTTTGCGTCGGAGCTAAGTGTTAGAGCTAGGATCTCGCGGCTACAAACGTCACCATAATACTTCGATCTAAAACCCGCCAATACGTCATAGATCTGCCTATCATCGAGCAACCAGCTCCTAGAGGAAATAACCGCAACAACAAATAAAAGCAAACGGCCGCCATGCATTTCCTAAGGGCATCAAGCCTTTTAGCGACGAATTGTGGTCCACTTTGCGTGACGATACTTGCGCCTCATCCGTGTCATCCAGATCACCATGTCACAACTAATCTATCGCATCCGCCTACCACGCGCATTTCGCCCTCCAGCTCAGATCAAGGCAGAAGAGGGCACAAATGGACACCCAGAGACGAATCGCGGGAAAACAGCGCCTAAAGAGGCTGAGAATGGCAACGAGAAATCGCAACAGTCTGACATGCAACCCGTGGGGTTCTGGCATCCCGATCTTCGACAAGTTCGCAACCGCGCATTCGTGAAATGGATCATTACGACAGCGTTCTTGATGGCATTCATTCTGGCGATACTATCACTGTACTGGGCAGTGTTCTTCAAGGTCGTGGATAGGCTGAGCCATTTGTTGGTTTATGTCGTGGATATGGATGGTGCGGCGCCTTATGACAACACCGGGAACGCGCCGTTCGTTGGACCGACTATTACGCAGCTTGTACAACAGCAATTAAGCAGCGGTAAACCGACGCTGGGATGGGGTCTACGCCCTGGTTCAGATTTCAACAATGACCCGATACAAGTCCGACAAGCTGTCTATAATTTCGATGCCTGGGCCGCTATTGTCATCAACCCCAACGCAAGCGCGCTGTTGTACTCTGCCATCGCCAACGGAAACGCGAGTTACGACCCTCTTGGGGCGTGTCAGTTGATCTATCAAGATGCGCGAGACGACACAAATTGGTTTGACTTTATGCTTCCCATCATCAGCCAGTTTATGACCCAAGCGCAAAGTATGGTCGGACAGCAATGGGCACAGATGGTGATGCAGAATGCGAGCGACCCGGCCGTACTGTCAAACATACAAAACGTACCTCAAGCAATCAACCCGGCAATTGGCTTTTCTGAGTTCAACCTGCGGCCTTTCTATCCGTATACTGGTATTCCTGCCGTATCCATCGGACTCATTTGTAAGATTGCCTGTGTTTTTCCAATTTAATTCTAGCTAACGATTATCGCAGATCTCATCATCATCTCCTTCTTCAGCTTCTCTTTCTACATGCCCATCCACATGCAATACCTCAAGCCCGAGAACCACCCACCACTCAAGTTTCCCCAGCTCATCATCTGGCGCTGGTGCGCTACCATATCCGCCTATTTCATGCTCTCCCTCGCCTATTCATTCGTCTCCATGGCTTTCCAGATCAACTTCTGGCACACAAACTCCATCACGAGCGAAACGCAAGCCACGAATATGATGGAGGGCAACCCGATCGCATATGGAAGCGGAACGTTCGTGGTATACTGGATGCTTAACTTCTGCGGTATGATTGCACTAGGGTTGGCATGTGAGAATGTGGCGATGATAGTGGGTATGCCATGGATGGGACTGTTTTTGATCTTCTGGGTCATTACCAACGTTTCTACCTCTTTCTACGACATTGAAATTGCGCCTGGTTTTTACCGATGGGGATACGCCTGGCCTTTACACTCAAGTAAGTGACGCTTAGTTCGAACGTCCAGCGAGATTAGTGGCTAATGTTGAATTACAGTTGTTGAAGGAAGTCGGTCGATACTGTTCGATTTACACTCGAGAATAGGGTTGGATTTCGGTATCTTGATTGCTTGGGGAGCAGTTAACACGCTGTTCTTCCCGTTCTGCTGCTGGTTCATGAGTAAGTCTCTTCCGCATCTTGGGACACTTTGGCATACTAACATCGAACAGGATGGAAGACACAACATAATATCCATGAGTACTGGCCTCTCGACTAAGCTGGAAGCGCTTCTCTAGCACATAGAACATGTCTTTGTGGCTTTAATCATAAGAACATAATGTATACATACTAATGCACATATTCTTCTTTGCCTAGCCAGCTAAAGTGCTTGTTCACCTGATCGCATATCCACCGCAACATAATGGATGTTTGATGATAAGAATATCATTGCTACATAACGAGGGTATCAAGTCTTCGTGGCCATAGTCCGGACCGGACAAACTCCACGCTATTCAGGGGTCATATATCAGTCGTAATTCATAACTCGTCCTTCTCATAGTTGTGCCATCTTGACCCTGACATCTGTCAAAGGCTCATGAAGGCTTTCCTTGCTCTGGCTGCCTGCAAGAATGCTCCGTAGCTCCACGTCAGGTCCTCAGCACCCCTCATGTAGCCTGTCACACGATCGAACTGCTCACTCATGCTTCCTTCAGTATCAACGTGCGTCTTGATGACCTCGAGGAACTGATCTCCCGTGGCGTGCAAGCGCTCAAGGACAGAGTGGAACAGCGCATCGGAGGGGCCGAAAGTGCCGACGTCGACATCGAGTGATGAAGTTGCAAGGAGAGCTTCGAAAAAGGGTAGACCGGTTTCAGAGATGGTCAGGTTACCAACAACCGAGACATGTGATGCGGTGCGGTAAAGAACTTCGGCAGCTGACGATGTGCACAGAAACCAAGGGTTGCCACCGCGGTTAGAGGTGCCATAGCCGTCATATATATCTTCGGGATAACGGCCAAGACCAGTTCCTTCGAATGAGTTTTCTTCCATTTCATCATCCTGGTCCTCGTCGGATGGGCTGCTGTTGATCGGGAAACGATCGCGTTGGTCGCGTGCAAGGGCGAGAAGCGAAACGAGTATCTCATCAGACCAAGGTGGGTATGCAGAGTCGTCTCCGAAATCTTCTGCGGGCAGAGCATGTAGAGAGCCAAGGAGCAATGCGCAATCTAGTCCGCTCCTCTTGCTCGACAATGTCTCTACAAGGTGACTTTTCTGAGCATCCCAGAACTTGCCGAGGAAACTCTCGATATGACCAGCCTGCACTTCATACCATTCCGCCGCACCTATGTCTCCGAATGCCCTTGCAAGATCGCTTCCTTCCCTCAAACTTCTTGCGCTGACCATTAGATTGAAGAAGTGCAGGCCCTCGACTTCCTCCCATAGATCGAAACTCGACTGGTTCCAGAAGTGACTGACGTATTCCAAGTCAGCTTTGACGACGCTACGCGGAGGCATCTCCACAGTGTAGTATGGTCCGAAGAAATCCTCAGATGACTCTGAGCTCCAAAGCGAAGGGTGTGAGGCATTGTATTCACGCAGATAGTGCATAAGCGTCAACGCCCGTAGAGCTGGTCCATCACGCTGAGGTCGTCCCCAAGAGCCAGTAAATGGTGTACCATCGACGTGGAACTTAGGTTCACCAAGTCCAGAGAGATCGTCAAATGTGCCTGAAGGGTTCGAGGTATGTTGGATGTCGCTCGAGAGGGAAGTATATGCGCCCAGGATGGTAGATAGAGCGGAACCGCGAGAAGAGGACGGGTCATCGGCGTAGAGATCTACGAGAGTGTTCATAGTTATCGCAGCATCGCGGACCCCTGTTTGATATACATCAGTAAACGATTGGTAGTAAGCACAGGTTGGCGAAACTCACATTGGAACCAGTAATCTGGGCCATCCTGACTCGGACTCGCAATGACCGTGCCATCCGCTACACCCTTCCCTTGGACGTTACTGCCACCAGGCGCGACGTTTGCCAGGAGTTTGTCTAGCGCTATACGCCCTTCCCTCTCGATCCACGCATCGAGTGAATCTTGTAGCGGTTGCTGCTGTGTCTGCGTGTGACTCGCGCCAATAAAACTGCTCAGATGAGGAACGTGTGGTATTGAGAAGGCATAGGCATGGTGGAGAAAGCCTGCGAGGAGAACTACGCGAGGTAGCATGACGGCTGGTTGTCAGATTGGCTGGGTAGGGCCGATGGACTAGGACACTGAAAGAAGTGTAGTGTAATGTAATTAGCAGCTCATAGCTAGCGCGGGATGGAGTAGAAAGCAAAGGAAGAGGCAGAGTAAAAGATCTCGTGAAAACTACGGGTTAGTAGTCGATCAAAGAGGCTCAAGAGCCACCCATGGCCCCCGAACTTTCAGATGTCCATGCTTTCGACTTCCGCGGTCATCCTTCCCACCGGCCATATTCTCGATCACGATGATGACGGTGAGTCGCGTGCCAACGTTAGCGAAGTGCGTGGACGAGTAAGAGGCAATGGAGGTGGTCGCGCGGGCGGTCAATTGTCTTGTTTAACCTGGCGGGTGATGTGTAAAAAGCCACGCGAGCCGACGCCAACAATGTCACGCGACCCACTTCCGCGGATCTGGGGTAAGCATGCAAGGCACTTTTCCGCTGGGCATGCAACACATGAAAATGGCCGAGGTCTGCGCATAGTCGCACATGAAACTCGAGTTCAAATGCGAGGACGGAATGGTGTCAACGGATGATGAGTTGTTGAGTATCGGCTATACTTTGGCTAGTTTGTAACATCTTGCTCCTGCCTTGTATCTAGGCCATATCATGAACTGCTCATTCGAACCAGCTGAGTTTGTCAGCTTTAGTAGATGTCTGCCGACCATCGGTTGTGAATGGTAAGAAAACACCATCAAATCGCATTATACAGACCGTATAGATATTTGTCCAAGGCTCCCGATGTTGCCCGAGGTTCGCATGCATGAGGGGTCCATTCGGCTACTCGCATGTAGCCGCAATGCAGGTCGGTTACTCCCGATAGCTCTGACCTCAACCAAGGTATCATTTGTCGAAACCTGGACCCAAATTGTGTAACGAAGATACGAGCGTATTCTCCCGTCAGTTTTCTCTTTTCCGCTGTTGGAACCTGATCTGGACTGGTTTCGACGATTCTTTCCTTCCAATTACGGGAACAGTCTATGACGTTCATCTAAAAGCCTGTCCTATCCGATATGCTTTCACAGCAAGCGCGTGTCTTGCGCAACAACGTTCGAACGGCGCGAACACCTGGCCCTCGGATACCCTGTGCTACATTCTCGGTCTCTTCTCGACTCAACAATTATGATGACACCATTCAAAATCTCAAGATCGGTTCGCACACACGTGTTATATTTCAAGGATTTACCGGCAAACAAGCCACCGCGAATGCAAGAGAGTCGATAGAATGGGGGACCAACGTAGTCGGCGGTGTAAAGCCTAACGGATCGGGAGAGCATCTCGGGCTGCCTGTCCTACCATCTGTGAGGGCTGCGATGGAACAGTTGAAGCCAGATGCTACGGGGATATATGTGGCAGCACACCAAGCGACTGCTGCGATCGAAGAGGCAATTGAAGCTGAGGTACCACTCATCGTTGCAGTTGCCGAACATATTCCGTTGCATGATATGATGAGGATACATTCAATGCTGCAGTCGCAGTCCAAATCTCGGCTTGTAGGTGCCAATGCACCTGGCATCATTTCAGCTATTGGAAAATGCAGGATTGGATTCCAACCACTTCCAACATTCTCTCCTGGACACATCGGTATTGTAGCAAAGTCTGGTACCCTCTCATACGAGACTGTCGGATCTCTGACGCGAGCTGGTGTTGGACAGAGCCTATGCATTGCAGTAGGAGGTGACGTGATCGCTGGGACCAACTTTGTCGATGCCTTGAAAGTTTTTGAGCATGACGAAGATACCGAGGCTATTATCATCGTCGGTGAACTAGGTGGTACAACAGAAGAGGAGGCAGCGGACTGGATCAAAGACTACAGAAAGCGTGTCAATAATCCGAAACCTATTGCTGCTGTTATTGGAGGGTTTGAAGCTCCACATGGCAGAGTGATGGGCCATGCAGGAGCGTGGGTTGGTCTTGGAGAAGGTACAGCGGCATCAAAGTACAAAGCGCTAGAAAATGTTGGTGTGACAATGGTGGACCACCCTGCCAAGTTCGGTAGTGTGATGAAGGATATCCTTGCCAAATCCGGTCGCAATGTGAAGAAGATCGTATGTTTAAAGTCAAGAGAAAATAAAGCTATCAACACTGACAAGGACCAGGAACAATCCGCAGCTCAACAGCGCCGCTCCTATCACACTTCAAGCTTCACAAGGCGGCCTACCGTTTCCACTAGACCATCGATCCCTTCTCAGCAAAAACGATCCCTCCATCTTACCAAGGACCAATATACGAACCTTCTCACAGAATACAAGATCAACCTAACAACACCACCCGAGGGCTCACCTTCAACACACTATCTAGGTATATCTCCTCATCGCTCAGCCCGCAGTCCCTCAATTATAGTATCACCCACAGCAAACCCTTCCACGCTGAACCAACGCGTCCGTCGATTCCCTTTCGACTACCGTTCTGGCCCCAGTCCAGAAGCCATCCAAGCCGCAATCGCACACATGCAGCTTGACGCCGCCCCACCAAAAGCCAAAGCCCAAACCGTCGAACTGATCAAGAATCTCTGGGCGTTATACAGCGAAAAAGAAGCAATCGACGCCCACGTCAAGCTCGCTTTGTCGGTAGAGAGCGACGAGATACTAGTTTACGAACCATACTTGTTCTTCGATGATGCGGCATTCAAGTCAGGAAAACGACAAGCTGAACTCCACGCTTTACGCGATCAAGAGTCAATTTCCGCAACCGACCGAGAAGCCGAAGAAGCCGGTATTGTTTATATACCGTTGGGCTCTCCGGAATTTCCTGCCGGGACTACTCAGGCAGGGACTCAAACGCCACCTTCCTCTACTGCAGAAGAGGGCCCGCGAAATCTGATTGGTACATTGGTGAACGGTGCTGGACTCGCACTGAACACTATTGATACACTTTCCTTACGCCTTTCTCAACCGCCTTACTCGACCTCTGCTGCCAACTTCCTCGATACTGGTGGCAAGGCGACTTCCGCCACTATCAAGACCTCGTTCAAGCTTATACTTTCTGATCCCCGCGTGTCCGTTGTCTTTGTGAACATCTTTGGAGGACTGACGTTGTGCGATATGATTGCCGAGGGCATCATTATGGCGTTTAAGGAAATCGGAGTAGAGAAGCCAGTCGTGGTAAGATTGAGGGGTACGAACGAGGAGAAAGGACGGAAGGTGTTGGAGGAAGCTAAACTACCCATCCATGCATTTGACGACTTTGAAGAAGCAGTTCGAAAAGTTGGAGAGTTGGCTAATGCTAGTGGAGCAAGGTAAATGATACCAATACGCACACAATAGACCCTCAACATTTCTCACTTGATAATATACAACGCTGCAGTGAAAAATGGGGGATATCAGATTAAAATGCTCTACTGTTGACCACCCGGACAACCTTTTCTCTGGATCACAGAACGAGTGTGTTGCCGCTCCCACCTCAGAACATGTCTCTTTCCTTCCAAAGGGAGCCAGCCACCGATGTCCTTCATGCAATAGCGTACAAGCCTCCCGTACGCCTGTAAAAAGATCAATCAGAAAAATTTGGGTGTTGGTATCTGCGAAGAAATCGAAGTGAAGTAAGGCACGTGGAACTCAATCGCGCGAGGGAGAGCCTCCAAATACCCAAAACATGCGCGAGACGGTATGGTTTAAAGGAAACAATGACACAGAGTAAGATGGTCGACCTATACAAAGTATTGGAACGCAGTGCTGCTTGTCGTTAGCTGTATGCTCAATTTTGAAAGTGTTTAGTAAAGACTTACCCAATGATTGCCATGACACCCACACCAACAAGTGCTCTCCGTGTAACCTTCTCCTTGGTCATCTTTTGCTCGGTGGTGTATGCGACCTTTGCAAGTTTGGTCAAGCGCTCCTCGGCGAGATCTTCAACATCCAAGACATCTTCAATTCCGCGCTTTGTCGACTTGGTGACCTGGGCCGACGATCCGCCGTCTAGCCTTTGTGCTTCTGCGACCATTCGCTTAGCCTCCTCAATCATAGCGGTAGGGTCTTCCGGCTCGGGAAGCGCTGCGTGGCTATGCGGGACGTCCACAGTGACATTGGTGCTCGTCTTTTCGGTGTCTCCGTTTGTCTCAACGGTCTGCTCGACTTCGATGTGGACTGTACCCTCCTTGACGTCTGGCTCTGCTTTTTCGATTGCCACCTCCTTCTCCTTGAAGTCGCCATCGACAGATGATGCGACTGACTCGGAAGGTGTCGCACCGTTTGCGATTATGGTTTGCAGAGCACTCGATGGAGTAACGACCTCGTCGGCCTTGGTGAGTTCAGGCTTCATCGCACTTCTTGTAGCTCGTGACTTTCGTGGAGTCGCAAACTTTCGGCTAGGGGTTGCGCCTCTGCTAGGTGATACAGATCGAGCTGAGCGCGCGCGGGTTGTGCGAAGACCAGGTGCGGGGAGAGTCGCAGGTGTGGCGTTTGCGACATCGAACTTGGGAGGCATTTGAATGTGGGTGTTTGATTTATCCTTGTTGCCCTTCTCGATTGGCGCGGGGTCCAAGAGTGCCTCGATCCAGTGGCGCATAGAGTATTCATCAGACAGAGCAAGAGCTACATGGCGTTTCTGTTAGCGCAAATTCTCGAGCAAAAGTGAAGATAAATCACTCACCCTCTTCGGGCGCAATCCACACGCTTCCGGCAACCTCTTCGGCGCCCGCGGAAGGGAAAGTCTTTTGGTACTTTCGCTCCAACTCCTCTTCTGCGAGCGAAGCCCAAGGGAATGCGGCCTTGAACATGCCTGTTGCACTGATGTAGCCATCGCTGCTGCGTCGCTGTTTGTCGCGTTAGTCGAGTGTCTGCGCTAACTGCGGTGGTTTTTCTCATCGCATACCATCAGGAAGTAAGATTCGGGGAAAGCCGAGGTCTTGTTCAGTGTGAAGATGCCGGATCCCGTCAGGTCCTTTGGCAACGGAACCCTCAGATGCGCGTAGTCAAACGTGCCCATGTTCTCCGGCTTGGTCGCATTGGTAAGACCACTGACGCCGGGCTTTACGCCGAGGTTTGTCTGTCCCAGTCGGCGTCTCTCGATGAGAATTTCCACTGCGCACAAATGTTAGATGACGGCTAGTTGAAATGACGCGATGCGCAACGTGTACATACCAGCCGTGGCATCGGTAGGCTCGAGAAGAGGATTCTTCCTCTCGGGCAGATTGCGATGAGATACCATTTTGGAGATGTCGCCGGTACGCATTAAGGTTTGGTCCGATGTGCGCGTAATAGAAGAACGCGTGTTGGCGATAGGTGGAGCGCGCAGCGCAAATGTGGTTGCGGGAAGTTTGGAGCGGTTTTGGTTTACGTATGACGCGCGCAATCGTCAGTAATAACGTACTGCCGGACCGAGTCGTGCGACGGGTGAAGACAGCAGAGTGTCAGTTCGGGACGAAATGGCGACGTGGCGAGGGTGAGTGAAAGCGCGCGATCGACGTGATGAAAGATGCTGCGATGCGACAGAGACGGACAGGAAGGAGCGATGGGTGTGCTATCCCTGTGCACTAGCGCTCCCAGGAAGATGACGCCCCCAGCCACCCCGGACATGTCTGCGCAAACGCAAAAGTTTCGCGACACCCTTTCTAGTGTATTTGCAGTGCTTGTGTTGCTTGCCGATTGGCTCTGCCGATATTGTCATGGCATTACAGGCCCGAAGAAGCGTCGCCTGTCTTTCCGTGTGCTGGATTAGGAAATCGCAGAAAGTTACGCGTTTTCCTACTTTCTCGTGACCTTGCGACGCGTTGCTCTTGAACAATATCACCCTTCCATTCTCAAACAATGCAAGCAGATGGCTCCATCCAGTCAATGCAACATCAATTGATACAGTGTGGAAAGAATGCCAAGGGCCCTGAAATAGATACCAGGTCCCGTGATCATCTGGTAAAATCTCGGGGGATACAATCTAGTGGGAGCCCACGGGGAATCATCGAAACCGGTGCTGGGAAGCTACACACAAAGAAGCTTGTCTGTTCCAAGTTGTTTTCTTGCCCGGGCATCACCTGGTACCATCACTTTAAGCTTATATCTCCGAGGCGGAATGCATACGCTACCACGCATAGCGCTAACCACGTCACGAAGCTCACTGACAAGACGTGTCGGTCTGGCAGAAGCTCTAACCCATGGGCGCATACAACACGACCCTGCAGCTTTAACTGGCCAGTTCAGAAAGAACAAGCGGGGATTGGTCTATGCTCCACCATGAGACAGTTCATACTCCAAGAATCTTCTCTCCCTGGAAATAGGATCATGGTAGAGGTAGTCGTGTTGCAGCAAGAGTCTGGACAGCCTGCGGCATATCAAAGGGTCCGCAGCACTGCGGCACACCAGGAACGTAGCCAATGAGGAGCTCTGACCTGCTGGAGCGGTGAATGTGCCCCGCTAACCGCGAGGCTCAACACGAGGCCGCGCCCCTCATTCCTACAATTGACCCTTTGACTTCTCCACAACATTTCTTTTGCTGATTTACACGAATCACCCAAGCAATCACTCCCAAGCAATCACTTACATCAGCCATGGCCGACCACGCAGACGACCTACACGCCGAGCAGACCGAGGGCTTCAAGGTTGGCGAGAAGAAGACCATTGACGAGTACCAGCAGCTAGGTGGGTTCCACAATCTCCCCGAGGAGCTAATCTCCTGTACACATAGCTAACACGTACTGCCACAGACCAGAACGACGAGTCTCTCCAAAAGTGGAAGAAATCCCTTGGTCTTGGACAAGGCAAGGACATCTCCGATCCCAATGACCCTCGCCGGTGTATCATCCTCTCCCTCGCTCTCGAAGTCGAAGGCCGCGATGATATCGTTATCGACCTGCGTGCACCTGGTGCCGTCGAAGCTCTGAAGGAGAAGCCCTTCACCATCAAGGAGGGTGCTCGGTTCCGCATGAAGGCACAGTTCAAGGTCCAACACGACATTCTGTCTGGTCTGAAGTACCTCCAAAAGGTCACACGCATGGGAGTCAGCGAGAAGCTGCAGGAGATGATGGTAGGTTCACCCGCTACAATAGTGTGTCTGGAGAAGTGCTGACAGCCGTAATAGGGCTCATACGGTCCCAACACAGAGGAGAAGCCCTACTACGAGAAGAAGTGTACGTGCAACCCGACAATGTCTTGCACAATCTACTGACACGCGTCCCAGTCGAACCCGAAACCGCTCCCTCCGGTATGCTCGGCCGTGGCCACTACACCGCCGTCTCCAAGTTCGTCGACGATGACAAGCAGACCCATCTGCAGTTCACCTGGTCTTTCGACATCAAGAAGGACTGGTAAACCGGGGTCGCATAAGTTTGGCTAATGGGGAGAGTCATGTAGCCATGTGGTGGAAGATGTCATTTTCTTTCGATTGGAAGCGATGGATATCCAGGGCAGCCTAGGCTCCCACGAAGTAACGAAGCGACGGCTGACGGTCGACCATGTAGATGGGTTCAATAAGTCCGGCTCGATGGCGCACATACGGCGAATCAAAACTGCAGGATCCTTTCATTTGTGGTCACTAGAGCGCCTTGTTTTTCATTCTTGGTCTGCGTGTGTTTGCCGGGTTTCGAGATTGTGGAAGCGAAACCACCTTGCTGCTATCCTCTTCACCTTGACGGTGCGACCTGCCCAAGCTCGCTCGCCGCTGCCAGATCCGAATCTCCGGGCTGACACATTCAAGATGGAGACTTCCTGTTCCCACGGATCTTGGGTCTGCGTTTCAGCGGAGAGCTCTTCGTGATCATTTTCCATCTCTGTATCCTCATCATCGTGTTCTTCCGGACGCTCGCGCTTTCCCTCACACTCGGCAATATGAAGCGTTACACCAGGTTTGAGCGTAACCTCGGCCGCTGCAGCAAAGCATCTGGATAGGCCTTGAGCTGAGAAGGATGACGTTGGCGCATGTAAAGCGAGTGGATTCACCAACACGATGCTTTCCTTTTCTTCGGCTTCACCGAGGAGATTAGTTCCAGACCGACCATATGCAGTCAAGTAGGCTAACAAGGCTTGCACAGACGCGCAGAAGGCAAGTTTGACATGCCGTGTCGTGAGTAAGTTGTGAAGAGTGGGCGCGACCAGCTGCTCTAGACCATCTGTGTCATGATCGCCGTGATTCTGCAGTGAGCTTGCAAGGTCCTCAATGAAGATGTCTCGACTCGAGCATATGATCAGCAGCGTTGGACATGTGTCGGATTGGGTAGTAACAACGTAATGAAGCAAGCCCGGGAGGGTGAGCGGGTAGAGCACCGTTGGCGCTGGCGACATAACAGAGAGCGTACTTTTGGAAAGTTTCTCGACTGTCATGTGTCGGTCCAGTCTGTCATCGGTGTACTGATTCGGGGCGGAAGGTAGCCCTTGGAGAAGTGCAACATCGAGAGCTTAGACGCCAATCGGCGGTAGTACCGACCAACCCCCACTACTTACGTTGTCCATCCATCAGAACACCAAGTGCATGCACGCCGGCACTTTTAATCACGACCACCAGGTCCAGAACCTGCTTTCTACCTTGCCTGACTCTGCATAGTCGGCATCCCGTTCGTGGGCAGAGACGAAGCGCGCACGCTCCGGACCGAAGCGCTCTCCCAGGCGCAAGTCGCGGTCATGGAGTCCATCAGTCGCATATCGAGCTTGCTGGAGACAGGTATGGCGCCTTTCACAATTTTCATACAGATATACTGCATACTTTCTGCCTCCCTCATCTGGCCTGTTGGCCTTTTGGACATGTAATTGCTTGGTGCCGCTGTCATGCATCCCTCGAACTTCGCTCACTGGTCTCTCTCCGCAGCACGCGATCTCACCCTCGAAGCCGCCCGCGATGCCAGCAATGTCCGCCGAGCCCCTACCAAGGAGCTGCCTTCGGGCCAGCTCAAGAAGCTTCTTGACAGCAGAACAGAGCGCGACGTACTGGAAGGTCTGCGCAGAGTCGTCACTGTAGGAAGCCCCCCGCCATGGTCTCGAGCTTCTCAGATCATCAGCCCATTGGATGCTGTGGAACGTGTAGTAACTGACTATAGCGCATCTAGATGTCCTACCGACAGCCTCCATCGCAAACTCTACCCTTCTTCTCTCACGTAATCAAGAACGTCGCGTCACCGTCTCTCCAGGTCAAAAAGCTTGTCTACATCTACCTCCTTCAACATGCCGAACACGAACCGGATACCGCGCTCCTCTCCATCAATACGATACAGAAGTCGCTTACGGATACGAATCCTCAGCTTCGCGCGCTTGCTCTACGCGTCATGTCCAGTATAAGGGTGCCTGTCATCAGCCAGATTGTGAGCTTGGGCATCAAGCGCGGTTCGGGAGATATGTCGGCATATGTGAGGAGGGCAGCAGCTCTAGCAATACCAAAGTGCTATAGGTTGGATCCAAACACCGAACCGCAATTGCTAGAATACCTTTCCACATTACTGGGTGATAAACAGTACTTTGTGACTGGTGCAGCTGTATCGTCTTTCCTGGAGCTATGTCCGGACCGTCTGGATCTTATACACCCGCACTATCGCTCACTGGTACGAAAGCTAGTCGATATGGACGAGTGGGGGCAGTTGGCTACATTACGACTCATGATGATATATGCAAGGAAGTGCTTTCCGCGTCGGACGAGGAGAGTCAAGAAGGCAGCTGGGGCCAGTACCAACAGCAAACCCAAGCAGTCGACAAAAGGCTTCTACGACTCAGAAAGCGAGTCAGACGAGGAGCAACAGGAACAGGAACAAGACATGGAAGAGATTGCAGTACTAGATCCGGACCTTGAACTGCTACTGAAGGGTTGCCAATCGCTTCTGCAATCTCGAAATGCGGCTGTGGTGATAGCAGTAGCAAGAACATACCTGTATCTCGGCACCCCGGAGTACCTGACCCAGGCCATTGGACCGCTAGTATCTCTCTTGAGATCTGCAGGTGACATCCAGCATATAGCACTGTACAACATCGTGCAGGTCTGCCTGACACATCCGGAACCGTTTGTCAAGTACTACACCCATTTCCTGGTCCGATCAACAGACGCGCCACACATCTGGCAACTCAAGTTAGAACTGCTTACTCTGATATTTCCTCACGCACAATTGAGACTACAGAGTCTGATCCTAGCCGAGCTGAGCCATTTCTCGCATTCTGGCAGTCTGGATCCTGCACTGGTCAAGGAGTCAGTGCGCGCAATTGGACGCTGTTCGCAAAGTCCTGCGACAAGCCCACAGACCTCAGCAAGATGTCTGAAGCTATTGCTAAAGCACATTGGATCCGCCGACACCCACCTGGTTGCTGAGTCGCTAGAAGTCATCCGACATCTGATTCAACGAGACCCGAACGCTCACCGAACCACTGTAGTCCGGTTAGCGAAACACTTGGATGCAGCAACAAGCCCCCAAGCACGAGCGAGCATCATATGGCTGGTCGGAGAGTTTGCTGGAATCGATTCCGAGAACAACATCGCCGCTGATGTCTTACGGATCCTTGTGAAAGGCTTCGCGGATGAAGCCGAGCCAGCAAAGCTTCAGATCGTACTGTTAGCAGCGAAGGTCTATGTACATCACTTGGCCGCAAACCCGCCTCCGGAGCTAAAAGTAGAAGAGCCCAAACCGAGCCCGTCGCTCATGGATGATTTTCAGGAAGAGCAAGGCGGCTTTAGAGATGAGCGTCTTGAGTCCACTCCACAAAATGAGGAGCCTCAGGAGGAGAAGCCACACATCATCGAAGCATTATACAACTATGTGCTCCTACTCGTGAGATACGACACCTCGTACGATCTCCGCGACCGTGCCCGCGTCTACAAGGCGCTGCTGGCAACACCAACATCAACACAACTTGCGTCGCTCCTACTTCTCGCACCAAAACCGGTACCACACATTCCCAGTCCAAGTGAAACAAGGAAAGGCTACGTGCTCGGCAGCGCTAGTCTCGTCATCGGCGACGAAGGCGGTGTTGGCGGTCTACGGGGCTACGAAGATCTACCCCGCTGGGTCAAGGAGGGTGATGAACCAGATCCAGCTCTACGCGACGAGGCTGTCTCAAATTCTTCTTCAACCTACGTGTCGGCATACGAGACTGCGAAGAACATGTCTGCAGCAGAAAGGTTAGATGCTGCAGCTGGTGGTAGCAGCAGGATGACACCTGACAGCATGCTGAGTCCACGAAGTCTGAATGGCATGGGTGGAGATTCCAGTCTTGGCGCGGCGAGCAAGGCACCGCAGAAAGAGAAGACATTGGATGACTGGCTTGCTGAAGAAGAAGAAGAGGAGGAGAGTGGCAGTGAGGAGGAAACGGATGAGGAAGAAGAGACAGAGGAGGAGAGCGAGTACGAAACAGATAGTGAGGAGGAGACTGACGACGATGAAAGAGGGAACCTCATCAAGTAGGCTTTAGTTCTATGGGATACAGAGCTGTAATACACTGCTAACGACCAAAGACCACGCATGCTCTACTAATAAAGAAATAAATCTGGATACAACTTGAACACCGGCTATGTTCCACCTAATGACCACGGTCCTGTCGATCGAATTCCTGCTTCTCATTCCCGCCTTCTTTGCTTCCCTTCTTTACTTCCCTTCTTTACTTCCCTTCTTTACTTCCCTTCTTTACTTCCCTTCTTTACTTCCCTTCTTTACTTCCTTTCTATCTACGTCCTCATTCTACTCACGTTTCTAATTTCTCAAAGGTTTCCTTTTCCATATCCACGCCATACTTTGTCTGGCATGTAACACACGACGGCTTTATCATATTGCCGTTTGCATTGGGAACTCTGCGATAGTTCAACGGTAGCTTGAATTCCTTGCACTTTCTTACCTCTTTGATTTGTTCTTTGGTCAATCATTTTTTTTTCTCAAGGCTACAGTTGGGCTTGTAACATAGTCTGTCATGCTCGGTGAAAGTTCCGTGTCTGTTTTCTTCGATATCACATCCGTTATGCTGAGCGTATAGGATGCACATGGCGATGTCGTTGTGGACATGAATTTGCAGGATACGGTGGAATGACCGGATCGTCGAGCGATTATATGTAGCTGTGTAGGCATATGTACAGGTTGCCAAGTTTGTAGAGGTTGGCCATTTATATCATGGTAGTCTCATTATGTGATTATGTGGTAGCAGTAGAGATGAGTGCTCCGACTCTGGCATCGGCGAATTATACTTTCAGCTGGATTAAAATCATATGATGGGGTCTGAGACGACACTACCAGTTGTTACATGATGGCACATGTCGAAACACGAAACTGCAAGTAGCCAGCCGTGTAACGGGACCTAAAGTCGCGCCATGTTTCCTCTCTTCCTCATGCTCTTCGCCTTCCCTTCCACAACTCCTACATCCTCGCTATCTAGCTCCCTTCTATCAAACACGGCATCATCCCAAAGCTTCTCACCAACCAGATCCGCCAGCGCCAAAACCCTCGTTTGCACCGTTGCTCCATCGCGCCTATTCTTACCCTCCCTTCTCGAAGCACTAATCCGCTCAGCGAAGCGCCACAACGGACCGTCCGCAATGATATCACCGTTAGACCCTCTTTGCGGAGTCCATTCCTCCGCCAATGTGATAGTGGCAGGAGTCTTGTCCTTGGACTTCGTAACGAGAACCATGCCTTCTTCTTGGAAGCGTGTGTAAGCATTCTTCAGCGTTTCTTTGTTTACGGCTTCGAAATAGGAGAGGTCGCCTTGGTGGTAGAGGGTTTTACCGAGTAGTTGAGCGCGATCTTGAACCTTCTTGAGGTCGAGCCAGGGTGATGAGGATGGAGATGTAGGTGTAGTAGATGTAGTGGTGGGGGAGACGGGCGGTGTAAGCATCATCAGACTGATGGCACCGAGCCACGCGGCTTCGATAAATGGCCAGATGAGGAAACAGTAGAAGTCATAATTCTCACGTCCTTGTGTCCGCTCAGCAGGAGAAAGCTCGATGAAATCAACAGTCTCTTCGCCGAGTTCGGTTTTCGATCGTGACATTGTTATTACGCCATCCTTTTCTAGTCCGTCAAGAGTCTTGGCCAGGTTTGTATCCAGGCCTTCGGTGGGGAAGATGAACTCTCCCCTGAAGAGTTGCGAGAGGAAGTGTACCTGCGCGCGGAGATCGCCGTACGACATGCGCTGGTGCTCCGGGCCGCCACCCTGCTTGACATGTGTGTACAATGCTGCACTGACTAGACTTTGCAAAATGAAGAGATGGATGGTCATGTTTCTGTAGAAGGAGAGTTGGAATCTGTCGACGGCGTAAAATGTATCCTCTGGTAATCCGGGGACCAAGCCCACGAGACCAGGTCCCAGAACTTCTAAAGCGCGGTCGACGACAACGCTGGTGGGGAGATTGCCAAAGTGTGCTACACGACCACCCTGGGCACGAACACGGTCGCTGAGCCACTCGACGCGGCGGATGAGCTCGGATTTACCTACGCCACGACCTCTTAATGTTAGGAGTACGGTACCAACAAGAGCGGTGGGCATCACAACTGAGACGTCGTTGATCTCTGACAAGACTTTGTAGCCCAAAGTACGGAGGAGGCGAAGTCGATCCTCTTTGGTATCAAGTTGTTGGGGTAGTTTTGAGAAGCGTTCGCGTTGTTGGTTGATGAATGATTTGAGCGACCAAGGTTCGTGGAAACGAACGTCTACGCGGCCGAGTTTGAGAGAGAGGACGGAGGAGGCGGAGAGGAAGTCCATCAGGTTCTCCTTGGGTTTGGGTTGGCCGAGAAGTTCGCTGATATATGAGCTGGGACATGTCAGTATTTCTCAGATGGCATTGAAAGTGCTTGAAGAGCTTACTCAACCTCAATGACCTTGTCATACTGAGTCGAAACCGGACAGATGATGGCATCTTCCACCCTGCCACTTGCGACACTGTCCAGCATGTAGCTGAGTATGCCAAACTTGGGGGGCAGAAGCTTGCCTGTGCGACTCCTCCCACCTTCCACGAAGCACTCCAGGTTGTATCCGCATTGCAGCAAAGTATCTATGTACGATTGGACTAGCGTGATGTACAGCTGATCGTCTCCAAAGCTTCTTCGTATCCACATTGCACCCGCATGTTGTAAGAAGGACCCGAGGACTGGAATGTTCAAGTTATCGCCAGCGACCACGGTTGGTAGAGCTAGCCCGAGCCGATAGCAGATGATTTGTAGGGAGACGTAGTCGACGTGCGAGCGGTGACATGGGAGGAAGATGATGGAGTGTTTGTCTTTCGCTGCCTTCTCGGCAACAGCACGTAACCGTAGCACTTCCTCGCTCGAAACGTGGACGCCCTGATGGTATGCTCTTGTCAAGAGTTGTGTCGCAAAATAGTATGCGCCTCTTATGAACCCCTTGCTCTCCATCTTGCAGATCATCGAATCTGTCCAGCCCTCGCTGACCTGCATAAGCGATTCCTCAATCTGCACCTTCCTCTTAGCCTTGTTGTCTTTCTCGCCAACACCGCCCCCATTTTGCGCTTCTTGGCCCAACAAACCTTCTTTCGCTTCTACGTCCACTCGCTTGTCTGCCAGTTCGCGAACCTTGGCTACAAGCATCGGATTGCTCAACACCCTCGCCTTCATGTCCTCGCTGAAGCCCGAGTAGAACTCTGGCTGCCCAATATGATCGTCAAAGGACCGCCATCCTGTGCCTGAAAAGTGTAGCGAAACCTCACGAATGAAGTCGAGCGGCGAAGAGCGGAAGCGCGCGAAGCTGTGTATAAGGCCCCGATCGGGCGATTCGTTATAGCCGGCTGCGTGCAGGTAAACATTATCGTCGGCGGTTATGCTGAGATCGGGAGCTTGTTCGGGGCTTGAGGGGCGGGTGGTGGAGGATTTGCGATCCTCATCGGAAGACGCCATGGTGCTGGGAATGTGCCAATATCGAGCCGACAGCAAGGAGCGTCTCCTTAAGGAAAGAGTGCGGCGAAAAGCGCGAATGGCATGAGTAAGACGCGCTCACGGACTGATGGCGGGATGCAGGTTTTGTCGAGTGTTCGTTATTCGTTGGTGGTATTAAGTCATGCAAGGGTTGATGTTATAAAAATCGCGAGGCAAGCCATTGGGAGGTGCCATCATGGACGGCGCGAAACGTCAAGCTTGAGGTGAGACCCACTTCCCCGGTCGCTATGCCTCGGCTTCCCCACAGGAAGCCACGCCGGCGTGCATCATCTCCGATTCGCTATCCATCACGACCACCGACTTTGGCCATTGTATGGTAGACTCCTGCTAATGCAGGGCTCAATACTATAGTACGTTTTGACTACATACTTTCGTCGTTATCCAGCTGCCTCTCAAAAGACCCCCCACAAACTGACTTTCCCGTCCTTGGCTCCAGCAGCAACCCAGTGGTTAAGTTTCGTCTGCTCGTCGCGCTCTCTTTGCCGCTTGTTGACAACCTTGTCGCTATGACCTGCTTCTTCTCGTGTAAAGATAGCCCCGAAAGCAGTTGAGTAGACTCCTTCTTTGTGCCACTTGAGCACTGCAACTTCCTTGAGTGTTTTGGTGCTATATATGCGGATGCGGGAGTCCCAGCCACCCGTCACGATGAGCCTACCGTCGGAGCGGACGCTGAGGGACTGTTGGCCTGCATGTTTGGTGTCCACTACTTTGTACGGCGGTTGTAGGCTGACCACCGCTTGGACTGGCGGAGCCGGTTTGAGCTTCGGTAGCGGTGCTGAGGCCGAAAGCAGTGAAGATAGACCGCTGGGTCCGGAGGTCTTGGGCTTAGGTTGGGTGACAGTTTGCTTTGAGAAAACCCCTGGTGACGGCTCGGAAATAGACGTATCCAAGCTATTGCCAACTTCACCGGAATTGCGTGGCAACTCTGGTATGCGATGCTTAGCTATTACAGCGTCTGCTGAGGATGTGTAATAGAAGTCACCGTCTGGTGAAGCATCCAGTGATAGGATAGGCTGGGAATGGGGCTGGCTAAGGTATACGAGTTGGGCAGTTTCTACGCCTGTGTTGAAATGTTCTTCTGGCAACATGAATGCGGCCGTAACACCACCTTCATAGCCTGCAAGAACTAGGATTCTCTGCGTGACTTGATTGCGAACAAGTTTCAAGGCCATGGCCATCCCAGTCTCGACCTTTTGTATTCGTGGGATCCTGACCTTGAGTAATTCATCTGGGAAGCTGTACACATCGATCACTTTGTCGTCCGTTGATGGAACGGCGACAAAGATGGAATCGTCTTCTGCGGTTGATGTTGCAGGATGCCGGTAGCACATTGAGAAAGAACAGAAGTTCAGAGTGTTGACGGGAAGTGAATAGAGAAGCCATGGTTTGGGAGTGTTTTCTCGGTTCCCATCTTCGGGCAGTATTGACGAGAGTTTCCCTGCCTCATCATCTAGCTCCAATCGCCAGATCCTTATTCTGTTGTCTCGGCCATGTCTATACACAGAGTGTCAAGTCAGTAGGACTCGACAGATAATCGTTGAACAGTCTATGGAAATGAAGACTGGTTCAGTTCCCAAAGTGACTCGCAGGTTGTCATAACATGACTCACGTGATGATTTTTGTTTCTCCCCATTGTGCAAATCCTAGAATGGGACCATGATGGGCTGGCCAGACTGCGAGTGGTCGCTTAGTCTGAACACTCCAAAAGACGACCCAACCATCAGCGTCGCCTGTCAGCAGACGGCTGTTCTGGCGAACAAACAGAAGGCTGTGAATATGCGAAGCATGGCCACGGAGAATAGCGACGGGCTGTGCTGGTGGGAGAGTGGCGGTTTGGCGCTCTAGAGCCATGTGCAAGCTGAGGTATTAGTTTCGGGCAGGCCGGCACGAGAGACGATCGTCTAGAAGCGATGGTGGGGCCAGTGATGAGCGGTTGAATATCGGTTATGGAACGCGAACGACAGGTACATGCGCCCTTGGAACGATTGTGAACTAGGCTGTCCCCTCTCAGATGGTGCTTGGTAATGGTGAGCTCATTTCATTCAACAGCCGCAGCAGGAGAAGAGTATGGCCATGGTGAATGGTAAAGAGGAAGATGATTCATCTCCTTTCAGCTTTGGAGTGGATACTGAGGCGTCGCCAGGTGTTCAAGGATGCCAGATGCTATGACGGTGCAAAGATTGCCGAGGCGTGCAGGGATCTATTCTGGTCTTGAGCTTAATCGCAAAACTCTACAAGATTAGACGAGGGATGATGCAGCCAGTCAGCATCTCACGGAGCGTTGAAGCTGCTTGGGCGCGATGCAGCATGCAGATTGCGGAAGCCGGCTGGGCGCTATCTGTCTGCGAATCTTGTGTATCTGTTCAGTAGTTTCTGGTGTCTTACCTGAGGGCAAGTGATCCACTCGGGCCCTCATGTCAACATTGCCGCCTGCGCCACAATGCGCAACTCTTCGCACAAACTGCCACGAAGGATGCTAACGTGCTGGGCAATACGTCTCGCTACAGAAATGATATACAGCAACTGAGGGTCCGCGGGACGGGAAGAGCGGTTTCCATGCTACGTCGCCGAAGGTCACAACGAATCCAAGCCAGTTTGCACATCATTACTGGGAGGGCGCGCACATCATGGCGTCGCACCCCGGACTGGCGTATACCAAGGCCCAGATCTCTCCCCGACAGCGCATTTCTCCTTCCTCTGCCGTCTTCCATCTTAGGATCGTCGTGATAATTGTCCACATGTCCACACTCTGATATCCGGAATCCCGGAATATGTCTTGTTTCAGAGTATAGCTGTCAACGTTACAGGCCCCTCGGTTCACGGCCTCGCGTACACCTGCCCCCGCGACCCTCCCTGAGCATTCTCCTATCGTTCGTCATAACCTGCATTTACGCCAGCCCGCCCAGGTATAATCTAATATTCCACCTCTTCTCACGACTCGCTCTCGACACTTGTTTGCTTCTGTCCCGCCAAAAGCATCATCCTGTCCCATGCCTTTTCTGGCCCACCCCTCAACCTAGACACCTCCGCGTTCCTGCATATCACCTGCGGCCGAACGCCTGCAGATACCCTCTTTCGCAGCTCAACACCGGACAAGACGACGTCAAAAACACCCCGTATCCCTGCGCCGGACTTTGAGACTTCTGTACTCGCCTTACGACGACGAGACCGTATCTTTGTGTTTTTTTTCATTGTCTTCAAAACACACCCTGTCGCAACCGCCTTACTGCGAATCTTACATTGCGGCGTCGCGTCCGGTCGCAACCCAGCTGCCAAACTCCTACGGCGCTCGACTGTCGGATACCAGAGGCGAAGTGGAGGGGTCAACGTACTCAGTTCACTGCACGCCCTGTCACGGGGTCGTGATCGCCCTGCGTCGGCGACCGACGGCACAACGACTGTACTTGAACAAGCCGCGAGCCGCGTGTGGTGAAGAAACGTCAGCATGGCCAACACGGCTACACCACCGTCCAACAATGACTCGCCGACGAGCAAGCCATTGCCCTCGAGGAAGAGAGCCAGCGATGCGACACCAGACGACAAACCCAAGCGAACACGTACCGGCTGCTTGACATGTAGAGAGCGCCATCTCAAGTGCGACGAAACCAAGCCGACCTGCAGCAACTGCCTCAAGTCTCAGCGCGAGTGCAATTGGGGCAAGAAGCTCAACTTCCTCGACACTACCTGCGAGAGGAACGCGTACCTGATTCCCCAGGGTATCGACTACCAAATAGCTTTCATGGACGAGTCACGGACTATCGCCTCGGAATACGTAGGCGGACGGGAAATGTATCCAGTAGAGGATACGGAATCACAGGTACCCATGGGCAACAACGGGTTTGGTATGGGCCCACCAGCATCGTCGCGCCAACACATCACTCCTATACAGGGCATTGCACAGGAGTCGTATCAGCAAGCGCAACTCACATACAACTTCGACCAACAGCAGACACAGCAGCACCATGGGCGTTCAAGTAAGTCAAGCATTCGTGCAAGGAATCCATGCTGACTCTCATAGTATCGAGTTATTCCAACGGCCCAACCCCGTCCCCGTACACGATGGAACACTCGGCGAGTCCCGGGCCCCTCCCCACGCGCGACTACCTGAAGAGCCAGGAGGAGGTCTTATACATGCAGGTTTTCGTCGAGGAGATTGGTATTTGGATGGACAGCATGGATGCACACAAGCACTTCTCACGCTTGTTACCCTTCCATGCGCTTAACGAACCTATGCTATTACACGCCTTCCTCGCATGCGGTGCGCGCCATCTTGCTCTTGTCAACCCCAAGTATAGCGAAGAAAAGGCACTCCACTACTACGATGTAGCCACACGCGATCTGTTGCACTCTTTGCAGGACCCCGACCGCGACACCGTCCTATGTGCGACCACCGCGGTGATATTGAATGTATACGAAATCATGGGCGAACGTGCGCTACAACGCATGAATCATATTGCGGGAGCTCGTGCTCTGATCAAGGAATGTCGCTGGAATGCTAGGTCGACAGGCATCGGAGCGGCCTGCTTCTGGCTGAACGTCGGCATGGAGATACTGAGTTGTTTGCACTTCAACTGGCAAGTCGCGTGGGACCCAGACGAATGGGGCATCGAGATGGACTTTACACCGGAGACTGAGTCAGGCAAGGAAGAATTATGGACACATCGCATCCTCTATGTCGTTGCAAGGATCTGCAACTTCCGTGCGTCCATACCGCGAAACCAGGACGTCGCCAGGCAAACCTTGCAGGACCGACACAATGAGTGGCTTCGGCTAAAAGACATGACTGACCGGTGGAACGAGAACATACCGCGAACCATGCACCCAATGGCATATCTATATCCTGGGCAGACGATATCTGGCTCAGCGTTCCCCGAAGTCTGGCTTATCAAGAGGGCATCGATAATAGCGCGGCTCTTCTACCACACATCCCTTGTCTTATTAGCGCAGATCAACCCACTACAAGGTCCTAGCGAACCTGACATGTGGGCTATGCTTGAACAAAACTCCAAGTTCATCTGCGGTATCAGCGCACACGTCAAGGACCGTGGTGTAGCTAGCGTCGCACTTCGATCACTCGCTATTGCAGCCGAACCGCTCACAGACCGACGCGAGCAAGAAGAGGTACTCCAGATATTCGACAAGATCAGACAAGAGACAGGTTGGCGTGTAGGTTTCGTCAACACAGAGCTGAAGCAGAAGTGGGGCTGGGATACACCGCAGAACCAAGACCAGAAGTCACAGCAACAACCACCGCCTCCGCCGCCTCCACAACAACAACAACAACAACAACAACAGCAGCAGCAAATGAATGGTCATATACAAGAAGGCAACGTTGTGTACCAGCAACAACCCCAGATCGTCGTGCAGCAACAGATGCCGCAAGTCTCGGTAGCACCTGCTCCGGTACAACGACGTGCTTTTGGTAACCCTCTGCTTGTGGCAGACTTCAGCATGCCACAACATCCATACCAGACCCACTATGTTCCCGCAAACATAGTTCAGCAGCAGCAACCGCAAACATTACTTCAACCGCCACTGACGGCGATGAATGGGTACGGCGGACAACATTTCTTCTAACGATCCTTGGCACGACCTCCATTTCCAGTCCTAGTCTTTGTTTGACTTCTTGATTTGTATTACTTGGTGTCTTGCTCTACGGCCATTTCTACACAAAAGGCAAGGCGCTTGGAAAATTATTTTTTTGTGTATCTCTGCCTGTGACGAAAGTCATCTTTTTAACGATGTCATGAATAGCATATTTGCGATACCTAATAACAAGATCACGGGAAGGATGTTTTGAAATAGGTTGGTACACATGGGAATTTTGTATATATGTACCCTTAGGTTTGAAAAGTATGGTTCAGTGCTTGACTTATCAGCATCTGGCCCCTGTTCACGCTTGCACACTATCTGATATTCAAATGAATATCCAATCGTGCCACCTTCCTAACTACAATGTGCATGCACATTTCCGCTCGCAGATAGCTCGGATCGTGAAAATTAGTCTGAGACTCGGTATTCGCTTCGGCAAAGTTCCATTTGGTGTGATGAAGTAGCTTGGTCTACTAGTCCTCGTTAGGCCGCCTGTCACCTCAGCCCTAACGCTGGCTTTGTACGCCACAACTGCTAGTAAAATGAAACTCTGCTATCTCCCTCCGATTTTGGTAAAAAGCACTCGCATATTGACACACTGGGTTATTCAGTCGAAGCGACGAGATGTGAGTGGATTATGGCCGTATAAGGCAGGTGTGTATATGGCGTTACCCCTTTTTGCTATATTGCACCACACGCAGCTTTATGCACGATCACAGTATGTGGTTGCTAACATCCCATTTTGGTAATGCCATGGAATTCTCTCAAACGCGTTGCGTACGGGATCCGTTTCTTATCGTTCGTTGTTTGAGCAAAGACCACCCAACGAGTACGAGTAGTTCGTCGATCAGGTTCATGACATTCAGCATAACATGTCCACATGCAAAAGATATTTCGAGCACATTTGCACTCGACTGCCCACTGCGCTATCCGTGAATTTATCCAATTGGTCGAGTCCAGCAAGATGGTGGCGCTTTCCCCTGTGTTTGGCGAGTCAGGGATGAACTGTGCCGCAATATGCGATTATAGGTACGTACCCAAGCGCCTCGCCTGCCTACCAGATAAAGGAAGTACGAATAGGCATCCAGCCGCCAACTACGCCACACGAAACTTGGCTCATGTATCAAATCAGAGGAACGTCGCTACTTGAAGATGTCAGCCGTGTCTCGCATCTCTTTCCCTTGGAAATCGCTCTCCTTCTATTCTTCACGTTCCTTCCAAGATGCGTCGCGATTTCCGGGATGACAAAGCTCAGTATTATGTGCCGAGAAGGCAATCTTCTCCGGTAGGATTAAGGAGACGCAGTCGACGCACGGTTCTCCTTGGGGTTGCCGTCTGCTTTCTCGTTCTTTACAAGTTTCTTTTGCCGCGACGTGACGGGATTGACGTCCATTCACAAGGCACCAACGATACATCGATCTCTGGAATACCCTCTGCACAGCAAATTTCGCAAGGCGCCGAAACACCAATATGTCGGGAATCACCAATCGCAAACGATGTCTTGGTAGTTCTTCGAACAGGCGCAACGGAAGCTCTCGAGAAGCTACCCGTTCACTTCGAAACAACACTTCGTTGCGTCCCAGACTACATTGTCTACTCTGATATGGAGGAGGAGATCCAAGGCCACCAGGTCTATGATGTTTTTGAAGGAATCAGCGACGAGCTCAAGGCTTCAGCACCAGAGTTCAAGCTCAACGACCATCTCCGGACACACGGCAGGGAGGGCTTGAAGAACACGACGCACCTTGGAAGTGGACCAGGCGGAGCGCTGGATAATCCCTCATGGAAACTTGATCGCTTCAAATTTCTCCCTATGGTTGACAAGGCTCTCAAGTACCGGCCGAATGCGAAGTGGTTCGTGTTCATAGAAGCAGACACTTATATGGTCTGGCAGAATCTGCTCGAATATCTGAGCCAGTTCGACCATGATCAGCCATTGTATATCGGTAAACACATGTACGTCGGACAAACCGTGTTCGCTCACGGCGGATCTGGGTTTGTTTTGTCCTCCGCTGCCATACGCAAAGTAACTGAACGACGAAATGCCAACCTCGCCGAATATGACGAATTCACAACCAAGAGCTGGGCGGGCGATATGGTACTAGCCCAGGCCCTGAAAGAAGTCAACATAGACTTATTCTGGGCTTTTCCCCATTTCCAAGGCGATCCAGTATCATCACTCGACCACAACGTCTCAAAGCTTGACAAAACACCTTGGTGTTACGCGCCCATTACCTACCACCATATGCGTCCAACAAACATACAAGACCTATGGAACTTCGAGCAGACCCGCCAGCAAATTGGCAGAACCCGACTCCTCCACCGCGACGTTTTCAAAGAGTACATCCTCCCCGAACTCTACGCCGAAGTCAATGACTGGGACAACCTATCCATGGATGTAGAATCCGACGACACGGGCCCATTCGAGGCATGTAAACTACTCTGCGAATCCAAACCAACCTGTCTCCAATTCTCCTACGCCGCTGGGAAATGCTCGACATCTACAAAAGTGGTGCTCGGTGAGAGTGCCAAGACGCGGTGTATAGAGTATTCTATTGCAGCGAGTAAGTGCATTCGCTGGCAGGAGGGTACACAGTTTGCTGGCTCGATTCAATCTGGGTGGATAATGGACCGACTTGAGCAATATGTGGCGGACATGGATAGTACGTGTGGTGGGGACGAGGAGGTGAGGTGGGTCGTTTGAAGAAAGGTTATCAAGTGGGGATTAAACTGTCGCGCCATCTTGGCTAGTTTAGGCAGGGCAGCGAGGACGAAGAGTCTAACCTGCCAGTACCTTCCAGCTTGTTATCTGCGATGCTGCACATCTAACAGCTCGAGTGGATCTTCTGGGCAAGGATCTGGACGACTGTTATAGCTACACACTCCAGATGGCAGATGTTTAGGAAGCAGCGCTGGCCTCGAACTCTTAGCGACTCTTGCTCTCAACATTTTGTCGCCCCTAAAACGTCTCGTATCGCGATTCGTGAAGCAGGCCGGGCAGACTTAGCGAGGAATATTGTGTTTGGTTGGGCTAAAAGATCAATCTGGATAGCACCAGTTAGGAAGAGAGGAAAAGGATAGATTTCGGAAGGAAAAGGTGACCTTATGAGAGACAGTGGAGCACCGAGTATTGATACCCGCCGAGTATTGAGGCACATGATCATCTTTTCTTAGCAATTCGCGAAAATGCGAATACTCCAAGCGTGAATCACAGGCACGAGTATGATGAGCTATTGTTTAATATAATAAAATCTTGCTATATACATTACATTCGTTTCATATCTGCAGTATCGAAGATCTCCTACTTCGATGTGTCCAGGACATAGCGTCCAGCAATGGCACCCTTGTTCATCTTGTCATAGACCATCTGAAGTTCGGACAGACCAACGATCTTGTATGGAGCCTTGATCAAGCCACGGCGGAAGAACTCAATAGCCTCTGAGCTGTCCTTACGGTTACCGACGTATGAACCTTGGATCCTAATCATCTTGATGACAGTCTCGAAGACGGGTGCCTTGAGGTAGGCGCCAGCCGGGAGGCCAATGCAGATGACTGAACCGCGTGGGCGAACATATTCGGCAGCTTGCTGGAAGGGCTTCTCGTTGACGGCGACAAGGATGACAACATGGGGACCAAGGCCATCGGGTGTTGCCTTTTGTACGTCGGCGACGAGGTTCTTGCTCGTAGCGAAATCGACAAAGGACTCGGCGCCAAGCTCTCCAGTGCACATCTTCTTCTTCTCATCGCCTGTGTCGATGGCAATTGTTCGTACACCCATTGCCTTTGCGTACTGGCAGGCGAGTGAACCGAGACCACCACCAGCACCAACAATGGCAGCGAATTGGCCGGGCTTGACGCCCGACTCTTTCAGACCCTTGTAGACAGTGATACCAGCACACAGAACTGGAGCAATGGCGGCGAGATCACACTCCTTGGGAATGCGTGCAATATGGGCAGCTTTGGCGATACAGTATTGTTGGAATGTGCCGTCGACAGTGTATCCAGAAAGAAGAGGCTTTGGGCAAAGGGGCTCATCAGCTTGCTGACAGAAATCACAAGCCAAGCAGGAACCGTTTAACCATTTGACACCTAACGATGGATTAGCAGTGCTCAAACGTATATCATTTGGAGATAGCCCCAAGATATGCAGGTGTAGCTATGAAAGGATGACTTACCAGCATAGTCACCAATCTCTACATCTGTGACAAGTTCACCTCGCGCGACTACGATACCAGCACCTTCGTGACCGCCAACAAGAGGTAGTTTGGTAGCCTAGAAGCCGTCAGATTATGTCATGATGGAAAAAAGGAAATATGCTCACCAATGGCCAGTCACCATTCACAGCGTGAAGATCAGTGTGGCACACACCACTGTACTTGATGTTGACGAGAACCTCATCAGGGCCGGGTTTCTGGACGGGAATCTTCTTGTAGTCGACGGGTCCGCCGGTCTTCTCGATGACCTGCGCCCATTGCTCCTTGGGAATTTCGCTCATATTGATAGTGTGTAATGGATGTTGGGGAGTTGCTAAATTGTTTGCAGTAGTAGATCGATGGTATGATTGATGGTAGATGAGTTCAACCTTGCAGAAGGTATACGGTTTATATATTCGTTCGTTGCGGCACAGAGAAGGTCAAGAATTTGACCCCACCCGGGAACAAACCTGTGAGTTCATCAGGGTCCGATTGTATCCGTGCCTCCTTACAGAAAGCTACAGGCACTACGTCCGTTCATCCATAGCCAAGCAAAGTCTCCTGCTCAACATGCCGGAGTTGGAAGATCGCTGGTGGGCCGTTTTCATTGGTCAATGCCTGCAAAGTACACATGTACAGTGGACCCTAGAGGGGTACATGTAGTAGGATTGGATGGTGATCGGATCATGATGCATCGGCTGGGTGGGAGTGACTATAGCGTGAGCGCGGAGTATCCGTGGTAAGGTGGAAACTAAAGCCGGAAAGAGGAAAGTTGGAGTGGCCTAGTTCTAGCGCATGTAAATCAGCTCAAGGATCATGGTTCGACACAAATTCTCGATTGCTGTGGCGTGAGGGGTGATTTGGAGGATGTGTTGCCTAGGTGGGGTCGGCGTCAGGCAACCAGCCTCTTTGGACAGAATATCTCCTGATACTTGTTACTCAGCACTCATCGTCCACGGCCGCTGCCGCAAAGATACCAAGGCGAAATTCTATTCTTGTCAGAGTGACATGTTAACTGAAGACACAGGTGACAATGGTAACGTCCTGTTCCAGGCTCGGCCACAGTTCGGTTTAACCGCGCCTCGTCTCCATCGGGTCCCTCCATCAGCATCATTCAACAGCTCATGTGAGAAGCAAACCCCCGTAAGTGCGCATTTGAGTTGACGAAACCTGCCAACTGGGTCGGTCGAGCGCAAACTCAAACGCTATTCCCAGGTCTTCTGCGTAAGCTTGTCGAGCCACATGTAGCCTTGCATCTACATCTCCCAATTGAAGAAGTCGAGAAAGTTAGCTGGCCAATAAGAGATCCCTACCATTGCCTCCAAATGGCTCCACTACACGCGGCTCCTGTTGTACTATGCGGGGGTTCTGGGTCCCGAGAAGCATGGTTGTAGCGCGTCCGCAATCGCGGGGTAGTTTGTGGACAGTGGCTCGCTGGCATCTATCGAAAGTAGCCGGAGGCTACGGAGCAAGGGACGGCCGTTGATAGCTTTCCTGTGAGCTCAGAAACGCAAGCTCCGAGCAAGATCTAAGGTGGTTGGAAAGTGCGGGGCTGGAGATCTGGTGAAAAAAGCACAGGATTCCCAAGGGCCGTAGACACGTATCTTGCTGCTAGCTAGCTATACAGCCGACAGGAGGGGAAAGATCTGGAGTGCTCACAACATCAGAGCAGAAGACCCCTCTTATACACACGTCTTCTTGAGAACCCTGTTGCATACATGAGTACCTTTATGACTTTCTCTAGGCCTACATGCCTGGCGCGATGTGATGTCTGGTGAACTGGACGGCCAGACTCGAGCTACAAGGCGATCAACTCACGTCACAAGCGCTCGACATCCCATCTTGGAAGTACTGAAAATTTGCATAGAGCAATGCAAGGTCATGGCAAGACACACAGAACCCGAAGTATAGAGGCAAGGGTATCAAAAAGTTCATTGTGGTATCATAGCCAAGTGAGAGGCTTCAAAGTCTTTAATCATCAGGAACATTACAACACAAGTCAAGGCGTGTACATGCTTCAACAAAATATGGACGCACATCAGGGGTACGTCTCTACTGCACCATAACGTCGGCAGCTTCGCCGTTCCCATTAGCTGGCCGCTCATCGGCGTCCTGCAGGCCAAGAGGTAACGCGGGAGGGATATCTTTTTGGGCAGCTCGGGCTTTGGTTTCTGCCCACTGTCGTAGACGCACCAGGCTCCTCATACGGGATTCTCCGTGAGCTCCCATACTGGTGAGTATTGCCTCATTGACCTTGCTCGCAACGTTGCGACGAAGCGAGGGTTCAAGTAGCTCATTAAGCTCCTTCTGTAGTGTTCCAGGAGCGGCAGGAAGGAAGATAAGTAACGACATGGTAAGCTCGAGGTCCCTCAAGAAGTCATTGTTCGTAGCTGCACGGGGAGCGAGCTGAGACGAAGCGAAGTTAAGCGCGGGTGTGATGTCGGAGGTAGAAGATGATGTGCATGCGCGGATGAGCTCAATGAGCTGCAGCCGCAACAGTGCAAAGTGCAACGATGGGTCTGTATCTAAAATCTGACTCAGGAATTAGCAAAGCCCAGACAAAGGTGTGCGATATGAGTAGATGTAGTTGCTTGCAATCATACTGAGGACTGAAGGTTTGATTATCATCAAAGAGATTCTGCGTGGTGCATGAAACTGGATATAATCCTGCAAGATGGGAGAGTAGTGAGCAGAGAAAGCATACCTGAGGGTTCAGATCATTGATCTTAGTGATGGCAGTATCAATATCGCCAGCGTGGATCGACCGACGTATTTCTACGCGGGATTGAATGGACTCCTCCTCAAGAGGGAGCTTTATGTTGGCTTCCTTGGCAAACTTTTCAGCAGCTCTAGGATAGCCTTCGCTAACCAGGTAGTCCATGATGACGAAGTTGATGTCTCTGTAGCGGAGTCGTTAGCTTTGCGATCCAGTAGCAAACAGTGTAGTACGCAAAGCAGAAGCTACTGCAAGATCAGAGATACAAGTTAACATGTTCTCCACACGTTGTTTCGGAGAGATTCCCAACTTATTTTGAAATCATCATGTGGGGACAGTAGCTGCGGCGACGCGAAAAGGTAGCAACTTACGTCTTAGACGGCTTGATGTCATCAATCTTCCTCTGGAAAGGATGCTGCGTTGGCGTAGCCGCCGACACAGAAACAGTGGATGAGCTCTGCATGATTGTTAGAGGATGGGAAGACTTGCGACAGCAGCGCGTTGGAGCTTACCATGGTGAAGCGAGGCGCTCAGCAAGCCTCAACCGACGTCCATCAGCGAAAGATAGAGCTGCCCGACCGTTGGTCGAGTGTGCTGGCAGTCACGCAAAGCTTGGTGCGTGGTGGGAGAAAGTTTGTGAGTTCAGGTTCGTGGAAGACAAAGACTGAACTTGCGAGCTTGGCGACACTAGTGCGGTGGGTCGTTCTTACGTAAGCCTGACACTAAGTCTAGAGCCGCCCGCTGCACAAACCCGATTGTGCTGGAACCCTGCATACACTCGATATCTTCCAATCTTGCTACGAAAGGTGCGATCTGGTAGAATATGAGGTAGTAGAAGTACGGTTTCACTTGGAAAACTAAAGACATCACAAACATGGCCTCGGCAGGCCGCAGGACGCACTACGAACCGCCATGGGGCAACGCGAGCATTATTGGTGTAGCTGGCAGCTCGGGATCTGGGAAAACATCTTTGGCAATGGCTATCGTGGCGTCTTTGAACTTGCCATGGGTTGTCATCCTGTCTATGGTTCGTACCAGCCTCGCACAGTGGGTCACGTGCTCCAATCAGCTAAGGACCACTGCATGTAGGATTCGTTCTACAAGCCCTTGACACCAGAGCAATCTGCAGCGGCTTTCCGGAACGAATTCGACTTCGATTCGCCAGACGCTATAGACTTCGATATCCTGGTCGAGCGCTTGAAAGACATCAAGAACGGCAAGGTGGCAGAAGTCCCAATATACTCCTTCCAGAAGCACGCCCGCCTGTCTAAGACGACAACGATCTATTCCCCACATGTTATAATTCTGGAAGGCATCTTCGCTCTACACGATACACGCGTGCTTGATCTCTTGGATCTCAAGATTTTTGCGGAAGCCGATGCCGACCTGTGTCTCTCGCGACGTCTCGTACGGGACGTAAAAGAACGTGGCCGCGACATCGAAGGATGCATCAAGCAATGGTTCTCTTTCGTAAAGCCCAACTTCTACAAATACGTTGCGCCACAAAGGGAAATTGCTGATCTTATCATTCCAAGAGGTATTGAGAACAAGGTCGCAATCACCATGGTGAGCAATCAGGTTCGGCAGACACTAGAGAGTAAGAGTATACAACATCAGACGGAGCTGAGACGACTGGGAAAAATCGCGGAAGACAACCCCTTAAGCGGGAACGCTATCGTGCTGAAGCAGACGAATCAGGTCAAGGGAATGCACACCCTGCTACTGAACCCGAGCACATCGAGAGAAGACTTCGTGTTCTACTTTGACCGCATGGTGGCGCTTTTGGTCGAAACTGCTGCGGATTTCTTACCTTTCGCACCGTATGAGGTCACTACACCGCAAGAGTACAAGTACCAGGGACTGAAAAAGGTTGCGGAAGTCAGTGCAGTTGTAGTCCTACGCGGTGGAAGTGCATTCGAGACGGGCCTTCGACGGACAATTCCAGACTGCAGGACTGGCAGGGTCTTAATCCAAACAAACTTCAGAACTGGGGAACCAGAGTTGCATTACCGGGCCCTTCCTGCGAACATTGCCGAGCATGGGCTCGTCTTAGTTCTGGATCCTCAATTCTCTACAGGTGCGGCCGCACTGATGGCGGTCAGGGTACTGGTCGACCATGGCGTTCCCGAGAACAAGATCGTCTTTGTGACGTATACTGCAGGTCGTGTTGGGCTCAACAGGGTGTTGAGCGTATTTCCAGATATCAGGATTGTGGTTGCAAGACTGGGTAACGATGAAGAGGCGCGATGGATCGAGACGAAGTATCTGGGATGCTGAAAAGGGAGCGCACATCACGAATTACGCATGTTACGGCCAGCTGGCTAAGATTGCGGATGATCTTCACTATATGATTCGATTTCACGTTCGATTGTATATAACCAACATATTCTTGTCCGAACGCCATGCCTCTTGCCAACGCCGATAAATGCAAGGTTCGCGCCGAACCAGTAATGCATCGCCATGTTTGTTGGGTATCATAGGAAGTACTCCGTGGTGACCTCCTTTCCTTGCTGTTGCTGCTGCTCTGCCCGGTGCACATCGTTATCAGGACTCGCGTCGAAGACGTTGAAAAAGCGTTCGCCCGTATCGCTGACCTCCAGTACACTCGCCATGTTGCCGCACCGGTAGCAGTAGTTCGGTGCACTCCAAACCGTGCTGAGCCTGTCGTCATAGAGAACTTGGTACCCTTCTTGACATAGCTGGTGTGCGCGTAGAATATGCGACATGGAGTTGACCTCCAGGAACTTCTTGACTACTTGTGCCCCAAACGTATAGCCTGCGCCCCTCGGGCTGAGCGAGAACTCGTCTCGTTCAGGATCGGGGTCGCTCCAAACTAGGTCCGCCATGGGTCCCTCGTGAGGTATTTCTCGGAAGCGATCTATGATTTTGATTTGGTCGATGGAGTGAATCGACGGTGATAGGCCGCCGTGTACGCAGAAGATCTGGTCGTTAATGACGACGGATAGAGTGAGAAAATCGAACATGTCGGTAAAGTAGTGCCATACGTTCGCATTGCCGTACTTCCGGGAGCATTCGGTGTAAAAGCCATAAGATTGGGTGACTCCGCGAGATTCATGGTTGCCGCGTATAAGGTGGACTCGATGCGGATAGCGGAGCTTCAAGCATACAAGGAGTGATATAGTTTCGACTGAGAAAAGACCACGATCGACGTAGTCACCTAGTACATTGTCAGCGTCGTGAGTCAAGGTCGCGTGCCGCACGTGGCCAATGAGCCAGAACATACCCAGGAAAAGGTAGTTGGTGTCGGGACATGGTCCGCCAATCTTGAATATCTCCATCATATCGAAGAACTGCCCGTGGATATCACCCACGACAGTAACAGGCGCTCTGATATGCACCACATTGCTCTCCTTCATAAGCAGCTCCTTCGTCTTTGCGCATATTGCCTCGACTACCGACTCGGCGAGTAGTTCCTTCTTTGATAGGCGCGATATACATTCATCAAGGTCTACGGTAGCTGCTAAGTTGTCAGCACAGCCATGTACACAATGCGCAGGCGGCGTCGGCAACTGACGTACACGGTAGACCGGGCATGGTGGCGTTTGTGGGGTGAGCGTGGGAGTGGGAGCATCCGCGGCACAGCTCAGGGTATTGAGTCTATACTGGTCGCTAACAGATGTCTATATCGTACAATCATCCTCGGGGGCGCATCGAGGGACGGTATACGGGCGATGGCGCAAACGCGAGCAACGGGAATGGGGGGCAATGTGTGCTGTCGGTCTGAATTGCGGCAGCATCCCGCGCTGGTCTTGGCCCGAGCGCAAAACGTGACTACGCTCCAGACTTCATCTCAACGCGACGTCGGTTTGTCAGGCTTCACATATAGGTGAAGCTTTCGAAGCCTCTGCCTCTTACGTCTCTTCTCCTGCCGCGTCTACTTTTGATCCTGACATTCCGAGGATACTCCCCTGCACCCTTCTCTATTCGCCATCTGCATCCTGTTGTGCTCTCAATAGCAACTTCCAAGGGTTTTCCTCACATCAGCCTGGCTTGTTTCACTCTTCCCGTCAACTCAATCCCGTCTTTCCCATCGTCATAGTCTCGCCCCCAAACAGTCAACTTTCACGCATTACCAGGGCATTCCTGAATTGAAGACCCCTCTATGAGCTTGGGCTTCTCTTCGTCCTGGCTCGTGCGCTCGACCAGACCAAATTTTGAGACGCGCACCTCGCCGGCTCGCACCTCGAGATCTCTTGTCCACATCAAGTTCAACCTACATCACCACTTCCGAGCAATTCATCAAGTCGCGTTAGTACTTGTCCGGTCTTGATTGTCTTGCTCGTATTTTGCATCACAACAGGTAAATTGCTTTAGGTGGCATGTCGTGGAGCGGACCTGTGACGGGTGCGACGCCTTTCCAGCAACAATCATATGCCAACGGTCAGCCATATGGCCAGCACCCACCCTATCAATACGGACAGCAACCAGGACAGCAGCCAGGATACGGACAATATCAGCCAGGAGCGGCTTACCCGCCAGCCGGCCCACCCCACCGGGCTCCTCATGTTCAGTAGGTCACTTCTATCTTACCACGTACTCCCAGCTTGGCCGGGCATTTTGCAAAATTGCGAAACTACAGATGATGGCTCGTGAAACTATCTTCTGACATATGCATAGGCCGCCAAAGAAAAAGGGAAATCCTATAATTACCCGGTATCCTCCTCCCCCAGGCTACCGTGGACCGGCGCAGCCTCAGGGTCCTTTTGGCTCCAATCAGTTTCCCAATCAGTATCAACCGCCGCAGCCAGCATTTTCACAGGCACAAGCAGCACCTCCAACTTACCCACAGCAAGGTTACACTGCTCCTGCTGCGCACCAAAACTATTCTGCCCAAGGTTCTGGCCAGCCGCCGCCTCAAGCCTCCAACTATCCACAGCCCTCGTATCCACAAGCACAACCTAACTATCAATGGCCACAACCAGGTTACCCATCAAACCCAGGCTACTCGCAGCCTCTGAACCAGCCCTATGCACCACCTCAGAGCCACTATCAAGGCTATCAACCCCAGCATCAAGCTGCTAATCCCAACCAGCAGGTTTACGGCCAGAATTCAGCGTGGTCGCAACAGCATGCGCAAGCATCTTATCAGCCGAACCAATACAGCTTAAGCAACGGACTACCCCACGATGCTCACCCTGCGCCAGATCCTCATGCCACGCCAACTCAAGCGACTGTTCATCTTAACACAGCCCATCCTCTTCCACCATCTAACCAGTCAACCAGTGCTGTAAGTGAGGAAAGTTCGAGCGAGAAGCCACAACTATTTCTTGCCTGGGACGATTGGGATTTCGACTTCGATGGTGCGATATGGCCGAAGAGTAATGAACCTGTCGATCCGGCGTTGAGTCTCGGAGTCATTATCTGGCACCCCGCAAAGCAGGTGACACGTGCATTACCCTCAACCTTCGCCGAGGCCGAGGCAGAAGCTCTGAAACCCACGCCGGAGAAACTGGACAACGGAGATTCAGTGTCCATGTACTTCACAGCTGACAACTCGCATGAGGCCTTCTTGAACGTTAGACAGACGGATGAGTGGGAAACACTCAAGGACGACCCAGTCTTTGTCGAGTTCACAGATGAGGAGATGCGATCAAATCTAGTCTCATTAGAGGACTGCATTGCCCAGCGAGACCGTCCAGACGAATTATACAAGGAGGCACGACAGGACGAAGATCTAGAGATGCGCGACGCTACATGGGACATCATGGATAACCTCGAGCAAGCACTTGCTACTAACAATGGAGTCGCAAAACCAACTGCCATGAAATCTGAGACAGCTTCTCCTCAACAGCTAAGCCAGGAAGACATTCTTGCTAAGTTGGGTGTGACTGGGACTCCGAAGCCACCATCGAATGAGCCGATCTCATTACCGTTGTCAGCCTCTGATTCGAAGCCCCCTGCATCGCTTCCAGGGAAGCCATCGTTGGCTCCTCCTGCAATGACTACCGAGCCTGTTCTTCCACCACAACGTGCGCAATCTTTTGGAGGGCACCGTAACAATGGGCATGGACCTCCGCCTCCTCGGCCCTATGGTTCTATGTCCTCTTCCGCCAACTCAAGGCCTCCTCCGCCACCTCCACCCCCTGAAGAACAGCGGTACGATCCTTGGAATGCGCCTCAGCGTAGTGGCCATGGCCTTGATGGCTCTAGGGGCAGCCCAGCGCCCTCCGAAGGAAGCAACCATACAATGGCAGGGTCTGACTTTGAACCCGAAAACCTCGACAGCGGGACACAGCAAGACACGCCGGCTGCACCCTCACTCGGTCAAGGCGATAGCTCCATCTCTCGGAAGAGGAGCTACGAGGATGCCGATCATGAGCATGAGCGTTTGCGGCAGCAAGAGGACCACAGCAAACGGAAGAGGCGCTCTCAGGTTGACGCCGCATATAGGTAAGGCCTATCCCGTTTCTTTCAATATTGTCCAATCCCCCTGCAGTTTCTTACTAGTCACAGTCGCCGTTGAATGGCTAAATAGTACGTCGGCACACCCGCTGTTCTCTCTGCCCAGTATTCTCGTCACATCAGTATCGATCACTGCGACTTCCAATCCACCGACTTGGAGCACGCTTCCCCACTACCTTAACTTCGGACTATGGTTTGTCCATGATCCTGGGGTATGCATTCATCTTAGCACGTCCATGTGTCGAGAGGTTCCAAAAACCGTTATCTATTGTCTTGCCATCACATTCTTACATCGAAAGGCGCAAGAGATTGCGGCCCCATTTTCTATCTCAAAATACGCTTTCATGAGCCTGTCTGGATGGGTGTCTTATGGGTATGGCGTCATTCAATGCTCTGTGTTTATTTGACAGACTGCACATCATGTCCTTTTCTCTTCATTGTCTGTTCCAGACGTACTGCATTCTTGTCATCTTCACCGATATTTATATTAATCTCATTCGACCTTCACCGTCCCTCAGTTGGCGAATTAAATCGCCTTGAAACCTCTATTTTCCTCATATTGTCGCCGCATCCGTTCATCTTCTATCACGCTTGGTCTTTATGTCTTCAAATCTTGTCTCTCTGTTATTTGGCCCTATTTTCCGCTTTACCATTACAGGTCGTGTTTTGACTACGCGATCTAGCAAGATTTTATAGTCGTGCATGCAGTAAGTATCTGCTTGTCTGCATCCTGTTCGATGCTAGCTCCTTAGAATCAAGCGGCACCAGCAACAGGGCCTATTCCGCTCTGGCAAACTTGTAGAGACCTATAGAACCTTGTCCGTTATTTAGCGAGTGCAGAGGTTTTCGAAGGGTTCCAATGGACCTATTCGATCCAACATGTGCCGTAAAGTTTGTGTGCAAATTCACTGGCCATGATTTCCAGGATTGGGGCGTGGAGAATGTTTAGACATGCTTTTCTCTGTATGGAAGGAAAAGTATTCGTAGCAGGTGGATTCTATGTAAGTGCATCTCAACGTAGATATGGAATATACAAAATTACACAAATGTTTCGTGCTCTCAAATTTCGTGGTATCGACATAAAGCTGTACTGTGAATGACAGCTGAATTGCACGAGCTCGCCACTTGATAAAAATGTCATCAGTGGCTCAAGAATGACCTAGAAAAATCTAGAACTGCAGACATGTCTCTGGACGTTGACTAGCACCGGCGTTGCCGTAATGTTTCGTATATCGTATTCCATGTTCCTCGGCTGCACGCGCCACAGCTCAGCCACAACGTGCGTCATCTGGTCAAGCGACTTGTACCTCTCGCTCAGGCGACACTCCCACGCCAGCGCAACAACTACAACCTTGCACATACAGCGCCTCGATTATCTCAAAATCTACTTCGAATATAATCGTCATCATGTGCGGTTCCGACTGCTTTCTGATGCTCCTGAGCGTCCTGGTACGTTCACGCCCCCCACAGCTGAAGCAAGCACCAGCTGTTCATCTGCGACCCACCGCTTCCAGTACTGACACGTCGACTAGTTCCCACCCGTCGGCGTCTGGGTTAAGAAAGGACTCTGCAGCGCCGACTCCCTTATAAACCTCGCACTCTGCTGTCTCGGTTTCCTGCCAGGCCTCCTGCACGCCTGGTACGTGATCCTGCAGAATCCAGACCCGTACGATGCATACCAGCAAGTACCCGACCGCGAGCATGGCACAACAGGCGGCGGCCGAACTACATACTACGTTATCACACATGAGCAGCCGGCTGGACGACAGGCGAACTACGGCACTGTGGGTAGCCAGCCGAGCAACGGACAGTTCCCCGGACAGCAGAGTGGCGTGACAAACAGCTTTGCGCAGCCAAAGGGACAGAAGGCTGCAAAGGGCACTTCGCCTGCGCCTGTGACTGCACCGCAAGGCGGCGAGGGTAGCTCGAGCCAGCCTGAAGGGCCGCCACCGACCTATGCCGATGTGATCAAGGGTGACAATAAGGTACAGGGCCCGTAGGCTGATAGTTTTGGGTATACCAGTCTCAAGAGGAGGGAATAGTGAAGTAGTGTAGTTTGTGGTAGCTGGCGTACAGGAGTGGCTGGGATAACAGCATGGCGTTTAAGGATGATGGTTATCGATATTTCCTGTGGAAAGGAACAGTGTATACTATACATTACTTACCAAGGCTCAATAACCTTATTGGACTATGCACTTACGAGCATTACACATGTGACGAGCGTCCTGATCATGTATGTGTCGGTCCAAACCTCAGCCCATACGTCATCGTACGGCCTGAATATTATGACTGCAGGAACAATGGCACACGTACCCGACATAAGATCCTAACCCATGCTTTACACCAAGATTGAGCACCACGTAGATGGACAACTTCCATTCGAAATGTTACACCACGAATCAGATTGTTGCGGCGTGCCGCCACGTACGTCGACGCGGCATGCCCTCGGCGATTGCGCACCAATGCTACGACAACGGCCCCGGCATTTCTTTTGCTTTGAGCCCGCCGTCATCTATGACTTTTGCGCAACTTACCTAGTTGGGACAAGGACATGGGAAAAAGCAAGACTCGTTGGAATTGTTTGATGCGGACCAGAGGATATGCTTTCTCTCGTGTACGATCTTTAGTTGAGGGGTGGATGCGCACCGTCATTGCCGTGTCATTGTCGTTCTAACCGTCCAACTGAGGCACCGGTATGATGCGCAGACAAGCAGGTAAAAATATGTTGCATGCAGACATTTGATTAAGCGGGAGCTTATTTCGGGTCCCCCGTGTGGTTGCAGTGTGGTTGCAAGCAGGCATTGTACAACTGTCTTACGCTTACAGTGTACACGTAGATCACTCTTGAGATTGCAGTGGTGAGATCAGTATAGCATATGTGGTAAGACACGGAGCGAAGCCTCCGATGCGAACCAAGCATTCTTGAGACGAAAGCAAGGAAGACTTAAGACGTCAATTGCTTCCCCAGATCAAGAATCACGATGCCCGGCCTGCAGCTCATATTTGCCGGAGACGACTAATTAAGCGTTCCGCAGTCTAGGCGTATCGTCATGCCCAGACCGCCTCTGCGCCCCGAGTCTTAGCCCAAGCCCCTAGCCAAGTGCCTTGAGTGCATCTTGGTCCTACGTGACAAGGCTTGAATGTTATGACGTGAAGCTTCGCATATCACTCTTCCGTGGAGCAATCAACTAGACTCAGATAGCACTGATTTGTGTTTGTATGCACGTGCTACCGAACACAGCCTTTGACAATCGCCATTAGCTCTCTTAGTCGCCACGTTCAATTGTGGCTGAAGCATTCGCCGCGTTTCTCATTCGTGCGAAGTGCACAACAGCCACATCTACTGACGAGTGTTCGTGCGCTGGCCTCCTGTCAACAGGTTTAATTACCCTTAGGTCCTTCTCCCTTTGTTCATTCATTTCACCGGTCCTTCTTTCACAGGCAATCCCACCACCTACAATTTCCCGACCCCGACTGCTCCATCTCTCACCGGTCGCCTCAGGTACAACAACTTACGCGCGTGTTGACCCAAACAATTGTTCGCCCCCATTTCATCGGTTTTGGCCTCCAGCCACTCGTTCCGAAGCACAAGCACTTCGTTCCGAGTAACCACTACACGTATCGACTTGAAAGTCGCACTTGAGCGCGACTCTCGATTGGACTAAACCTCCACCCACCACCAAGTGGAAAAAGACGGCCCAGCTGCCGCGAAAGTAGATCAATGCGTAAGTGGATCCACATCTCCGAGGCATCGAGATCATGTCAAGTCTTGATCACCCAACAACTCAACATCTCCTGTCAAACACCAAATTGCATCTAACGATGAATCTAGATACTGTACGAAGGCAGGCGCATCGCGTCGCATCGCAACATGGTGGTAACGGCGCAGCCAACTACAACCCATTCGCCCGACAACGGTCGCGCGACATTAATCTAGATGAAGAGAACGCAGTATACAGGACGCGATCGGAAACACATGCTACTCCTGCGATTGAGGAGCAAAGACGGTTAGAAAGCAGCGAAGCGGGAAAGGAGTTCGGCATGCCTGGCCACCACAACACCGAACCCTCCGCATCTTCGCCAACATACGGCAGCGCATCTACGACTATTCCAGAATCGGCAACCGAGAAGGACATGGCCTCTGAATTTAACGGCGCACACAAGACATCCGGCGACAGCACAATCGCGCCCTCCAACCAAGAGAACAATGTTGGTCCCACCCGACGAGCGAAGTTCAAGGGCATCTTCCGCAAAGATCACCAGGACGCAGAAAACGCCGAGGCCGAGCATCCAGAGGCTGATGAGCTTTCGTTGGAGGAACGCAAGAAGAAGGCTTTCAAGAGAAAGATTCCGGTCGGCGCACAGATCAAGTTCGTTCTCTTTGGTGCTTGGATCAACGTCCTCCTCATCATGGTACCCGTTGGTTTTGCTGTCTACTATGCCCGTTTAAAGCCCGTTCCGGTTTTCATCATCAACTTCATCGCCATCATCCCCCTCGCAGCCATGCTGAGTAACGCGACAGAGGAGCTGGCCATCAGAGTTGGTGAAACACTCGGTGGATTGTTAAACGCTACCTTTGGTAACGCTGTCGAGTTGATCGTCTCCGTCCAAGCCCTACTCAAGAACGAGATCACCATCGTCAAGACCTCGCTCATTGGCAGCATGTTGTCGAATTTGCTGTTGGTTTTGGGTATGTCGTTCTTCCTTGGAGGAATCAACCGCTTGGAACAGTTCTTCAACGTCACGGTCGCGCAGACGGCAGCGTCACTGCTTGCTCTCTGTATCGCGTCGCTTATCATTCCAACTGTTTTCCATAACACCATCGCCGAGGATGACTCAGTCGCACAAAACGGTGCTGCAGATGCGGTCAGGAACCAGGAGCTGTCTCATGGAACGGCCGTTATCCTTCTCCTAGTCTACGCTTGCTATCTTGGCTTCCAGTTGAAGACCCACGCTGCAATGTACAACGAGCCCAGTCAGAAGGTTCCTAAGCGCAAGTCTGGCAAAAAAGAGGAAGGCGACGCATCGCGCGGTATCGCAGCCATTGGCGCTGGTACTGCCGCAGCTTCTGGAGGTGGAGTCAACATGAAATCTCTCTTCAAGAACCCTGATGGCTCAGAGGATGATGAGGAAGAAGAGGAGTTCGAAACACCCTCGCTTTCCGTTGCCGGCGCCCTAGTCACTCTTGCAATCTCCACTACTCTCGTTGCTTTCTGCTCAGAGTTTATGGTTTCCAGTATCGATGGTCTCACTGCTACCGGCGGAGTTTCTACCACATTCGTCGGTTTGATCTTGCTCCCCATTGTCGGCAACGCTGCCGAGCACGCCACCGCTGTCACTGTCGCTATCAAGGACAAAATGGACCTTTCTATTGGTGTCGCTGTCGGCTCCAGTATGCAAATCGCTCTCCTCGTCTTCCCGCTTATCGTCATCTTGGGTTGGATTCTCGGGAAGGACTGCATGACGCTTTACTTCGACACCTTCCAGATCGCCACACTGTTCGTCTCGGTATTGCTCGTCAACTACCTCATTCAGGACGGCAAGTCACGTAAGTTCCCACTCCCGACCTCCTCATCCGCGCACTTTACTAACATTACGCAGATTGGCTTGAAGGCATCTTGCTCATGGCAAGTTATATCATCATCGCGCTAGCTGCCTGGTTCTACCCAGACATTGAAGAGAACCAGTGCTAGAGCCATACTCACACAAGCTCTCGCTCTCTGTTTCCTCTTCCCTTTGTTCATGTACATACTCGTAGGGTCTCTTCAAAAGGGGATGGTGCTTCGGGAGTCTAGTTGGGTTTCACGGGATTACATATTGCGACTACTGCCTTTTCCTTTGAATTTGTTCCGATACCCAATTGTACAACCAGGTCTAGTGTAGCACCTTATTTCAATAGCAATACACGCGATAATATCTAGTTATGGTTCCCTTTCAGAATGCGTGTTTTGTAGTAGGGCGACGGTTCTATTGATGTTGCACGTAAAGGGCAGGAGCTCTTGCTGTTGTGGGCACAGTGTGCCTTCCCTAGGCCTGCTGCACCCCATCTCTTCGATCTTCAAACGTTTCCCTTATCTACAGCCGGTGCGCAGCCTGAGTTCACACACTCGTTGTCAGATATACGCTGACCTGCTCACAAGTCTCAAACCCTCGGTTAGGTTTGCCGCCTACAAGACCCTACTTCACTTACAATCGCAACTCTCCCGAAGGTGCCAGGAGGTTCTCAACGTGCCGAGTACACTGAAAATGTGGCATCTATGGATCCCGGGTCTGTAGACTCCTACTCACCTCGACTCCAGACCGTCAGTCTCAGGTGTTCGTACATGTGACTTACCCAACCAAATACCTGTCGGACATCGCTCTCTCACTCACAGTCTGGCTCTTCAGGTGCTGCTGCGCAGCTCTCTTACCTGGCTTCCCTGACCCATTGCCAACCCACTGCTGTCTATATAAGCCTCACCTCCTGCTACTCCTCTATCCTTTCTACACCACACTCCGCTTCTTCCTCTGTCGGTTCCTCAAGCCTACTTCGGCCTACACTTGACCCTCAACTCTACCCCAATCTTACATCAACTTCAAGCCATCATGGCCGAGCCTGACCATATGGACGGCATCATCGGCACCCAGATACCGGCTCCAGATATCGAGGGTCTCAATGACCATGATGCGACCGGTGATGGTTATGAACCTCAGCGCGATAGTGTCGAACAACAAGCTCAAGCAGTTTCCAATCACGGGTATCAAGACGATGACGAGGAAGGCTTTACTCATGAGGCTCATAACGACCATGAAGAGATTATGGAAGAAGAGTTCATCAGCCACGATCAAGACACACCCGTTGCCTCAGTGGAGCAATACGACGCCGCAGAAACCACCAGGCACGATACCTCTGAACAAGCGCCGCACATCCATGAAAATGACTCTACCTCACTGTTCATCTCTGAGAACAGCCCGCCGTCCCCAGTTATCGCACCTCGACAAGACTCCATCGTGCCTATGGCCCCTCCTGCATGTCCTGCCCCTCCTCGTAAGAAGATGCCTGGTCTCTCGGTCTTTGGCGCGATTAAGAAAATGCAGAAAAGGAGGCAGGAACAGAAGCTCGTTGCCAGCAGACAGGCTTCGACATATCAGACCACTGCCAACCTTGACAATGAGGCATACCTGGAGGCCGTCATGCTAGGACAACCCTCATCTACCGCAGTTCCAGCTATCGACCAGGATGATTTTGCAGACAAGCAAGCGGCCAGGGATTACGAGAAGCAGAAACGCCATTATGATGAGATCAAAAGGAAGAACGGTACGCTTTCATTCAAGCAAGATGTTGAGTGGATGAAGATCAGGGGTGCTGAAACGGCTAGAAAGAGGAAGCGACTTCGTGATATTGAGAAAGCTCGGGAGGAGAATGAGGATGAACCAGACCTGTTCCTGGAGTTCCACCTCCCAACAAACAACGAGCAAGAGGAGGAGTCCGACAATGATTTCTGCTTTGAGGACTCCGAACCTCGCAAGCGTCGTCGACCGATGCCCACGAAAGAGGAGAAGCAGATGACGATACAGGACGCTGAAATGCAGAGCATGCGAGTTGCTCTTGAGGCCGAAGGCGATCTACCGCGAAAGAAGAAGAAAGGAGATGCAGCCGGCGATGATGTCCAGGGTTCTGCGACCTCTGGTCGTGGCAAGGATTCTAAAGGAAAGTCGATAGGCAAGCCTAGAAAGCCGAGGTCTGGTCCTAAAAAGCCCACTAAGAGCCGTGGTGGGAAAAGTTCAAGGAAGGAAGTTGTGGAACATGCAGTCAAACAAGCAACTTCTCTTTTCAACGCCGACGTCTTCCAGCAACAAGCTGGTGCGAACGCAGCTGAGCAGCCTACATTCAGATCGAGAGTCAAGGCAGATGCGTTGAAAGAACTCATCGCCAGCGTACCTCTAGATGACCAGAAGAAAGCCAGGGGTGACATGGCCATGCTGTTAGCTGCAACGAAAGATTTTGATGGCAAGGGCAGTGTCAAGGCAGATGGTTGCGGCCTCTGGAAAGTCACCGGTATGAGCACCTCACTCAAGCCTTATCAGGTACTTGGCACCGCCTTCATGCGTCGTCGAGAGAACGCAACGGAAGAGCCAAGGGGTGGCTTGATGGCCGACCAAATGGGACTTGGCAAGACCCTCATGATGCTGGGTATGTGTATCAAAAAGACTTGCTCGAACAGAACTGACTCTTACAGCGAACATGGTTAATGGACGGCCGGCTAAGAATGACAAAGGCCCCAAGACAACTTTGCTGGTCGCCAGTCCTGCACTATTGGCTCAATGGAAGAGCGAAATCGAACTGCATACCGATGCATCCAAGGTCAAGATAAGAATCATGCGTTATGGCGCTGGCACGCGCCTTGATTCGACCAACGCCTACGAGATCTTAGCAGGGCACGACGTCGTTCTCACCACCTATACCGAGATCATGAAGTCTTACCCGAAAAATGAGCCACCTATCGAGTGCCAGACCGCCCAGCAGAAGATAGAATGGTGGAAAGAAGTCTTCAGGAATCAGAGAGGCCCACTACACCGTATGATGTTCTTACGCATCGTTCTGGACGAGGCTCAGGCCATCAAGAACCATATGTCACGAACGTCGATCGCCTGTCGGGCTCTAATGGCGCGCCACAAGTGGGCTCTCAGTGGCACTCCGATTCTCAACAGTTTGACTGAGCTTTACCCCTACTTCAAGTTCCTTGATGTCCCGCACACCGGTAGTTTTAAGATCTTCAAGAACAACTATTGCGACAGTAAAGATGCGGAGAATACTGAGAGGCTGTTGGTACGCCTCTCACAATTCATGATCCGACGCACTCACGCGGATAAGATGTTTGGGGCTCCCATTCTGAAGCTTCCTCAAGCCGACCAGACAACCTATTGGTGCGAATTCAACTCTGTCGAGAGAGCCATTTATGACATCGTCCGCATGCGCTTCGCCAAGTGCATCAACATGTGGGCGCAAAATGGTACTTTGGATAAGTCATACAGTAACGCATTGGTGTAAGTACCAACGACTCCTTCCAGCCTAAGCAACCTTACTAACAGTCTGCAGGATGCTGCTTCGACTTCGTCAACTGACAGCGCACATCCTTATGCTCCAGTTTGTCGTGCGAGATCTGCTCGAACGCGAAGACATCGAAGCCATCAAACAGGTGGTTGACAAAGAGGCACAATTAAGCAGCAAGCCGGGTGTAAATACGATCACGGCTGTCCGTAAGCAGCTCGATAAGATCGCAGCGGACCAGAAGAAGAGGATGGCCGCTCTTGAGGCTAAGAAGGCGGCCAAATCTAAAAAAGCTACCGCCAAGAAGGCTGCCGAAGCTAGAAACGAGGCATACATATCAGACAACGACGATGACGACAACGATGTCTTAATAGAGGAGGACGTCGACGAGGCCGTTGATGATGAGTCTGCAGATGATATAATCCGACGCTTCACCGGGGGTGGTGAATTCGGCAAGGACTTCAACTTCAAGCCCTTCCTGAACAGTCTCAAGACTGGTGAGAGCTGGGAGAAGACAAAGCAGAAGGCTAAGTGTAACTGGTGCGGAAAGCAACCCAGAGTACCGCTATTAACGTCCTGTGGACATCTCATCTGCAGCGAACCTTGCTACGAAAACTTGCTGGTCGAAATGGCCGGGAACGACTCCGATATCTTTCTGCCATGCAAGGCGTGCGGTAAAACTCCTACAACCATTCACCCCTGCGAGGTCGATGACGATGATACACCAGATGCGCCAGCACAAGGCACACGAGCCAACAAGAAGAAACATAAGGAGCAGCAACGCACGCGTCAGGATCGCGAAGACATTGCCGACGACTGGCTTGAGTTGGCTGGCGATGATGTTCTCCCCTCTGCGAAGACGATCGCTGTCAAGAGTCAGATCATGAATTGGCTTAAGGAGAACCCGCACGTCAAGATCATCGTCTATACCCAGTTTCTGCCTATGTGAGCCAGTCCCCGCTCCTCTGCTCGAATAAACATGCTAACAGACCCTAGGATCCGCATTCTGGCACGAGTATTCCGAGGAGAAGGCTGGCAGACTGAGCAGGTAAGCACCCAGCTAGGCGGCGACATGGAGTTCTGTGTCTTCGTTTGATGCTAAAATTACCCCTGGATGCCTCCAGACACTAGTTTAGGCCTCAGTCTATTGCCGACTTTTGCTAACATATCTGTCAGTACCATGGCAGCATGAGCTTGGGCGCTCGCGACAAGGCTATCAACTCATTCGACGAGAATCCGGATTGCAAGATCATGCTGGCTTCTCTTCGTTGCGGTGGTTGTAAGTACAACCAATTCCGCCTTGGGATTTACTGACTATCGGTAGTGGGACTTAACCTTACTATGGCTTCCAAGGTCATCATGATCGACCCCTGGTGGAATTCGGCATCGGAACAACAAGCTTTCTGCCGCGTCTTCCGTATCGGCCAGCTTGAGAAGACATTCATGAGCCGCCTCTGCGTCAAGAACACGGTCGATGAGCGCCTCATCGAGATGCAGGAGCGCAAGCAACATGAGATCGCTTCGGTTATGGAGGACGATGGAAAGACGATGAAGAAGTAAGTGACTGCTCGCGAATCCCTTCAATCAGATACAACTAACGGCTTTAGGATGGATACACGCTCGTTGATGCGACTGTTCGGTAACTTGGAGGAGGATCCGGATGGTAGGACGTTCATCATGGTCGACAACCCGGATCCACGCGGTGGTTTCCGGGCTGATCGAGATGATGAAGGCTATGCGGATGATTTCTAGGATGGCTTGGGGATTACGAGGGCTTTAGGGTAGGCGTTCAGGCGTTCGGGAAAAGTGCGAGGGACTTCGGGGTACTCTTTTAGGCGTTCGGGAAAAGTACGATATGGTTCAATTCTGGGTAGGTTTTGGGGTGGGCTGGAGGTCTTTACAGTATTTTTAGGCCTGCTTCTGCTCGCAAGAATGCACGGAAGGTCTCCCCGCTCCACCATGGGCGTTTGTTTTTGAGGCAAAAATCCTGTTAATTACTTCAACTGCCTCATTGCTTTATCGCGCCTTGCTGCAGTCATGGACGGCGTTCGTTGGCTAAGGGGATGTCTCCAGATAAGGGCCGAATTGAGCCAATCACACGACTGCTGATAGCGAGGAACCTCTGCGACGCAGGACGGTCGCGTAGTCACTCTTCACCAGCCCAATGCGACGCCCATTCCGATTCGATTCCGCCCGCTTCCCTGTCCTTGGTCAGCCATGTTGAGCCCGCAAGATAGAGGCCTGAACCACGACCGATTATTATATCCACTGGCCGCTGATTAATGTCGCGCTGATTGAAAGCGCGCCCCGCCATTCCCCCACATTTTGCTTCTCCGGCCAACCTCCAAGACCTGTTATGGAGAACAACAACACTGCGGAAGCGCAAACAACTTCCGATACGCCGCCCAAGAAGGGACGAAGAGGCAAGAGGGATGCGGGAAGCGAGGACTCTAAGAAGAGGCGCTGCATCTCTTCCGCGTGTGTTCCATGCAGAAAGCGCAAGTCCAAGGTATGTTAGGTAACGAGAATTGGCTCTGATGCCCTTTCTCCGGTCTATACACACATTCTCCGGATGATCACCAACGCCCTCGGCATCACGCGCCAGGCCATCGACTCGTCGCTAATCCGAGACATAGTGCGACGGTACCACTCCGGCTTGCTCAGCATGTGCCGCCGTCTACAACACGCCATGCATCTACGACCCCAACTCGGACCACCGCCGCAAAGGTGTCTACAAGAAGGACATAGACAACCTCAAGACGCGCAACTCGACCCTCCAAACCCTTATACAAGCCATTCTCAACTATCCCGAAGAAGAAGTCGCCGATCTCGTACACCAAATACGGACATGTGAGAGCTTGGACTCGGTTGCGGAAGCTATCATTGCAAAGGAGAATGGCGAAGACGACGAAGATGAGCCTATCAGCCCAGTTACAACGCCCATCATGGCGCCCGCAAAGGGCACGTTCGAGAGCCAGCTGAGCGGAAAGATGGGCGAGCTGCGGCTTGAGGATGGCTCGACGAGATACATTGGCGGTACATCACACCTCATATATATGGGGAAAAGCAATGACGAGGTGGAATCGCCGGATACATACACCGAGGACCAGTACCAGGAAACACAGGATCCGTTCTGCTCGTGGACAACCGTCACCTCGGACCCGGAGCTTGTGCAGCATCTGATTAGTATGTACTTTTGCTGGCACTACAGCTTCTTCACTACGCTGTCGAAAAATCTCTTCCTACAAGAGTTCAGACTGGGCAAACCACTGCCAGGATCCGGGAGGAAGACGCAATACTGTTCGCCGTTACTGGTCAACGCCATGCTAGCACTGGGGTGTCACTTCACCTCGTGGCCTGCAGCCAGAGCTATCCGCGATGATTCTGCGACGGCAGGCGACCACTTCTTCAAAGAAGCCAAACGGTTGATCATGGAGGACGATCTGCACGAGATGCCAGCTCTGACGACGGTGCAAGCTCTTGCCTTGATGTCTGTACGAGAAGCTGGTTGCGGACGGGAAGCAAAGGGATGGGTCTACAGCGGCATGTCGTTCCGCATGGCATGCGACCTCGGCCTGAATCTCGGCATGCACAGCAAAGACGCGATCGACGAGAACGAAGAAGACGCGCGAAGGATCACGTTTTGGGGCTGCTTCTTGTTCGACAAGTGTTGGAGTAATTACTTGGGACGGCTACCACAACTGCCCAACACAATCCTTACGGTTCCCAAGTTCGAAGTTTTTCCTAGCGAAGATGCGGAAACGTGGAGCGCAGTTACAGACTCGGGTCTCAGTCAAGCACACTCTCAGCCGAGTCGGACGCGTGCGGTCGCTCTCCAGATCTCTAAACTTTGCGAGATCTCGAGTGACCTGATGAACTCCTTTTACAACCCAATCGATATGGATAAAGTCAAGGGTAGACAGGCAGAGCTGAAGAAGCTTAGCGAGATACACATGCGATTAGAGACATGGAGAAGAGAATTGCCAAAGGAGTTAGAGCCGAAGGAAGGTGGTTTGCCACACATGCTTGTCATGCAGTAAGCATCGCCTTACGTATCATACATGAGCAGTCGTACTAACGTGGTCATAGTATGTTCTTCCAGCTGTTGTATATCCATCTCTTCCGACCGTTCCTCAAGTATAGTCCGAACAACTCCCCACTGCCCGCAACTGTATCGCCAAGGAAGCTGTGCACACAAGCTGCTGCCATGATCTCAAAGTTACTTCGACTGTATAAGCGATCGCATGGCTTGCGCCAGATATGCAACATCTGTGTATACATCACACACTCGGCATGTACGATACACCTTCTGAATTTACCAGAAAAGAACGCGAAGCGCGATATCATACATGGTGTCAAGCACCTCGAGGAGATAGCAGAAGGATGGCTCTGTGCTCGTCGGACGCTCGGTATTCTCAGCGTTCTGGCCAAACGCTGGAAAGTCGAGATGCCCGAAGAAGCTGCCACAGTATTGTCCCGGACTGATGCCAAATATGGCCCCTGGAATGAGATCAGCACGCCTAGAGCAAATCGCCGCGCATCCATACAGACGAGCACTCAGCACCCATCACCTGCAGACCAAGCGTCACCAAGTCTTCAACCATACAGTATGAACATGACAAACATGGCAACACCGCAGTTCCTTAACCGAGTAACAGCAAACACCAACAGTTCCGTAAGCAATGATCCTTCTGCTCGCCCTTCTAGCACCCACTCCATACCTCCCTCCGACGCAAACGCCCTGGCTTACATGCGCAATCAGCACCAGATCAGCACACCACAAAATTCATCATCCGCCCTCAACGCACCAACACCGGCCTCCACACAGGGTCGGCGCTCCGTCGATGGCGGACAGACTACTGCCGGAAACTCTCCAAGCCAGCTCTTCGGTGGTGTGGACCAGTTGTTACGGGAAGGCCAAGACTGGATCTATCGCGATCAGACACAGCTCGCGACTGATTTTGAGAACTGGAACCAGCAAGGCATCGACGATATCGCGAACTGGTTTGCCAACACAACCAGTCCAGCAGGTGCGTTCCAGGGTAACACCAACGCGCCTGTTATGAGCAATGAGATGAGTGGTGGGCCTGTGGGTGGCAGCACGGTCAACGGGTATACGAATGGGAACGGGAATGCGAACCCGAATCCGAGCCCAAGTTTAAATGGATTTGGCACAGGTGGCTTTAATGGTATGGGAATGCCGGGATTTACTTATGATGAACAGAGCTGGTACCAGTAGGCCAGGTCGAGGTATGGCTTGTTGTTGTATTGGAGTGGTACTGCAGCAGCAGCTGTCGGTATCATACTCTGTTTCTGGATTGCTTCTTGTGTGGATATAGGGAAGGGAGGACATGGAACCACTGTTGATTCATTAAGGGTATCCCAGGCGTCTACAACGGCGTCGCAATGTTAGAAATGAACTAATGATACACTTTGTATGCTCCAAAATCAAAAATCAAAAAATCCTTTAACCTTGTCCCACATCTTTCTGATCTTCCGTCGGAAGGGATGCCTCTGCCCCCACGCCGCATGCCTCGCCGCCCTATCCCGCAGCTCCTGAATAAATCGTATCTCTTCCTCCTCTGGTGCCTCAGGGCGCCTTTCTTCCGAAGAGAAGAGAGGCTCGAGCTCCCCATCTCTATCCCGGCTTACAATGGTGATCTTGCTTCTTTGGACATCCTCGCGCGTCACTCTCCGCACAGGGAGGAGATGAGCTGTGCTCAACGACGGATCTTCGTCTTCGGCGCTGTATGTGGCTCTGGAGGAAGTCGCACGGTAGGGTGGCTGCGGTGAGTACGCGGGATGCCCATCGTACTCTCCTAGATAATGTTGCGGACGCAAGTCTGGGGATTCATTGAGGGGACTTAGACGGTGGGGTCGGTATTCAGAAAATGCGTCCCGGATTCTGGGAGGCGACGGGGTGCACGAGTATCGGGCAGAGGTTGGACGGGAGAAGTTGATGCGGTCATAGTGCTGGGTGACTGTATCATTTGTTACTCAAGGGACGGCGATATAGGATGTTTGTGGTCTTACCTTCTAGTACCCTCGCAAAATCGCGAACGGCGGGCTGTCTAGTTGAAGTCGGAGGAAGTAGAGGGGTTATCGGACGTTCTCCAATGGAACTCGGGCCCTCTACCACAGGACTAAGCCTCGTTCTCTGACTCTCCCTCCTACCAACAGGAACACTGTCTTCTGACACCACACTCCCCAGCTCATCCAGACTAGACCTTGGTGGTAGTTGTCCCGATAGATCCCATTGCAGGTCTGGTGCATTTCTCAGTGATGGTGTTCGTCTTCCTCGGGGAAGACTGAGAACTCTTTGTACGACCTCGCCGCCTATGTTATCTTCTTCAAACCTCTGTCGACTAGGTGATGTTGGTGATTGGGGTGCTGTGGTGTGGCACTCGCTTGGGGCATGTCCATTTGGGCTCACTGACGGCACGCTGCCAGGTCTGGATGGTGGAAGAGGGACTTGGTTCTCAGGCCATGTGTCACTGTTGGCGCGCGATCTTACATTCAAGCTGTGCTGACGCGCGGCTGTTGCGTAGTCGAATGGGCTAGGTCGTGGTCTCGCCTGGGTCTGTTGTGCTTGTAGCTGGTCGCTGTTTGTGGGGGTTGGTAGTGTTGCCAATGGAGAGGAAGCTGAAGGAGCGGTGCCTGATGATACCCGAGAAGACCCCGTTTTGTGTGGCGTGCCGATTGCTGAATCGTGGGATGGGCTTTCGTCGAAGGACGGCGTTGGACTGGGTCGATTCATCGCTGGAGATGTAGGAGTTCGTAACAGTGAGTGTATATATTCTCAGTAGCGACGTGTGATGTGAACGTAGACAGTGAGCGCCACGAGATCGTTCAAGATTGTTGAAGAATAACGACGGGTGTTTAACAAATGCGTGCGGATAGAGTGTGTGGAAGTGATAGAAGACACCCATGTGGAAGAAGTAATGAGAGCCCTTTTAACAACCAGGCCTGCCACAGCTTTGTCATTGTCAATCATCGCAACTACCTACTATTGCACAGCCGTGCCTCCCTCCACATCTCGAACCGGCTCTTCAGGAAGTGCGAACATGGGCATCCTGCGACTTGGACTTCCTAAAGGGTTCTGTATGCCTTCCAAGGTCGCTGAGCTACGCCTTCTTACACTTTCTATCGACTGCTCGGACGTTGATGCAAGTACTTCAGCGGATGTGTTGTTTGCCTCTTCGACTTTCGCTCGTATACTAGCAAGCGCTGAGTCGTTGTTTTCGTAGGAGTTGTGGTTGTTGGGTGGTGATGGTTGTATATCTGGGGGAGCATGGTGCGACGACGATCCATGATTGGAAACTTCGGTATCACTGACTGGTATAGTATGACAATCCTGTGATTCTGTGTTTTGCTCTTTCGCAGGTGTGTTTTGCTCGGAAGGTCCTTCGCTGTCTGTCTTGGGTGTGGCTCGTTTTTGCCGCGCTCGTGCTATCAAGTCGTCGAATTCGGTTTTGTGTGACTTCGCATACCCATTGCCGTCAAAATCCTTCTTCATGATTTTGCTCTCTTTAGTGCCCGCCTTTCCACCGAGCGTCTGCTCCCATTCGTCTAACTCTCTCAGCAGCTGTCTTTTACTCTTCCGTACGCTCTCATCAGCGTCGCAGTTCGAGTTGTAGATGTTCAGCCACTCGATGTGTCGCCTCTTCATCAAGTCCTTTGTACCCCAGGTAGGTATGCCGATTTCTTGTAGCTTCTTGCGCAGCGCAGTCTCCTTCAACATAGCGTAGTTGAGCTGTGATAATCTGGTCGGCGGAGGCGATGGGTCTTTCTTTCGTATTTGGAAGGCGGGTGGAAAGGCGCTTTTAGTCCTGCAGTAAATCATAGTCAGCCGACTGATCTAGTAAGGAGGCGATATCTTTGCATACCTTGACCGAGTGCTGCGCCCCTGCGAAGCTTCAGGCCCAGTACATACGTCCAGATGATTGTAGACCAGCTCCGCCTTCATGGCCCTGTTGCACATTGGGCACTTGGCCATACCGTCTGGCATGAAATCTTCGTCGCCGTCGTCTTCGCTATCCGCGACCACCACTGGCGATCCATTTCTGTCTCCATTGCGCTGGCTTCTAGTTCGCGTTTGTCGCGACCGTGTATGCCTAACATTCTCCCCATCTTCCATATCCGTATCATCCAGTTTTCTCTTCTTCTTGCTAATTGCTGCAGTTTCCTCTTCCTTGTCTGCGCGCGCCAACTCCATAGCCTTCGGTCTCGCCTCTTGGAACCGCATCACCACTTCTCTGACCGCGATATTAGGCGCCAATTTGTCGCTGGAACATCCAGTCTTGCAGCTGGGACATTTCCCGTCTGCTGTGATGCATCTCCGTATACATATCGAACAGAACGTGTGACTACACGACGTGATGACAGGGTTGTTGTAGAACTCCTTGCAGACTTCGCAGCGCAACGCAGCCTCGAGCGGTTCGAAGGTGGGCAAGGATGTATTAATCCAATCGGTGGAGTCGGGGAGGTCGAAGGAAGAGTCCATGGGTCTATCGCAGACAGGAATCACTTGGGATGACAGGCAGTTGACAGACGTATCAATTTGGCTAGAATCCGACGCGCCGGCTTCGATCGCGTCACGTCGACCACGTGACTGCACTCGGGGTCTGATCGCTTTGTCATCAATGGAAGTGGGTCTCGATCGGGAAGTCGGGAAAAAGGCTAAAGCAGGTTGGTTTGACCTGCGCCGTTTGGACATGTTCCTGAATTGTACGTGGTTTTCTCATGCTGCTCGCAAGTTGAAGTCTTGGCTTGAGCAGATGCGAGTGAGACTGAGTTGGGTAAGAGCGTTTGCGCATACCCTTGGTTGCAAGACACAGATCAATGATGCATTAATCGTGCTTTCACTCTCACTTTGCACATTCTGAAAAGGTCCCCACATGTTACTAGTCTTTGTTATTATTCAAACCACTTGCTGCGCCCTAATGGATGTATCCTATCTCTCACATTGGCCAGACATACATGGCACAAGCGATTTATGAACGCCAGGCTATGCCAACTCCCTTCATGCTAGATTTCGTTTCCTCGTTACTGCTGTGTGCAGCCATCCCATCCGATAGCAGAAGCATGCTTTATCACAAGGGGACCGGATCACTACACCAGCATTATGCCCTCCAATATGCCTCTTCAGATCTTGAAAACGGTGCTCTTGCTCTTGATCCCATCGAACACACAGTTGTTATCAACAGGAACATATTGCTCTGTAATAGCCTTGATGATCTCCTGTGAAACGATCCCGCCCGCCAAGGCACCGATGTTGTGTAGTTCAGCACCACCCGCTCGCACACTGTGGTTTGGTCAGCCGACAAATTCCTGATATTATGCTGCAATGATGGTGTCAAGTATAGGTTGGTAACTTACAGCTCGCGTGCGTACTCTCCAATCTGTGACTTGATCGTGTCATATTCATCTTCTTCAATAGAGGCGTTTGCTTCTTTGACAAGATCGTTCGCGATCTTCAAGGCTATTCCTGTGAGCTTCTCTGAGTCGGTTTCGGGGTCGGTCTCTCCAGCGACACGGGGTGCTCCTCCTAGACCATCTTGGTAGTGTGTTGCAACAAACTCGTCCCAGGCTAGGAAAGCAATATACAGCGGGATCTGAGAGTCGGGAAAGGTGAGCATTTGAGCTATATCGTGTTAGCTCAGGTTGCGAATGTCTAAATTGGCTTACTCACCGATTGACTTCGCGCGGTCACCCCATTTGATCTTCTCGCCTGCTTGTACAACGTGAAACGGCCGTCCACGCACTAGTTTGATGTGTGCCGCGTTCTTGCAGAATGTCTCGATATCCTTCTCATCAATTGGCGTGCTTCGGTTAGCGTTACGCTCCAAGAAGCGGACGCTGTCTACCACCTCTGCCAGATCCTTTCGTGCTTTTGATTTGTACACGTTCTGCAGCTGGATGTAATCCGCCGACCGGGCCTTCATGTCGGGTACAGAGCCGGGAACTGGAAGGACGTTGTACTTGGTGTAGAACAGACCGATGGCGTTGGCAATTACCCAAAAGCTTGGTGAATCCTCGCGGACCAGAAGACATTCTGGCGCCGTAAAGATCTCTTTGACAGAACTGCTTGCTTGTGGTGGATTCAGGGACTTGAGGACTGCCGCCACTGCCTCGTCGAAGTTCTCTTCGCCACCTTCTGGGTTGTTGGTGTGCGCGGCTTGTGCTACCGATGTCCTGAACTCGGTCTTCTCCTTGTATGTTTGCGGCACCTCTCCGCCGTGGTCTTTCTTCCAGCGCTCAAGGAAGTGCAGCAGCAAGGCTATCCATGGCACATGCCCGTGATCTTCTGGCTTCATGTTGTCCAAGTCGGCCGTCTTCTCTTCCGCGTACTGTACGAGCTCTGGCCAAGGTCGTAATAGGCGCAGATCTGATGTGGTCTCGGGGCTAGGATGTGTATCTACGATGGGGAAGGCAGGAGGTAGGTGTACGGAGAAGTGGGCGTAGAAGCCGACTGAGTGGACATAGAATAGCGGAATAAGCGCGGCGCTTGCGTGGTTGGAGAGCTTAGCAAGGATTTCGGGACGAATAGGTGCGGTCGCGATGATGAGGGTATATGGTTGCAGAGCGTCAGGTTTCGCAAGCCAGGGTTCTATAGGCTACTTGGATCAGTGGGTGACGTGAGAAGACATGGTCTGGCCTACCTCTGTAATGAAATGGCCATCCACATCCGGGTTGAGTTCTTTGAGCAGGTTGCACGTATGTTCAGCCCGGTAGCCTCCCAGATGCTGGTCCTCTAGGAAGAAGTTCACGCCTAGATCTGCTTCGCTCACGATAGCAGAGTCCTGGATCGTGAAGTTGCCGATGCAAGGAAGCACGAGGTTCTTGAGTGTTTCTACACCAACAACACCTGGGCCGGAGTTGATGAGCAGGATATGCGAGTTCTCAAGTGCGATTTGGCCGGTAGCTCCCCAGAGGCGCAGTTGGCGGTCATATCTGGTCTTGTTAGAAGGTAATCGAGCAGAATGTAAATGCACGAGAAACCAGAGACTTACTTCCTCTCTTTGGCAGTCGGGCCCTGGATTGGAGGCGGAAGATCCTCCATTGTCGCGACTTTTGTACGACGAGTGTGAGGGCGAGAGAGATGTTTGCTCCAACACGACTGGGAGCTCAAGCTGCCAGGCACCAAACGCGTGCTGTCAGCCCGCGCGCTAAGGCAACATCCCTGTCGCGGGGTATCGGTGCTGGTGGGGCTCAAATCGTCATTTTGGCCGAACCCTCAATCATCTCGTCACGAGCAAATCATTCATTCCGTGCCGTCTCGTCGCGACTCTTGGTAAGATTTCAATTGACTTGATCGTTGCAAGTAAATTTGTATCTTGGTTCATGCCTTTGAAGCTGAACCACGTCTGGGCGGCCAATATAAATCAGCAAGCGCGCAGCATCAGTCATCTCAAGTCTCGACTGCCCCTCCGACCACTGTCAAATTCTAGATTACATATACAGCCGTCTAAAACTTACAACACCGGCAAATTTCCTTCTGCAAAACCTCTTCAGTCTCGCTATCCCTCCTGCAGAGCTTTCCACACCACGGGATTCCTTAGTCACGCCAAAACCATGACCGACACAACCGTTGAAGCCGCAAAGCGCGCTGCCGCACACCAAGCAGTAGCGGATCATTTCGATCCAGCAGCCACCCACGTTGGAATTGGCTCCGGAACAACCATTGTATACGTCGTCGAAGCCATCAAGGAGCGCTCCACGAATCCCAACATCCTCTTCGTACCCACAGGCTACCAATCGCGCCAACTCGTAGTCAACGCCGGCCTAACTGCCATCTCCTTCGACAGTCTCCCCGATCACGTAATGCTCGATGTCGCTTTCGATGGAGCCGACGAGGTCGATTCGGAACTCAACTGCATAAAAGGAGGAGGTGCATGCCTGTTTCAAGAAAAGCTAGTCGCTGAGCGCGCCAAGAAGTTTGTTTGTGTCGCAGACTACAGGAAGAGACAAGATCGTCTGTTGACCAACTGGCCAACGATACCAATCGAGGTTGCGCCGCTGTCTCAGCTCAAGGTCGCTGCTGCGCTTAAGATGCTTGGTTCAACGGGTCCTAAGCTAAGGACTACGCTACTCGAGAAGTCTGGGCCCCTGAAAACGGATCAGGACTTTTACATTATCGATGCCCCGTTCCCCGCACTGCTCACTTCCGCCGACGTCGCAGCTGGCAAAGGCAAGGGCGACGGAACAGATGGTACATGGGAGGTCAACACTATCAGCAAGGCGATCAAGGGCTTGACTGGTGTATTGGAGGTTGGCATCTTTTCTGGTCTCAACGGAATCGATGCGCAGCAACTTCGCGAGCAGGATCAGTTGACCAAGACCGTACGGGGTGGTCAGAAGCCTGTCGCTGTCTACTTTGGCATGGAGGATGGAAGCGTCAAGATGCGGACAATCGAGGGAGAGAAATAGGCATGTAGCCCATATAAAGCGTAAAGAGTGCAACAGGTGAACATGTATCATTCGTAGCTGGAAAGCGAACCTTATCCCAAACAGAGCTCATGGGCTCGCGAATTGCCTTCGCAGAAAGTAACCTTCTTTTCTTCTCTTTTCCTTTCCCCCATGCAGGAGTACCCATTTACAAGGCAGTAGCAGTCACGTAAATTGTCGTGGTAACAACCTCAACATCCGTCACAGTGACGCACTTCCATCCCTTGGGGCACGACGCCTCAGTCGGCGCAGGCGCGTTCGCAGACGAAGGACCGACGGTAATGGTAGAGACGGGCACCTTGGAAAAGGTGGTTGGCTTTGTGGGCGCCGGAGGAGCAGCCGAGGCCTCAACGATAGGGGGGCTCTCGTACTGGTCGTCCACTGTAGGCATGGGTGCAGCAGGTGTAAGCTTGTCAGCTACAGGCGTAGGAGTAGCTTTCGCAACCTTCTCTTCCTTCTTCACCGAGCTAGTCTTTGGCGCAGCATCCACGACACCACCACCTACAGTGGCCATGATCTTGCCAACATCAATGCTCTTCTTAACGGGAGTAAGGATCTTGCCCTTGTTAGGGGGACCTTTGAAGTTCATAGCTGTGCATTGAGCATTGATGTCCTTGCACTTGTCCTGCCAGATCTTGCAGCCTGCGTTGCCGGTTGCGGGGCTAGTGTTGAAGCACACATCGCTCTGGTCCCAGCAATCTGTGGCAGAGGCCCAGCAGCCCTTCTCCGTATCGTACGAAGGGACTTCCTTGCCGCACCAGTTTGCGTTCTCCATGATGCAGCCCTCGGGCTTCAGACCATCGGCTTGAGTGGTCGAGGCCTTTTGTGTGCTGCCAGCTGTGAGCTTGGCGACCTTGGGGCCAGGGACCACGTATTCGCTGCCGGGTGTGTTGTAGATATTGAAGTCAGTAGACGGCTGACCGTACTTCACGTAGCCAGGGATGGAAACAGTGCTCTCAGGTACTAGGTTTCCGCTGCTCTCAAGGAAGATCTGCGCGCAACCAGTGTAGAACTGAGGGTCATTGTCGTTTGCGGCATGGAGAGCAAGGATCTCGGGGCGGGCAAGATAATCACCTCCCTCAAGGCCCTTGGGAAGGTTCACGTTCAACAGACCCTTGTTGTCGATGATCTCGTCAGTGCACCAGCGGTCTGTGGACGCGTCGTAGCCATGGTCGAAGATCTTGAACCAGCCATCACCAGCAGCCTTGTCGGTGCTAGCATCGGCAACCTTCTTCAGGTAAACGGCACAAGGACCCTTGTGGCCACGGTCAAGGCGCTCCTTGCTAGGGTCGTTGGGCCATGAACGGATCTCGAACGTGAGCAGGGCACCATCCTTAACGGGCTGGACGCGGGAGACTCCTTTGGTACCACCGACATCTAAGGATCGATCGTTAGCGTTGCATCGGAAAGAGTGATGTAAAAGAACCTACTGCAGGCCATGTCCTCGCTATCGAGACTGGCAATGGGGCTGCTGGCTTTCGCAGCGTTGGGGTTCATGCGGATGGCAACACCATCACCCTGATTTCTGTCAGTATATACTACGTATGAAATGACTGGCAAAACAAACTTGAGGCATGCCATCGACGAAGAAGTCGGTGAAGACGGTGTGGGCAAGGGCAACAGGGGCCGAGGCCAGAGCGGCGAGAAGCATAGATTGGGTCTTCATCGTGACTGTTTTTCGATTGTTGTTCGTAGTAGAGGTATTGTACTTGTATTTTTCGACAAGATATCTGTGATAGTATGACACACGGCGAGGACGTTTGGTCACTAGGACTCAATGTGCAGAAGAATAAGTGAATGAATGAATAGGCCGACTAGCGACACTGAAGGAATGGAATGAGCAGCAAAGCGCCCTAGAAGGAGAGACAGGAAGTTGGGTTTTGAAGAGAAGATCTTCGTGTGGTCAAAGGTGAAGAAGAAAAGCCAGTTCGAGCGCGGCGGCTCGTAGCTTTTGATTCAGATGAGCTCAGCCTAGACCAGTGGTGCATATCCGCCGTATCATCAGTACACCTGACTCCTACAGACATCGATATCCCTGTGTTGTGCATCCGCTTTGCCGCCGCTACGGATTTGGTTCCTTGCAACAGATCGCAGGGCGTTCGAGCCCGCTGTTCTGTTTCCTAGCAGTAACGCTGGATTCCGAAGATGCAGTCAGCCTCAGGCACCATCGGCCAATCAAAACACAATTGAGGTTGTGCCGCTGAAACATGAAACACAAACGAGCTATTTTAGCGGGACCCTAATCGGGGTTTTGGCAAGCTCACCCGCTAGATGGCGCTTTCTCAGACGACACTAACTCAGGTACCGCGCCTTCATTAAACAACTTTGCGCCTTTGCGGGTCGATCTCGTTGTCGGCCATGTGCACATGAAGCCGCCGTAGAACGTCAGAAGCGGGGTTATCGATACAGACTGCCGATGCCAGGAGTGAGCGCATCCACTCCTTTCCTGGGCGCTACCCATCGTCGAACATGGTGAGTTCTACGAACTTTGGTTCAGGAGGCAGCTTGCGGTGTTGGCGGATTAGGCTGCCAGTAATGTAATTTCGCGAACCATCCACATTGCAAATCTCGGCCTGATGCCAAGAGTACCCGCAGCTTCTCCTGGGGTCATGTAGGATGCCAAATTGCGGCGAGGTCCCACCCTTGAGAGTGTTTACACTGCAAAACACAATCTGGCTATTAGACGCAAACTATGAAAACAGACGTTTCGTGATGTCACCGTACAGGAGGGCGGGCAATTGTGATGATATACGTCTTGTCTTGGAGGCGTGCACATATGGTTTCCTGCTGCTGGCTCCCCGTGAAATTATGAGTTGTGCCACAACGAATTGGCCTGATAGCCGTCGTCGGTTCCCGAATCTCGCAGGACTACCCTGGGGCCGAGAATTATCGTCGCTGTTGGTTTTCAAAAAGAACAACAAAACAACACATCAAAGCTGCCCGGGTAGCCCTGGCATGTCACGACTTCAAACGTTGGCAGACCCCAACCGCTCCTTTAAAACGCATGTACCATACCCGACTGCCAAGGCACAGAGATGTAGTGGAAGCGCAAAAGTATCCTACTTCTCGTGGAGTGCATCGGATGCCAAAAATCGACAAAGAGCTCCTGCGGAAAACCCCAGGCTGATGCTGATGCTGCAGTATAAAGCAGCAGAGTCATGAGCGCGTCGTTGACTGGCTACAGCCTCCAAATCGTTTCAATATCCCGTGTTCAATGGAAGACATGCCGCGCAACTTAGCCGTACGATGGCCTCTTGAGAGTCGGTGATACATGGGGAGATTGCGGGTACACGTCCATGCTCACATGCTGCACATTTTGCGTTGACCCTGGAAGGGCTGCCTGTGCCTCCGCTCTCTCTAGAATACCCTTGATGACATTCCTAAAATTGGTCGAGTCTCGGAAGCCTGGCGCCACATGTTGTGTCACCGCACCGAACCTTCGTGTGGCCCACTTTACGTCCGAAACTTTGATCCCATAAACATGACGGAATGGGAGCTTGCTGAAGCAAATCTCAATACCTTCAGAGAAAACCACGCCCTCACGCTGCTGATTGAGGCAGCATAGAATGGATGGCTGTAGAGGTGAAAATACGAAGTCAGTGTATGTCTCATATGCATCTCGTACAGTCACCACTTACCTCATATCCATGTTCAGCATGCTCAATCCCTATCTCGCGAAGGCCTTGCTTCACAGCATCTATCAACCATTGGCTGCCTCTTTTAGTCAAAAAATGCAGTTTCTTTGAGTCGCCCAGTGAGTTGGTTGGCAGCTCACGCTCAGACAAGCGTCTGCCGATGTAATTCGCCATTCGTACAGTATTCATATAACGATCCAGTTGAACAGCGTCCGTAGGGCAGAAAAGAGGATCCCAAGGCAGTGGCCATGAGCTCAAAGAAATCAGAGGCCCCAGGAGAAAGCCCTCTGATATCATGAGAGCGTACGTTGGCCGAGGCGCTATAGTGAATGACGGACGCCTCCCGGGATGTGGTGGCATTGCATCGTGACCAGCAAATCCAGGCGTCTCGTAGACATGGTGTTTGACAGACATCATTAAATTGCTCTTTTCAACGACGTTTGTAGATGCGAAAATACTGGTTGGGTCCAGATTGAGCTTGAGGGAATTCTCGATTCTCTTGAATACCCACAGCCAGTGGTCGACGAGCTTTATCTCAGCAGCCACTTGTCGAGTACGGTCGCGTGCTACACCGAAGCGCCCAATAGACCCTTCATAAGCAACACTGTATGCAAGAGCGGCGTTCGTATGTTCCTGCGTGTGCAGACATACGTCTCCTAGCCACCGTGCGGCAGCTATGTCACCATCATCCAGGTTCTGGCGATTGAGATAAATTCCGTTGAACACGCTTTCGAACATACGTTTTGCTTTGGTAAACTTCCCAGTATAGGAAGCGCAGACTCCAAGTAGGTGTCTAAGAATGCGTCGATCAGGCTGGGTCCCAGACGTGCATGTTTGTCCACGTTCTACAGCGGCCAACTGGTCTTCGAGGAGTTTTTCTGCCGTGACGAAGTCACTCTGAGACCACGCAGCCACAATCCGGTGTGCCGTCCATTCAAGGTCTATCGTGACTGATATGTCTTTTTCATAATACGACGGAGGCGCAGCAGATGTTTCTGTCACATCTGTGACTGAAGGCACAGATGGGGGAGGTCTGGTCGGCTCCACAGACACTATCGTAGCGGGATTGTCCACGGGTATAACGGAAACCGCAGCGCTTGGAGGCGGGACTAGGACGCGTCTAGTCGCGGAGCCTGCGGGAGTTGCAGGCAAAGACGATGGCTGTGGTTCCATATACAGCGACGAGGCTTCTGATTCGGAATGCCATGAAGACGTTTGCAAAGAGGTGGTAGAATGGCCTCGAGCGGTAGCTGAAGGAGCTAGGTAGATAGGCTGGTCTTGTGTTATCGGTGGGCTTGATACGAGAGGGTGCTCTGCAAATGGAGCTGGGGAACTTCGATGCACAGGCGTATTGATGGCCGGTACGTCAAGTCTATGCGATTGTTCCTCGAAGTCGAATTCGGGAAGAGCTGTGCCAAGATCTTGCGGCATAGTTGCAAAGAACCCGTCCTCTGGCCGCTCTTCCAAGAGCCTCCCTTCATTGACAGCTTTAACAAGCCAGTCTACAATGACATCTCGGTAACTCAAAGCCTGCTGCTGAGAAACTCCCACATCTTCGAGATCGCGGAGGATCTGACTCCACGCTTCCCCGTCGTCTTCGTCGTTATCCGCTATGCCCCCAGATGTGAGCCTTCCAATGGAAGCGATGCTTTCTTCGCGATGGCCGCCTTTGTAGTCCTTCTCCAACCTCTCCAACGCTTCCAGTATAAGAACCTGGCTATCGTGTATCAAGGACGTGTAGAAGCTATTAAGCATCGACACGCTGGCGATAAGGCGCTCTCGTAGATTTCGCGAACGGTCGGGGTCGTACTTGAGGCGGTCCCATGCGCGCTTACTCTTCGTATCGAGCCCGTTGTAGTGCAAGACAAGCTTGTCTAACTCCTCGAGTACTTCGATGCATGGTTCGTACGCATCGATAAGCTGCTGTCGCTTGTTCTCGGGTATCTTGTCATACTTGTCTTGTATGTCCTCGAGTAGATTAGATAGCGTTCTAGCTTGCGACGTGAGAGTCTTGTATTCGCCCGAGCAGTCGCGACCTGTCTTAAGTTCAGCTTACTGAGAGCTACGAAGCGTGGGGCAAAGCGGACAGTTCTTGTATACCCTGCCAGCTAGCTCGCATAGCTTGAGAACATCTCCAATACTGATGCCGAAACTCATCCTCTTAGCTAGTGGAGACGTTGCACTGCCAAAATGGCGCGGCGCATCGCATCACCGGCAACCATTTCACGTGTAGCAAGGCGAATGTATACGGCTGGAGGCCTGATCGTGTGGCTTGGAGGGGGACTACTTGATTGGAAGTCGGGACGGGAAAGAGCTCAGCTCGCCCAAACGATGCGACAGCACCTGCAGGTGGGCAGGCCGCAGATAAGAAAACAAGGTGTATAGCTTCATTTCGTTTATGTTCATTTTGTCTCGTTCAGCGATTTGCATATAGTTATGGTATTGTATCGCATACTGCAGATGCTAGAGTATGGGTTCAAAGGACCCCTTGACGTCACCTGACGGGAGACACGTGCACTAGATCAAATGCGACTTAGTCCAAATTCTCACATCCAGATGTTGTGGTATCGTACAGTGGTCGCACAACATCGAAGTACAATACAGACGGCCTTATCGCGCAGCAAGAATCAACGCTATATTTGCTTTTACCTTAACCTCCTTCTCAAAACTATGATGCTCGCTCTCAAACATCGGAAAGCCGCATCACAGCTATGTCCATTGAGCTCCATAAACGTCTCAGGCGACTGGTGAATGACAGCTAATGACACACACATTGTTTACATTCATGTATCTGTTTTGTGGCGGAGACTATGCTCAATGATCGCTGTTAGAGAAGGGATAGTGGGTATAGACCAGACAACCGGCATAAAGCTATTGTACGTCTTCAAGCTCATACGTTGGTTCAAAGATGGTGCAGAACACAAGTGCTTTCATAAAATACCGCATTGTGAGACTGGTATATTGCTATCTGCGTCAAAATGTTCAGCCCAAGTTGAACTCGCTCGCCATACCCGCATGACGCATAAACTTCTCCTTCGCACGAACCGCCTTCCTCATCTTCGCCGCCTCGTCCGTATCCTGACCCTCCGGAAGATCCAGATCCACAACCGCCCTCTTCGACGCACCAGTATCAGCCTTGCGACTGGCAAGGTCCACCTTCGCACCACCGCGCACCCTGGCAGGTGTCTTGTCGTTGCGTCCAGCACCTGTTCGTTGTCCCGGAATTTTCATTCCAGATGGTCGCTCACGGAGAGCGAAGGCCTTGGCCAAATGACCTAGGTGAAGCGACTTGATGTCGAAGTATTGGCGTTCGTCAGCAACGTGAGTTGCGTACGCGCGAATGTGACTCTGGAAGGCTCTTCGGGCGGCTTCAAGGCGAGCGGGGGATGCTAGAGCCCAACGCTCAACCGCAAGCTGGAGGTCGGTGGCTTTGTCCATGTAGGCGTTCTTCTCCATTACTCCGCTTGTTACCAGGCCTCGGTTGAGGATATCGTCGGCGTCTTGACGTGAGATGTGGACTCCAGCTTCTGTGTCTTTCCTATCTGACTTGAGGATATCGACGTAGCCTTCTTCAGTTCCGGGCATCAAGAAAATGCAAGCCCGTCCGTCGCGACCTGCACGCGCGGTACGACCGATACGATGCAAATGGTCCTCCCGGGCGAAAGCAGGATCAAATTCGATGACTAGGTCGACGTTCGGAAGATCGAGACCACGAGACGCGACATCGGTAGCGATGAGGACGGAAGGGTACTTATTCTTCGTAAATTGAGCGAGTGTTGATGTTCGCACGGATTGTTGGAGTGAACCGTGGAGACGATATGCTGTTACTGTGTGCGTCTTTGCAGAGAGTACGGGTGACTCTGCACCCGTTACTGTGAGCTTGGTCGGGTCAGATTGCGCTATCGCTTTTGCTTTCTTTGGCTTCTTCTCTGTGCCTTCAACTGCCTCCTCGACCTCTTTCTCCTCTTCTTCTGTGTCTTCCTTCTTCTTCGTCTCGGTGATCCCTTCAATTTCGCTGGTGAGCATGTCAAAATGAAAGTCGACAGAGTCAGCACACGAGATGAAGACGATGGCCTTCATCACCGATCCTTTTCGTGCGAAAGCCCGCTTCAGATAGGCTATCAAAGATACTAATCTGAGCTTCGGTGCCACCACTGCGTATGACTGCTTCAATTGCGCTGGTGCAAAGAATGACTGATCGTCTTTTGCCTCGACCGTTTCTGCTCCCTTTTCTGATGGATCGGCTCGAATGTGTACTGCGTCTTTCAGACTTATCTGTCCAAGTCTCTCCACGTCCATTTTCATGGTCGCAGAACAGAGTACTGTTGTGCGCTTCTCCGGCAGCCCAGGTATTCTCGAATGCTCGTCTTTCTTTGCGCGCATTCGTAGATTCAGTGCGCCTACAATCTTCTGGATCTCCTGCTCAAACCCGAGCTCCATCAACCGATCGCCTTCGTCCAGAACAAGCCACCTGACATTGCTCACATCCAAAGCTTCTGTGTGCTCCAGGTGATCGACCAACCGACCCGGTGTCGCGACCAAGATGTTGATGCCCTTCCGTAATCGTGCCTTTTCAGACTTCTTCTTCTCACCACCAATGACGGTCGTAGCCACAAGCCAATGCGCGCAGCCTAAAATCTTCTCTAGTACGGTCGCAATTTGCTTGCTTAACTCGCGTGTTGGCGCCATGATGATGGCAAACAGACCCGAGTTTCTCTGTACATTGTCGTCGACTTTCCGCTTCCTCATGTTCGCGGACAGCTCCATAAGTCTTTGCACGATTGGTAGCAAGTATGCCAGCGTTTTTCCCGAACCAGTCTCGGCCTGTATGAACGCATCTGAGTCGTCTTTGACGAGTTGTGTTATCGCGGCCTTTTGAATCGCGGTAGGCGCCTTCAACCCCATCTTATTTAACAGGTGCGTCGCCAGCGTCGTAGACATGCCAAGAGATGTGAAGGTATCCAGCTCGCTGCTGAGTGGTGCGTTAGAAGGTTCAACGGACGCATCGTCTTCGCGGCGTTCGTTCGCTTCCGGCTTCGTCTTTGATGTGGGATTGTAGGTGAACAGCGAAGAAATGACCTGCTTTCCACCCTTTGGTGCATTATTCTGCTCGCTTGGTCTCTTCGCAGGATTCGGGTTCGGGTTCGATTGTGGTCTGAAATTGGCATCGTCTGTCTTTTCGGTCGTCCTTGGCCTAAAATCCCCGCTCACACGCGCTCGCTTTACGGGCCTGTCGCCAGCATCGGGAAACTCTGGACTCTTGGACACGCGTGCCGTCCTTGGGCCTAGCTCTATGCGGTTCACGTTTGTCGCATTATCAACCGTCTTCTTCGGTACAGTCTCGCCGTTTAGTCGTGCTGTAGCCTTTGTATGCCAGTTCTGGGCCGCCTTCTTCGCAGTGAGCCGGCTCTTCCAGTTGCCGCCCTTGAAGGTCGGTTTCGCTATTATGCCGCTGTCTGGTATGGAAAAGTTGAGGAGCATGCCATCGTCAGCCATCTTGTCCTATGTCGTCGCGTGTGGTCGTGAGTACGGCGGGGTGTAGATGCGAAAGAGTTCGAAATCTCGAACCTGGGATCTTTTTAGTGGGGCACTAGGCTTAGATGGGCTTTCCCCCCATGATGGGACCTTCAGCGCAGAAACGAGTCGTCTTGACCTTTCTCAACTTGATGACCATGGCTGCCCTCTCGCTGACTCCTTGCGCATCGTCCGCTTTCAAGTTGCGAGGGGACGCTTCTCGCATCCTCCCCATTTTTGCGCGATCCAACGGCTAAGAGAGGGCTCTGTCCGCGACACCTCCGCAACTCTCCGCAATGGCATCACTCCGTTTTGCTGCCGGTAAATGTGCTCCTCGATACAGGCCATTGAACCAAACAATTAACACTATGCAGTGCCGATAGTACGACGATGCCTCTCAAGAAGCTCTCCGCGTCCATTACAAGCTCATACAAGCCATGGCATCCGGTGCCTGGCTACGAGCCCATCACTGCGTAATACCTCGTCAGCAGCGCAGATGCAAATCTTCCGCGATGTCGCGCCGTTGCGCGACTACAGCCGACGTCTTCGCTCCGCCAATCGCACAGTTGGCCTTGTCCCAACCATGGGTGCCCTACACGAGGGCCATGTCTCGCTCATGCGACACGCAGCCGCTGAGAACACCGACGTCTTCGTCACCATCTACGTGAACCCTACACAGTTCGGACTGAACGAGGATCTCGCCTCATACCCGAAGACATGGGAAGCAGATATGCAGGTGTTGGAAAAATTGAACCAAGAGCTGGCAACCGCAAACCAGGGACGTGTAACAGCTGTGTTCGCACCAACCACAAAGACAATGTACCCTACACTGCCGCCCGATAGCAGTATACCGGGTGCAGGAAGCTTCATCGAGATGCGCCCGCTTGGCCAGCTTCTTGAGGGCGCGTCAAGACCTGTTTTCTTCCGCGGCGTAGCAACAGTCTGTATGAAGCTCTTCAACATCTGCGCCCCAGATCGCGTCTACTTCGGCCAGAAAGATGTCCAGCAAACCCGCGTCATAAAGCGGCTGATTCAAGACTTCCACTTGGACATGAATCTGCGCATTGTTCCTACCTCTAGGGAATCAGACGGACTTGCACTATCTTCGCGCAATGTGTATCTCGGTGCACGGCGTCGCAATGTTGGCATCGTTCTCAACCAAGCGCTTCGCAAAGCAGAGCTACAGTACAAAAATGGTATGAGGCTTCGGAACGACGTCCTCTGGCCTGCGTTCGACCACGGCGACATGACACTGCTCGAGCAAGAGCAGATGGAACCCAGCAAACGCGCCAAGTTTGAGGTCGATTACATTAGTCTTGCAGACCCTGACACCATGGAGGAGATTGATCAAATCGACGATTCGAAAGGTGCCATTCTCAGTGGTGCGGTAAAAATGCTGCCGGTCGAAGAACCGCAAGACGGTGAGGATTTAGGTCAGCTGGATGCTGAAGGTCGTCAGGTACCTGTGCGCTTGATTGACAACATAGTTTTGGACCCAATGAGATAACCAAATCTCATGTATACAGCTGGTTATGAATGAGAAGGGATGCATCACATTCAGGGGTGCGAGTATCTGATGTAATTGTAAATGCACTGCACTGCCTGTGTATCCATCGGATGCTACAATAGCACCGGACTGTTCCTGAACCGATCTGTTCTCGTCATACATCTTGTCATGACATGTTCGTATAGTCCCCTTGCATCTCGGTTTTGCTGGGACTTTCTGATCACAAGAACTGTTGCTCCCTCTTATTACTACAAAGCGAATACTATTGGAGACCCAGACTGCAACCTTCCGGCACACGATGCCCCTTTGCGGGGGCGACTTCACGCACTCGTAACTGATAACAAGCGATGTCTCAACGCATAGTCACTCCATACTTTGCCTCTTCTAGTTCATTTCCAGATTTACCTTAGTTGCCGGCCTCGTCAATCCGTATCTGCATGATATCATGGAGGCTACAGAGAGAGGCGGTGGAGGAACAAGAGAGGAAGATGGTAGTGGAGTTGTAGGCAGTTTACTTGAGGTGCGTTATGCCAACGCTTTGCTTCTATGAACACATGGGATATACGTAAGATGCAGGATACATTCACAAATCGAGCAAAGACCAAGCATGCGGAGTAGCGGACGGAGAACTGAAACGCAGGCTTTCAACCTTCTTCTCACTTGTTATGCAACGGGTGTATCACGTCAGGATGTAAGAATATAAGGCGTGGTTAAATAAGCATATTTCTAAGAAACGTCGTGGTAAACGATTATTGCGGTAGCCGTTCTTCTGAACTCCACAGAGGAATCAGAGTATACCTACGCAGTCAACTCCACATCAACGAGTACCCAAGCTGTCACGCGCGTACTCTCCGCTGTCTGACCCGACATGGTGAGATGTGATGGGAGCGTTGCCTTGAACATGTCCACAGGTTGGATTCGCTTGCCCGTGTGTTTAGTTATGGGTTGTTGTTTCTTGTAGATTGCTATTAAGATGAAGAAGGACTTCATTCGCGGTTCGGAATAAAATGTACACGGAACGTGACATTGTGAGTGGCTTTGAAGAGACGAGGCCTCCAAGCATAGGTCGGCCCGTGAAAACGAACTGCAAGCCGTCTTCAGCTGCTCCAGAAGGTCAGTACACCGAACTCATCAGCACAAACCTGTTCTTCGACACGTCTGTTTAAGCTTTCGGTCGTTCCCCTACTTCGAATGCTCACTTTACCAAGAACCGCTTCATCTCCGTGACTGCAGTCTGCAAGCCATTGTAATCCTTCATCTTCGCCTCTACCCGTCCGCCCGTCTACCACCAACATAATCTCATCATAGATATCTTACGCACAGCATCATCGAAGCCGTAGACCCCAGCGGCCCGCATATCCACAAGCAAGCCTGCTCCTCCACCACCAACATCTCTTTAAGCGCCGGCAATGCTAATCAAAGATCGTCCCTGCATGCTTCCATCCTCTTTCCAGAAGGTAGCTGGAAGAGAGAATGCTAATTTTGGTGACGGGTGGCTTGACGTGGTTGTCGTATAGCTGTCCGATTGGTGGATAAAAGGCTTTGTGGCGTTCCCGAGTACCGGTGGGAGATTTCAGAGTGATAGGCGGAAGTGAGAGGCTTGATACATGTTTAAGAGATGCTCCGGCGGTTTTCAGCTATGTGGAAATACATCTTCAACATCGGAGATGACATGCGAGATGTGGAGATAATGGTGTGGCAAGTGGGCTGAAAATATCAGTTGAGGATTGCGGATGGAGTGTGAGCATGACGGGAATTCTGGGAAGATGTTTCGACGGAGAAGAGTAGGGAAACTTCGGATAGAAAACAGAGGAGAAGAGATACTCAGAAAGACACAAAAACAACAAGACGGCCTCGGAAACAGACGGTGTGCTCGATCGATGAGTTACGATGCTCCCCCAGCACGGCGCATGTTCCAGATACCAACGCAGGTGCAAAGTCATGTTTCCTGATAAGAAGTATGAATACAAGCAACAAGCGTGTGGAAATGATGCGACGCTTGCGGCTGATTTATTGGAACCGTTTCATCATCGTCATGGCACGTACGTAGTGACCGACTGGGCACTTCACCCTTCATAGACATGTCGGGGGCTAAGATTGTCTAGTCAACCACACGAAACAGAGTGTAGGGTTGAAGAATTTACAGAGACTTTGAAGAACGAGGTTGGAGATACGATGAAGAAAGCGCACATGAAGTGGCCGTAAGGTTAGTGGCACGGTAACGTCATCTTCAAGATCGAGCAGAGCCCAAGCTCCAAACTTCATCGTTGCGCTTATGTCGCGTCTTTAATTTACTCGTCTCAGGAATAATGCAAAATCAATGCGTCAGTTTTCGCCAAACATGCTACAGTAACCTCTCAACATACTGATATGTCACCAGACGCTGTCTGAGGCTTCCAAATGCTTACTATTCGGTCCGAGATCCAGTGAAAACCCTCACCTGGATCACCTTCAAATTATTCTGCATACTTACAGTTACGCGACCATATTACGAACCTGATGGCTACTAGTGAGCTCGCTGCTCTGATAGTGCTATAGCTGCGGCCTCACGTATACCTCTATATTTCATCTTTTAAGATCCCCACAAGATGCGTTACGTTCTTCATAAACTGATTCAAGTCTAGTGTTTCTACGCCCTGACGCTGCCCCGTACAGAAAGACGCGCGGGATTACAATATAGTTTGAGCACATGTAGCCGGACGAAGGATCAACCCTAAAGGTCTTTCGCAGCTGCACGACCGATGTTTAGATATTGGCATGTTTGTGCTTCGCATATAGCGATCCGCTCTGAGCCAGGATCCACACCCTGTACGACCATGCTTCTCCGCATTCCGCTTCGTCGCCGCAGGCAGCCTCCTCTTGGAAGACCACGGCTAAGGCTCTGAAGCTTACCCCTTTCAAGCTTCAAACAATGATGAGGCGAGAACACTGCAATGGGAGGTAACTTTGAGTTGCTGTCCTATGTAGTAGTCGTAAAGACTTAGCTTACACCTCGGACCAAATGACACTCTGCTGTGTGGGGTTGCGGACCACGTGGATCCATCGAGGCTGTTTGGTTTTCGTGAATCATTTCAACCACGATATCGCACCCTAGCAAACCTGGGGAATATTACCGGTAACCCTGCAGTTTTCGCATACCCCACATCTTAAGTACAAGGTCAAGGCCGCAAATGGCATGCTTAACAATTCTGCACCATGGCGATACCAAGATCCAAGAAAAAGCATAGTTTCGGAAGGCTTCTCGAAGGCCTTAATTACTCGTGGAGGCCAGGGCCGGTGGTCCACGAACCTGTTCATCTATTACAGACTAATCAAGGGTGCCTGGTATGACCTTACAGGTAGCTATTGGTAGCTATAGGTGTCTGTAGGGTACCTCGCTATATCGACAATTCTCTGTTATAGCATCGTCCTACCGACTATATGTGCGCGCCGTACATCGATCTGTCTTCCCCTGGGCGTGACGCAGAGGCTGACTCTTGTGTCTGACGCAATTGTGTTAGCACGATCGCTTATGGCATTCCGCTCACTGCTCGTCGGGCGGATAGGCACCCGATACTGCTAGGGTCACGTCCTGCATTCAAAGTATGATCTTGAGATGTCATTTTTGACCTTCCCATCGTTGACTTCTACCCAAAGCTTCTCGAGATGACAACTCGGGAGCAGAATGACAATAAGAGCGACTTGAGTAACGACGACAAGTTCCATCGAGGGGACGCGCGAAGCGAAGTCTACAAAGTTGCGTAGGTATACGCGACGCTTGCATCGCGATCCCGCACATCTACAGTAGCCCGAGTCTAGTCAAGCATGGTCGGCCGAAAGTCTAGATGTAGCTCCCGATACCGAAAGGTTCAGGCCAAAGCCATGCAACCATTATCAACCCAATTATTGTCTGTAGAGGACCCGATTGGCCACAAAAAGAGTTTCGTCAATAAAGGACATCACTGGCGTCTCCTCTGCACTAGTGACAGCTGTCAACTGTCCAGTATCTCGGAAAGGCGAGATTTCTGCAGGTGCTAGGGCCGCGCCGCTATTGTCCTTCATGAATTTACGAACAGGTAGTCTCGAGCTGCCTGCGCGCGCTCGCTTGACCCGAAGTGGCTCTCAGAGCCTGCCAGCGCAGCCTTGGTGGCCACTTTCGGAACCAGACTCCAGCACCCCATGTGCTAGTGAAGTAGTTGCTTGATCTGGCTTTACTGCTTTGGTATGCTAGACTGCGTTGGAAGTTTAACCAACTAAGACATCGAGCAACGACTTCGGAGTGCTCTGAGCTCAAACCGACAATTACTACCTAGGGACAAGGAGGCTAGTAGCGCACCAGTGATGCCGAACGTAACGACGAATGGATTCTTGCATCTTGACAAAGGTTATAGATCCTTCGAAAAGGAAGCGTCCGCGGCGTAAGGCTGACATGTGAAGATCAGTAACCTTACAAAGGGGTCAGGATGTGCCTTACTTCTCGTCAAAGTTCGTCGCCGCCGTTATGATACTCTTCTTACGGCATGCTGCGTGTAAGCAGCCTTCCTCGGGACGACCCTCTACACAGCTAAGGATAGTCAACGCCCTCATCGGTCAACTGCGACTCTGACATCGCTTGCCTCAAAGTTACGCCACTGTAGGGTCTAGGATTGACTCTGCTCGACCTAGCACAGCACCAATATCACAGGTGTGGTATGCATATGTGGCTGACTCCTCTACCAAGACTGTTCGACCCGTTATCAGGCTAAATGCTGACAGCGGGTCAAAATGGTCAAATATCCACTTTTCCTATCCCTGTTGTTACCGTAAACATCATCCCTGTCTGCTGATTACCGAGATCTAGCAAATGACAGACGAGCACGCAAGCATCGAGGAATACTTGAGGGTACAACCGAGCTGCAACCAGTGAAGGGGTACCCATGTGCCCGAACAACTAACCCCTACCTACCACGTTCCCCACATCCTGAACTGTCGATCGTGTAGGTCGCTTCTACTTGTGGTGAGCCGTGGAAGCGCTCTATGTTGCCGTCGCGTGCATCTCGTACTCCATTGCCTGCTACGATCTTAGCCACCATCGCATGTTGTCTCTTTCTGGCCATGGTCGACGGAGCTCAGCAGTCTCTCTGAGCCAAAGTAGCACGGATTCGGCGCATCACATGCAAGCCTCACGCCAGCCGCACGCCATCTGACTGATCCAGAGCGTACATGTCTAAACAACCTCAGGTTGACGTCTGGGCAGCCGACATCGCCAATGAACAGACGCCAAGAACAGGTTACGATGTCACTAAGAGCCATAGCAGTCTCTAGGTCGTACAAGCTATCTGACACCAAGAAAAACCGGTTACAGTAGCCTGCCTGCCGCAACGGCTGGCGACGATCTGTCAGAGAATGACCCGTTCTTTCATAGCAGGCCGCAATTCCGGATCGTGGCTGACTCTTTGAACACCGAGCAGCCAGTGATTCTTTGTCTGCTCACCGCATTCCGGACTTTTGGGACCCACGTTGATTGTCTAACGTCACCACACGGTAGACGTATGGCCCGTAAAGCGCGTACCACGCGCTTTGACACTGTCTCACTATTCTCCGCATGCGAACTCATACGGCAGTGCACAGTGCTGCGTGTGGGGTCTTTTTGCCCTTTGTAGGCCTTTTCCTTTGTTTTCATCTAAAGAGATGAGCCCCTCAATATGTCGAAGCTTCCAAAGAAGCCCTAAAATGTGGAGAAGCATGTTGAGAGAGTGGCGTTCGCCCGCGACACATGGTGCAGACGTGGGGATGGGATGGCTAGATTGATCCGGTATTGCACGCAGCACTACCGTGAAGGACTGCAGTGTCACCATGATTTGTCTCCTCATCCTGGGTTTTCCATTCCCTTTGTACTGGGTCATGCACAGATGTAGCGGAGAGTAGGGAGAGACTCCGGCTGAGGTGTGCCAGTGATGAAGGGGCTTGCAGCTTGCGTGTCGTATGACTCTTCGTGCGAATTTGTAAAGTTGAGGGCATTCACAACTTCTTAATAGCGGTACTAAGACGACTTATACACTGTTGTTCACACCACCAAAGCTTTAGTGTACTTGCGGCAATGGATCATGAACGCATAATCTATCGTTTTCAATATGCACCTTGCGCTGCAAAATTTCATCGTTACCCGCAAGACGGATTGGCTCGCGAGTCCATGACAAGCGGTTAACTGTACTCTACTAACGTAGGTTGCTTCAAGCATCTGTGCGTCTCTTCGTAGTCGCTCAAGCTCTACAAGAAATGTCCTGGTCGCATGCAAGGGCTCAAGCAGCAGGGCTCTTCGGGAGGAGCGGATGGTCGCTGACCCGTAAAGTCCCAGGCTCCCTAGACGGTGTTGGCCAACAGTGCCGCACCCCCAACGTTCAACAGATCTGGGGTGCATAGCAGGGTAATACTCCTTGCATTTCCTCATATAGCGCCGGTAGGTGGTCTCCGTACCCTATGTTTCAGTGACATTCATCTACGATGGAAAACAGTCGCTCCTGCCCAATCGCGTCACTATCCTCAAGAGTCTCGCGCTGCAACGATCCTTAGCGATGTTGTCGTGTGCGTTGCATCTGGCGAAATTTCCGTCTCCTCGCTCTACCCAGTACACTTGGAGTTTCGAAAGTGCATACAGCACGTTCTATACTCCTGGTTCAGACATGATCTGTTGCCGGAGATTATCGAAATCTCGCCGGGTAGGGTGTTGGACCGGGAAGCCGAACTCTGGTATGCTAAGTTGAGAAAGGGTCACAGGTCGAGTATTTGGTAACGGAAAGGGTCACAGTGCATCAGGTGTCCAAGTACCAGCGTCGCTTAGTACGTACAACTCATGCTTTCTCGCACGACTTTCTGTCACGTCCTTGACCTGAGCAGAATCATTTGTACGTTTCCATGATATGCTTGGCTTGATGGCTGGGTTGCTCAGATCTACATGCTGCGATGAAGTGCTATCATTCAAGGCTCTTATCCCGATCAATCGCTACACCGCCATGGCAGGCATCGCATCTCACTTTAACTGGCCAACGGATTGTGCGGCACGGCCGTCAGCACAACACATGCCAGACACGCGCGACCCACCTAACGGTTTGATCATTCCGCCTCAAATACAGAGCTATGTGTTGTATTCTGAGGTAGCAGTTGCTCTCTGGTCCTTGGTTCAGTCGAAGATTTAACGAAGGAAGCTTGGGGCTCGCTAACCGCAGGGGTGTACTCTTGAAACATCAACCCGGGCTATAGTACCTTGAAGCAATGAGCTAGATAGGTGGCTGTCCGCAGGGCGTGACTATAGCGAGCGATCATGGCAGCAATATTAACGAGTCGTTGGCACGGTACAGCGCCTTGCTCTTTACTTTGATAGGATCTGATGTCGTGTAGCTTTGCTCAACTTGTACGCACTAAATAGCAAATTGAGTTCGTAAATAGTCAATTACTTAGGATTGTTCGGTGTGTGTGTGCACGCGAGGTGGGACGAATCGCATTCGCATCCAACTACTGACTCATCCACTATTCTCCACTGCGTTCTAGAAGCGAAGCCAGGAGACGAAGGGACCTTCCGAAGGTCTACAAGAGGCTAACAGCATAGAATCCCGGAGTAGCTAGACCCGAGCCAACGAAACAAAGATACACGGAGGACTTTGCGCTTTTCGAGATATGACGTGATACATGTGAAGAAAATTGTGGAACAGGATGGCGTGCATAAGGTTTAGTACGAGAACGCCCATCGCAACCATCGTGCCGCAAGTCCGAACACCAATATCTCATGGGACGAACCCATTATGTTATAACACCAAAAACCAGTATACATGAGACCATACACCACACTAATCGTGAGCGTCCAACCTCAATGAAGCTAAGTCGAAGTCATGTAGCAAATGACCCGTGCGCCGGAGGAAAGGAAATGAAAACGGACGAGGCCAAGAACAGCGCGATGTCAGGGTATCGGGTAATGGATGCTAGGAACGCACAAAAATGAGCAAAGTGGCAGGCCAGGCTGCCTTCAAACAAAGAGCGTGTCTCGGCCGAGTGAGAAAAACTCTAACCGCCAAACGGTAAGGTGAAAGGGCGTGTATTGCTATGTTGTCGCGAAATGCGGTGTTATGATTCCGGACGACAGGGGTCGATGACGGGAAGGGATTGGCGAAGCGAAGCGAAGCTCAAACGCGAGTTAGAGTGCGAGTCCGGTGCCGTCGCCGCTCCAGCGGTAGAGGCTCAACATCTCGCGCCGACGCTGCTGCGCAAGTTCCGCATGTTCATCCATGCCGCGACCGCGCACTTGCTGCAGAGCAGAGCGCATGACTTTACGGAAATTTCGCTGTAGAATGCTTGTTAGCCCGGCTCCAGATCCTTGGCATTATGCTGTCGTGCTGGGGCGACAAAGGTTGATTGCAGGATGCAAGAATGACGAATAATTCGAGACACTTACTTGGTATTCGGTATTGAGGGTGACGATGCATGCTTCATGCGCACGTACGATAACTTCGCATGCTCGCACGATGTTTGGGCTTGCCTCTCCTTGCAGTTTGTCGGCTATCAGAAGCAGCAGAAAGCTTCCCTGCAGAAGGTAGATGCCGAAAAAGAACGGCATGAAGCTCAGATCCGGATCATATTCCAGTATTTCGTTCAACGCTTCGGCGGCTGATACTGCATGGCCAGTGGCATCGACGAAACTTTGCGAGGATATCCAGAGGTCGTTGTCATCAAGGAGCGAGATGGGATCCCATTTACCATTAAGCAAGATGTGAAGCGTGTGCATAAGATGTGTACCGTAGGCCTCCACGATCTTAGCATGCATCAGTGACTCTTGCGCTCTGGACATGGTAGAGTTGACGGATCGGCCAGATGGTGTGCCAGGATGCGCTGGCTCATGTTCCGCGTTGGCTTCGTTCACTGCGCGATTTCGTAGCTCTTGTAGTGAATGTCCGTAAACCACAAGCTGCTGGCTGATCTCAAGCGCGTGGTGATCCCAGTCGGTCTTCGTTCCAAAGCGGGGATGGTTGCGAGCATGGTATAAGTCGGTAATTTCCCCAAGGATGGTCATCAAAGGAAGGAAAAATCCGAAAATGGAGTGTCCGGTGCACTCAAAGGCAGGCCCTCGTCTGCGAAATTTGGAATCTGCAAACGATTGAGCGGAGTCCTCGAAGAATTCGCCAGATTGCCATACGTTATCGTCAAGTGGCTGCAGAAGGCCCGAACATTCGACGTCTAATAAAGACAAAGGTCTGTTGTAGCATAGCGCTAGGTGGCTGTTGAGCGATCAGTGTATGTTGACTGGTAGATTTGGTGTATGCGCAAAAATGTTGGCAGGAGTCGAGCAATGTCTCTTTGCGGGTGCCACGGGTGACAAAGGTCGGATGGCTTACCGATCAACAGTGAACAGCAGCCACCATATACGTCTGCGCTCTTCTCTTTGCTCCTCTGTAAAGTCCCCGGGGGTGTGTTGACTGGTCGGGTACCCTGCGCCCATGTGTTCCGCGTCGAGGTCTCCCGATGCATCTTCGCTGTTTGGCTCGGGAGGTGGTGTGACCGGCACTTCCTTGCCCAGTTTAAGTTCCCTGGCCAGTGACCAAGCCGCGTTCCACCAGCGCAGTGATGCAGCCTTGTATTCGCTGGCCGAAATGACTATGGCCAAGTGCATATAAGTCGCTACATCATCAAGACCCCCTGGTGCTCCCGCTAATTATCGCCCTGTTAGTTGGAGGAAAGTTCAGATCTGGAAGTGTATGCGCGACTTACGTATACCAATATCAGAGTCCTGTGCAGGCATACCGAAGCCACCCATGGTGACACCGTTGACCACACCACTACCGTTAAATGCCGTGGGGCTAGCGTCGGGACCACCCGGTGTTTGATGCACAAGAGGCTTCAAAAGACTGATGGCAAGATTGATAAGCTTCTCCGATAACTGGCTTCGCGCAGATGGAGATGAAGATAAGTATGGGGACTCGCTTGTCAAGCAGCCAATCCACAGCATACTTGCTAGCAGTGCTGGACTGCACACACGGGGGCTGTTGGATCGGAGAAAAGATCGTTTTCGGAAGACGTAGCCTAGTACGTAAGGGGAGACTGGTTGCATGAAGGCGGTTGATGAACTCTGGAAGTAGAGCTCAAGTAAGTCGCAGGCTAATGAGATCGGCATGACGTTTGCGAGATGTGGTACTAACGGCTGCAAAACAGGGTATCTCAATTGCTGAGAAGGGTTTTGATGTTGTGCGCCCGAGTACATCGTTGCGGAAGGTGAAGGTAGCATCCAACCTGGAGATCCATCAACTGGGGACTGAGCCATGTAACCCATATTGGATGCCTCTTCAGGCATCCTGAAGGTATTCGTTGGTGCTTGTGTGTGCGCGCTTTGCGGGCTCATCATGCTGTAGGGGCTGTCAGAATATTCGATTCCATGACCATGAGAAGGTAAGACAGGATGCATTCCGGGCTGCATCATTTGGAGTGGTGACTGGTAGCTAAGGTTCCGGTGATACTCCTCCATAGACGTGTACTCAGGCATCGGATTGTGCATGGGCAGACCTTCAGTCTGGATCCGGGGCGGTTGCATAGGATGTATAGATTGCATGCTCTCGGTCATATGATGATGCATCTCGGCTTCTGGCAAACCGTCAATTGCGCCCATGCTCATCGTCCTGTTCTGGTACATTGGCGCGGTATCCATCTCGGGCCTTGTTGTCGCGATACTGGCCGATCGACCGGACAGCTCTGGAAGAGATCTTTGACCTTCAGGAAGTTTAGGACTACTACCGTGGATAGACTCAGCAGCTTTATCCGAGGATTGTGAGGTGCTGGAGTCCTCAGATTTGGGCGCGCCAGTCCCCGCTGCGGCGGTAGCAGCTTGCTGCTGAGCAAGATCCTTCCGCGATGCTTTTCCGCGTTTCTTGCGCTCACGGATGTACTCGCAAGTCAATCCAAATTCTGACACTACGTTAGCTAAGCTGTCAGATGTGGTAGCACCTGGGTGATGAAAAGTGGGCGGCAGCTTTAAGCCCCGTAGCTAAGAGCCTCTAGCAGACGCTACAAAAGCGGCTTTTGGCCATCTAACTAGATGGTTCTCATCTCGGTTCAATCACCGCCGAGCTTTTCGTCCTCAGTCGAAACGTACCTATACAGTGCGCGCACTGCTCAGGTCGTTAGCATGCTGATTCACGAGGCGCAAGTCTGCGAAAGGACTTACAGATTGTCTACCATCGCACTTGGTTCGTAACTGGTTACACTGATCACAAGCCCGACTGATCCTGCGTCGTACTGGTCCAGACGTTGAGTTACCTCGTCCTGATCGTTCGTGGAGCATCTCTCGCTGGTGTCGAGGCGCTATAGGACCGCTGGCGTACGGCAACCGATGAGGCTTGACGATAGCTTTCCCGTTGGGTAATACATGCCGGTTCTGGTGAAATTGTAGAGCTGTGTATTGTGATGTATGCGCGAGGGTGTCGAGTGGTGATTGTCCCATATGCTGGGCGGCGAGATGATGATGTTGATGTTCGACCATGTTCGGCGCGGGGAGATGGCTGAATGCCGAGGGGTATTGATGGAGATTCGTGGAAAGCATAACTGCGTTCTAGCGTCCGTCTCCACCACAATTCCACCACTCGAGGGCAGATCTTGGGGTGTCAATAACGGGAGGAGCAACAATGCAGTCGGAGTTGAGATTGCCCAAGGGGTGGCGAAGGGCGAAGAACTGGCAACGAGGCCGAGAGGTGTCAGCACAGGGCTGGATTCCAAGGTTATGTCGTCGAAGGACGTCAAAAAAGATATGCAGGTCAGTTGTCCAAACGCTGTCTTTTGACCACTGCTGTGCGCCTAGGGTACCATATAGCACTCGGCCGTTACTGTCTCCGCCTTAACGCTGAATCTTAGTGGACGCAGTGGGGTATAATACAGAACTGTCCAGTGCCTGGGGGTGCAGGGTGAGAATACCGAATCGGCATGGACAGGCAGGTCCTTTCTCCGGGACCAGCTGCATCGCGCGTCAGAGACATCTCTGGCCCCATGCTGCAAACGAGATGGGCAGCAGGGCACGCATGTTCGCGCGTGCGTGCGTCCAGGAGTTTGAGATGGTCAACTCGCCTTCCGCTCTCCCATCTCCACTTTGAGCAATTCACCCCTGCACGACCAGGGTCTTGCTGCACACCAACATTCCACGTTGAGCACAATCCAGAAAATCCGCTGGATCATCGTTGCCGCGGACTTGAACGGATACATCCTAGGATCCTCGCCGCAGGTTAGACTCGCAATCAAAAACCATATTGGTTGATCGGTGCCATCCCGACCCTATATGCAGCGTTTTAAGAAAGGCGGCGTACCGATGCCGGCTCAACAAGTACCTTGGGGTACCCTGCCCGAGCTCAGGACCCACCCACTACCACCCCTTCGCCCGTTCCCCGTTGCTGAGCGATCAGAACAAGGTGCCACGTTGTGATTGGCGACCGCAGCCCGTGCTGCAGTGCGTCTGTTAGCAGACGAGCCGCTGACAACACGGGACCTGGCAGTCTCCGCCATCGCCCAGACTGTCTTCGACGCGACCACCACGGGACAGCCGTTTTTTTAGTCGCAGCCCGAATACGCCTCCCCTGGCTCGCGATGCACCCTGACAGCCAGCGCTACCCGCCATGCTGCCGGTCATCTGCACCCCAGCGAACAATCCGCCGTATGTTGCAGCCTGCGCTGATCGCTTACATCCCTTTCACGTAAAAACGTATATCAGGATACATAAACCATGCTAAGTAAGAGCATGAGGAGGGACATTGGACCCTTCGAACTATCCTCTTTCTCGCTCCGTTTCTCAAAGCGAACGAGCATAAAAAGGAACATTGCCGATGCAACTCGCTTGCGCTGACGCTGGAGACCGAGACGATCTTCGCGTGACAGTCTATTCTCATATCCACTTCGGTAATGCATACTATGTACTCTTCCATAACCACGGGCGAGCCAGATTCGCCACCTGCAGTGACAGATGTATGTATGCCAAGATAAAGAACGAATTGACCTGGTGTGCACAAATTCTTGTCTATAACACGTTGTGTTATGATATCGAGTGCGGTAATACCTGGCCTGCATAACGGTTATTCGAAGCGAGTGGCGCCAGTGATGCTAGGAACTCACGCTATGCGCCCATCTTCTCTACGGTGCGGCCTGCTCCGCCCAAGTCGTTAGAGTGGACATCCACAGGTTGGTAAAGAAGGCGTTCGCTACAGCAAGGCTGAGTCGAAAGTGACTAGCTCCTTGAATAGCTGCCTGTAGGATGCCTTGTGGTTCAATGTCTAGCTGGCAGATCTCCACAATTGACACTGGGCGACAACGCAGCGGAGCCAGCGGATCGCTCCGCATGTCGACTGTTGGCTGCTATCCATGGTGGCTTAAAAGCGCTTTATCGACGACTCAGCCTGCATTTACGGCAGCAATGTTCCACACTTAGTAATGTAAGTGCAGAGTTGCAGCCCCAGAATACGAGAAGTATCTCAGTACAGATCAATATCGATTGGAATTATCGTTGATAGATCGAAACTGGACCTCGCGGCTTCAAATATAGGAGTAGAACTGTATGAGTGCATTTTTACTGTGCTCAATGTCTTCTTCGTTACGAGACAGATACTCCACGAGTCTTGGCGAGCAAAGGAAGTTGGTAAGGACAACTCAAGCGTTGTGTCAAAGCTGTCACTCAGACGGTCGCCTTGTAGTATTATAGGCCAAGGTATGATAACAGACTCCGGGGTTTTAGCAGAACGAGGGTCCAGAAGCCCGGGCTACGCCGATTCAAATACGGCTGCAAATTTCCGCAATATTAATAGCAGTAACATGACCAGTCTAGATCATCTACAGTCTGGTGAGCTCTTCGCGTAATGTAGATGGTGGGCAACGTGTCTTATCAGGAGCCAATATGGGTGTTGCGTATTCCTCTGGTTCAAGGAACTCAACGAAGAAGCCGTTATTGGGCCATTACGAAGGCTTATGTGCAACCGTTTCTGATCATCTCACTGTTTTTGTATAGTAATTTTCTGGCCATGACGACTTATTGGTGACCATGAGGCGAGTAGAAAGACGTAGCAGTGATACGAACGCTTCAGGATATTCGAGATGCATTCTGAAGTTAGAGCGCGTTGGATGCCTTGGCTCGCGTCTGTGTCAATAGTAGTCTGTAGCACGGTTGTATACTGAGATGCAGGCTGCTGGCTAGATATAGACTGCCTCACGGTTACTGTGAGGCCATGTAAAGACCACTGCTTCGAATCGTGATATCGTTACTGCCGCTTAGTTGTTCAACATGGCGGGGTGAGACTAATGGCTATCCTGATGACAACCTAGAAGTGAGTCGACGAAGTCGAGACTTTCACGCGAATGCCCGACCCCCTCATCATAGCAGCGGATCATTAATAGTGAAGAGTTTCTGGACGAGGTATGTAAGCTGGTAAGCTAGTATAAAGCAGTACAGGAGTTTGTCAAGTTCTCCACTGCAATGACATATGCCCTGGGACCGAGAAACTAGACCACACTCTGCAAGAGGTTCCTCAAGCCTATCATGAGTGCCTTGACTCTTCTGGGCTGTCATCCACCTGCATTCTGGAACCAAAAGGGTGAATACGCAAGGCACCACGGCTCCCCAGCTCCGACCTGGGCTGGGTTTGGTGACCTCCAGATATTGCGCACGCAGCTTCTGACGCCGCCGCCGCATGCACCGCGTGGACTTTATTGATGAGCGCAAGCGAGGGCCGGTCATGCCGCCAAGCTATGCGCCGTTAGTAGGGCCATGTACCACCGGTGATCTTGTGCAATACATGCTGACGCTCAAGGTCTGGTCTGAACTCCCCATCGCTGCCTTCCACTGGCCGAGAGCTGAAATGTTCATGAAGCTTCCACGGACATGGGGCACCAAAGTGAACGTTGTACAGCTTGCATGAGTGAGCGCAGTAAAATTTGTCAACCGAACGTGATCTCTTCAGAAGGCCGCGTGATAGCTGAGTGACTTTCTATCCAAGGCCATCTGCCCCTCCGCAGATTTGACGCCACAAAGCGATAGGAGTAGATATAGTTAGTGACGATGAGCGGGAAAGGTCCACGAAGTGGCATCCTTATTCCCTGGGAAGAGCCATACGATTCTCTTTCTTACGTTTCGCTCGGGACACTGCCTGGTGGGCGCGGCACCAGCTCTATGGATGCTGTCTCAGTGAGGAGGGTAGCATCGGTACGCCTGCCTGATTGTTATGGTTGGCCTCTGAACACTGCGCATGTGGGTCCCGTATGATCTGGCTGTGTCGACGAATCGGCGACGCCGTGCCTTGCTCGCCATCCTGTTCACAGATGAAGGGTACGTTGATCGCTGAATATCATTAGACTGTGGTGGGCGGCTCGCGGCGCGGGCTGATCGTTCTCGTACATAATGGCAGCATGTCAGTGAGGCAATCAGAAAAGGCCCGAATCTGCGCTATCAGCAATCCAGCATCTCGACTCCAGCTGCGATTGTCTCCGAGTAAATGAGAAAAGACAGCCACGTGTGCTTGTAAATTACCAGGTTTGCGGGGGGTAGTACCGGCATGTTGATGCTGGCGGCTTACCAGAAAATGGAGTAATATCAGTTGGCAATTCTTCTGTGGAGCTTGCACGATGAGCGCGTCTCGTTACATGTCAACGCAATGCGTCGTCTTGATAACAATTTTCAGAGAGCGCCATGATGTTTATCGATAGCAGACATTGGAGTCCGTTTTTCGGCGTAAGCTGTGAATGTCCTCCACTGTGGTGGGACGTGCACAAGCTAGTGCTAGCCTGTCATACGTCATCTCCGATGTTACTGCGGGCAAAGCCTCAACTCAAAATTAACTGCTCGCAAGACGCCACTGAATTAACACTGTCGTCATTGCTCACAGTACGTCTCAATCTCTATTTATCCAAATAAATCACGAACCAAACACGCGTCATCAACATGTCGCTAGAGAAGATCACAACCATCTCTCCCATTACGAATAAGCCAGTTCTCACACGCAATGGCCTCTCAGATGCAGATCTCCAATCTTTACCTGAGACAGCCGTAGCTGCGTTCGAGTCCTATCGACGCACATCCCTCGCCGAAAGGCAGGAGATTGTCAAGAAAGCTCTCAAGCTACTTAATGACCGCCAGGATGTGTTGGGCAAGGAAATCACTGAGCAGATGGGCCGCCCCATTGCGTATACCGCCAAGGAAGTCACTACTGCGGTCATGCGCGGCGAGTATCTACTCAAGATCAGTGAAGATACGCTCAAAGACACCCCAGGCGAGGCGGAGAAAGGCTTTAAGCGCTACATCAAGAAAGTCCCACTTGGGCCCGTGTTGATACTGTTTCCATGGAATGTGCGTGTGGCCACAGGCTATATTTGCTCCCCACGTGCTGACTTTACCTGCAGTACCCGTATCTAACCCTCATCAACTCGCTGGTGCCTGCCCTACTTGCTGGTAACTCGGTCATCCTGAAGCCTTCCCCACAAACGCCTACCAGTGCCGAGCAGATCCAGCAGATCTTCAAAGAGGCCGGCTTGCTAGACGGTGTGCTTCAAATCTTTCACAGTGGATCCATTACCCAGATCGAGACGATCGCGCGCTCGCCCAAGATTCAGCTGGTCTGCTTTACTGGTTCAGTAGCCAATGGCCTTGCAGTCCAGCAGGCTGCAAATGACCGTGTGCCACTTCGAGTAGGTCTCGAACTTGGAGGCAAGGATCCTGCATATGTACGTTCCGACGTTGACGTCAAGTGGGCCGCGGAAGAGCTCGTGGATGGTGCCGTCTTCAATTCAGGTCAGAGTTGCTGCAGTGTCGAGAGGGTATATGTGGACGAGAAGATTCATGACGAATTCGTATCAGCGCTCCAGAACGTACTCAGTGGGTACAAACTCGGCGATCCATTCGACAAGAGCACGCATATTGGCCCCGTGGTCTCAAAGCGATCGGCAGAGACCATTCGGGCGCACGTTAAGGACGCTCTAGAGAAGGGAGCCAAGGACGCTACCCCGGACAATGCCACGTTTAAGAACCCACCTGCAGATGGTAACTACATCGCTCCGACGCTTCTGACGGACGTTACACATGACATGACTGTAATGACAGAGGAAACATTCGGTCCTGTGATCCCGGTCATGAAGGTTAAGAATGACGCAGAAGCTATCAAGTTGATGAACGACAGTCAATTCGGACTGACGGCCAGTATCTGGACCAAGGACGTGAACAAAGGTCACGAGCTTGCCGACGACGTCGAGGCTGGCACAGTCTTCGTGAACCGATGCGACTACCCCGCACCAGTAAGTTGCTCTGATATCAGACGAATACCTTACTGACATATTTAGGATCTGGCATGGGTCGGCTGGAAGGACTCTGGAAGAGGCCAAACATTGAGCAGATTCGGGTTTGATCAGTTCGTCAAGCTCAAGAGCTACCACGTCAAGGATTATCCAAAATAGATGATACTGCATGCAGAACACAGGTACCGATAATAAGCGGACATCTTTCTCTCCCTGAGGACGATCCAATACCTGCTAGAGACGTGTCACACAATCCGATAAATCTTCAATCTTGGGCGCAATGTGACATCGTCAGTTCTTAGTTGAGTGCATCCGTGATGACCCCAAGGCCATTGAAGTTATGGTCACAAGAGTACTACATGGTGTTATTAAATCATTGTCAACGTGTGCCGCGAGGTCACCTGAAGACGCGTTCCGGAGGACGGTGAATGTCACATTATCAAGAATCTATCAGGACTCCCTAGCACCTTTTCAAGCACGATTAACTGTTGTGTCACACAAGATCGAAGTCCAAAACAAGGCGAGATCGTCCTTGAGTACGCGCTTTCTCTCTTGTAACCCAACAAAGCATGAAGCTTAGGAGCACAAAACAGCACCTCGAATCGAGATGCTGGCGACTAGCTGAGCAATTACAGCCTCCAGCCTTTGCTCTTAGTGATAGTGGATACTTTTCGCTTATGAGTTTTCCCTCCAAATCTCCGATTCGTCCTTTGTCCGAGTGTTTGAGAACTACAAGGTCCGGAGCACTGAACGGCTCCTTACATTCCGCAACCACGATTCCCACTCGCCCATCTCCAACGTAAGCAAAGGAATGCCAAATCGGAACAATGACCGCAAGCCGCAAGGGGCGATCCAGCGCCACGCGATGGGCTAAGCAAAGTAAACTTCTTGCTCAACTCTCATAACTCTTCGTCCACGTCCATCTAATCTCCCCCCTTAACGTCGCTCATCTGGTAACTTCTTATAGTAGTTTGCTATCGTGACCTCTTCTCATCCTTGGTATCTTATTGTTTTTCGTGTTAGTGTGGAATTATCGTCCCTTACACCTTTAGTTTGGGCGCTACCGTCTTTGTTAGATATTTACATATATTGCATTACGTTTTACGTTCAACCTTACATAATACGCGTACTCCAAATTAAGATGGCGTTCAAAAGCTTCATCGTGCGACTCAAACGAAATCTGCTCTGCGACAAACGTGAGCGAAAGCCAAGTCTGAACATTGTATGTATTCACAGACACTCCTCAAGCTCATATGCGCGCTGACAAACACCCAAGGGCGAACCAACCGACGTACGCGTAATCGACGTCTCAGACTTCCTCCCTGGCCTCACAGACGCCCAACGTCGACAAATCAGAGAAGAAGCTTCTAGCGGCGTCCTCCGGCTTCAAAGCATACAACCTCAGCCTCCCACGCCTCCTTCACCCACCAAATCAGATACGCGCCATCCATCAGTTGACACCAACACAAAAGTTACCTCGCACTATCCCTTCTTCGACATATCTCCGGGGGAACCCACCATGGCACCTCTCAGCACCATTTCTCAAAAACTACCCAGTAGCGTTTCAACGTCACCTCGCCGCAAACAAAAAGAGTACGATTCACCCGCGACGCACATGAACAGTACGCAGAACAGTGAACGGCCATATCGCAGCGATCCAAGTGGCGAAGAGGACATCTCTTACTCTTCATTTTCTTACGAAACGGGCCTCAAAGACAAGAAAATTGGTGCACACTCTCCGCATACGCTGAGCTTAGACGAGGGTAACCAAGTACAGGATGGCGCGCATGGTGCGAAGGAGGCGAAGGAAGAGAGCAGTACGGACGCGGAAAAAGCCGCTGTTAGGCGAGGTGAAAAAAGATGTAGAGGTGGAACATAATTGTGATAGTGCCGGGGTGGGTAGCTTCACCGCGAGGGTGGAAGAACCGCTCGTTGCATGCTAAGAGTTTGGAGCGGAGGTAGCGGATACGTGTTAGTGAGTGTGAAGCATTAGTAAGAGAACTTTAAGAACGAGTCGGAAAATACTACGGTATCGGTCGATCGAGTGCACGGGATTTTAGATAATAATCAAAGATAGAATATAGAACAGATCAAATGTTGTTGCATAAGTATACTCTTGCTCCCGCCACATATGAGTTGTATCAGGAGAGCTCAAAGCAAGGGGGAGAGTTTTCAATAGATGTTTTTGTAGATTCCAACTATTTGGATATGACGATGCTAAAGATCGTCGCTAAAGCCGGCAAGCTTGGGATGATGCCATTAGATTAGAAACGCCAGATACACCATGTGGCTGTACCATATGCTGAGGGGTATCGATAATGTGCCTTTTCCTTTGAACGCCGAATGCATGCTGATGTTGTGAGAAAGCACTAAGCCTTCAATCCGCGTCGGATGGCGAAGATGCCGACATGCTGGATGGAATTACCGGAGTGTAACATTGCTATGTCATGCGCATTTGCTCGCCGTTACACTCGGTAGCTGAGCGATCAAGGTTCCTAATCTGAGTCGCCATCACCATCCGGTGTCCTAGAGTTCCGCTTCTTCTTCGATCCAGAAGGTCTCCTTGCCTTCTTCGGTGTATTACCTAAGCTAACATTGCTCTTCCTCTTTCTGCCGCGACCGCTAGTAGGCAATGGCGTACCGTCCTCGCCGTTTTCATTTGGCGTCTCATACCCTGCACCAAGTGTATCATCTCCTTCGGCGTCGATAAAGGTCTCGCGATCAATGTCCAGCAAGTCTGCAAAGTCGTAGCATTGTTTCACCATGCTCTCACGGCTGTCGAGCGCGCGCATGATTGTTTGGAAGCGTTCCCAGATTTCCTTGCCGGTAACGAGATTGTTACGATGTGCAGGTTTGATATAGTCTTTCTGCGAAATGGGTGCGTTACTCTTCACTGAGTAGCATCGTCGAACGAAGGTGCGAGTCTCCCATACCATCTGCAGGATCATGCAAGCTATGGTAATCTGACGAAGCCTGCCATCGTCGATTACTGGAGGGGCAAGTTGAGATGCCGTCGGAACTGCAGCTGGCAACATGGGTGGCATCTCACTTATACCATTAGCTTCTAGCATTTGTTGTTGGAATATATCCTGAGGCGGAGGTTGCGCCACATTCATGTATTGCTTTGGAAGTTCGTCGGCAATGACAACTCCAATAGCGGGCCCTGTAGTGTTCAGAACCATTGCCTCAACCGCATTAAGAAACACAGCAAGCTCTTCTTGGTGAGGAAAGTCGAGCAAGGCCAGGTTTTCCAAGCAGAAACGGGCATACAAGATGGCTTCCGGTATGGTACCATTAACATCCAGCTTTGCAAGATCGAAGTCAACTTGTTTGCAAAAGTTGGTGATGAACTTTTTGAGGCTTGCTTTCTTGCCCGTCTTCAATGCCTCAAACAGCTTTGCAAGCTTCGGAGTGTGCGTGGCTTCGACCATGCCGTGAGGATCGTTGAACATGTTCAATTGATACTTGAAAGCCATGTATATGGCCTGCATGTATTCCTTTTCCAGATACGACTCTTGCTTTTCGTGTATGCGCCTGTGCTCATCCGCTGCAACTCGAGCCAAGCTTGGGTTTGGTGAGGTCGCTAGAGCGACAAGTGCAGCACCGCATTCCTTCGGGTGGACGAGACCTTGTCGACTAATACTGGCAATGATGTCTGTGGCAATGACGGCAGAATCGTTTTTATTCTCCAACGCCGCTTTCACGAAATATTCCAGAAATTTCTGCGCCAGATGCAGTGTGGCATGGTCATTCCCTGTAGCAGTAAATGATGTTTCCAGGCGCGCCGAGCCATTGGCAGCTCCTTTGCCCGTTGCAATCTGCGCGCCGGTTTCAGAGCGCCGCTCAGCGACAGAGAAGAACTGTCTGAAGAAAGACAATGCGATGTGCCTAAGAGAGTCGTTCCCTTCATTGATAAAGACAAGCTTGACTACTTTCTCCACTTCACCACGCATGAAATGCTCTGGCGACTGCTGGCATATGCCACCCATGCTTTGCAAGGCTTGCTCGCGAAATTTGAGCTCCCAAGTTTGCATAGTAAAAGGTCGAACGGTATCTAACAGTAGGAGAGAAGGAGGGGGAGGGTTCTTCTGGTTCAACAACGGCTCCATCTGCTTCTTCACGGCCTCATTCCTACTGATGAAAGTACGAAGCTTGGTGATGAAAGACTCAGCCTGTCGATCAAGACTACAAACTTGACCGAAAGCGCCAAGCAAGATGAGGTAGGACAGGATGCGATCATTGTTTTCAGCTGCTTGCTCCTTTGTTGAGGCCAGGAGTGGTCGAAGGTTGCAAATGACGGAGCAAACTGTAGCAAAAATCTTGTCAGCGTCCATACCCGGCATTTCGCTGATTGCCCACAGGCAGTGGATGACATCAAGAAGCGTCTCTCTGCTTGTGGGCCAAGCCATCGATGCGCACTTGGCCAGCTTGGGAACATTGCGCATCAGACTTGCTCGGATCTCTTCTGCGAAAGCGTGTTGAAGGGGTGGAAGTGTCGGCAAGACATGCCGGAAGATGACGACCGTCGGTCGCACAAGGGCTACGTCGTCGTTGTTGACGATAGTCTTGATGTATAGCTTTAAATGCCGCAAGTGATCGACCGTAAACAGGGTCGGTCGAATTTTCGCGAAAACGCTGAGGGTGTTCATGACGCGTGCTTGAGACTTGGTATCTGTGCCATTTCCGGGGTCAATGACTTCGTCCACTAAGTCCGCAACCAGCTGTCCACAGATCTTGAGGTTGGCAGCCGGACCTTTAGCTTCGGGTGATAGACAGTGAACAAAGAACTTCTCAAAGGCTTCTAGATGTATTGTGCTTTTCTCAACAGACTCCAAGAGATCTACCATGAAGGCGGCTCGCTGGACACGATTGAGCCTGTGCTGACTGTCATCGGGCTTGACATTGGCATTTGCCGAGGTTAACCATATCTCCTCAAGAACGTTGCGACCCAGTTCGGAAATGGCGTTTTCATCATCCTGTGAAGGTAGAAGTAGCGGGGCAGCGATCTTCAGCCTGACCTGCTTTGAAGTAGAGCGGAGATATATTTCTTTGAGCAGCTTGATAGCCTTCTTCTTGGGGCCATTTGAGGGATCTGTAGTCATCTCCAGAATCTGTGGCAGAACATGTCGTTCGAGAGATGGTTCTTTGGCCAGGCAGTTCGAAAGAAGCGATAGTGTCGCCTCTCGAACCATTGGTGAACTGTCTCTTAGTGATGGAATCATGTTGATAACATGCTCGTCGGAGATGACTCGAGAGTCTTTGTCCAGCAGTTGTTGTAGTCCTGCTGTCCCCCTTGTTCGGAGCTTCGAAGAGCTCTTGTCCCGAGCATAGATCTGCATTTGATTGACAATCTGCGAAAGGTACCTGCACACCTGGCTTTGTAAAGTGATGACACCAGCGGCTAGCTTGCTCTGATCATCCGATACAGATTGGAATTTGCTATCATATGGCGTCAGTTGCGAAACGATCTTAGACAATCCGGAAAACTTACTACTTTTGAGCGAGCCATTTGGGGTCTGCAACCATGCTTTCCAGACATTGTTGAACAGTTGTGATTGCTTGAGGTCTATGACCCTCATCTCCCTCGGGAAATGTCTTGACGACAGCCGTCAGCCACGAACTGACATAAAAACCAGTCGCAGCCTGTAAATGTGGGTCTTCTTGAGAAGGTCGCAAATCGAGGTAGTCAACCAAAGATTCAAGAACCATGCGATATGGACCATCAAAAGCTAGCAAATCTACATCGTTAACCCTCTCTTTGATGTCTTCACTCATGGCATCGTTCACGAGACGATCTAGTCGTGAAGACAGATCTGACTGCGAGATGTCCAGTCTTTGCCTCATCTTCTTGAGTTGATCTCTAAAGTCGATCACGCCGCATCCGATCCTTGCCATGGTTGTGAGTGCCATGTCTTTGTCGACTACAGAATGCTTGGTCGCTTGGTCGTCCTGGAGTATGGTTCGCATGCGGACTAAGAGCATTTGCAATAGCATGACAGCAGCCGGCCATTGGGGAGAACCAAGGACATTACAAAAATCATCCACGAACAGATCCAGGAGGTTGCGGAATGGTTTGTCACCCGACTTGGAGGTATTCGATGCCTTCTCGCAAAGTTGTGTTACGATGTATGAGGCTATGTTGGCGGCGGTCATGTTCAGTTTTTGAGCAGTTACCGCTGGCGGTTCGCTGCCACCTCCTCTCTTTGAGTCCCTGGAGAGTGCCTGACCAGGCTCATAATCGCTAACATCGTCCTCGACCATGTCTGCGAGCGCGTTGTCTGTTTGCGACACAGTACGAGTGCTCGAATTTGTTGCGACTACCTGAACGAATCGCATGAACAGCGCAGATATAGTCATGATAGGAACTTCCCGAGCCGACAAAAACTGCCTCGCACTCGCCTTCTTGTCAGGCAGCTTTTCTAGATTGCTGATAATACCTCCCAGAATAGATGATTGTTGGCTTGGGTGGCGAGCGAAGATTTGGGCAAGAACATCCATGGCTTTCTGTCGAAAATGTTCAAACTTCTTGATACTGAACACGGAGTCTTTCTCATTATCGCTGTTCTGCTCCACCAGTAGTTCCAGTGTCAGATACTCCAAGGTATTGAGTGCTCGGTCCGACAGGTTGTATTTGCCGATGAGCGTAGCAAAACGGGTCAGAACGGCTCCACACAGTCGCAGTACCATCTGTAGGTCTTGCCTGTGAGCTGACGCTGCATTGAACAGATCTTGAGCCTCGCCAAACCGTCGAGATCGGACGACAGGAATGATGCAGGCGTCCTTGATCAGCTTCGTAAGATCGACAATGGTATCAATAATGTCCTCTCGTCGCATTCGGTAGTCATCGCGACCTTCGATCATGGTTTCTAGTAGAAGTTTGGATGATTTCAGTGCAAATTTGGCTGTTGCAATGCTCTCCGTAAGCTCCAAATTAGCCTCCTCCTGGGGAAAGAGCCCATTCTTGGTAGTTGATACGACAGCCGGGTGCAGGAGCGATTGTATCTGCATGGCCAAATCTACAGGAAGCACATTGAAGCGACCAAGACTGACTACACCAGACATCTTTTCGGAAAGATTATCCATGGACCGGGACTTGAGCACGCTGAATTCGCCATCAGGAGTCATGACTTTGGTAAAATGCAGTGAGCCGTCCAGATCATCCTTGTCTTCGGTCAAAGTGGTGACTAAAGAGTCCAGCACGTCAATCTTGCCGTCAGCGATCTCCCGTTCGTGAGGTCTTAAAACTGTGGCGCCACCCTCGGCTCGGTTGTCTTCCTTCTTTTGAGACAAATTTCCTATGTCGATATTGTCAATGAACGTGTAGTCTCCGCGTGGGACGGCTTTTGGCTTTATCATAACGGCCGGGCCGGGAGGTCGTATGGGTGTGCTGCTGGGAACTGATGAAAGAGCGCTCGACGAATATGGTAAGTCTGCGTTTTGTGCGTAGGCATGGCCGTTGGGGGTGGCAGGCGGCTGTGGGGCTGCTACGCGAGCCTGTTGTGGAGGAAGAGGAGGAGGAGCAATTCGGGGAGGATCGTTTCTGGGAGGAGCGTTTCGGGAAGGAGCGTATTCTTTTCGAGGTTGTTCGAGTGGCTTGACACTCGGTGCTGTTCTAGTTAGTGGGCGCATGATGAAGGTGACAAAAAAGCCTACCTGTAAATGCTACATCCGTCTGTTCATAGAGCTTGCGCGCAAAAGGGCTCAACGCAGATAGAAATTTGGGAGTGTCTCCGTTGGTGCCCTTGACAGGACTGTCGGGTGGAGGGGTTGCTAGTTGTGGCATAGGCTTGAAGTGACTGAAAGTATTAGAGACGGCGCTCAGCTGGGGCAGGAGCATAAACTTACTACTCTGGCAGTTTGTCGCGAAGCAAAAGGTTACGAAGCTGATTGAGGGTATCGTGTAGATGCTGGGCGGTGGACTGGCCTTCGATCTCTGCGTTCAAGATTCCCACAGCCTTCTTCGCAGCCTTCTGTTGCTCGAGGTTCAAGGTGGAGGGTGGGGTAGGAGGTTCGGCGGTCGGAAAGGGTATCATGTCTGAAGACTGTTAGTCGGGCTCTACGCCAGGTGAGAGAAGTGCTCTGGCAATTTGCGCAAGTGAAGCAGAGTTACTGACCGGGCGAGAAGGGGATGATGGAGGTAAAGGGCGAGTACGGAAGGGCCTCATCCACTGTGGGAGGAGGCCTTCTGAACGGGAGCCCGCCTCCGTTGCCATTATGCCAGTTGCCATTCATTGCGCTTGTCGTGGTGAGCACTCGTGCATGTAGACAAGCGCAGTGGAGATGCGGCGGTGTTGGATTGTGTGGGTTAGGGCATATGGCTATATGAGCCTACGCGCGTGCATGCTTCTTCCAGGCCGCTGGCCGGTTACTGCCTGATGGACTCGTAGTAGCAGACTTGTGGTGAAAGTACTATGCGATGCAATCATCAAATGCATGTGGTGGTGCACGACATTCAGACGCGTTCTCACCGCCTACCGTTCTCGTCCTAGCTTGGCTGCAACCGCGGAAGTCGCGATTCCCGGTAACTTTTTTCCTCAACTCCAACACCAATCACCCACTTTAAGACGACATATTGATACATCACCCACAATGTCAGCCATTGGTAGTCTTGTCTTCTGCACTGACTGTGGAAATCTCCTCGACGGATCCGCCGGCAAACAGAATGTTATTCTTACCTGCGCTGCGTGCGGAGCGCAATGTAAAGGTATGCGCATCTACATTGCGCAACATCGGGGATGGGAGAGTTAACCTGCATTAGACACATCATCCAAGACTGTCGTCACAGTCTCTAAGCCCACCGCTTTCCCGTCGTCGTTGCGCGCAAAGAGATCCGAGGTGCAGACCATTTCCGAGGCCGATGTCCAGACCAGCAGCATAATCAACCACCCCTGCGAAAAATGTGGAAGGGAGGAGGTTCGATACTACACACAGCAACTGCGAAGTGCAGATGAAGGGAGTACTGTCTTCTACGAGTGCGACTGCGGTCACAAGTACGTTCAGAGGTCCGTGTACAGAGCTGAGCTTATGCTAATTGCTATCTTACAGATGGAACACCAACAACTGAAGCGCATGTTCTACCTATGTTGGTTGTGTTGAATTCTATATACCCAAAACGCCGTGTTCATGCAATACCTTCGGTTCTAAGCTGCCACAGCCTGCGGCACGATGGCATACTCCATCTCTCCATTCTTCTCGAACTCTGCCATGTCAAGCGCTACAACCACACTGTCTCGTACCACCTGTTCTGGGTCATTCAAGAATTTACGCAGGGTATCCTCGACGCCTTCTTCGTCGCCCAAACTTCCAAGTGCTTCGGCAGCCTCATGTCGGACCATGCTTGCCTCCTTTGTGTTACTGAGCGCTTCTGTAAGACTGGGAATGGATGCAGGGTGTGAGAGCTGTCCGAAGACAAAGGCAATCTCGTGGCGGAAGAGAGCAGACGGGTCTGTAAATCCGCGGGCGAGCGCTTGTACAGCCGGGACGGCAGTTGGAAGGTCGGGCGGGGAGGAGAGATCGCGCAGGGCGAACATGGCTCGGTAGCGTTGGAACAGTGGCAAGGACGTGTCAAGCAGTGTCTTTTCAAGTTCTGGGATCGATGGCTTCTCAGTGCTCTGTGGGAGCGGCGGCGCAGGGTCAATGGACGTGAAGTCACTGTTCACTTGTCAGCAAGCATGCCAAATACATCAAGTTGCGTACAAGCATACCTCTTCTTCAACTTCTCTTGCCCCTTTTGCAGTCCATGATCCCACTCTATGCGGTCAACGGCAATATCGCAAGTCTCGCGCACAACGTCGATCTCCTTGACATCGTCCCTCAACGCCCTCAACAGCTCAAGACTGCCTTTGTCGCTCAGTGCACCGAGCGCCTCCGCAGCCTCGTGTCTGCACATGGAGTCTTCCTCTTTGTCCTCCAATACCCCCCTCAGCGGCGCGATAGCAGCATCATGTCCAGACTGGCCCAGGCAGTAGGCAAGTTCATGCTTCAACAAAGCTGATGGCGATGCGAAAGCAGCAGCAATGGCCTCGATTGCGGGGACGGTCTGCGCATTGGGTGGCTGCAGACCTGCAAGGTGCTTGAGAGAGAAAAGAGCGCGAAAGCGGCGGGCAAGAGGCTCCGACTCCGAAGTGAGGATTTTGCGAAGCGTGAGAACTTGGGTGTCCTGTTCTGTGACTGCCATTTTGTTGTTGTGGAAAAGAAGAGTGATTGGAAAACCTAGTCTTTCACGTAAATGTCTTCCCGATCGCGGCTCGACTCTTTTTTGGCGGGGATCCAAAGATTTGGTGGGGTGTCAAACTCCCATCTGATAAGATCTTCACCGCAACCTGCAGGCTCCGGCTGACGCTAGCCAGAGCCGGTTAGATCGCATGTGACAGCGTGGCACACCGAGTCCAGGGCTGCAGGTGCGGGTGCGCATGCAGGAACAAGCCTTACCTTCACTATGACTCCTTTTCTCCTCGTCTTTGCTCATTGTGAGTGAAAGACCACCAGCAATTCAACAACGCGACAAAGAAACAAAGACGGTACATGGGCCTGCCGCATGAGGGATCGAGTACGCTTCACCCTCACCCTCACCGCGACTTCGCATATCGACTGGAAAGCCCCACCAAGTTCTTTCCACATAACGCCAACGACCACCCGACAGCAAACTTAGCTCTGCGCGAGTACGCATAAACACTTCAATCCACTACCCACCATGGCATTTCTTCGTGGAATACCTGAGACTATCTGGAACTACGTCAGTCCGCGCAAGATACAACACCGGCGGGAGAAGCCATTCGCGTTCAAGACCCCCGCGATCCCCACCCGAACCACGCCTCTCCCCAAACAGACCGCACCACTCACACGAGAGATGAGTCCAGAAGCGCGTGTCAAGACTTGCGATCCGCGAGCACCAAGCTCTCACTTCGACATCGATGCGACGTTGTTGCCGCCTTCTCCTCCAGCCTCAGCTATCTCGTCCAAGGATCTAGAAGACGACACGCTGGTTGTGAATTCGCCCGCAGCGCCAGACAACGAGACAGAGGGCTCTTCGGCCGACTTGTGGGACGCGAACGAGGAAACTATGGTTGTCGATGACGGAACTTACATGGTTGTACAGAAGAAAGTGAACTACCACCAGGAGCGTCAGAGACAAGATCAACAAGCTCGTGATCTACGCGATGCTGGCTGGTCCGAGGACGCTGTCTTTCTTTTCCAGAAGTTGGGTATGCGCGGCTTCGAGCCACTGATGCCCATTAGCTGGATTGATGACCTTGAGACTGTCCCCGCAGATCTCTTCACTGAGAACATCGACAAGGCATTCATCAAACCAGCCTACGGCACTGAACACAATGGTATGTTACAGCCCCATTCACTGTGAAAATCTTACTAATGATGTCCAGCGCAGTATGCTCTTGAGAAGCTCTTCGATCTGGGCAGTGTCTCTCGTGACGCCTGGTATACACGAACCAAGCGGGCTCCCCACTTCCAGATTGGCAAAGCCGTCAAGGCGTACACAAAATGGGCCATGAAGGATGGTAGAGTTGAACACCTTTGGTCCCAACTCCCGCTGTTCCAAACTGTCACCTTCTCAAAGCATGTGCACCCGGCCGTCGGGGAGCGTAAGATGATCGAGAAGCTTGGTCGACTACACGAGCTGTGGTACGACGCTCTGCAGATCGACGAAGCCGTAGATCGTGGAGATTCCATCGTGCCTGAAGTTCCGACGCTTTATGGTATCACTGCAACACACACCGTTATGGCTTTTGTGAGCTATGCGCCGCCGACCAAGAAGAATGAACAGCCTTCTGTGCGTTTACTCGCCATGTACGACTTCATGCAGGAAGGTTGCGATGTCTGGAATTCCCTCGCCATCTCCATCTTCATTATTCATTGCAGGAACAGGATGATGCAGTTGAGGGAATGGCTGCCAGAGCCGGAGGTATCAACTGAAGAAGACCCTGATCTTTGAACGACGAACACGACACAAAATCACGAGACTGAAGGAAAGAGATAACGAACCACGTAATGAAGAGATGGATGTGAATTATGAACATCGGATACGACTGAGTGCGCGGCTTTTTGCTTCGCGATATACCCTGTAATGAGCGCAATACCCCAACCTCCTTTTCTTTTCTTATGTTAATCTGGTTGAGCCACCAATGTTTGGCTCGGGGGGAACGGCTGGAGGAGAAGACTCTATCAAATTGCGGCATTTTGCACACGATTGCATTGAAGCATACACGTAGCGGTCAATGAGGTAGAATGAAGAAGGTGAAACTGATCGTAGCAATCACATAGTGATCATGTGAACTACTGGGAGATGTCATGCAATTGCATTCTTCTGTGTGATTGTGATGCTGGCTGGTAGACGTCAGGTAAACACAATCACCTATATCAACTTCGACTTGAGCATCTCGTGGGTCCCAAGACCTGATTTTCAATCTCTATACTCACCTCATCTCCCACGTAGCCCCTGGAAATCCCCATTCTGTCACCCCGTACCTGCTCAACCCTGAGAGCCTTAGGCAACTGGCCTTTTCGGCTCCCACTTCCAACCAGCTCCCCGCTGAATCCTCAACTCTTCGAGTTTCTTCTCCAGGATTTCCATGCAATCCTTGCAATGACCGGAGAACTCCGAGACAACTTCTATGACGATTATGCACGGTAGTCGAAACCGGCTTCCCGGGTTGTCGCCACACATGGTGAACGGGTTCGCGTGGTTTTGCTTGATGTGCTCGCACGCGGTGTGCCAGTAGTAGTTGCGTCTACACATGGTTGTTAGATCTTGGTGTTTGTTGTCAATGTAGATTCGATGTTGAAGTGTGTAGCTGAGAGGTCCAAGGCTGAGGAGGTTGAAGAATACACATCGTTCGTTCACTGTGAGTTGAAAATGCTTGCGTTATCGCCGCCTTCAGGGTGAGGTGAAGGTGGGTGCAGAGCTACTTTGAATAGCATATGGAACTTCACGGTGAAGCATGATTCTGCCACTTCTAGCATCACGCTCATCTGAGATGGAGTGTGGCCCGCAGAAGAGTATAAAGGGATAGAGACTGTCGAATGAATTGTATACCTCAGAGATATCAGGAGCACTCCTTACTAGGAAATCTTGGTTTACAGCATTTCCGGGGGGATACAAAGAGCTCATACAAGATTTCACCAGAGACCGGCGAAGGGATATCAGGTGTCTCGTCGAATGTGACACTGCCCTGAGCTGTCCAGTGAACAGCGATCCTGACGTTGCTGTCTATACATGTGTCAGCCTGGTGATGGATGCCGTTCAGCAATTACACCTATTCCAACGCATGGTGTATACATTGTTTCATTCAATGCAGACTCTTGTGCAGCAGTTTCCATAGTTTGACCCTTCATAATTAGCGGTTCAACCAAGCTTCCACGCAATTGCCCTTCACCCACCGGGACAAGCCTGGACAAGACATCTTATACAGTACCAAGAGCCTGGGCGAGCAATCCCGCTATGCAGTGTTTACATCCTGGAATCCGGGGTGCAGACGGCTGTGTAAAATCCACCGCAGACGGGGCTTCGTACTATGGTGGGTAAATCGTGATTCGTGCGTTAAGTTTCCCGGATCACCAAGCTACTTGCAATTCTCCGGGTTAAGGGCAAACGGCACCCTGTGATCATCTCGCGTTCTGCAAATGCAAGCACTGCAGTATACGACTAGTGTTTATGTTTGGAAGAAGCATCATGGGCTGCGGTGACGCGGATGTGGTGATGTGTCGGTTATGGGTATGACAGTCTCATCTACTGGCATGAAAGGACTCATTTGCGTACTCTTGGTAGTGCAATAGTTCACTTTGATATTGTGGGGTAATTCGGATTGCTAGCCGCATGCTTCCGTGACCAAAGATCGTTCCAAGATGGTACACCTAGGATCTCGAGGGGTGGAACTGGGAATATGAGTGCTTGACCGGGCTGAAGGGTCGAAACGTCATCCGACCATGGTGACTTGCTGGTGTGGTTTCGTCTCTGTTCGCTGATCAATTAGCCTAGAACACGAGAGTCATGGTGGTGGAAGAAAGACACCAGGATATGCGGCTCAAGCAAGGTGCAGGGCCGCAGTTTCTTGGCAGCATCCCTGGACGCCCCACGAAGACCTCTCAGCCCCCTTTCATCTATCACTGTAACATCGCCAACACCACACAGCCTATGCATGAAATGCTATACTGCATGCTAAGCTTCTTGGATGTCGAATGGCCACGGAACGATGTGTAAGGACTACGCCTTTACCGCCACCTCCAAGCGCCACACATGTCACGCGGCTTCGCATAGATTAACAGCTCACGGCTCCACGATTCGGCATTCACGCCAAGATTCTCTTTAACCGTTGGGAGAATACAAAGGCGGAGAGCTTGGCATATGCACGAGTAAGAGACAGGAAACATAGGTGGAGGAGTTCTTGCCATGACGGCCGTAGCGCCGCCATGACCCGAAGCCAACCCCATAACGGAGATGTTGACATCTAAGTTAATGACCGTACGGCCTTGTCCCATGAACGTTTGTTTCAAGTCATAGACCAATCAAATTCGACATATGTGCTGGAATTCCAGAATGTTTCAAGCTGATATCAATGCTATTGGCCTAGCCTACTCATTTTGCAGGCACATTTCTTTACGAAAGCCAAGCCTAGCATATTAGTGACTCTTCCGCCTCAGTCCTTGATCTACATCCTAGCTGCTCAGAGATGGACGGCCGTTATGATGGCGAGAATGTTTGGCTTGGCTTTGCCAGCAGGACCGGGCCTACTCCATTCGACCATCACGCCGCGGTGTACACCAGCGACGGCTATAAAGCCATCTTGAGTCGTCCTTGTACATCACCACCAGAACCAAACATTGTCCTTCGTTCTCTACCATATTCAACTTACATTCAAGATGGTCTCGTTCACCTCTCTTGTCACTGCTGCTATTGCTGCGACGGGCGTTTTCGCTGCTCCTACTGATGTAGCTGCTCGTTCGTCTGGTGACCTCGTCGCCCGTCAAAGCACCCCCAACGCCGAGGGAACGCACAACGGCTGCTGTGAGTAGATTTGTTAAGCTGTGTGTAAGCAGTAATTGACCACATACTTTAGTCTACTCTTGGTGGACTGATGGCGGCTCCCGTGTCACCTACACTAACGGTGCCGGTGGTAGCTACAGCGTTAACTGGGGAAGCGGTGGCAACTTTGTCGGTGGAAAGGGATGGAACCCTGGATCGGCCCGGTACGCCAATCCCTTCGGCTAGACGCTTGACGAGACACCCTTGCTGACCATATATCAGCACCATTACCTACTCGGGCACGTACAACCCCAACGGTAACTCTTATCTTGCCATCTATGGCTGGACGCGTAACCCGCTTGTTGAGTACTACGTCGTTGAGAACTTCGGGTGAGCAATCTCCTTGTACGAATTACATGTGAAATATATACTGATCTTTACAACAGAACTTACGACCCGAGTTCCCAGGCTACCAACAAGGGCACCGTGACTGCCGACGGCTCTTCTTACAAGATCGCTCAGTCGACCCGTACCAACCAGCCATCTATCGATGGAACCAGGACCTTTCAGCAGTACTGGTCTGTTCGCCAGAACAAGCGCTCCAGCGGATCTGTCAACATGAAGACTCACTTCGATGCCTGGGCCAGCAAGGGCATGACTCTTGGCAACCACTACTACCAAATCGTCGCTACTGAGGGTTACTTCTCTACCGGTTCTGCGTCTATCACCGTGAACTGCCCATAAGCCATTCAATAGCTATACGGCTTGATGTTCCGAAGTAATGGTGACCGTGTGGATTCTGTGAAGGAATACGCTGGTGTGCGCGTTGCTGGCTTCGCTAGTAACTTCTTTTCTGTACATATCTTGCTATGCTGCTAGCTTGCTAGTGCAAAAATGTCAAACTTTTGCCATTCGTCACGTCATGTCTGCATTAATATCAGTCACTGCTGCAATGTCTTCATGATCGCAACTGCTCAAAACAACTTGCCAAGCCAGTTGTCTTTCCTTGTTTGCATCACTCTGACTACATTGTTCCCAATGTGCTTCCGCAACTATGTCGAATACTCTTGTCCAAATCAACACATCCTTCTTAGCTCCATGAATCCCTTTACACTATGCGAACTAGCCCAGCACCACCCGATACAGCGTCAATGTAGTAGCATCGTTGATGGATTCCAGCCAAGTGGCGAGTGGTGTATAGATTGCTGGATGCGAGAACACAGTAGTAAACTCAAGCAAGGCGACGTAGGCAAGAAGCTCTGGAATGATCGTTGGCCAGGTGGCGCGAAGTGGTCTGGATATGCTGGAGATACGGGAAGGGATATCAGACGGGACGATGTACCGCAATAGGTGGCAGCGGTGTCAGATGCTAATCAAGAATCAACGTGAGGCGTTGCCCGGGTATATAGAAACTATTGATACTCTGATACGTCCAGGGGTGTCGAAGAAACTTTGGTAGCCACGTTTCTGGCTGAAGCCACCTTTACTCGTTCACTCAAAGCTATAAACATTAGTAGCCGCGCTAGAAGCACTGATTGGCGCAAGTCACTACGCCTTTTATTCCTGTACTACATCCTTGAGCAAAAAATTATCGGCCGCTCTAGTTTCACAAGAAACGAACTTGAGGCACTAAAGAGAGCATGTACCAGCATCACTAGTACGCCAATTCGGATGCAGATAAAGCCAACCTGGCCGCTTCTAAGACTCCAGAGAACCAATTTTACTAGCAAAAACCCTCAAGCTCAGCTAAACGCAAGAGAAAGTGAGCGGGATGACAAGAGGTCATCCATGAAGCGAGAGCCTTTGCCCGTGGTGCCGGTGGAAGTAACTGAGAACGACTCTACACGCGCGGTTAGTACCATGGTACAACAGGGCGACAAAATCGCTGCGCGGCTAATCTAAAAATCCGTAGTCGGTGAACCGGAACCTGAGGCTAAGAAAGAAACGCCCGTACCCGCAAATGAGCCCAAGAGAAAGAGGCCTGCCAACGATATCGCTATGAGAGAAGAAGAGCCACAAGGAGATCCAGAGCTTGTGGTAAGTCGTGTGTTCTTATCAGTAGAGAGTACTAAGAGAATAACTACATCTTAGTTCCGCCGCTTCAAGCGCCTCGTCCGACACAAGATTGAGAACCTAGAAAGGGAAGAGATTGCGGTTCAAATCACACTAAACGCATAAACAATGTCACTTACAGAAACCCAACATCATGTCTTCAGCTTGAAAGAAAAAAAGCCTTATTAGCTGCCAAGGCAAGGCTCAAGGCGGTGCAGATAGTAAAGGCAGCCACAGAGAGAAGACTCGAGGAAGTTCGAAGTAGGGTGGCAAAGAACAAGACCTTTGAGAGGAATTTTGACGCCTTTCATGCTTGAAACATCTGAAGAACAGAAAGGGATTGGGCTATACCCCTGGAGTTGATAACGCATCGACCACACGTTTTGCGATGCTGGGTGGTTGCGGTGCGCTTCTCTGGGAAGCTGCGAAGACGATGACTGATTATCAATAGAAATTCTCTACTGAATGGAAGTATGAACTTTACATTCCGCTGCCAACTTACACCTAGACCATCTGTCTACATGGTTCCGCCTTATAGCCGCGCGTCAACATCAGTGTATAGCGGCATCGTACCTGGAGTCGTCCTCAATGCTTCCTCAATGATTGTCAATGCGAGATCGAGCTGCTCCTCAGTAACTGTGATCGGAGGCGCAATGCGGAACACTCCACCGAAAGATGCCATGGTGGCTAATTGAGCCCAAAGGCCCATCTCTACCATCTTGTTCGACACTGCAGCCCCCACTTCCGGGGCGCCAACCTTCGACTTTCTGTCGCCGACGACTTCCATGCCGGCCATCAGGCCTCGGCCACGTACATCACCAATACAACCATATCGTGACTGTAGTCGCCTGAGACCGGCTTGGAGCTTGACACCGAGTGTCCTGGAACGAGCGCAGAGGTCGTCCCTGATAACGATCTCGAGAACCTTATCGCCAACAGCAGCTGGAAGAGGATCGTTGATGTGCGTGGTATAGAACAAGAAACCGTGGTTTTTAGCATGCTGGGCGATGCGGTTCGATGTCATGACGGCGCTAAGTGGTATTCCATTTCCAAGCGTTTTGCTGAGTGTCAGGATATCCGGTACGACGCCCTCATCCTCGGGATGATGTGTGAACGCGAACATATCACCAGCTCTTCCGAGTGCTGTCTGTGCTTCATCAACGATGAGAAGCATACCTCGCACCTCACAGTGCTCCTTCAAGGCCCTCAGGTATCCCGGAGGAAGCTCCAGCATGCCTCCGCTCGATAAAATGGGTTCGACGATAACTGCCGCAAGTGATCCGCAGGATTGCTTGTCTAGAAGATCGAAGCCATAGTCCAGCTCAGTCTTCCAGTCATGTGAACCATCGACGTGCCTGAATATTGAGCGATAGGAGTTGGGGGTTGGTAGCGCTAGATTTCCAATCATGTTCGGACCGTAACCGGAACGTCCTGCATGATACTGAGCACCCAGCGATCCGCCTGTCATGCCATGCCATGAGGCAGCGAGGCCCACGATTTCCCACTTGCCGGTATAGAACTTGGCTAGTCGAATGGCGGCTTCGTTGCTTTCCCCTCCAGTGGACAAGAAGAAAGCCTTGTCGAGCCCGGCAGGCGCGACGCTAGTTAGTCGTTTCGCAAGGTGAATCACCGGAGGGCTAATCATGCCGCTAAAAAGATGATCGAGGTGCTGCGCATGATCCGCAATCACTTTCACAACTTCAGGGTGGCCATGTCCGATCAAAGTACTCATTTGGCCAGAGGTGAACTATAGATTGTGCTTAGAATTGAGTTCGCGACGTGCTCCAGGGCTTGGAGCCACTTACATCCATCATTCGGTGGCCCGAAGCTGTCTCGACGTTAATGCCATCAGTTGAAGTGATGATTTCCGGATGAAATGCAGTTCCATATGTAAGTAGACAGTCGTCCGCGTCACGCTGAAGCTGCGCAATTTTTGCATCTGCATATGGAAGAGAAGACATGGTATCCGTCTGGCTACAATTGTACTGATGATTGGAGAACAGGATGTTTGGAGGTGCTTGTGTTCATCATGCTAAATCTTTGGGCGTTATATAGATAAGCTTGCGTACTGATCGTCCTCTACGGAAAGGTGCGCATGAAGGCACATTGTTACCTTTTCCGACGGAGACGTTAAGAGCATCGAAGAACAGACACGTGATCTCTATCCCGTCGGAAAGAAAGTGACGGGGGTGAGGTAGTGATAAGTAATCGATTGGAGCGGTCATGGCGGTGTCGCAAGAGATAACCCCTACAGTATCCGTGCACCAGTTGAACAGGGTCGCCAGTTGAACACCCCACCCACAACAGCAACTCAACTTCAACGCGTCATAACTCAACTAATATGAATCTGATTTAAGGAGCGATTGCAGAAATCGAATCGCGTGATTTAGGAGATGAATTCTCGTACTCACAAATTGCTAAAAAGTATGGCGTCAACCGCGTTACGCTGATGAGACGGCATAAACACGAACACGAGGCCTATGGCGTACGCAACCTCTCCCTCTACCCACAACACGAAGCTGAGCTTGTACGATACGTCAAAACGCTTACCGAACGACGTTTGCCACCTATAAGAACAATGGTACAGCAGTTTGCTAGTGAGTTGGCTAGCAAACAGGTCTCCGAAAGCTGGGTTACCTGGTTCCTCCGCCGGCATCCTAACCATCTCATCTCTCGCTCTAGCAAAGCCATGGCTAAGGAGCGGACTAAAGCTGATTTAGGAGCCAAGTACTGCTTGTACTTTAAGCTTTTGCATGAAAAGATGGAGGAGTACAACATACAGCCGATCTATATATTTAATATGGACGAGAAGGGGTTTTAACTTAACGTAGGTCACAAGCGAGTGGAACCTTCAAGCGAGTGGAACCTTCAAGCGAGTGGAACCTTTTTGCCAAGACCCAACCAAACCTGCAACTACGCACTACTATGCAGCACCGTTAAGAACAGTAATTAATATTCGTAGTAGCCTAATTTATTTAGAAATATCTACTACATCCTACGTACATGTGCGCGAGTTGTGTCCTACCTCGCCGCAGCGTCCACAGCGTCTTTAAGACGATTCGCCTACTTCAACGCGCGCCTTCTTCTTTGCCTTCTTCCCATCGCTGCGCGCCCCAAACTCCTTTAGAGTTGTTAGTCGAAGACCTTCCTCTACTACAAGGGTCCCCTCCTTCTGTACTCGCTTTCTTTTATACGATTTACGTCGCGTGGCGGCCTCGTTAGCTGCTTCAAGCTCAGCGATACGCTTTTGCGACAACACTAAAGCATGCGCCATTATCTCTGCGCCTTTAGAGAGGCTTTTCACCGCCTCAACCATCGAAGTAGGCGAGCTATCTACATGCCTCTGAGACCTCTCGAGAACTAGCTTCGTTTGAGACCCCAGTTCTACGGTATTACTTGGGGTTTGCGACTGCTAGGGACCGTCCTCGACGGTGGGTAACGGTAGAGTACGCAGGCGGACGTCGAGCGTCGATATAACAGCCTCTGGATCGAATGGAACTAAGCCAGCGCCTCGAAAGCCTCCTAGGATATTGCTCCTTGTAATAGAGGCCTTGTAGGCGGCAATAAAGCACGGTAAGAACTCTGTTTTCGTGATGTGGGTGATCTTATTGCGCATTAGCTTCTCAGCTTGGCACCCATACGCCTTCTTTAGCGGCGCAAAACAGCCAACGTTAAGCGGCTGCAGTAGGTACGAGGAGTGTAGAGGCATACAGAGGGTGATAATCTTCTTCTCCTCGCAGAGCTAGTGGAAATCGATCGAGCTGTAGCTCTCGTGACCGTCGAGAACTAGCAGGCGATAGCTGCCAACAACCCTCCCCTTTGTATACCTGTCAAAGTGCTCTAGCCACTTAATACTAAGCTTGTTTGTCGTCTAGCCGTTCTTGGAGACTGCAATTACCTAGTCTTGAGGCAGGCTCTCCTCCTTGTACCAGGCGGAGAGGTAGTGCTTGCCTTAGAAGATGATAAAGGGTAGAATCGCCCACCCCGTCGCGTTCATGCCCTAGATAGCTGTAACCTACTCCTAGTTGCCCTGCTGCACTGTCTTTGGCCGTCCTCGACGGTCTGCTGCTGTAACTACCGCGCCAGTCAATATCACGCCCATCATGAAGCTAGTCTCATTAAAGTTGTACGTGTCTTCGTCCTAGATGCCGTACTTAGCCTTCGTATTCTGTACTAGGCGGAACTAGCCTTGTATAACCTCAGGATCCTCGCAGAGGGCTCTACTATAGTCGTACTTTCGATTGAACTTGACTTTGAGCTTAGGGCGACGCTTTACAAAGTTTGCAGCCCACCTCTTGCTAACTGGCTTCTAATTGCGGATCTTAAGCAAAGAATTGGCCATCTCTTCAACGTCAGCAAGCCTAGGCGGATATCCTTGCTCTATTAGCTTAAGAACATGCCTAACAATCGCTACCTCTTTAGATCCTCGAAGAGCCATTAATTTAGGCTCACAATCGCGTCGATAGGGCGTTCCAGCGAGTCGTCTTCGTAGTGTGCTTTCAGAGACGTTATAGGTAGCTGCAGCGCGTCGCGGCTTAAATGTCGCGTCTTGTTAGATAGCCTGTAAGGCAAGCTGTATATTTCTTTCGTTTGAGGTCTTTTTAACATTGTTGCGTTAAGACATTACAGGTAGGCTTCAAGTTTGGTTGGGTCTTGGCAAAAAGGTTCCACTCGCTTGAAGGTTCCACTCGCTTGTGACCTACGTTAGACGAGTTAGTAGAACGAAGCGTATCTTTAACAAGAGACTCTACGAGCAAAAAGGGGTAAGGTAAGCCCTTGAAGATGGTTCAAGCGAGTGGATAACAGTGATGGCTTGTATTTGTTCGGATGGCAAAGCTTTAAGTCTAACACTTATCTTCTAGGGAGCTAACGGAGCTGTTTAATTAAGCTGGGTTGATGCTATACAAGCAGGGGAGCACTTAGTATTTGTTACCTTATCTCCCTCTGGTTGGAGCAACAACGATATTAGGTTAGCTTGGCTTAAGGGGGTGTTTGAGAGAGAAACTAGACGGCATGCTTTAACTAGGTATCGATTACTACTCCTTAACGGCTACGGATCCTATGTAACTATGAAGTTTATTGAATATTGTAACGATAAAAAGATCCTGTTGGCTGTATTCCCCCCTTACGCTACCTATACGCTTTAACCCCTTGACGTTTGTATGTTTAAACCCCTCTCGAACGCTTACTTAACTTAGTTGGCTGGATACCTTTAGGACAGCTAGGGGTTGCTTAATTTAACTAAAGGAGACTTCTTCCTGCTCTTCTGGAGGTCCTGGACCTTTGTATTTAAACCTCTACTTATTAAGAGGTCTTTTAAAGCTACTAGTATACACCTAGCTAACCTAGACGCTGTATGTCACGGTAACCACCGTGGTTCCCTTGACACTGAACGCGCTACAGAATCCGAGTGCTCCGCCAAGCACCCGAATTCTGCTGATTGGCCGGCCGGGCCTAGCGCCATGCGCACGGCCCCCGTCGATAACTTCTCACCGCCTGTACATGCTGATTCTGTTTCCTTACGCAACGTCTTGTATTACACCAGATATCGTACGTAGCCACAATTAACGCTTCTAGTAAGCTCTTAAACACGTGCTCGTAGCATCTCGTGACAAACAGAAAGCGGAAGGCTGCAGAGAAGGCTGAAACAGACCACTAGAAGAGGCTCCGCGACGCTGCAAAAGCTATACAATTGCCCTAAAAGAGTAAGCGCAAAGCTTTACAACCTTATAAGCTAGCTACAAAGCGTTAAAAGCGTGTTGGGGTTGCTCTAGCTGTAGTAGGAGTCGCAAGCGTTGCACTGGGTACTCTAGCGCGTAGGCGCCGTTCACGACTAATACAGCCCTTAAAAAAATTATTTGACTAGCGCAAAACTCTCCCAGGCCTGTGTATAGTACAAATTATTATTTGCGCAATTTTATTACGACAGGTGGGGGCTCTACAAGTCTATCTTTTTGAAAATATTTTGTTGTTGGGGTGTTCAACTGGCGACCCTGTTCAACTGGTGCACGGATACTGTAGCTAGCTACGGACGGTGGTTGATACACGATGGATATGCTACGGAAACCAAGAACGCGATCGCGCTAAGTCCAGATAACATTATGACTTGCATTTAAAGGCCTATGCACTCCACATCGACACATGCCAGTTTCAAGACCTTGCTGTTATTGTTGTTTTTCATTAGAACTGGTGGCTTCCTTCCCCAATGTTCCAAGGTTGCGTACCGCGCCAGCGACCTCAGCCAGAGCTGTAGTTTCCCTCCACCCAGCCACCTAAATTTTAATGTAACAAGTCAGTATATGTCTCACACGTAGTTCGTAAAAGGAGGCTTGCTTACCGTCAACAAACCACGACGCTTTCGTAACGTGAGCAGCCTCATCACCAAGTAGAAAAGCGACGGACCCAGCAATCTCCCATGTTTCTGGGAGCTCACGATTCAGAATACACGGAATGTTATCTTTATTAAGATGGAATTGGCCATTCGGCGAGTTGAATGGTTGCGTCATCATTGGTGTGTTGAAGCATCCACTACTAATGATCAGCTCAGATTCTCGTCGATTACTACTATCACTTACGGGCACAGCGCGTTAACTCTGACTCGCCTTGATGCTCCTTCAAAAGCAGCAACTTTCGTCAAGCCGATAAGTGCATGTTTAGCTGCGACGTAGGCTGATGTGCCATATGTGGCGTACTATAGGGGTGAAGGTAGGAAGTCAGTGTGTGTCTCACATGCATTTCATACAGTCTCAACTTACCTGGCTCGCAATGCTTCCGACGTTTACGATCGAGCCACCATCTTTGATGGCCTTCATCTCTTCTTTCAAACAATGAAAGGTGCCGACAACGTTTACGTTGACTAGTCTCGCAAAGTATTCTGGGTCAAGATCTGTGATCGGGAAGATTTCACGTTGTTCCACCGCTAAGCATTCGACTAAAAACGTCTCAAACGCCTGGAAAAGCTAGTCGAGCTTACCTGCAACGTTTGCAGCCCCATCGAGCTTTCCAAACTTAGCCACAGTCTCTTCGATCCAAGAACGAACACTATCCAGATTGGCAATGTCCACAATACACGTCCAGTACCGGCTCTTGGCATCTGGAAGTTCATCGTCAATCTCTTTGGCAGCTTTGGAGAGATTATCAGCTGAAGTTGCACACATAGAGACCTACATGTAAGTGTATAGAGTCAGTATATATATCATGTGTAGTTCGTAAAGGGACATTACTGACAGTGGCACCCCGAACCAGCAAGTACTTGCTAAGAGCTAGACCCAGACCTCAGCTGGCTCCAGTAACAGCGATAACCTTTCCATCAAAAGGAAGGGGGTTGACGGCATACGGAAGGGGTTTCGACATGTCGCCCATAATGACACACCGCAAAACATGAAGAGTATACTACAACACGAGTTCGACAGCATCCTGCCGCTCATATACCCTACAGCCATCGGTACCTCTTGAGTAATGACCGCAAGCAACGAGTCGTCTCTGCACAACCGCGCCGCAGATGCACATGAACCAACCCATGGACAGGGCCGCTGCTTGGTTACTTGGACCCGTGCCCACGTGGTAAATAACATTGCATCCTTCTGTAGGGCACTACGTTGTGCCGTAGCCTGTTCAGGAAACCCACCCCCGGGGCTAGCGCAATCCATCCGCGCCGCAGATGTGCAGACAGTCCCACAGCCATATCATCAGAAACAATATCTCCTAGAAATCAATCGTCTTGAGGTGCCTGTCTCGGTCTTACAAAGTCGCTGAGACCTCGTCATTGTACAATCAGATACTCTTATCCCAAACTTGAAGACGAATGAAATGCTGGGCACATCGCTGGCTGAGGAGAATGATTCTGGGTTCAAGCCAGTATAATCTCGTCACATTCATGGATCCGAGTTCGCCTTATAGATATCTACCGGAAAAAATGTGATCAAAAGGGATGCACCGAGATTTGGTGACGCATAGCAACCACTCCATTGGTACCATGTAACGATGAGGCGCAGTTAAATCTAGAAAGCCGATGGGTCGACTCGGGGTTTATAAACATGCGTATTTTACCTTAGCTGTCAGACTTTAGATCTCAAGTTACAAAGTATCCTAGATTAACGAGGATGAGTGTGACATCAGTTTACGTGGCGGTGCCACCGTCCGGTCAGATCAGACATGCAGTTGACCCACCGAATCTTCACAGAGAGCTTGCTGCTGTTGGAATCTCGACAACCACACTTGCTCTGGTAGCGGTAATCTTACAGCTCTTCACACGAGCGCATGTGACAAAAATGGGTATGGGGATTCTATTACTCTCGCAAAGCTGAACGATTTCTAGATATGAAATCCGGCTTGGGCTACCATATGTGGGAAGTCAGGACCAGAAAGCTGTATGTTTCCTTTTCAGAAGGTACGTGTAGCACTACAAGCGTATCGTTGCGCGACTGAGAAATCACACAGTGGACGCTAGTTGATACAATCCTATATGCCACCAGCCTCGCCTTCTCAAAGCTCTCTATCTTACTTTTCTACCTACGTTTGTCACCACAGAAATGGTTCCGCACGTTGGTCTGGATTCTCATCGCCTGTGTCGTAACCTACGCAACAGTTTACGACCTTGTCAGCATCTTCGGCTGTAGACCGATAGCGGCTACATGGGATCTCACACTCTTGCCCGGCGCTACATGTATGGATCCATCGACAAAATACATGGCGCTCTCAGTACTCAATATCATCATCGACGTGTTTACCTTGGTGCTTCCGATCCCCATTATTGCAAGACTACGGATGCCGCGGAGACAAAAGATCACTGTGTGTGGCATATTCGCGACCGGAGGGTTGTGAGTTACAGCATTTGTTGTCCAGAAAAACTCTGCTGACTATGTGTGCAGCGTCTGTGTAGTAGCAATTCGTCGAACGACACTCTTGAAACCGCTCATGATCTCAACAGACTATACATGGGACGCGGTCGAACAGTTTCAGTGGTGTTTTGCTGAAGTCAATGCTGGAATAGTCTGCGCCTGCGCTCCCGCCCTCAAGCCTTTCTTTGCACGCTACATCCCTGGTCTTCTATATTACCACTTTCGCAGTAACAACCGAGAAAATGATGGATCGAAGGACCATGAGCCAAGGCTACCTCCGTCAAATAGCCGGGAGCAAGCCAAGGAGGCATCTGAACTGCAACTGCGGGACGACATATCTGAGGAGACAGCAATGACGAAGCATAGTGGAGTTGATGACGAGACACAGCTCTGGCAAGGGACTGCAAACAAGGAAACTGAAAAGATATTGTTCACTACCTGTTCCGTTGGACGCGCCTGTTGATGGAGTGGCAGCTTCAACAACCTGACGTTCGGTAAGCTAGGAGACAATATCAATAGTTGCGACTTCTCGTCCGGCCTCGGTTGTAGTAGCACAGTATACGCATTGAGTTTGAAACCATCTGCTCATTGGCTCGCTCAAGTCTGCCGATTAACGCTTTCGAAGCTGTTATTGTATGCGCCAATGTGGCGCGGCCATCGACCATAGCTAAAGCGCTGCGCCGTAGGCCCCAACCTCGATCATCGAACAATGGCGATCCGTCTACAGGAACAGCGTCAAATAAAGTGATACAATCTGTTCCCATAAAACTTCCTGTCTTATACGATGGCGTGGCGAACGTTGACAGCCAGCAGCAAGGACGAGCGGCATGAAGCACAGTGGATAGCAGGTGGATCTCCAAGGAGACTACGTAGCTAATCTCCGCGGCTTCGGATACGCTAATGCATAGCCATCACATCCAGGCTACTTCGTTCACCATTGCCGTGCTTGAGTTCCGTATCGACATACCCCGTATGAGATAACTAGAATCATTGTCTTACCGTCCCTTGTCAAGTGCAACCTTCACAACGACTTTTTCATCTAGCAATGCTCTTTGGCTGAGCAAATTGTAGGGAGTCTCGATCTCGATCTTGATCTCGATCCGAAGGCGAGGCTCTGTGAATATCTCATCGGCTAGCTAGCCGTCTGTTTCGCCGGGATCGCATCCAACCACGTTGTGAACTTACCCTTTATAATAAAGAAGGCCGCAGCAGCTGTAAGCCAACAACAGCCCAGTAGCTAGGGTTCTGTACCCAAAGAAGAGTTTTGCGTCCGAAAGCTTGCTGATGTGATTTCTAGCAAATCTTGTAGTGCTCGAGAGCTGAATTTGGAAGAAAAGATATACTGTAATGGGGGCGGGAGAAGTGTTTTAGTGGCGTAGTGGAAGATACACAAGAGCGTCTGGGCCACGGCAGTAGAGGTATGCGATACATACAAGGTTCGCTGTGGCTACAACACGAGAACCTTGGCCTGAAGTAGACACTGGACATGTCACGGGGAGTGTCGGACGCTCTTGCTCAGCCTTGAGGGTTACAAGACGTTGATCTTGCTCTGGTGTGTGCGCAGCTACGTACTTACGATGCGTCCACGGGTGAGATCACGCTCTTTGAAACCCGTTTTGCGCTACGCTTAAAACAGTCAAGTGGACGATTAGCGCGTCACAATCCGGATCATCCCCACCTCTAGGGCGCACTAACAACGCTCCCGTCGGCAATTTAATACCACACAAGACGAACCTTGCAAGACCCCGGCAAATATGACGGATCCCGAAGAGTTGCTGGACCTCTACGATATCGCGGTTTTACTCAACTATGAACGGAACATTACGGAACCTCGGTTTCGACACACTAAATTAAGAGAAGTCGCCTATCCGGGTACGCTGTAGAACAGAAAGAAAGGTTGATTCATGCCTAACCAAACATTCCTAGGTACGCAACCACAAACAATCGCACTCAAAAGTCCGGTAAACCAAGGCTGGAATGATAACGCGTGTACCTGGATTGTACTAGATCAACAACAAGCGAATAATCCGAATGGTCCAGATTTACCGACAGAGTTCTTACAGCAGGACAAAGTCATAGACAGCCCGCTCTCGAACGAGCAATTGGAGACTCTATTTCACCAAGCTCGCAATCATGATGGCTCCTATCAGGCCATCAGTCTTCTCCAAATGTTCTTTGCTCTCTTTGGGAAGGACACAAAGTTGAGGGTGAGACATGCACCTTATGGTAAGGAGCCAGGTTCGTCTTATACGACAACGATTAGTAGGCGTGTCATCATCGAAGAGTCCTTCCGCAACCCGAAATTCACCACCGCCATCTGCGTACTCCCGGAGGGTTCAATGCACGCCACTGGTCACGAGCCACATCTCAGACACGCGGTCGTAGGATTCTCCCCACCCGACAGCGACACCGTTCAGTCCTTTCTCGATCTCTCTTCCATGCAGTTTGGCGATATAGGACGCGGACCCGGGCCAAAAGGAAAGCAATTATTTGCTCTGGATACTCCTGAAGAGTTTGCGATGCGTTTTAGTAAATTGGCGACGGGTGCAGACCCAAGTAAAAGCCAACGCATTCTGGCGACAAGCGGTACACCTGTAGATGACTGGCTCGGAGAAGTGGCATTGAGAGCGAAGAAGAGGTGGGATAACCGAGCGAAAGAGAAGTGGTGCGGTCATTGCGGAGCCCCAAGCGCGAAGTCCAAGTGTGCTGGATGTGGTGATGCGTACTATTGCGGGAGAGACCATCAGAAGATGGCTTGGGGCTTTCACAAGGGTTATTGCTCAAAGCCATGATGGATTCATCGGATGGCATGACCATCAGCACGTCAAGATATCGCAACCAGCCGCACTATGCAAAAAGACTCGCCCGCTGTATACTTCCTGCTGGAACATCCGTTATGGCCCTCTTTCGAGATGTACAACAGAGGGTATAATTAATAAAGACTAGAAGTATGTCGTACTTGATAGGCACACTGATCTCTCGCCCACCATGTGACATGCAGTATGATCCTGTTCAAGAAAGGACAGAGACATTGACCGCTCTCTGAGAGCGTGAGCATATTAATTACGATCCACCACAGTATCTTCGTACTCACGTCCTCCCAGCCGGTAGCTCATTAACGTTGGCCGGAACCGCCGGCAGCATGGACGGTGTATATTGCTGTACAGGACTCACTGGTCCACTAGTATCTGCATAGTAAGGATTTGCCTGCACTGGATTCGTCGCAGCTGGTGTCTTCTCGGGCATTGCATAGCCGCCCTGCTGCTGCGCAGCATACGCAGACTGAGCATTAGGATCATAGAACTGCGGCGCCTGTTGTGCGTTGGGATCATAGTGACCGTAGTGTTGTTGGTGTTGAGGAGGTGGGGAAGGCATCTGTTGGACCTGCTGCTGAGGAACGGGCTTTTGCTCATGGTAGTATTGGACACCTGCTGGTGGGGCTTGGGGTGCGGTGGGTGGTAGTTGCGTGTTATTGTTAGTGGTGGTGGTGTTCTGCTGCTTCTTCTTGCGACGGAGGAGGAAGAAGACGCCTAGGACGACAGCGGCTAGGAGAGCGACGCCACCGACCACTCCACCAGCGATGGCGCCAACTGGAGTTGATTTCTTGGTTTCCTTAGCTTCTGCCAAAGGTGGGAGAGCTTCCGGTATATCTGAGGATCCTGGGGAAGCGGAACGGGAGACCGGAGTGAATGATGAAAATAGGGGAGTATTCGTTGATCGGCCCGTATTTGGGGAGGTTGAGGAGTCTTTGAAATATATTGTTAGCAGACGCGTGGTTGGGAATATGAAAAGATTTGCATACCATCATCAGGTGTGACCATCAAGATCAATCCACCCGTCTCTGTCTTAGCATCACACCAGTAGTTAGTCAATGGTGCAGGGTCATTGATGTCCGTTGCCAATTCCCAGTAGGAACACGTGCTGCTTGCGCCTCCACTGTTATACCATGTCAACATCCAGTATGGAAACAATCGGAAGATCGAACATGAGGTGGTGCAACGTACCAGAAGATGCTTGTGGTTGGGAAAACAGCATAGTCATTTTCACAAGAGAAGAATTCGCAAAGTGACTCTGGTGCACAAATTTTGTAAAGGCTACCGCTCGTTGCGATCACATGGCCCTCGTTATTTGCGGTGATAGTTTCATCTGATCAGTCTTAGTATCCGCGAGAGTTCGATTTGGGTGATCACTCTTACATAGTGTAGTACTGCCATACATGCCCGTAGATATGTACCCGATGGTAGTGATATCCCTGATAGCTAGTGGAGCAGCTGTAGCAGCGGGCGCAGGCGTGACAGCAGGCGTCGGCGCCCGTATCATAGCAGCGTTCACATATTCCGAAGAAAAGAGAACGACCAGCAGCGGACTAAGCTTGGTATATGCCATGGCGCCCAGGACTCGGATATTTACAAGAATGAGAATGAGAATAGTCCTGCCGCGAAAGAGCAGACTCTCCAAGCTAAGTACCAATATTGGGTTGCGAGCAATGCGAAAGGTGCTGCGCCATAAGCCGTGCAGTGACCCGCTGGGGCTTGCATGCCGCGGTTAAGATACGAGAAAAGGGTATTGGCAGGCTGATCACCTGAGATCTGTGTCAATTGAGGCTTGAGCGAAGAGTACAAACGAACTTGCTTCTCAAACAGAAGAGATCGTTGGGATAGCTGGACGATATTTCTTGTTATTATTGCCGTTCCCTCAGTACTGAAAACTCAAATGTTCCTCACCTAAGCATACCATCCGTCTGGACGCTAGATGCAACGGTGACCGCTGCAGGGACGACGGGTGTATAACGAGCATGGGGTAGCGAGGTGGATGTTTGTTTCTTCTTCAGCTCGCTTGTGCAGCCTCTTGATAGGTCACAACGTAAGCCACGCGGACCCAATACAGCCGTGCGCTTCCCCATCTAGGTGACCACCAGGCACGTCGGATCTTTTGATCGCAAGATAGTCTCACCGGTAAGGCATGTGCTGGCGGCGCGGCAGATTCGCATGTAGATCCCTGTTGTGGTATTGGAGTGCCGAAGCGGGACACAAACTTGGAGCGCAAGATTTTGAGAAGACTCCTCGTTCTTTGAACTAACAGCTGTTGAATATGAACCATCGTCCGATTGTAAAGTCAAAGGGCTGTTTGGTGTGGTTTGAGGTCCGCAAGGCTGAGTTGCCTACACAGCCTTGAGAACAGGTGCTGGGTTCGGTCCGAAAGGTCCTACATATTAACTGCATTCAGCATTTGGCCCCCAAACTTATCATGAGTCAGTGCCTCGGCAAGCAGGTTTCTGGTCAAAGTCCTCAGTGTGTTGTTCAAAACTGAGTGGGGACGGAGGATTAGCATCTTGCACGTGGGCTTTGAGCCTTCATTACGCTTTCGTTATCTTTTCAGTCGGTTCTATCTCTTCTCGACGCTAGGACATCTAATGTCCATGGCCGTCGTCACCACCTCCGCCTTGCTCCTCTGGATCCAGCTTGATCAGGGTATCGATCCGCATAATGGCCACACACGCTTCCACTGCTGACTTCAACTGCTTGACCTTGCTCATGCTGGGTTCCAGCACACCGGCTTTTAGGCAGTCGTGTACCTTACCGTTCATCAGGTCCAGACCATAGTTCTTGTAGTTCTTGGACTTGGCCAGCTGCTTCGCATCTTGCGACGAGGGGTCTGAAGGGTTCACTGTTCGCTGTGAAAGAGCGTGCCGTGATCGGAGGTTAGCGACAAGCTCAGTAGCGTCCTTGGCGGCGTTGATGGCAAGAGTCTTGGGGATAGCAAGAAGAGACTGGGCAAAGGCAGCTATCGCCAGCTGTTCCCGAGAGCCCTGGATGAATATGTTTAGTGATACTGTTCGACACACAAAGATTGAAGTGACTTACCACCGACGTTGCCCACTCTTCCAGGTAGATGTGCAACGCTGTCTCAACAGCACCTCCGCCAGGGACGATGCGTCCGCTCTCCAGAGTTCGCTTTACGGCTGATAATGAATCGTGTACTGATCGCTCCATCTCGTCCAAGGCGTAGTCGTTGGCACCTCGCAGGATGATGGATGCGGACGAGAAGGCCTTGGTGCCCTTGACCAGAATGCACTCGTCGTCGGAGATGCGCTCTTGCGAAACCTCCTCAGCATGACCAAGATTTGCCGCCTCGAACTTCTCATCACCATTCAGATCGGAAAGTGTGCTAACTAGCGTCGCTCCGGTGGCCTTCGCTATCCTTCGTAGATCCTCCTTCTTGCACCTTCGCACAGCCATAGCACCCTTCTCGATGAAGTGCTTCAAGCAAAGGTCGTCGATACCCTTTGTGGTCATGATAACGTTGGCACCGGCTTTCAAGATCATCTCAATGCGCTCAGTGACAATGCCAGCCTCGCGCTCTCGGATCTTCTCTAGCTGCTCCGGATCGTCGATAGTGATGTGAACACCTAGCTTCATTCGCTCCTTCTGCAGGTTGATGTCCAAGCAAGCAATCTTGGCGTCGGTGATGCGCGTCTTCATGGCTTGCGAGGCGACTGTGCAGTTGAGAGCGTATCCCTTGACCAGTATCGACTGGGTAGCGCTCTGGCCGTGTGCCTTGAGGATGTTGACAGCCTTTACGGGGTATTTGATCTCGGCCTTGTTGTTTGTCATCTTGACAGCCGTCATAGCGTCTACGACCATGTTGGCGAAGAAGTCGGAGTCGGAACCGATGATCTTGCTGGACATGGACGTCTTCGCGATGTTGACTAGCGAGTCCCGACCGAGCGCATCGACCTTGGTGCTGATGTTCTCGTTCATGTACTTGACCGCCTCCCTCAACGCCAGCCTGTAGCCTGTGATGATGGTGGTGGGGTGGATCTTGTTCTTCATGAGCTCGTTTGCTCTCCGCAGCAGCTCGGCTGCTATTATGACTACTGAAGTCGTGCCATCTCCGACTTCCTTGTCTTGTTGTTGTGCGAGGTCGACGAGGATTTTGCCTGCGGGGTGCTCGATATCAAGCAAACTGAGGATGGTAGCGCCGTCGTTGGTCACGGTAACGTCACCGATGTCGTCGACCATCATCTTGTCAAGACCCGAGGGCCCAAAGGACGACTTGACTACATTCGAGATTGCCTGGGTCGCAAGGACGTTTTGGTCGCGAATGTCCTGTCCGCTGATTTTCTGACCGCCGAGGACTGCACGTGTTAGCTTTTTGCGGCGTTCCTTTTGGCGTTTCCAGCTTACACAGAGTTCCTCCGCTACGCGACTGTTCGAAGATTCCTGCCATTGTGTCGGGTTATAGCTATTCTGCTTCGTTGTTGCTGCCTCTACGCGGTCCAGAAAATCTCCAGCAACGCCCGCCCGCGCGGCGAATCGTAGCTCCGTTGGTCAGTCGCGCTAGTCTGGACCCCTGCGCCGATGACTCGGCCCCCTCCACACATTTGGTGGTCGACTCACACGAGACTGCAACGAGCCGACTCTGTCTTAGCTTTGGGTGAGTCCGCTGTATTTCCATAACCTATACCTCAGGTTCCAGACTTCTTCCTCAACTTTCTACAACTCAATTGCGCGTAAGCAACCCCAAGTCGCGTGTTGATACCCCGCCTGCCCCGCCAACTCCTCACATATACAAAGGGTTTCTGGCACAACATCTATACCTATCGCGATCCCGATAGCATTTTCCATATTAGCTGTCGATGCTACTATACCCCCAACGGCGCTAACATTGCTATCCTAGAATAATTCAACATGGCCGAAGCCACTGCTGCCGACGGGCAGATGAAGGATCTTTCCATCTCCCAGACCAAGAAGAGCAAGAAGGATGGCAACCCTCAGAAAGCCGCGAAGAAGCCCCAACAGCAAAAGAAGAAGGTCAGTTCGGGACTTCAGATGTACTTCCCAAATCGGACGCGATATTGACTATGTGACAGATCGAGGGCTCAGCGCTCATTGGTATCGATGTCGCAAAGGAGACTGACCTAGGAGACTGGTACCAGCAAGTCATTACCAAGGGACAGATGATCTCATACTACGACGTCGCTGGATGCTACATCCTCGAGCCCTCCTCATACGCCATCTGGGAGAACATCAAGTCATGGTTCGATGGCCAGATCAAGACACTCAAAGTCCGAAACGCCTATTTCCCCATCTTCATCAGCGCAGATAACTTGGAGCGAGAGAAGGAGCATGTTGAAGGTTTCGCTGCCGAGGTCGCGTGGGTGACCAAGGGTGGAAAGTCTGACCTTGAGAAGCCCGTTGCTGTGCGCCCTACCTCAGAGACCGCCATGTACCCCTACTTCGCGCGCAAGATCCAGTCGCATCGCGATCTGCCCCTGAAGCTGAACCAGTGGAACAACGTTGTTCGGTGGGAGTTTAAGCGTGAGTACCCAATGGACCTTTGCGTCGCCTACGTCTAACCCATGTTTAGACCCCATGCCCTTCATCCGATCGCGCGAGTTCTTATGGCAAGAAGGCCACACCGCACATCTTACCCAGAAAGAGGCGAGCGATGAGGTACTACAAATTCTGGACTGGTACTCTGATGTTTACCAGGAACTGCTTGCCGTTCCCGTAGTGAAGGGAACAAAGACCGTCAACGAGAAGTTCCCCGGAGCTGACTACACCACAACCGTCGAGGGGTTCATTCCCGCTACTGGACGTGGTATTCAAGCTGCAACATCACACGCCCTTGGCCAACATTTCTCAAAGATGTTCAACATCACAGTCGAGGACCCTACGGCAAAAGAAGCCGGCAAGTCGGAACACGTCCACGTATGGCAGAACTCATGGGGTCTGACTACCCGCTCGATCGGTGTCATGATTCTGACTCACGGAGACAACCGAGGTCTAGTCATTCCTCCTAGGGTGGCTGAGATCCAAGTTGTTGTCATTCCTGTGGGAGTTACCGCCAAGTATGTTTATCACTGATGACTGATAAATGCCACCATGCTAACGAGATCAGGATGTCTGCCGAGGCCAAGGAAGATCTTTACAGCAAGGTCAGGAAGATATCTGACGACCTTACTGAGGCTGGTGTTCGCGTCGAGACCGACTACCGTGAGGGCTACTCTCCCGGCTGGAAGTTCAACGACTGGGAATTGAAGGGTATTCCTCTGCGTATCGAGTTCGGTCCCAAGGATGCTGAGAAGGGCGTTGTTACCACTTCCCGCCGCGACATCGATGACAAGGATGCCGCACGTGGCACCATCGACGTTGACAGCCTTGCGCAAGAAGTTCCCAAGCTACTCGAGCAGATCCAGAAAGACATGTTCAACAAGGCTGACAAGGCATACCGAGACCACCGTATCCAGCTTACCAACTGGGACGACTTCGTCCCCACCCTCAACGGCAAGAACGTCGTTCTGGTTCCCCACTGCGAGGGCGACAAGTGTGAAGACGAGGTCAAGGCGAAGAGCGCGCGCTCAGCGCTCGGCGATGGCGTTGCCGAAGATAAGCAGGCTCCAGCCATGGGTGCAAAGAGTTTGTGCATTCCCTTCGACCAGCCTGAGGGCATCGAGCCTGGCAAGACCAAGTGCATCAACCCCGACTGCCAGACTCCTGCCAAGCAATGGATCTTGTTCGGACGAAGCTACTAGTGCTTCACCATTTGGCCGGGTTTACGTTTTTGTTTGAGCATTTGGTGGCATGGAGTTTGATGGCACGGTGTTCACGGCATGGAGGAGGGGTTGTCGTCACACTGGTCATTTACGATTTTGCAATGTTGATACAGCCTTTAGCATAGAACTAGAAGTTCTGATTCGCCAAGCTAATCTCGTCTTCCTGTGTGTACTATGTGGGTGTTAGATGGGCAAACACGTGGGCCAGCAAACGGGTAAAGGTGATGTGAACAAGATAAGCCAGCGCTTACACACCGATTATGAATGACAGAACCGCTACCCGTTTTTAACCACATTGTATTGCGTGACACTGTTACAACTCACCTCTACACTGTCACTCTGCCGCTCATCTACTCTGATATTCCAGCTCTCAATCCTAAACACCCTATCAGTTCATCCACCAAGAATCCAAACTCCCTCAGAGAACCTCACCGTTGACTAAAAATGTGTCATAAACTTCTTCAAGTCTACGCTTGTAACCACAACAAAATCATTTGTACCACGCCATGCCCCTACGCCATCGCTACAGGACGCAAGATTCCCGACGACAATCACGGAAACATGTCCGAGTTGTCGCGCTCAAGCTCCGTTATATCCTCCATAACGCCCTCGACGACTGCTTCCCCACCGAGAGCTGCGGTACTGAGCAGCCAAGTACAAGGACTGCAGCAGGGTGATGGCGCACCAGCATTCCGCTTCGTAGCGCCTACTATAGGACAAGAAGGTCCCCCAGCGTCCAGGTCTCCAACATCTCCATCTTCCAATGCACCTTCACCCAGCTTTTCCACCACCAGTACCCTCGTTGATGTGCCCATCTCATCCTCACCTTCGACATTCTTTACTCCCGCGAATCAGGAGATCGACACTACGTGAGCATCTTCCTCTTCCCTCTTATCCTTGCCCCCCCTTTTCTTTCCAAGGCTCAATTACTAACATTTACACAGCACCGTGGAGCCAAATTTCTGCGCCTACCACTTTCCCCACTATCTTACCCACTCGCGAGTACCTTGTGTAGGATGCTACTCGCAACCACAGTGGAAGAACCGACAGGACTCTTAGATGAATGCATATCGGGAACAACATCCAGGAGTCACGGAGGATATTGAGAACTTGAGCGGGGTGAGTGTCGTCAAAGAACGATTTGGTAGGTAATCGATTTCTCCATTGAACTCAAGGAGAAAGAGAAGAGCAGATAGTAAGATGTAAACCTTGTGAAGGTCTGATAGCGGTTTGCTAATTACCCGAACCTGATGTAGATTTTCATAAGTGGACAGGAAGCGGCCTTCTAGGAGAAAAAAAAACGGGAAAACTTGGATAGTGGACAGAAATGGATGAATTGCCCTACCTGTGCCATGCAATACTCATTTTATTGGTCGTCATCTATGTATGCATAAGTCGTATATCGGTCGTCATTCAATGCCGGACTGTATCCAAGCCTCCACAACCACTTGGTCATCTAGCTAGTGTCCATTTCGTCATCACCCTTCTTCTCCTTCTCGACAGTCTTCTTGACACCCTCCAAGAATGCCTTGACCGCGTCCGGGCCACCAAGTGGCATTCCTCCACCTCTAATGTAGCCTCCGTTCTCAACATCAATCTTCAGTGCCTGGCTGACGGTCGGCAGGGCACCGGTCTTCAGCGCTTCTGTCAAACTACCCAAAGCCGCCCTTAACTGGGGTGCTCGTAGAACCCGATTTAGTACCTCGATCTTCTCATCTCGGCCCAGCGTCTGGATAGCCATCTGTGCGGTCTCGGAGTTCGGGTCGATTTCGTCGATATCTTCTACTTCGGCTTCTAGGAGGAAAGGAGTTGTCGGTAGCTGTGCACACAGGGCGTCGATGAGTTCGTCGGACGCATTCTGAACGGTCGGGAGGGTATGTGAAGGCCAGAGGAGGTCGAGGAGGGTAGTGAAGGGTTCTGAGCCTCGTTGTTGTGAGCTGCCGCCTGCGTTGCCGCCCTTGAGCGAGTTCATAAAGTCTTGGACAATGGCAGAGACGTCACCCGAGCCGGCTCTGTCGACACGTTAGCGGTATGTTCTAGAAGCAAAAACAAAGTAAAAACGCGAAACGAGCGTCGCGGCGTGGCCAGTGGAAAACGGAGCATGATGCTTATTTTCTATTGTTGTACATGAGCAGCCAGTACCAATTGCCATATGTTTGGATGGTCTTATGCTTCTCCCAAAACGCCGTACCGTAACAGGATATCTTTAGAGTTTTGTAAAGAGTGGTTGATAGTCTTCCACAGCAGCTCGATTCTTTCCGGAAAGGTAGACCGCGCCACGACGCCGGATGCGATACAAATAGACGGAACCTACGCTCGACCACCATCGGCGCCTCCTTCTCGGGACTCTTCGCCTTCATCTCGGATGTCACCGCCCGTGGCACCAGCCCCTGCGCCTCCGGTGCTACCGTGGCGGTTTCGGCTGGATGGCTCTACGTCTTCCATTGACTCGTCCTCATCATTGCCAGATGAGTTTGAGATACCTGCGAGTTCAGCCTGCACATCAATCTCTTCGCCCGTCAGCAGTAAATCAATTACTTGTCCGATCTTGAGATCACGCTCGCTGAACCAGCTCGCACCCCGCGGGTGCTGCGACTTTGATTGTAACCAGAAGAGATGGCGTTGTGAGCTCGAGCTGAACTTGAGGACGAAGATGCGACCGTCGGTGGGTGACTTGATGTTCTCGGAGTCGTCGACGGAGTCTTTGCCGGTGTAGGGTTGGAAAGAGCCATCACCGGGGATCATGATTAGGTCGAGATCGGACTGGTCGAGTGGGCGGTCGCGTGGTCGCCAGCAGAAGTGCACAAATTCTAGGAATGTAAGCTGATGAACAGAGTGTTTTGGTCGCGAACAAACCATCTTCTCCTTGGTACAGATAAACATAGCCAGGTGTCGGTACTGGCTTGACTGTCTGTTGGTTGCCTTCTCCGCGCTGTATTTGTTGTTAGTCTACGGCTCGATACCAAAGAGGCAGCATCGCTCACAGTCAGCTCGCACTGGCCGGCCTTGAAGGTGATGAGCGGTTGGACAGACATGTTTGTGGTGTGTGTTTGGTGTTGGGGCAATGATGTTCAGCCGCCATCCCGCAAGCATGGCCGCAAGCTGCAAGCTCCATGCGGGTTACGTAACCGACGGAACAACTCGCGGCCCGGTCGCGCGTATCGATTGGACAGCTTGGCACACATTCGAATTCACGAAAATACGATTCCATCGCCAACACCACCGACCAGCACTAACGACCACAGCGAAACGAAATGGCGGCCAAACAAGAGGACACGAAGCCCACCACCCAGAAGTTCTCCAAGGGGGAGAGGTCGATACCGCACCACTCGCAGAAGGCCAGCAAGTACTACCCTGCTGAGGACGTTGCTGTCCCCAAGAAGGTACGTTCGCGATAGAAGATGGTTTGCATGGAAGAGAAGGACTGCAGGGGTATTGGATGCCTTCACTGCGACACCATGCGGCGGATGTGTCTGGGTGTGCAAGGATGAGAATCAAGACGTCAATTGGAGCTCCGCTAACTGCGACTCAAGGCCCGCAAGTCTGTCCGCCCTGCGAAGGTTCGCGAGTCCCTCCAGCCCGGTACCGTCGTCATCCTCCTTGCTGGTCGCTTCCGCGGCAAGCGCGTCGTTGTCCTCAAGCACCTCTCCCAGGGTGTCCTCCTTGTTACCGGTCCCTTCAAAGTCAACGGTGTTCCCCTTCGACGAGTAAACGCCCGATATGTCATTGCCACCTCCACCAAGGTCGACCTGAAGGGCGTAGACGAGAAGGTCATTGAGAAGGCTAGCCAGGACGGTTACTTCACCAAGGACAAGGCCGCCCACAAGCCTGGTGAGGATGCGTTCTTCAAGCAGGGCGAGAAGCCCGAGGTACGTACCCATGACTGAGCCGGAACGCGACAGCACTGACAAATTCGACAGAAGAAGGAGACCTCCAAGGACCGCGTCGAGGACCAGAAGGCCGTCGACAAGGCTCTTCTGGCCACCATTAAGAAGGAGGCTCACCTCGCCGACTACCTCGGTGCCAGCTTCAGCCTCCGTAGCTCAGACAGGCCTCACCAGATGGTCTTCTAAGCGACGGATAACGATCGGGCATTCGGCGTTCAGTGCATGGGATGAAAGATGACTTCGGCATACTGCAGCCGTACTAGCGAGGAACAAGAACCGCAGCGGCACGGCAGCCAATTTTTTTTCATGGAGGATACCGACAAGGCATTTACCATAAGACTTTATAACAAGCAAGCGAATCTGAGACGGTCCAAAAGTGAACATTTGGTCACCGCTTGCGTGATGTCATAGTTGGGCGTTCAATTGGCGCGGTATATACTGGGCGGTAATCGAGAGTACTGATGCATGAAATAGACATACAGACGTTACATTATTCGACCGATACTGCGCCGACTGCCACGCGAACTCCAAGCGACATGATGTGAGGGTATCAGAAGCGACAGCTAATCAAGGGTATTCTCCACCACCAAACCAATTGCGCCAACACGATTCAAGGTCATGCCTCGTTACAACCCATTGCTTGCCGATTGACCTACTTCTTCCCTCTCCCCTTCTTAGCCCTATCAAACTTCCCTGCCAGCCCGTTGGCCGTATCCCCCGCGCTGTTTATAGCTTTCCCCGCCTTGCCCTCCACATCATGCTTCTCCATCTCCGCCTTCAAGTCCTCAACAACGTCCTTGCCCAACGTCGTTCCGTGGCACCAGTCCAAGACACCTAGGCATCCATAGTTGCCCTCTCCCTCACTCATCATGTGCGCATCAGCACGTCGCGCCATACCTCGCAACATGATAGTTGAGGGTAGAACATTGTAGCCAGAGTACACAAATGTCTCCTCCAGACTGAAGATAGCGATCAGGATCAAATAGGTAAGGATATGCATCCGTAGAGCAATCGCTGGAAGGTAGAGGGGGAGAAAGCGGTGCAAGAGGTGGCAGATGGGATGGTCGTAATTTGCAGCGAAGGAGTATGGGATCTTGACGCTGTGATGCCAGCCTTGATGCAAGTCCGAGAGTGCTCCGCCGTTCGGTGAGTGCAGCAAGTGTGTATGGACATAGTATTGCAGGATCTAAGGCATGTTCGTTAGCACGGTTTACTGGACGGATATGATCAGGGTAACTTACATTGCGTGATACAAGTCCAATGATGCCATGTTTAACCATCGTCCACGGGTTTGGCAGATGATTCAATCCCCATTTACTGCCTTTGATGAGTAAGAGACTCCTCATTTGTAGTATGTCGGTAATCAGGAACTCGATGCCCGCTTGCAATGCAACAGTGAGCAGTACATTCGCACAGCTCCACGCTATAACCCTCCTCACTGCTCTTGCGCCACCCTTTTGGTTGCTTGGAATACCCCATTGTCCTTGCGATTTGAACTCAACTGCTAAACTCGGTACGCCGATATCAAATAGCAAGAAGATCAGGCTAGGAATGATGTACAGAGATAGTCGAAGGACCAGTGGTGCAACTAGCTCAAGCTGGAGAGGAGAGTAAGATGCAGCGATCGTTGTCCATGCAACAGAGAGGAAGATAAGATTTAAGCCTGTAGACCAGGAGGATAGCATAGGAATAGCTAAGAATGAGCCCAGTGGTAAGGCGATAGGCGCAAGGACGGAGGACAATAGTGCGCCCATGCTGACGACGTTGCTTAAGTGGAGATAATCGATGCTCTGGGGCCTTGGGAGTAGAAAGGTACGTGTATGCACATCGTCATGTGAGAGGCGGGGAAACTAACAGATTCAGCTCGCGATAGGTATTTGTGGTTTGCGCTTGATTGCGATGTAGCGATGACGTAGGGCCAGTCGGCGAACTTGGTTCACGCCGCCAGCCGCGTGGGAACGCGTGCGTAGCGGTTTGGGCGAAATAAGCGAGGGCGCCTTGCCTCTTACCACTCTAGATCATTGGAACCTTTCACATATCTCACCCGTTCCTTGTCAGAGAACACTAGCGACGACTTGCATATGAAAGCAATGTGTTCTTCAGAGCAAAGTTCATCGTGACAATACGTATATGTGATAAGATCGCTCACCCTCGTCCTCAGAACCTTGTACTTTTGTTCCAGCCTTCTGCAGCTTGTTACAGCGACTAAGAGCTTCCTCTCCACTATTACATATCTCTCGCCGTCTCAGTATCATCGCCTCGTCGAGCGACCTCCACGCTTGTATTCAACTTAATCCTGCAGTCCAGAGCTATCTCTAACCTCCTCATATCTGGTCTTGTAAGACTCAGCTTCTTCAAACCGTTTCATCCAGATTTGTGCCTCTTCTTGAGCTGTCCGCGCTGCTGTTTCGGCATCACGAGCGAGGCCTTCTGCGATCATCAACCGGATGTTGAGGTCAAAGACCTTCCTTCGCAGCTCATACTCGTCCCGCTCGCCTGTATCGTTCAATCTTTCGAATGCCAACATCTGGTCTCCGCCAGGACTAACTTGTTGCGGATCTCTTGGTCGTGCTTGGACTTGTTGTGGATGGTGTATGCTGGTATTGACGTACATCTCAAGTGGGGAGTGCAGGCTCTGGGGTGTCTCTCAGTCTTCAGTTGGCGGTGGACTGGGTGACGGGCTGCTGAGTACAGTATAGGATCTGTCTGGGAGTGGGTTGTTGGCAATCTGCTCGGAAAGGTAGGGAGTTCTCTGTTGATAACGGGCTAGACTCAAGCGCCAGTTGCTTGGCCCAGTTCATAGCTGACAAAAGACGTATACTCATAGATTTCTCCTTGTCCTGCAATTAGACTAACTTCTTGTGCATAGGTTGCACCGAATGACTTCGCACCGGGCGTTGATCCCTGCGATACTGCGTTTGCGACAGCTCGACAGGCATAGGGGAATCTGGCCACGTATCTATTGAACACGTCTAACCCGTCAACAACTCCTTTGCTCCAGCCTTTCGCAAGGAAGTAGTAGCGTAACATGGCATAGAAGCACGCAACTTCCGTCTCGCTTTGGGTTGGTAGGATGAAATTGAAGAGAAACTTGAAGTTTCACAATGAGACGTTCTCTTCCGCGAATTCGATGTGACGGATTTATGGCTCTCCCTTTCGGTTCTTTCCAATATGGCCGATTTGTATGCGGCTGCCTGTAAGCCACGCTATGATGTCTATTGGCTTCCCTGTTTTGGTGTAGGTGTTCCCGATGATGAGACTTCCAAATTGTTGTCATGACTGTAGCCCCAGACGATGTTGAACTGAGTCCTGAAGGCTTTGGCGTCAGGAAGAAGCTTGAATTCGGCAGGAAAGTCCTGCATTGCCCATATCTGGATGTCTCGGAAGGTAAGTCCGGTGGGCGCCATGGTGTGGATGCAGGTATCGTTACATCGACTCGGGCAAGAGGAGGTCGAGCTACTAAAGTTTCCGCCCAAAATGAGCTCATCTTCACCCTGAAGTGACGACCGATAATCCCAAAAGAGGCTAGCGGCCTCCGCACAGTGCGTCGGCCAAGCCGATCAAGGGAGGTGCGATGAAAGAGAAGGAGCGGATGACTTCGCTTCTCGAAGCAACAGATAACAGGAGATAAGATACTATGCTATAGAAGGAATCCTGGAGGCTGCGATAGATCTATCGAACATACAAAAGTTACAGCGCGTTCGCTATCTCACCTTGTAGGTTTTCTGCGATTCGAAAGTCACCAGGCTCTAGTCGTCGAACAAGTAGCTCGCCTCATTTACGATGTTGCAATGAAGTCTGCTTTACTTCGCAAATCTGTTCTTTGACTCTCCAATGGCCTTACTCCACTCCCGCATCTCCCAGATTCTCATCTTTGATTGACAGTGGGCTTATGGAAGTTCCAAATTCCAGGCAATGGCGCATATGCGATACTCTTGGGTTCATCGAGGTGGTAGTAATTGAATGGGATAATTAAAGTCGGAACTCTCGTGAAGTCCTCTGCAAAATTCTTTGTCGTATACTTGATCACGTCGCCAAGTATCTTCCCGGCGATAGATAAGGTTGGGGTTTTGGATTAGAGTTGATAATGTGTGAATAAAGAGAGGGAGATAGTAGTATCGCGGAGAGCAACGAAAGTCGATATTGGAAGTTCTAACGGCGTGGTGAAGGATGCGTCATGGCTCGCATCCAAAAATAAGCTTATTCTATCTCACTCGGAGCTTCCTCTGGATGTGCACATTTTGGTGGTGAGGATAAAAGGTGAAAGGACTGATTCTCCAGTGATCCTGGTGAAGAAGCACGTGGCCGACGTCTGCAGACGAAGCGGCACACGGGAAGACAGCACAAAGCCCAGAAATTGTGATACTATAGCACAGTCTTTGTGCAGAAGCGATGAGAAGTTCTTAATAGCACAATTGTAACAATGAGCATTGAGGACGTCGGTTTTCATCGGAGGTTCTGCAAAAGGGTTACAGGGGTGTGAAAACATGTGGTCTACGTATTTACAAGCTTGGTGGGGAAAAGGGAAAACCCACGAAGACTTTCAGGGTCATTCGCGAAGCCTCTCGTTGGCGATGCAGCTGCTGCTTACCACGCATTCCGATAAACGGCGGGCAATACCCACATGGCATACTTGCAGGGGCTTGGTATTGCCCTTGACTTGTACACAAACGCGCCCTGCCAAGATAGCATAATGCTGGCACGCCCTAGGAAGTACATCTTAGTGACGGCCGATGCAGCATCAATCGATTGTAAGCCACGCGAGAGCAATTGCGACTGCCGTGTTTGATGGAAGGAAGTCGCGAATGGAGATGATAATGACGTGTGCGGGGAGCGGGGCTGTCATTCGCTGAACACTCGGAATTAATGCCGTGTCCGCGGATATTTATCATCAACGAGCATGCTTCTATTTAGGTAGCCTACTTCAGCTGAGTAAACCCTTCACTTGTCTCTCGTGATCCATGACTTTGGCTACACATCTTCTCCGCTCTGCAGATTTACTTTCCAGATCGACAACACGACTTTCAGCCATCAACTCACAGATTGCTCCGAGAGCACCCAGCATCAGAGCCATGTCATCTCTTCCAAAGACTATGAAAGCCGTCTTCATTGAGAAAACTGGTGGCACGGAAGTCTTGCAGTACAAGACTGACGTACCTGTTCCTGAGCCGAAAGAGGGCGAGGTGCTTGTCAAGAACGAGTTTATTGGCATTAACTACATCGACACGTGAGTACTACGTGACCATGAATTTTAAGAGAAAGTGCTGATGGAAATTCACAGCTACTTCCGCTCAGGCGTCTACAAGCCTCCGCAATTCCCTTATATTCTTGGCCGCGAAGGCGCTGGAACCATTGCCTCCGTCGGACCCAATGCACCTTCTGATCTCAAAGCCGGCACGCGCGTAGCTTACATGGGTCAATCAGCATATGCGGAATATACTGCTGCACCCGCGAACTACACCATCCCTCTCCCTGACTCAATCTCTACCAAGACAGCCGCTGCTTCGCTTCTCCAGGCACTAACCGCTGTAACCTTGATCCGCGATGCGTATGAAGTCAAGAAGGACGACTGGATCCTCGTCACCGCTGCAGCTGGTGGTGTCGGCTTGTGGCTATGTCAGCTGTTGAAGGCGGTTGGCGCGAGGGTCATTGCTACAGCCAGCACAGAGGAGAAGAGAAATCTGGCAAAGCAAAATGGCGCAGAGGTGCTACTAGAATATCACGAGGAAAACCGGGATGTCTTTGTCAAGAAGGTGCTGGAAATTACCGGAGGCGAGGGCGTACACGCAGTTTTCGACTCAGTTGGCAAGTCCACCTTCGACAGCTCGTTAGCTGTGGTGAGGAGAAAGGGCACAATGTGTTCGTTTGGTAACGCGTCAGGACCGGTTGAGGGTTTCGCTCTTGCGTAAGTTTTCCCGATTTCATCCGTGTCAATTTGTGGCTGACACACTATCCAGTCGTTTGTCAGCAAAGAACGTCAAGCTCATCCGCCCTACACTGTTCAACTACATCGCTACCCGCGAAGAGCTTCAGACGGCGGCAAAGGAGTTGTGGAACTTCATCGAAAAGGACGGACTAAATGTCAAGATTCATGATGTGTACCCATTGAGCGAGATTGTAAGGGCAACGAAGGATATCGAGGGCAGGAAGACAACTGGAAAACTGGTGTTGACACCATGATTAGAGAACAATCGCGGCTAAGCTACATCAGACGCATGGAAGAAGACATGATATCAGCACCCCCAGAGACCTAACACCTTTTTTCCCCCGTCAGAAGTTAAAGCTGGAATCTTCCGCTCAAACACAATTGACGCCCTCGCCATGCACTCTATTGAAGCCAATGCTAAACTTCGTGAAATGTACCTGAAGAAAGCTCACCAAGCTTCTCGCAAAGATGAGAAAAGTTCAATCCGTGATAGCGACCATCTCCTCAAGCTCTACCCGCTGTGACTGAGCCATTCTAGAGTCCCTGCTCATAAGCTAGTTAGCGATGTCCTTGGCGTGGCAAGTACATTGGGCGCAATCGTTGATACAGTCCATCTCAACTGGCGTACGCAGTTCAGATAAAGCCATGGCAGAATTCAAGGGAATCAGATGGCTCCGCTAATAGATCCTCAGTACGTTGGTTGAGATGCTGAAATGTCAAAGGGTAGGGCAACTTACGGTCATGAACGGCGTAGCTATCGTGGTCGATTTCTCCAGCCTCTTCCGTACAAGTGAGATCTTCCTGGGCGTCGAAGAAAGAGTCCTCACCGTCCTCGTTGGTGTCCTCCTTCTTGACAATGCCTTTCAGCTTAAGCTTAGGGGTAACCTTGATGTTGTTCTTTCCGACCTTCGTACGCTTGGGCTTGGGCTCCAGGAGCTCTTCCTGGTCGTCCTCGTTCTCCGGGTCGGGCTTGAACTTGGCTTCGTCCTCGGTGGGAGCGACCTTCTTCTTTGGTGACGCACGCTTGCGCTTGGTAGACGGCGTGATCTGGGTGTCGTCAACGTCGCTGCCGGACGAAGTGGCAGACGTGCGAGACTTCTTGAAAGTAGACTTCGGGGTAGTCTTGGCCTTAGCTGGAGAGTTGTCAACAGGCGAAATGGTACCTGGTGCTGTGTCATTCTCTTCAAAGACCTTCTTCATCCGTGAATAGCGCTTCGATGCGGCTCCTGAGGTGGTGTTGGCCTCGGCTGCGATCTCATTCCAGTTCGGTGGCTACGAAACTATTAGCAATCCTAGCACTCCGAAGAATGCAGCTGAGATAATTCGGTACTCACTTGAGTTCGCGTGTGGTGCTTGGCACAAAGCCATAGAAACTGATACGTGGTACCTCCGGGAACCTCGTTCTTCTCCATAGCCTGCTTGAGGCGCGACCATCGCTTTGTGACAGCGCCTTTCTTGAGGTCTAGTGCGGCGGAGACGGCGTTCCAATCGATCTTTCGTGAGTTAGCATATGGAGTAGTATATGATACAAAAGACTAGATCAGTTGAATAGCGATAAAAGCCTTCGTTCATATTTTTTTTTCCAAGAGGAAACGGTGGGGCTTACCACAGGGGTTCCATCGTTGGTCAGCACCAAGTAGAGATAGTTGATGTTTTCCGCTTCAGATGGCATCTTGAATGTTGTTTTTGAAAGTTTTCTGGATGCGAATGCTTCCTGGCTGATGCTAATGGCGTAGGTCGAAGTATCGTTGTTGCAGTCCCTAGCTTGATTGTTGGCTGTAGGACTGAGAGAAACAAAAGACAGACAAATCAGATATAAACCCTCATTCCCTTGGTGAAGGCGGGCTCTCACAAGGCAGCGACAACAAGCGACACACTAACATGATTAGCGCCCTTTTCTGCAGAGTCAAGTGGATTCGCCGTGAGGAGGAGTCTGGAGAAGTCTAGGTGAGAGTGAGAAACAGCTACAGATGGGGCAGGAGTGGTGGGCCTTGACTATGAGAGGTGTAAGCTGCTGCCACAAAGGACGCTAGTACCATATCAACAATACACTGCGTTGTGCACCAATTGCTAGCAATGAAGATTCCTGGGGCGCATCATTCGATTGTGGACCGCACTCTCAACATGCCTATGCGGACACACCCAATCCTACAGGACCTTGTGCATCTTCACCATCCTGTCCCCCGATCCCGTTCCCGACCAACTCGGTGAAATCCAGTCCGACCTCCCTCAGCATCTCTGCGTGTTCGTGTGCCAATCTCAAGCACTCGTTCCACACATTGCCGCCTTCATCCACGCTACTCAGCTGCCTCTTCAATAGTATGTTGAATTGATCAATGTGCTCTTTCGCCCACTTGACGCACGCAGACATGAGCTGTTGTGGGAAACACTTTTGATACATGTCGACGGTGTTTTTGATGATGGTGAAATAGATGTAGGAAGTCTGGAAAATGTAGTCGGGGAGGTTGCCTTCGAATATACATTGCCTAGAAAGAGTCAGTGAATAACGTCGATCATGATAAAAATGGAAACATACCGTGTGCGAGTCTTGATAAGGTTACCGCGAGCTTCCAGATAAGCTTCTCGTGCGCGATCTTCGAAACCTAGTTGGACGACCCAGCTGACATGTTGCCTAACAGACGTGAACCAGTTGTTGTGCTCTACCATGTGCTTGACCAACACGTTGGCTAGCTTTGCAGCACGTTCGTTGACTTTATATGTGACGATCGTCTTGGCCATCTCGTTGCTTTTGATATTCTTCGCAAGCGCTTTGAGGCGATCGACTTTCAGGACAGCTTCTTGGAAGTGTTGAAGCGCAATCTCAATGTCTAGATCGTCCAGTTGACTTTCTACCCACCGGATATTGCGCTGTTGCCCATCCATATCGATAAATGTACTGACTTGTTCGTTGTTGATGCCGTCAGAGAGGTTATCCAACAGCTCCGTTCTGTTCATGAAAGCAGGGTCGCGTGAAAGGAGGTGGTTGTAGGAGTCTTGCGTTCGGTCTTTCTCTTGCACATCCGCTTCTTGGCTCTTGCGCAAGTCGTCTTTAGTTTTCCGGAAGGTAGCAACGAAAGCAGACTTGTCGCCGCTATCCTCTTTCTTGGTGTCGTACGTGAAAGACTCAGAGCCAGCACGTATGATGATGCGTTCTTCTGGTGTCCGGATCACCTGGGTATCTTGCAACGGAAAACATCGTTGAGCTGTAAATTCCATATTCGCTCTGTTGCCATCACGTTGACCAGGAACATCATTGCGCGCCTTCTTCTCCGATGCGATAAGGAGATGATCATTCAGTAGCAGTAGTCTCACTCTTCGTCTCGCCTTGAGAGTCGCAGAGTCCAGTTCAAACCATCTCGTCGATTTCCACACAATGTATCGTCCGGGAATAGGTGGTAGATACTTCTGCGAACCCTCAACATCTCTGTAAAGCTGCTGTAGCTGACCTGCACGTAATTGATTCAGGTCTCCGATTGAACTTCTGTTGGCTCTTCGGGAGCTTGCAGCGTCATTTGCGCCCGTCGCTGAAGCCGTCTGTTCCAATGTAGTCGTCAGGTCAGCCATCAACTGACGAAGTGTTCGCATTTCGCCTTTGAGTTTCTCGGCCTCTTTACTGATTTTGATGAATTGTGTGCGGTTCTGGTATACGTTGTGCTGCAGGTCGAGGGATGTACGGTGCTTCGTCTTGCGCAGTTCGTCCTGGTAGCGGTTGATGTCCGCTTCAGAGGCGTCTGCGAGGATGGTCGATACATCTATGCGAGTCAGTATCCAGTCACTGACTTCACCGCCACATAATAGTTCTCACATCGCTCTACTTCGAGGTTGGGGTCTCTCAATGCCCGCGGGTCAACCTGCAATGCCCGCCCATTGGAGCTTCCAGGCGGCCGTCCCTCTCTCGTCTGACTCTTCTCTCGGTACTGAGCCGGCATCTTTGGCATCTGCGGCATAGGCTCCCCATTGCCAAAGTCGCCGGGCAGCGTCGTAATCTTCTGGGAGTACCTCCTCTTGACCAGGTCCGCCGTCTTATCGGGTCGCTGCGGTCGTGATTGAGGAACATCTTGTCTGGTCCTCGAGCGGCTGGATTCGTTTGAAGGGCGTCCAGAGCTGGGGAGTGAAGCAGCAGCGACGCCCGCGGGCATAGGCGCACTTATCTGTCGCGGCGCGCTGATGGTGGGCGGCGGCGCGTTCTTCTTGCTCTTGTCCCCCCGCTTCTTGCGGAGAGAGATACCCTTTTGCTTTTCCGACATCTTGCCTGCAAGACACACGGAATGCTGTGGTAAAAGAGCGAGGGAGTGTGGTTGCTGACGGTCGTGCAATGGTGACAGGTAGCGGGACGCATCACCCATGCATGTAGCCGCGGTCTCGAGTGTGAGCTTGGGCCCACTTTGTTGAATCGTGCCTTCCCTGAACTTGTCGAAAAAGTTAAACACCACACCACATCACCACCATCTCCTTCCGCCATTTCCGAGGGGTATATCTGTTCTGTCCTCGCCTGATTGCGCTTTTCACACCCGCAACTTGCACCACCACCATGTCCAACTCGTCATTAAAACCGTCGACCATTGCGGTCATTAGCGCCGGCACCATCGTAACAGGCCTTCTCGCATATGCCGCCTACTTCGACTACAAGCGACGAAACGACCCCGGCTTCCGCAAGCAGCTTAAGAAGGAGTCGAAGCGAACAGAGCGGGCGGCCAAGGAGGAGGCCGAGGCACAGGGCGCCGAGCAGAAGAAGGCTATCCGGGAGGCGGTAGAGCGGGCAAACGAGGAAGGCTTCCCCAAGGACCCAGAGGAGGTGGAGGCGTACTTTATGCAGGAGGTTGCACAGGGAGAGGGAATGGTACAGAAGGGTATGGCATAAGTTTGACCGTCTTGGTAGGCCGTGGTGCTAATTCTATGGCAGGTGCGGATAACGTGGAGGCAGCGCTATGCTTCTACCGCGCATTGAAGGTCTACCCCAACCCGCGGGAATTGATCAACATCTACGACAAGACCGTGCCCAAGGTAAGTTGCTGCTTGCTATCGTATACCAAGCATTCGCTAACACCCGGCAGCCTGTTCTCGACATCCTCGCCGAGATGATCGCAGTAGACACGTCAATCCCCGTTGGCGGCAGCAAGACGCCGTCTGAGGCTGGTTCGGCAGGCGACCTCGAGTAAAACTCTTCGACGATAGCACTTCGATGAATTCAGCACGCATTTTTGGACCCCTCTCCACCTGATGACGACCCTCTGTAATATTCTTGTATACGTATCAGCATCAGCGCGGTCGGTCGGTTCCACGGCCGGCGTTCGGGTTGAGCGTGATTCATCTGGCTGGGGCGGGCGTTGGCATAGATGTGGGCTTCCAATGCATACAATCCAAACAGCACTCGGCATCTCTCCATTGACGTCATGCAGTGGTACGCATGGGTACGCACTGCTATACTACAGATTACGTGTTCGACGTTAAGATGCATGCAGCCCATGCCTGTATGCCTGAACGCCTTGCTGACAATGACTTCCTCAGACTTGCAAATCATCCCAAATAATTACAGTACGCTCTCAAGCGAATGAACCGAATTGACTGCCGCATGGCCATGTCTTGTCTAACACGAGCACGAGTTTTCTGCTGGCGGCTGCGAGGGGTTGATGTTCACGTCAATCACTGGACCCTGGATTAGCATGGCATTCACCGCAATGTGTACAACTGGACGTACTCTGACTCTGCCCTTGTTGGCCTTCGCCCTCCATACCCGGTAACGCTTGCGCAATCCTCTTGAACAGCGCCTTTACATTGTGACCGACCTTTGCGCTAGTCTCGATAAACATCAAGTTGTTCTTCTTGGCTTCCTCTTCACCCTGGGCTGTGGTAACCTCGCGCTTGTCGTTCAAGTCGGTCTTGTTGCCTACAAGCACGATAATAACATCGTTGCCGCGCTCGCCTCTTACATCATCTACCCATTTCCTTGTGTTCTCGAATGTCTTCTTGTTTGTGATGTCGTATACAACCACAGCCACACTAGAATCGCGGATGTACGAGGGGATCAAAGAGCGGAATCGCTCTTGGCCGGCGGTATCCCAGAGCTGCAGGCGGACGGTTCGATCTTCGAGGTACATGGTCTGCGGATGGAAGTCAGTCGTTGCACAAGGACATGGTTCTGCATTCACTTCACGGAGAGCATACCTTGCTCAGAAAGTCGATTCCGATTGTCGCTTGGTACGTGTTGTCGAACGAGTCGTACATGAAGCGGGTGATGAGAGACGTCTTTCCCACTGTGAGAAGAGGTTAACAGACATGCCCCAAAATACTATGTTTGCGACGGTATGCATACCACTTTGTTCGCCCAGGAATACGAGCCTACAGCCGGTTAGTATACGAAGTTGGTTTCCGCCGCGGAGGACAGCTCACTTGAACTTCTTGAGCGGGTTTGAGTACCCCGACTGCGCCATTGTGAAGAAAAGGTGAAGATTTCGTAAAAAGCAAAAACCTCAAAATGTTTTATCCACGAGTATCAGAAGCAATCTTCTGGCCGTGTGGCTTGGTGGGGGTGTGATGTTTGAATAGGAGTGTCGGTCGAATCTGGAGGCCTTGCACCCTGGGCGGCCAACACCGACTACCGAGAGGCTGCAGGGGTCTCAAGTGGATCTAGCCCGTGCGCCGCTTTGCTGGTCGGAATTTTGGGTCGAACTTTTTGCGACAGCCAACAACCCCACAACTTCAGACACAGCGACCGTGAGACATAATGGCGGATACCGAAGCAGCACCCGCGCAATACAAGCAGCCGAGTCGCAAAGGCAAGAAGGCTTGGCGCAAGAACGTCGATGTTACGCAAATTCAGTCTGGCCTAGAAGACGTGCGCGATCAGATCATCCAAGGGTACATTTCAATCTCGCTGTACACACGACAAACCTACTAACGCTTCTACAGTGGTGTCATCTCTGAAAAGACAGCAGACGAGCTTTTCGCTGTCGATATAGTCGGATCTGCCGAAATCCAAAAAGAAGTCGCGAAACGACACAAGCCTCTCAAAGTCGACGAGATCCTCGCCAAGCGTTCTGCCGTTCCCGCCGTCTCCACCAGGAAGCGACTTTCAGAAATCGCCGACGATGGCAAGAGAAAGAAGGCCAAGGTATCAGGCAAGGAATACGACAGGCTAAGGGCAATCGCGTACGGAGGCGAGCAGGTCAACAAGGACGTCGTGCAGACTGGTGACGCTGCTTACGACCCATGGGCGGTACAAGAGGTCAAGGAAGATCCTCGATTTAGTTACCTGGAGAAGAAGAAGCCCAAGGTCGAGCCGAAGACCCTTAAGCACGCACCCATCTCCCAGGCAAAGACCGGTAAAGCCATCCCGTCAGTCCGCAAACCCACTGGTGGAAAGTCGTACAACCCCCTGTTGGAAGACTGGCAGAATGAGCTTATGCGCGAATCCGACAAGGCTGTCGAGGCTGAGAAGAAGCGCCTGCAGGAGGCTCGTGAAGAGGCTGAGCTTATGGAGCGAGCGGCCGCCGAGACGGAATCCGACTCGGGCGAGGAGAGCGTCTGGGAAAGTGAGTGGGAAGGTTTCAGTGATAACGAGAACAAGGAGGCCAAGAAGAAGAGACCAGAAAGGAAATCCCTGTCACAACGGAACAAGATCAAGAGGAGAAAGGAAGCACAGCGAAAGGCGGTTCACGAAGCAAAGATGAAGGCCAAGGAGCAACAAGTGCAGGAGATCAAGAGGTTAGCGAAGAGCGTAGAAGAGAAGGAGAAGGCGAGGGAAGCTGTGCGACAAGCTCTTGAACAGAAGAACGCTGAGCTAGCGGATGAGGACGACGGGGAAGAAGTGGAGCTGAGGAAGAAGCAATTTGGCAAGACACCGTAAGTATCCGTTCATGCTCCACACACCGATCATCTGCTGACCCTTTTCAGTCTACCAGAGGCCACGCTCGAGGTTGTTCTGCCAGATGAGCTTCGCGACTCTCTACGTCTTCTCAAACCGGAGGGCAACCTGCTCAAGGACCGCTTCAGGACTTTCATGCTTCAGGGCAAGGTCGAGGCTAGGAGACCGGTTGCATACGGCAAACAGAAGAAGTATCACTTATCCGAGAAGTGGAGTTACAAGGACTGGAAGCTTCCCGAATAGAGGTACACGGAACGATAGGAGAGGGACGAGATACGTACGAATGCGATTCTTTCGCAACCACTATGTTCACCTGTCTCACATGTTGTTCTTTGGTGACTCTCGTAAGGCCGAATCTCTGCTGTCATTGGATAGGTTGGTGACTTGTGAAGCGTAATGTACCAGCAGAAAGTGCCTGAGACTTCGTCACTTCCTGCAGGTGTGATTGCACGGTTGATTGCTACAGACAGACCTCTTCTGCCCGTCTCGTGACAAACTACGTCTATGTACGTGGTTTCCACTCCTCTCCACGTGTTGACACAGGCAGCCCGACACCAATCAGCCACCTACGTTAACTCAGCTACACCACCATCTCCACTCCTGGGTCAATCGAAACAAATCCCACCGCCAACACGATGATATGGCAGTTCTAGGTAAGCAGAAGCTCTTTGGTGGTTTCGTGCTTTGTACTAAGTCTTTAGCAGGCTCTTTTCGATGCTCAAATGGCAACGAGATTGAAGATACCAACAACCTTCTCAAAATGCTGCGGCGGGTGTAAGAAGGTTCGGTGTTGCTCTCGAGGCTGTCCGAGAGCGCACTGGAAAGCTGTTCACAAGGACCGATCCAATAAATCCCGTCACCACATGGGTGAGGAATGGCCTGAGCAACAAATGCCCGCACGCGTCTATCCGCACAACACCCACCTCATCTGCGACCCTACAGAAGGCTCCGACGGTGTTGAATTCGATTTGAACAAGGGTGCGTCCTTTAGAAATCTTGCGCAAGAAGCTTCATGGGTCGATTCGACCGGCTTCTCCTGAACAAAGACGAGCTGACAACCTACAAGCTCCTAATTGAGAGCTTCCGTACTTGGGACGAGGCGAAACGCCGTAGCCTCAGGACCATGGTAGACGCACGCGACGGGTCCCGCGACGTCAGTGTCAAGTACATTACAGGTTACCTCTTCCAAGAACTCTCGAAGCATATTGCTAATGCCGAGAAAACCGCAGGGCTTTTGCCTCCATGGTGGGACGCAGAGAAACGGGATGCATGCATCAATGTCGCCAAAGAAATATATCGCTGGTCGATCTTCCCGAGGTGAACAAGCCGCTCCGTTATGGAGGTTCGCCTCTGAGACACCCACTTCGTATGCTGGGAAAGAAGATCGAAGGTACCGATATAGTGGAGGCGGTGGTGTTGTGATATTACAAAATGCAAGAATTGCAAACGGAAAGTTATGCTTGCATAACATGGCTCATGCGTAGTAGTCTGGCGTTAGGGGACAGTGTGAAACGGGTACCATATTGCGCTCTCGACTGCAAGCATCTGAAGCAAATTGACAAGTCGTGTTCAGAACATCAGATTTAGCACGCCACGAATCAAGTGAAGTGTAAGGAAGGACATACAAGGGCTAACCAGGTAACGATTGTGGGGTACAGAAGCGCACGGGCTTCTATGCGTCATCTCACGAGAGACAGCTTTGACATCCTCGAATTTACGTGACCCGTCACTGGTAATGAGTTCGTACCTTTTGTAAATGGCCGTATAATGCTCGATGTGATCTCTCATTATTCGATGCGGCTCAATTCTGACAAACGAATCTAAGCATGCCCTCCTCCTCCCACCGCAGACAGCACGAACCAGCATCCAACAGCACCGATGAAAGCTCGCCCAAGTTCACACCTTCCGCTCGCTCTTCGCGTTCCTCCGATGGCTTTTCCATGATACATGAGCCGAACTCTTTCGAACTCCGAACGATCACCCCACACGATGAGCCCGTATCCAAAGAAGAGCTGGGAGAAGAAGACGAGGACTTTCTGCCCAGTACACGACGCGCCTCATTAGACTCTGTCCAGAGCTACGAGCTGTATACCCCGGATGAGGATCGAACAGTGCTTAAGAAGCTTGATCGCAGGCTAGTCGCGTTTATGGCCTTGCTGTACATGTTGAGCTTCTTGGATCGGTCGAGTGAGTACTTTCTACTCCGGAGAGGCTCAGATGGGTGATATGTACGTCAGATGTGCGCGAAGCAGATCTGGTAGGGCTGGCGACATATGCTGATGGATACAACAGATATTGGCAATGCGCGTATAGCTGGTCTCGCGGACGACCTGAACCTCAGCTCTACCCAGTATGAGTGGTTGTTGTGGGCGTTCTACATCACTTACATTCTATTCGAATGGATGACGCTCATGTAAGTCTTTGCAAGTGAAGAAAGAAGCGCAGCTAATGTTGCTAGGTACCGCATCGTCCCACCGCACATCTACATATCCCTATGTATCCTATCTTGGGGCATAGTTGCGTCGCTACAAGCAGTCACAATGTCCTTCGGTTTCCTCCTCGTTCTGCGAGCCCTCCTCGGTATCAGCGAGGCGGCATTCGGACCCGGCGTACCCTTCTACCTATCCTTCTTCTTCCGTCGATCTGAACTTGCTTTTCGAACTGGACTCTTCATCAGCGCCAGCCCCCTTTCAGCATCATTTGCTGGAGCACTAGCCTACCTCATCACCAAAGTCGGTGAACATGGTCCGCTTAGCCCTTGGAGGCTGTTGTTCCTGCTTGAAGGCTTCCCGTCCGTACTGATTGCGGTCTGGGCATGGGATTTTGTGCCAGATGGCCCAGGATTGGCGAAGTGGCTAAGCCCGCGACAACGCGAAGTTGCAGTAATGAGGCTAAGATCAGAAAAAGAGAGCGAGGATCAAGACCAGGAAGAGGAGAAGTACCAGGGTGGGCGAAGGAGAGGACACGTCGATTTCCACGAAGTGCTCCAAACTCTAAAGGATCCGAAGTCTTACCTCACAGCACTCATGTTCTTCTCCTGCAATGTTGCTTTCAGCTCTATGCCTGTGTTCTTACCGACTGTCATACGAGACATGGGATGGGAGTCCATTACAGCGCAAGGACTTTCAGCCCCTCCATATCTCTTCGCCTTCGTCATCGTCCTTACAACTGCGTACTACTCCGATCGCTTACAATCACGCTCAACATTCATCATGCTTCACTCCCTTCTCGCAACGCTCGGGTACGGTACTATCGCAGTCTCCGGGTACCTGCAATCCGATAAAACTATGGTCCGCTACATCGCGCTCTACCCTGCCGCTGCAGGCTTCTTCAGCGCAATCACCATCATCATCACGTGGACGCTTAACAACCAAGAAAGTGATAGTAAGAAAGGTACTGGTATGGCTCTTCTGAACATCATCGGTCAGATGGGTCCACTGGTTGGTACGAGCATCTTTCCAGATGAAGATGGTCCTTACTATGTCAAGGGCATGAGTATCTGTGCTGCTTTCATGCTCTTCGTAGGCTTTCTAGCTGCGATACTGAGGTGGGTATTGATCAGAGAGAATCGTAAGCTGAACAATGGTCGCAGTGCGGAATATGCGGGTGTACCATTAGACGAAGGTGGTAGTACGAGAAGAGAGAGGAAGAAGTTTGTTTTCATGCTGTAAATTGCACTCGCGAATACAAGACATCGATCCTTCTGCTCTTGCATACAACGAACTTTTATGTTCTTGACCCGTTTACGGTGCTTTTTGCGAAAGTCACGTCGATCATTCCTAAAGATAACCGTGACTGATCCGTTCTATTCATGTCATCCTCAGACCTTGTTGTCAAAGCCTGAGTTCTCACGATTGTATCGATGCTGTACTAGTTACTATCGATCCCATAGCACCGTTTTGCTGAAGTAGTTGTTCCTGCTCGAATGTCGGCAAGCCGGCTGCACGTACTGCTACTTGGGCAAAGGTGGTTGATTGGGTCGGCGTTGCAGGAGCCGCTGGTGGATGGGAAGGGGCAGTGCTGGCAGGCACAGGCGCTGGTAAGGGTGCTGTTACATGTGTCGGAACCAACATGGATCCTCCTCCTCCGCCGCCAGGTCCAGGAAGAGTATGGTAAAGGGAATCATAGATTGGTGGACGTCGGCTACGATGATACGAGAAGCATATAAGCACTCCGATAACAAGGCAGGAGATGAGTACCGCCATGAAGATCATACCTGCTCTGTCTCTTTCGTTCATGTCTGCAACGAGCACAGTCACACTGATTTTGAAACAGGTTGAGTCAGATGAGAAGTATGAAGCATGCACAGCAGTAGTTTACTTTTTGTTCATTAAACATAGATAAGTTGATCATGCCGTAGTTATACTGATTGCAACGATCGTTTGTTGACAGCATATCGAGACATCAAAACAGCCTTGGAAAGCTGTACACGATCGCTACTGACTTTTGAGGTCCATTCTCTCTAAATGCCAACGGCTCGCTCCGTCCGATCCAGTGCGGATTCGTTTCAGTACAATGAATTTCGTACATCCCAAGCCTTCGACATGCATCCCATAGTTTCTCAGCTAGGAGCCAATGACCTTCTCGGCCTCTCTGCCTGAGCCAGCATCTCTTTTTGCCGCTGTCCTCCAAGCTCCTTGTATCTAAGATCTAGGCCGGTTGCCTCACAAACGATGTATACGATGGGTTGGCGGCGTGTGTTTGTGGATAGTACCGAGGAGGACCGGAAGCGTATCTGTATGACACATATCTCCTGGAACTATTGTTAAACTGTTGTTTAAAGTGCGGAGAGAAATACGCCGAATCGAATGGCGCTGAGTCGAGATGAGGGAATTGCATCGCAGCTATATGTGACGAAGTTGATCTGCGAGTCTTTCTTCGACGTTGAAGACGACAGTTGCACCAGAGACATAGAGAAGCGATGACAATGAACAGAGGAAGGAATACAGCTACGAAGATGACGCCGGCGAGGTCTCTTCCGTTCATGACTTGCAACCGACGTGTATGTAAAGTTCAAACAGTGATGGTAGATATCTGAACAGGCACCAGTCGAGATGAGTGAAGCTGCGAGAAGCTAATGTTGGGTTGAACATCGCCCTGAGGTTTGTGGGTTCGCTGGTATCGTTTGACAGGTCAAACGTTCATTGTGGTAGGCAAACGTCAATATGTTTGCGTATCTCAGTTTCCAAATGATGGACTAGCCGGCGAAACTTGTCAAATATTGAGTCAAGGTAGACGATCTGGACAGTGTTCAAGACCACTAACATGTAGAGATATGTAGGTATGGAATGAGAATCAAGTGAAAATTATCCAGGCTAATTATATTTTACAGAGAAATTTGAGTCCTATCGCATGGAGATCCTCCCAAACGACGCCTCATCACCTTGAGACCACAAGACCTAGTATAGTGCCCTAAGCGTCTGCTCGACCGCGATACCCAAACCTCCAACTCCCAACACAGTCCATAGCCACTTGTTGCTTAGCTCGTCGGCACTTGGCCAGAAAGCATTCTTATCCGCCCTGAACTTCTCCAACTCACGGAACTTGTCGGGTTGGGAAGCAGAGTATCGGCGCTTCTGATGTTTCTCTTTTTCCGCATCGCCACCAAAAAAGCGGAGGAAGGCGTAGTTTGCAGCGGGACCTAAAAGTTCGATAGGAGCAAGCATGTCTGAGCCGTAAAGCATGACAATGAATGAGATGTGTACGAGGGCGTCACCCAGGTAGCTAGTAGGTGTTAGCAAGTAGTATGGAATTTGAACAAGAATACATACTTGGGGTTGCGGACAATGCTCCATACACCCTCGCGCATGATGCCCTTGTTGCCCCCTGCCTTGAACTGGTCTAGTTGGTAGTCCGCCAGTGTCTCCAAGGCCAACCCGGAAGAGAACAATCCGACGGCAAACATCTGAACGAAGGGATGGTAGCCTGTCATGACGGCACCCTCGTGTCGGAAAGGCGCGGTGAATGGAAGGCTGATGAGCATCTGGAAGAAGGCCTCAGGGATGAAGACCTTGAACAGAGCGCTGTTCCAGAAGCCTTCTTCCTTCTTGACCTCGGCATATCGCGGATCATCCTCACCTCGCTGGATCGAACGACGAGCGATACGATAGAAGAGACGTCCTCCCCATAGCGTAACACCCGTGAGAATGACACGCTCGTGCCACGACAGACGACCAAAGGCCTGGGAAACCGTGTAGCCTTGAGCGAGACGACGCCCGACAGCTGACCACCAGGCGTTTACAACCTGACCGCTTGGCCAGAGCCAGTCCTTCGCTTCGACGCGATCTGTGTATCGTGCAGCCCCATATGCGATGAGAGCCAGGCCGGAGTGTAGGGTGAGCGAAGGGACAAGCGTGTCTTTCAAGATGCCTACATCGAAGAGCGAAGCATTTTGAACATGCGTCATGGAGTGAGTCGTATCCACGTAAGCCGAAGGTGCTGAGGCTGCTGAGCGGTTCGTAGCGGATCTCGAAGCACTAGAACCCGGCTGCAAGTAAAAATCGTGAGGTTTCTGTTCAGCGACTTGGACGCGGACATCCGGAGGACGCCTTGGGTCGTTCGACGACGAGCCGAACCAGCCAGACGCCATAGTGTTAGTAGTTTCTATCAAACAAGATGTGGTGTGAGTTGAGGTCGCGCGAACTGTCGCAAGCAGACGGCTTTAACGCGCTCATAGCTGGAGCTTTCCCCGCATTCTGACGGATGCAGGCGCGTGTCTGGCTGCATCTCATTCGCCCGGCTGCAGATGTGTTTTCATCCGTCGTTGAAGTACCCCACTATGATCCAATGATGTGTTTATGTTTAATCAGCCATCCAGGCTGTGTTTGAAGTTTGTCGTGTCCGGTTTGCGTGGTGAAAGTGGATTCGCGTGACGAAAGACCGTGATGTCACTGTGGTCCATGCTTCAACCCCACATATACCCACGGCAGGTACACGCGAAATGTACCCCTCATGCCGAGATATCCATCCTCAGTCATATACCACAGGGGAAGAGAAAGTAGGAATCATTAACAAGCATCACACACCCAAGTGTTGTGAATACCAGTCATGGCAACCAACAAGCCCCATGCGTTCAATCCACCGACGGTACCAGAACCTGCGCAAACCTATAATCAAGTCTGCATCACTCCCGTAATGCCTTCATCCAAGTTGATCACTCTTGCCGGTCAAACAGGCATGCGAAAAGACAAACCCATCTCCTCAGATATCAGGGAGCAAGCAAAGGGCGCTTACGATAGCATCCACAAGTGCTTGGCCGCTGCTGGCGCAACACCGCGGGATATTGTATGCTTTAGACTTTGCTCATGTCCCCCCAGCCGACGTTGATTGGTGCTGACTTTACTAACTGCGCTTCTCACTCAGGTGATGGTCCGACATTACATTGTCAAGGAGACTGGTAACCCAGAGCAGGACGGAAAGGACGTTGTAGATCGTGGCTGGGGAGAGCTTTGGATGGATTATATGGACAAGGAGGCCGATGGACATAGACCACCGGATACAGTGGTTGGTGTTGCAAGTCTAGCAACGAAAGAGCTATTGTATGAGTGCGAAGTGACAGCGCTGATTAGCTAGTAATCAACCACTAATCCTAAGCTATTCCATGAGCTGGGCAGCACAAAACAATACTTTTGAATCGATTCAAACACAAAAAAGTCTGGTTACTTGCCGATACAGTATACTGCTAGATGCAGCAGAGACGTGCTGAGTCATTTGCGCTTACATGCAAGCTCAGCTATGTCCATTCCTACTAAAGCAACTATTTCGTGCATAACGCTACACAACACGAATAGTGTCTAGAAGGGTCTGCGAGTCGTCGATAGTTAAAAGGGAGGAGCCGTAGCTCCTAGAACAGCAATAGAGAATTACCAATGGCAGGTTACCAACAACCCACAGCGGATACAGTAGCTCAAATCAAGCATTGCTACCAGGCGTACCGGCACACCGAAGACATCGATCGCAAAGGATTCTTCTTCTCTCCAGACTGCATGCAAATATGCCGACCAGCGCCTTCCTACGCGACGACCAGTCGTGATGGGATCGTGCAGTATCTCCGAGACGCACAACAAGGGAAGATACCAGTAGATATACTTGGGTCGTCTCCGACTCATATCTCAGACGTCTCTGATCACTATGAAACGGGATCGGGGCCGAAAAAGCCAGTGCAAGGCCGAAGCGTCTACATTATACGCCCTTTGCAACCCTGCGAGTTCGAATTCGGCTCAGACGACATCGTTGCGCCTATTGGTTTGACCGTAGAACAGCTGAAGTTGAAAGCTGTCCAGGAGAAATGGGTTGGTATGCGTGTCAACCTGTGGAACGAAGGAGGAGAAGGAAGTCTTTTGGTCAAGGTTCAATACTGGTGGCGCTTAGAAGAAATTGCGAACCATGACCAGATGGTGGGCGATTCTCCAGGAACGGGGTGGAAGCAGTGCTTGCATGACATCATGTTCCTTGGTCCCAAGAACGGAACAGAAAACGACGAAGGGCTGGAAATTTTAGAATAAACACCCGCGGACAACGAAGAGTTCCGGAGTTGCGAATTGCATGCGAGTTCTGGAAGAGGTAGCAGACTAGCAGCCGTTGCAGAACCGCGGGAGGATCGAGGGGTATGATCGGCCAGACCTGCCGTTTGGAGCATGGAGCGCCTGCTCGGAATGTTATCAACAAATAGCGAAGATAAGCATATAGTAATTATAGCTATGTGAGAGGCTTTTGCATTCTTGCTCACTGTATCTCAACTTTTCAGCATTGCTATATCCATAATGGCGCTAAAATCATTGCTGTTTCTACTGCCATCTCTTCAGCTCTTCGCAAGCGCTCGAGACATTACCTTCCCTCCAGTCTCTGGGTACTCGTCGCAACAGATCATCCCCCAGCAGAATCTTGAGATAGACATCACTCAAGCGAAGTTCGCAGGGCTAATGACATATGCTAATCTACCTTACGTACATTGTTTGGCCCCGGAGGGTCAGGATGTAGAGCCATTTGACATCGCGATCCTTGGTGCACCATTCGACACAGTAGGTCAAATACCACTTATAGACAAAACTTCAAGCACCAACATCGGGTGCGTCGCTTTAGTGAAAATTAACAACTGATAGGGCGTTACGGCACGGCCTGGAGCGCGCTTCGGCCCGAGTGGCATTCGACAGGGCTCAAGCCGGATATCACCAGCTGCGGCTTGGTCCATATACACAGGTATGTTGTAGTATATTGAGTGTGCGCATGTAGGAGCTTGGTCTCGCAGGCACGGACTTCGGTTGGTCGTGCGAGACAGTAACACCAGCGACGACGCCCGCACCACGTTGCCTCGACGAGCTGTGTTCGTAAGGCTTGCGCTCAGATTCGCTTGCTGTGCCCTGGCCAGCCTGATGCATTTACGTTCACACCTGTCGTCGCAAGGCTATGTTCATTGTTTCGAGGTAAGGTTCCAACGCATTGACTAAAGCTGTCCAGGTGAAAACGTGTTCGTGGACTGGGCGAAGATCATTGACTGCGGTGATGCGCCATTGACATTTTTGGTAAACCGATGCTGGAACAACAGAGAAGAATGAAAACTAACGACTTTGTAAGGACAACACTGCAGCATTGAAGCAGCTTGACAAGGCGCACAAGGTTGGTAACTCCGAGTTGTAATCGATCCAAGCGTCTGACTGTCGTTCTCAAGATCGTGTCCGCAAGGCCTACCAATTCAAGCGAGCACGCAACACCAAAGATAGTCACGCTAGGTGGTGATCATACCACAACGTTATCCGCCCTGCGATCGACTTATCATCATTGGGGCCCAGTTAGCGTCATTCACTTCGACAGTCACCTGGGTAAGTTAGGAACACAACAGCCTGGACTCTGCTGATTGCTCTGAAGATACATGGGATCCGGAAATCTTAGGTGAGAAAAGACGCCTCTAGGTGTGACTAGCTACTAACATACAGCAGGCGGAGGTATTTCCCATTATGCGTAAGTCTGTATATCGAGATGGATCCTGGAACTTGCTGAAAAGTTGCACTAGTGGTGTCAATCACGGAACATTCCTGCACATTGCGCATGAAGAAGGCCTGATCCGAAACACTAGTATGCATGCGGGCATTCGAGCTCCCATGGCACGACCAAAAGGTGATCTGCGAAACGATGTTCGATGCGGGTTCGAGATTGTCAAGGCCAGAGAAATCGATCAATTCGGTGTGGCGGGTGTCATCGCTAGGCTGAAGTCTCGAGTGGCTGGAACGAAGGTTTACATCAGTGTCGATATTGATGTGCTTGATCCCGCGTTCGCACCTGGTAAGTCATTGTATGGGACATACCACTGCGCAACACAAGTGCCACCGTACCAAGAGCGGTCGTCTCTAATACAGCAGCACCATCTCGAAACCTCTGCTCCCGAAGGTTTGGCAACAGTGTGACTGACGCATGAGTATAGCCACGGGAACAGCCGAAGTCGGTGGCTGGACTACACGAGAGCTCTTGTCCGTTCTGGATGGCCTTGAAGGACTGGATGTTATCGGAGCAGATGTCGGTATGTATATTTTGATGACAAGTGAATCTCCTGTAAGATCAGTAATCGCTGATAAAGTACACCCCGCACAGTTGAAGTGGCTCCTATATACGATAACCCAGGGGAAACCACCGTTTTGGCTGCAGCAGAAGTTGTGCACTCTCTTATCACACTGATGGTGAAGTCCCCGTCTTAGCACTGGAAACATAGTACTGTCCCGGGAAATTACAATGTGGATGTAGGATAGGTAGACTAGGCCGCAGGTTAGTGTTGGGCTGTGTCACTTGTTGAGTCGCTATACAGGTTGGAGGAGGAGGAGGAGGAGGAGGAGGAAGAGGAGCTATATAGAATCCACCAGTCATCGTATCCTTGCACCATGAACAAGTCAATGGCTTCGTGTTGCCGAATCGTACGAGATTGATTGACAGCTGGAGGTGAAATCTGCATATTCAGTTGAAAGTCGTCATGAGACAGAAATTGAGGGCTTCCCTAAGGACAGAGCGACTGCGACGGAATGGATGTACAGCTAAGCTTGTAGCCTTGTTAAATTGCTTCTCTGCATTGTACTAGTCAACGATGGGTCGCCTTCTGGTCAGAACTCGGAGACGAACGCCATTCAAAGGTTAGCACCCTCCGAAGGCAACCGGCCGACTATGTTGTAACGCTTGCTGAAGAACGTGTGCCAATCGTTGAGTACTTGCTTTTCCTTATCGGAAAGCTCGGAGTAGTCAGATATGCAATCTTCAGGCTTAAGAGAAGAAAGCCCAAGAGCGCGGTTGGGCTCTTTCCCCGCAAAGACTGGAAGAGTAGGTTAGCTTTTGTGACAGAAGATGTCTCTTTTGGAGGCGACAAACCGTGATAGCCCTTGCCAGGCGCATACGTCTCTTTACCACTCACGTCAAAGACGTCACCCTACAGTATGGTCAATTCTTCTGCACGTGCGTGAGGATACCATCCGTCAGGAGTCGTCGTAGATACCTTGATAGCGACTAGAGTTGGAAAACCATCATTTGTGCCTGCTGATAGTCAGTGGCTGGCTACCCAATATCAGCCGGTTATTGAAAAGCCATACCATCACACTTTGCGAGGTAATCACGCTCAATAACATCATCCTTCGGTGGATTCAGTGTGACGGGTTGTTTTGGCGCGAACTTCTCTTTCTTCGGTTGTTCTGTAGCGTCTGACATGGTGGAGAGCTGTATATTGGTGTTGATTGATGCGGAACGTCGGATGCCTTGACGGGAAGTCACGATGCTGGCCTCGGCATGGCAGGTGGGGCTCATGCTAGGCTGTCGCACAAGCCTCATTTCGCCACGAACTTCCCCATCTCACAAAGCCACAAGTGGCATCCCCTTGACACTACTCAGTTTGCGATCAGTGCGCCCATCGCCGTCTACCGCTGACAGATGCTGAGGTATTTTCCACAAAGCTTCGAGTCATTCTCAATGCGCCTATCTGGTAGAGTCACTAATAGTATTGAGCTTCCCAGCGATCTGTCGAACACCGTTTACAGCTGATGTGGATTTATCTGTATGTCTACCCTATGTTTGGTAATATGTACGTATGAAACGACAGTCCACAGTGAACGTGCGGTTACCGAGGGTGGTGACTTGGCCGTTCAAGTACGTGATATTACAATCGCTAAGACCTGTCGCATAAGCACGAAAAAATCGCCCAGGCGTACGACGCTGGCAGGATCCTGACAAGTATGGTGAAAGCCAGTTCATCCAATATCCTATCCAAATATGCACAGTTTGCTGGGATTGGCTTCGTATATCCTACTCGGTAAAGGGAAGATTACCCTCCACCAGCGACAGTGTATGCTGACTGACCCGCATGAACTGCTGCGTTATACTGACTCTGTCTTACACAGTTGCTGCAGTTTGATTCCTTTTGATCCCACTCTCGTCTGGTGTTCCATGCGCCGAAACATTGATGACCGGGATCGTTGCGTGCGAAATGGCAATGCTGTATGAGTTGATACTCATGATGGCCACAAGGAAAGTTGATCTTCTCGTAAAAGCACATTTCCTAATGTGTGGATTATATGACTGTTTGATACTTTGTTCGATAACTAAAAACATTGTCAGCTTGCTTGCTACGGTGGAACCTTGCGAGCGTACATTAAAGCACGATTCCGTGGCTTGTACTCGAGATTTTCCGACCACAAGATACACGTTTCGAATGTATCTGTCACAAGCTATTGGTGTGCAGAATGTAAAGAGAATTGCAGAGAGAATCTGAGGAAGTCTGGGAGTTGTACGTCCAAAGGGAATGTCACAACTCTTTATACGCCACCAACTCACGTCACCGCGGTGGCTACATACGCTTCTTTAGCATATCCTTTAGCCGCGCTTTCCTTTGAGTAATTGCATGTACTAGACAGAGCTCTTGCAGCAGCTGGGTTCACACATCACAATCTCAGGCTAGCTGATTGCCTGCCAGGTCAGCATCTGGTCTGCCTTGTCGCATTCTTGCAGCCTCATGCTACAACCCTTTCACTCTTCTCCAACAGAATATGAAGTGCAGACATGGTGCTGTAGTACCATGAGTGTTAGCAATTTGTGGTACGGTTCCACACCGCACAGATACTTATCGCATCTACAGCAGGCACTGCCTATGCATTCCGTTCCACGAGCCCGGATGCTGGTAGTCGAACCTCAGAATCAGCTGCTTCGGCATTCACCATTCGTGATAACACCGCTCTCAGCTTGTCTGTTAGAAGCTAGACTAGAAAGACGGTATTATAATTTGAGTTCAACTCACACCCTCGTTCAATACTTTCGTTTGGTTCTGCTGCTGTATTGGCGGATATGGTTGCGATGTAAAACGCGCCTCCTATGACGATAGAAGTTTGGCAAACATAGGCTGCAGATTCACCGAAGATTATCCCTTGCAGTTTGACACAAACCGGGATTAATGTACACCAGTCATGGCATGAAAGATACGCCTCCATATACTGAGTCCTTCTGCACGATTATTAACGCCACACTGAGCATATCAGGGGTCGGAATATGTGAGTCTAACTACAAATAATCCAGCACATACTTACGGTACCCGTTTCCCCGCTTCCACGTTACGACCCGGTACACAATTGTGCTACAACTGCATAAATTTCAGGTTTGAGAGGATGATTTGTAGTTTCTTCATGGATCGGGAGCCGAATCAGATCAGCATGTTCGGTCTTGATGCATACAAATCACGTACTAATGAACGCACGCAATTTCCTACTTCTCGATCTGGTATGAAATTGGCTATCGCGACAATGCGAAAGACGCAGGAGCGGGGTTCGCCCATTGAAGGTTGGCCGATAGTAAGATCATGTCGAACGCCGTTCACGATCACGAACGTCTCCAATTGGCCGCCTACCTACTTCCCCTCCCGCTCTCGCTACTGGCGAACGATGAGCGCTGTGAGCGCCCAGAAGTTATCAAGCCACCGTCTTACCCTCGCGGAACTTACACCATAACTCGCTATACAAAGATATTCGTGGAAACAAGAGCATAGCAGTCGCCGCGGGGAACTGTAAGCCGTGGAGTACGATATCGTGTGGGAGTGTTGAAATCACTAACCCTACTTTGCTATCTTCGTGCAACTGTTGTAGACGCCCACAAAGGTGCAGTCCTGCACGACTCATAGCTCGGTCCAAGTGACCAGTATTCATGGAAAAAAACCTGAAACCATGTGAAAACTGCGCATCCTGCTCTCGAAAAGCTCGTGCATGCAGCGATGTAACCCAGAGAAGTTTCATCACCCTGAACTCCAGCTAGTGAACACAACACCTTATGCTCAAGGCACCCACATCACATAGACAATCCAGGGTTTATGGGCGACATTGTACGCATTAGATCTAGCTACTAAAATGTAGTATTATATGTCGATATCACGTCCACGCCTAGAGAAACGAACGCGCTCTACAACGACAACCGGCTAACGGAAGTGGCTAATTTATCAGAGCCAATCTGAACTGTGCTTATAGCTCGTTCTGGAGGATCGCGTACTCTCTCCGAATCGGATAGGAAGCATGACTCAACGTCTTAAGGGAACTGTTCCTAGGCTGACATAGAGATATACCACAGAATTATATGACAAGTAACCCAGCGGACTCGACGAACCCGATCAAATTGACCGATCCACACAATCGAGTACGATCGATCTCATCTCCCGGTACGAGTTAAAGATCAAAATAAACAATGCCATCAACTTTGTACGTACCTAATGACTCGTTAGGAAGTTCGAAACAAGGTTTCTACGTATCGGTACGTGAGATGCATCCCTGAGACGGTGGTTACACCTAGGAAGCTTTCGAAGCACGGGCGGGCCCGCCTGTGTATGAGAGTTGACGCACAACGTTCCTTTTGGGCACTGTCCAGGTGTATACGGGACACCGCATATGCGGGTGCTGCCACTTTATCGGCTCTTAGAGACCAACACTGACATTCCGATCAAGGTTCGTACGAGAGGTAACTCCCGTTGTCGCCGTTCGGGGCGTTTCGCCGAGGGGAAAATGTTCAAGAATTGTTTGGTCATCGCGAAACCACCTGATTCGAAAGTTGCGATGAACGGATGGAATTGTTGCAAAATGCACATATCGAGCGAATACCAAACAGCGGCCCAGACTTATGAGTATGTCAGTGCCACTACAGATCGTAGCAGTCTATGGATAGCTCACGCTAGGGGCCCTCACACCTCATTATCCCTCATACGACACGTCGCTTCGAGTCCTTAGTACTCCCACGTCACTCCCCACTCTTCAACTCGCATCCGTCTTATCATTCGTTTCCCTTGCAGGACACCTCAGAAATGACTGCGCCTCGACGGAAGCAGCCTAGAAATCAGTAAATCGACAAGGAGGAATCGTATCGAATCACCGAAATAACGGTATCACGGCAAGGAAAGGATACAGGGACAAGCAGAGTCGAGTACGGTCTGGGGTAGAGTACAGCGTTCAGGCGCTGACTGGAGATAGAGTAGGCTGCAGCTGAACGTTGTGCGTCTTCGTCATACTCGATGTTTTTTTGATGTCAAATCCGTGGAAGAGGACAGTGGATGACAAGGTCAACGAAACCATGGATCAACAATCACTTTTTCCATTCATATCAACGCCATCGCTAATGCTATTAACGAGATGTAATCGTAGTCACTATTTTCCAGCCTTCCTCGCTTTCCTCGCTTGCCTCTTCTTCGCGATGATCCTCGTCCTCTGTGCCAGTTTCCCATCTTTGCTCTTCACTGCAGCGGCGGCTTCCGCGCCAGCTTCCGCAGCACCCGTACCCTGCTTCCCTGTGCCGTTGTTCTTAGCCTTGCCCGCTTTTTGACCCGCGGAGCTAGAATCACGCTTGCGCTTCTGGCCTTTAGTCGCACCCGGCTCAGCATCGTCGTTATCAGCCTCACCATCGGCCTTCGACTTAGGTGCTTCTCTAGACTTCTCCTCACGGTCCGAGCGTCGGTTGACAACGTTGGCGTTTTCGATGGCGAACTCGACAATGAGACGTTTCCGCTTATCTTCTAGAGCTTCTTGGGCAGCCTTCTTGTTCTTTGGCGTGGGGCCAGATTTGATCTTGTAGTCTACGGCGTGGCCGTTGAGCCATCGTAGACCCATCAGTGCGTTTCGGTGCGTGTAGTACTCAATGAATCCGTATCCTCTACTCCTTCCTGCACCAGTGTCTTCGGAGACTTTGCTACCAGCGGGTGTCTCGAAGACGACCTTGGCTTGCTTTACGATACCCTTGCCCTTCTTCTTACGCATCTTCTCCGCAACAAGCATCTCTTGACCGCCACGAATAACTTCCTCCTTGTTGAGTTTCTGGCGCTTGCCCTCTTTGACATCGGCTGCGAAACCAACGACGGCGCTACGAGCGAGTTGCTTCAGGTCCTTGGACGTGATACTGCGGGGAATGTTGCGTATGGACAGACGGGTGAGGGATAAGTGGAGCGAAGGGTTCTCTTGGATCTGTTTACGGCGCATCGTTGCGCTCTCTTCACGCATCTTGATTTCGGAGGGGGAGAGCTTCTGGTATAGAGGCGAATTGGAGGAGATAGTTCCCTCAGAGAGAAGGTAGAGACGGCGCTTGTCTTTGTCGCGACTAAAGCGCGAAGCAGCGCCTTCCGCTGTCAGACGAGTCGCCTCGTTCTTGTCGACTGCGCGTGAGATTTGTAGGATGCGACCATCGATAGTGTATTTGCCCGTTGGGTCGGCATCTTCGTCTTCGAGAACAGAGTGTGTAACAGTAATGGTGGAGCCATCTTTCTTGTCGAGGTTCCTCTTCTGTAGCTTGACACGCGGTACACCCTTTAGGCAGTTGATCATGTCTTCTTCTGAAAAGAACGAGACGAATCCTGTACCCTTTGGTCGTTCTGTCTCGCGATCGACCACGACACGGGCAAATCGTATGCCACCGAACTGCTGGAAGTGCTCCTTGAGACGCTCGTCGTCCACTGTGAAGGGTACATTGCGTACAAAGAGGGTGTACTCCTCGCGCTTCGGTCGGTTGTCTGCCTGATCAAGCTCCACTCCGCCTTCCTCATCATCCTCCGATATGTCTTCGTAGTCGGTGTTGCTATCGTCTTCATCCTCGTCGTCTTCGCTATCGTCTGCCTCGGAGTCGTCTTCATCCGAGCTGACCGCAGAACTCTCAGCATCTTCCATATCTTCATCTTCGTCTTCTCCCTCGGCTTTGGCATCGTCTCCTTCCTGCTCGGTCTTTTGCAGGCTCTGCCATGTGTCTCGGTCCACAGCCCAATCGACAGCAATCGGCCGTTCGTCAACCTCCTTGCCGTTGAGTTCCTGTATCGCTCTCTCCGCGTTCTTCCTTCCTCGTAGTGAGACGAAACCGAAACCTCTCAATTCACCATTGGGCTTCTTGGGCAGATTGACGAAGTTGACTTTGCCATAGCTTCTGAACAACTTTTGTAAATCTTCTGGTGTCTTGATAGTCCATGGAAGGTTGCGAATAATGAGTTTTGGTGTTTGCGCATCCTTGATCTGCTGCTCGCGCTCTGCTTTGGCCCGGTCACCGGCCCTAGGACGCTTCTCTTCGCCCTCACGTTGTCTTGCCTCAGCAAAGTCGACCTTGATCTTCTTTCCCTTGATCTCCGTGTTGTTCAACTCCTCCTTCGCTCTTTGCGCATCCTCAACGTCGGCGAATGTTACGAAACCGTAGCTCTTTGATTCCCTAGTTTCCTTGTCCAAAACGACAAGCGCATTCTTGATGGGGTATGATTCGGAGAAGTATTCGGTAAGGTCCTCTGTCGTAACGGTGGGCGCAAGTCCGCGAACGAAGAGTTGTCTGCGCGCAGCTTCTTTAGGCGCGGCTGTGGAAGGATTGGAAGGCTGTTCAACATCCGCGGTCGCTGTGACGGCTTCTGCTCCATCGATTGAGAGACGCTGGCGCTTTCTACGGGGAGCCATTGTAAAGGAGTTATATGACAAGCGTTGTTTGCGGGTTTGGACTTTTGGTATGTCTTTGAAAAAAGTTCCAGCATCACGGCGCACAGATCCACCGCTCCGGCCTTGGCAGCACATGCGCCAGAAAGTGGAGCTAGACCCTTTCAGCTGAACGTTGCATGGACGGCGAGACCTGCGTCTTCCAATTCGCATGCACTAGAACCGGATTCTTCCTCTTCACCTTCACTCACTCTCGCTCACCGTTCAATCTTCCTTTCGTTCGCGTTGAATCTCAGATCGCGATCTTTTGCATGATGTGCCCGCCCAACTGGGCAAGCCGGGTGTCAGCCTGCACACCCCCCACTCAATCTTGGGTCATGGGACACAATCTTTCGCATGTTGCTATCTATTGCCGCATGTTCTAGTCGAGCGATGTCTCATTGCTTGGGTGGTCTCGAATCTACGATAACATGCGCTTTTGAAATCCCATGCCAGCGACTCAGGACGCATGCATGCAAATACGTCACCGCACATGACCTTTTGTTGACAACAACAGGCTGCGGGAATAGTAGAGATCACAGAGCAATATCTGTATCCCTAGGTGTGAGTATGTGCTACATCGCTTACGTTTTTTAACACCTAGGGACATCCCTTCGCGTATTAGAGGAGACTTTTACGGTTTGAACTGTAAGCTTCAACAACCGTTGACAAGATAATCTCTGTCGGAAGATGTTCCGGCCGCACCCACTAGCCTTACGAAACATGTTAATTTCTCCAGTCTGATGTTCTGCGTTTCTCATCTGGAACTATTGTCGTCCCTATTGCACCTTTGCTAATGCCGGGGCGTGTTGAATAACAAGATCTACCTCGTCCACGCCTCAAAGCGTTAGCACCCGGCACTCAACGTCTGCACACAATGTCATGGATGCAGCTCCTTTAACATTTCTGACACCGAAGCTAAACCGGCGCAATCAAAGGGCTTATCAGAGCACCGCTTAACTACTGCCCAACGCATCTTAGCCCTCCCCCGCCGCGGAGTGTGGTGCCGCCCATGTAAAGCCCATGGTACACACACAGGAGGGGTAAGCGCCGAAGAAGGCTCTCTCAACAATTCGCGATCTGTCGAATACTCAGACAACAATCCAACAATGTCGCGTCGAAGTTCTGAAGCGGGCGAGGGCGACGCCCTTTTGAACGCCGGCGAGGTTATTGCATCTTCTTCTCGAAACTATTCTACACTTGATGACCCGACTCCCACCGAAGGAATAACTACAAGAGATGGGACGTCATTGGACACAGACAAAGAAAAGCCTGTGGGCCACGATCAGTCTGACGACCCGGAGCGTTCACATTCATTAACTGAAGAGCTTGGCGATGAGAGCATCTCTTTGTACGAGAAGAAATGCTTGCTTATCAATCGCGAGATCGATCTCATGGGAATGGGACGGTACCAGTGGTCGATTTGGGCGCTCTGTGGCTTTGGCTACATGATTGACTTGATGTGGGCACAAGCGTTTGGCCTCGTCTTATCGCCAATCCAGCAGGAGCTTGGATTTGGAGCTGATCAAACTGGCAAACTGTCTACTGCCTTTTCAATAGGACTCACAGCGGGCGCGTTTGTGTGGGGCGTCCTGGTAGACGTGATTGGGCGAAAGTTCTCTTTCAACCTGACAGTCTTCATCGCGTGCATCTTTGGCACTTGTATCGGCGCTCCGAGCACTTACAACGCCATTTTGGTCCTCACGGCGTTTACTGGGTTCGGCGTCGGGGGCAACATTCCTATCGACACCACGATAACTTTAGAAGCCACACCACAGAGCAAACGCTATCTTCTTCCGTTGTTGTCGATCTTTCAACCCATCGGTGTTGTCATCTGCTCGGTGCTCGCCTATGGTTTTATACCAAACTGGTCTTGCAGTCCAAACTTCTCAGAGGGAGATCGAGCGTTGCCTGCCTGCGGTGCTGTTGCTGCAGGGGAAGCGTGTTGTTCAAGAGAGGCCAACATGGGATGGCGGTATCTACTCTTCACCCTAGGAGGGATCACCATACTTGTCTTCGTCTTACGTTCGGTGGTTTTCACCTTCCAGGAATCCCCCAAGTTCCTCATATACCGTGGCAAGGATGCCGAAGCCATCCAAGTGTTGCACTCTATGGCTCAATACAACGGTACAAAGTGTACCCTGTCCCTAGAGGATCTTGAATCTCTGGAGCGGCCATTTGATTCGTGCCAGAGTACTGGGCCGATGCTCGGAGGCGGTGTCAAGCAGCTCAAATCCACCTGGACTGAGAAGCTCAAACTAGAAGGCGATCGGTTCAAGATTCTGTTTTCGAGCTTTCAAATGACAAGACTGACACTTTTGGTTTGGTTGACTTACATATGCGATTACTGGGGTTTCACTGTTGCCGGTAAGTTGCACACATGTTCTCTTTAACGAGTATATACTAACCTCTATTCAGGCTCCTACCTCCCACAAATCCTGGCAGTGAAGAACGGCGCTCTAGATCTTTCGCTTCGCTATACTTATCGCTCTTACATCTTCATCTATCTTCCCGGAGTCCTCGGTGTTGTGCTCGGGACCCTGTCTTACCGTGCGTCGCGAGTTGGCCGTAAATGGACAATGGTGGTTTCCTCAGCATTGATGGGTATATCCATCTTCCTCTTCAGTTCTGTCAACTCCGCAGCCTCGAACATCGGCTTCAATGTCATGGAGTACTTCTTCCAATCTATGTTCAACTCGGTCTTGTACGGTTGGACACCTGAGGCTTTCCCAGCACCTATTAGAGGTACAGCATGCGGTATCGCGAGTTTCTGGGGCAGGCTGTTTGGTATCGTCAGTCCGCTTATTGCGCAGCATTTATACGCGGGTGGTGGAGCAGGCAGGGATATCAACAGCGTGTTATATCTAGCTGGAGGAGTCACGTTGGGCTGTGTCATCACGACAGCCCTGCTACCTAGCAAGCTTGTAGGTCGGCAGAGCTTGTAGGAACAGCAAGCGGGTGAGGTACGACGGAGAGCTGAAACGGGTGAGGGAATGTTTGTAACCGTGTTCGGCGCTCGAGATACCCGCTACACTAGGTAGCATTCATTACTAGGATAAGACGAACAATATACGGGTAAAGCAACCAAGAACAGTGCGTTTTTCAGTCAATTTCGAACTCTTTGTTGCGAACCTAAGATGGTTCGCCTATACTCCTTAACGCCGCTCAATGCTTGCATATGATATTATTTCGAGGTCATAATTTCGTCTTCCCCATCACGTCTGCTCGCCTCTGCTCCATCACATACCCACTCGCCACAGGACTCCAACCTTGACTAGCGACTTGTGGTATGGGGAACGGCGGCTTCTTTAGATTCTGCGTGAAGAAGACGGGATGCCGTATCGCGCTGTCGTATACCGGTGTGAAGAAGGTGGCTGGTGTTTGTGGGGGACCAAAAGGTGGCATGGCTTCGATCTGTGATCGTGGTTTTGGAGGGTTCAGATGTGAGTTTGAGGGCTGTGTTGTAGGTTGTTGCGAGGCCTGTGATGACGAGTGGGCGGCGCGTTGCTGTTGGTGCGCGTATGAAGGTCTTGGGGACTGTTGGGGAGGCTACGTTCTGTCAGCAAGCGTGATGAGATTAAACGTGAAGATGACATACCTTTGGCCTCGACGGCTGCAGGCTAGGGAGCATGTCAAGTTGCTCGCGTGAGGACTGCCAGAGCCTCGAACTGTCGCGACTGTCGTTGCGGAGACCCCATCTACTACGTACCTCGGCAGACCGAGCGACCGCGCGCGACGTCATTCCTACTTCGTTCTCGCGGACACGGACACTTTTCCGCTACGGCAAACACCACCAAATGCAGACTGTTTATCCCATTTCAATATGAGCGTAACAACACCGAAATTCCGAAATGCGAAAAACGCAAGCGCTGTTCTTTGCAGCCACAAGATGTACAAGACTCCAGACTTCACGTAGACTGTATTCTTCGCCGTCTATTGTCAAAATTACCAATGGCACCTTCTACCGCCAACATCCTTCGTCCAAAGGCCATAATGCGACTTCAAACCCGCCGTTGTTCTCAGCCCTGACTTTGGATCTACCATCTTTCTCAACACCAAACCAACATTGGGTGGTTTTAAGTCCATCGTCTGACATTCGCACGGCGTTTCTCCAAATTCTTCGCGGTCAATTACTTTGCTTCCCCCCAACAGCGCGTTCTTTCCCTTACCTCCTCACCCCAGCCATCACAGAAGAGAGACCGCGCCTGCGCTTCCCAGAGCGAGCGATCGAGTATGTGGGCTTCGATGTTGAGCGGAAAGCTTTTGGCGGCGCGTATCTATCCGCACGGTATGAGTCCCTAAGAGAAGATACGGATTTTACCGTTCAGAGATATCTCACCGGCATCGTAACGATGAACCCTGGAGAAGAGGAATTGAAGGCAAAGAGCGTGGATGAAGAGGATATGAAAAGGGTTATGCGGGATTTGGAGCTAGAGAGGTTTATCGACAAGCCGGTTAGTATGTTGAGTAATGGGCAGAGCAGACGAGCGAGGATTGCGAAGGCGTTATTGAGTGGGCCTGAGATGCTGTGCTTAGATGCGCCCTTTAGTGAGTCTTGACTTCATACTACCAGTATGTGTCCGAGGGAAGTGAGCTAACAGCATGGTAGTCGGACTGGATCCTATCGTCACAAGGCATATCTCCAAGGTTTTGCATCGTCTCGCGGAAGCAAATGCACCACGCATTGTTCTAAGTCTGCGACCCCAGGATGATATTCCGGAATGGGTTACGCATGTTGTATATGCTGGGGAAGATGGACAGGTGCATAGATTGGGACCAAAGGAAGAGGTCCTGAGGTACTTGGAAGAGAAGTATGGGCAAGACGAGAGTACTAGGGGTGATAAACGTATCTCGACGATTACGGAGACAGTGGAAGCAGGACGACATTCGGCAAGAGATGACTCTAAAACATCGCCAAATGCGCCAACACTGAATCGAGATGGCTACGAAAAAGTCGATACCTCTATGCCTACGATCGGCGAACCCATCGTCGAAATGCAAGGAGTACGCATCGCCTATGGCCAGAACTCTGTCTTGGGAGACTGGCAACAGGAGGTCAATGGCTCATCTCGACCCGGTCTTCACTGGAACGTCCGTCGGAATCAGCGCTGGGGTATCTTTGGTGCCAACGGTTCCGGCAAGACTACCCTCCTGTCTCTTGTCACATCAGATCATCCACAGACTTACTCTGCTCCTGTAAAGCTTTTCCAGCGCTCTCGCTTACCCGAGCCCGGCATCCCAGGCATAACCATTTTCGAGATACAATCGCGAATGGGTCATGCGAGTCCGGAGGTTCATGCCCTGTTTCCGAAGAGGCTAACTCTCAGAACAACACTGGAGAGTGCATGGGCTGATACGCCGATCACGAAGCCAAGACTTGATGAAGAGGCGAAGAAGAGGGTGGACGCATGCTTGAGTTGGTTCGAGGCAGAACTTAGGCCGGGGTTCGGCGGTGGTGAAAAGAGTAGCGAGACTCTCGCATGGGCGTCTGACACTCTGTTCGGTGAGGTGTCATTCTCAGCACAACGGGTACTCCTCTTCCTGCGCGCCACGATCCGTAATGCTGATATCGTTATTTTGGATGAAGCCTTCAGTGGTATGGACGACCTGGTTCGGGACAAGTGCCTTTTGTTCCTTAGTCGTGGCCAGAGCATGGAACTCAAGCCGTCTGATGACGGGCCAAGACCGGTGAAATGGGAGGGTGAGGTCGTAGTACCAGGACTACAAGAACATCAAGCTTTGCTTTGTGTCAGCCATAGTAAGCACGAAGTGCCTGGATGCATACGGGAATGGGTATGCCTACCCGAACCAGGCACAGGACCACCTAGATTCGGTCGGTTTAACGGGCCTGTTGAGTTGGATGTGGGACGATGGAATGAAGTGTGGAATGAGGCCTCTTAAGCTTTGACGTTTGACAAGAAAGGAGTAGACATTTAAGCCTTGCTTCTTATATGCCACATCCTATTGCACTGCGCATAGGGTATGAGCTTCACTTCGAGTTGTGAGTTCACACATTCTGGAAAAGTGCAAAAGTGAAGAGTGAGCTGAGTGGAAATGCTTATAGACCGTAGTAAGCTACAGCGTGTATGCTATTCATTGCTCGTCCTCCTTACCACTATCCTTCTTCTTCTCTTCTAGCTTCTCCGACCTTTCCAGAATCTCGCCCGCCAGTCTCTCCAAGTAAAACTTTGATACATCGACTGGTAGATCTTTGAAAGCTTTGACAATCTTCTCCACATCTCTCCTACCATTCTCGTATGCTTGCAGGTCTCTATTCCCGTATACATCCTTACCGGCTGCATACCCCCTCTCCAGTCCCTTCCAAAACACATTGACTGCCACGCTGACACCATCTTCCGGCGTAGCTGTATGACTCCACATGGGCGGTATGTATAGCACATCACCAGGTTTAAGTAAAGCAATATGAGGATGAGTGCGCCTAAGTTTGGGGTTCTTGGAGGTCAGGACATCGATATTAGAGGACGAGCCTCCGGGTGGAAAGTCCAGCAGGGAGACATCGGTAGGTGGGTAGAGGAATAGGGTCTTTGAGCCGCGAACCTGGCAGAGGATGTTGGAGAGGACATCATAGTGTAGCCACAAGGTCACAGGTCCGGAGATCCGGAGGGGAGAGCTGTGGTAGTTTTCCTTGACTATGTTGCATACCTGTGGTACGTGGAAGTCGTTGGAGATTGCTGGAAAATCGTCTTCAAGTTTGGTGGGTAGCTTGTTTGGCTGACTTGACGATACAGCACGAAGATAGGCATGAGAACCTTGAGCTATTCCGCCCAGGAAGTCTGCTACTGACTTCTTGACGTATGCGAAATTCTTGTCCTTGAACGTCATACGATCCGATGAGCATTCATGAATGACAAGTTCCCTCTCTGGTCCGAGCTTCTCTTTTAGGTAGTCAAGTGTCCATAGGTCTGTGCACGGACCGATATCGAGGCCTTCGATGATGGCCGGTTTCAACGAGGCCGTCAGCTTGGCAAAGTCATCTGACGACTGGATCTGTACCCTTGCGATCTCGGTAGTACGTGCAGCAGTAGCAGGTCTCTTCTTTGCATTGACTTCTCCTCGCCGACCTTTGGATGTCGTTTCAGCAGTCCTCGCTTGTGCTGTGCCTTCTGTGCCTGCTGTGCCTTCTGTGCCGCTGATCTGACTCGGCACAACGCGACGCCACGGCTTGGCCCCTTGCGCAATGCCAGGAAGGATGGTGATCGGTTCTTCATTCCAGTAGCTTCCCATTGAGAAGCATACCGCCCCTCCTCCTGCAAGCACAATCTCGCCACGAGACGTTGAAACGGCCCCTACACCCACTAGCAAAGGCCATGCAGTTGGTGGCAAGACCTGCATGCGGAGGTGCTCCACCTCGATTGTCGTTTCCTTGCATTTCAAGAGTAGAAAGTCGTCTGATAGAGAGTGGATATGCTTCTTTGAAACACCTCCAATCAACAGCAGAGAACCGTTCCAAGGGACCAGGTTGGCACCTATACGCGCGCATGCAGAGTTTTCTGGACTGCTTCGAACGTCATTGGTTCGGTCCTTAAAGTTGAGTCGAGTTGTTGGTGTGGCGGAAATGGACCACTCCCACACCGCGTCTTCCAGAACCACGCCGCTCTCGTTTGAACCTCCTGTCAGCAACCCCCAATTTTGAGCAGAATCGATCGTGGACATCGCGGCGCCGAAGCGTGCAGACGGGCGCGGTCCGTCAACGGGAATGCTGTGCCATCCATCGTTGGCAGTCCATAAGGCGCAGTAGTGTTCGGCATGGAGTACTGTGCCGTCACTGGCTCTCCCACCAAAGATGAGGACACCGGGGGTCTGTGACTCCCCACTTCCTAATGCAACAGCTACAGCAGAATGGCGGTATCGCGCTGGCACGAGGTCATCCACTTTGGTCCAAGCTCCATGACTGAAAAGCCAGCAATCTGCACAAGCCTGGGTAGGCGATCCACGCCCTCCGACCAGCAACGCTTTACCGTTATGCATTGACGTGATGGTATGGCACATACGTGCAGTAGGCAGAAAGTCACAAGACTTGATGATATGATCCTCGTTGTGGTCTTCCCGCCTCAGGACATCCATATCGGCGAGACGGGCTTGCGTCCCTTGACCTCCGTGGAAGGCCACTAAGTCCTTGTCGTAAGTGAAAGCTGCTGTGAAACGTCGTGGCGTCACAGCACCACCAGTCGATGGTTCTGAGGTTTGAAGGGTAATAGTCTCCGCATCGGTAACCTTGCTGCACTCTCTGGGGGCTGCTGCCTCACTGTGGATTGACTCGGGCGTTCCCCGTTGCTCCGCGTTTGAGGCGACGAGTAGGAAATAATGACCGCCAAATAGCGCAAATTCCTCCCACTCGTCAAACGGCTCTATAGCATCCAGCCCGCGTCTGAGCATGGGAGAGGTAAAGGCATCATCGGACCAAAGGTCCCACAGATTGCGGGCCATGATTAGAGTAGACCACCCTGCATTACGGAAACGAGCGGCTTGCTGAGTTAATGATGAATGCAACTTAACCGCGTTGATTGAGGCTTGCAGCTTGTCGAAGTGAGACAGCATGGTCTTGGCAAAGGGATGCGCTGAGCCCTGGGGAAGGTACTGTTCTATGCGGTATGAAGTCAGTGCGAGAGGAATCGGAGACATATGTGAAGGATTGAGTACCTAGTATGCAGAAGCGAGCTGCATATGTTAGCATACCACTACGAGTAGGATTCATGGAGTCGGCGAACCGTCTTCAATGGTACTAGCCCACTGTATGAGTGCATCAGAGTCCTTTAGCGGCATGTAGGTCACCGACACCTCGGCGACGAACATAATTGAGGATGACGGGACATCGAATTCGGCCCGTAGAAGACGTTCAAGTGTTGCAAGGTCTTTGAGATCACAGCCCAAAGCCATGTACTTGTCACTACGAAGATATACAGGCTGTTCGGACTGGCGGAGTTTGGTCTTGAGTAGGGCGTCTCGAAGAAGACCGTTGCTGAGCATAGTATCTCGTTTCCGTTCCATCAGTTGTGGGTAGTCGACGTCTACGAATGTGGATGATTGCGTAAGAGCCGCATATCTGTGCCAGAACTGAAACGGTAAGGGATCACTTTCAGAACTTAGTAGCCGTTCCTCGTTGCTTGTCGACGACGGATGTCTTACTCACTATCCACATCCCAAGTTCACGACAATCTTTGGCTTTCCATTCTCTTCTTCCAGAAACAGACGGACAGCTTGTTCAATAGCGTGCATCCGTAGCCAATATCCACGATTGATTAACGGGTCTTGCAACGGGAGTCGAATATCAGTGTACGCTCACGTGGAGTTGGCGCGGAAGTCACGTACTGCGTCGAAGGAACTTTGGTACAAACGGCTCATAGAAGTCTGGCTCATGGCTCAGATATAACTTGGACACACTCCTTTTGGATACAATGCTGCTGTCATTTGTCTGACATGGATATTAGTTTAGTGGTTTGGAAGAGGACCACGGGCTGAAGAGGTTGGGAAACCTCACATTCATAATGTCAACGTCCCTTCTTTCGCGCAGTGTTTTCTGCTTGCCTTTGGTCCTCGGAGGGGCTTTCTTCAGCCGCATCTTGGTATCTTTCGTCATGACTCCGATCTGACTGACGTTGCCGACATGGGCGTGGGAGAGCAATGTTTTCTGGTGCACCAGCCACTACGTGGGGCTAAGCTGACCTCGGGATCCCTGCATGGGCGCGTGAACCATCGTCAGGCGGTGGTGGCTGCAACCTACGCAATAGCTCCAAAGTATTGCATCTCTCACCTACCCAGGTATATACTCATGCTGGTTTCTGCATTGCGATCGCTCGGGCCTGCGATTACCTTTACACGCCGCCTATAGGGCTGACCTCTCGCGAACGGCTGCCCAAAGCTACACCGAGCTATCACGCGGATAGTCCCCAACCTTCTCAGTACGGCGAACCACGCAGTCCAAGACACACCGCAGCCATGAATTTCGTCACATTCAACCAAGACCACAGCCATCTAGGCGTCGGTATGCGCCATCTCTGTTTATAGCTTCATGGGTACTGATCTGGCTCTGCAGGCACACCCAACGGCTACCGCATATATACCACCGATCCGTTTAACAAGCAGTCTGAGTCGCGCGAGGGAGATGTTTCCAGCCTTGAGATGCTCTTCTCGACATCGCTGGTTGCACTCACACTGTCACCACGAGTCTTGCGGATACAAAACACCAAGGTTCGTCAGACAGGCGACTATGGCTATACAGGTACTGACAATGTCAAGAGGCACTCGACCATATGTGAGATGACGTTCCGAACAGCTATTCTGGCGATGCGGATGAACAGGAAACGAATCGTAGTCGTGCTCGAGTCGGAACTCTATATCTACGATATAAGCAACCTTCAGATGCTAAAGACGGAGAAGACGTCGCCTAATCCTAACGGTACGTCGAGAGAAATGGCACTCCAAAGTTTTGCTAACAAGTATAGCAATATGCGCCCTCTCAGCATCGTCCGAGAACAACTACCTTGTGTATCCGCTACCCACCAAGGCCGCACCCGCTACCTTCCAGCCGCCTTCGCACGCGCCGCCCAAGACGGATCATATCGCACCTACGAGTGGAGAGGTCCTTATATACGATGCAACAAAGATGGAGGCAGTCAACGTCATCGAGGCACACAACTCTCCGCTATCTTGCATTGCGCTGAATAGCGATGGTACCCTGCTGGCGACGGCATCAGAGAAAGGCACCATCATCCGTGTCTTCTCCATACCCGATGCACAGAAGCTGTACCAGTTCAGGAGGGGCTCGATACCAGCGAGGATATACAGCATGTCCTTCAACTCGACGTCGACCTTGCTCAGCGTATCATCGGCGACTGAGACTGTCCACATCTTCCGCTTAGGAGCGCCCAACAGCAGAAGTAATAGCGTCTCTTCCGGGCCTACCAAGCCCATGGGCGCATCCCATGCGCGGAGCAATAGCAGAACGAGCCAAGAGACCGAGGATGAGTTCGGTACGAGCACAGCGGATATATCGTCTCCAGAGCGAAAAGCAATCAATCCTACATTCGGTAGCTTGATACGGCGCACATCGCAAACCGTTGGAAAGTCCTTCGCTGCTACCGTCGGCGGATATCTACCCAGCGCCGTAGCGGAGATCTGGGAGCCGTCGCGCGATTTTGCTTGGGTAAAGATACCGCGCTCTCCCACGAGCTCATCTTCAGGACCTGTTAGGAACGTGGTAGCACTCAACAACAACGGCCCTCAGATCATGGTCGTCACCAGCGAAGGCAACTACTATGTCTTCAATGTAGACCTGGAGAAAGGAGGTGAGGGAACATTGTACAAGCAGTACTCGTAAGTTGACCATTCGCTTGCTGTTGCTTGATGCCTGCTAACGCTTATCGCAGCCTTCTTGAACCGAACGAGCTTGCAGCAAGCAACTCTCAGGATCTGCCGGAATAGGCTTCCTATCGGCTGCCTTGCAACTTCCGCCAACTTGTTTCTTCATGCATTGCCTGTGGCGTACTTGGTCCTACATTATTCCCCGTGGTGTGGCGCACGTGTCTTTTGGGTAGCACCATAGTTTTCTCTTCTGTGTGGGTGCACATTGAGCAGCTCTATCGCTCAGCAATATAACTTGCTTTCTCGTATCATCTTGGTTCAATGGTGATGTCATGGAAGTAGTACAGTCGAAAGTTTATCGAGTTTGGCACTTGCATCGTGCATGAACAGATATCGTGAGACCTGCAGATCATTGAGATCTGGCATGTGCTAGCGCGTATTAGACCCCGCCCACGCGTCATTGGTCGCTGCCTGAAGTCGCATGATGGATACATTTGTTCCTTCTATGCTTTAATGCTCCATCACGCGCTCTCTTACGACACTTCTGCAGATTGCAACTGATTTCTACAAATCTCCTGAGCCATCTTACACGACCTCAAATACCCCCAACACATCTTGCGCCCGCAAAGATGGTAGATGCAAGAACTACGGGCAACCCGCTGAGCGCGGGTTCTCTCGCCCTCTTCATGGCTACGTCGCTACCAAAAGGCGAGTCATCACAACTCAAGAACGGAACCGAGGCTGTCGCGCTCGCTGTTCACGCTGGAATGCTTGCCGTTGGCTTCCGTCTGATCGGACTGGGCGAGGACGAGCGCATAGGTAAGCATACATCTTTTTTGTTCTGATCATCATTTATCATAACTCGGGAACTCATAGAAGCGCATGCAGACGCCGAAAACCCTTTGCCACTTCCCAAAGAATGGAACGCATCGTCTTCATACGCCTTCCGATACGCGCACGCGCAATCAGCCATGGAATACCTGGTCAAGGTTAACAGACTGGGAGGCAAAGCGGTCGTCTACGCCCTGGCGCTAGGCGATGACAAGACTACACATTTCGAGGTTACAACCAAGGACTACATCTCCGAATCACAACTACCTTTCAGTGTGTCGGAGGGCACGTCAACAGAGGACGTGTCACAGAAGCTGCAAGACCTGTTCATTTCGCCAGGCAGGCTGAACGACCTTGGCTCGCTCCTCAAGATATCAGTTATTCAGAAGCTGGCACCGGGGCTCAACAAGCCAGGGTACGAGGAGGGCAACACCGATCGCGAGCGTACCCCTACAGCAGACCGGCAGGAACCACAACGAGGGCAGCCTGCCAACCCACGGCAACCCCCTCACGAGCCAGAGCCCGCGCGACCGTATCCCTTCCACGACCCTCTCGCCGCACAGCCAGGCTCAGGACGACATCTGCCAGAGCCTATACCTGGCTTCGATGATGAATTGGGCATGAACCGGCAACCTGGTCGCATGCCTGGCAACAACCCTATCAATATCGGACACGACGACTTATATCCACAGGGTCTTGGGCCCAACGATCCCATTCGACCACACTTAGCAGGAGGACTGCCACGGCCTGGTGGTTTTGGCGGCGGCGGTATGCATCCCACGTTCGACGATCCGTTGTTCCGCGGTCAAGGCGGACAGGGTGGTTATGATCCGAGAGCACCACCAGGCGCTCGTTACGACCCTATGGGACCTGGCGATCCGTTGAGGGAGGACAGAGGAAGAGGTCCCATGTTTCCAGGCGGAGGAGGCTTTGGCGGACCTGGTGGTTTCGGCGGAGCAGGTGGACGACCGCCGAATCCGTTCGGTGGCTTTGGTGGTGGAGACTTCATCTGAGCGCTTCGCGAAAGTCTGCATGTACGACGAGTGAAGCGATAGGTGTAGAGTACACGACGAAAGATTTACGAATGATGATCAAAACGGAAGAACCACGGTTAATGTGCATGCGGCACGGACAAGGCGGTGCTGGCTGCGCCGCCTCAACACCACATCTCGGTGCTTGTGCAGGTACAATAAGTATGTAATTGAACATGTAATATATTTAGAACTTATAACTTGCATACCCCAGTGCTTTCCGCAGTCAAATCCGTTATTCGTTTCCATGCGACGAACGAAATCGATCGAGCATCAAGACTTGGGGCTTAGACATCTATTAACCGCCTGAAGATGTTAACCGCAGTCGGGGACGAAGCAAGACCATCGCTTCTTATTCAAACTGCTGCCTGAGCACATGCGCTCTTCATTGGGACTTGAACTTGGTGGGCGAGATAATTGTAGTGACAGTTAGGTCCAGCTGCCACTGACAACTTCGCATCAAGACGCCCTACCATATTCCGATGAAAGTCCATAGTGACTTGTTGCCTGGTCACTATTAGTCTGTTTCTATGATCTGCTTCGAATAGACGTGCATGTGATGTGATAAAGTATGCATAGCCTTGAGACATGTCTGCTAGTACATGGAAGTCCTCGTATCGTCGCAGTGCTTTCATAACCCAACAAAGAATCCGTTGCTACCCATACCACGACAGCCATAGTCGCTGCTTAAATATCTAGACCGTATGTGAGAACCTGTATACATGTATATCATAGTAGTCCGTCGTTACGAGATAGTGGCGCATCAATGTGCTAAGATGTGGTGATTGGATAGAAGCTGTAGAGGTTTGAGTCAAAGGACGTCTCGCTTGTGCTGGGGCGCCACTGTGCAGGCCCTGGTTGTTGAAAAGCTACTTCGCCGTTTCCGGAGACTGAGATTCTGGCGGTGAAATAAGCTCTTTGGCAGTGGATGGGTACAGCATCGTACTCTTCATCCTATCTCTTCCCATGCAGACTAATACAATCCAGTTCGTTGACTAACAAACTGGATGTTATTTCCCGTGTAGAGGAGGCGAAGCGCGTGAGGAGCAGGTTTACACGCATGGGTTGGGTCAATACGTGAAAGGAACAAGGCACGTGTGTGTTTCACCGCACCATCCCGTGGACTTTTAGCAGAGAGGTTAGTGGCAGAGGCAATAGGGAGTTTATACTCTTTGGCTATTGTGAACGTTCCTTCGACGCGGGGCGGACTTGTTATCTTCTCCAACAGGAGAAACCTAGCGAGAAAAGTGACAATGACGAGCTTCACGGTGGCTTTCTCACACACACGCACATATAGGCTACCTGTCATGGTTCTGCGCCGAAACAAGGTCGAAAAGGCGAATGGCGGCTTACTGACTCGCTTTGTTCGGTGTCCTTCATGGATATACCTTGGTGTAAGGAGATCCGTTTACCGTCTTGTTGGGTTCGCACACGGCTAGCATGTGATACCAAAGGGTCACCCTGAGTGTGGTGGCGACTAGCAATATATACTGCCGGTGGCTCAAGCAGCGGCTGATTGCTCGTGAATGGTGATTGCTGGACTACTCAGGCAGCTTCGCAGTGATTACCTTCCAGTATCTAGCATATCTCACTAAAAACCCATGCGTCGTTTCGGTGTGATACTAGGTCCCAGTATTTTGATGTCAAATAGTGTGGGGGCTGAGAATGCGCTTGTGCCGTGCGCCTATAAGCGCGAAGAACGACTTCAGTGACAGTGACATGAAACCACGGCTTGGAAGGACCTATTTCTGTGCTCCTCACAACAACCGGTACATGCATCTTAGGGGATTGCTGCACTTTTGTTCTTGCCGCTGCGGGGATGGTAGTGGGCATCTTACCTGCTGCCAGATGGCAGCCTCACCCGCGAGGCACGGAAGCTTACCTACACTTCCTCTTGTCCCTGCGAGGCCCTCTTAACCCAGCTCCCCTATTTTCTTGGCCGTGTTTTTCAATGGAACCTGACGAATGCCCAGGACGCAATGTCTCGTCTTCGGATCCGACAGTTGTCTGCCCGGGGTACTGTACACCGGTACAAGTGGAGGAAGTAAAAGTACCGTTCAGTGTGGAGCTTTACCCAGATTGGACTGTCCTACACGGGAGCATACAGCCTGGGAATACGAAAATTTCGGATGCCGGCGACCTCTTTGCTCAGCCTCGTCTTCCGTGGGCCGTCGCGTCTTCCAAGCGCGAACGGCTAAACCGTTAGGATGGTAAATTTACCGCCATTCACGTCCAACATTAACAAGTATAATCGGCCCATCATTTACCTGTTTCGACTGTCACCTGCCTAGATAAGCCAATACGTGTTCGACCATCCCGCTCGATTTATGCAATTATCCATCTTTTGTCTCATCCCATGAGCGGTAATGGGGCTAGATGCAGGGCGGTTGGTGATAGCTATGTTGGTGTGATGCCGATCGGCAGGCGACAGGCGCGTAATCAGTGGCCACAAGAAGGCATAGCACGCTGCACGTCGTGGTGATGGTCACATACACGATAGAGAATCAACAATACCCTTTTCTGATTTTGCAAAGGCGGGATAGATCCGGCTGTGACCACGGTCGCATATGTGCTCTTGCCTGTGTTGGGTTGTTAGACTGGTACTACAGGGTTTGAGCGTTGAACCATATCCACTACAACTTCGTTTCGCTGGATCCTCATCAACGAGTGAAGCTGCGTAGCTCGGTAAATTCCACCCTGCGAGATGCATCTCGCTGGGGCTCGTGGATGTGTGCGTGCCGGCTTTGTCTGTCAAAGGACTCGGGTCTGTATTGGTGTGACAACGTGTGTGAACGCCGAGAGATCGCTACCAGTCTGCTGGATGTGTTGTCATCTCAAATGCAGCATGCGAACATCATAGCTCGACATCAATGTCTAGTTATTTGTGTTTTCGACGCTCATACGATAATTCGGCAGGAAGGCAGGGTTGTGCTTCCCCGCAAGCGAGATGAGGAGGTCCAGGTTCATCCCCCGCGGAGGTTTCCTGCCTGCGCTCGGGTTGCGTTCATCGTTTGCCATGATCAGGCGGCGCAGTTTCGCGCGCGCACTGAGTCAACGATCTCGGAGGAACAGCTGTTTGGGGAAAGCGAGCGGTCGCGGGAGTTTCCAGCTGCCGTACCGATCTGGCTGTGCCACAACGTTGTAAGATTGCAAAGGGGGCCGGGGGATGCTATCGGACAACATCCACACTTCGACGCCGATGCTTGACGCTTGAGACTCAACAAGGCTGCTCTTACAATAATTGAAAAGGACAGCTACAACATTGGACAGCATCTTACCGAAGTACCGAAGCAAGGTAAACGCCGTAGGTCTGCCAAGAGCCCTAACTATTTGAAGATGGGCCCCGAACCTGGCGAGCCTACCTGTGACGGCCAACAGAGATGCCGCTAACATTATTCGCATACACGACTGGAGGGAATAGTCCAGTGTCATGAGGATGATGAGGTTTTCGAACCAACAGCCTGGAACGAAAAGAGCGCTTTTCATCAGTGCTTTCCGTAAAGCCAAGTTATACTTTTCAGCCTCGTTTGAGCCATCGTGCCTGGCGTTGAATCAGCTTTGATGTGTGCGTGCACGATGTGCGGACTGACTGCAAAAGGTATGCATCTCGCTGCCTTCCTTTTCGATTATGGAAGGTAATGGGAACCTGCCAAGTAATCAGAGTTACAGTAGGATTTCAAGCGTACCCAGCTCCCGGAATTTGGGGTGGGTTTTGCATAAAATTAGTGTCACAATACAGTACCACATACAGTCCGGCTTGTATCTGTATGCGGTAGGAAGTCCGTGCGCTCTACAGCGCTATTGGCTGGGGAAGAGGGAAGCCGTACCCGGAGATAGTAAGCTAGCTTGAACAATTCGTAGGGTTGGCTTGCAGTGTACACGAGAGAAACTTGATGAGGCTCCAGTGGACACCGGAGATATGTGGCCTAATTCTCCGTTTCGGCGCCATGAGGATAGAGGTAGTACTCCGAACGAGCTATAGAAATGTGCGCTCGAAGAGTTCACCACGGAAGCGACCCATGCACCAAGCGAAAACACACTTTGCAACCGAAGAATGTGGTGTACTGCGTCTTCCAGCTACAAGATTTTGTAATCTCATGGTGAGGACAAACACCCGATTGATATCTAGGTAACTCCACTGGTTCTGCAGGGTATCGCGGCCTGCCGCTAAGCGTATAGCTCCGGCACTCAAAGCCACCGCGAGAGTCAGGCCGCGATACATATGCAGGGTGGATATTGTCATAAGCCCTGAGTCTGCTCCACAGTGGCCAGCGGATCAATGTAAGCCGCTAGCGCTATGCCCTTGCTCGATGTGAACACGAAGAAAGTATTTGCTGATGAACGAATGGAAGGGAGGTCTGACCAGCTGTGACCTCACGCACCTTCGGCTTTGCTCAGTGCAAGACGAAACAGACCAGTACTGAAACAAGAGAACGTGTCAAAATGAAGTTATGCCCGGGCGCATTTCTTGCTCCCCCGCCCAGGTTGTATAAATCTTAGGAACCGCAGGTGCGGGGTGGCAGCTTCGAAGATGTGACGTTGTTTTTAGCTGCGTTGCACGCAACTCTAGCGAGCCGGCGTTTATCGCGGAGTGAAGGCGCGGCAACACACACCACTAGCAGGGGTTTTGCGGTTCGCGCGGACAGCGGAAGCATCGCGGCAGCTCCAGCTTTTTTTTTTAAACGCCTTACCGATCGACTTGGATCCCTAGAAGCGCCGTTTAGCGCTTTGCGAAATGCGATTCGCACAGCATGGCGCGAGAAGGAGGGCGTGCATGGTAATCGCGTGGTATTGCATCCAGTGCCATGTGTGTGGTTTCCCAGCAACCTGAACATGATTTGGTGAAGTGGCAATGCACAAAAATTTGTAGTTCTAGTCCTTCACTCCAAGCGCGATGTCACAACAAACGATGACGTTGACGGTTTGTTGAATCGTGGCCTTGCTGATGTTTGCCATCTGTGTAGACTGTCCAATTCGCCTGCAGGCCTGTCAGACTGCAAAGGCGCGATCGCCAGCCCTACCGAGCAGGTACCTGACTGCATATGCGTCATGGGCAGCAGGAGCAACCCAAGCTATCCATCTTACGCATACGCTGCGCAGGCACGCGTTTGCGTTATCACGATTGTCTAAAATTTGGTTTCTCAGGCGGGGTCTTCCGGCGATGCCACGGTGGGGACTTCCGAAGAGCCATTTGGGCCGCTAGTCGTTGGGCCATGAAACGAGTTCTTTGCAACGTTGTTTTGAGACTTCTGCCCCGACACCTTATTCATGAACCTCATGTAGCTGAACAACCGCTGGGGTTGCTCATGTTTTGCACAGTGTTACCCAACTACTGCACCTTTCTTCCCGTTAACATGGGGCTATAGGTCGCTTGGGAGACTGCTGACTGCTTAGATTACTCGTGGATTTTCCGGTCAGCTCATTGCAGGCACGCTATGGGTTGCACCACACAGTTGGTTGTATATTGCTGAGTTCGAGTGACCAAGTCAACGGTACTGCGTGGGTTGAGCACGGTGCAATGTTGCAACGACCGAGGTTCGAAGCTGTGGTACAACAGGCCGATGACCACCAGAGACGACCCGTCGTGGGACCCGGCGGAAACAGGCTCGAGCTCCGCCAGAATGTGATGGGGTTCATGGATTATCCAATGAAGATTGAAGCGATGCTCGTATAGGCAGGCCATCAATCCTCATCAATACATGCAGACTGTACAGTCAATGTGGACGTGATTGCGAAGAAATGCCGATGTTGCAATGGCCTAAACAGCGACCCGACTGCTGTGCATTGCAGCAGAATGTCTCAGTCGAGATAGTGTTGGCCAGCGTTGAGGGTCCGGCCCGGCACAGTGACTTGTTCCTTGATCCCGCGGCATGGAAAATGTCTTCAAGGTCGAGCGGCGACGGCTAGCCCAAATAGGATGTGAAGGTCCCGTCCCTTCGCATACGAGTGCTGTCACTCGCATGGAACGAGCATCACCTGAGTGGCGCCGGGTACCAGAGCCCTCCTCGCTCAATTCGAATCCCTTTCCTTTGGTGTCGTCATGTGCCAATCGATGATGTCTAGCAAGACGCTGATCGCATCACCTGTATCAGTGCGCAAGAGGGGAAGGATGTTAGGGGCCAAAAAGCGTGCAGCTGCGGGCTGGGCGCGACCCAGAAGCCCGGGTTAGGCAGCAAAAGGCCGTTATTGCAACGGGTTCTAGATTGGCGCAAAGGAAAGGGTAAGCGAAAAGAGACGCGTCGAAACGAGCGTGACAGAAGGGGGAGGTCGCTGGGGGATCATGGTGGGAGGAGCTTGGCTGCCGTGACGTAGGGGGACTAGCGCACTCGAGGGCTACAACCAACGAGCCGACATAGCTCGGACCAGATAAGACAAGGCCAGACGACCAAACATTAAGCGCCCGTCAGGACGCTATGCGACTAGTCTTTCAAGTACACGGGTAAGTTGCAGAGACAACTTCCAGGATTAATATGCGATATGTATATGCGATGTGGGTCGGGAGCGATGTGTGACATGCCGAAAATGCTCCAGCATCCCATGAGCAACAGCCGCCTACTACCTTGTTGCTGTAGCTGCCCCAGACTAACCCTTGAACTGAAATGACAGGTAATATAGTCTGCAAAGGATCATCCTGCGTCTAATTAGTAGCATCATGGGCCCGTCCGCGAGCTGCATCACCGTGCCACAGCCCCGGCGTATCGTTGGCCAGTCAGCTGCGGCCTACGCGAAATCGCTCACAACGAGGGCGCTTAATATGCACCGAACCTGCAACATTTCACAAACAGATGGCATCCATGTAGTTTTAGCCTGCTTGACAAGGGCCACGCTTCGTGGCTTGCGGTAGTGATTCCCCGTGTATCCCCGTCTTAGGTGGGTTGTGCAGAAAGACGTTGTGGGCAGTGCCGGCTTATTGCAGCCAGTCTCTAGGGATCGATCTAGGTGGCGTCCTTGAAGCCACTCTGGACTGCCAAGGCATCATGCTAGACGAGCTTCTAATGATTTGAATTTTCTACGTTGCAGAAGAGTCATGAAGTAGTTGTGAACGAGCGTGATCATGTTCACCTAGTAAATGAGAGGGGCCATCATGCGCTGAAGCTGGGCAACCTCACTACGTAACTGCAGTCTGTCTATCGCTCTCAAATTCTTTGAGGCGCACCAAAACGCCGTAATGCAAATGTCCACCCACGCAGTACAAACAGAATATCCCAACCAGTCAGCGATAGGAAAGCCATCGTTCACCGTATAAGCTTCAACATAACCAAGCTGCTTCCAGCATGCTCTTCCGTACCGTATTTGTTGAATGCTTTCGAATTCCAAGCCCCCAGCGATTGAAGAGTCGCGTGACAGCTGAGTTCAATCAACGTCAGAGTTTCGAAAGCCCATAGCATGTGTCTTCCGGCGACACCTCGTTGCGGCGAGGGCACCCATCCATTTCGTGTCTAAGCATCTGTTAGTGAGATGAAACGAACAAGCGCTCGGCTCGTTACTGACCTATGGAGCGTGTCTTTGCGAGGAAAGGCAGAGGCGCACTTGGAACACTTGTGTGGTCTGATATCCGAATGCACGCTCTGGTCGTGTCGGGCTAGATCTGTCTTGCGCACGAACTGTTTCCCACACTCAGGATGGGGGCAGACATTCGCCCTTTTGCGGTACGAGTCATGCGTGAGCATGTGCTGGTTAAGGTTGTACCTCCTTGCAAAACCTCTGTCGGGGCAAAGTTCGCAGTGAAATGCAGCAAGGGCAGGATCAGTGTGTCTGCGGTTGCGGGCACGTCTGCGGTTTGCCAACGACATTGTGTTGGTAGATCGGGTGGTTCGTGTGGTTCGGGTTTGTGGGCTGCTACCGCTGGCCACTGACGGTGCCCTTTCGTAGGTATGGTCGTCATAATTGTACGCTGACGCAGGCTCGTATCTGGGCATGGCAGGCGATGGGTATGCAGTCTCGTACGGGTACATGTTCGAGCTGAGCCGCTCCGGAGCTACAGTAAGTGGCGGCTGCCTCGACGAAGAAGGGCCACCCATTGCGACTGGCGCTTCTGTACCGTATCCAATATGAACTGTCGAGTTCCATGACGGGGCCTCCATCTTTACATCAGGGTAAGCCGCAGACTCCGATCCATCATGCGAATAGGCGGCAGACATGGCGCGCGAACTGTATAGGGGTGGAGATGTAGGAGGTGAGGGTTGAGCGGAACTCCAAGGCACTGGCGAACGAGAGACTGGATGATCGAAAGCTCCTGAGAGATATGGGTCTGCAGTAGGCTCTGTGGAAGTACCGTTCGAATAGTGACCGCCCCAGCTTTCCGATGGTTGAGGTGATGGGGGCAGGCCGTTTTGCAATGACTGTACTTCATATAGACCAAGACCGTGTGTGTAGTTGGGTCGCGACTCCTGTCGGCCCGGTGAAGGATAGGGCGATTCAAGTAGGGAGCCTGTCCGTGATGTGTGTTGTTGGTAGGGCGAGTTGAAGGGTGGCGTAGGCTGGTCCGCGTACGAATACATGTTGAAAGGATATGAAAGGGATGAATGCGAAGCGCGTAACAAGTCTTTGAGGTTGAAGAGGTTGGCGAGGAATGAAGGCAGGCAAAGATAAAAATGATAGGGTAGAAGCTGGGTGAGGATGACAACTGCAGGGCGTTCTTGGACGAGTTATATCTGTGCGATGCAATGCGTGACTAACTCCAAGATGGAACTGATTTCTATGCTGTGCCAGTGCGTTCTCGCAGAGTACATTTAAACAGTGGGCGTTTGGGTGTTAGGCAGATTCTGAAATTATGCTAGACAGGGCAGCATGAACAGAGAGCTCAAGCCGCCTACGCGGCAGGCGCCTGTTAGCTTCATGGGGCTATGAAAGAGTGGCAGGGGCGGTGGATGCTGGCTCGACCGGGGTGGGTGGGTAAGTGAACCAGACGGCCGGGTAGCTAGGTCTTAGCGGGCCGAACACAGACATCCTTGCTCCGACCGGAGCTTGAGGCGCAAGAGGAGAGGGCGGTTGTACCCTTGCTCGATGTGCGTCCCCATGAAACTGACCAGTCTGGTGAAGGATGTCTTGCCTGCATCTGCCGTTGATCGTTCAACCCGCTCTGGCCCCGATGCCATTGTTACTGTGAGACACCAACACCTCATTTCCATACACGCTTGTTTGAGTACTTCTCAAGATGGATAGATAGGATCATCTTAATTTTTAACCGGATTCACGGTGCTCTTACCTAGCAGAATATACCTATATTCCCGCGGCTGCAAGCGCCGACCATCAAGCGACCGATGTGCTCGCTTCGCGTTGCTGCTGGAGCTGCGACACCATCGCAGTAAGTTCTTCAACTTGCGTCGAAAGCTTGAGGACTAGTGTCTTCAACTGAGCATCGGTTTCTGTAACCCCTGCGGGAGCCTGAGGCTTGTGGGGCCTCCTTGCAAGCGCATTTGGTGCATCTGCCATCAGTAGGCGTGGTGAATTGACAGGCAGCCGAAGAGCCTTTCTGGGCAGTGTAGGTGTTTGCGGTCCACTGAAGGACATCGCTTTCACATGACGGCTCCGAGTATCGATAAGCTGCTCAAAAGCCCAGATTGCAGAGACGAGCGGTAAATGTGTGGCCTTGAGCAAGACAATCCGGACACTCCTAAGCCGCTCCGAGGGCAAAACGAGCCGCAAAGGTCGAATGACTAGCGGAATGAGATTCTGGAAGCCGGTCAGCCTTGCAAATGGTGAGCACAGTTGCGGGTTCCACTGTGTCGTGGGTTCGCAGGGATTCACGGCATTTTTGGGTCGAGAAAGCCTGAGCGGCAGAACAAGGCTTGCCAGTGACGTGACAACGGCAGCGCACGAGCCGACGATGCTTTCCTCACGAGCCGACCATGGAGCTTTGACTGGTTGGTTCTGAGTGCATCTTCCATGATGGTCATAGAGGCTGTGTCGATTGGCCGTTGAACGACCCGGCGCTTAATGCCCACTTTTAACCTCCCCATAATAGCACTGAGCGACGTACTTACCAGTGGAGGCAGAAAGTATGTCAATCTATTTGAACTTGATGCTTCGAGCACATATACGGAATAGCTATACCGTTAGTGTCTGGCGAAAGGCGCATTACGATTATACCAACGTACATGAAGAGATACTCGTCTCGCGCATGATCCAAGACCTATTCGTTGTCAATATTGATTTTCTCAAACGCAATATAAGACGAAGAAAAATAAGTAAGATATAGCCTGTTATCCATGGGTGACAGGGCAGAAGGCGACAGTGATGGATCTGGATCTACAGTCCAGATGTGGTTGTATCACACACCCGAAACACCAACCGGAAGAAATCAAGTGCGCTTCCCGATGTGAATGCGCTCCAGGGGACTGGGGATGAAGATGGCGCGGCGCAGTTTGCAGTTGGCCGTTGTTTTGTTATGCTTGGCATGCATGCGACTTTGGGAGTGCGGAGTAATGAGAACAAACAGGGAATCCACGTACCTTGCTCAACGAGTTACTCAAAAGCGATATTAAGGACGTAATGAGCAGTATGTTCGTCAGAGTTACGAAGATCAGCTAGCGTGTGGATCAGCAGACCGCGAAGCAATGCGTCCCAAATAGTCGTACCATGACGGGGGGGCCGAAGAACGGCGAGCTGTGCAGCGTTAGCGACCCATCGATACTACTGTTCGGAGAAGTGCATACATCTCTTCGGCGACATCTGCAGACGGCTGTTGTCAGTCACTTGTAGTGGAGGCGGTGTATGTTCCCGTTTGGCCGTTGCCTGGGATTTGACTCACCGAATCCTAGGTAACTGGAACTGAAGGAACATTAGCTGGTGCGATAACAGCAGCAACGTCGCTTTACTTACCCAAAGAAGACTTTAATTAGAATCCAACTCTAGGATGTACGAGTCAGCAGATTGCGCGTCAGTGACCCCGATGGAACAACTTGCCATCTGCTTGGGATTAAACCTGCTATCGCGAGCTAGCAGTACGAAAGTAGTCAAGAATCCTGTTTTACCGGTGAGCATGAATACAGCTGCTTGGATATCGAGTGGCTTACCTAGGTACAAAATGACTACAAGGGACAGAAACTTAACGAAATCCTTGGTCATCTCCTTGAGGCATGGAATGAGGGTTCCAAAGTAACGATTGAGACTCAAGAGAGCAAAGATGCGCGGCACGAGGAAGAGAGCCTCTAGTCCAAGAACGTCATACGCGAGGTCGATGGTGGCAGCGTTGGCTGTAGTTAACCCAACGATTCTCATAATGCAGAAAACCAAGCCTACCACGACAATGCTAATGTCCCAGGTCCACCAAAAGTCCGAAGCGTAGAATGAAGTTTGCCCCGCATCAAGCCAGTCTGCGAACTCGTCGTATGCGAAGCTGGCGATCCACACGTAGAGCAGTATTTCAGGAATGGTCACCCTGGTGTTGTTGCGCTGCACCAACACTGCATAGTACAGCCCCAAGAATGCCGCAAAGAACAGCGTCTCGAATATCTTTAGGTACAGTGGGACACGTAGGCGAGAGAATGGGTCGGCCTGTTTCCGATTGTACTTTTTCGGTTTCTTCTCCGAGTGTAGACTGAGGGTCTCCCAAAACACGATGTCGCCCTTCCACAAGCCATTGATAATTTTCTGGACCGGTCTCTGCGATAGGAACTTCTTTGCACCGGATACAGTCGCAAGCTCCAGCGCACTGAGATTCTCGCATTGCGACATCAACCACCCGAAGCGAGATCTAGAAGAGTCGCTGTGGCCAAAGTAATCGCCGTTGGATATCGGCAGTAGAGGCGATCGCTCGTCCGCATGTATAGTGTCGCGTCCGTCCTCGTACATGTGATGGCCGTTCGATGCATCTGGGGTGCTCGGAGCCGTTGCAGGCGGGAGTTCCACTAGCAGAGACTCGATGACATCTGCCTCTTTTAGGCTCGTCAAGAATTGCCAGGCAACGAATTCGCATGCATAACCTCGCGCCTCGTTCACACCCGGTTCATCGCTGGCTTCCTCCAAGGCTGAGAAATGCCCTTTTAAAGCTCTTCAATATAGTCAGCTCTCTTCACGCATTGAAATTCTATCGGTCTGGTATGGATGATGCGGGATGCTTCGACGTACAGGAGAGCGGATACGAGGGCAGGGTGATCGACTTGGGTGGACAGATGTAGGATGAGAGGCTGGAGGGCCTTCCCTTCTTGCGATCTACGTAAGTCTTCGAATGTATGCGGCGTCTTGATAGTATGCTCAAAAAATCTACTCTTGGGTTAGGTTCCTGAACATGGCGCATTCACATGCATTAACTGACTGGCACAGTTTGTCCGCCAAGTCTCCGAAGCACTCATCACCGACTATCTCAGGCACACCAGTCTCATCTGCAGGCCATCTCGGTGTAGATGGCATTGACATGATCGAATGTTCTTTGGGGTAGCTTGCAATTGAGAACCTTCCGCCATAGTCTTTGCAAAGTTTCGCGACGCGTCCACGGGTGGGGATGCGGTTGTACCCGCAATGGTCATAGCTTTCTTGGCAGCAGCCTTCGCTCTTTCCATCGAACTGTCATCAGCTTTGGACCTTGTTCCTACACACGGCAGTCTCTTGATGTTCGCATGAACGTCAAGCATCTTTGATCACATATTCCTGTACTCCCACTAATCTATACATGGACGGCCGTCCTATCGACTATCTATGGCGCATGATGCTAACTTTGTAGGCAATCATTTGCGGCTGAGCGTTTTCATTTAATGTGTGGAACATGAGGGTATGCCAGCCCGTCCGTCACGCTTCAGTCGGCAACCTCAGATACTGGGCAAAGCAACCAAACCTCTTGTTCCGATACCTCCTCGAGTTGACTGCAACGTGTCAGTCCCAGAAGCGTACAATGAACTGCTAGTCTTAACCTCAAAAACATCGACCGAGGGAGGAGCCATCATGTCTTATGTGGACGAAGAGGCCGCGATAAATGCTGAGCCAATGCAAATTAGCGTTGGCGAAGAAGAAGATCTCTCAACAGGTTCTATGCATGTAACATCGATTAACGATACGCCGCAATCTCCTGTGCACCACCTCCGTTTGACACCCGCTAGTGTCAACGACCAGGACTCTCACAACCGCCCAGACGAAGGCCAGCGTCGCTCTAAGTTCAGGAGAATTTTGCATTCCACGCAAAAGGTAATCGCAACAACTACCATCGTGGAGAAAACGTCAAGAAAGATCAAAGAGCTTTCAAGCACTCGGAAAAGGCGTCTACTGGTGCATGAGCTCGCCTTATTGCGGACGACAACACTGGATGGACTGCCTTTACCGGGTGTAAGCATTCTCCACAGATGCCACTGTGACAAAGTTTTGACCAGCTAACACTGCTTGATCTCAGGATGCCACTGTCGGCTCTGCTTACCCCATCATTGTAATTGATCCTATCGAAGATAATCAAATGCGCCTCGCTGGTATACTGAGCAATCGGGTATGTCGGCTTATACAAATGCTGAAACTGCTGACGATTACACATACTCTGCGCGACTTGTTAATCATCGAACGCCGACTATCACCTTGTATAACTCAACTGCCGAACGCGGTCCGCTCACCAAACACCAGACTCTCAAAAAGTACCGCAAGACCCTTGCAGGGCCTCCCAATACCATCTACCGACAGAATGCAGCATCGTCAATGCTTCCGAGATACTTATGATGGGTTTGTTGGCCCTGAACTCCAGCTCACTTCCACAAAAAGACCAAGCCGTCGAAGAAAAACAAATCAGATCAAGAGGCAAAAGCCCGGGACTATGCGCGAATTAGCTCTAGGAGCTGGGTTCTTGCCCGTATTCGCAGAATGTGACATGGTTAGTTCAGCTGTTTTGGCAGTGGACAAGACAACAACCCCTCATGGTCGGCCTACTTTGTTCAGACCTGGAGATACTCAGTCTAATTCAAGGATCAGACAACTGGTTTTGACGAGGACACAGAGCGCTCTGTAGGCCAATGTAGTAGTTAAGGGTGTCTTGAACTGAGCGACGGTGTAGTACTTCACCAGCTTCCTGGTATAACGGCTCCGCCTTGGTGCAAATCCAATTCGCGGTTGGGTACTGGGGACAATGGAAGTGACGTTGTACTCGAAGAAGACCACGATACTGATGACGCTGATGAGACAGCCCACACACTTTCTAACTCAATCTTCACGTTTGTCGGCGATGCCAGCTATTTTCAACTTGTAATGCAATATTTAGAGGTCCAAATTAAGATGGAGAACGATGATGTATACTTCTAATCTCAGGACGATCCATCACGACGAGAAGCTTCGTTGCACTGCCCATGATGTACGCTCACCGGTCCCTTATCTTTGGCATGTGGAGACAGCCAAATTGCGAGCGGAGAAAAGACGCAAGAAAGACGCGAGACAGAAATGCGAGCCACCATAAGCTGCTAGGGGATTTACTGTTCAGCCTGAAACGTCTTCATCATTTATCAGCAACTTCACCTATGGCACGACTACACGACCTGCGCTCTGACACTAAGTCGATATTGCACAGCGTGCATCGATGACTCCTGTGAGCATTCGAAACAACAATGGAGTGAACTGGTGGTCATTTCTCTACATCATCAGCGTTTAGTCGGCATGTAATCTTCGCGCAATACCGCTTTGCTCGACCGTCAAAGTCAGTCGCTGACATTCTTATAGCGTCAATCTGACTCTGTATCTGACAGCTAGAACCTAGAATCGACAGCATCATGCAGACCCCACTTTCTGATCACCTGGAATTAACATGATATACACGGGGTTATCGTGGTGAGGAAGCGGCCTTGATGCCCCACGTCGTTCTAGCGGTAGTCCCGAAATAGCGCAAAGATCGGTGTCTCGGCCTGGCGATTCAGACACTAACATCAAACACCACACTACTGTTTGGACGCATGGACAAAACACAGCACAAATGTTCTGCTGGCATATTGACACGGGTGGAGTGTTGGCTGACATGGTGCGGTGTGATATATATGGCGGGCTTTGCGCCTCGCTGCGCGAAGACTCCTGTACTTTGACTATTGACTAGTCCTCCCATCCAGCTCCGTTGCATCGCTATCTGCTGGAGGAGCAAATCGGATCTTACAAGGCGAAGCAATCACCACTCAGCAGTAACATGGCATCGCAGGGCGGTATGCCTCCTTCTACGGTGAGTGTACCCTACCACATAGGTTGATCATATGGGATCAACACATGAATGAAGGCGAAGTCGCTAACAACGAAAAGGCACCACAAGGACCTCCATACCCTCCCATGGTTTGGCCACTAGGCGGACCTCAAGTGAAGCGTATCGACATTCCAGCCCAAACAGTTTTCATGTTCTTCTTCATGATTGGAGCAGCGGTACACATGAAGATATTCCAAAAGAACAGAGCACGAGGACACAAGTTCCTGGCAAACATCTTTATCTTCGGTACGTCTTGTCGTATTTTGGGGCCGACTTGAGGCTGACTCTTTCGAAGGCTTTTGTATGGAGCGCATATTGACATCGATACTACGACTCGCATCAGTCTCGAATCCAACGAACGTTCCGCTTGCCATCGCCGCGCAAATCTTCATCGCGGCAGGCGTCCTTATCTTGTTCATTATCAACATCATCTTCGCGATACGCCTAGTAAGGTCGACACATCCATCAGTGGGTTGGCATCCTGCCTTTAGTATCGCATTCAGGGTTCTTTACGTATTGATCGGTTTGACTCTTATCGCTGTCATCATAGCTACTGTCCAGAGCTTCTACACCCTCGATGCAGGTACTCGAGCTACCGACCGTGGCTTCCAGCAATACGGCGCAACGTTTCTCGCCATCGTCGCTACACTACCTTTACCGATTACAATGCTTACGCTGCTCATTCCCTACTCGCCACTCGATCGCTTCGGTATCGGCCGTCTTCGCACGAAAGTAATAGTTCTACTAATCAGCACAACACTCCTCTCGATTGGTGCATGGTTTCGCTGTGGCGTTACCCTTCAGACACCAGTCCCACGATCGCAACCTCTACCAGGATATCTTGGCAAGGCACCATTCTACATCTTCAACTTCCTCGTCGAAATTCAAACCGTACTCATGTATGCCATACTTCGCGTAGATCTTCGCTGGCACATTCCCAATGGCGCAAAGGGACCGGGTAGCTACGCTAAACCACAACGGCAAGACGTGGAAATGCAAGATTCTCGACCTACGTCCTCGGATAGCGTGCAAGATGATAGCAAATCCCTCAAGACTATTAGCGAAGACGAAGAAAAGGAAATCGATGATGAGAAAGCCGAAGAGCTTGCTGCACCCAGGATTATAGAGATAGACCTTGGAAATTCTTCACGCAGCTCCCTCGCACCACCAGAGATGGAAGTACACAGGAGTTCAGCCCGCAGCTCTCTTGCACCACCGAAGACGGTAGATAGATCAGCCCGCAGCTCCATCATCTCTCAACGCCTATCGTCATTCATCAGCAAATCTACCAGTACACTGACCACTTTTGCCACGGCAGAACAGAAACAACGATGGCGCGAGAGCGAAGAAGGAAGAATAATCAGGAGATTGGGCGGACCATGGCAGCAACTCCCTAGTCCTACTGAAACGGCTTTCAGCATTAGCAGGAGTCCGACAAGGAGCGTTTTTAGCCACACGACAGGAGATGAACCGGAACCACCTCAACCAGCATACCACCAAAGGAGCGATAGCGGTGCGCCTAGCATACCCGATGTCGTCAGCGAGGGTGGATGGACACCAAGGATCGAGTGGGAATTCCGCAGTCCGAGACGATTCCTCAGTTTGAAGAAGAGGAGTATGATTGGTTTGCAACTTCCGAAATGAGCGCGCAGATGTGTGCAGAGAGCAGTTTGATGAAGTGCTTACAGCGATGGCGTTCTTTGGGGTTGGGAAAGGCATTAATTCACTGCTGGGCAGCAAAACTCTTTCCTTGTGTTTAACATACCCCATTTCTATTTGTTATGGAGACGATGGTCTATATAGGCTAGACAGCACTTCTCTTTTTCTTATCACATGTACAAAAGCAGCTACAGAAGCAACGACATAGCAAACGGTTATTGTTCTTGAATCCAGACCCAGTATACCACAACCCCACCACCACTCTCCATCGTAGCCTCATTTTTACACCACCAACATTATTCGCGGGCACCCTGACCGATGATCAGCAACTAGTTTAGTGCCGCGGCTCCCCTCCCAGCAACCCGGACACTGTGCCTGAGAATAAGACTTCAAAACAAAACAATAGCGCGAAACGCACATGAAGTTGGTTCAGGGAACGCTTGGTCTGCTGTCACCTGTTTCGAGGAGGGGTACTAGGGTCGCGCTAGTGTATTAGCTTTAGCAGTTTCCATCGTTTGGTGTTTTATTTCGAGGATTGCAAGCCTTAGCAAAGGAAGACAGGGTTTTCAGGCAGGTGTTAGTGACCGGTGAACGTTGAGGCTAAGAATGAAGTTGACAGTAACATTGCAAGTACTCATAGTCGTGAAATCGTTAATTACTTGGGACCCTCATCGGCCCTCGTTCGTTGCTTCCTTTCCCTCTATTAGTACAAAGAGCTACATAGGAATCCTCCTCATCTCGTCCAGGCTCCAGTATTTCCTCATATTCTCCGCCTCCAACTGCTTAACCTCATCGTCTAGATGTTGCCATAGCACATCCCCAAACGAATCTAGAATTTCCTTCAACTCACCCAATCGCAACTCCCTCTCTCCGCTTTCACAATCTTCCAGGTACTTTTCCAGCTTATCGAGACCTTTGTGGATCTGCTTGTGCTGCGTTAGAAGCTCGAGTTCCTTTTTGAAGGCAGGCATCTTTTTAGCTAGCACAGGGAAAATGTGCTGTTCTTCTATTGTGTGGTGCACTGTGAGGTGATCTGTATGAAAATTGTTAAATAAGTTTGCTTGAGAGCTTTGTGGTTTAGTGCTTACGGCAGAATTGTTGGCCCATGCTAATGAACTGGCGGATGGACATGTTCTTGGGCCTCTTCTGTGCCTCGCAAGCTCCGTATAAGACCTTCCAAGTCGCGCGAAAGTTGTCGTGGAAATAGTTCATGTGTTCGGCCATTCTGTTATACTGGCGAAACTCGGATGGTGTGAGTTTTGGCAGAGGTTTCTCTTCTTTGGTCGCAGGTGTTGAATTGGGGTCATTGACTACAGGAGGGGCTGGCGCAGTAGGTCCGTCATCCCCTGAAATGGTTGCCATATTCGCGGGAGGTAGTGGTGATCGCAGTGTAGGGGTGGTTGTGAAGTGATACCTCCCAAACTGTGTCAGAGAAGGTCGAGGTGGAAGCCTGAGGACGGATGCCAAGAGTTGAATACGCTTCATACGCTGGAGAACGGAAATCTAGAAGGGCACTTGAAGACGATAAGAAGATATAGTTTGGGGTATCTATGTTCTGCATGTGGCACACAGCCTCGAAAAGCGGTTAGCCACTCGCGGCTTACGAATTTTGCCTTAGCAAGCGGGCAGCGGCCGGCAGTTGGACCTCCCGATCCCGGTAAACGCGTCCACAGGTTGGTCACGCGGTCACGTGTGCGCAACATCGCTAAGTACGATAATACATTCAGTTCTTTCGCGTTTTGGCAAACTTCTCGTGCCATTTACGCGCTGATGGTTTCATAGCCGCCACCGCATTGTCCGCACTGGAAGTTGTGGCGGCTTTGCTCTTTGCCTTTATAGTCGTATCAGAGGGGAAGTCGTAGATGCCCTCGATGGCACTGAGTTGCGCATCTTTGCGCCATGCCTCGGGCAGGCGGTCCTCCCAGGTGTCGGTGAAGTCGGCAATGAGGAAGTCACCACCGCGCTTGGCTTCCAGTAACGTCCTACCAGTGAAGGCAACCGTCTTTGCTCGATCAAGACATGACCATGGTCCGTTCTTGTCAGTATCGTCCGTCGACAGATATCCTAGCACAGCTTCTATGAGACCCGATGGATGTCCTTCCTCAGCTGCAGCCTTGGTGATGTCGTTGGTCAAGAACTGCGCGTCCATCTTGATGCCTTCGGCCAACGCAGCAGCGTTGATGGATCTCCACACTTGTGAGAGGGCATTGGGTGAAGGTTGGTACGATGCACCATCCGCCTCGAATGCCATCAGCTCATCCCATCCTACCTGGCACTCCCCATCTGACAAGGGCAGATGGCTGAATATGTAGGTTTTGTTACTACCATTGCTGGTCGCGTCGACATCTCCTGCAACGATATCGTATACGGGCAATGTCTCCTTCAAGAGGGCAAAAGCAGACGCGGTAGATGCATGCGCTTCGAGCGTCGCGGTGCACAGTGCAATGGCGCGTGTGGCAGGGGTGGGTATGTCGCTGCCATGGGCTTCGAGGGTGGGCTGGGTTACGAAGAGCGAGTTGGATGTTTGGACCTGGCGCAGCTGGAAAGTTTTGTTCGGCGTACAAAGTACTGCATATGCAGGCTTCGCATTCGACGTGCCAGAAGCAGCGGACTGGGCTTGGGATTTAATAGAAAGCCTAGCGTGCATGTGAGAAGAGTATCGGCATGGGAACGACCAGTCGGCGCACCTACAGCGGAGGATTGGGCGCGTCTATCAGCTCAACAATCTCTTGGGGAAGCTCGAGCAGGCGGAAGTGTTGCTGTTGATGTGCTATGGAGAAGGGCATACCGCCTACATCTTGCTGCGTGGCCATGTCTCGATTTACCACACGACTTCCAAATCAGACTGTTGGCACTCTGGAGATTGTGCACTACTTCAAGCCATGCCGGCAGCTGCTATGACGACGATGTTTTTTTGTTTGTGGACACTGCGGGGTGCGGCGATGTGCAACTAGCAGCCAGACGGATCGGACGATAAGCTGCAAGGGCACCATTTGCAAGCCAAAAATACTTGTCATTGCGGCCGCTTGCTGGGAACCCCATGCTTCTGCTTGTCGCACCTGTGGCAGACAGTGGCACCTTGGTTATTCGCGCTGCAGCTTCCCACCCGCGCTTGGTCGCAGCCGCATGACCGCTTTCTTGGTTCGGGCTTCAACAAGATCCATGGGATTTGTTGTTGTTTAGACCCCGGGACGCGCCTCCACAGTCCCTTCTCTACCCCAATGGCTTCCTAGCACGACACCGACGACAACACGACACCAACACCGCCCTCCCCTTCTGCTTCTGCGGCTGCGCCATGCAACCACTGTACTAGTTGTCCTCTTCACCCGTTTGACTGCTACTCGCCAACGCCGTCACTCGTTTCCGCGCAGTTGGCACCATGGCCATAATCAACCCCGAACCCGCGGCCCTCTCCGCCGAGGACCTGTCGCTCTTCTACACAACAGACGAGCTGCTCTCCAACTCCCCCGTGCTCATCTTCTACGGACCGACAGCCACCTCGACACAGGCGACACATTCGCGCATCCAGACCCATGTCTTCACACCGGCCGGTCTCCAGAGCTTCGCCCGTTTGATCATATCGCCGACGGCCACATACTACAACGCGGTAACATGTCTGCCGCGCGAGGAACAGGGCGACGAGATATGTCGCGGTCTCGCCTTCAGCCTGTACAAGTACTTCCTCGAGTTGCCTTCGGAGATCAAAAGCGCTTGGGAGAAGCGGTACAGCTCCTCCGAGAACCTGCCCATGGCGCCTAGGCTGTTCTCCGAGGCACATGCCGCCATTGTCGCTGCCAGGATGATCAAGGTCGAGAATGTCGCAGATGTCATAGTAGATGTGCGCCATGCTTTGGGCGAGCAGACGTTGTCATGGATAGACCTGGATGTAGTCCTACCCCAGGGAAGCATCCAGAAGCTAGAATTGCGCGAGTCGGGCCAGTTTGAAGACCTTGAAGAAGATCTCGCCAAACAGCGGTACGGACAGTACGCGCCCGTCGTCAAGCTATTTGGAGATGCCGCTTTCCTTCCCACGTCCAGACTCCGCCGTGCGCCCTCGAAACCCACCGCCCTCAACCGATCGCAGTCCTTCTCAAGGAAACAAAAAGAGACTCTCCGGCGGGAGATGTGCGAGCTTTTGGACACAGAAGAGAACTACGTGAGCAAGTTGGACGAGCTAGTCCACACCGTAGCCGTCGAGTTCCGTGAGAAGGCGAAACAGAAGTCAGGCTCGAGCTCTAGCCCCACCGAGCAGGCGCTACGAGGCTTGTTCCCTCCCAGTCTCGACAAAATACTGGAAGTCAACTCCCAATTTCTGGATGCCATACGTATAATCTTGGAGGAGTCGGAGAATGGCGCGATTGAAGATATCGAGACGGCGACAGACGACGTCTATATCGCACCGTTGCGTGGACAGAAGGACGCACCAGATGTCACTGGAGCTGCCGCTGTTGCCAGGGCTCTTCTTGAGTGGCTACCACAGTTCGCCGATTGTTATACTGACTACATGGCGGCCCACGGCGACTTCTCACAATTACTAAAACATTTCACGAAAGAACCAGCCTCCAGCTTCTCGAAGAGGGTCTACGAGACCGGTGAGCAGCGACTCACATCTATGCTCATCGAGCCTGTCCAACGTCTACCCCGGTATAATCTGTACATCGACAACATCATCAAGCAATTGCCAGTCAGACATCCTGCCATCAAGTTATTTCTAAAGGCGAGGGATATGATCTCGGATATATGCACTAGAGAAGGCCCTACAGCGGCGCAGATCAGAGTGTTCGATCGCTTGCGCAAGATGGTTACTTCATGGCCATCCGGGTTCAACCCTAGAGGTCGACTCATCTCAGTTATTGATTGTGTAGAGCTGTCTCCACCATATCATGGAGAGTTGTCTGGACCCGCCACAGTTTCGGGCATCATGATAATCTTCACAGATTTCTTGGTGCTACTTCAGAAGTCGGAAGACGGCTCGATCAATGCACGTGGCTTGCTCGCAGAGCTGGACAACCCAAAGTTCGCTGAATCGTTTGATGGTACTACGGAGCTCTCTTTCCACCAATATCTAAGTCTCAGCGATGTCTTCATTAGTGAGCACTCGGAAGGAAACATCCTACAGCTTTTATCGCCGGTACCGCTCGCCAACCAACCCGGACGACCGGGAAGTCGAGAACGTCAAAAGCTTGGCATTCGTATGTTTTACCTGCAGGGCGCCTATGAGGGTAAAGGGCACAAGGTCACCGAAGAGCTTACCAAAGCTCGCGTTGAGGGCAGGTTTCCGGAAGCGGAGCGAGATGGCGGCAAATGGGACGTTCGAAATCTGCCAGGCGATCTGAGTTTCTTTTCATCTGTGGCCGAAGAGACTGCTGGACAACACGTTGAAGGGCGCCGAGAACCTGCGAGAGTTCAGGTTCTAGTCGAAGGGTCAAAGTTCACTAAGCCCATCCAAGTGGGCGACAACGGCGTTGAGCTTACTGTCACGATCACCATACTTGGAGACGGACTCTACTTGCTGGAGTCAAACGGTGCCAACGGCTACACGTCACGCGACAAACTGACCGACCAAGAGTTCCGACCTGTCCTCACGAAGCGACTCGCCAACTACTTCCAGTTACGCAATAGTGTCAAGAACCACGTCCTAGCTGAAGCGTATCTTCTCCGGAACAGGCAAATACTCAAGTCACTTGCCCTGGAAATGTATGAAGCAGAACAACAAACAGGTAGCAAGAGCCGACCACACTCTCCAGTAAAGATGCTGTCTAGTTTCTTCGGTGGCAGCGTGGGCAACTTCAGTGGCAGTATCAACCGTGAAGGAGGGGGTTCTCGCAGGCTGCAGCGCAATGCTCATACGATGGGAGAGGTACCGCGTATGGCGCCTCCGGTTCAACTTGGGCCAAATCGCACGCACAGTCATGACGGAGAGATGTCACGCCCCACCTCGTCCAGTACTACCAAGAGCATTACCTACAACGGTACCGCGCCGACCGACCCCCTCGCGAAGCTCGAGGACACCTTGGCAAACCTGACTCTAGCATTACATGCACGCAAAGGCAACATTGTTGGGCGTTCCGTCCGTGCTAGAGCCGTGGCAGATGAGCTTGTCGTGAACGAGCTGTACAACACACTCCTGGAAAACCCTACCAACCTTGAACTTGCCGGTCAATCCTCGGTGGATGTTCTGTTCGCGGTGTTCGAGAAATTCCTGAGCGTTGGCTGGAAAGAGAGAATGGGTCCTGTGCTGTCGCATGCCACGCTGGTCTCTTTGCAAATGCGGTCAGACAGCATGCCGCCTGATGAGTTCGAGGAATTTTTCAAATACACTTTCGATCAACTCCAACCTCCGAACCAACGAGCGTTCCGGGCAGTCATCAATCTCTTAGCTGAGCTGTTGGATGGCACCAGTAATGACGGTGACCGAGGTATTCTCACTGCAGCATTTGCCGAGATGCTAGTGCCCGCCGGTAACGCAAACGACTTCATCTCTCTCATGGACCGCTTGGTACAAGATATCGACGCACTGTTCCCGCCCGAGACACCTGGGTTTAGTACCCCAAACTGGGGCTCTATGGACTCCAAGAGTCGATATGCAGCAGCTGGCTCGCTCAACTCCAACACGTCATTGAGGAAGCGTTTTGGGTTTGGTACCTTGGAACGAGAGAACAGCAAGTCAGAAAAGGAGTCCAAGGTAGGCTCGCTTTGGCGCTCTCTGAGCAAGAACAGCCACGGAACAGACCTCCAACCACCTAGCATGGGAAGGTCTGGGTCTGGGCACCTTGGTCGTTCTAACTCCATAGACGCTGCTGCTCGCCTATCGCCGAAGCGTCCGTCGTCTCGCGATCGTCCAACTGTTCTGGGTGCCTTCACGTTCGAGAACGCCAACTCAAATTCGAACTCGAACTCGAACTCAAACGCAAACGCTAATGGTCGGGGCTTCGTGGGCAATCTTGGGACTATTGGAGAGGTACCTCCCACTGCTGGGCCTCCCCGCAAGAAGCGCCGCTCTTCTTTGAGCGATCTCAAGACGCTGCAGGATGCTGACGATGTGCCCGCGTGGTCCCCACAGACTCCTCGCAAAGCCGATCCTTCACTACGCCACGAGAATCGACAGATTAGTGACTCACCCCTGACTCCTGCGGCCGCTACGATGGCGCTGCACAAACACACGTCGTCGATACCGACGCCAACGCGACTCGGCTCACCGTTGCGGGTAGAGAGGCCAGACAAGAAAGAGAACTTACCTGCTGTTGGTTTAGAGCGTCCAGCGCACGTAAGGGGGAAATCGGTTACTATGAGGCCAGATATCATGGATGAAGTCACTATCAAGTCAAACAGTCCTACGAAGAAGCGAAGCGAGACTATTTCCGGGTTGCCCAACCCCTTAAGTCTTCCAAGTAATTCGGGTATTCCAAGTCTAAGGCCAACTACGAGTGCGGGTCTACATGAGCGTAATGGGTCCGGCAACGCTGTCAAGCTGCCCCCTTCGACTCCGCGATCTCCAACCAAACCAAGCACTCCCCTGACAGGGGGCTCTCCCAAGAAGTTGAGGATGCAATCACCGCAGAAACTGCGTGAGCGGCTCCAAACTCAGCAGCGTGACATTGACACGGCTTCGCAAGCTCTGCAGAACGAGTTGAGCGCCATTGGCCAAGAGCTGAGTGCTAGAAGCGCCCCGCGCCTGACGACGCAGAGCTCGGCTCCATCACTGATAACAGGTGGGACGGGATCAAGGTCAGCAGAACATCGCATTGCCACTCTGGAGAAGCTCAAAGCCACATTGGATAATCTCTCGGCACGCACATCAGGAATCTCCAACGATGTCACTTCGTCGCTACAAGTATCGGAAGCACGATGCAAGCACCTGGATCAGTTGTACCGTGACGTAAATGCAGAGAACGAGGCACTATACGCGCGCTTCAACGAAGAACTGGAGAAGGTGACCAGCAGTGCTCGCAAAGGAAGGGCTAGCGAAGAGGTGGAGCGACGATTGAAGACGAGCGAGGAGGAACTTGCGCGCCTACGAAAAGAAAACGCACGATTGAAGAGAGAGAACGCTGGTTTGAAGGCGCAAATCAGAGAGTGAGTGGTCATCAAGACTGCTCTGCTGTGTTTGACTTACACTGATGTGTCAGGCGGGAGCTCGATATTGACGAACTTATACAGCGTAATTAATACCACGGCGGTGCAGTCGGCAATGCTTCCACACCGTCGTATCATGGCTGGCATGGCGCGGGTAGAGCAATTCATGTTACATGCTTGCATCATGGTCGTCTTCAAGGCCGTTTTTCCTTTACTTCTTTCTCTAGGACCAGGGCTGGTGGTGCTTGAGTTTTCAGGCCGGAGTGGAGGGCGTGATAGGGATTGCTTTATGATGACATGACACGGCGTTGAGTGGTTGGGATGCTGCGTTTTAGAGCAATATACCATCTGCTTTTTCTTTTAGTAAACAAATTTATCCTCAGTATTGTAAGCTTGACACGGACATGCGACGCTTCTTAGCACGCAGACGTCTGTTGGTGGCCTCGGGAGAAGACCAATAGCTTCCTCAGCCTCGCAGCCTCGCCAAGGAACATGGCAGCCTCAACCCCGCTAGTTTATGCATGTGCTGGCAGGGCTTTGCAGATAACACCGACTGGGGGAATTATGCCGCGGTTGCATGCATGCTGCAGGTTGGCCTCGGACGGAAGGTGCGAAGGCGCAAAGGTGTTGGTATGCCTGCCTGTTGTTTGCAAGTAGCCAGGGCGAAAAGGACATGTGTTTCATCATGTGTAAAGTCAGGCTATTCATGGAGATTGATGTGCGCTAGAAACAAAGTCAACGTTTCGCGCTCAATCGGGACGGTTTCCGCTAACTCGGAACTGGGAGTGCTGGACGACGATCGCTGACCAGTCTCGTCGAGCTTGTGATTACTCTTCGTCATCTTCACCATCGATCAAAGGCCCAAGTCAATTGTCTGCTTCCATGGCAATGCCCGCGTGTTAAGAGACGTGATCCCAGAGCCCCCATCCGGCCGCCAACTTGCCCAGACGTGTTTATCGTCACTCCTACTCCACCCCGGCCGGAAACCGGATCCGTGGACCGCGCTCGCCCAAACCAACGACGAAACGTCGGCGCTCCACTGCGGTTGACCCTTTCCATACACCTTTTGGAAGCCTCCACGACGGAGAGCGGCAATGCCTCTCCATACTGCATCGAAGACCGAGTGCTTCTGCGCCTGCGACCTTCTCCTAACCCGACCAACACCACAACGCGCGTCCAAATCCCCGCTTGCCTCATCCACTCGTACGCTACAGGTTGGCTAGTATATATCATCGCCGACATGGCCTGGTTCATGAGAGGAGTTCAGAGTGCCGTCTTCCACTATGCCTCGTGCGCACCCTGCACCGGCTACTCAGACGGCAGAAAGAGGCGGAAAGCAGCAAAGGCCGCGCGGAAAGTGAGGGAGAAGCTGGAGCTGGAGCAGCCCGATGCATATCACCATCCCGAACCGACTGGCACCAATATATACTGGCAGGAGGAAATCGCCATGGGCCCGGGACCACCACCACGAAGAGCGCGGAGAACCAACACGGGCACTACAGGCAGCACAAGGGGCATACCGACACGAGGAACACAGAGCTCGGCTTTGAGCAAGGGCGGAAGCAGCATTGATGTCGATCAAGGTGGCAATATGCGCCTCAGCGACGATACACTCGAGGACGACGAGACGTGGAACCACAAGCGCTATCAGAGGGAAGATGAGGATCTATGGGGCCACGACGAGCCTTCAATACATCTCGAGCAAACCATGACTGCTTCGTCAGTCGGAGGCGCTGGCTACCAAATACAGAGACCAGGCACTTCGAGGTCTGGAAGCTATTATACCGCGCGCGCACCACCAGTCAACGACCTGCACCCTCCTGTCGTCAGTCTCCCATCTCCAGACCCGATTGATAACCGATGGATGCTCCAACCCCCACCCAAAGCGAGTGTCATGGCTGGGAAAGAGCGAGCATCCCACAGGAGTCGGAGTGGTAGTGGCGCAAGTAGCCGCGTGGAACTGAGCTTGGGTCGCCAGGTCAGCACAAGGCAATTGATGCACAAGCTGGAGCGAGGCGAGACACCTGAGGCACGGTCGACATCGCCGAATGGTTCGTATTCCAATCCATCACGGTGCAGGACGCCACAAGCTCGACCGCCTTCTGCCACCAGCAGTGCACGTCGGAGAAAGAGGAGAGACACCGCCATGGCTCGCGACCTTGCCATGGCGCGGACCGATACAATTAGCACCCAGCATTCGTCTGGTGACTCCAGTGACACCATTGTCCGAGGCAATTCCGCACCTCGTTCCGCAGCCATTCCGGATATCAAAGTAAGACCCGCTCTCTCCACTGTGCTGTCCAGCAACTCGAGTAGGAACGATACGCTGGTCACAACAACAGACACAAATGGTAGTGACGAAAACACTCTTCCCATGCCCACGAAACCCAGTCTAGCACACCACCGCTTCACAACCACATCGACCCCCGATTCCATCCCCTACTACACAAAACACCGTGAACCTCTCAACTCATCCGATATATCCTCCCTAAACTGTCTTCAAGATCTCGTTTCGCCACGTGCTCTTCTCAACTCGCGTTTCGTCTCCGCGCCACTCGTAGAAGCCAAAATACGATTACCGCCTTCAGAAGAAGACATGGCAGAAAGAGCGCGACAAGATCTGTTCAACAGCGGCTTCACCATATCAAGAGACTGGGACGAAGAGGAAGAAGGCATCGTAAGAGTGCCTTTTGACCGGAACTTTGGACCGCCAGAGAGGGACCCCAGGTTTAGATGGAGTGTCGACTTTTGATCGCATCATCCCTACCTACCACTACTACACAGTACGTTCACAGACCCATTTACATTTCACTTCTCCCCTCGCGTAACTTCAGCGTTGGCATCTTTTTTGCATTGCATCGCATAGCCGATTTCTTTTTTTTCCCTCCAGGTTCTTTTTCTCGCCTACTTGTTTCCTTTGTTATTAGCGATGGCTCTTTTGAAGCAAGCGAAAATTGCATACACGCATTGCATTTTGGATAGACACGACACCTTGATGACCTACACCAAACGGCGTTTTGGGCGGGTCACGATGGCATTAAGACATCGGTTTTTTTTTCTCCCTCTCTTCTGGGCTGGCTTTGGTATTGTTCTCACCCTTCACTTCTTCATTCTGGACTTTTTGTGTATATCATTGCGTAGATATATAACTATCAAAGAGACTGAAACTAGCTCCAAGAGTAGAGCTCAAGTTAACACGCCTCCCTCGTTGCGTAACTAGTTAATTTATTGTTTGGTTACCAGGCCCCATAACTCAACGTCACTCTGATATGGGGTGTTAAGTGACTTGACAATATGTGATTGCTTGCTTGCTTACTATGCTGTCTATCACGTTCCAAAACCAGTGCACGCGCATACTACATAACCTCCCATTTCCGACTACTATCTTACAACTGCCTATACTCGTCTACCTGGCGCCTAAATCCCACAACCTAAGCGTCTCGCCCATTCCTCCCCTCTTCTTGGTGCCCTTCTCTTTCCCTCCCTCTGTCAACTTCAACATGCACTTTGACACTGCCGCCAAACACTCCAGCACTTCGCTCATCCGCCCCGTCTCAAGTAGACACCTTTGAACCCACTCATTGCCCTTGTCTGCTACTACAACAGCGACCTCCATGGCCTTGATCGCAGGGTCCTTGTTCAAGAACCAGGATGCTGCTTGTAGGACAGAAAGGTACGCAAGTATCATGTCCGGGATGTACGCCTTCATCAAGTCCCAGGTTTTATGTGTGAGGTAGTATGGGTCTGTAGCCGAGGCTTGGGAGATGGCAGGGATAAGGGTATCGAAGACGTTGGATATTGAGTCTAGGAGCGCCTTCGTGCGTTGAGTATCGGGCTTGTGTTTGGTAGAGGCGCCTTCTTTCTTGCGTTCCGCGCGGATTCTGGAGATGTTGTTAGTTGGTGTACGTAGAGGGATGGGAGAGAGGGGTGACTGACTGGATGAGTGTTTGTTCCTCTTCGCGCCATTCGCGGAAGAGAACCAGTAGGCGAACAATCTGCTGGAGCGTGTAGTATGCTGTGCTGCTCTTGCGTAGATTATTTACAATCTCCCGGTGCTGATCTGCGCTGGGCAGTTGGGCTATAGGCATAGCAGCTGCTCGTGCGGAAGTTGAAAGGTTATCGCGATGTTCGTGGAGCTGTTGCTCATCTTGTTCTTCTGCTCCTGCCGTTGTAAAATCGAAGGGGTAACCGAGCAGAGCTTCTGTTCGAGACAACGACAGAGACTCGACACTGAGATCACTGATGACCTTCTCAGCAGCTGCAAGGCGGCCGTTGACTAGATAGTATGTCAGCAAGTTTCTGTCTGTCTATGTAGGATTTGACTTACGCAGGAAGATGGTCAGCGCGCTCTTCAGATGTCCGAAAGTGTTTTCGTAGTCCTTCCCGACGTAGTTGTACCATTGTACCGCATCAATAACGATCTCGTCTTGTGCACTTATCTCAGCACCACCGAACGTCCGCTTGATACGTACACCTGGCCATAAAAGCTGCTCAGTCGGAAGGGTAATTTTCTCTAGGATGTTGAATCGCTTGATGGGATTCGTGATAACGCCGTAGCCCTCCTTGGTAAAGTGTGTAAATCCACTATCCCGCGAAGCAAACGTAAAGCTCTGGGATATGACTTGAACGACATCAATTCGGTATGATTCCATAAGCGCAACAGAGTGTCGTTGCTCAGAGCTGTTCTTGATGTCAGGGAGGACGCGCGCGAGACTATAGGCTGCTCGTTCGTCAATGAGTTGCGCTGCATATAGCGGTATGGTGTCGAATCGTTTGGTCAAACGTAGGAACTCGATGTAGGCTGTGACGACGTTGTCCATAGCCAAAAATATCTTGTCCTGATGTGTATCATCAAAAAGCGTATGTAATCCATTGCGAAGGACAATGAAGATATGCACCAAAATGCGGAAAGCATGCGGATCTTTCGCGAGGGTCTTGTAGTGTTGTTCTGCATGGAATGTGCGATGGTCTCCAGCAGGTATCGGGCTCCGGTCTTCTTCTAATGAGTCTGGGTGTATGATGAGGCTGTGCGGTCGATCGTCCTTGTCGAACATGTCCGCAAGAGCCACACCGACCTTCAGCATCAGATCATCAGTGTCTCTGCCAATAAGTGCGCTCTGGATAAGCTTGATTGGGGAGACGGCTTGGGCTGCTGTGCTCTTCTGTTGCTTCAAAAGCTCAATCACCTTCTCAGGTGACTTCTCCCAGTCTCCGATATTGGCGACTGCATCTTGGAATAGGAACTTCTGGGTTAGGCTCTCTGTCACTCGGTTCGGGTAATTCTTCTGAAGATATGAGTCGAACCGGGAAAGTAGAAGTGCGTTGTAGTGCGCATGGAGATGGTCGTCCCAAGACCTGCAGACTGCCTGTACTTGCTTCAAGTCTCCACTCAACAGACCATATACAGCGCCTTCATATGGTATCCGAGCTCCCCTTGCAGCATAGAAGCACATGCGGCGAAACAAGTAGCCGACGGTCGGGCCTGCGACATTTGGTCCGCCTTCTGGATGACCTTCGTACGCCGCTCCAATACTGACACCGCGCCACGACTCGTTTCTCTCGTAGCACCAGTCGACAATTGTCTTCCAGGGTAGTCCGCGTCGCATCATCTCGTATGCGACCATCCAGAGAGAGCGCTCATAATATTCATCACTCCTCTCGAGTGCGCGCTTCTGCCGTGAAGGAGCGTCCGGGTCTAGTTGGGTAACGAGGTTCGCGGTCCTGTCTGACGTCTTGAGATTCGAGTTTATCGGCTTCAGAGGCTGCTCTGTGTCGTCCATGCGCTTCGCCTGCTTGATCTTGGTCTTGGTCTCCAACCAGCCACTCGTCCAGGTGTGTGCGCCCTTTCCGGAATGCTCCTCCAACCCTGTAATGATCGCCTTCACATCGCTGTCGCTGTCGCGGGCCGTTTGCTCTAGCCAACGAAGGACGAGCGCCTTCTCTTTCGCCTGGTCATCCTCCAACAGAAAACGATCCCAGATCTCGCTGTTCTTGCAGTATCGTGCAATTCCGCCAACCTGTTCCAGCCGCGCCTGCTTCTCCGCCGCCACGTCGGTGCCAGGTTCGGGGTTGTAATGCTCGATAACCAACTCCAGCAGCTTCCATGTCGCAAGCTCTGCCTGCCATTCTCGTAACTCTCGGACGTTCGCAGAAACGGGGGCGGTGCTGGATTCGATAGATGGAATGACCGATTGGGAGGACTGGCCGAAGACACTCTGACCTGCATTGTCTGACGCATCTGCCATAGTCTGTATTTGTCGACGAACAGTCTTGCTGAGGCTTCCCTTATTCTCTGCTTCCGTCGTCCGCTTCAGCTCCTTCACATGTGACTCCGCAACGTCTTGAAACTTCCCGACCAACTTGACCGTGGTCTGGTATTTGGCCTTTTTCGATTCATTGCCATGAACGTGCCAGTGGTCCACTCGCTCCGCGAACTTCTCCACCTCTTTCCCTACACGTTCGGCCATTGCACGCAGCGGTTGTAGCGGATCCTTGGCTTTCGTGCCGTTGGTGGCTCGTGACGTTCCCAAGGAAAGCGCGTTGCTGTTATGGGACTATAGAAGGCGTGAGTGCCTATCATGAATAGATTGAAAGTGTCACAGGAGGCAGTTGAAGCTCTTGATGACTTACCTGAGCTGCAGTCGGCTGCGACTGGCGCGATAGTGATCGTGAAGCCATGATGAAAGAAAGGTGTGAATCTTGGGAATGACAGAAGAAACGAGACAAGGCGATCTCGGAAACAGTTGATTAAACGCGCCCCAATGTCGTGTTGGGAGCTTGCGATGCTCGTGGTTGACAGCCCTAAGCCCATCACAAAACAGAAGTCGCGCCCGGACGTCCCTGCGGGTTAGCGCGTCGCCAAGACCCGGCGCGCTAGCGAATATAAAACTCAGAGCCTGCCCTTACCCAGATTTTCTCGGTACAATGTTTTCACAGGACGGCGCCTTTAGAGTCTCGTCAGGAATCTTCAGTTTCTCATGACGCGCTCGTGCTGTCCCAGATCAACACGCTTCCTGGTAACCTGGCTGGACTCCCAAGTGGGGATTGACAGTGCGGATGATATAGGAACTGTTACATCCCATAAACTAACAACCAACCTTTTGAATGTCATGAGAATCACTCCGGACACTACTGTCGTCTGACAGCATTCTGCCTTCTGAATGCCGACGCGTTAAGGTCGTCTATCGACTCGCTGGCTTTACAGAGGACAGCGTTTCTCAAGACTATCCTGGTTGAAATGGATCTTACACGTATTCGCTATGTTTTTATGTTGCTGTATCCCTGGTCAAACGATGGCGAATACCTGCAGTGTGTGCAGTGTGCTGCAGAGAATTGCTGTCATTTCGTGATAAGGGCAGGGATATGAACTTTACCATGGAGAGATGGAGGTCCTAGGGTTCACTCCAGGACAAATCTTCGAATGTTTTCATTCATTATGTTACATGGCTACAATTACATGGGGGTTTGAGTCCATAACAACCAGTCTGCGATAGAGGCTACGATATACCCTTGGCACGTTGCTCCATCTTTAGTCTGAGGTCTTGTCAGAGTTGCCGTATAGTGGAATGTAATCGAAAACTCACTTCAGGAGCGAGTATTTCGGACAGCTAACAGTGCTGGCATTCTCTCCTTGCTCTTTGTAGAAGGCGTTGCAGCACTCGTATAGGGCATCGATCTGACCAAAGTCAGATCGTGTTCAGATTTCACATGTGTGTTTTCAAAGCTGTTTCGGGATGCGAAATGCGTACCTCTTTTTTGCACTTCGCTTCATTGTAGTTGTTTTTTTGTATGCAATCTATCACTTAGTACAATGAACCATGAGTTGACTGGACTACACACTCTGAATCGCACATGCTCTAGGATGACATGGTGGATCTGTCTTCAGGTCTTTGTCCATATCCCCCTAAGAGTCTGTCAACTTTGTGTTTCTCGCCAGTGCCATAAGCGTGACATCATGAGCATACCATCGTGAACCACGCAAGGAGCCGCAACGCAGCAGAAATTCGTATGCAAGAATTGAGCAGATATCAATAAAGTTAACCCCAGCAATATCGTGAGCGCTCAGGTAAGAGGAATTGTGACTTGCAGGTGAAGGTAATGAAGGTGTATCCGGTTGGTTAGATCTGGCCAATGCTTTCAGCGCGAGACCCCACTAATTCTCAGTGCTTCCACCTCGTCGTTGCGCTTTCCTCCTTCACATAATCCTTCACGCGTTGCCACCGCTCCTACAAACCCCCCCGACGCGTCTACGCAGCCTCACGAGAGCCTTCTATTACCCGACGTAATTTGCACTCAAAGCGCCGATATCAAGGTACGGCTATCTCCGCACCACATAAAGCAGCCTCCCCCCCACGAGAAAACGTTCCTTCCTAACCTCCAGCGCCTCCGCTAGTACAGCCGACTGACCTTGCCGAACAGCCTTACCCTGCTACTCTACGACCCAACATCTCACTCAGCCGCCTACGAACTCTTTACACCCCAAAATGTCTGACAACGGTTCGCCCAACGTGCAGCAGAAGCCTGAGGATGGCGGCCAGAGCGAGCACCTTAACATCAAGGTGACCGATAACAACAACGAAGTCTTCTTCAAGATCAAGCGCACCACTGCCCTCGGTAAACTTATGAACGCCTTCTGCGACCGCCAAGGAAAGAATATCTCGAGCGTACGATTCCTGTTCGACGGTCAGCGCGTAACAGCTGCAGACAACCCAGACACGGTATGTAGGAGAGCAGTAGTCTTCCGCAATTAGCGCGAGACTATGTTTCTTGAACCAATCGCTGACACGACACAGCTCGACATGCAAGACGGCGACACCCTTGAAGTCCACCAGGAGCAGATTGGTGGCTGCTGACCAGCGACCACCTGCAACTTTGTGCAGAGCTCCCTACAGCTGTACCAAACTTCGACACCCAGCGGTTAGGCCTCCACCTTGTGTACCCACGAGCACGACCTGCCGAAGACCTACGAGTACACGATTGCTTTCAGCGACGGCGATGGCGGAAAAGAGGCATGGGTTTTGCTTTCAGATATGATTCTATGGGTTCGGGCGTCACGGATTTACCAAGCCCGCCTTGCGCGGCGCTTTTTGTGTCTTCATGTATTAGCTGATGGTGCGCCATATGCGAGGAGGATTGAATTCACTACATACTTTCCACGTCTTACATGCACTTCTTATGGACCGACGAGCAACGTCCGGAAACTGTGGGAGGGTTGATGCTGCCGGTACGACGGATGAAGCAACGATTTGGCTTTTGGTCGAACACGTCCGATACCCAATCTCCTTGTTTGCAGTGCATGTACTATGCTAGCACTCCAAATCTCGTAAAGAAAGGACCAGCTTGTTACATCTAACTTATACACTTCCGTAGACTATATATACACAATAGTAGCAAAGGCTCTCGTCTCATACCATACGTCTGGCAAAGCCTTGACATGAGAGTAGCTGACTCCTCTAATCATCCCAAACAGTCTTCTTCCTCGCTTCCCTCTCCTCTGTCTCCCTCTTCTCCCTCTCCCTCTCTTCGTTTCTCCTCTTCCTCTCCTTCTCCCTCATAGCACGATCAAACTCCCGCTCCTCTTCCGTCCTCTTTGGTGCCCTAACACCCAATGCGCCCGCAATAAGCCTGCCCGCTACGGCTGTTGTCTTCTCCGGTCGCTTATCCAGACCTCCACCCCCTCTACTCGAGCTCCTACTTCCACTTTCGCTCAGACTCGAGTTCAAGCTATACGGTACAGTATCCGGGTACTCAAACTGCGTTGGGCTGGCAGGTGTAGGCGGCGGCGGATTCGGCGGGTTATCGCGAGTTGTCGTTGTGGAAAGCGGTTGTAAAGAATCGTGTGGTGAGCCCTTGTCTTCTGACTTGCCGAGATCTACATCTTCGGTTTCGGTATCTGAGCCGCTGAGTTCGGCTTCCCAGCTTTCGGCTACAGGCTTGGATTTGGGCTTCTGCGCGGTTTTCTGTGGGTGCGAGGTTGAGAGTCGGAGGTTGCCGAGCGTACTTGCGATTTCTGTTGGAAGACGACATGTTAGTCGGTGCGTCTTCAATTGGGAGATTTTTGGTGTACGCAAGTGCTTGGAGTAGGATATACGTACCTTCTTCGCTGGGTGTTTTGTGCATAGATGCCATATTGTTTCCTCCGCTGTGCGTATGTTGTGTGTGTGTGTGTATGTGTGTGTTTGTGCTGTAACCTTGAATGGGTCGCGTGAGGCTCGAATTGATTTGCGGGGTAAAACGTTCCAGTTTCCTTGAACAAAGGGTATCGGATGCGGGGGGATGATCAATGGCTTAACGCTTCTGACTCTAGTAGATTGGCAGTAGCGACTTGTCAAAGCGATTGAAGGTGCAACTTCTTGAATTTAAGAGTAAAGGATTCAATTGAACTTTCAGGAACTAATTATGGAAATCCACGGATCACTCCAATATACGAAACATCGAATATGCTAGCTCTCCCCTGCGCCGATTGCCCGCAGAATAAGGTGCTTGTGGGGAAAGGGTGCGCGTCGCAACGCACGACATGCCTTCGACGTCAGATCGATGCTTCATTCAGGTGTGAGACCCACTTTGTTGATTCTAGAACGTCTGCTGTCCGAACAAATATAGATGTGGCTATGAACCTGCCTGCAGGAAATGAGGTGGTTTGCGCAACACACACATGCGTGTTCTTGCATTTGTACGTATAGAAGCTAGGCGTTATCTCGTAGTCTCTTCTATGTGATATTCAGGGGAACAAGTCTAGACTCCTACTCAGACGTCCAGATGTTCTCATCTATCATTCGTGGGTATTGTTTTGACTTGCAACATAATGACCGCTGCAGTCCGTACTTGGAAATATGACATGTGTCTATGAAGACACGCTTAGTTTGCACAAACAGCCATTGTATCATACTTCCAATTTACTCAGCCCCTGCTTTTGCTCGATCTTCTTCACTCCAGCTCGAACATCGTGCTAGAAGATAAATGGAGAATTGGGAGACTTCGATCAAACCCCCAAGCCAAAGTCTAATCTTGGTTTTCTCAATAGAGATTCCGAATAACGAGGTGTGCGAAAAGAAGGCAGATGCGTAGCGTCCGGCAGCCACCTACACGTCGCTGTCTTGGCTGAGGTTCCGACACCTCAAAGCAGCCTCGATTTCACTCCGACATCCACATCTGCACTAGCGCTATTGCGCTTATTATCATTATGCATCGCTACATAGTCTGTGCAGTACCATGATTTAGTAGCAGCAGTGAGGCTCACTTCCGACATCTCAAACAGAGTTAGTAGAAACTAAGCGACACCTAGCAATTCGTTCCGACACTAGAGTTTGGTATAGTCATGCTTCAGCCTCGCTAGATGGCCATCGATTAGGAACTCCGAATTACAATGAGCGACACTATATCTGTTCTACCAAATCCTGATTGGAATTGTCTCAATTAAGACCCCAATCATTAGGTTACCAGCATTACTCCATTTGCATATCATAGTGTTTCCAACACCCTGGACGCGAAGCGAACTCCTCGAGCTCCTCACCCTCATCACGATGATAATCATCTCTACCATGTCAAGATTTGAAGAACGAGTAGAGCCTCTCGGTACTCCGAGACCAATTTATTCCGACTAGAAATTACGATCAGACTTCGACAGAGACGACGAAGACTAGTGATACAAAAGCAAGACACAGACGATGCATTCTCGCCGAAGCAGTTAAAACGCCGCTGATCAGACATGAAAAGACCCATGGGGTATCTTGTCGAAACAGTTATGCCAGACCCAAAACGACCAAACGCAAGCCATGCAAGATAACCATGAAAACACCGAGATATGCAATGCGCCACATACGGCCTCGTTACTTCTTTATAGGCTAGAACCCATCCTTGGCTCTTCATCACTTCGTCTAATGCTCATCTTCTTCTTCGCTTTGCCCTTCTTCTTAGTAGACGGCTCGTTCGGCGGCGAGTGGGTACCGCGACTGCCTACCTGACTCTCTCCTTGCTTCAACCCCTTGACTTCTTGAAGCATATCGCGGAAGCCTTCTTCAAGCGTGGTCATCCGCGCAAGCATAATTCTGCTCATACGGTTGGAGTCCGAGTCGTTGTCGCTACCCTTCTGCATCTGATGCGCCTTCATTCTAGCAGCCATCTCAAACTGCGTGGTGAATGACGCGGGTAGTCCATTAAGATTCCCAAAGTTGGGGTTGAGGTTGTTGTCTCCAAGATCTGATGCGAGATCTAGAGCAATGGCGTTGAATGAGGGCTCACGTGTCAAGTTGTTCTTAGACAGTAGGTCGGATGACATCCCACGTGGTGGCATAATCGCGCGAGGACGAGAAGCCACACCGGGAGGGGGTACACTAGCACGCTTCGGAGTTTTGGCGCCTGTCCCACTTGAACCGTCCAAACGTCCGGGAGTAGCTGTACCAGTGGCTGTCCCACTGCGAGCGCTTGTCCTCAGTCGCTTTTCGGGGGAGGCAGCACGGGAAACGTTCATAGTCTCCTTGACTGGACTGAAGAGAATCGTGCTTGTGGAGGTGTTGCGGTTGTGCCCTGATTTGGGTCGCCTCTTGCCAGGTGATAGGGGTGCTTTCGCTTTGAAGCTGGAATCAGAAGGCGAGGCCACAATGGCTGGTGTACGGCTTTGCGACTTGGGCAGGATAGTCATTGGCGTACGGAAAGATTCATCTTCGGAAGACTCATATCCTGTCTGAGGCGGCTTGTTTTCTTTCTGACTTTTTTCAACCCGCGGAGTGACCTGCTGGTCGGTACTTGCGTCGTCGTCTTCGTCATCCCCATCGGCATCAGTCTGCTGCGGCACCTCTTCCATGGTCATAGCTAAACTCAGGTCTGGTTCTTCTTCCTCTGCAATAGCTGGGGTGAACGGGGTCGCGGCGTCGTCGGGATCGGAAACCACCGTCCTGGTAGCGAGCGGGTGCCGGCGCCTGGGCTGGCCGACGGTTTTCGTTCGCCGCAGATATGGCCGATTGGGCCCCTCAAGTCGGTCCAAAACTGATCGTGAGTCGTCCTGAGGTGGTGTGTTCTCATCATCGTCGCCCATCTTCCTCATCCAATCCGATACAACATTACCCGAGTTCCTTCTAGGTGTCGGATAGCGAGGGGTAGGCTGGAAGCTGGGGTCGCGAAAAGGTCGTCGGAACACCTCCTCGAGTGCCTGGTCCTTCTGAAAGGTAGTGACAGAAGGCTCACGCAGGCGAGGGCTGAACAATTCGGTGGGGCCTCGAATGCTGAACGCGGGTACGGGTGCTTTGGATTCAGCCCGACCCCGATGTTCGACCAGATCGGTTGGACCGTACGATAGATGCGATAGAAGAACACGCTCATAAACGAAGATTATGAACAAGATGGGAAGATGTGTCAGCTTGATGACAAGCCGATTCATGCGTAGGAACCTCTTGAAAGACATGGTGTACTTGAGAGGGATCAACAGCCATCCAATGATGTTGGTTGGCGGGATATAGGAGAAGAGCGCATCCGACTTGACCATAGAAATGGTGTTGACTGCGAACAGGAACTGATGCTCCTCATCAGCATTCTTAACGACTGCCATGAAAGAGTTGGTCAGAACCGTGACAAGAATGGTGACGATGAGGAAGTGACAAATGAAGAGGAACAGAGCAAGTAGAGTTTTGCCAAGAAAGTTAACCTCGCCCCAGAGATCCCATGCGGCAGGTGTGAAACCCATCACCAGCTGGAAGATGGCGTATGCGGCATCGGAAGCACCGAGATCTCTCTTGAAGGCCAGGCTGAAAGCGACGAAGAATCCACTGCAGCTTATGACAATAAGGACTAGAATTGCAACCAGGTCCATAGCCATCATCTTGAAGGCGATGAGCAGTTGCGAGAAGTATCGGTAGTGATCCAGTGCCGAGAAGAGTCGAGGAAAAAGCAGGACCGCGGTAGATCCCAGCACATCATAAGCCATAGCAGCTACACCATGACGGCTGACATCGGGCATGAGGATTCCGTAAAGACGTAAGACGTAATAAGCCATGAACATGAGGAGAATACCTAGATCAAAGGCATTCCACACACTCATAATGTATAGGCCGAAGCCCTGTTCGGAGAAACCGACCACTTCGTCAAGCATGTATCCGGCACTCCAGAACCAGAACAGAACCTCGAGTGCTGTGATATCGTCCGACTTCTCAGCCAGCACAGCCAGGAACAGGCCCAGCATGATGGCGAAGGAGAGAGTCGAGAATAGGTTGCGGTAGCGAGGAACACGCAGACGGGAAAGCTTGAAAAGGGAGGCATCGTGGGGATCGTAAAGGGTCACTGTACGCCGAAGAAGCGCGGCAGGTGGAGGCAGGGGAGGCGCAGGTTTGGTAGGCGACATACGACGAGAGGGGCCCGTTCGTGGGGAAAGGTCGTCGCGGACGTTGAACCCGCGCTCTTGGGGAGAGTCTGGCTTCCGGTGTAGGCTGTCGGCTGCGGAGTGGAAGACGATAGTGCCCGCCCAGATGGCTTCGAGCTGGCGTACGACCAGAGGATGGGCAAGAAACTTCTTCGCCTGGGCGCGAATGGCAATCTCGAGCGTGGAGATACGCGCAGCACGGTATGCCTGTCGCGACCAGTTTGCGCCGCCTGGAGTGTTGTTACCCCGTCCCTGCGCCATCATGCCCTGCAGAGGGTCGAAGTCGTAGGAGAGGGCATCGATGAGTTCCCGCGTGGAGAACTCCTTAAGCAGCCGCATAGCCAGCAGCTCGCATATGAGTGCCCGTGTCTTACTGACGCCCACATTGCCTGGGTTCTCCTCTCCCTCCTTCTTGAATTGTAGGCAGTTGGCGAGCAGGCAGTAGAGCAGCCCACGCGAGAACTGGTCGGAGCGAATCTGCTGCTGGATGGGCTTGACGAGGAATTGCGACACTTGCGGGGAGCGCAGTTGGTCCCATGACAGCGTGGTTTCGCATCGCTGGACGAGGATTATGCGGATTGCGTGCGTAGTGTTGTAGATGGGGATGCGATCTGTGGGCATTGTCAGTGCTACAAACAAGCAAGCATTCTTCTCCGCCTACCCAAAACTTGTGAAGAAAAGACGGGCAGCAAGGGCCCGTCTCGCTGGCGGTCTTCGTCTTCGTCGTCTTCGTCGCCGTCGTACTGCGCTATGCCCTCTGGCTCGTTCTCACTTTCCGAGTCCTCTCCATTCTGGCGCCGACGGTAGCGGTTGATGGCCGCGAGAAGTGGCGTCGTCTCAGATGGCCGACGAGACTTTTTGCTGAAAAATGAAGCGAACATGGAAACTACCTCGAGCCTCTAAAGGAATCGGGATTCCTCGTCAGCGTCGGCGTAGGTAGGGGAGAGGGTGGTGGTGCGAGTTGGGTGGAGAGTGCTAGGTTTCATCACGGGTGGGAAATGAAGCACGAGATGGAGGATCGTGAAAAGCGCTCTTGCCTACTTTCGTGCCACACACAGTTCACCGCCTGAGAACTCTAGCCCGTCATGCGCCATCTTCGCCGTCGAGAGAAGATGCAGAAGGGTAAGACCCGATCCTTATCTCGCGTCGTCCCTCCCCCAGACGCGTCTGTAGCCAATAGACGCGGGCATGGAGCACATGCAGACAGGGCTTGCAACGAGGGGCGCCGCCAAAAGCATGTCCCAAATGCCATGTGAGCCAGGCTCGAGGGGAAAAGGCGCCATTTTCAAAGTCGTCATCGAGTCGATTGCCCTGAAGTGGATATGTTTAGCACTCTGGGGTGCAGAGTGCATATAATACCTCAGATCCTCCACATGCCTGATGGACGTAGGCGAAACCTTGTTCGCGACTCTCTCCCCATCACCACATCTATGGCTAGAGACGAGCTGATGAGGCTTTCCACTACCTCGTATCGCGCCATAATCCCGTCTGATCCATCGCTCAGAGCCCCCAGGATGCGGTCAAAAGGTCCGCGATCTGAAGGCATCTAGACGATCTCGATCAATAAATACCCTGACAGCAACCCTGCCTTTTGCTTCTAGGGCGAGGCTACTGGCCCTGCATGACATTCAGATAATTGCTCCATCTTATTTGTCACCTAGCCGCTATCGGACTCGAAAACACCAACACCAGAGCCTGCGGTATATGCGCATTCGCACACATGTCTTTGCGCGTAGAGGCAGAACAGACGGTGATGTCGTCGTGCATGAGCCGTTGGATCCTGCGCTGATCATAGCTCCACCTCGTTAAAGGTGTTCCCGCTACTCACGATTGGCAGCTTTGGCGATGCATGCCGCTTCGTCTTCACACCGCCTTGCGAGCCCTTGCAGGAGAAAGTCTTTGTTGAAGGTTTTTGATATGCGCAGTAGGTGCTGATCTCGAAGAAAGTGCAATGGAGTTTTTTTCACTTGTCCGAGGCCGCTCACTTTGCTGTAACATCTAGCATAGTAATAATTGGAATTTAGTACAGCTTCACGCCTCAGCTTCTCTCGAACACCACGATGAGGAGACCAAGACGTAGCAGGCCTCGATGTAAGAGGAATATTTTTTGTTGCTCTATGATCGAGAAAGGCTCTCGGCGAGGCACAGAAAGGCCGACCAACTCGTCATTCGCTAAGGTGGGGTATTGGAACCAATCAACCCCGCCATACAGCGGCAACTAGACTACTCACGTTTTTTCGTTAATGTGAGGCTCCGAAACTTTTTTTTTTCCAGGCTTCACTTCTTCTCTTCTCTACAATTGCCTGGCAGTCTCGCTTCATAAGGGTTCCATAGCCCTAGAGCTGTCACTTATACCTTCAATTATGGCTCCACAGCCCGACCAAAGCCACAACTTGGCTCTTGAGCTTCAAGATGGCTACGTCTGCTTCGGAAACAGCTTCGGTGCTGACAAGAGCATTTCTGGAGAACTCGTCTTCCAGACGGGTATGGTTGGCTATCCTGAGTCAATCACCGACCCCTCCTACCGCGGCCAGATCTTGGTCATCACATTTCCCCTCGTAGGCAACTATGGTGTGCCATCGAGAGAAGAGATGGACGCTCTTCTCGAGGGCGTTCCAGCTCACTTCGAGTCCAGCGAGATTCACATCGCTGGATTGGTTGTCGCTACATACGCTGGAGAGGAATACTCGCATCACTTGGCCACCTCTTCGCTGGGCGCATGGCTCAAGGAGCAGGGCGTGCCCGCCATCACCGGCGTCGACACGCGAGCGCTGACCAAGCGCATCCGAGAAGAGGGAAGCATGTTGGGACGTCTCATGCAGAGGACCGGACCATCCCCCTCCTCTACTTCCCTCACCAATGGTGCAGTCAACACTCAGACCCTCGCCGACGACGAGGTGGACTGGAGAAGCAGCTTCGAGCAAATTGAATGGCTTGACCCCAACAAGAAGAACCTGGTTGCTGAAGGTATACAAGCCGCCAACTTGTACAGAGATCTGCTCTAACATGTGCATAGTTTCCATCAAGGAACCCAAGCTCTACAAGCCCGATCCTGCCACTGCCCTCCAGCACCCCTCCGGCCGCCCCGTACGTGTCGTCACTGTTGACGTCGGTCTCAAATACAACCAGCTCAGGTGCTTGGTGCGAAGAGGAGTCGAAGTCCTGCAAGTTCCATGGGACTATGACTTCCCTTCGCTTGCTGGCAAGGACTACGATGGTCTTTTCATCTCAAACGGTCCCGGTGACCCAGCTATGATGGAGTCTACCGTCAAGCACATCAAGGCAGCCATGGATGAAGCCCGAACACCCATATTTGGTATCTGTCTTGGTCACCAATTGCTCGCACGAGCTGCAGGCGCCGACACAGTCAAGATGAAGTTCGGTAACCGCGGTGCCAACATCCCCTGCACAAGCTTGCTTACTGGCAAGTGTCACATCACATCACAGAACCACGGTTATGCTGTAGATTCCAAGACACTACCAAACGGCTGGGAGGAACTCTTCGTCAACGCCAACGATGGCAGCAACGAGGGTATCCGACACGTGCGAAGGCCCTACTTCAGTGTGCAATTCCATCCCGAGCACACCCCTGGTCCCCGCGACACCGAGTACCTCTTCGATGTCTTCATCAGCACCATCCAGAAGGCCATCGCGTCATCCGAGGTCTTGTCAAAGCCAGTTGAATTCCCCGGTGGTACCTTTGAGGAGAACAGGAAGCTCACCCCTAGGGTCGATGTCAAGAAGGTGCTTGTTCTCGGCAGTGGAGGTTTGAGCATTGGACAGGCTGGAGAGTTCGACTACTCTGGCAGTCAGGCGATCAAGGCTCTGAAGGAAGAGGGAATCTACACCATTTTGATCAACCCTAACATCGCTACTATTCAAACTTCCAAGGGTCTTGCCGACAAGGTCTACTTCCTGCCCGTCAACGCAGACTTCGTACGCAAGATTATCCAGAAGGAGCGACCTGATGGTATCTATGTAACCTTCGGTGGTCAAACCGCCCTACAGGTTGGTATCCAACTGAAGGACGAATTCGAAGGCCTTGGCGTCAAGGTGCTCGGTACTCCCATTGACACCATCATCACTACCGAGGACCGAGAGCTCTTCGCTCGGAGCATGGAGTCGATTGGCGAGAAGTGTGCCAAGTCCGCCTCTGCCAACAATGTAGAAGAGGCTATGCGCGTCGTCAAGGACATCGGCTTTCCTGTCATTGTCCGAGCTGCCTACGCTCTTGGTGGGCTCGGAAGTGGTTTCGCAAACGACGAAGCTGAGCTGCTCGACCTTTGCAACAAGGCTTTCGCTGCCAGTCCTCAGATCCTCATCGAGCGCAGTATGAAGGGTTGGAAGGAGATCGAATACGAAGTTGTTCGGGATTGCCGGGACAACTGCATCACAGTCTGCAACATGGAGAACTTCGATCCTCTTGGTATACATACGGGAGACTCCATTGTGGTTGCTCCCTCGCAAACTCTGTCCGACACCGACTACAACATGCTGCGAACGACCGCTGTTAATGTCATTCGCCACCTTGGCGTTGTCGGTGAGTGCAACATCCAGTACGCACTGAACCCATTCTCGAAGGAGTACTGCATCATCGAGGTGAACGCCCGTCTGTCGCGTTCTTCCGCTCTTGCCTCCAAGGCAACCGGATACCCCCTTGCTTTTGTCGCAGCTAAGCTCGGTCTGAACATTCCTCTCAACGAGATCTCCAACTCAGTTACACGTGTCACATGTGCTTGCTTCGAGCCATCGCTCGACTACGTTGTTGTGAAGATTCCTCGCTGGGACTTGAAGAAGTTCACGCGTGTGTCCACACTCCTCGGTTCATCCATGAAGAGTGTTGGTGAGGTCATGAGCATTGGTCGAACGTTCGAAGAGGCCATTCAGAAGGCTATTCGCGAGATCGATCCTAGCAACCTTGGTTTCAACGAGACCCCAGCCCTGATGGAGATCGACCAGGAACTGCAGACACCTTCCGATCAGCGTCTGTTCGCCATCGCCAACGCTATGAAGGCTGGATACAGCGTCGACAAGATCTGGGAAATGACCCAGATTGACAAGTGGTTCCTCAGCCGCCTCAAGTCTCTTAGTGACTTCGAGAAGTCGATGGCGAGCTACAACACTGTCAGCATCACTATGCCACTGTTGAAGAAGGCCAAGCAGCTGGGTTTCTCCGATCGCCAACTCGCCAAGTTCTGGGCCTCCAACGAGCTTGCCGTGCGTCGCGTGCGTGTCGATGCTGGAATCTTCCCTGTCGTCAAGCAGATCGATACAGTCGCAGCTGAGTTCCCTGCAGTGACCAATTACCTTTACCTGACATACAACGCTGCGGAGCACGACATTAGCTTCAATGACAAGGGTATCATGGTGCTCGGGTCAGGTGTGTACCGCATCGGATCGTCGGTCGAGTTCGACTGGTGCTCAGTTCGCGCTATCCGCACCCTTAGAGAACAAGGCTTCAAGACCGTCATGTTGAACTACAACCCTGAGACCGTCTCGACTGACTACGACGAAGCGGACCGTCTCTACTTCGAGAACATCAGTTTGGAGACAGTCCTTGACATCTACACCCTCGAGAACTCTAGTGGTGTGATTGTTTCCATGGGAGGCCAGACGAGCAACAACATTGCTCTACCTCTGCACCGCATGAACGTCAAGATCCTCGGCACCTCCCCAGAGATGATCGACAACGCAGAGAACAGATACAAGTTCTCTCGTATGTTGGACCGCATCAACGTCGACCAGCCCGCCTGGAAGGAGCTTACCAGCATTGACGAGGCGATGGAGTTCTGCGATCGGGTATCCTACCCTGTCTTGGTTCGTCCCTCATACGTCCTCTCCGGAGCCGCCATGAACACTGTCTACTCGAAGCACGATCTGGCGAACTACCTCAACCAGGCCGCCGATGTCTCCAAGGAGCACCCAGTCGTCATTACCAAGTACATCGAGAACGCGAAGGAGATTGAGATGGACGCCGTCGCTCGCAACGGAACCATGATTGGCCATTTCATTTCTGAGCATGTTGAGAACGCTGGTGTTCACTCTGGTGACGCTACCTTGATTCTTCCACCTCAGGACCTTGACCCAGAGACTATCCGCCAGATTGAAGATGCTACTCGCAAGATTGGCGCAGCCTTGAATGTTCGTAACGCCCCTACACACACTGCATATGAGACTTTTACTGACTTAGTACACCAATCTGTAGATCACTGGACCGTACAACATTCAATTCATCGCCAAAGACAACGAGATCAAGGTCATTGAGTGCAATGTCCGCGCCTCCCGATCCTTCCCATTTGTCTCAAAGGTTATGGGTGTCGACCTTATCGAGATGGCTACCAAGGCCATGTCAGGCCTACCTGTGACTGAGTACCCACCCACCAACATTCCCGCGGAGTATGTAGGTGTCAAGGTTCCTCAGTTCTCCTTCTCTCGCCTTTCTGGTGCCGATCCCGTCCTCGGCGTAGAGATGGCTTCTACTGGTGAAGTCGCTTGCTTCGGTCGCACCAAATACGAAGCTTATATCAAAGGTCTTATTGCCACCGGCTTCAGGCTGCCGAAGAAGAACATCTTGCTGTCCATTGGTTCATTCAAGGATAAGCTGGAGATGCTACCTTCGATTGAACGTCTGCACAAGATGGGCTACAACCTCTTCGCCACTGCTGGAACTGCTGACTACATCCAAGAGCACGGTATCCCTGTCAAGTTCTTGGAGGTACTGTCGAGTGGTGAACACGACGAGCAGAAGCAAGAGTACTCTCTCACTCAGCACTTGTCAAACAACCTCATTGATTTGTACATCAACTTGCCATCCAGCAATCGCTTCCGACGACCTGCCAACTACATGAGCAGAGGATACCAGACCCGTCGTATGGCCGTCGATTACCAGACCCCTCTGGTGACTAACGTCAAGAACGCGAAGTTGTTGATTGAGGCTATTGCTCGTCACTACGACATGGAGATTAGCAAGGTGGACTTCCAAGAATTCGCCGCAGCTCCAGGTGCGCATGATTCATCTTCTGGGCCCCTGTCTAAGCTCAACGGCTCGCTGTCACTGCAGCAACTTCTCGCAAGATCACCTTTCAAGAGGGAACACATCACCTCCGTCAAGCAGTTCACTCGCGCCGATCTTCATCTGCTGTTCACCATCGCTCAGGAGATGCGTCTTGGTACCCAGCGCCAGGGTTGTCTCGACATCCTCAAGGGTCGCGTCCTTTGCACCCTGTTCTGCGAGCCATCGACTAGGACTTCTGCCTCGTTCGATGCCGCCATGAAGCGTCTCGGTGGTGAGGTTGTCGTCATCAACGAACTGGTGTCGTCGACACAGAAGGGCGAATCCATCGCCGACACTATTCGCACTCTGGGCTGCTACGGCGACGCCATTGTCCTGCGTCACCCAACTGAGGAGTCGATCAACATCGCCACCAAGTTCTCAGATGTGCCCATCATCAACGCTGGTAACGGCAGCCGCGAGCACCCCACCCAAGCCCTTCTTGACATCTTTACCATCCGAGAGGAGCTTGGTACAGTGAACGGTCTCAACATCACTTTCGTTGGTGACCTCAAGTACGGCCGAACAGTACACTCCCTTTGCGAACTCCTTTCCCACTACGACGTCACCATCAACCTCGTCTCACCCGCATCTCTCCCCATGCCTTCTGGTGTCACTGATGCGCTCAAGACCCGCGGTCAGTTGAACAAGGTCACCACTGAGCTGACTGACGATATCATCGCTTCATCGGACGTCATGTACTGCACCCGCGTGCAGAAAGAGCGCTTCCCAGACGTTGCCAGCTACGAGGCCGTCAAGGATGCGTTCGTCATCGACAACAAGCTGTTGAAGGGAGCCAAGGCGAACATGATTGTCATGCATCCGCTACCAAGGAACAACGAGATCAACGAGGAGGTGGACTTTGACCCTAGGGCAGCCTACTTCAGACAGGTAAGTTTTACAACGATGCAGAGGAACATGTCAGCTAACAGTATCGTAGATGCGATACGGCCTGTACACCCGTATGGCGCTTCTTGCTATGGTCATGGCTCCTTAGTCAGATCATGTAGCGCACGACTTCATGGCAGGCGTTTGACGGTTTTCACGGAAACGAATAAAGCAACAAAAAGTTTTCCTTTCGAGTTTATACCATGACATAGACGAGCATCAATCAGCAAAGATTGTAGATAGATACTCAAAAGCATTTCCACGGAGTTTTGGTCACGGGCCATGGGCACATGTATGATGTAATATTATCAACATCAGGATGGGGGGAAGCTATTTCATTTTTTCTGCAGCATTTTTTTCGGTGTTATTATTCTGTATTTCAAGAGGTGGGGGAAGTTATTTCATTTTTATTTCGATTTCTTCTGGCGTTTGGGTGGGTCCTCTCATCGAGGTTGGGAACTTGGATCGGTGTTAAGAGGGATGATCGGTACATGATCGGACTGGGAAACTATCGGCGGTATTATGGGAAGGCATCTGCATGGTTTGGAGTCGATGGGACGGTCAAATCAAATGGAATGGGATTGGAAATAAAGGTAGTCATTACTACTAGTGGGAATAGGGAAGACGCCAGACGCCTCGCCCTTGGTGTATACAATGGAAACAAATTCCCCACGTTGCGCGAAGTCGTCGAACTTTGCGCAATCGCATCAATCTCTCTGAACTCGTCGTGTACGCTTCGTGAAGGCCTTGTCGCATTTCGAAAAGCAGTCATGTTATGCTTGTACTGGCAAGAGTCTAGTGACCGAGGCATCGTCCCCAACCTGTTGTTCGTTAGCTTTCCATTCAAGAGATTCCTGCCATGCCCAGTGAACTTACCAGGAAGACCACAGCCGAAGCCAACGAACAGGTAGATCAAGAAGATGACGACGAGGGTCAACAGCACCATCAACTTGACGTTCTTCCACCACATCCTCCTCTTGAGCGTCCGTGACCTAACCCTGAAGTCTCTCGCATTTTCTCCCAGTCTGCCAGTCTTATCAACCAGCACACTCATATGCTCACCCCTCTCCAATACACGCTCAATGTTCTCCGTCATAATCTCCCTCACACCCTCGATTTCTCGCTGCGCCGTCCTGAGCGCATCCTGCTGGCCAGCCTGAGTACCACCCTGCTCCACCATCATCCTCTTCAACGCGCCATTGAAACTCGCACACCCATACGGCGGCAAATCATGGAAATTGGTGCTTCCAGGCTCAAACTCGGCAAAGAACTTCTTTTCGAGATTGGTCAGGAAGCCAAAGGGTATGCGCTGGCCGAGGTCGCGTTCGGCGATGACGAGGAAGGTGAGCCCGCCGGCCGTAGACTGGTTGTTGGGGAAGTCTGAGGGGGATTTGACGAGGCAATGGATGAAGAATTTGGATTGATCAATGGTTTTGTGGGCGGATTTGTCGTGAGCGATGCGTGGGAGGACGAGGGAGACGAGAGAGGAGGCGTTTGAGGAGGCAGAGGCCGTGTGTTCAGTTAGGACGGTTGTGTTGTGGGCTATGCATGCGCTGTAGTGTTGTTAGCTACTATCATTCGACGTATGTATGGTGTATTAGGGGAATCGTACTAGAGCAGAGGCGTGGAAGAAGACGAAGACGAAGACGCCATGTTGAAGGGAGCCGGAGGACGACGAACGGTTCTGCGCTTAGCCGGGGGCGCTTTCGATCGTTTGCGTGACTTGGGGTTTGAAGGGGATTTCGAATAGGAGATGAGTCCTCGGGAGACTAGAGCGTGGTGATGGTGTGGGTCTGTTGTAGTGATAGCCGTTGCTGGTGTTGGTGCTGTTGCTGCGGAAGGAGAGGCACTAAAGCTGGGGATGCTGCCTCTAGCCATGTGCGTCATAGCCAAGGCGGTTCACGCCTCACACGCTAATGCATGGATCGCGCTTGCGATTGACTTATGGGGCCTTGCTTGTGATTTTAGTGACTTTCGCGTCTTCTCTGCGCGTGCCCCAAGATTGTCGCAGGTACTAACTGTGAGGACTTTTGATTGCCGTGGCTGCAATCGCGTGGCGCCGAGGGTTTGCCTGTCGTTTTATTTTCAAAATTCCGTTTGCCTTTCACTTGGATGCCCCCACCTTCTTCCGGCGAAGGCACTTGACGGTTACACAAAGACAGACGACATATTTTAAGTCAACATGGTGCGCGTCAAGAATCGCTACTTGGTAGTAAACTTTCTATACCCGGAACCTCCCGCGAAGAGCAAGACGCAGCTCCCAGATGTCATTCAGATCAATTCGCCGACGCCTGATGCTCTTAAGCAAGGCCTCATTATCCGCATGATACGAGAGGGAGTCGAAGAGCTATTTGGCGACTATGGTGCTGGCATGGTGTCTTCGGGGCTGAAAGGTACATAGCTCCTCGTGTATCACAATCGCCTTACTGACGACAAGCACAGTCAACTACTGTTCTCCCTCGACCAGCACAGCCATAATACGATGTCCTCGAGATCACTACGGAATGGTCTGGGCAGCCCTCACATATATTACCCACCTTCCCAAACCCCTCGATATACCCGTTGTGATAAGAGTCGTAAGAGTAAGCGGTACGATTAAAAAGGCGGAAGAGGAGGTTATCCGGCGGTCACGGCACATCATCAAAAGAGCAAGAGCTTGGGATGGTGCTGGGGACTTGCCGATGCTACAGAGTGTAGAGAAGGCGGTAGACAAAGAAAGGAAAAGCGAGAGCGAGGTGCTTGCTGAGATTGACGATGGCAATGAGAGTGAAGACATGAGTGAGTAGGTGGTACTCGCATCTTCCACTTTTATTCTCTCATCTGCTACGCCTGGCATATCGGATACTAGGCATACGTCTGGAATGTTGCTAGACGCTGGACCATGAACCATGGACACCATATTCCTACTTCCGGAATTCCTTCTATTCTGCCTCGCACATGTGTGCTCCTGAGTTTCGGAATGACCACAAGATTGTTCTGCAGAACTGATCACAGCAACGTCGGCCCCTCTCCGCGATAACATGCTACACAAGCCGGGAAGGATCTCAGAGGTGGCTGCCTGCTTAAAGCTTGGTGTTCGTCTCGAGCACAATTCAAGGTCTGCCATCAAGTCCATGGCATTTTCCCACGAGAGCACCGCACAAGTTTGATGGCAGGTGCGCTCAGAACCATGTGTGCACCGATTATCGTAGAAGTCAGTTTCCTAGGTTATACCGTCTCACCTTGGCACAAGTACGAGGAAGCTCGGTTTCTTTGAGTTGTACTTAGAGAAACACGCACAGGCCACAAATACGGTACAAGGAGGCTGTCAAAAAGCAGAAGCACTTGGAGCTTCGCTGGATAGATTATATACACTTTTCTAATACAGAGACTATTCGTACACAAACTACATGGCTCAGTTCGGTCTCAATACGGCGATTATACTCGCCGTGATGACAGCTCCCGCCGCAGCGCCTTGGAGAATGGCGCTCGTGTAATCAATTCGTCGCATTGAAATGAGGCGATCGCTGACGATATCATGTGCTATGAAGCTGGCCTTTTGCTGCCAGCTTTCGAGTTTGGAGGGAGGAGTGGTGTGTGATGGTGAGGCTTCTTCAGCGATGATGACGCGTTCCTCGGGTGTTAGGGTCTTTTCTTCTGGTGTGAGAGTTTCAGCTTCCGGAGTTACAGCGGGTTCAGCGATGACTTCTGGAATAATTTCGGGTTCGACTGGCGACACGATATTGGTTCCCGCTGTCGGTGACTCTTCGATGACCTCCTCAGGTACCACGGGCGTCGTTTTATTTGCAGACGCATCTGCACGATCAACAACCCTATCGATCTCTTCCTCGATTGCTGTAAGACCTTGCGTGGTTGACGCAGGTGCAACTGCAGCAGCTGCAGCAGCCGATGATGTCGCAGCATCCATAGCAATCTGATGCTGTGCTTCCAGCGCTTTCTTGATTTCCCTAACCATCCTTCTCCTTCGCCATGGCTCCAATATCGCCAAGCTCAACAACAGCAGGAAGATATTGACACCCATCAAGCCAAACGTAACCCATGTACTGTTTCTCCGGATAGTGTCACTCCAGATTTGCTCCTCGTGGTATTGCGCACGTTCTCTCTTTTCTAGCTGTGCTCGCGCGTCTTCCAAAGCATTTTCAGCGTCCGCGACGGCGTCCTTGGCTTCCCGGACGGCTTGATCGTTGATGTGTTCGGAGCGAATGAGAGCCATGTAACGCTCGAGATCGCCGTTTGACCATGAGTGTTTGCGCTCAAGTAGAGCGACAACTTCTTTCTGCGAAGTAGCTTGGTGGGCGAGGGCGGTGTCGAGAGCTTGTTTGGCGGAATCGATGGCTAGACGACGAGCTTTGACGAGTTTCTCTGCGTGATGTTAGATGTCATAGAAGATAGCAGAAGATTTTCGCGTGTATACCTTGCTCCTTGATCTCCCTCCTAAGTGCTTCCACGCCGGAGTAGTCAGTTCCGGTGTATGTATTGACCTTTTGCGTAACCACAGCAAGCTTCGGTAACAGCTCATCCATGGCCTCGGAGAAGCGTTTCGAAAGGCTCCATCGCTGCTTCTCTTGGTGCGAAGGCAGATGTTCATCCGGTACACGAGCTATGTTGTCTAAGGGCTCATCCTTTTTGGGTTGTTCTGGTTCTTTTGGAGGGGGCTGCTCGACTTCAGAGACGGGCGGGTCTTGCAATGCGGCTACCGAAGTTTCCGCGGCTCTTTTGATAGCCATCTGATCCTCCAGTATAGCATTGAGTCTTCTTTCTAGTCGCTCCTGATCTTCTGGTGATGGTGGGGTTCCTGATAGTCTGCTCGGAGGTTGCTGTATAGGTCGCGCATCGTCTGTAGGCGGTGGCATTGCGATGGGATCCGATGACTTGGGCGGTCTTCCTTCTTCCCTCCATCTTGTCGAGCTTGTAAAGGCGCGTCGCGACCATTGTCCTGATGGGCCGGGGCTCAATTGCGTCTTTGCATCCCACTTCAGCGCACCAGAAGCTGTGCGATACCGACACCTCCAATACACCGACGACGCGCTGCGAACAACATTATTTAAAGATGGTGACGAAGGTGCTACCGTACTGGCGACAACCGAACGTGAAGCATGCTGAAGCAGTGGCCTCATTCTTGTCTCTACCCTCACATGAAGAGCACCTGTGCTGGATGACGAATGACGAAAAAGGGCCAAATTGCGGACCTCCGAAGCGGGCGGCGTCGCATCGAGCGCTGACGTGCCAAGGCGCGTGGGGTTGCGGCATGACGATGACTGGCTCTTTAGCCACCGTTCCTTACTTGCAAGTCTGCCGGCATTCCGATTAAGGGTTTCCCTAGTGCCCCTCCATCCAATCTTTTAGAAGTTGTTGATATCGTGGAATGCTCCTTACATCCACTTTCAGACCCAAACCATAGAACCAGCAACACAGTCGCTCGTTTCCGTCACATATACCATGGGTTCCACACAAATTGACCTGGCAGAACTACCTGCTATGAAGAGTAACCCAAAGGTACGTTCCTCAGCCATGTTTGCTACATCTCATGCCAACAAATATAGTTCATCTTCTTCACAGACTTCGACGGCACAATCACCCTCCAAGACTCCAATGACTTCATGACCGACACCATTGGCTACGGCCGCGACAAGCGCCGCGCTGGAAACATCGCCTGCCTCAACAACGAAATCTCCTTCCGCGACTCCTTCCAAGACATGATGGACAGCGTCACAAAGCCCTACGACCAATGTATCCAATACCTTGTCGATAACATCAAGCTGGACCCTGGATTCAAAGGCTTCTTTGAGTGGTCATTGGAGAACAATATCCCGGTAGTAGTGCTGAGCTCAGGCATGGAGCCAGTAATCAAGGCGCTGTTGGAGAAGTTGGTTGGCCCAAATGCAAGCAAGATGCAAGTCCTAGGTAACCACGTCGGTCCACGGGAAGGAAAGAGCATCAACGAGGAGGGTGGATGGCAGATTCTGTTCAAGCACCCAGACTCTGGATTCGGCCATGACAAGTCCATCGAACTGCGAAAGTACTCCAGCCTACCCGAGCACCTCCGGCCAACAATGTTCTATGCTGGTGACGGTGTATCCGACCTCTCTGCGGCACGCGAAACAGACTTGCTCTTCGCCAAGAAGGGTCACGACCTAATCAGCTACTGCGCACGGGAAGATGTACCATTCACAGTCTTCGAGGACTGGTCTAACATCCTGAGCAAGTGCAAGAGCATTGTAGAAGGAAAGACTACCGTCCAAGCGGCCGCCAAGGAAGGCTACGAGGCGTACAAGAGTGGCGCGGCCGGAATCGAAGTTCAAACGAAGAAGTAGATGGGACTGCGGAAATTGAGTCGGGGAAATCGTTCCTATTTCCTATTTCCTGGTTCCTGGTTCCTGGTTCCTGGTTCCTGGTTCCTGAGGGTTGGGACCCTTTATGCTGCGGCGCAGTAAATACCAGATCCTCTTGATCATGTGCGCACGGCAGTGGCTGCGGCGTAGATAGATTATGTGGGGAAAGGAGCCATCCCCAAGGGATTACCAAAAACGGAAATGCTGGACGACATAGAAAGGCTATAGATATGATTACACGATAGACATAGAATCTGATGAATCTATTTTTTACTCAAGAAATATTGGCCACATATGAAACGACCGTTACTACATATACAAACATTGCGCGACCAACAAGTGCTTTGATCAGGGGTATCTCACGCAACGCAACATGGTAATAATGGGCTAAACCGCCTATGTACAACTTCCCGGCATCCTCGCTCACACTATCTCGTGATGTTCACCTCAGTCGTCCTTACAATCGTCATACCCACAGGAAGCACACTCCTCCTTTGTCCCGTAACCACGTCATGATCCAGAATACTCTCATCGCTCTCTCCTGCCTGGCTTTTTGGTCTGCTCATTCCCCTTCCCGGTCCCGCCTCAGCATGATATGTATCCTTACCCAGCACAGCTTCCTCGGTATACGGGTCACGGCCAGTCGATGTGGAGTTTTCGCTCAAGTTCTTCATGGCGAAAGAATTACCAGGGCGCATGTCGTTGTGCTTCATGTACCCGTTCGAACGGAACGGCGTACTGTTGAGGCCGTTGGAACCAGTGGTGCGACCTTTTGAAGCGAGGGAACGCATTTGACCGAAGAAGTTTGCGAAGAGGGGTTTCATGGTAGGGAGGCAGGCGGCGATAATTCCCACGTGCATCTCGACTCTGTGGAAAGTGTTAGTCCAAGTGTATGTTTAGATTGGGCAGGGTGAGCACGTACTGTTGCCAGATGTAGTACCATGATCCATCGCCGGACCAATCCGTGATCTTGAAGAAGTTATACTGCATTGGTGTCTTGTAGATGGCTACTGCAGAGGCGAAAAGACCCAGACTTAAGATGACTGCCAAGCCTATGCGCGTTTGTATCGTTACCTGGAGTCTCCATACCATGGGGATGGGGATTAGGGCGAAGAGCAGATCCGTTGCAATGTTGATTGACGAGTTGAAGACACCGACGTTTTTGAAGATTCCAGCATCGTAGCATTTCGCAGTTCTGTGATTGTGTCAGTATGGATGATAGATCATACTGAACGTAGATGGGGTGCATACCCAATCGGTGGACGCAGGGTGTAGTCCCATCCCGCTCGCACCGGGATGCACTGGAAGATGATAGCGAAAGTTGAACCGATAGTAAAAGCACCGATGAAGACTGTCTGCACGTTAGTTACTTCATTCTCGCAATGTGAATCTGTCAAACTTACCCAGCATGCCGATAAGAAACGGCCGCCACTTGGTACGGTCCGCGAGTCGTAACAAGAAGAAGCCGATAGAAAGCTTGATGAAGCTGTATGCGGCGATGATAAAGATTGAGTAGAAGTACATGACCTTAAAGAATGGGAATATGTTGTCCAGTGGGAAGGCTTCCGCATGTTTTCCAAGTCCCAGGTCAATAACCTTCAAGAACAGTCCTAGAGTGGTGGAACTCAGAGCCTGTAGAGCTATGGTTAGCAAGGACTGCCTTTCGGTAACTTCGCACAAGGATACATGTATCATAAAAGTAATGGCAACCTACCAATGCGATCGCCATCATAATATCTGTTACAGTTAGTCATGTCTGATACGACTGTAGATCAGTGGATTGTACGTACCATCCCAACCAAACGTCTTCAGCATGAAGATTCGCACATAGAATCGCAGCAGTACAGTGGTCGTCGATAATGCGAATAACGAACCTTCCACCGCCAGCAAGCGTCCAGCCTGGTTCTCAGCCATGTACTCTGGTGACCGAGGTGGCATCATCGGCGGTCCCCCTTCCTGTCTCGAAACAAGAGCATGGTACTCCATGTCGACGGTTGCGCAATCAAAGGGAAAGCAATGAGTAGATCGCACTTCTTGGAAGTAGGTCCTCAGACTATTAGAGCATTGTTCAAGAACGCTTTCTGCAGGCTCTTTTCCAAAGGAGCATCTAGGCACATGCAGCGTGCAAAGATCCTGAATTGCGAGCAAGCGAACTCATGTCTCGAGTAGTATTGGTTTGGACCAATAACTGCACGTCCGTATATGCATAGTATGCAACTTTAATATCGATATGACGGCTCGGCAGGGTCGTGCAGCTGGGGAATAACCGGAGTGGCGGTTTTAGTGCCAAACTGTTCTCGCAGTCATCAGTGGCTTTGCAGTTGCAAAGTTTAATCCTTCGTCCTCTGATGTGCCGCTTAACTGCTACATCTTCAGCATCAAGATGGATGCTTTCATTACTTTCGTCATGCAGAAAAGGTTGCGTATGCAGGGCGCGACTGCACAGAAACAGAACGTATTCGCGATACAACTTCATTCATCGAGTGCGGATGCCGAACGGTCCGGACCGTCCACTCAGTAATTCAGGGTTAAAATCACAATCATGGGCAAGGAACATATAGACTTGGGACGATCAATGCCAAATTTGGGAGACAGAGTTCGAAAACCATCCTCTCGTAGAAGTTACTCCGTGGAATTCGCAGTCTGAGTAGAAGTTGATGCGGGTACAATCACTACGCGTCGAAGCAATGCGCTATAGACGAAAAGTGGTGTTTTTTTAAAGGAATATTGGAGGTTCGTAGCGACTTTCCCTTTGCGTAAAGCTATCATGCGTTCCCGTCATGGCTCGTAGCTTCGCGTTCTTTAAACGAACATACCCTAGTCATGGGCCAGTCTCAGGCTTCTTTCTTCCCGAGTGGGGATACTGGTTCTGTGCCAATGACCATTACCACTGTCCTCCATCTATTAGTCACGAGGAACGTACAGCTCGGTTGCGTCGCACAGCGCTGCGCAGGTGTTCTTAGAAGAGCTGCGTGTTGCTTGCTCGTCGCAGGCCAAAGCCAAAGCCATGGAAAAGCTATCATCATAGTCCGCAGTCGGAGCATCAAGCGGACAATGTGTTAAGCGAAGTCCGGGCCTGCCGCAGGTGATGTAGGTGGTCGCAAGTCAGATGAGTTAACGGAATGGTGGTCGAGCGATGACAGGCGCTAATTGTTCACGCTAATCGTTCAAGCGCGACAAAGCCGCTCCCGGGAGACTCTAATTATCCGGTCTTTGACAGTTGTCCCGAGATAGTGTGATCAGGCGGCCCGCTCTACCTGATTCCCCCTCCCGTTCTTAGTTCAGAACTCCAGAGCTTCTTTCAATCGACAGGGCCTCCTATCAAACCTTTTATTAGCCCTCTTAACGCATATTGCCTAAACATGAATGTCCATCAAAGCTCCTGGTACCAGGTACCTATTGGTCGATCCCTCATGTTCATCGGACTACAAGCAGAATACAGCAGGTACCTGGTGTATCTCTAGGAACCTACCGCTCTTCCCGTCTATCCCGCACCCGGGCTTCGCACGATGCGACCGGGTAAAATAAAGTGGCGCCTAATCAAGATGAAGTTTTCGTCGGGATCGCGCTTGGATTTGTCCGTTCACTTCCCTGACCGAACAGCGTCATCAGATCGATATAGAAATCTTATCCAGGGAGAGACCCCAGTGTATCGATCGCATTCAGCTGGTATTCATGTTAGGATATGCTTAGGCGCTGATGTTCCTACCTCCGTGGAGCCATCTCAAAAAAGTGAAGTAGCCCACACGGCTCGGCATTCACCTGGTGCAGCCACTGGCACAAGTCTCCGGCAGTCCCGTCCTATCCGTCACCCTGTCTACCTTTGGTAAATCCGCAGCCGAGGGCTCCAATAACCCGGCATCCAATGATACTTCCCCGCTAACGCGTCTTACACTCATTTACGAGCGTCAAATCCGCGCCAGCTCCTTCCTTCTACTCACCTAAGGGGCGAGACTCATGCTAACCCACGTGTAGCGGAGTTTTGGAAACGCCTCGCCAAATCCTGCGAGGCGACCTCGGCATTTGCCATTTGCCAGACGCCTATTCGGTGATAGATCATGCACCAAGGAGCTTTTCGAACCCTTTTCGAACCCTTTTCGAACGCCTGAAGAATATTGGCGAATAAAACTTCAGTATGCCATAAGCTCAAGGGCCACCCCCAACTGACTCGATGTCTATCAATGCCTACTCGGAAACAACAGACCGAGTTAATGGGTCTGAAAACAGCACGATCTTGTACGGCACAGGTATCCTATACCAACATTAGACTAGATGGAGGCGAGTGTTGGGTTGCTTCCTGCAAGTATTTGAAGGCACATGCAGCCTCGAAACTTCAGACAGGGCATCGCCACGTTTTGCTCACGCCTCTTTCATCTCCTAATATTAATACAGTAATCGCTAGCTCGTGTTGGCCTTTCATCCGGAACCTTATTCAAAGTCCCCCACCGTTTCAGTCATTCGTTTGTCTTCATCCTCACAAGCCTTTCCAGACCTTCGACCTCCCATCTTTACCCGGTTCGAAACGGCATCATGCGTACCGCTGCACTACTTTGGTTTGCACCTGCGGCACTAGCCAGCGCCATCCCTTCCTTCGAAGAGGCTTCTCCCGCTGTCTCATTCGACAAGAGGCAGAATGTCTCTCCCAGTTTCCTCGGGGGAAAAATCCTGCAGGCTGATTTGTATGCCGGTGTTGCCGCCATCAATCAGCAGATATACCAGGCTACTCAGAAGCCTGACCAGTTCAAGAAATGCAACCCCCTGAACCTCATTGTTCGCAAGGAATGGTAAGTCTCCGGCAACCGATGCATCAACTGTAGCTCACAAAATTAGGGCGACTTTTACTACATCGGAGAAGAATGACTATGTCAAAGCTGTCCAGTGCATCTCTAAGCTGCCTCCCAAGACGCCTAAGTCTGAGTGCCCGGGCTGCCAGAACCGATACGATGATTTTGTTGCCACTCACATCAAGCAAACGTTCTCCATTCACAACACTGGCAACTTCCTCCCATGGCACCGTTACTTCACCTATGCTTACGAGCAAACCCTCCGTAACGAGTGTGGTTACAAGGGCTATCAACCGTATTACAACTGGCCACGATGGGCTGACAACCCGATGAAGAGCCCCGCTTTGGACGGCTCTGCTACCTCTATGGGCGGCAACGGTGTTGCAGGATGCAGCAACCAGACCTTCTATGGTATCCCAACCAACGACGCACCTTTGATCAAGATTCCCAAGGGCACTGGTGGAGGCTGCGTGACCTCTGGTCCATTCAAGGATTGGTCTGTCAACCTTGGTCCAGTCTTCACCGACTCTCTCTGCACTCCTCCTAACCCGATAACCGACTTTACTGACCCCAACGCGGGACTCGGATACAACCCCCGCTGCCTGAAGCGTGACATCTCTGCCTGGACTTCCAGCCAGTGGACCAACGATGATATGGTTGTCAAGCTGCTCAACAGTCCTGACATGAAGACCTTCTGGTACGACATGCAAGGTGGCGACCCAGCCTTCACTGAATTCATGGGTGTGCACACTGCTGGTCACTTTACCGTGGGTGCCGACCCCGGCTCGGACTTCTTCACTTCTCCTGGTATGTTTTCCTATCTTCGCTGCACAAGGACGCTCGGTTAACATTGAACAGGTGACCCATGGTTCTACTTCCACCACGGCCAAATTGACCGCGTATGGTGGTCGTGGCAGAACATGAGCCCTGCCGACAGGACCAACGCCATCTACGGAACAATTTTCCTCGGTGACCCTACCGCACCGGCGACCAAGCTCACCGACATCATGACCCTCGGACACGCTTACCCTGGAAACATTACTGTTGGTGATGCAATGAGCACTATGGGAGGACCCTTCTGCTACACCTACATCTAAACATGGTCTCTGAACTGTATCTGGCCCTTCCTGTATATACTTGACTTATACATATTGCTGTTGAGCTCAAAAATAGACCAAGCATGCGTATCCGATGCGATCGAAATAGACTAGCAATCAAGAGAATCCATTGCCATTTTCGTAACAAGTGCGTGACAAGTACAAGCCTTGTCTAGACCGCACAAGCATGGCGAATCAGAAAACCTTAAGTATCGCGAATCTTCATATCAGAATAGAACGTGGAAGCTAACACGATCTAACGCATGTTCCGCAGCGCTAAGCGGTCACCATACCTGGGCTGCATATGTCCCGCAACGAATATGAATGGGCGGGGTCTCTCCATCCAAAAGCGCGGAGACCCTGCAGTGCCAACGCATCACCGCTGAAGAAGAATCGAGGGCAGTCATGTCCTCCAATCCCTCCGACCACGCCCGTTTCAAACGCTGTTTGGGATTACAGCCACCCTGAATCGGAGCGCCCCTCGAACATTATTGGCATAACAGAGTCAGAGTTGTAGGATTCGCGATTCGTGATTCAAGTGAACCCTTACCCCGCTAAGATTATAGCTCCCCCCGACTCTCTGGATCCAGGGGGCGACGAAAGTTACGACACCTATCGCAAGAGACGACGAACATAGCAGAGCCCAATAATCACTCAACCATGAACGTCGACCCTGTAACTGGGAAACCCCTCCCCTCAACTGCCATCCAACGCATCCTCTACCTTGCGCCCAAAGTCCACATCTACCAGATCCCACCCGCAACCTCTACAAAGGGCTACCAAGCCTCTACCTGGACAGCCGACAACAACAAGCTGCAAATCTTCACCGCTCGATTGCGCGTCCTCGAGACGTCAATTCCACTCAATGACGAGCAACAAAGCAACGACGATGCAGAGGAAAAGGTCACGACAACACTCCTACTGGAGGACCCAAAAACCGGCGATCTATTCGCCGCAGCACCATACACAAGCGAGAGGACAGTAGAACAAGCATTGGACAGCAGCCGCTTCTTCGCCATCACCGTAGTAGGCGACGGCAGAAAAGCAATTCTGGGCATGGGCTTCGAGGAACGCAGCGAAGCCTTTGATTTCAGCATTGCGCTGCAAGACGCCCGCCGCGTACTCGGTTTTGAACAAAACCCCACTTCAACGTCGTCATCATCCCGCTCCTCGAAATCCGCACAAACGCCCGTCGCCGAAGAACCGAAACGCGATTTCAGCCTCAAGGCTGGCGAAACGATATCGATAAATCTGGGGGGCTTGAAGGGAAGGCGGTCGAGATCACATGAAGGGGGTGAGAAGAGTGAGGAGGGCGACCGCAAGAGCGAACAAGATGCGCTGTTTAGTATAAAGCCACCGCCGGGCAGTGGGGGTGGTGCAGGTCCTGGGTTTCTGCCACCGCCGCCTAGTGCGAAGAGCGTCAAGGAGGAGAGGAGAAGGAGTAGGCAGAACTTTGATGCTGCAAGCTTCCAGCCGCCTAAACAGACGGCCGAGGACTTGGGCTTTGATGATGGCGAATTTGGAGAGTTCCAATAAGGCAGAGTTAGGAAGAAGAAGTGGGGGGTATTTTGTGCATGTTTAGCATTGGAGTTTATTATTTGCACTGGTCTAGGTCTTCCACGCATGGGAGGCGTTTTGCAATTACGATATATCAAGACGTTAAAAAGGTTTCCGCATTGCAGAATGTGTGCGTGTGTATCGTGGAGTTTGAAAAAAAATACCGAGGTGCGTTGGGTATATCAATCTACCGATGCGTGTAGGAACCGCTCAAAACCAAACGCCAGAATTCCATTACCGGAAATGCCCTAATCGTCCCTCAAGAATATGTCCAACCCTGCGCCTCCTCGTATAATGTCTCAATATCCCGAATCAGATCCTCGGGCTTCTCTCCACCCTCGCAATCCTTAAACTTGCCCCCATCGGTCACACACCGCACCTTGTTATCCAGTCTCACGGTGCAGCTCGTCGTCACGCCTACATCGCTACTATGCTGTACGCTGTCCCTCAGGAGACCCATGCCATACGCGCCGTTCTCCTTGCTCATGCAATCGTTCAGCACGCCAAAGTCTAGGCCATGTTCCAACGCGCAGTCTTCGATGAGGGAGCGAGCGGGTATCTCGGAATAATCGTTGGTAAGGCAGTTGGTGAAGCCAAGGTATAATTTCAGATCGGGGTACTCGGATGCGGCGCAGAGCATGACGATGTCGCCTAGGCATTCGGTCTGGCCGTGTTTGCACTCGACGCCGTCGTCTGCCGTTAGGCTGTGTGTTTGTCAGCTACATGGTTTGCTTTGCGCGTGGACAATGTGACGTGCCTTCCTATCATGCTCAATCGGAAGTCTACCTTATCCGACACATTCGCCATGGCGGGCAAGACGAGCTTCTTCAGACAATCCCGCGCATCCGGGCACTTGGACATGATGTGTACATCTACTGGTACTTTGGTGTCGGTCTCGTCATGCATGTCTGTACAGGTGAATGTACGCGCCAGCCAGAAAAGGCTGAATAGCAGCACAAACGCCGCCACTTGGAGGCGCGTTTTCCTTGTCTTGCGAGATGCCATTGTCTCGTCGGGTGGCGGCGCGTTTATATCCTCGTGCGTGTTTGCGAGGAAGGGCACCTTCTCTTCCATTGCATGGAACGGTGTCGGGGCCGCCATGAGATTTTATGTAGGGCTTCGTCTAGGCGTAATAGGTGGTAGGTGGTCTGGACGTTAAGCCGACTAACTAGGGCTGTTGGGCTGGCTTGCTAGATACGATGGGCTTGTGATGCGATGAAAGTAGTCGAATGGGGAAAGATGGAACTGATAGGCCTTCGGGCTTATTGCTGATAGCGTGATTGACTAGGGCTATGAGTGGCGCATCTAGGTACCAACAACAACAAAACAAAACAACCTAAACTCGGTATCTAGTGAGCGTTGAACAAGTTGAGAAGACACATTCCTGCGTGGCACTATGCCACTCTCTAGATTCTGATATGTAATGCACTTGCTAAACGCGTGAAAAGAGCCGAGGGGAACAGAGCACGGCAGAACAATTAGCCGTCATGCTGGAGCCGTGTGGCGTTATACACGAATGCTACACCGAGCTTCGGAGGGGCTACACAGATCCTACCTCATGAACGACTGATCTGCTGGGCGCGTAAAGCTTGCAATCCCATGCCTCCTTTTCCCTTTCGCTTCTTTCGCTCATGATGGAATGACTCTTTGACTTGTTAACATTCTAATTACCCCACTTGGACATTGACTTGTTCTGCCACTGGCGAGGCTGCACCCAATCCCCTGTCCACCTTCCGCTTCCAGATTCGATAACACATGCGGTAGCCCTGCTGCATCATCTCCCAAGGTCCGTTCCTGAAGTCTGGCACCAACCCGAAACATGGCGTCAGATGATCAACAAGACGCGGCATCTGCTGCGATTCAAGCATTGACCGGCTTTATCAATACGGGCACCTTGCTTGATCTAGCCCAGCAATTCTCGGCAACTTACAGTCATCTGGCTAAAACTTCCACCGAGCACTTTCTAGTTACACCCGTCACGGCACTACCCACGGGGAAAGAGAAGGGCAAATTCTTGAGCATCGATGTTGGTGGCACGAATCTAAGAGTGGGATTCGTTGAGCTAATCGGAGAGCCAGATGGTGGCGCAGAAGATGAGCGGACACGGAGCAGCACGGTTGGGGAGAATGTATTTGCTCGGATCAAGAGAAGTCATGACAGGAATTGGCCTATTGGGGACCACCTGAAGATGGACCAAGCTGAAGACTTGTTTGCCTGGATTGGTGACTGTATCGCCGAGGTTGTCAAGAGCGCTCTTAAAGAGCAGGAGACTACGAAACATGTCACATCCCCTCTAGGTGATGAGATTCTGCTCGGTATCACCTTCAGTTTTCCGATGGCGTAAGTGTGAACTCGCATGTACACTAGGATACTTCGCTAATAGACATCTAGGCAAACCCGCATCTCAGAAGCGACCCTGCTGCCAATGGGCAAAGGATTCGCCATAACTTCAGACCTGAACCTGGGCAAGATGCTTCTCGCTGGCTATGCACGATACTGTCACGCGGATGATTCAGCCAGCCAACTCAACCATTCCAAGTCACAATTGCCAAGAATACGGGTAGCGGCCATTACCAACGACACGGTAGCAACATTCGCGTCTCTTGCCTATGCAGCCAAAGCGGCACCTAACAGCCGCGTAGCCATGGGCCTCATTGTCGGCACTGGCACCAACGCTACCGTACCAATGAAGCCAGAGAGTCTTCATCCTGACAAGAGAAGTGCACTCTCAAACCCCGATGCCGTGGAAACTGTGGTCATCAATACGGAGTGGACGATTCGTGGCACGGACAAGCCTTTGGTCGACCTGAACATCAAGACGCCCTGGGACATGACACTCGATGCCAACAGCGATGCACCAGGCTTCCAGCCATTCGAGTACATGACCTCTGGACGGTATCTCGGCGAAATTGTACGATTAGTGTTTGTTGATGTTGTATCAAAAGAGGAAGACGTGCAAGTACCGTCATCACTAATGCTCAAAAACTCGCTACCAACGCGCTTCCTATCGGAGGTCGTCGCACGAAAGGGGGGTCGTATCGTACAGCAAGAGCTTGAGAGTAGATACCCAGACGCAGAGTCCTCGGAAGACTTTTTCTGGACAGTCGACAAGGTGGAATTGATACGGGATATTGCTGAGGCTGTTCAGCAGCGCTCATCGGCGCTTATCGCTGCTGCTTGCGTCGGGCTGCTCAACTGTGTAGGCGACGTCGCGCTAGACAAGCCACAAGCCTCAACCAATGGTGCGCATACAAAGGGCAAACGCGAGATAGAAGAGCTGTTTATTGCGTATGCTGGAGGAACTATTTCACAGTATCCAAAGTGGCTCCAGACGTGTCAGCAGTGGATAGATATTCTGGTCGAGGAGGGTTCATCGGCGAACCAGAACAAGCAAGTCACGCTCAAGGAGGCCAAGGACGGAGGCATTGTCGGCGCCGGGGTACTTGCGGGCATGACCGATGAGATAGTATGAGAGTCAGTCAAGAGCATTATCATAGTATCATCAGAGAGAAGAGCCTCATAGCCAGAACAAAGCTACACAGGCTTCAGACACATTCCAAGTAGCCAAAATGAAAGCACACGATACCCAGAACCACCTCTAGCTCTACCTTTAGCTCTACCTCTAGCTCTACCTCTATCTCACAGGTAATTGTGCCTGCCACTCCGGATCAACCTTACTCTGCTTGAAGAAACTCTTGCCTCTCAACCACTGCCGGTACGCCTTGTACCTCTTCTTGGCCGTATCTTCCTCCTCAACATCCAATGGGTTCTCCTTGACCCTTAGAAACTCTTCAAACTCCTCGATATCCTCTTCTGGCGTCTGGAACTTGCTTCCAATAGACTGCGACTGTGGGGGCGGCTGCTGGATATCAGAGTAGACGTGTGGATAGAGATTGTACGTTTGTGGGTATGAGTAAGAAGGTGCGTGGGAGAAGGGTGTGCTGACTGACTGCGAGGTCATGGGGCGGGCAAAGGAGTGGTGGGCCGAGCGATCCATGTCTAGGCGAGGTAAATCAGAGAGAGTGATCTGCACGCCGTCTTCGTCAAAGTCTTTTGGTGCGGGGATGCTGCCTTCGGTCATGGAAAGGTAATCGTAGAATTCCATTGCGCTAGGGTCGTCGGCGCTGGGCATTTCACTGCTGATTACGAGAGGTAGGTTGAGTGGGTGCTCAATGTAGCGGGCGTATTCTTCTTCTTCGCCGTGGGATACCGATGGGTTCATGCTGTTCTCGTAGAATTGCGTTAATGTCCACTGGTGGACTAGGGCTTTATCGGCGGGCTTGAAGCCGGGCTTGATTGTAGATGAGAGACCAGTTGATGTCGACGCTGAATTTGCCAAAGACTGATATGCTGATGGCGGAGGGGCTGGTGGGTAGGTTTCGAAGTGTGGATCTCGGAGAATCGAATGTCGGACTGATGAATCAACGCTAAGATGTAGATCTCTCCTGCGATTGTTAGGAATGTGATCAGGTTTTAACTCTGTCTCGCTGGACGGATCAAATATGGTCACGCCTTTTCGAGGACCTTTCTTTCCGTCTCTTCCATGTGCGTCGTGATCTTGTTGCTTGGTGCGAGGAACAAACGGTGACATGTTTTCCTTGCGAGTTGGATATGTTCCATCTCTGCTATCCCGACCTGGCCGTGGCTTAGCTAAACGAAAGGCGAAGATCTTGAGATACGATGAGATGGCTAATGGCCTGTAGTACTCGAGCCAATAGTCATCACGAAAGCTGATAAAGTCAAACGCCGTTTCTTCAGTTGGTCGAGCTGGCATGACTGAAGGTGGTAATTTGCGCTGTTGAAGATGCGAAAGTGTATACCATTGAATATAATCGCGTCGCGTGCGTTCGAGGAATGCTTTTGGATCTTGATGATGCAGATAGTAATCTGTTGATAAATCCCACAACATTGGTTGGCGTTGATGGTAGACATAATTGCCTAGGAACAGATTGTAGGCCTCTTGACGCTGCGAGTCGAGGAAGGAGTTGTGATAGTAGCGCTTGAAGCTCTCAACCATGTCACGCGAACTACTTTGCCACTGATTGATCTTCCGGTACGTAGCCATCGTGTTAACGAGATGTGAGCCACCATACTGAATCGCAATGGTATCACCGTGTCCGTGGAACATCTGCGTGAAGAGTTCAACACAGTCGGAATCGTACTCCACTGTGTTGCCGGAGATGACACCCAACGCTTGCAGCTGTCGACCTAGCGCCCGCTTTCCAATGACAAATTGAGCAGCATTTGTTCTATCCAAGCAGTCGATGCAGTTTGTCCGCGCCACTCCATTTTGAACTTGAGGTGCATCAAACTCGTCGTCGCCGTTACGGAAGAATCCAGTCTTACGCAAGACCTTTTCGGCCAGATTCTCCAAGGTGCCAATGACATCTTGCCCTCTCGTCTTGGCCGCCCTTGACATGTCAAACGCTTCATAGATTATCTTTTTGTCATTCGGTAGGGACTGGTTGAGGTAGTCGATAGCGTGTTTGTACTCGTAGAGCAACTTGGATTCTCTCGGGGTTCGCTCTCGCGCCTTGATGAGGTTGAGGACGTATACAGGAGCACCATACCGCTCAAACAAGTTGTCAAAGTGCAGTCCTGCCGCGCTGTAAAAGGGATCCACGAGGCTCAGGTCGATGTCGGGCTTTGGCGTCACACCAGTATTGTCTTGAGTCCAATATAGCGGTATGCTACCACGGTGTTGGACATAGGATGTGTAGGACGGATTTGCATACAGTCGTGGCCCAGGAGCATGGAAGGACGTGGTAGTCTGCTCAGACACAATCTGTTCTGTCTCGACGTCATTGGCGACATATCCGAGGTCATTCGTCCCGCGCTTGAGGAAACGAGCACCCGCGAAATGTCTTGATCGCCGAGCAATGATGGTAAGGTACACGCGTCGCCCAAATATATCCAGCGAAGACTGGTCCACGTACCCATGTATTACTGGGTGGCACCAATCGTACACATTTTTCAATGCATCTCGCGCAGGGTTCAGGAGATGATGGTTCCAGACAAACATGTTCTGGAAATCGCGTTCAGGGTTGGAGATACCTTCACCAAGTGCAGTCCGTTGATGAATGATGTTCTGTTGCAAGCTTCTTGTCACGTTGTAAGAATAGCTAAAGTAAAAAGATCGTGTGAGGTCCATGTTGTTGAGGATAGACAAGAATCTCGCTTCTTCCGGGTTGCGGTCTTTCTGGTACCTTGATGTTGATCCAGTCGTTAGTGGAACCATGTCCGTACCATCGACCTGGTAGATATAATGGCCGCCCAACATTGCCACTTGTGATCTTTTCGATATCAGAAGCATGTAGTACGCTTCCGTGAACCGGATGAAGCCTAATAGACCCCACGTGCTGCACTTTAGTTTCATGCCTCCTGTGGCCTTGTTACCGTCAGCTATGGTATCCAGAAGCTGATGCATCTCTCGCCGATTGTACACTATATCATCTTCGAAGATGTTCAAGTGCCCAGGTGCAGCAGTCCGGTCAATCTTCAGCACGCGAAACTGCCTGTCTGTGATATCGGCACCGATGAGGTAGAAGCGGGTACTGGTTTCGTAGAGCGAGAATTTGTGCATTCTCTTAATCCCGCTCTCGCCGACATTCTGGTAGGTGGAGCCCTTGACCTTGTGAACAGTGGACGGAGAGGATGGTCTGTGAAACGATACGTTGACATTTGGGTTCTCTTCTTCACCGCCAAACTTGGTAGATTCCGACTCTCTGCGTGGTTTCCCGTGGCCAGGTAGCTTTTCAAGGTCGGCCTCCGGTTTAAATTCAAGTGGAGAGGTTTGCGGGCTTCCGACAGCAGTTGACGACTTTTCAATATCGTCTAGCTTTTCCTGACTGCTGGTGCGCGATGCCGTAGCCCTTGACGCCACGGAACTGGCTCGTTCTGGAGAACTCAACCTTGACTTTGACCTCTCCATCATGCGCGGTTAGTGACTGAGATATAGCTTATTAACGAATGAGAGAAGACAGAACTTGTCACGCGGTCACAGCGTGGTGGTCGGAAATTTGGTGCGGTGGCGCGTGCGGATGACACAAGACAACCACTGGCTCAGGCTTAGTGCTTCCTTTTACACACCGTTTCAAGATGCAAAGATGCAAAGGAAGCTACAAAAAGAAGGAGGCTTAGTTCTCTGGAAGGGGCCGTGTCGTAAGCCAAAAAGGCAAAGTTGCTGTAGCTTCCCGGCCTATGCCCCACTTGGCCATGCGAGGGCTTGGCGTACGTCAGCGCACCTATCACTTACGAGTGACGCTGAGCTACAACCTTCAGAAATACGGACAAATCAGAACGCATATGAGTATGTACATTGAGCGATGATTAGCGCTACCTATAGCAAGCCTCTTTGAAACAGTCTTTGGTCTTGGGTTTGCAGACAGGTTAAGCTTCTTTTGTATCTAGGTAGTATTGTCACGAAGTCAACGACCGCCGAACAGACCAGCGAACGCTTGAAGCAGTCTCGCAGCATAACAGATGGTTCGCTATACGCTGGTCGAGATTTGTAATAGTAAGCTCAAACAGCATGAGCCAACTATCTACATATCAAAGACCATGTTGCTCTCGCCAGCATGTTCATTATCATTCCTTCCTATGTAGATGTAACTTCATTCATAGCAGCCTCGTTTCCAAAGCCATGGTGAACGACAGCCCCTTAGTCTCCGTCATCATCGAAACCATGCTATCAGTGTCCGCTATAGTCGTCAGTATCGTCTGGGTGATCATTATGCACGACAGTAAGCACTCGTCCAGAGCCGCTCGAACGAGCTGGATAGGATACAGGATTCGCTCACTTGTTTAGACGAGCAAGGCAATATGGTTTTGGAAGGATCAATGACACGCGAATAAGACTCCAGGTATTAAAAGCCGCAGTTTTGCCTGAGTAGCTAGGCTGTATCCCATAAAGAGAGAGATATATATATCAAAAAGTCTATTTGGTGATGTTTTGTCAATACTAAACAAGTGCAGTCTTCAAGTCGTCTCTTTGTGCAATCCCACGCGACGCGCGACGCGCGCATGAGTCAGTGTGAGTATTGTTCATGGCAGCACAGCAGCCCTCAAGTCGTTTTCAACGTAGGATGAGCAAGGATGCTTGGATTCAATATCCGCTGACGACGAAGGGTAACCTAGCAGATATTCGGCTGCTCCCGGGTCTTAGATGTATTACGTGGTGTGTGCGTTATTCTCCGAGAGTCCCAGCGTACGGGAGGGGCGGCAATTGCGATGGTTAACAGCATGAGCATGAAGGCAGAAGGAAAGGAGGAACGACATGAACCGACGTTATGAGGACGCGTCGGAACATGGCCAAAAGCAAACGTTGATCAGTTCTTTTGAGGACATGCATGAGTGAACATGAGTCGTGAAGTGCCTGTGCATGAGGACCGGCAGCTGAACGGCGTGCATGTTCAAGCAGACAGTCAGGCATAGCAGCAGCAGCAAGAACAGATGATAGGCGGAAGGTTTTACAATCGCAAATGAGCAAAGGCAGGGTACAAACGTGGGATGTCGAGAAGAGGCGTTTCTTGTCGGTATAAGAGAGATGGTATGCGAGGGGTTAAAGTTCGTGGGCGACTCAACTGAGACTAGCACATGGCCCATGCCGCAGCAAACCACGGCATCGCGTATCCCTGAGGAGGTTCAATTCGCCTCGGGCGCCCGCTGCCCGATGTGCAATTAAACACAGGCGTCCCATCTCTTCGGCGAGTTTTTGTCTTTTTGGTACCTTTCTGGATCTTTGGGCCCTCTGGACGTCTCTGCAGTTTGGAGTCTTGTTTCGCTATTTACACCCACCGGCTGGAATTAGACGCGCATGATTACCGGACCCGGGGACTCTGCATGCCAACCATGCACTGATCATCAACTCTGCAGCATTCCAGACAGAGTGACATAGACGGCATACCAATCTGGATTACGGCCTTCTCTCGTGCAGCACGCGGCGGAAATGGATAACCACCATCCCGTGTGCTCTTCCCCCACCGGTGCAAGTGCAGCCACCGGGGCCCCGGCGACCCAGACCTTGATGTCGCGACGGCGCGACTCCCTCCCATCGTCTGTCAAGACAACGGATGCTCGACCGACCAAGCGCACGCCTAATTACATACGCACTACAGCCGCCTCGCCCCAGGTTATTTCGTCCCTGATCGATCAGCTGTCGGCTATATCCATTCCAGCGCATAATCATTTCGAGAACCTCCTCGTCGGCTACGACAACGGCCTCTCCGTATCCGCTGCGCCCAGTGTACGCACCCATTCGGAGAAGAACTCGATCGCAGGACATGATGGAATTTCGGTGGACCATGGCAACTACCACAGTTCAATAAGGGACCAGAACGACCTGTACCCCGACGACGCATGCGAACCGCCTGTCATCCGAACGTCTAAGCCGCCATCCGGCCTGTCGCCCCTTACCGCCCCCAAGAAACCAAGCAAAGCGCATTCGCTCAGCAGTTATATTGGACGCAGCGGCGGCAGCTCGTGCTCCCTACAATCGACCCATTCAAATAGGTCAGGGAGCAGTTTCGGTAACATCAGTGTCGAAGCAGGTGTACCGCGCCAGTCGGTTGGCAGCGCCAGATCGTCCGTCGAGAGCAAGAGGAGCCTGAAGGGGCACAAGAGCTTAATGTACATGAGCTCGCGAGAGCGACTACGACAAAAGGAGACCGAACGGAAGCGCGTGACCGTACACAACCTCGACGATATCCCCACTGGCTCCCCCTCGAAGAAGATTGCGCTCCAACTCTTCCCCTACGAGGACACGATCAGCGAAGAGCCCTCCTCTGCGAAAGAAGAACAACGATCACTGGAGACAGTAGCCGAATCATCGAGATTTGCCCAGCGGCATCCCAGCAGGAATAACAGCCCAAGACGACTACGTATGAACCTAGTTGATGCTCATCATCTCGAAAGCCCATCAGACAGCGGACTCATCCCCGAGCGCGGGTCATCCCTGAAGCACACAGGCAGCCCCGCGCGCAAGAGCAAGAAGCGCCGACCGGGGGAGAAGAGCCGTCCAAAGTCTCAGAAGACGGATATGGTTCCAGAAGTGGAGAATAAGATGGACCCCGAGGCACAGAGGAAGAAGAATATTTTGGAAGAATTGGAACAAGAAGAGAACGAGGTCGCTCAAAGGATCCGAGAACTCAGAGACCAAAAACTGCGGAGAGATAAGTTAGCCGGAAAGATGCCTGTTGATGCACACGCAGGGGCAACACCACCTAGGGTGCCTCGCGTTTCATCCATTCCTAGTCCCGAGTTGTCGCCCACCTCGACGGTTTCAAGCGTGTCAGAGGACGAAAGGAGGGTGCAGAACTCGACAAAGGCGCATAGGGTGCTTGGAATATCACAAGAAACGGCATTAGCAGCCGAGAAGCTAACGGAAAGGCCGATGGACAGGCCGGCCGAAAAAGCAGAAGGTGACAGGCCTAACCTCTCGGTACCACCACAACCACGCAACCTGCGCCACTCGCGGCACCGAAGTCTGACATTGAATGACGGTGATGAGCTTACCCCACTTCCGATCGATTACACGCTTGCGCTCCAGAGTCTGGACGAGTCTGCGCCGACGCCGACCATACTAGACCCACGGCTGTCAAGATCGCCCGGTGCTGCAAGCATCATCTCGAAAGCAACCAAGTCAAGTAGCGAATCCTCTGTCCCCCAACGAGCAAACTCACTACTGGCCGTCGGCGGGAGATCTGCGCTCGGGCGTCGAGCGGCGACTAGTTCGGTCATCATGGGCAAGTCTTTAAAACACAAGCACTCCTCCAGTGTGACCGAGGATCCAACAAGCAGACTGGCACCACCCTCTCGAGCGGCCAGTGAAGAGCCCATTACTCGACACTGCTCAATGCATGTTGTGTCTCCTCCGCCAGAGTCGCACAGTATGCAATTGCAACGCAAACGCACAAGTAGCAGCAAGAGGTGGTCGCACCCCGATCTGCCGGCCAAGGCAGAGAAAGAGCACAATGACAAGATCGATCGGAAGGAGGAAAAGTCCAGATCGGCCGCAGTGCAAAGTCCACCACACCCGATAATCGAGGAGCGACCTGCAAGTTTAGATTCCATCGACCTGGACGTGCACCAATACCTAGATTCAGCACGTCTCTCACAGAAGATCCGGCATCCACAAACGGGGAGAATTATTTCGTTCTCAGAAGTCGGTGACCCTAACGGCTTTGCTGTTTTTGTCTGTGTTGGTATGGGATTGACTAGATATGTGATGGCATTTTACGATCAGCTCGCTGCGACTCTGAAGCTGCGTTTGATTACACCAGATCGTCCTGGTATTGGAGGCAGCCAAGCTGATCCGAACGGGACGCCTCTCAGCTGGCCTGGTATGTGGATACTTGTCATCCCAAGAGAAATTTTGAGCTAACATCTATCAGATGACGTACTCGTGATATGTCAGTCTTTGAAAATCAGCAAGTTTTCCATGCTTGCGCACTCCGCAGGCGCCGTTTACGCATTGGCAACATCTCTACGAATGCCACAACATATCCGTGGTCGCGTACACCTTCTTGCGCCCTGGATACCGCCATCGCAAATGGCACCCATCGGCATCAGCCAGGATTCACCACCTACCCAGCAACTTCCGCGATCGCAACGCTTCCTTCGCGCTTTACCTCCATCTTTACTCAAGGTGGCAAACTCGACCTTCCTCAGTGCGACAAGCGCCAGCCTTCAGCGTACCGGACCGAAGACCTCGCCCAAGACTAGACGGAAAAGCATGGCCCCTTCACCAGTGCCACCACAGCAACCGTCAACCCGCCCATCACTAAAGGACACCCACCGACATTCGATGATGATGATGGACCAAGTTTTGCCGAATGCAAGCACGCTGACCTTGTCAAACCAAGACCCCAATAGTGAGGAGTCACAACGCATGCAGGAAATGCTCAGTATGGCCGAGCTCGAACGCCAACGCGCCTTTGACGAACGTCTGACTTTCGCCATCTGGGACCGTGCAACCGCAAACGCAAACCCCGCAACCGACCTAATTGTTTGTCTTGAAACCAAGCAAACTATCGGTTTCCGCTACGAAGACATCAATAGGCCCGTTGTCATCCACCACGGATCCAAAGACTCGCGTGTACCAGTCGACAACGTCCGATGGCTCGGCAAGCTCATGCGCAAGTGCGAAGTCCGTATTCTAGAGGGCGAGCAACACGGGCTCATGGCCAGTGCACAGGTCATGGGCAACGTGCTCACAGAGATGGCATCTGATTGGGAAGACTGGACGAGTCTTGCCCAAGGCAAGGGAACGGGCGAACAGCGCGCTGTTTCGAGGAGGAGAACTACGGAGAAGTTGAGAAGCCAAATGAGCTTCACTGGCTGAGCTTGTACACACAACACGATAAGAGCTGCAACTTACCAGCCTGGATGACAATATCTGTTATTGGATGATTTGCGACGGCCTGGATGTTTCGCAACCCTTTGAGAGCAAGCGTATGCGGTCTTCTTTTTGTTCCTTCTTTTTTTTTTTTTTTTGGTGGCGATAACACGACCTGAAATACCCCATACTAATCATCCCGTTGCTTTCTATCTCATTTAATTGCCTAGCTACTTTCTCTGCTTCTTTTTGGTTTCGTTTCTTTGGATACCCATTAGGTCTGGAGCGTTTTTTGCACGGACAGGATACATTTGGCCGGATATATGACGTAGATAGGATGGGGGGATACTAGATGACAAGGAAGTCTTGTGTGATATAAGCGGCTGTAATGAAATCGTTATACATCGCCCATTCGAATTCCACTGACTGCAGTTGTACGACGCATTGATAACGGGAAGCACAATGATGAGACCGTGATCAACCCAATACCGCGTCGATATCCAACTACGCACGCAGCGAAGACATCAGTGACACACGTCATTCTTGATTCCCACTTCAACCAACAGTATACGCGTCACTCCCCTTACCAAAAAGCAAATGCGGCTTCCTTTGCGCCAAGTCCAACACTGTCTGTGCAAACACCGAATTCGCCCACGCAAACCAACTCCGCGTGTACGACTTCCCAGACTGCACATTCACACTCTCATGCACCAGGCCTAAGCTACTCACATTCTTGACCGCAGCAAGACACGTCATAATCTCCTCATCGTCATCCGAAGTCATAGCTTGCACAAGGACAGCCATGGGCCACGCGTTTCGCACACCGACGTGGGGGCCGCCGATACCCGCGAAGTCGGAGCCAGTGAGGTAATATGGGTTACCGTTCTTCTCGAGGATCATCTTACGGGTGTTTTTGTAGATTTTGTTGTTCGCATCTGTGAAGCCGAGAAGAGGTAGAGCGAGTAGAGAAGGCAGATTAGCGTCGTCCATCAAGATGGAAGATCCATAGCCATCGACTTCAAATGCAAAGACCTCGCCATATTTCTTGTGCGTGACTACGCCGTGCTCCCACACACCCTTTTGGATTGTCTCGCCCCACGTCTGGACTTCATTTGCAATGTGTTTCTTTCCTGCCTTCTTGAGGATAGCAGCTGTGCGTAGGAGTTCGACGGCTATCATGGCGTTGGCGGGGATGAAGAAGCCGAGTATTGTGGCGTCGTCGCTGGGGCGGAAGGCAGAGCGGATGAGTCCTGTGCCGCCGTTGAGCGGGTTACCGAGACCGCTTAGGCTGAGTGTTTCGGTGCCGATGTTGGTTTGACGCTGCCATGTGTATTCGTTGCCTTGGTAAGCGCCTGTTTGCTCGTTGAACGTGGGCTTCGACTGCTCCTGGAGCACGCTGAGTAATGTATCGAGCGCGAGAAGCCAGCGTCCATTGATGAACTCGGTCGAGTCGGTGTGGTTGTGGAATTGGTTCGATAGGGAGAGGAAGTGAGCGAGCGAGTCTAATTCGTACTTGCATTCGAAAACGAATGATTGCTCGTAGTTTGGGTGTACGTTGTCGCCATCGCCTTGGAAGGTCGGGTTCAGGCCGCTTGGTGGAGGTGGTTGGAAAGCATTGCAGTACGGCGAGCCAATGACGTACTCTGCCTGTGTGTTGATGGCTCCCAAGATGAGCTGATGTATATCCTTGTCTTTCTTCGCTAGCAGCTGGTATTGTGCTAGTTGGTTTGTAGAGTCACGTAACCACTCGGCATTGATATCGCCTGTGACGATGAAGCTCTGCGCTCCCTTCCACGCCGCTGGATCCCAGTTTCGTTTCGAGGTCTTGTGTTTAACAGTCCCATCGACGTGCCATCGTACGGTCGTGTCTAATGTGTTGGGGAATGCGTTTTCGAAGAGACGAGCGAGGTCCTTGTCGACTATCTTGTCGTTCATGTCATCAATGACCTTTTCGACGAGAGGCGATTCGAAGGTTCGGCAGTACTTGGATGGCCGTTGGAAGGGTAGTTCCATGGGGCCTGTACTGTACGGTGGGCTGTCGGATGCATCAGCATGTGCCGCTTCTTGTGTGTGAATTTACATACTGTGGTCGCATCGCATAGTTCTTGTAGTCTGGACATGCTGCTTTGTACTTGAGCGGATCGATGGGAGGTCGTAGAGGCTCTTGCTCTCCGGCGTTATTTAGTCCCGCGGAGACGGATGAGAGGGTGAACAGAGCCCCTAGGGACAGAGATGCTATTGAAGACCTCATAGTCTATAAGAGAAGTCCAGACTGTCAACGTGAGGACTTGGAGCTCCCGCAAGTAGGGTCAGATTCAGTCGCGCGACGGTTATCGGGGATGGAGGAATATGAAAGTTGACAACACCAAGGGGAACGCGTTCAGCCAAAGACGTTACGCATGACTATACATAAACGCGACTCAATATCCGCATCATCGAAAGCCAGATGAAAGGATGACGAGGTTCAATTGCAGTTTAGATTGATGAGCTTCCTACCGACAGGCCGGCTTTCATGGGGACAGCACCCCACCACCTCCGCCAATAGGCTCGCGTTAAGTCCGCAGGGCTCGAGCTTCAGCTCCAGCGCTTCCTGCATGCGATTGCTGCTCGAGCGCGGTCTCTCATACCAATCACGTCGCCGCTGCGACTTCACCATTCCGACACTATCGACTGACCTGCGCCGCTGACTCTCATAGTTCTAGGTGCGCAATACGCGACGATATTGAACATGATTTCTCTACCAGGCCTCAACTTGTCCTCGCAGCCCGCCGAAGCCCAAAATGGTCCTACCTCGACGGCCACACGAACCCAAGACCTTGCTGCCAACACCGAATATCGCTTCGAGGTATCCTTCTCCCGAACACTCACAATTAAGCTGCAATCGGGAACCGCAGAGTTTTTCGGTACCGAGCTGGCCCCGTCCACCACGTATACCTTCCAGGGCACCAAGGGCGCCATCTTCACATGGCACGGCTGCAAGCTCGATATCGGCGGTGAAGTTGAGTCGGATTATGTCGCTGAAGAAACACCCATGCTGAGCTGTGCGAACCTACACTTTGCGCTAGAAAATCTGCGCGACAAGAGCATCGCCAGCGGCAGCGTCGAGATGGGCCCCAGAGTACTCGTCGTAGGGCCTGAGAATTCGGGCAAGACTTCGCTCGTCAAAACCCTCACGTCCTACGCGGTCAAGACGAGCAGGCAGCCAATGGTCATAAACCTGGATCCGCGCCAGGGTATGCTCAGCGTGCCCGGCTCCTTCTCAGCAGCTGTGTACTCGTCCATCGTAGACATTGAAGAGGGCTGGGGTAGCAGTCCAATCTCAGGGCCCAGCCCTATCCCGGTGAAGATGCCGCTGGTATATCACTACGGTCTCAAGGACCCAGAGGAGGGCAAGGTGTTCAAGCCGTTGGTGACACGCATGGCACTTGCTGTTACAAGTAGATTGGAGGAGGACAAGCTCAGCAAGCAGGCTGGCTTCATCATTGATAGCTCAGGCGCCATCAGCCAAGGGAGAAATGGCGTCTACGACAACATAGAACATATCGTTTCTGAGTTCTCTAGTACGTGTGATGTCTTGAATACTATTTCTGCCTTTTTCCCTTCCACCATCGCCCATGTCCACACATACACAGCGTCCAACACCCAATGTCCTGGACGACAGGCAATCCATTGTATGTATAAACACATTCAGGTCATTCGACTAACACCGCCCCTAGTCAACGTCCTCATAACCCTTGGCTCCGAACGTCTCTACTCCGATCTTTCTCGCAAATTCTCAACCCGCACCAGCGGCGATCCCTCTGAATCCGTCTTCGTAATCCGTATCGACAAGTCCGGCGGCTGCGTGGACCGCAGCGAAGAATACATGAAAACCCTGCGTCACTCCCAAATCAAAGAATACTTCTTCGGAAAAGGCGAAGAAACACTCGCTCCTAGCAGCCAGATGGCCGATGCTGCCGACCTCAACATTTTCCGCGTCATCGAAGGAGACGTCAACGGCGGCGTGGACGAATACGGCATGACTGTCGAGCGACAAATCTTTGAAAAAGTGATACCGTCTGAGGCAATGCAGAATCAGCTACTGGCAATCACTACAGCGAGTCCGAATGATCCGCAGGCTGTTATCCGCGACAGCAGTATCAAGGGGTACATTTACGTCGCCGACGTAGATGAGGCGAAGAAGAAGGTGAAGCTCCTCAGCCCACTACCAGGAGCAACGCCAGGGAATGCCATGATCTTGGGCAATTGGCCGGAAACTGTGGAGGGGCTAGTTAACTAGGGGGGTCATCACCTGGATTTAACAGTATGAAAGGAAAGAAGCGAGAAGATCGAGGGATGATACATTGGCACTGGGGGCGTTTATGAAGAGGACGAGAGGTAGGATTAGGAGTCTATAACACAAGTTTCAAGTAATAGAAAACTCTCAAAAAAAAACCTATTTAGCGGTCAAGATTGCTTGTCTGCTTCGAAACCTGCTCAAAATCCGTACTCGTAGGTCCATGAAGGATGCTCTCTCCTACATCATATCTAGAATTTGCGACGGTATTAGAGAGTTGTGCCCTAAATGTTGAAACCTATTTTAAAGGTATAGACCGGTACTTTTTCTCGTGTTACTTCTCCATCCCACGTGCGTAAGCAAACGTCCAACTAAAATTTAACTAGCAAGAATTGGGTATCCATAGCGGGCTGATTGGCCACCATCCCGCAGCAGATAGTTCAACTTATGCTTCCTAAGTTCTTTCATAATGTTATCAGCGGATGAAAAGCCCGATCACGCTACTTCACTCCTCTCCACCCTGTCATCTCTTGACGTCTGTCTACCACTTCCGTCCACGCCCAATTCATCGCGATATTCTGGAAGTTTTCTCAGATGAACGGGCGATGAATAACAGAAGACCTCTCACCTATCACAGCTTGAACCCGTGGTCTAAGGAGCTTCGGCTTTTGCACTTTGCCCCTAGTTTACAGGGCTCGATTTGCTCTGCATCGACGCCGTGAGTATCTCGAGGTTCCCACACCGTGCACCGAACTGTGGCGGAGGGACCATTATCCTGCCCGTGGCAATCATTTTTCAAGTTCCAGGCTGCACCCGACCTGTGTCAAGTGCCCAATAATTCCACTACATTTCCTCATCCCGCTCTTGCATCTCCTCTCTTTCTGCCACCTCAGTCATCCGCTCCCTAACGCTCCCATCGCGATTCCAAACCTTCCACCCCATGTGTGGTTTAATCGCGTTAGCTCCTGGTTTTGGTGGCCGAGTGACAAATGGATTCTCAGCGTCGTCGTCGCCATACAAAAAAGCATCCACTTCCTCATCCACAAGTTGTGAGTCCTGGCGAGACAGTGGTGCCACAACCGTAAAACTTGGTTTGCTAACATTGATTTCGCGATTGTAATACTCTCGTAGTTGTCGGAAGAGCCATGGCCATCCACATCCTGGACGCATGCGCTGGAAACAATCATAGAATGTAACGTGCTGTAAGTTTGGCGATGTCGTAAGCATGTTGCAGAGGTCTTGCTCCGACAACTTTACATTCCGCAGAGTGAGACTCCGCAGACGCGATCTCATAGTCTCAGGGATGGGATTGAATCGCAGAAAGAAGCGCCACGTCCGGCCTGATCTACTGTCGTTGAAGCCGAGGTCGAGATGCTCGAGATACTGTAGTTCTGCCAGTAAGGACTTGAGATTGGTCAAGCTTTCTGGATTCATGATATAGTCGTTTGGAGGAGTGACAATTAGTTTAAGGTGCTTCAGGGGTGTCCGTTGGAACATTTGTTTCGTGATTTGGTAGTTGCGTGAAGTTTCGACAAGGAAGCAGTGGTGATAGCAATTCGCTTGGTGTTCGGATTCGATAACGAACTCCTCGATCTGTGGGTTTGGCATGGTGAGTACAGCTGAAACCACAACGCCATAACTCCTGTGTTCTCCTGGCAGGAGAACTCCGTCCTTGGTGAGCTTGGCATTACGAGAGCGCCACTGATTCAGTATAGTCTCTGATTCCTCCCGAGGTCGAAGCCATGGCCAGACAGCTGGTTTGCGGAAACCTAGAGGCAACGAACGATGATAGGGCGTGCTGTATCGAGGTAAGATGTTCCACGCGGGCCAAACATCGGTCGTGAGGGTAACTCTCCTTACGTTTGGAAAGCCAGCTAGCGCTTGATGTAGTGCCGCTGCGTCGATTTGCTGTTCCACAAGCTCCTGTTCTTGACGATATAGCTCCTGGTATAGCACATAGCTGTCTTCAATGCTCATCATTGTGGCATTCCTAGCAAGGATGTCTCTTGAGAACTGATCGTCATATCGCAGAAGAATTCCCTTCGCAACCTCAGTTAGTCGACCATCTTGTAGTAGGTCTTCCATCTCCAATGACCGGTACTCAGGGTTCTCATCACCATAAATCTCCATGGCTTCCTCAAGTCGGCTTTCGATGGCCCTAGTAGTCTCTCTTTCGTCGGCAACAATTGCGGCGCGAAACTCCTTCAAGGTTGAATACTCGTTGAGCAGAGCATCGTCCCAGACAATCTCGCGCACACGACCTCTGTATGTAGGATGGGCCTGAATCTGATGCAAATAGTCCAGATTAGCTCGATTAGGCGAGACATAAATGCGATCTATGCGCAGATACACGCTCGACGCCAAATGCTTGCTCGCGAGCCGCAATCGCTTGATGTCGAGCTTAGAGATATGTTCGCATACGATTTCGAGAAGCTCTGTTGGCAAGTCTGTGATGGTCTTCTTGTTCTGAGCCCCACTCCCAAAGGCTTCGGGGAACTCATCGCCGAACAGCCCTTCCATAAAGCTCATCGATGGCACATTGCTAGCACTCACTGCCGACACAGTCGAAACTCTGCGCTTTGTGACGCCAGCGCGGATGGATAAGCTAGGCTTGCGGCGTCGAGTCTTGGCAGGTGCAGGTCGTATCTGGAGATTTGCGAACATCGCATTGATATCTACCCAAGATGGTAGGCGGTGTCTGGAAGGACTTAGACACAGGCGGATATTGTTGTTGTTGACTCGTTGTGATGATAGGCGAGGTTGTTGTGGTCGTCTGCTACGTTGCGCGTATAATGTCCGAACCTGGACCAAATATGTAGACTTTTGAAGTTGTATGTCAAGAAGTAAATATAATCATACGAGGAAGAAAGACGGGTTAGTGATGCTCAAATTACGGTGTCGAAAGACAAAGGTTTATGCTAAGGGTAGTGAAGCGCCAGCGCTTGCAGCGCTACCAATGCATGGCTACCTGCTATCCGATTTGAGCGCAGCTGAGCGGGCGCTATGGGCGTTTTTTTCGCGTTGCGCATGCTGTTGTGCTAGATGCGGCACATGCTTGAACAATTCCATCAGGCAGACGCTGTTCATAGGCCATGTGTGAAGTCATTTCCATCCGCGGAAGCCGCAACGTGCCTTCGCTTATGGGCAGCGTGGTGGAGAGCTCCAGCTGCCCGCAGTGGGTCCCGCCCCAATCGACGTCAAAAGCTTTACAACAACATCACAGCAAGATCCGAGAAAGGGATTCACGATAACCAGGTCTTCTCATTATACCAGGTGCTTTCCAGCAACCCAAAACAGTGCCCGAGAGAGCATACATAAGCAGATGCTGCCTTTCCAGCAAGCATCTTGCAAACGGTTCCACGACGCATATCCACCGCTCGATAGCCCCAGCCAGTAGACCGCCTACCTTTACAGGCATACAGCATACCAGTCATGCCACCGCAGCAGACGCGCTCGCTCTTCCCATATCGATATGAAAATTGACCAGCACCCGAGTGCATATCCATACCCCGCACATACCGATGCCGAAGCACGGAAGTATGACTGAGGCTGTGTGTAGAAGTCGAAGTTAGGGAAGGGGCGAGTCGTTCATTTAGGAACCCTCCTCGCCCTCAGCCTTGTTCTTCTTCTTCTTCTTGCTTGAGCCGAAGTCGTTCTTTACTGTCGGGACGGCCGACTGGTGGACGATAAAGCGGGTGTAGCACTCCTCTGGGTCCCATTCAAAGCCCATTAGGTATGGCTTCTCGAACTCGTCGTCTGCCTATGGGAAAGGGTCAGCTATGCTCTTCCACACTAGCCGTAAATGACAAGGGGTATCAGAGTATCAACAGCGATGCCCGAGGGTAAGATGCAATGATCAGGAATACTTACGCGCTTCTTGAACTGCTTGTGGATGGCATCTAGTGCATCCTTGATAGTGACACCCTTCATGTTCCGTGCGGTGACTTCTAGGCCTAGCGGGAAGTGCAGGGCGATGGACTTGAGCTTGGGCTCGGTGAGTGGCATCTTCAAGACTGATGGGTCTTCGACAGTGGTCGGTGACTTGTTCAGCTTCCTGGAGGTATTGCGTTAGCATGATGCAAAGTATCGGAGCTGACCGGAGCTATCCGGACGACGATGAGCGGGTCGACACCGCTGTTGGATGATTCGCATCAATGAACCAGTGAGAATCACTTACCAATTCAGCTTCTGGGTTTCGATTGCGATCTCGATCTTCTTGCCTTCCTTCTCTGTGGTGCTGTCAGCCCGCCTGCCCCTCACGCACGACCCCTCATCTGGGCCATCATCACAGGAGGTACTCACCTAGATCCTCGATCCGGTAGACATCAGCAGCCATGGAGCTGACTCTGCGGTGGCCCTTCTTAGCGGCGCCATCCTGGTGGTCGGTCAAAGAGTCGACCTTCTGGAGAGTGTTTTCTGTCTCTGCGGCCATTGTGGTGGTATACAGTTGCAGCTGAGCTACTGAAAGATTGGGAAGAGTTTCAGATGATGAAAGAGCTTGGGAAGCTGTATAGGGATTGCTTAGAGCTATGGGAAAGATGTGAGATGTTGAGGCACAGTGGAGGCTGGGAGGAAGAGCAAGAAAGGGAGGAGGATGCAGCTTATGAGGGGTTCAGTCTGTCGCCGGCAGGCACAGGAGACGGTCACTTGATCGATCACCACATTGTGGTCCAATCGAACCGGCGTGAGACGTGAATGGTCGAGCCAATGCGGGGAAGGGGAGCATCGCCCAGAATGCGGGGAAGGAACAAGATGCCAACGGGGAAAGCATGCGTGTACACCAGGTAGCATTAGTTCACAGCATGGGATAGAATTTGAAAGCTAGCAATTGAGCCTCTTTATTTACATTTCGCTCGCTTCAGCTATCTGTCGTCGTTGTGCGGTTGTTCCGGAAGATCAGGTACGGTGGTGAGATAGATCGCGTGACCGACGTCATTGCGCTCGGCGACTTCAACAAAGCGCGCATCGACGCGTATCAGCTCAGCTCCAGGCCCTAATGCGGACCGAGTGTATCAGAGGTCCACTTGATTGCTGCAAGGGCTCATGGTCCACGCGGAGATGCATGTAAGCATCCTACTGGACTATCCGCCTTTCGTAAGACAACCTGAGGCTACATACATGAGGCGCATGCCGCATTCAACGTTGAACTTCAGAACTACTCATTCAGAAAAGCAATATAGAGAATTTCGGTAATTCGGTATATTCTATAATGGCGCGCATCCATGTCTTGCTAGTCAATCACGCGCACCTATCTAGAGGTCATCGCGTGACTTCTCTACGAATGTCCAACAATCCTGACGGGCTCGTACAGCTCTTCAAGATACTGCTCCTCTTCCTCAGTCAATTGCTTACCTCTTGCTGCAAGCGCTTCATCCATCCTCTCTGTACTGGAGAAACCAATAATGGGACTCGCAACACGCTTGTTGATCCATGCGAGCGCAACATGGCTCATCTTCCAATCGTGCTTCTTCGCGATCTCTTCGACACGGCCGATGATCTTCTTGTCACGCTCATTGTTACCAGATGTCTGGTTGCCAGCTTTCTGTTCACCTTCTGAACGGGTGGTCGAGCCAAATGCGGAAGGAGGCCGAGCAAGATGGCCACGACATAGCGGTGCCCACTATCGGTTGTTAGCAAAGGGATGACTCTGTACTTGAAACTGAAGCATACCGGAATAAGACCAACACCAGTGTCGTTGCAGAACCGATTCATTTCACGCTCTTCCTCGCGGTACAGTAGGTTGTAGTGGTTTTGCATGCTGATGAACTTGGTCCAGCCATTCCTCTCAGCAGTAAATTGCATTTGCGCAAATTGTACCGCCCACATGGAGCTGGCACCGATGTATCGCACTTTCCCACTCTTGACTAGATCGTGCAGCGCTTCCATGGTCTCCTCAAGAGGTGTGTTTGGATCGAAGCGGTGAATCTGCAGAAGATCGATATACTCCAGATCGAGACGCTTGAGCGACGCATTAACGGCGTTGAAGATTGCTTGTCGGGAGAGACCACCTTGGTTGACGTAGTCTTTCAACTGAGGCAACTCCTTGCCGTACTGGATGGTGCGCAGACCTGGATCTTCACCAACGTAACCGAAGCACTTTGTGAGGATGACGAGCTTCTCGCGAGGCAGGTTGTACTTTTTGATTGCTTTACCGACAAGTTCCTCAGAGACGCCGTTGGAGTAAACATTGGCTTTGCGAGATATTAGTGAGCTATCAAAAATTGGCATGCAGCCTATCAAACATACCAGTATCCCAGGTCGTTAGACCGCGATCGTACGCAGCCTTCAGCAATGGTAGCGACTCTTCCTCCTCGATAACCCAGGGTTGCCACTTGGAGCTACCAATGCTCATAGCACCCAAGATGGGTACTGATACTTTCAGGCCGCTCTTTCCAAGGCGCTTATATTCAGCCTTGGACTCCTGGAGGAGACCTTCTACATCGAGCTTGTCCGGCATGATCGCAAATCAGTGGATCGTTTGCGAATTGATGTTTAGTGGGGTCCTTGGGGTTCGCAAGGCTGTGGTGGGGCGAGCAACTGAGAGGCGTGAATGAATCACCCATTTCTAGGGCAGCACCCTACTCATATACTCTGCAACGACGGCAGTTTCTCCGTGCCTGCACTACATGCTTGCCAATCGAGAGTATAATGAGCCGTCAAGGTCGGGCTTTACGGCGATAGCTTCATCATTATCCCGGTGGTAGATACTGCAACGAGCCACGATGCGGGGTTTAGGCACGAAGAGCCGCCGTGTACGTCATGTGGAAATATCATATCCGCGGACTGTACAATCGCCAAAATGAGGAAAGATATGCTTGTTAGTACATGGGTATCAAGGGGTGATGCGGAACGATCATCACGCCCATTATTCAGTCCCGTGTGTGGGGCATGTTGTTAGTAAAAGCAAAGCCATGGAAAGAGGCTGAGGGTCTTGAAACGAGGACTCATCACAGAACCGAATCGTCAACAAGTGCATGATGAAACCAAAGCTCGCCGTAGTGTTGAAGTAAGTTCAGATCATTCATGTCTCTTGGCAAGTACTGATCTTATTGACTTCTCATCACCTCACACTTCATCGTGAATGTGTCGGCGCGATTCCATCAAGTCATGGTGGTATTGTTTGAACATCGTTTTTGATCTTAGACCCCCAGGCGCCAACCGCATATGATGCAGAGAAGTTCATAGATGCTCATTGCCCGTAAAGAAACCCGTACTCCCCAGAACCGTTTACGCGTCCTCGACGATGTTACCGCGCTCCGACACGTACAGACCGTCCAAGAACTTTCGGATATCCTTGTTGCGGACCTTGCAGATTTGCTGGATATCGGCGGCACCTTGGGAGACGTCCTCGAGCGACTGAGTGATGTTAGCATTGCTTGGCTTAGTTGTTGTGCCGCGGTCCTTACGTTTCCGGACAGCTCGAGCTGATCCTTCTGGTTCTTTGATGCCTCAACCTCAACACCGGGCCTCATGACGACCCTTCGTACGAGCTTCTCGCCAATGAAGTTCCTGATCTCAACCTCCCAGCAGTCGGTCTCCTTGTTCTTGTCTAGGTTGACGTTGATGGGGAAACTAGGTGTGATGTTAGTCGTGTCCGACCCTGTGTATTACCCTCGCCTTGAGCATAAACCATTCTAGCGCTCCCAGCATCTCACGTCTGAGCCAGGAGTCCTGGTTTGACCCTTTGAAGACATTGAAAAATCGTGTCGGACGGAATATGCTCTGCGGCGGGTTCTGAAAGAGTGTGCGGCTGGTGCAACATACTGGGCATATACGTAACGCATCTTGTACTTGTAACCCTTGGTGACACCGATGATCAAGTTGTTCTACTTCCAGTCAGCCCAGTCCTTCCTTGTTTGCCAGTGTAGAGAATTGAGGATGTGCGCGACGTACGATCAGAGTGCGGACAGTTCGGAGGGTAGCGACGCTCTTGCGGGAGCCGTGGTGGAGCTCGATCTTGATGACATCCTTCCTGGGGTGCGTGAAGCTGACCGCCAAGTGACCGAGAGACTTTGTGAGTTTTCCCTAGCGAGTGTAAGAATCGGTTCGGTATCGTTGAGGCTATCGCGATTGGCTTACTCGGGGACCTGTTGGAGATGTCAGTGTTATATTCCCAAGGGTCTTCTACCGTGCGCACTCACCCTCAACAAGAACATTCCTGTTCTTGATGGCGACCTTGACGCCCTCGGGGATGGCGAGCTCTTCCTCAGAGTGGCTGTTGCGCAATTGTTAGCAATAGTCCCGGATTTTGATTATCGGCGGTGGAATTTGATATCGAGGCGCCCATTGACCGTTCGGAAGCGGGAAAATCGTGCGATGCGGCAATTTGAGAGTCGTGTGATCGAGGGATAAACGTACATGTACTTCATCTTGACGGTTGCTGCGGGTTAGCGGTGTTGTCGAGAAGCTGAGGTCGAATTGTCGAAATTGTGTGGGAGGCAGCGGAACAAAACGATAGCCGAGCCACTGGTCTAGCCCGCTTTTGTGCGCGCTAGTGCCGCCGTCTTCCTCGTCATGTCCAAGAACACCAACTTCATCCTTTCCGAGGAGTCAGGGTTTTAGCCACTGTGCATCTCACCGAGGCTTACCGAAGTCCTGAAATAACCCTAGACGACGATCTTACAAACAGAATGGCGGACGTTAACCCACACATTGCACAAACCCTGCTGCATCGCGCCTTCTCTCCTTCGACTGCAGAATCACACTACCACGAGCGCGTCCTGAAGCGGCCTCTCCACATTCGCGCAACCTCCCCTACATCTTCTGCACGTGCAGTCCGCCGCCGCGCCATCAATGAACGCAAGGAGACTGCACGGAAGCGCAGCAAGAACAAGCCGCGTCCGTTATCCGCTGCGAAAAAGCGTGCACTCTGTCTTAACGAGATCCCCAAAGAGCAACAGAAGTACGCAATCTATGAAGGACTACACAAATTGTGGGTTGGCTATATGAGGGAAGTGCTAGGGTTGAACGATGCTGCGAGGAGCGTCCTTGTCACGCCCAATGCGAGTGGACAACTGCTTGCGACTGCCGACATGCACGGTGCGCTCGTGACTGTGGTAAGGAGCCGATGCGTGAGTCGCGTAGGCTTGGAGGGCATCATTGTTCGTGACACGAGGTTTACTTTCGAGATCATCACCAAGAACAACACTGTGAAATGTAAGTCTAATGGGTCGGGCTCAGGTAAGTGGTAAGTATCTAACAAGCTCAGCTATCCCAAAGGAGCACACCATCCTCCGGTTCGAGGTACCGCTTCCTGACGAAAATGGAACGATGGCCACGAAGCCACTCGTACTTGAGCTCAACGCCGAGCAGTTTCAGACAAGAGCGGCTGATCGCGCAAATAAGAAGTTCAGGATGCACTATCAGCCCGACATATGAACAAGGAGACACGTCATCTATTTTTCGAACACTCCAAGGCCTGTGTGGAGAACAAACACCCGGCCTATGACCCTATAGACCTCATGGGTCGGTCCACAGCGACGCCGACCATGAAAATCCGATACAACTCGAAGCTCGAACAATTGACAAGACGGGCTCTGCACAAAAGCACGTCGTATTGTGCGAGACGTGTCTAGGGACAGAGGACCATTTTGGTGCGGAGAAGGACTAGGATGAAAGCGCGAGTCGACTTACAAAGAGATCTCTACCGCTTACGAACACGCACGGGTCAAAAGACTCAGCTGAAGTATGCATGCAACTGTATCATTGAGTATGGTATCATCCCAATAAAGCCACCAAACGCCATCCCGCTAAATGCAATGGTATCATGAACAAATGGTCTTTTCCTCCTCGTCCAAATTTCTACACAGTCGTCGCCGCCCTTTCAGATTGGAAGTCCTCAGGCTTAAAGTCTCTCAACCCAGTGTCCTGTGCACCGTTTCCCCCGTTCATCGAGCTGATCTCATCCTTCTCTTTGACAGCCCTGCCTTTATCCAATTTGCACCCCGTATAGCTTCTAGGTAAATAACGACCTGGATGCCACACAGCAAACACGACCAGCACAGCAAGTACTGGCGCGGCGTCGAAGACCCAAAAGCACCATTCGTGGCTCTGCAGATACAGCAGCCCGTAGTTGCGATCATGTGGTATCTCGATAGTGCGGTACAAGGCTCGTATGGCGATGAGAACCGAGGAGAGGTTTATCGTATACCCCAACTTCCGCCAGAGATGCAGATCCCCCAAGTCATGTGCAGCCCAGCGCCGGCTAATGTAAAAGTATCGCATGCTGATGATGGAGAAGCTGACGAAACACAGCACCTGCAATACTAACCCTAGGATGAGGATAATACGACCAGGTAGCGCTTTCCGTTCCGACGAGGCAATAGACCGGTTTCCTTGCACGTCTTCGTCGTACTGTCGGCTGATTTGACTGGCACCCACGAGTTGAATGATGAAGCTGAAGAGATCGAAGGACACAAAGGTGGCGGTGATATATCTGGGGAAGCACCACAACGTTTTGAAGTTGAGTGCGTGGGTTGGGCAGGAAAACCATACTACGCGGCTGAATGCAGTGTAACATGCTGCAGCGAGGAAACTGGGCGCCAGCAGAATCATGAGCCAGGATGCGAGAAAAGGCGACTCTTCGTGCTCGTCATAGGCGGATACTAGGCGGCATATGAAACCCAGGTCGAGCATGACGATTGCAATAATGGCTGCCCAGAAGAAGTACGCTTTTAAGCGGATGTACTGGTAGAGAGAGTATGCGGAGAGCAGCAGTACGACAATTGTCCCTGTTATGGCGAGAGGGTAAGAAGGGTCGTAGATGTAAGGATTGAGGAAGTTTTGCGCTGTCATAGCAGTCAGCAACCATGTTGTGCTATGTTGTTAGTAGGGAAAACTAGAGACGAACATACCATGTTGAGCCCGATTCGGCAACCCCATGATTGATCGCGTTTCTACGACGGCGGTCGTAAATTGCATCCTAGCAGACATGTCCCGCTCCGCTCTGTGGTCCACCTCTTTTTAATTCCCGACCCTAAATCGTTCGTCGATCACAGCAGCCCGCAGCAGTGGCAATATTCGCTCTTTCGCAATGCCGAAGCCTTGTCACTCATATCCCAGTCGCACTTGTAATCGCAGCACCACAACGTTGTTGTAAAGCAGCACCCTCGTCGTATAGGCGCATAGTCGAGTGATCCAGGCAAAGAACCAGCGGGAAAAGGCGAACTCAGATAACAAAAGCCCGGCGGCAGTAACGCACGTTTTACCCAGTGAAAGCCCGCCTGCGTTCTCCGCTTGCTAAGAGCACTCAAGGCTCTTGGCAGTCCCTTGCCCTTTCCACTCCGCACACGCACTTGTAGCAATCAACCTTTATTGCGCGTCCCCTTTTCTTACCATCATCTCCCACGCCTTCAGTGCGTCTCACGTGTGTTGGCTAGGTAGAGCCGGGGTAACTTGCGACAGATACGTCCCTTATGCGAGACAGGAACGGGTAATTCGGTACACAACGCCATGCAAGCCGTATGTGCAGTCAATGTTTTACCTGCATGTGCGTATCTGCCTTTGACACATGTAATACAGCTCGTAGGTACACGTCCAATTTTCACTCTTTCGATGCTTGTGTGAGGACCGCGTCACGAATCCGCGCACATGATCCGGCGGCGTGGCCTTGGCAAACCAACGAAAGCCATGGCATGTGTCTCTGCCAAGATGTTGGCAACGAGCTCGATCGCCGAAGTATCCGCATCTCGGAAGTTTGCGTCTTACCATAGTGTAGGGCGTGCGCTGGGCGTGGTGTTGAACTGTCGTCCAAGTGTCTTCGCGATGTTTAGTCGTTGCCCGCCAAGCGCTGCCCCAGACGCAGGTGTAAGCCATGGCATTGCTACGTTGCGCGATATTATTGTCGGATAGTTCGGCCTTGGAGCTGTATGCCTTGGTTGTTCGTTGCGATGTTATCCTTGCTACTAGTCATGAAGGACGTTGGTCTGAAACTGAGGCGTACGAGTGTGGCGCAGGTGCTTGTCAAACATAGCGGGCAAGCGCATCCCCACGGTCTTCCAAAGCGGAAGAAGGCACATCCTTTTGTGATGATCGCTACTCTTCAAACACTGAAAATGCACTATATTTGTAGTGTAGATGAACTGAGATGTTTTGTACCTTTTTCGCTAAATGAGAGATAAGATCCGCATCTACGGCAAATCTTACTACGTTTGGAAATTCATCGCGACTTTGTCCTTTGAGACCATACTTTCCAAACCAAACACTGTCAATCTTGCATCGCACCAAGCGGCTCGGCACAGATCTGACCACTGTATCTCGAACTACCGTTTCATCACATCTCTGCCACGAAAATATACCGGCTTGTCCTCTATCCACTCATTCACTCGTCATCAAATTCGTCATCGGAAGCATCCTTATCCGCACTCGCTTTGTTCTCACCATTGATCTCAACCTCTTCTTCCTCGTCATCGTCAAGACCCATGCCCTTCTTCAACCATCGCACTTCCTTGGGCTTTCTCTCCATCCATAGCTCATTCGGAATCCAAGTATAGAAGCTGCACATGGTCTCCTTGATGTCGTCGAGGATGGCGAGACCACCGGAAAGGAGTAGGATGTTGGCATGCATCTTCAAGCCCACGAAACAGTCCTTAAGAACGCTCTCCTCGATCCAGAACTCGTACTCTTTGCCATCACCAGCTTTCCGTGGCTTGCCGTTGAGGTACTTGTTCTTGTCCTTGGGTAGGTCGTAGTCGTCGCAGTCGTCCGTATACCAAGTCTTGCAGACAAGCTTGCCGAGAGGTTCCAGCTGTCTGAGCTTATGTTTGAAGACCTTGCTCTGCTCTGCATAGGCAGTCCTGATATCATCATTGGGGAGGCTAATGGCAGTGACCTCAAGATAAGCAGTCTCCTTGCTGAGGACCTTCAAGTCTCTAGACTCAAACATGTCATACTGCGCGTCTGAGCCCAGCACGGCAATGCCGGTGCCGAATTTGATCCTGGCTTCTTCATCTTGGATACCGATCTCGGTAACGGCCAGGCCGTCCTTCTTCAGGTCTTCAGCCCACAACTTGTTGCCAATATACATGCCAGCCTGAGCACCACCGAAGACGACGCTGGCAGACTTGTTGAAGTCTCCGGGTAGAGCAAGACCTACGGAGTTGACTCTGGGAAGCTCCCTCTCAGCCTGGTCGCAGATTTGAAGTGCAGTGGCAAGCTGATCGTCGAATTCGGGACAGACACGGTGGAAGCGAAGATACCCGAGGAAGGAGCGGGGGACTTGACAAGCGTTCTTGACAGCGTGCGACGCATAGCCATAGTGGGCAGGGTACCAAGACGATCTGTTGTAGTCAGTATCGTGTTTGTGAAGTAGAGGGAGAGTTGGACTCACAGGAACGCTTTGCAGACAGCTACGAAGTCTACGACCCACTTGTTCTCATCAGAGCGGTTCCAGGGCACGTTGTGGATGGCGAGAGCCCTTGCCAGCTCCTCCGGACCCATCTCGTTCATTTCGTGCTTGGAGAGTCCTTGGTACATGCGAGGGCCGGATTCTACTCCACCGAATCGCATGAGCTTGTTGAAGACATGTGCATACATCTCATGCATGCGACGCTTTTGCTTGAAGCGCTGGATAGCGATCTCAATGCGCTCGACAAATGACTTGGTAAGAGCGTACATCTCTTCTTCTTCTGCAGCTTCAGCAGGGGTGAGAACAGGCTCCACGTAAGCCTTCTCAAACCCAGTAGCTTTGAGCATATTCTTAGACACTTCTTCGGGGTGCTTCGTCTTCGTCTGGGGGAGTAGTGGTACTGGATACTGAGCTGGTCGCTGGGCTTTGGCCCTTCGAGAACCTGGGGCGTAGGCGATATCATTGTCATCTTCAGCATCGAAGTAGTCTGGATCAAGGATGTTCTTTCCGGTCAGAGGTACCTTGCGCTTGATAGTCTTTCCGTCAGCAGAGACTTCCAGGAAGGCGCTCAAGCGGAGAGCTGCAGTAACGAGGGTCTTGGGCTTGTAGTGTCGCATCTTCTGAAAACCGCGGATGCGACTGATTGAGACAGGAAGGTTCTCACGCCCACCACAGCATTGTAGTAAATGTCTGTCTGTAGGAAGGTTTTCATCAGAGAAGTAGAACTCTACCTTGAAGGTTGATTAGTATGACTGCATGAATTACTGGGAGGCTGGGAACTGGGAGACATACTTGACGACGGATCTCTGCGCCATCTGGATGGTCTTCGATGGTAGAAGTGCCAGTGATCTTACTAGAGGCTGCATTAGGAGATCCTGGATCTACTATTGGCGCCATAATCGCGGTCACCATATCTGCTGCTCTCTGTACTGAGTATTGGGGGTTGGGAAAGGGATGCGCTGAGAGAGGATTGAGAGGTATAAGCAGTGATATATAAGAGATTGGGCGTAGGAAGTCGACGCCCTAGTGAGGCGGCAACAAGCGGCCGGGGTGCTTCGCGGGTAACTGCGTTTGCATCTTGGGTAAGAGAGCGCGATTATCCAAGACTGGTAGTGACGACTCTCGACCTCAGATATCCTGTGCTCTTAAACGCCCTAACGGTGAGTTCATCGGCAAGGTGTGGATTGTGGTAAGCCACGCTGTAGACCATATTTGTTGGGCCATTGGCAATGAGATGTGCATTTTGATTACGTTGGTATTGGGTCTTCTGAGTCGAAGTTGATAGCAGTAAAATGGAAATGGCATAACGAAGAATCGTACATCCGTGTTAATCATTTGTACTGGGTTCACACGAATCACAGTACACTGGATGACGGCATTCGCTGACTCGCGAAGGACCCTGGAACACATGTCGTGGGGCCTCCAGCCTGCACACCATGTATCTTCCACCTAAACACTAACCACGCGTCCAAGCACGTTGATATCCTAACCAAACTCCTTGTACAAATCAAGCATCATGGCAACCAAGGTCTATGACGCGTCTAATTTGAAAGCATACGGCAGTGCTGCTGCTGGCCAGTAAGTGCCCCACTGCCGCCTGTCAGCCTCGTCTTCCATACTAACTCAACACCCCAGCGATGGTGTTCTCAGCGATGATTCCGGTGGTGTAGTAGTAAAGCCCTGCACTCTCGCCGAGATCACCTTTTACGAATCCCTCACCGACCACCCAGACCTCGCGCGTCATCTCCCCACCTTCATGGGCCAACTTTCCCTCTCAGCCGACCAAGCCGCCGCCTCAGAATCCGTCGAAAGCGGCACTATACAAACAGCCGATGGCACGATCGAGCGTTTGCACGGCAAGAAACTCGCTACAGATCTTCATATCGTGCTAGAGAACATTACGCATGGATTCAAGAAACCAAATGTTCTGGACCTGAAGCTTGGCGCGCAGCTTTGGGATGAGGCTGCGAAGCCAGAAAAGAGGGCGCGGCTAGATGCCGTGAGTAAGGAGACTACAAGTGGTAGCCTAGGCTTCAGGATAGCAGGTATGCGCACGTACAAGGGCAGTGACGTACCCAACGTTCCCGAGGATCTGAAAGAGTATGTGGAGACGGATAAGGAGGGCGGGTATTGGGTGTACAACAAGATGTATGGACGCAAGTTTAGCGCCAAGAATGTGAGCGACGGCTTCACAGACTACATTTTCCCTGGCGCCAAGTCAGAAGCGGAGCTTGATCGGGCGAGAGAGGTGCTCGCGTACTTTCTAGGCGAGGTCAAGGATATCCAAGAGGTCTTTGAAAGCAAAGAGAGCAGGATGTACAGCGCAAGTATACTGCTAGTATACGAGGGTGATGTAGAGGAGTACGCAAACACTAAGCAGAAGCTACGATCTGCGCACCCGGAAGACGAAGATGAAGACGATGAGGAGACTCTGCCTAAGCTGGCTGAAGTCAAGATGATTGACTTTGCGCACGCGACGTGGGCGCCAGGGCAAGGGCCGGATGAGAATGCACTGCAGGGTATGAGGAGCACGGCAACGATATTGAAGGAGTTGCTAGACAAGGCGCAACACGACTAGGAGCACATATAGAGTTCATTTGTTGGGAGCGCAATATTTTGACGATGTATACCCATGAGTACAGCTTTATATCTTCTTGGCGAGTCTGACCACTACCTGGTTGCTCTTACGATTTCGATTATGCTGACCTTTGTACATGGCCACCACAGAGCCCACGAACTGTCGAATGCGGATGGTGGCCAAGCATGTGACATTCTGTCTTATCGCACACACTCTCTCTCTCTGTAACCCCTGTCTCGCGCTCATAACCGTTTCAATACACTAGGTTAGGCGACAGCCAGCAGGTAGCCTAGGACACTTTAGATGTTCTTGCAACACATCCTTAGACATGATCAAAACCTCCTCTGTGACATGGTTCTCGACACGATGAACAAATAGCGACGGGTGCGATGGCGAAAGAAGATATGGGTTCAGGCCGAATGAACAGGACATCATATCCCCATCCTGCAAAACGTCTCTTACGCGAGCGCAGATCGGCAATCCGAACGGATTCAGGATCAAGGTCTGTCTGCCTGAATTCGATGCAGAGTTAGACTTTTCACACTTTCCAGCTAAACCCAAAGTACTGTAATCAACAAGAGAGAAGAAATTGTTGCAGACATGGTCATCCATGGAGACACTCAGATCCCCAGTAGTGCGTCTTCCCAGTCCCCCGCTCCCCTCATCAACGAGTCAAAGAATGCTGCGTCTACACCTTGGAGCGCCCAGTCATTCGTTCCAGCGGTCAATCCAGGATATTGTTGCGAGTGGTTGAGAACATCAACAGACGCTGGTATGGATCCAAGCGTTTGATACTGCTGCACATCGGACACTGTCGCAAGGAGGTCGGATGATCCATCATTGCCAATGTCCTGACCAAAGGTGGAAAAGACGTTGTCGTTGACGCCCACCAGGTTCGGAGAAGACGGCACAGCGGGGGTTGTAGTATCAGGAGTCTGCTGACCGGGCCACTCCTTCGTGATGCCTTTTGTGCAAATCTTGATGATCCCAAAGTATGGTATCGAGAGCTGAAACTGCTCGCCGCAACCCTCTTCGAGCCGATCAACTGTGTTCTCACTGGTATGATTCAATCCACGCGCAGCGTCGCTTTCAATCTCAAGCAAGCTTCGAAGCTGCTCAGCACTTTTGCCGGTGAGGACATCGTTCGTCTGTGTCGCGACGAGTTCCAGTTTTTCGACAAGCTGCTCAACCATGGCGCGATCGCCAGGTCGTTGATGCACTAGGAATCTATGGCCTTGCCAGCGACAGCTGTCTATGTGCGCAATCAGTATCGTCATACCTGCCATTAGCGCGAAGAAGTCGGCTGTATGGCAAGACTGGGTCGAGATTGGTCGAAAATTATGGAATGCGACAAATCTTGTAAGAACCTCCCTGGCCGCATTAATGCAGGTTATCTTGGCGTACATGTGATAATCGGATTCCTTGCCGCAGCGTATGAGGAAAGGCAGGTGCAGAAGATGGAGCAGATTGTACTGATAAAGCTGATCTCGAAGCCGCATTAGCTCCTCAAAGGCTTCCTTCGTGGTTGGCTGCAATCTAGTGAAATTCGGTGCGAGCCAATACTTGTCTGGAAGCGATTTTGCCACGTTCTGGAGCTCGTGGTCCAATTTACGGGTAGCCTCAATGTTTTGATGCGGGTCCCCTCGATTGCGGTCAACGATACCACGTGCGATGAGGGTATGCGCTCGGTCAATCTTGCAACTGAGGCTCTCTCCAGGAACAGTGTTTTCCATATTCGTCGGTTGGCCCCCATGAGGCAGACCAAGCATCAGGCTAAGATAGCTGTCCATGTGAACAATTCGAAACCATAGGAACTTGGGATCCACCCTGAACTTGTTCTCCAGAAATTTGACTGGTGGAGGGTTACACGTATCTAACCTCATCAACTGCGCAAACATCATGGCTCTTCTGAAGGCTATCCACGCTCGCCGAAGGTTGCCGGCATTGGATTGGAAGATGGCTTCGTAAACAATGCATTCTAAACCCTCGATACAGCCCACAAGCTGGTCGTTGGTGATTACTAGACGAACAGCCGCTTCCATCATGCGCACGGCGAGTGCGTTCGGATCTTCAGATAGGCGGTCGACACCATTACACCGAAAGTACTGCAACATAACAGCCAGGATAAGCATATGCCTAGCCACCAGAACTGGCGGTGTAGTGGAAGCGTCGGGGATCGTGACCAATTCTTCGACAACATTGAATGATTCGTGCTCTAAGAGGTTGTTGGATCTCGTGAGACATTCGTAGCTATACAAGGTCGCGTTACGATCCGATCTGCACAACAGGTCGAGATCTCGTTGGAGAGGGAATGTTTGACGTAGGCTGATTGAGATGTTTTCACTGTCTTCTGTCTCCAGAAGACTTTGTTTCGGTGTCAGTGCAGCCGAGCTGGGTGTTGGAAGTTGTACATGGCTGATTCCTGAGTCGTGTCCTAGATTTTCTGATCGCGCAACCAATGCTTCCGCTCCTTGTAGGCGCTCGAGAAGTTGCTCATATGTGAGATTAGGAGCTGGGACGGTCCTGTTGGGCCCATCGCTGGAACGAAGCAGTGACAATGTCTGATTGCTGTCGTCTACCCGAACCAGGACTTCATCCGGCTGGTCCTGGCGAACGCATGACGCATTTCGACGACGGCAGGCTACACATATCGTATCCGATGTTGCATCGAATGTGCATTTCACCTTTCGTTTCTTACAGTCCCAGCAGCTTGTCGTGCCCTTTCGAAGTTTGCGCCGTTTGCTGTGAGGCTCAAAGCTGGTCGTGTCGGCGTCATTGATGGCCGGCCCCAGCAAGCCTTCCATGGCCACTCACGCTAGCCTGATTTGATGGCACGTAGAACTCCACTTAGGGAAAGTAATTTGAAGTCTGGCAGAACAACACCAGTGAATGCGTTGTAGATTCTGCGATGGAACTAGGTGCGATATTGGTGATACGAGTTGAGTTTGGTAGCACGAAAGGAGAGCGCAATGAGGGCAGTCAGGACCGAAAACCAGCTCGGCGGAAGAGGCCTCGGACTCCGAGCATGTTACTAAGGCCAGCCACGCAGCGTAAGGCCTACCACGCAGACGGACGAGTCAAAGTAGGCATGGACGTATTCTTGGCTGCATGGGAAGGTTTTGGTGCATTGTTTAAAATGTATGGACATCTATACTCTTTGAAACCGAACACTGCAAACGACACCCAAGCGTAGGAGGATGCTACTTGCCCAGATGGCTAACAAAATGAAGCTCCTCCTGAGTACAATAGATGCATCCCGATAGACATTGGGGTATCGAGCGAATACCATCAATGTGTCATTCAGCCCTACCAGACCTCAGTGCTTGAGAGCTACGCAGCTCCAGCTTGAACCTTCTCCATGTTGAGTTTCTTGAAGGGTGTAAGTACAGCAGCTAACACCGCTGCACCAGCTAAAGCGGTCGCAATTGCGAGCGCGACCTTGATACCCGCCATGTATGCCACCACGATGCCTGGTAAATCTTCAGCAGTGAACGTCTGCCGAAGTTGAGTGGCACCAGTTCCAATTACTGCATGTGGGTCCACATTTGGTGCTGTGCTCGCAATCGTGGTAATCATGCGGTTCACAAAGCCAGACTGGGCAGCAGTCAATGAGAATGCGCCGCCGATGGTTTGGAAAACTGCAACACGTTAGTCCTTTGGATCGAATTAGGATTTTTGTACATACAAAAGACTGTTGCTGTTGCTGAAGACATGTCTCCTATTGTTGCATTGGCCTGAGCAGTGTTGATAGCCATTTGGAATCCCAACCCGACTGCGATACCATAAAGAGCCTGATATCCTATCCACTTGCCCAATCCAGTGCCGATATCGAATGTATACATCAGACCAGTAGCGACAGTCGCTAGGATAGCACCAACGTTCATAAAAGGTGCAGCATAGCCCGTCTTCGAGACAACGCCACCGCTGATGATGCTGCCTATTACCATTGCGAGGACCAATGGAAGGTTAAGCACACCCGAGTTGATTGCGCTTCGGTTGTCGACGCTCTGAAAATAAATCGGCAGGTAGTACAATAGTACGAGATATGCTGATGAATAGAAGAAGATGAAGGCAGATGGCTGCCATAGGGTTCGCTCACGGAGGAGCCGGGGTGGAAGCATTGATCGCTCGCCATTGAAGATCTCCCATGCGATGAAGGTAAACAGAATGACGACGAAGCCTACCAGTAGTCCAACGACAAGACTGCTGCCCCAAGGCTGCTTCTGGCCGCCATTTTCGAGTGCCAATATATATGCGACAATGCCACCCATGACAAGTGCAATGCCAAGAGGATCCATTTGCAAGACCTTTTCTTTCCAAGTCGCTTTGACAATCACAACTTGCGGTGGGGTCTTGTAGGTGAACAAGATCAGGACTGCAGAGGCTCCGCCGATAGGTAGATTTATGTAAAAGCTGTATCATGGTCAGCTGATCAGCAGAACGTCCACGGAAATGTGTCTACATACCACCATCGCCAGCTCACAGTGTCTGCGAAGACACCTCCTAAGAGCGGACCTACAACACTAGACAAGCCATATACGGCGCCCACAAGCCCCATGAGAGCTGGTCGTCGTTTAGGCTCAGCAGACAATGCAGCCATAGTGAACGCACCCGTCACTACGGCGGCGGAGCCGACACCAGCGATTGCGCGACCGACGACGAAGGTTGTCGAGTTCTGAGCCACGGCACAGATCAAGCTCCCAACTTCGAAAACGAATATAGCACCCAAGAAGGACCATTTGAGCGGGAAGTAACGGTAGAATTTACCAGACGCGGACTGAAAACCACCAAATGTCATAAAGTACGCGGAGCCATACTGGGATCTGTTAGCATTGTACGATCTGGAGATATAGTAAGAAAGCTTCAGGCTTACCCAAGAGACCATGTTGAGGCCCTGGAATTCATCGGTGATCTTAGGAATCGCAGTTCCAATGATGGTCATATCCAGGGCAGTAAGAAAGACTGCGCAGAGTATGGCGATTAAAATGGGAACTAGTCGTAAGCCTCTGGGATATTCTTCTACAACCTTGTCGATTGTCTCGTCCTGAGCAGACTTGACTTCCTCCTCCATACACTGCTGGTGCTGGCGCTGCTTCTCTTCTGCTAGGACATCTGGTGTGGTGATACCGCTAGCAAACTGCGTATCTGTATCAGGCACAGCTGATGCGTCGATTTTATGTGAGTCCATTGTATGTGTTTATTGTAACTGAGATCGGGGAGTGGAAGCGATATTGGTATCAAAAGTGAACATGTATTGTATAACAATCATGTGGGCGATGTCATATAATGTACGAGAACTCTTCATACATATAGCATGCTACGGAGAAAAGCATTCTTAATATATGTGATCGACTGTCCGTCTCCTTTGCTGAATAAACGGTATTCGGAGGGCGAACGGATGGCGAGGTCTTGGCACGCTCTTCCTCCGAGTGCTTCGGAGAGGCAGCCATTTGTCTCGTAACACAGACATGTCAATACTATCTCTTCCCTCCGCCGAGATGTGCCAAATGCGTCAATTTTTGAGTAAGGTTGTCGTGCAATGACAACGTTATTCCTACTCTTATCTCACAGTGCATTTTCCTTCTGCGGGAAGCCTCCAGAAGTCGGTGAATCGACAGCTCCACAGGTCTTCACGAATACCATTCAAATTCATCTTTCTTTTGAATGATGTACGAATCAACGCTTCCTGGGTCTTTTCCGTGCATCTAGTATTCCGGTAGGTTTAGATGACACCAGACTTTGGGAAGCTTACGCCTGTCCAAACTCGTCAATCTATCTGGATTCGAAGACTAGCATAGAGAAAGGAAAATATTGAGCAACAAAAAAAAACCCCCCCTAGATAAGCGTCGTTGTAGGTGGTGGGGCACAATTGAGGCGGCACCTGGGTGGTTGAGAGGTCATCGGAGAGAGCCCCTCTCAGCCACTCGAAGCGGGGCCCTAGACTAGGCATATCTTGGGCTAGCCCAAAAAACAAAGTTGGAAACCCCACCCTGTTCAGCATCTGCGAGTAGTACCTTTTGTTGACACGCCCTTATTGAGGCATATGCTTATGCATCGAGTCGTTCAATTTGAGCCCTGCAGAACCATTTATGTGCAAAGCAGAGCTGTCTATGGTTTCGAATAGCATGTTTAAAAGATCTAACCCGAGGGTTCCAGCATTACTACCGGGTATCTAGATTGAAGGGTCGAGGTTTTGTTCCTGAAAGGCGTAGAAAGGTTGCTGTGGATGCGACCTCAGGAGGAATGCGAAGATCCATAACCTTAACCCATCTTGCTGACATTGACCGTGATGTTTCGCGTTAACCGCTACGAATTTGGTCTATATATTACAGCTGGTATCTCTTTTTCAACACCGTACATCTAGGACCTCAGTATTCGGAAGCGTGTTGATGCGCATCTTCTTCGCAGCACAGCCCAGTAGATAGGTACTACGTGGTAAGAGCAGTATATAACAGACGGCTATAAGCGATTAGTCAGCGCTTCGATGAGACCCAAGAGGACAGTTCTACCACTTTGCGCATCAACTCCATCCTGATAGCCATGTCGCAGGTTCCCCAAACCAAGGTGCTCCTTCCACTATACATCTACCCACATCCCGGTGCATGGGATCCTCTATACACAACGTGGTTTCTCCTCTGCTGCTGACTTTGTTTCTCACTGACATCTCCCAGCGTCGCCGCATACCCGTGTATTCAGTTTGTCGTCATCATCAATCCAAACACCGGACCGGGTGCTGCACCGTGGTGGCCAAATGAAGACTATGTCCGGGAGATACCACGGCTGAATGCACTGCCGAACGTCACGACCCTGGGTTATGTGAGAGCAACCTATTGCAAACGGCCTGTTCAAAACGTTCTGGAGGATATCGGAACGTATGATCGAAGGGGTGGGGAGGATGACCGGCTGAGGGTCGATGGCATCTTCATCGACGAGACGGTGAACTTGTACTCAGAGGAGGCTAAGAGATACCTCGATGCTATCGACTGCAGAGCACGAACTCTTATCGGTGTCGCAGAAAGGAGAACCGTAAGTCTGGACGTCTTGTAGATCGGTGAGAGCTATCTGAGCTGACAGGGACCAAGATAATCCATAACCCCGGTACAGCAGTAAGTGCTGAGCTTGCGGCTCCTGGACCAGATGTCACGGTGGTTGTAGAAACATCGTACAAGGAATTCATGACTGAAGAGTACCAGGAGTGGCTTTCTACTTCGCCGTACAAACGTCCTCGGACTGCGTATATAGTACATTCTGTTCCACAAGATAATGTCGAGGCTTTAACGAAAGCACTACGCGAGCGAGCGGAATACTTGTTTGTCACAAGTGCGTTGTGTGGCTTTTACGAAAGTTTTGCTGCGAGTTGGCTTGGGTTTGTCGCATCGCTGGCGGGACCATGAAAGTAAAGGCAGCGACCTCCGGGGCGTTCATGGAGGTGCAGAGGAATTGTATTGTGAGACATCGAGTAGGTCGTAAAGCTCCGCGATTCTTGTTCTCACAAATAGGTGCGTTATGCTGTCGGAATGGATCCGAAACACGAATTCGTTTGGTGTCGCGATGTCTCAGAGGTTTTCCGTAAATCTGGAAAGTTTCAAGACCTTGCTCTTGAATGCATACCGCTACCGCTGCAATGTGTTACATTGCAACAAGTTCTCTTACTCTTGTAACGCTTCCTCAATAGTAGCCCAGATCCTACATCGGTTCCAAAAGCCATCAGGTACATCAAGCAGACGGTCGTCGCATCCACTGATTGAGAAGCGTTTCGTCGCAAGGAGCTTTGCAGCAGCTTTCCAATCCCAGGAGGCAGTCAGATCTAGGAGCCTTGCATCAGGTTTGGACAGATGATGCTCGATCCACTTAGTGTCTAGGTCCCAAATATGCGGATGTAGACTTCCGTCCCGGAAGCTGTTTCGCCAGAAAGCAGAGTCAAGCGGAATACGTTGAGCCAGCACTTTCGAGGTGCGGTTTAGTGCGATGATAGATTGGATTGGAAGATAACTGCAGACCGCGTCCAGCAATTCTGTTGGAAGGCGCTCCAGTCTCTGGGGTTCACGTGAAGACTTCAACGCGTACTCTGGCTCGTCTCTTCTACGCGGCGAGCTTTGCAATACCCTTCGTACGAAAGATGCAGTACTTTCTTCTTTGATGGGATCGGTGTAGAATTTCTGCAATTCATCAGTGCTGTGATTCAGGAACATCCTGTCGCTTCCTACATCATATTTACCGCCCCACCATTCCAGCCTGCTCAAAGCCAATACGCTTCTAGGACCGTATTCGGAACAAGAAGAACACAGGTCGAAGATATCGTTTGACGTCTCGTGTGGTTCGTCCGTGCGGGATTTTCGTCGAATGAAGCGTGTATTCAATAGCTCATACAACATTTCAAGAGCGGGTTTGGGTTCGACCTCCCTTCTCATCGAATAATGACGGTCAATAGCTCGACAACTCGTTACAATGCACCCTTCGTGCAACGGAAACAAGGTTCCGTGATCGCGTGTGTAAGAAAGAGCATCGAACCAGATATCATCTTGTTCAGCGTCGCCGATAATTCGAAAGTAGCCCGAGCCAGTCAAGCTGAAGGATGCAATCTCGGAGAGGTAGATTCCAGGCACTTCAGATACGTTGATCGGACTTTTCGAGACTTTAGCTGATGAAGAAGGATGGGAGCCGCTCCTTCTTACATCGATCCCTCGCTGGCTACCATATGCTCAGCTACGTCGGCGATGCGACCAAGGAGACGGAGACTGTACAACCACTGTATGTTTTATTGAATTAGTATTACGGAACGACTCCTTGAGAAGATACCTTACCTGAAACCGAATGTCTTTTGGGTCGATGTTGTAGACATCCCCTTCGATATCGAATGGGCCACCACATACGACGCAAAACGTTCCTGCCTCCATAGCATATCGAGCGTCGCTCTTCCAGTCGTCTTCAACCTTCGAGGAAAGCACACCGCCCATGTTGTTACTGCGCGATCGGAGTGTAGCAGGTGCAGATCTAAACGGCGGCCGAGGTTATCGATCTGCAAGATGAGAACGCCCCGTTCCGTTCACCTAATTTAGTCTGACAGGAGGCTGCATCCGCGTCCCGATGAACGAATCCTGGCGAAGCAGGTGCGAGACGCCAGCTTGAATGTGCGACACCGGACAGGTCGGTCGCGATGAATCGATGACGGTAGTTCATTCCGCCGTAAACCCAAGGGGGCATAGCGCCCCCCCACCACTTCCGAAGCGGTCTGAGATGGCGGACTCTTGGTGTTCTTGTCCTACAAATAGAGACGTGTTTGTCATATGCTGACGCTCGTCATTGGTTTGGTTTCGTAGTGAAGATTTCCATTATCTATGAACGATTGCGTGTGCACGGAGGTCGGAATTCCGACAAACATACCAGCTGCATCGGAATTCCGGCAACCAAAAAAGTTGCACCATCAGGCACTAAGACGTGCTCACGAGCTTCAAGCACCGTATTACGAATTGAAATGATGTGTACAATGTTGGCTCCTATGTCCGATAACACGCGCGCTGTAAGCCGAAATGTACACATGGTATTCTCATTACCGTTCATTTTCCGACACGGCTTCGAATTCTTCAAACATATTTAAATCATCTTCGAGTGAGTAATCTTTTGTTCCAAACTAAAAATTTCCCCAGTCGATGCTCGCACACCCGCATCCCTCCCTGGGTGGCTTGGGTCGTAAGGTTGTGCTCTACCTGGCTCAGGCACATAGTCGTGTTCACTCCACTTTATACGAGCCTTTTCAACGCTTGGTCTCTAGCTATAGAAGCTCGTCTTCAAAGGATCATATACCTACATAGTATCTCCAACTTTACACGCAATCGGCTGTTTGCATGCGAATCGACAACTTGTTGATCCTGCGCAAGCGCCGAAAGCATTTCCTTATGGTGAGTCCGGTTGCTCTTAGGTGAGTCCAATCAACAATTCTTTTGATCCAAGTTGAACTCGCTCTTGAGATGAGATGAGATCCTGGGCTTGGCTGAGATCTGCCGTCATGTCCTCATCGGACGGATGTAGCGACAAAACCTCTAAGAATGAGCACGCGAAGATTAGGTAGCAGAGCTAGCATAAGTGTCACCAGTGCATCTTCATGCCCAGCACGCGGATACCGGCAAAACGTGAGATTGTTTGGGGCCCATCATCGTCCCGTGCATCTTCCACGAGATCTATGAACCACCACTGTTCACATATATTCTTGTTTGTGGTCGCTTGCGCGGCCCCATACAAGAAGATAACGTCAATAACCTTCACTACCTCTGCAGCTTCCGTTCGTCTCTTGTAGTCTTCTTTAGATAACGCTTTTGGACGGAGCCCCGTATCTTTTGTAACCTAGGAATGCAGTGCTAAACTCTTGACATATTGTTCTGCAATTTCGGGCCTTGCAATGATCTTATCGACAAACAAAGAAAGTTCAAGCAGAAAATATCGACTTGTGGAAGAAACTACGCGATGTGTTGGATCACTTCAGCGGGTAATCCATCGAGCTGGGTTGACATGCATCATAAGGAGCTTTGGTGGTCGGGAGGGATGTTGGCGGGTCGCTGCTCAAGGCGCTATACAGACGCTGGAAAACAGGTGTTGCTAGTAAGAATGCAACGAGATTATAAATGTCATGAAGACTGTTGAGAGGCTGCGCTCAGTTCCTAGACAGCCCCACCAAAGGGGCACAACGACGCGTTGACGAGAAAAGAGTCCGCGAATAGTAAGGAGGCGTGCGGCATGAGAGTAAGTGATTATAACCTGGGCCGTAAGTCAGTATGAACATGATCTTTCTATGCATTTAGAGATGCTTGTAGTCTTGTATTGGTAATGTCGCGCAGCTGCAAGAGACCTGTTGATGACATATTACTAACGCTAAAGATTGATCTGATGCTAGCGTGACATTCTCGCGTCTCAACACTTTTGCGGCTGAGAGTGCTGCGCGTGGTCATACCTCCACTAGGACCCCTCCACAGGCCTAAGACCAAGCATTAACGTCACATCATCACGGCGGGTGTGAGCTATCATCTCGAGTTTTTTCTTCATTCTCTGTTGTCTACTTGAAGCGTTTTTCTTCAACCTACCATGGCCCAGCACTCGCGGAAGCAATTTGCAGTCGACAATCTGTGTAAGAGCAGCGACAATCCTTATGCCTCAACGCCAAGATGACAGCCACCAAATTCCAACGTGATCCGAGGATGCAAAGGACTACCTGAGGTCGAACGACAAGCATACCTGTAGCGCGGTTCTGCGATAGCATCGCCACCTTAGATCCGTTTCTCGAAGCTGCAACGGTCTTCGGGCTCATGCATTCCGTGGTACCTCTCATGGTATCGTGTATTACTTCCTGAAGTTGTACCCTGCAAGTCCTCACCATTTCTCGCTCTGCTGAATGTATCCATCTCATAGAGACCGCCAGGCGCATCTCTGCACTTTTCTGTACCAACCCACCCGCCTACTAGCGTTCCTTTGCGCTCGTCCCTACGTGGGAAAAAATTCGTGTTGTACGTCTGCAGCCCGGTACCGCCAGGACTCATGGTCCTATTCTGTACTTGAAGGTTGCGTATGGGAGGCTGCAGGGTGAGGTCTTCGGCTGAGCTGTCTCGGGAGCTACCTCTGAGTGCTGAGCGGATATTTTCCTTCGAAACGATACGAGTCATACCACGATCAGATTTATCGCGCATAAGCTGTTGAGGACGAGAACTGCTGACATAGCCCCGGGTGTTGTTCCGTCTGTCGGGACTCTTAGATGGTACGGACGGAATCAACTCGTCCATCCCAGGCCATGCTGTTGCATTAGGAGGAGAAGTGCCTGGCCAGGCAAGAGATTTGGGTGTTTCCTTGAAGTGGCTGTCCTTCGAAGCGATACGAAGATTGCCGGCATATGCAGCTGGGTTGATGGGAACAGGAAGCCTTGTGGCTGGTTTTGCAGGCTGAATACATTGCAGATTACGAACAGCATCCTCACGCACAGTGTGAAGCTTCGTCAACGAGATCTCGTCGTCCCAGCCGCTGCCCTCATAGCTTGGTACCCGCACATCTGCGTAAGAACTTTTCTCCAAGACCCGTGGTGCAACCCGTACACCACATCGGTACTCACGATGTAGTGGTTGCGGTACAGCATCCAATTGAATCTTCGGCGAAGATTCTGACACGTCCGTATTATGATGTGTTTGGTTGGTTTGAGGGCTATCGGATAGGCTGAAAGGATTTGAGTTACGGATCAAAGTGAAGACGCTTTGCTCGGATGGCTTGCGCTCTGTATCGGGACGCGGCCATGGCGTGATCATGGTAGTATCTGACGACTCGTATGAAGCGAGGCTCGCATGTCTCTCAGCCGATGAGAGCTCTCGAGCGCCCGACGGGCGGCGAGCTGGACCTTCATTAGGAACATGGAGCTGTCGTGTCACACCGTGCAACGGACTCTTCGGCTCCTCCTTTGATGCCATTCTGGTCACGCCTCGAGACAGCGAGCGACGAATACTATCTGAGTATCGTTTAATTGGGCTCTCGTTGCCGTCTTTGCCTTGTCTGTTCTGGTGTTTAGCAGGAGAGCTCTCCTTTACAGGGCTTAGGCTACCGCCGCGATTCAACATCTGGGGCTGGAAACTCTTCACGTCACCAGTGATATCTGCCGCCTTTCTACGGTCGGCTCGCGCTCGTTGTTCATTCAACCATTCCTCCATCTTGTGTTTGAACTTGGGTCGCTCGACCAAACCGCCGTACTGAGGGTACACGTCGCGAAGTTCCTTCTCGGTTTCGTCGTAATGCTTTCGTGTGAGCACGCCGGCACTCTCAACACGCCTGTGGAATGTTGCGCCGTCATCACGGATCACTTTCTTTGGCATGGAAACGATACGATAAGGAGTGGGCGACATCAAGCTTCCCTCAGGTACCATTACGTTGCCCTTCGGGAATGCGAGAGCGGATGGGCACCGTTCTTCGATGTAGAGTGCAAGACGACCGTAGTGTCGTCGACCTTTGACGCTATAGGAAGCACGCACCGCGTTAACGATCGGTACGAAGACTGCTTCCCAGGCAATGCAGATGTTGCGAAGCTCGAAGTAGTCAAAGCTCCATGGGTTGCGTGATTTACCGACCTTGAATACCTGCAGCAGCCAAGCGAAGAGATGCTTCTCGTACGCCTCCACATTCCAATCGCTCTTGTCGATCACACCATACACACTTGAGTTTGTTGTGTACTCCACGCTATACTTGTTCGCGCGTGGATCGTAGCGGCGCATCCCTTCGTCGAATTGTGTATAAAACCACAATAGATCCGTGCGCGATACACCATCCTCCCTTTCTTCCGTGGCTATCATTGTCGCGCGTGGCATTGCATCCGGTTGCAACAGGAAGATCGAATCGCGGAATACAGCCCATGGCTCTAGGAATGCAGCAGTCGCGAGGAAACGCTCTTCGAGGCTGTCGAGGCCGGATAATTGCAGCAGTGACAGGGTTCGTTTGAGCTCCGGAGAGATCTTTTCCTTGTCGCCGGACGTAAAGAAGTCGCGTACATTTTTAATCCCTGAGTCGGACGGAGAGTGCACCATCTTGAGTTGAGTTTTTCGCGCAACGATTGCGGGCGTTTGGTCGTGGTGATGGGCAATCTGGGTTTTTACTGTTTTGTAGAAAGCAATATTTCTAGCGCCGCTCCACAGCCAAATGCAAGACTCGCGGTCCTCTATCGCGCTTGAGTGAACGCTGCTAGAATAAGGTGTATAATTAAGTGATGGTAGAATGACATCTGGCCTTGAAGGATAGGGTGGCAACCTCACCTTCACTACGACCCCGACAGTTCACCGCCATAGCTCCGCTCAGGCCACCACAGATACTGTCCCCAGCTCAGCTACTGCTATACGTCAATTTAAGATCTACTGACCATGTCGGTATCTTTTCATGAAAAGACTGCGTCCAAGCATGGCACTTCTACTGGTATTGTATGTTTGGTCCGGCCATCTCGCTGGAGCCTGAAACAGCAGCAGCCACCATCAGCGATTTCTGTGATCATAATGGAATGAGACATGATAATGGTCGTAATTCAATCAACACACAACCCATGTTCAAAGCGTCGGCGGATTGGATCCTCTACAGTGGGAAAATGTAGTTTGTGGGGCAGCTGCAGTGAGACCGGTGCAGACGTCTGATCTTACTTCGGAACGACTACCGCCTCTCTAATTTTCGAGCTTCCTTGGTGTACTTTTAGCATTCAGGTTTCTCGGTTGATGCACATCGATGACGCTCTACTCCGTATATGTGCCAAGGCTAGCTAGTCGGTCTCACCATCCACTATCACAAGCTGTGAAGTCGTTGTCACCCCTCATCTTCTATTTGGGTTGGCGAAGGGGCTAGCGTTCAGACCATCGCACATAAATTTGGACATATCATGGATAGGTCATCAATCGCCTAATTTTCTTGAGGCCACGAAGCTTACAAGATGAAGGAACGTTGCAAGAACAACAACGCTCCGATCGCGACACTTACATCCGTTACGACTGCATGAAGCTCACTGATTACTCTACCGCTCTTGCACGTGCTCGCGAAACTGACCCTAGTGTGACAACCGCTGAGCTTTGCAACGACGTTAATATCGCCGCGAAGTGGGCAATCAAGCGGAATGTCCGGTGGCAGTATATAGGGATAGTACGATCCACGACAAGGGGTTTGAGATGATTCCTATGTCGTTCGAACCGAGTCAGTGGGATGCTGCGTGGATCAAGGTGCAGTATGGATGGTCGGGTTGCTGTGATAAGGCTGACATGGAAGGTGCATTGAACGGCGGTGAGATTGGTGAGCCTTTGCTGGATGAGCTTCTTTGGCAGGTGCGAGAGGATTATTTAAAGGGTCAGGTGTAGCTTACACAGGCGATTTTGATGATTGGCTTTCTGTATGACTAAACAGCGATCATACGCCATGTTGAGAAGTCGGATGAGACAGGTGCCTGTCCGGAGATTGCAATCATGGACGAAGAAGGCAGACTATGGAACTTCTCTTTATGGCATGATGGCTACAATGATGCGGCCGAAGAGAGCCACCAAAAGTTCCTCATGCAGTGCTTCTCACTCTCACCTTCACCTCATCTATCTAGCGCTTGGCACGTTTAGCACTATATTCCCACACAGTCACAATCGCACATTTGATTTCCTCAAGCATCTCCACCCAAAACTACCTTCTTACACATGATGTGCGAACCAAGGCGCCCCCTTTCAAGGCGCGATCACGTTGAGCCGAATGCATTCGAGCAATTGGGAGGTAAGAGATCTGAACCTGCAGCGTAACTGTTTTCAGATCTGACTGTAGCTAGTTGAAAGTCAATTATCTTCACCTAGAAAGTCAATTATCTTCACCTAGAAAGCGCAAGACCGAAGACTCTTCCAATGCTGAGCCCAAGATGCGAAAGCGCCACCAGGAGGAGGCAGCGGAGCTGGCGCGGCTGAACCACGAACTTGCGACCCTCAAAAGCGACACTATAGTCACAGCGTAACTTAACGATAGGATGGAGGAGCTAATTGGAGATATCAAAGTGCTTAAGGAGATCAACTACGATCTAATTGTAGAGCGGTCTACGCATTGCGATAGTGCTCGGAAGATGCAGAAGTCAATCGACGACACAAAGAAAGAAACGAAGGCTATGAAAAAGTCAGTCGAAGATGCAAAGGATGAAACGAAAGCCATGAAGAGTCGTCTTGATGATGTAAGGAAAATTTACAACGAGTTGATATGAGACATGTATTATGAGAGAGGCAAAAGAGTGCAGGCGGAGCAGACTTTACAGGAATTTCTGGCGGCGCAGAAGGCTATCGCTGAGAAGTTTGGTGCCCGACGAGTTTGATAACTTCTTGTAAAGGCAAGCCTATGGAGCGAGTATGGGTTCTAGGCCATGCATGTGAGCAGATATGAAGTGTCATAAGTACTGGGTCATCTTCGGCTTAGAAGTCGTGCGAATGGTCATAGTCTCAGAGCATGTGTTCTGTTCACGGTGAAGATTCCGGACTATTCCTTTCCTTGGCGGGACATGAACAATGAATGGTGAATCTGCAGGTGAGTCTGAGAGCATACCCCGCATATTCTAGAACTCGCATCGCGGATAACAACCACGACGTCGCACATTGCTTTCGTCGACCGCAAGAATGGGTCCCGATAACACCGCTACCGCGATGACAGCCGCGAACATCGATGATGCAAGCGCGCCTATTGACATCAAGGACAGCAACAACCAGCAAAACGGTAAAGCCGAACCCATCCCAGCTACCTATCTTATCAATATTACCGTACTTACCGTTGAAGGAACAAATATCACTTCCAGCTATCCAAAACACCTTACACTCGATATTGGCGGTCGCAAGTTCAAAGTCTCGCGCGACACACTTATGGCCGAGTCTGGCTTGTTTGAGCGGCAACTCTCCGGCCGTTTCCGCCCTTGGGAGCCTGAGGTAGATGGCTCGTACTTCCTGGATGCCGACCCTGATCTCTTCGAGCATCTTCTTCGTTTCATGCGTCGTCCTGAAGTCTTTCCCCTCTTCTACAGCAAGATGAACGGCTTTGACTATGATCTGTACAATCGCCTGCAAGCTGAGGCGTTGTATTTCCAGATCGATGCTCTGCATGAGTGGATCAAAGACAAGGTATGTTGTATGAATCAATCAGATGTACACGATATTGACGTGTACTTAGAAGTACCTTACCGCTATCAAAGTCCAAACATCGAACCCGAACGTCCGCAGCGTCCAAGACATCAGTCTGATATAGCCGGAGGTTCTTCCCGTCCACAAGACCGAAGAGTGGCACGTTGTTCCGCGAACCCGCAAAGTCTACCTTTGTCCTCGCCAGATTGGGGCCCATAGAGGCCGCCCAGAATTGTGCGGCGCGGCATGCCATAGGAGGCAGGCGGAGAATGCGGTGGAGTACGATGACGTGAATTTTCTGGAGATGGTCAGCCTGCAGAAGGAGATCGTTTTCGACGAAAAGGCTTGTAGAGTAGAGTGAAGATACTCTGGGTGCAAGGAGTAGGTGGATGGCGGGCATACGTTATGAACACGAAATAACAGGTCAAGGCTTGGTGGTGGTAGCATGTTGCAAAAGCTGTCATATATGATTAGCGCGCAATAGTTGTCTAGATTTAGCAGTTTTCTGGTACCCACGATCAACACGTTGACCTCATGGTGTCGAAGTGGTGTAGTTTTCAAGCCAAGATAGATTTAGTTAAGAAGTAATTCATCAGAGGGTCCAGCAATGTGGATGACTCGCGTATTTGAGATAGAGTGGTGATGGGTAGTAGTTATATTCGTAATCCCCGTGGGAAGTCGCAACTATGGTACCGAATCATAATACGCATCGCAACTTTACGACGTGGCTTGTCTCCAACATTCACATGCGCTGCCATTGATCTTGTCCTGGTTTCCAAGTCGAATCAGTCTTACCACGAATACCGGCCGGAGCAGTCGAACGCCTTATCTGCAAGGAGGCAAATGATATGCGTACGGTCTCTCTACGCCAGCAGCTACAAGATTGCCTTTGTCGTCGCCATTAATGATATAGGTCGCCTTCACAGGGTCGATATCATATTACTCTTTCGCTTCTCGATTTTCATCTTGGTCTCAGCCTGTTTCTGTCTCATCTGCATGCACACATGCGTCTGCATAGCTTCAACTCCGCCATTTCCCCTTCCGCTCTTCTTAACATGCTCATGAACCAGATCCTTGAGTATCGCGTCATCACGATCCTTGTACCGTTCCCACAAAAATTAACCCTCATCGCCAAGGCGCATGTGCCCTTCGAGAGCTTCGGGATATTCTTCCAGCCGTGCCCAGAAAGTGACCTTGACAAGCCTTGGATCTGGGAATTTCCCCTTGGCGATGAGTAGGTGATCTGGACAGCGTTACATCGAGCATGTCGTAATGGTCGCCTCGATCTCCACGATACTGGGTGATGCATTCATAGACGGCGGGCTTCCTGCTGACAGAGAAATGGGTTTCTTGATAGGCGGATATCTTGCGGACGTTGGTGAACCAGATATGTGGGCTGCAGGTCTCGGCGTGAGCGTCGCTTGTGACCGCAATTTGCATTCACAGTCTTCCATGCGCAGGTCGAACTGCATAGGTGTGTGCCTTGAGAAACTAAACGGATCAATACGTTGCATCCATACTCATGCTCGATTGAAGTGGTGGCGGCATCGATGGGTCGGCGGCCGAGGATGGGTACGTGGAAGGGGCGGACATCGTTCTGCCATGCCATTCATCATGCTCCTCTTCGGGCGAGGAAAGCTCAAGCAACTTTTGTGGCGACCCGGCAGAGAGCCCAAGCATAGTGAGCTTGTCCTGTAGTATGCTAATGACAGCGGGGTTGCCGCCACGAAAGGAAGCGAGCACTTGCGCTAGTGAGTGAATAAGATCTCTAGGGCTAACACTAAAGTGAGATTCGTGATTGAGCGAAGGCATAATCATCATGACGTCGGCAAGTGAATTTGCAACGTCGAAGAGCTTGGACTCCTATATGCATGTCAGTGATATTCTGTGCTCCTCAGCGATATGGTACATACCATGCCTGGACCATGCGCCTCGACGCTTTCCCGCGAGAGGCTACTTAGATTACTGAGAACGTTTTGAGCTACTTTGGCAGGAAAGCGGAAAGAGAACTCCTCATCTTGACTGGCGCGGCTGCTCAAGTTGGTTACATTGAGAGCATGTTGCCACAAGAAGATACGCATCCATTGCTGAGTCATAGTGATATCTGCGCGCTGAAGCTCGTTCTCGAGACTGCGAGGATCTTCGTCGCTGCTCAGCTGTTGCTGAGCTAAAGCAAGAGCATGGCGTGCAGCTGCAGGTTCTGCTGTTATGGTAACATCGAGGATGTTAAAAAGCCGACAAAGCTGGACGAACGCAGGTGTAACCGATCCATCATGTAAGTCTTCCAATCTAGGAAGGCTAGGGGCTCGCTTCAACGTCGTTGGCACATCGTGTTGCAGGGAGTGTGCTCGCTCCGTGATGAAGAGGAGCCAGTAGACCCTCAGAGCGTACTGTGTTTGCTCGATGGTCATAAGCTCGTAGTGCGTCGGCTTATGTAACCCTATGATGTGTGCCTTGAAGATAGCCTCCCCGAGGAGGACTGTGGAAGCGTTCATTCTCCCAACGTTTGCTGAGTAGACGTGTAGGAAGAAGCTGCTTAGCAAAGAGAATATGGTGACATTCTCCAGGTGATCAGAATCGTTCCTCGCTTTCTTCGCTTCCGATTCAAACGTGTTGCTCGGGACGCGATAGTGACCCTCGAGTGGACTCCCTGGGTCAGCATCTATAGAGAACTGGCTCACTATGGCAGCACATATCGCGGTGGCTAGTGCGTAGGCTTCCAAGTCGTCGGGATGAGTCAAAAGCCGTGCAGTAAGTGCTTCAGCATCGACAACCGGCCATATACCGTATCCGCGTGCTTGATAGATGTCCAAGTAGTGCGATAGGCAGGCAGTCGATATCCTCTGAGGCTCTTGGGGGATGGCGGACAGCGTGGGACTCAATATATCTGGCCAGGCCTTGGGGTCCACATCAGAGTCGCTCATCAGGGGTATCGGGTCCAAATAAGGCAAGTCAGCAGTTCTTGGGCTTCCAGCATCAAAGCTTGTCTCGCTGTTGCTTCTTGACCCCTCATCATGGGGCCCCTTGCTGCGTTCTTGCAGTCTCCTGATAGCAGCTTCTGTAGTCCGACGTGGTCCTTTTGGTCCGCTTTTCCCATGCGTCTTCAAATAAGTGCAGTCCCAACTAGCCGCTTCGCACCTTGAACATGGCTGATTGCCATCACATCGCACTTTTCCTAGAAAAAGAGAGCACAATGTCAGTTGTGTCACAATTGTTGACCTGCACCTAACACTCACTGACAGAACAAGGGTCACACGCTCGTCGCGTTCCTTTCCGTGGGGCCATGGCCATTCTGGGGCCAAGATACTAGCCTCTTTGGATAGACAGTATTTACGAGACTCGGGATATCGTCATTTCGTCATTAGACGGATGGGTCGGGTTTCACGCACCAGCAGACTGGTGGCGTTTGTGGGGAGTTTATCGGAAGCAGACGACAATCAAACGAAGTACAGAGATATAAAGTCCATACAGAATGATGTCGTGGGAATCGATGCGGCTGATGCTGGGAACAAAAGGTGGAGATGCGGCTGCAGGCCGGTTGATCCTTCCCAGCAGGGGTGACGACATCAACCAATCATGGCTGAGTGCCGCCACTGACCGCCGGCGTCCCTGACGCGAGTTAGTCTGCCCGAGAATCTTCACGGCGCTAGAAGCTCCATGGAAGAAAGGTGCTTCTATGGACAAGCCGGCTGTGCGCGGTATAGATAAGCGAAAACTTATATGATTCGATTACTGACATTCTAGAAGCTTACCAGGCGTGTCGTAGTGAGATTTCTTTTGGGCATGGTGTTGCACACGGGCCCTGGTGTCGTGAAAATTTGTGTTGAGAGTGTAATGCAATGCGCTGTTCGAGCCAATCGACCAGGAATATCTTTAATAGCGCATCCAGGGTTGGAAAAGGTGACGACGGCCACCCTGTTGTAAGCCGCAGCCTTGCGGCTACGTCCGGTGCTGTGAATAGAGGTATGTGAGGCTGACTGCCTGCTAAACTGCGCATACGTGACGTAATGCGCGATTTTTAGCGTGTCCGACAGCGGGCGCACCAAATACTGCGCCCAGGCATGAACTATTTTGGTGCGACTGCGGTCATGTACAAGACAGTGGCACATCCCTTAACTAGGTCTTCCAACTCTGGTTGCTCAACTCGTACTCAGCTCGGCGGAACCGCTGGTCGAATCGGGCTCGAAGTCCGTCAGGAAACACGTCGAGGACTTTTCGCTGCGATTCTGAACTAGCTGGGGCTCCAGGCCCGCAAAAGATATCATGACATTTTGCTGCAAAAGAAATCGAGGGGACGAATACCGGCATGCGCCTCAACGCCTCGAGCCGTCTCGAACGTTTATTTGTGAAAGGTCTAGACCAATGGTGGCGCATTGTGTTCCTGTGCTACGACATGATCAGGCCACACGAAGGCTAGGAGTATGTCGAATCCCAATCGACCAGTAAGTCAAAAAACGTTCTCTGGAAGCACAGCATTGTTGCTAGCCAACCAGAACATCGAAGACGCACTCGATACTAGCCAGTGGATATTTAAGCGTTCCATTCTGGATCGAATGGCCAGCAACTTTTGCGTTGCACGATTGTTTGGCAAAGTGACTATATATCAGGAGCGAACTTGGAGTAGGGATCCAACGGGGTGGAAAACTGGACTTGCCGCCGTAGTTATCACTGACATCCTTGGACCTTCCACTTCGACAGAATCGTATGTAGGGCAACACAACAGAATCCAGCACCAGACGCTACAGCAACGTCATAGCTGCCTAATAACCGAATCGGAAACAACAGTACGGACCTCTTCATATGGTAGAATGTCTAGCTCGCGTGGTGGACCTTATCAGACGTTCTGGGGATACGAGAATCTGGGGAAGATATATTGAGTTCCTCGCTAAAGGCTGCGATGCAATTTACGCATATGAGCGCTATCGCGAAGTCCACAGGTGTGAGCTCACATTGGCCCGGAGCACAACCTGATGATATCTCTGCTGGGGATATGCAGAACTAAATGCGATCACTAGTGGTCGTGGGATTGCCTGGATTGGACAAACCTTGCGATCTTGTATTCGGCCGGGCAGGTTCAGCTAATTTTGGCTTGTAATGCAGAGGACATGGAAGACTGTTGTATTCCACAGCGATGTCAGTGGCGTCGCAGATACGAGTTTGTGGTATATATAAACTGATGGGTTTCGTGATCACCGGAGCGGTCACATACCGAGACATCAACATACTCAGCTCTAAACATCCTCGTGAGGATCACCATCAACGTCTTCTCTGACAAACACTGCACCAACGGCCATCACAGTCCAAAATGAAGGTCCTTGTCGTCATCGCTGCGATCACGTCCCTTGTTCTTGGTGCACCAAAAGACCCGTACCCAGCGCCTTGTGGAAGATCAGACCCATCGGGTATCTGCACAACAAAAGCGACTTGCTACAAGAAGGGTGGCTTCTACGTCCAGCGCGACTGCACTTTCTACAACGTGCTCGACATTGGTTGCTGCTACTCCATTCCTGATGAGAAGAAATAAAGGATCACGAAGCTGCAGCGAGCTGACAGGGTCGGAGCTCATCGGAACCATATGGTAGGAGATCTGACTAGAACAAAGGGGCTTGCGACCTAGTTAATGGGAGAACCTCGAATTACTAGTGTGGTTGGGTGAGGAAACGGAATCAATTCTTGTGCGAATCTATCTACCCCCATCGAAGCACTCGCCAAGTGACATTGAAGTTGTTGAACAGAAGCGTGGCCATATTCAAGGCTCTTCTGATGGAATCATTGTTCTGAGTGATTGTAACCAGAAAAGGAAGTTTTGGTATGACGCGTCGCGTTAACATACACTGCAAAATACTTCGTAAGATGACATGCCACGATCAGCGGAGGAACGAGATGGGTAGCGAGCAGCACTGAAGGGATATTACGCGATTCTTGTGAAGCGTCGAGTATTGCAGCAGTATACCAGAGTTGGTTGATGGGTGAGAGGAACGGAAAGAAGGAACGACCGAGGCATCATTGTGTCATCGCCGCTCATTCGTCGATCGGCGGCCATCGGAACATAGTCCCGTAACTCTCCGGCACCGCACTTTCCATTTCACGATACACAAAATAGACGAGACAAAGGACATTCCCATCTTCTTTCATGCTCACCGAGGCGCCCTGCTTCCCAAGTCTACGCCCCACTTTACTGCTAAGCGTTGGTAACACAGCGCTATTTTCTACTTCGTCCCGCTCGTGCAGCTTCCCCACAACATTACCGCCTACATAACACCAGGATGGATCCGGATCTGACCATTGTAGGTTGCTAAGCGCTATTGAAAGCGCCGGAGGCTATATACACGCTGTGGCGTGTGAGACAAGTACGTCGCCTTGAGATGCGTTTCCCGTCGTCGTGCGGACTTGCCCGTACTCATGAGCCGGTACTCTCATCACGGATTTGCTGGCCCACGATGACTTCAACATAACTGTTACTGTCCTTGTTATCCCGCTCATTGTTCTTCAGAAGCATCAGGATCCTTACGGCCACTCAATCATTGGACCACCACTCGTCAACCGGTAGAGCAACAGAAGTAGAGAACATCAGAAAGCAAGATTATCGCAACTGAAAGATTATGGAGACGCTGAAGCGCAAGAGGTCAAGGGACAAGCTAATCGAGACGCATAAAAAGACCCGAAACAGCACTCTGTCCGAGTCTAGGCAACGGTGTCCACTTATGGAAGTCTTCCACCAGTATGGCTTACTGGAGATGATCATATCCAACCTATACCCAGACGACTTACTGGCACTACTGTTATGCTCAAAAGGTACCCATGAAACGATTGTGCCACGACCTGGCAGCCTAGAAAACTTGCTGGGAAAGCTCAAATGCTCTGGTAGAGGTGTACAGATCCGCAACAAGCGTCACAAGAAGTCGAGTTTCTTCTACGCTTATGATTGTACTGAATCCATCAAGTGTGGTGCAAAGGAATCTGACACGGAATGCCGTCCCTGTGCTAGATGCAAAGTTAGCACGTGCGATGAATGCCGCATTCACTGCGTCTACCAGAGCATATACGAAACACCTTGCGACGAGGACGAACTGCCCAACTTCAGCGGCTTCATTCTTCTGTCACCTCTCGAGATACCCATCCTCAGCCCACATCACATGGCGAGTGATGACGCCGGGTCGCAGTGGCAAGACCCTTCAAACAGTCCACATGCGCCTTATCATGATCAAGGCTTCATCGACGTCCCCTTCGAGGAAGATAGCTTTGGTCTACCCGAGAGTGTGGAAAACCTTCTAGAATTAGACTTCGGCAACCATACGTTGGCCGCATCAGCGTCTTCGAGCGTTGCTCATCCCTCGCCAGTCCTTCGAGCCTTGTACCGAACCACGGAGCAGAGGAAACGATGGTTCTGTAATGAATGTTTGCCATCGGACGTGATCCAGAGTCGAAAAGGTCTTCAAGCTTCTCAATGCCAGTGCACTTTACGCAACCGATTCCTTGACCGGTGGCTGTGCCTGCGCTGTTACGAAGCGGAAGAGTACAACCTTGACACAGCCTTCGCTGATCAAAAAGAGCGTTGCGCGTGCGGACGACAAGATGGGATCAAGACATGTTTGTGGTGTTGGGGAGAGGTGACGCATCCGATGCTCGAATTTGACGAAGTACTGAACGAGGACCGGGAAGAAAATACCAGCTAGCAAAAGCGTGCCGCTCTGGGCTCGGAATCCTCTGGTATTGCATCATCTTGAACCTTGTATTATTGATCTTTGATCTTGGTACCTTGCTACTTGTAACATCACCTTGTATACAACTGTAATCTCAATCTTCTTATTATGACCGTTGCTCGCTCAGTCCCATCCCAGTTATCGGATTTCAGAGTATCCTTCCTCCTAACGAACTCTGGCGTACAAAATATATCCACAATGAGACAGGATCAAGCTGTGTGTACTGCTTGCCCTCATCTCTGTACTACCTTTAGTGGAGCTCGTAAATGTTCGAGCAGCCCAAGGCATCACTACGCCAGACACGATTCGCTTCTTATTCGAACCCACTGGACGCACATCCCAGTTAGTCATTCTTTCAACGCAGACAGACTATTGTCCTCTCCCTCTCCATATATGTCCCAATCTCATTCAACTGCCTCCTCGCCATTTCTGACCCATTCCCAACCACCGTCTTCAAGTTCTCCTCCTCTCTCTCAATCTCCCTCTTCTTCTTTCGTTTTGCATCTCTATGCAACAACAAGTCCTCTTGCGCCCTTTCCAGCTCTTTTGCAAGGTACGGGAGGCTCGATTCGTCGCGCTCTCGCCGCACGCTGATCTCGAGGTCGACGACGGTGTTCATGAGGTCGCTGACGCGATTGCTATGCGATGTATAGGCGGATATGAGACTAGTTTGGTAGGTGGTGAGGAACGTGGGTGGGGTAGAAGACGATTCCGTAGACAAGAAAGATGAAGAGTGGAGTGGCGTCATGCTGGTGTCCGTGTCGCTCCACACGTCGTCCATTGCTGTTGTGCTGTGCGAGTTGGGGTGGAAATACGACGGTGTAGGTAACAATGGCGATACGAGAGAAGCTGCAGTGATCAGTCTTCATCTCACCTAGCTCAGCGTTTGCTATGGTCTGTGGGTGAACAGTACGAATTTCGTGTTAGAATGTTCCAAACTTTCATTTCGAAGTGAATCAGGGTGAGCGCCACTGTGATCTTCAGGCAAATTTGAGAAGAGGCAGGAGACGAGTCTTTTGCTCCCTGTAAAAGCAGGCTTACGAACGATTGTGATCATCTTGCGGGGTTCTTGCTGTTCGTCGCTCATGTTGTTGTCGCTCTCTTGTGAACATCCTCATCACACCACCATAGTGTTTCTCGAACACCTAGCGTAGGGACACACAACTAAGTAGAAGTCTTTCCAAAGCAAGATTTGATTTGAAAAAATAAACGAGAAGCTAGATGTCGAGATGAAATGCAATGTAATGTAAGAATCCAGCAACACGAGGAACCACAACACTGAATAGACCTGAGCAGGCCATACGCGCTCCTTAGAGGGGATCAAGAGGCTCGACACGATCGCGTAGTTACCACAATTTTCTATGAATGGATTCGATAAAGAGACTCAATAGCTTCATTGATCTTTCCAGATCTTGAGAATGCACTGTCGTGGGGTGTGTAGAAGCAGATACCGACTGAGGACTAATGTCATCTGACCATGGATCAACCTCGGCTAACCATGGCGCTAGCCGGATTCTTGCCGCTACTGTCTAGGCCATGGTCAGATGGTTAGAAATCATGGCAGGTAAGTATAAGACCGTGCGCGCACATCATCTTGAATAGAACTCTTATTCCGTAGCGCTTGTCCGGCACATTCTACACTAACTAAGTTCTAAACAAGTTCTGAACATTATAGACAGCCTTAAGTCACAGTTCTAGGTCTTTAATCCTTTCCTAATTCGCGACTATAATTCTGAGCAAGACCTTAATCCTATCCTAAGTATGGGGGATGTGTTTAGGCAGTCTGTAGATAGGACAGTTAAAGAGGTTATAGACCTTACTGTAGTAGGCCAAGCTGAAACATGTTTCAACCATCTTTGTAACAACATACAGAACAACACAACACTTTTTACTATTGGTAATAACCGTGGTCCCTCACTTGGGGCTACAGAGACACTCTCTGTATCCCAACTGCCTTCATACCCAGCTTCATCCTTAGGAGGCATTGCCTACGTTGTGCCTATTACAATGACAGAAGAGGGTAGAATGCCTACTAAAGATCAGGTACTAAAGATCAGGTACTAAAGCAGGCAACATCAGTAGGCACGTACAGGCAAGCTTCAACAGCAACCTTAGTAGCCAACTCACTCATATTAAAGTAGAACTGCATCATAACCTTCGCTATACATTGTTCTTTTCTAAGGCAGAATTTAGTTATCTCCGGTAGACCCTCCAAACGTAACAGTAGTTCATCCATACCATCGACAAAGCTGACTAGTCTATACTAAAACCGCACCGAGAGATTGCTGGCTACCAAGAGCGTATGCAGGTGCTAGCGGATTTCCAAGCAATGGGTCGGATCTTGTCGTTGAGGCTGAGGCTTGTGTTTACCTTACCCACGCCTCGCCTCCGATGTCGCCAATGCATGACTAGCAAGGGTGCGATGCTGCGGAAGGACGCAGAACGGGCATGCAAGGTAACGGCAACCTAGAATTTCAGCCCTATATATACACATGACCCTCTAGTAGCATAATTGAGGCAAGTTATCTTCAATGCAGCAAAATATGGCATAGCGAAGAATCAACATAAAAGGAAGAGGTATTTTGAGCTAAGTGAAAGACTCGTGTATTAACTAGCTTCCAACTTGTAAGTCAAATAGGTATCACCGATCATAACAAATCAACCACATACAGCCACCCTCGGTAGCCGCATTCGTAAACATCGACGTGTCGCATCATGCTGTGCACTACCACAATCTAAGTGCGCACATGCGCTTCGACATTGTGGCCAGCAACACCCTCCTCGTCAATCACAGGACCGTGTCTTCGGTCCTTGCCCACATAGTTGGAGTCCGGAAGCATGTTGAGGGTGTCCTCCTGCTTGTCCGTCTTGCGCTGATGGAACCAGAAGAGGATACCACCAATGAACGCCAAGATAGCCACAGCTGTGTAGTTCCACACCAACAAAGGATCTTCGGATAGCGACACAAACGCCTGACCAAGCGCGTTGGAGAAGGCAGACATGAAGTGCCAGTACGAAGTGACCAGCGAACGCATGTTCGTGGGCGCTTTTGTAAACGCAAACTCGAGTCCAGTGATGGATGTGAAGATTTCAGAGAAACCGACGAGCACGTAAGGGACGGCTTGGGTCCAGACGTTGATTGGGGCTGGGTCGTCGCAGCTGTTCATGTACTCGCCGCATGGGCCCTCGGCGTAGATGTAGTGCTGGATAACAGCAGCAGATACCATGGCGAAGGACGCGAGGATGAAACCGAATGCGATACGCTTGATGGGAGTGAAGCGGATGTTTGCCTTGCGGAGAGCGGGGTAGAGGAAGTTGTCTACAATAGGGATGAAGATGACGAGGGAAATGGGGTTGAGGTTGGTGATGAGGTCGTTGGGAACACCGTTACGTGTCATTGTAGCGGCTTGCGAGGTGAGATTGTTGTTCATCTGGTTGTACGACCTAAAGATTGGTGTACCAAGTCAGTGTTTGTCTCACATACAATTCATACAGGAGTATTACTAACAGCCAGTAGAGGGGAATCCAGGTAAAGCAAGAGCATGCACGCATACCACGAGCAACCTGGTCGACCCAAGCGTCATCGAACTGCATCCAGCCAGGCTTGTTGGCACCGAGATGGCTGGGCTTGACGTCCTCCCAGAAACGCTCGCTCTTGAAGTTCTTGCGCGTGGTGACGGGGTTGATAGACCACTTGCCCTTGGTAGCGAGCCTCAAGACTTTGACTGCACGGATGAGGACGGAACCGGTCGGAGGAGTGTGGTGGTACTTGTTTCTGCAGACCCAAAGAACGATGGGACAGAAGCAGAACATAATGGTGGGTAGCAGCCATGCACACCAGAAGCCGACGTACTTCTCGACGTACACCATGGAAATTTGTCCAGTGAGGGAACCGATGTTGATGAACATGTAGAAGTCTGGAGAAGATTAGTGGGCTGATTACAGTATGGCAATAGGCGACAACCTACACAAGAAGATACGAGAGAGCGTAATGTTAGGGTCGGAGAGTACGCGCTCGCCTGTCTTGGGGTCCTTGATAACACGCGGCTTGGTTTGACGATATTGCTCAGCGATCAACGGAGAGATGTTGGCCTTGAAAGCTCCGGTACCGAAACCGGGGGTGATGACACCTAGGATGAAAGGACCGATGGCATTACCGCTGGTGAGCACGGGAGGGATGGCGGAGATGATGAGCAGGATGTGACCTAGGATGGAGAAGGCGATGGCGATGAAGATTGTGTTGAAACGACCAAGGTACTCGTCGGCAATGATGGCACCGATGATGGGCGTGGTATAAGCCCAAAAAGAGTTGAACTGGCCGATACCAAAGGAAGCACGCTGTCCCATGCCTAGTGCACCTGGTTGACCCGTTTGACGCGGGTCGCGACCAGTAGATTGTACAACACCATCAATTATAGGGAGATCCTTCTGAATGAAGTTGGTGTCTTGAAAAGGTTAGTGGGTTTGAATACTGATGGCGATGGACGGCAACATACACAATACTTGGCAACCGTAGTATCCGAATCGCTCGCAAAGCTCGACGAAGGCGATGGTGAAGGCAGTCCACGGAATCTTTCCTGATACACGACGGAGTGTCTTCAGATCCTCCTCGGTAGGCTCCTCGCCTTCCAAGTCGGCATCGAAGACATCAGCGTCATGGGGTTGATGGCTGAGAGTCGACGGCGTGTGATCATCTGAGGGCACGCTTCTCGTCAACTTCAAACAGAGGCATAGCAGCCTTAGCGGGCTCGTTGGACATGGCCATGTCCACGGCGTTGGATGCAGCGTTGGCCGTCATGATTAGCAGACAGGGAAGAGGTTGAACGGGGAAAAACAATGAGCTACTGCTGAACCGTAAGGAACTGGGCAATCGACCGCAATTATACTCGTAGCCCACACTTCCTGTAACATATGAGCGGCAAATCTGCTCTTTCCAAGCGCCGTCTTGGTATTCCTTGACTGTCTCTCTTTTGAGCAGGTGTCCTGGGTGGATACACTCCACCTCTTTGCCAGGAATCCGACTAGTTGCCCCAGGCCTGTGGTCGACCCATACAGATTCAAGAGGCCATTTTGCAAGGCCCGTCTTATCACCAGCCGGTGACTGGGCAAAGTCTGAGCGGTTGGGAGACGCCGAAAGCAAGACTAGAGTTTAGAGCTTCGCACCCGTCTTTGCAGGGCTTCGGCTGGCCAAGCTCCATGAAAATGGGTATTTCGGCGCACGCGACGACATCGATTAAGTGCTTCTCTACTTGGCAGCGTCGCTGATCACGCTTTGCATTGATAATTCCAGCCATTCACACCGGTGATACCCCTAGCTCTTTCTTATCTGGACGACATGCTGTACCATGACACCACGCCGCAGGGCGATGCACAGGGCGATACACACGCACACAGTCATACACATGTGGGAGTGAAAGGTCATGAAAATTCATCCATTGTCGCGACAAGGTAGACGCTGGCATCAGTAACCCAGAAAGAGGTCGGTCCGTCGAAGGTGTCGAAAAACGCGTGTGTCATCGCTCATCACCGCCGAACGCTTGTGCCGCTCCGCCATGGCGCTGAGCCTTCCGTCCCGCTGGGCGTTTTCTCGCCTCGGTTGCTCCCCACATAATGAAACAACCTTCGCATGCATGCGATGTAACTCCACTAAACTCGAACAGGCAGTTCAGCGACGCGGCAGCATATTTCCGTAGAGGTTTACATTAGCACACCAATCAGCCATCGCGTTGTCATACCCACTTCAACATGGCGCGGACGCCCCATCACCTTCTCGAAGACACGGCATCGGTATTGGCATAACCACACCATAATCTTATCTCCTGGACTAGGCGAAGACGCGACCAAAGAAGACAAGAGCACCGAAGAAAGCACATGCTGGTTGGCACAAGGCTTCGCCTCTATCGGCGGAAGCTTTACCTCGCCCGGTAATATGGCACATTCTGCATTTCCATCCAACCCTCTGAACATCCCACCGTTACTGACCCGCTCTTTTCCGCCTTTCCTTGGCGTTAGCTGTTTGTTGGAAGGAACCATCTGACGATCCTTCCATGCACATACACACACCAACATGGCGAGGCGAAGTAGGATCTCTCGACAATTACAGAACAAAGGAGGATGCGGCTTGGCGGATTGACAATTGGCGGCTGCTTATCTTTTCCGCCCCAAAACAGCTGTAGACTTCACGAAGAAAGTCGCTGGAAGTTTGGGGTGTTGTATCGAACCACGCACACGCCATCGGATAGTCGAGTCACCTTTTTTTCTTATCAACATATTGTCTAGACACGTTCATCGCTACATCGTGCAGTTGCTGCCGGGAACCGAAAGTATATCAAAACGCCAAGATAGGCCAGCAGACTACTCATACCCCGCCCGGGAATAGATACATGCCTGAGGACAGACGCGGATATCCCTGGATAGTAGAGCCGCTGGATACCAGCCACCGGGTAGCGGGAGCGGCGCTTGATACCTACGACCTATGCTCTTGTGCATGCAGCGCGGACGTGTACATGGGCTGTGCGACTACATCAACCCGCGAAGTATGATCGGTAGCCGGGTCCAGGGACGACTGGGTTACTGGAACTCTTCGGATATCGGCATGCGCGTACCACTACCCTGCGTAGCTATCGAGCTTAGTGACCTTAATCTTGTGGGCTATGTAGGCGCCACTGGAGATTTGATCTTTTCCATGCATTGATAACGTGCATGTCGGGAAGCCTCTGGCTAGCAAGGCACTACTTTGGTTCGGGATTAGTATCCGACCTCGATCACTGTCGTAGTAAATGGACCTACCAGGTCGAGGAGCTCGTAAATGCACATCCAAGACACAGGCACAAATCACTGCATTATTCGGTGAGACCAAGTTCTTTATCAATGTATTATCATTAATCGTTCATCAATATGTTTTCATCAATGTTGTCATCAATGCTACGAGAGCAAAGTCGCCTTCGCAACTCCCCCTTGTTCCGACAACCGCGCGATGATAACCATTTTAGTTACCAATGGGCAGGTCGTCCAAAGGCTCACCCTTCGACCAGTGGTTAATCCAGTTGAAGATCTCGGTGTGCCAGAACAAGCTGTTCTCTTGCTTAAGCACCCAGTGGTTCTCGTCGGGGAAGTTGAGGAACCTAGATGGGATACCGCGAGCCTGGAGGATGTTGAACAAGCTGAGACCGTCGCTCTCGGGCAGACGGTAGTCCTTGGTGTTGTGGATGACGAACTGGGGAGTAGACCAGTTAGCAATGTGGTTTTGGGGGTTCCACTCGCGGTACGCGCCAGAGTCCCAGATGCTGCCGTTGTAGTCGTGACGGATGAACCAAAGTTCCTCAGAGGCCCATGCACCCTCGGTGTTGGAGATACCGTCGTGGGTTACGAGGCACTTGAACTCGTTGCCGAGGTCGTTGGCCTGGATCCAGTTGGTCATGTAACCACCGTAAGAAGCACCAGCGGCGATACCGTTCTTGGTGTCGACCCATGGCATGCTGGTGTTGACGTAGTTCCAGGCGTTGACCAGGTCGTGGTATGGCCAGTTACCCCATTGACCCTGGATAGAGTCGGTGAGGAACTGTCCGAAACCGGTAGATCCAGTTGGGTTGGGGGCGACAATGATGTAGCCCTGGTCAGCCCAGACCTGAGGGTTCCAGCGGTTGGACCAGCTGTTGCCCCAGTTACCCTGAGGACCACCGTGGATGTAGAAGGCGAGCGGGTAGGTCACATTCTCCTGATAGAAGGTGGGCTTGACGACGTAGGCGTGGAGCTGCTGCTTTAGCTCGGGGTTGGAGCCGTTGAAGAAGATCTCGGAAACGGTGTGCGATCCGAGGCCAGCGAGGTTGGCGTCGACCTGGGACGCGTCGAAGAGGGTGTTCTTCTTTCCATCGGCAAGGATGTACCACTCGCTGGGAGTCCAGATGGCAGTAGCGGCAACGAACAACGAACCGTCGGGAAGGAGCGCGAAAGTCGAGACGGAAGTGTTCGAGGTCATGGGCTCTGGGACGAAGCTCTCGTCAGCGGTGACGGGGAAGTTAAAGATCTTGACGCGAGCGTAGTCATCGGCAGTGACGTAGATGGACGAGTCGTCGTGAGCCCAGGTGATGGGTCCCTGAACCCAGCGGTCGAAGCCAGCACTCAGAGACTTCCAATTGGTGACGGCGACACCAGTACCCTCGGCGGCGACGTCGACGGTGTACAGAATCCACCTGTCCGACTCGTAGTAGTCCTCATCCTGTTGGACGTAGGCGAGCTTGCTGCTGTCGGTGGAGAAGGAAGGTAAACCAGAAGCACCCTGGTGGCCAGCCTTGTATGCCTCGGAGTCGGGGCCGTTGAAGGCGACAGGGGCGTCAGAAGACGCGAAAGCACCAACGTAGGTGTATGATGCGGTATAGTTGGCCTTGTTCAGCTGAGGGGCCTTGCTCACGAAAGCGTACAATGAGCCATCAGGGCTGATGTCGTAGTCGCTAGAGTCACCGAAGGGCTGGATGGGAGTCTCGGGCTGAGTGGTGGTGAAGTTGATGCCCTTCTGGACGTTCCTCATTCCAGCACCGGACAGTGCGTAGCTGGCATTGGCCGAAAGAGTTCCGGCGAAGAGGTTATAGCGGTTCTTGGTCAGCCAGGTGTCCCAGTGACGGACGTAGTTGTCCGAATAGTAGCGGGCAGTAGTCACTGGGGTGACTTCGGTCTCGGGGTTGACAGCTGTACCATTGGGGTAAGCCATGCAGTTGACCAAGAAGTGCATGTCTCCGGTCGAGGTGTTTGCGACCTTGAGACCGTTGTATGGCGCATCCAGAGAAGCGACCATGGTGCTCATGTTGGGGCTCTTGATGTCACCAATCCACAGGGTGACACCACCGGGAATCTCCTCGTTGGTGCCATTGATGTAGATGATGCCAGTCTTGCTGCCGGGAATCCAGGCGACTTCGTTGATCTCGCTGGCGTTGAGACCAGACTCGGTGATCTCACCAGTCTTGAGGTCGATGAGGTTCATGCCAGAGCCCGCGCTTGCATGCTCCTCGAAGGAGTATTGCGAGTACGAGAACAGGGCGACGGAGCCATCAGGACTTGGGTCGGCAGCGCCACGTCGGACGGTGCTGAGAAGACCTCTGTTTCCTTGTTAGTAGTTGCACAAGGAAGTAGATTTGATGGTCAACTTACTCAGGTGTCAAGGCACAGGCGCCGGTGGCAGCCAAAGCTGCGGCAACACTGAGGTAACGAGCCATTTTGTATGCGACCAGCTTCGTAAAAGCTCAATTGGACAAGGTCGATGGTCAAACGAAGCTCAGGACGGGCATGCAGCTTATTTGTAGAACAAGCTGCTGAGTAGCTGCAGACCCTGGCTACACGATATTTTGCCTGTGGAGTTCACGTTGCATTCGGGACCGGTACCTGGCTGTGAGGGAGCTCCCCGTTGGCTGCGCACTCGGTGATGCCATCATGCCGGCCCTGCATTGCGGTAGTTGCTATGTCAAACGTGTAGAAAGATGGGCGTTGTTCGCGATGTCTCCTTCCTATTGGGGTCTAAGGCTGCGGGCGCACAAACAAGCTCGCCGTCGGTGGGTTCCCAGAAAGCATGTTTCTGCGTCGTCCTATCGCGATACGGCCCACATGTCCCGCAGTCGTGGCTCAAGCTTGGCGGTGATGTCCATACATGCCTCACGTGAAGCTCTGGTGAAGCTCTGACAAAGCTCTCGCCGAGATTAGTGGCGGCCGTGCCAAGTCGCGCCGTCTTAGTCGAATTGGTGGCGGATAAAACGGCGCACCAAAACAGGCAGGTCGATAAAAAGTCCAACACGATTATCCTCCTAATTCTTACTCATCGATAGCCAGTTGCGGCGTTGCTGTGTCGCTTGTACGCTGCCTTACGAAATACAGAGGCTGGAAGTGCGGAAATCGTACGGGCAGCCTCGGTCTGGCTCGGGCCTGTTGGCGGGCCTAATATTCATATATCCTTCACGAGCAAATTGGTGATCTACACCTGCCTTGCCTGGCTTAGATAGGCAGACTCCATCCATGCAGCTGCTTCTTTGAGTTGGGTGATGGCGCACGTCGTGATGGGTCGATAGCATCGAACGAATGAGCTGAGCGACAGCCTCGTATCGGAGCCAATATACTATGCACCTGCGCCTTGTAGTACCCTGCTGTCCGGTCCTCAAGAAGTAGGAAATCCCGATGGTCTCTGTAGGTTCAATCTCTTCTCCTTCTGAAGGGCACTGCCCGATACCTACGAGCATGCAAAAGCACCGACAATCCGGAAACTGGTATTAGCGTGTCCGCAGTCTCGGAGGCAGTCCACTATTATCATGGTTATCGCGCCCGATACATGTTCCAGTGGTAAATACCGACCGCCATAATGAATGCATACCATGGAGGTTTGCAAGGTGCTCGCATCCCTAACTCGCCCTCGTCCCGCACCATCACATGGGCTCTCGTGTGAGCCAATATGAACAGCCAGACACATGTAACATCGTCTTTACAAAATCCTGCGTCTACCCTTCAGCAATATCGGATAGTGCAAATGTTTCCAGACCCTCAACGATCGCATCAAGCACATCGGGGCGGTAGCTCACTAGACAAATATAGCAGACTGAGATGGTTCGCGACTCTCGTAGCTCTTGCGAACGGTTCGAGCGCCTGGCAACATGGACTTTGAGAACTCTAGGATCTTCCGCATGGACAAGCTTCGGGTGAAGGCTAGTATATAATTTGCTGACAATCACCATCCTCTTCCAGAAAACAGCAACGATTGATGACAGTCAACCACCAGATTACCTCCACTACCAACTTCCTTTAGTGCTGTACCCACAGTCTTGAAAAGCCCGAAAAAATGCCGGATACCGAGTATTCATGGCCACCAATAAACTCGGTACCAGCCAGCAGCCACTCACGACACCCACATGATATGTTGTTGTTACGACATCTCATATTCAACTACCTAGTATCTTCCCGTGGCTTTATGCTACGCGGGGTCGTAGAATTGACGGACGGTAACCAAAGTCATAGCATCGCGCACAACATGTGTCAGGAGCAAAACAATGATCACTCAGCATCCGAACGAAAGCCTGAAAACATAAAACTTCTCCCGAAGATCGAGCACAATAACGGCCAGATCTTTAACCGCCTTTTTTCAATTCTTACCTTGCATCCTGTACTTCTGGTTTCAAAGAATCTTATCGTGAAGGTAAACGATGTCTCGAATAGTGGGGGTGCGGTCCCTCGGGGTGGAAGCAAGTCCGCTCATGATGTGGATTGTGATGGAAGGGCGTAAATGAGGCTTGTATTATAGACCTTGTGGGTTTGCTACATATGTTTGCTACATCTGAGTAGACGGTCCGTCAAGGTCTGGTGTATGGTGCACAATGAGTATGACAAAGGTAATAGGGTCGACGATCATGGTACTTCGACTTTTGGGATCGCAAGTATCAATAAGCTGGAGTTCAATGCTTGTACACCGAAAAGACTTTTCCTGTTCAAAACCAACGCCAGCGAGTGGTTCCTGACTCTGACTTCCCATGAAGCTAAGATTGAAGAACATCGCTCCCAAAATCCCGAATCAATTTCCGAATAAAATTGCCCAACGCCCACCGCTTTTGCTATCCTAGCATTCAAAGTCATTATAGATGACCGTAACATGCACTCGCTTTTCCAAGCTAACGCCCTTCATCTGAAACAAGGCTATAACCTACACATTCCGCAGCAATCCTTTTCTCCTTTCTCGTCAGAGAATAATATCATCTAACCCTTCTCTTGCTTCCCTCATCTTTCGTTTGAGTCGATCCGCCTCTGTCTCTAGCACCGTCAATCTCTTCTCAGCTTGTACAGAACGTGACTGACTCTGTCGGAGCTGCTCGCAGAGACCCTCTCTATCGTTAAGCGCGTTAACGTGTTGCACCCTCAAGTCATCGTATTGAGCTTGCATGCCACGATAGGCGTCCTGGCTGAACATTGATTCGCTATTGACTCGGTTCACTTGAGCTGTGAGGCTGGTGACTTGTGCTTGAAGCTGACTGTTCGCTGTGACCATTTTCTGGTAAACTTCGAGGGATCTGGTCTGCGTAGCGATCTCTGCTCTCAACTGATCATTTGCTGCTTGGCTGGCTCTGAGCCAGGCCGCTACACTTGTTGCCATGATTAGATACTCTGGGTTAGATGATCTAGAGATGATGGCAGGTGGTCCCTGTATCTATAGAGAGAGGGTCAGCTTAGGCTTGAAGCGAGCTATCGTTCGTACTCACCACGTAACTGTAGTAACAACGCTTAATCCTCGCTACAGTATGTGAGCTTTAGTTGGCAGAGAGGGCAAAGATATCGTAGCTGACCTGGTGCCACTTTGAGCTCTTCGCCGCCTGCGCGTTTCTTATATGCAATAGTATCAAGCTCCGGGACAGCTAGATCAGGGACGCTTAGTCGAGCTTCATGTCTCTATACTTTTATCTTCAGCTTTTGCGGATTCCCCATATGCCCAGCTGCTAAGAGATAATACAGAATCACCGCGCGTATCCTGTTGCGCACTGTCTGTTCGCCAACTGTACAGTCTCCAAGATCACAAAAAGGTTCTTCGGCCTCGACAACGCGCAGATTATGCTGTGACACCCAAAATATGCTCAAGTTTAGCTTGATGAGGAAATACCCAACTAAGTTATTCTTCGCTCCGTGTACGAAGGCATAAACGAGTTGCTCCATGTCTGACGAAATACCGTCATGTATGCCTACGACAAGTACCACGGGTGATGCCTCTTGGAACCAGTTGGCGATGACAGTTGGGCCAAAACTTTCGCAGTGGCTGAATTGAAGTGTCTCAAATGCTGGAATCTTTCTGATATGATCGGGTATACTCGAGAGTGCTTTTCGAAATCGTTTGTGCCTACCAGTTTAGTACGCTCTCACCAATGGTGATAGGGTTATTGGCGCTGGCATAGTCCATGGCGGCGGAGTAGATCCCTCGGTATCCAGAAGTGCGGGAAATGATACATGTTGCTTGTAGGCTAAAGTTTGTCAGTATCATTCCGATTTCTGGAACAATCTGTTGTACGAACTGAGTGTGTTGTAAATTTAGTATCAATATTGAACGTGCCTCTTCGAGTACGATGACTGAAGCTGGCGAGGCTGCTGGCGATAATTGAATGCTATGGCTGTGGTACGATCTACAAGTGTGGATTGTATATGTATTGATTTGTAAAAGAATGTATGACTGAGGTGGACGTATGAGCAGAATGATGATGTATAAAGTACCGTTCGATTTGTTGATGTTTGAACAAGCTAGTTAGATGGGCCGAAGAGTCGAAAATTGCAGACGTAGCGGAGGAGGCTGCCCGATCCCGGCAGAATATGGTGATAGAAGGAAGGACAGAAGGTCAGTGAGCGAAAGCACGAGGCTATTAGTGCTGAGCAACCATGGTTGCGATGTAACACTTATGGAACCGAAGTGAGATGAGTCTCTATCTTTGTTTTCATAGAAGCCACTGGTGAGCCTGACAAGTGACTTCACTAAGGCTTTGGTAGTCATCTACAACATGCCTGCCGCGCTCCAGGATCATGGTTGTCGCCGCTACCCACTACGTGTATCTGGTGTCAAGAGTCATCTGAATGATCCGATCTCCAGTTTGCAAGATCCGAGCTAGCTCTGTACTTGTCTTTGTTGCAGATGGTCGGATACAGAGTTATCGATGGATGACGTTGGAATTCCTCTCAGATGTCGCTGGCTATCGTCGTTCCTGCACGACCAATACCCATCAACGCCACCACCTCACTCCCGTGGTCATCAACGTCGAACACAACCATGAATCCTCTCGTATGAAGTCGAGTACGCGTCGTTCTCGTCCACGCGTCCGCGATAACCATGATGCGCACTATCATCGGTCGTTCTTCGGTTCGGCGGATTTGCTGAACCAATTGATGCCGATCGTCCCCCAAACCCCGCCATTCATCCCCACATCCAGCCACCAAAGCTTAAGCCGCCCTCCGCACGCTTAACTGGTCTTGTTCCCACACCGGGCTTTTAGGCTGAAGTACGGTACGACTCTCCCTCCTCGTCGTGCATTCTCGGTAGGAGATATCACGACATTTGCTGCCGTAAGCATACTAGTGACGTCTTGATCTTTGATCATGAAGAAGCTATAATGACCTATAAAGCACCTTGAGAAGGGCGGCACCTAGGTAGAGGACTGACTAATCCTCCATGAGGTCTAACATGCGGCTAACACTCACCACACTAGTCTTCGCTGTTGGCGTTGCTGTCGCTGAAGATGGCTCACAGGGTTGGCTGCGCTACGCTCCAATACCGGACGGGCCTGCCGCGCAGTCAGTACCCTCCGCGATCATCGCACTGAACAGCACAAAAGTGAGCCCCGTGTTCACCGCCGGCCAAGAGCTTCAGAAAGGAGTGGGAGGTATTATTGGAAGGAAGCTCAACGTCAGCGCAAGTGCGACCCAGAGTCATTCAGCAATCATCGTGGGGACTAAAGACGCGTATACGGCAGCATACGGCAACATCGATGAATGCAAGGATCTGGATGTTGATGGCTTTTTCCTCAGCACAACTACTCCAGGAAAAGTCATCATCGTAGGACAGAATGAGCGAGGCGCTCTCTACGGCGCATTCGAATACCTCTCTCAGCTCGCGCAAAATAATGTCACATCCGGCTCCACAGTATACAACCCGCAGGTACCCATTCGATGGACAAACGAGTGGGACAACATGGACGGTAGCATCGAGCGCGGTTACGCTGGCCCTTCGCTCTTTTTCCGAGACGGTTTCGTGGTAGACAACACTACGCGGGTCGCTGAGTATGCGCGTATACTCGCGTCAATCCGCGTCAACGGTGCGATCATCAACAACGTCAATGCGAACGCCACCTTGCTCAATGACCGCAATGTGGAGGGTCTTGGCAGGCTTGCTGATGCGATGAGGCCATACGGAGTACAACTTGGCATATCGCTCAACTTCGCATCTCCAAACGCTACACTAGGCACATTTGATCCGTTAGACCCTAGGGTAGACGCATGGTGGGCAAACATCACGAACCAGATCTATTCCAAGGTTCCGGACATGGCAGGTTACCTTGTCAAAGCCAACAGTGAGGGCCAGCCAGGCCCATTGACGTACAACCGAACACTTGCAGATGGCGCCAACATGTTTGCAAGGGCAGCCAAACCACACGGTGGCGTGGTGATGTTCCGTGCTTTCGTATATGATAACCACATCAACGAAACAAACTGGTATAACGACAGGGCGAATGCGCAGTTAGAATTCTTCCAACATCTCGACGGGAAGTTTGACGACAACGTCGTTGTTCAGATAAAGTTTGGACCAGTATGTGCATACACGCTACTTACAGAAAACGTAGACTAACGTATGCCTACCTTTGTAGATCGACTTCCAGGTCCGGGAGCCAGCATCGCCATTATTCGGATCTCTGCGCCAAACGAGCACAGCCATCGAACTCCAGATCACACCCGAGTACCTTGGTCAAAACTGTCACTTAGTTTACCTTGCGCCGCAATGGAAAGAGATACTAGAGTTTGATATGAGGGCTGAGAATCGGTCATCCAAGGTCAAAGACATCATCACTGGCAAGCGTTTCAAGCGACCTTTAGGTGGCTACGCAGGTGTAACAGGAGTGGGATCTAATGCGACATGGCTGGGCTCACATCTAGCAATGTCTAACCTGTATGCTTACGGACGACTAGCCTGGGATGCCTCGGTCGACTCGGAAACTATCCTGCAAGACTGGATCCGATTGACGTTTGGATTTGATCAGGATGTTCTCGACACTATCACGGACATGTCCATGAGGTCGTGGCCGGCATACGAAAACTACAGCGGCAATCTCGGCATCCAGACGCTGACAGATATTTTGTACACACACTTTGGACCCAATCCAGCATCGCAGGACGGTAACGGGTGGGGTCAATGGACACGCGCCGATGCATTCAGCATCGGAATGGATCGTACTGTGAAGAATGGTACTGGCAACGCCGGACAATACCCGCCCGAGATCGCCCAAATCTATGAGAACATAGAGTCGACGCCGGACAACTTGCTGCTCTGGTTCCATCACGTACCATATACGCAGCGATTGAAGTCTAACAAGACTGTCATTCAGCATTTCTACGATGCGCATTATGAAGGTGCCGCTACCGCTCAAGAATTCGTCAGACAGTGGGAATCCTTAGAGGGTAAAATCGACGATGAGCGATACGAACATGTGCTGTTTAGGCAGATCTTCCAAGCTGGCCATTCCCTTGTGTGGCGCGATGCGATCAATGAGTTCTACCACAACCTCTCGCAAATACCGGACGAGAACAAGCGTGTTGGCTTTCATCCATACCGTATTGAGGCGGAAGACATGATGCTTGACGGTTTCAAGACCTACGCCGTAAGCCCATTTGAGACCGCATCCGGCTATACGGCTATCGTCACCACATCAAACTCAACGACGGGCATCGCGACGGCCAACGTCACATTCGCATCGGGAACATACGATGTCGCTGTCAACTACTACGATTTGATTGGAGGTAAAGCGAAATATGAACTGAAGCTTGGCGATCGTACTGTTGGTGCATGGACTGGGGATCTCGAGGACAAACTGGGACATGCGCCGTCCATTTATCTTGACGGGCACTCGGCGACACGCGTAACGTTCAGAAATGTCGAGGTTCGGCAAGGGGACGAAGTGCGGCTGACAGGCCAAGCTAATGGCATTGAGCCCGCACCGATCGATTATCTCTCTTTCTTGCCACCTGGCATTGTTGATTGAATCATTTGTGGGTAGACAGTATGTACAAAAAAGCAAAGCGATGCGAAATTGATGTTCTCGCATTCGGAGAAGCGACAATCTAACGTTCCACTGCCTAGTCGGCTTCATTTCCACGCTTCTCCACTGCCGGGGTCCCCTGCACGTCTCCCGTAGCGCCTAACCCACATTAGCGACGTGTCTCCTTTTTTACCAGCCATGGCAGCACACCACAATCCAGCCGTTGGTGGCTTTCGGACGGGAAATCTCATACTAAGCTCCCGCAATTTGAGGTTCGTCGCTTGCATTAGCTACTGATCTGGGGATGCAAAGCCCAACGATATCCAGCTCTTTCTCGGATTACGTGCTGCGTACCTCCTTCGTGGATTGATTGTGATTTGTGTCTCCCCCCTTTTGCGTCCAACGTCGTGGACCACCAAGTATCCGGTGGGCACGCAAGAGCTTGAGATCCGTGCCGTACGCCAGTACTTCACGATGTGACAAGCTTGTCAGCCTCGACCAACACAGCACGCCTTTCAAAAATCGCCGACAGGCACCGCCGTCTCCAAAACAAACACGCCAGCGACGACAGCCCGGCAACGCCATCCACGTCTTTTTCAAAGTGCATATTAGCATCAATTTTGTCTTCGCGCACCCAAACTAATGTCGCGTCCTAGTACAGTCGCTGCACGATGCGCTGCACTAGGGACTTCGATTGCGCAGGTCAGAGCCGCTCCAGATGTTCGACTTTGCAGCTACAGACGCTAACGCCCAAACCAGGTCATTCCGGACATCAGCGGTTTTGCCCGCAAATTCCGCGATGCGCGTCACGACTTGAACATCATTAATAGTGATCTGCTGGTGATCAGGACCGGCCTTGGTATTGCGCAAGACGACTTTTCAGCTAAGTGGTCCCAGTTACCGGCGTCCCTCGTTGATGCTGTATCACGAGTGCTGGACTCATGCGATGACACCAGTGAGCGATTGCATAAAGCTTTTCTCAAGCTTTCGTGTAGTAGCAAACCAAAGGATGATTGGCAGGTGCTGAAGGACGGACCCTTGGTAAACCTGCGGCATGATCTTGATGCATCCAAGGTGGTACTAGAGCTGAGTCTGGATTATGTCGCACTGTAAGTTGTTCATGCTAGATATGACTGAGCAGAGCATGAAAGCTTACTTCGCTTAGATTTGGCCAACAAGATACGCTGGATTCCTTACTTCAAAACTATGTCAGCGATCTCATTACGCAGAGTGATGAGCTACTAAAGAGAACGGATACAGATGAGATTTACGTGAATCAAACAGCACGCGATAGGCTGTCTTCACTACTTCAGGCTGTTCGTCTGCTTCGTTCATGTATCACAGCCATATCACGGGAAGGTGCGCCATCAGCATCACAACTAGCAAAAAGGACAACTCTTCCTCGACCAGACTCCCTGGAGCCTGTTCTTGGTGAAACGCCCCGAAGCGGGAGGAAAAGCCCTAACGAGATCTCAACACGAACCAGCGCGAATGACGGCATCGGGACCTGGCTCGCTAATGTTCCCTCCTTTGAAGACGCTCAACCTCTCTCGTATTCTGCAATCGAACAGACATCCGTTCCAAGGCGACTTCTGATACCGCCATCGCGGAACGACATGACTCCGTCGCGCGGCACATTCTACACTGACGATGGGGCGGCATCCAGCCCTACCCTGGTACCGCCAGAATCACGACTTAAGAAGTCCTACAGCTGGTGCACTGATCTTTCGGGAAAGGCGAGCACTCGATTGCAACTTGCATCCAGGCACGCATCGAAACAAGTGTCAAAGTACACATCAACGATATCTAGCTCGGACGTCTCCATCTTTCAGAAGCAAATTACCTCGGACAGGATAGCTGTAACAAAGAGCAAGAGAAAAGAGTTGGAACCGAACCAAAGGGCAGCTGTAGATCGGATTTTGGCAAACATACCAGCGGAAGCGACGGTCACTGAGGTGGAAAGAGTTATCTGGGAAGGTGCGAACCCGATGGCGACGCATCCAGAATTTGGGTACTTCTTCATCCGAGCAGCGTACGAGATGTCGCCTGATATTCTCACTCTCCTTATGGATTTCGGGGCCGACATTACACGCAATAATCCCGCACCCTCGTCATATTACTCTGCCATGCACGCTGCAACCCTAGGACGACAGCTTGGCACCGTCCGCTACCTTGCTTCTTTGGGTCACTCAATTGACAACCCCGATTACAGCGGAGAGACACCTCTCCATCTTGCTTGCAGGACGCCCGGCGCGTCTGCGATAGCAAAATACCTCGTTGAAGCTGGCGTTGACGTGAATTTTGAAGCGAAGAATGGACGGACACCACTACAGTCCGCCCTCAAAGCGGCGAGGTTAGAGGGTAAAGAGAGAAGCATGTTGATCGAGCTTTTGCTTGCACACGGGGCAGAGGGCGAAGTGAAAAGGGATCTGGACTGTGGGAGAGGTAATGAAAAGGGGAGACATGTGCTTGGTTTAACATGAACCTCCGGCTTGACCAGGACAGAACGATAGTTCCTATTTCCACGCACCATGATGGACTTGATCAGCTCCTAGTAGCAAGCCATATGCTGTCCAGATTCGGCTTTGAGCCACGCATGCAGGATAGGGATCTCCTTTTGACACTCCGCTTTGTACCCACCATAGGAAGTTGGTCAGGCGCCGTTACAGCAAGTTGCCACAAGCGGGTATCGTGAGATAGAACGATATACCCGAAGTATTGTATTATAGTAATTGATCATGCTGGAACCCTTCGTTAAACACCGAAATCGCTCAACATTGATCAGTTTGTCATGAATCTGGAAGGTGATCTGGATGTCAAGATGCGAGGTGGTCCCTGGCGTGGTAAGCCGCCGCTAACTTATCGCGATCCACTCTTCGTCGGCGAAGTCCGCAATCACCGACTCCCTCATCTAAAGTTCCAATCCTCCCTTTGCTTTTGTGTCACACGATTGATCCTTACGACGTATAACATTGTTATTATGGAGAACGCTTACAAGATGTGGGTAGAAGGGAAAGAGGTGAAAGGTGGAGCGGAGCAGTCAGTCAGCGGAGCCCCTCATTCGTGACCCACTGCAATTGCTAACAGCATCGCAGAATCGCCGTTGAAGACCCCGCAACTGGAGAAGTGTTCGCACAATGCCATGCAGCATCCGCTGCCGATATTGACAGTGTTGTCAAAACTGCACACAATGTCTTCAAATCGGGCGTCTGGTCGAAAGCGCCCCGCCATGTTCGCGCGGACACGCTGGACCGTATCGCCGAACTCCTTACGAAAAGTCTCCCGCGACTCATCGAGCTGGAAGTACAGCAGACGGGACGTGCGATTCGCGAGATGAATGCGCAAGTTCCCACCCTGACCAAATGGTTCAAATACTACGCCGCCTTAATACGAACCGAAGAGCGTTCCGTTTTGCCTACTGTCGGTAAATTGCACAACTGGATCGATCGTAAGCCACTCGGTGTTGTTGCGCAAATTACACCGTTCAACCACCCCATGTTGATTGCTGTTAAGAAAATTGCACCTGCATTGGCTGCTGGCAACTCAATTGTGCTGAAACCAAGTGAACTCACGCCACTCACCAGCATCGAGCTTGGCAAACTCATGAAGGAGGCCGGCTTACCCGATGGCGTGTTCAACGTGTTGCCAGGTGACGGCAGCACGACCGGGAAAGCGCTTGTAGAGCATCCGCTCGTAAAGAAGGTTGATGTAACCGGCGGCACACCAGCTGGGCGCGCCATCGGCGCTATCGCAGGACGCAACCTTGCACACTATACCGCCGAGCTTGGTGGCAAGGCGCCCCTCATTGTCTTTGAACAAGCGCACGTTGACCTAGCAGTGAATGGCATCGTCTTCGCTAGCTTTATTGCCAGCGGCCAAACATGTGTGGCAGCGACGCGCATCATTGTGCAGAACGAGATTCTCTCTCAGGTAGTAGAGAAACTGAAGGCCAAGGTGCAAAGCATTGAAAGGCGAATGGGCTCACCAAAGAACGTGGAGTCTATGATGGGACCTCTCATATCCGCGAAGCAGCTAGGTAACGTTGAGACGCTAGTCAATGACGCAAAGGATGCAGGTGTGACCGTTGTTACTGGTGGCCAAAGGATGAACGGCAAGTCTTCGCTGGACGACACCGACTTCTCGAAAGGCTACTTCTACCCACCAACCATACTTACAGACAGCGCTTCAAAGAAGATTGTCGACACACGTATATGGAAGGAAGAGGCTTTTGGCCCCGTCATCGTTGTCGTGGGCTTTAACACAGAAGAAGAGGCGCTAGGCCTAGCAAACGATAGCGAATTTGGTCTGGGCGCGGCCATTTGGACACAAGATCTTTCGCAAGCTTTCCGGGTGTCGGAAAGCATCGAGAGTGGCATCTGCTGGGTCAACACGCATCACCGTAATGACCCGAGCTCGCCATGGGGCGGCATCAAAAGCTCGGGAGTGGGCAGCGAGAACGGCATCGACGCTTACAATGCGTATACGACATCGAAAAGCACCATCATCAACTATGCCACTGCAGAAGAGGGTCTGGTGAGCGATGACTGGTTCAGGGAGGGCACCGGTGAGGTCAGGTATGGTTGAGTGGTGCTGGGCACCAATACTATGCAAGTCCGGCCTCGTTGGTACGAATTGTGGTACAAAATTCAATCACAATCTTCTTTTTCTATCGCGGGCTGTTTACATCGTCAGTATCGGTCTGGCCGTAAAATCTTCGGATCTTCTACCCTCACATAGCTTTTCACCATCGCCCCGCCCCGTCAAATCCTGACAGCAAACCACTACAACGTCCTGGTGAGAGTCTACTGACCCGCAAGCCTCGTTCCGAATGATCGCTAAAAAGTATGTCCTGGTTAAGACTCACAGCCACGCTGACTCTGTGTCCTCAGGTAATGAGCATAGGAAAGGCCTGCCTAAACCCTGCTATTGCGCACATCGACTGTCGCAGTGATAAGAATGGCGAGTCATATTCGGAATGCGAACGTTTTCCTGGGATGATCCATCGCGTTCTGAAAAAAGGACCAGCTGGATCGGAAGAAACTGAAGCACATGTCGATACCTATATAAAATTTCCTTATGCCCGCCCCCTAGCCAGCATCGCCGGTGAAGAAGACACATCCATCTACGCTGACCGCACAACCTGGCTCCATGCCGAAATAGACGGTCAAAGGCATGCAGAGGAACTTGGGGATCGCACTGAGCGACTGAGGAGCGAAAAGGATCCAATAAGCAAGCACATTAGTTGCTTGCTTGATCAACCACATGAGTCAAGCGCTGGACCATAGAAAGCCCTGGTCGAAGCATTATCAATTTCTAATGAACGTGGTTGTTCGCTCGTTCGATGGCATCCGCGTCTTCTCTTGTTCAGTGCATATATGGTGATGCAGCAGAAGCAAATATGTACATTGAAGTCTGCAAGATAAATCTGCCATACATCCGTCAGGACACGTTCGGACTGGATTTTTAATAGACCTGTAAAGCATTCATGTCTTCGATGGAGACGCTAATACTTCATTTCTATTCGCTACGGCACTGATAGTGTCAAACACATGACATCCTGGAAGCGACACGCAAGCGCCTTAACACTGAATGCGACTCTTGTCCTATTTACGTATCCCAAGTGGCTTATCTTGTCGAGCGTGTAATTACCTCCGCATCATGCTGATCCAACTTGCTACGTCGTCTTTGCTCTTCGTACCTCAAGGCTCAACCAGCTTTTCCAGTATCTCATCCATAATCCTATCTACCTTGTTCGTCTTGTCCTCTTCGTTATTCCCAGGAAGCTGCCATACAAGGCTCGTCTGCAACCCGACCCAGAACTCCAGGTAATCTCGCATTAGCTGATCTAGTGCGGCACTGGATTCATCCTCCGGACTTTCGGCGTGTAACCTAAGGAGCTCTGCCGCCGTTTCAATGAGCAGTCGGGTCATCTGCTGAGAGTATATATCGATCATAATAGGTGGTACGGCGAGAATTACTGGCGTTGTCTCGTGGCGCATGCCAACGCGGTCGGGATCGAGCGATAGCTCCTTCTCCTTGAGAATGTAGTCTTTGGCCAGGCTGAGCTTGTCGCGAAGCATCCCCAGGTATTTCGTCTCTTCTTCGAGGCCGAGGTTGGCAAAGTCTGGCGCATCGATGATGTTGGTGCCGATCAAAGGCATAGCCGCGATTTTGAGATGCTCAAAGCCGTTGTCTTGTTGATTGAAGGCAACTCTCAGATCAGCATTGCGCGGATTCCACACATCGGCAGAGACCCAGTGACGACAAAAGTCATCCTCTGAGAAACCAAGAGCGCTCTTGTCCCTATTGTTGATACCGAGCTTACGGGTACGTGCGGGCATTCTAGACGTGGCTTTAGGCAGATATCTGGGGTCCTGGTGGGGAATTGAGGCTGTAGTAATGGAGTGGCTGATTGAACGCGAATGAAACTGTCGAAATGATTAGACAGGCAGGGAAAAAAGTTGCCAAGGCAGTATCAAGCGAAAATAAGATACTATTGATGATAAACGTGAACTGGTAAGCACGGATCACAACTCTCGTTCACCACCATGTTGCTTTGGGCCTCCAACTTACAGGTGCACTTCACCTTTCCAATGCATAACGTCATAGCCACTCTGAAATTCTATACGGCAATGCGTGCGTGCGCCACAGACTCAGCCAACTGTGTTTATTGTTGCAATATCTCTGGATTGTTCGTATTGCGAACGCGAGACCAAGGTTTTAACCATCAAGATCCACCCTAATGAACAAGCGCGCTTCTTAACGCGACCTCGCCTTGTCCGGGCTGCCCACATATCCAAGACGGACCTCCACACCACCAAGAGTCTGTCCCGTCTCTAGGAGCTTTTCCAGATGCTCCAAAGCAGACTGGGTCGCATCGCTCAGACGCCATGGCACCCTATTATCTGCGATCACCTCCATCAGATCCGCGTCATATTGCCATCTGTGACAGTGAGTGAGTTCGCTCTCATAAAGGCGCTTTACCAGACCAATAAGTGCAGTTGTCTCTCCTTCAATGATCATCTGGAGCGCAGGGGTGGTAGAAAGACGGACTTGGTACAAGAACTGTTCATTTCCAGTTTTGCCTGCTTCCATCAATTGATCGCTCTCTCTATCTTCAGTCTCTTCAGGGTCTTTGATGTACATGTTGTTGTCTCCATTACAACCATATGCAATGTGTTTAAGCTCTTCTATAATCAAATTCATGCCGTTCGCACTAATGCATGCGTGCAATCCAGACGGTAGATGAACGGGCGATGCCTGCGGTTGGAGAATGATTCGAGAAGGCTTCGATGTTGCAACATATTGGCTGGATGCAGTTGACACTTGGAAATGACGGAGCCTTCTCACTGCCCTTGAGTATCGGAAGATGTCACGACCGATTCGCCGCTTGACTATGTCGAAAGCTTGCTCTTCAAAGGCCTTACTGGCCTCTTCCCGTGTCAATACCCGCATGACTTTATCGTACATACAGCAGGTACATGGTGATTCGATGAGACGGTTGGTCTTTGCTTCATTATAGAAGTCATGGAGTGCTTTGTGTGGGTTCAGCTCGGACCAATCAGGCTGGTACTCGTCGTCATGAGTATGCTTGCGCTTTATGCCTGCGAGCGGGGACGTGACCCATAACTGCCGCTCCATCTTCATACGTTCAACTTCCGGGACCTTTCGTGGTACTATACCGGACAGCAGAGCCGCCGCAGTTATTCCAGATTTCTCATCGGATATCTCACCCTCTTTGTTCGCTATAATGGGGGTCGCATGGCTGCCACAACTGTCCTCTTGCGTTGGTTCCGATACTTCTTCGCTAATAGCTGAGGGTGGTAACAAAGTGGTCGGAGCGACCACAGCAGATGCAGAGTCGGTATCATTCACTTTTCGTGTCTTGATGTGGGCTAGTAGGGCGGTGATGATCGCATCGGCGGATACCCTCTTGCCCTTTATGCCCTGTAAGGGTGCGATGTCGTACCCGTCGTCTTTTAGCAATTTCAGTCGCTCGATGTTGCTTGCTTTCTGCTTCCACGTCTTGCGGTCCCAGACTTTGTCCAAACTCAATGCTTTATGAATAATGCTTTTCTTCGCGATATCTTCCCAACTCTGGCGGTCTGCCAGAGATTGCGCGCTTAGGAGAGGCTGTGAAATGGTAAAAGATATGTTCGGTGGGCAGAGCTGTGGTGCGGGCAGATTGCTAGCGAACTGGTTAATTTGCGAAGACAATAACGTCGATGATGTGGGCAATGTGGATAGTGCAAAGCGCTTTCCCGCTTGATTGAACAGAGCGGCATTCCTTTTGCGCATCTTCTTGATCAAGCCTTCGTCCGGGCATTGGTAATTCAACTTGATGTTGGCAAGCGCTTGCGCTCGATCGAGCTGTTCAGAAGTGAGTTCCCGAGACTGATGGTCTCTAGCTTCCTCCATGCGCTTGTCGAAGCTCCCTACATCGGTGGCAAGACGAGGCTCATACGAGGTAGACCGATAAGAATCCTTGCGCGTCCGTTTTGTAATGTGAGACACCATATGTGCCGGACGTCTTGTTGTTGTGATCGATGTCTCGCAAAAACTGCAAGGATGATATAGTATATTGCTTTGCTCTGGTAATATTTACTGATCTATACGCTCCAAGATACTCGCGTTTGAACCGGGAGGTTCTTTTGTGTGCCAGATAATACCAGCCAAAGAGAAAGGAGAAGGGTTGTGGAGAAAGCAAGAGATTGATGAAGTGTATGAATCATCCTTACTTGTATCGGAGGGAAGTACGTCTTGTGGCGCAGACGACCTTTGCTCCGCGACGTGTGACCTGATTTCTGGCGCGTGAAAGCGTCAGCGTATAGCTTTCACCCAGTGATATTCACCAGGACGTTGGTGAAGAAAAGGATACATTACGTCGCCACTCGTATGGGTGACGCGAATGCGACTTCCCATGGCAATTACGGTGGGAAGCACTAGTGGAGTCCTGTAACGGATGGTATAAGAGGTAAGAGCGTGACGCGTTGTTCCAGAAAGGCCAATCCAGTTGAATGAACTTCGAGTCAAAGACGTAGCAACTTGCTGTCAAAGAAGCCGTATCGTTTTGAGTCCATCGCGACCTACAAAATACGACGTCCGGAGATTGCCAACCCGCAAAGCAAACCATTTCTTATGTTCATCGCCCCATAGGAACAGGGAGCTTGCGGAAAAAAATTGACAGGTAGATATGAGCCAAATTCGTATAGACTTTCAAGGCTCGGAGTCCTCGTAGTGGTATCTTGGTGTAAGAAAGGGAACGACGGCGACAAGATGGCGTGGTCGAGCTGATCGGTAATGTAATAAATTCAAATATGCTTAGCCGTAGTCCGCAGAGAAAGTAATCAGGCCGCCGGCCCTTGAGATTAGGGTGTTGGAGTGAGCAAGCGTCTGATGTGATCTGTGCAGTGTGCAGTTTGGGCCATAGGCTGGCGGGCTGCCAAAGCTGGAATCCTGGATAGGCTGCCGTGAGTGACGACTAGCATTGTGTGATGGTGTCTCACATTTCCTTCGCAAGATGTCTTTTCCGGGATGGCGTCGATGCTGTAGGTGATCAATGTCGATGGTTGTGGGAGACGCATCGCGATGAACCTCGGAAGTGAGCGCGTGGGAAACGTGACACGCTAACTTTAGCTGCGTCATTGACTCAACCTCCATCATTTCGACCTCCTGATCTCTTCTGTCAGCTCTCCTGCAAAACTCGAATTCTCCAAACCTGGTCTTTATGATAACATTAGAAGGTGAGGGTACAGCTCACACCGCTCACGCCGCTCAGAAGGCACTCCCATCCGTCTTACACCGTTAATTGCGGCGATGCGCGACCATTTGCATTGCAACTCTGATAAGTTGATCCCATAAAGCAACACACGTACTCACTAAGTCATAGCTTGTATGTCCAATACTGTCTCAGCCTCTTGTGAAGTATACCAATATCATGCCCCTTCCTTCACGCTCACCACCTTTTTGTTCACGCCATCGTTACTTCCCTCGCTTCCTTGGCGGGATGTGCAGATGCGCCTCGAACCCTAAATGCTCAGTCGGCGCATTTTGATTCTGTATTTAATCTTGCATACGCGTATACGCGCTATCATGCATGCCGATGCTCTCACCCGTTTCGTGCCACAATGTCATGTGATAGGACGCTTGCTGCCTGGCTGCTTGTTATTGGCCATCCTTGCTAGCCGTACTAGCGGCAATAACACAATCACTTCTATCAACACAGCAAGCTGGTCTGATACAGAACTATATTGCTGACGCTGATCCCGTTTCCAACATCGCCGCCGCGAACGAACCATGGCTGCGCCCGGCCACAACCGCTATGCGATGTTCGCTAGCGCAGACGGAAACGCAACCCCCGTGCGCAGTGCCGCTGTTGATCCCGCTCAGAATCCGTTTCTTAATCAGGTCGCCGATGACTCCATACCGTGGCAAGAGGTGAGGAAGCGTGGCCCTACCGCAACACAATCGGCGCTACCAGTTCGCCCACTTCCGCAAGTTGTGAAGGACCGCACCAAAGCTATTCTCAATCACCCTCTCGCTCACCGAGAGCGAGACCGGGCCATCTCAGGCTCAACAGACAACGGCAGCGAGAAGGCATACGATCCACACGAGAACTGGTGTGGTGTCTGCTCGCATAAGTTTCTCAACAAGGCCGCATTACTCAGTCATATCAAGCACAACACCGGGCACGAAAACTACTGCAACCTTTGCAAGCGCGTCTTTGTAGACCGCAATGGTCTCAAGAACCATGTCGACCATTCATGGAACCATGATACCTACTGCAACCTCTGTCTTTCTGCCTTCAAGGATGATTGGGGTCTCAAGAACCACTTCGAGAACAACTACAGTGTTGGACATGAGTTCGTGTGTCTCACCTGTCTGCTTGGCTTCAGAACCCGCAATGAGATGGAGCGCCATCTCCAGACCGCTCTGAAGCACACATGGTGCGCAACATGCCAGCGCCGCTTCCGTAACCAGGATGAGCGCGATGCGCATTGGCAACAGACAATCAGTAAGTGTGTAGAGAATTTTTAGCGTCCCTTTAACCTGCCTTTGTGCTTTATTCAAACCTTTCTTGAAGCCCCATGTCAACCACTGTATCATGTAGACGTGGCTGACCCAGGTAAGAACACAAGCATTGCCTGCAGCCAGGCTGTGATTTCGATGGCCCGGATCAGGCCGCACTCACACAGCACCTCAAATGCGATCATTTTCAGTGCGAAGGCTGCAAGCGCGTACTTCCGAGCTTGACGAAGCTCAATCAACATTATGAGAGCTGTTCTTTCGCACTCGCCTGTCCTCAATGTGGCGACCACTACGCCGGAAAGGCTCAATTGGCCCTTCATCTCGAGCACTGCTTTCTCTGCGAGGACTGTGGCTACCGCACACACCACGAGGGCAACTATCACATTGTAAGTGATCTGCCGTGCGACTGCCTCGTGGCTGCCACGCTAACAACACATTAGCACATGACGAAGCACAGCTCCGTTAGCATCGGCTGCTGGGGTTGCGACGCACCGATGCGCACCTTCTCCAGCCTTGTCAACCACCTAGAGTCAGGCAAGTGTCCCAAACTTGCCGACCCAGCGCTTCTCATGCGCTGTCTCGGTAAATGGTGGTATTCACCGCTTTACATGGATCTCGATATGCATGCATCCATTCGGACTGGCCGCGTCGACATCCACGAAGTACAGCATTGGTCAACCGCTGGTATCATACACCCATTCATGTGCCGTGATGAGGAATGTGGAAAGGTTTTTGGTCATCTCAGCTCGCTGGTGTTGCATTGCGAGAGCAAGGCGTGTGGCTGGGATGTTGATCGCTTGAACATGCCTGGGCTAGAGAAAGAGCTCAAGCTGACGTGCCTTCGGAGGGATAGCGCCACTGGCTAGGATCTAGTGAAGATGCTGAGGTGGTTACTTAGATACCTATGAAACTGAATTCAATGCAGTATACAGTCAAAGTTTTCTATCCTGTGAATCATTGTCTTAACCAAGCAAGGATGTCCTCAGCTCATTGGCGGGAAGTATCCACCCAGCTGATGGGCCATGGTGGCGGCTACATCGCCCAACCTCCCATAACCTGGACTTTTGTTTTAACCTCAGTATCCTTCAAGCACCGGGTTGATCTCTTCATCCTTCTCACTATCCTCCACGTCAGCAGCAGCCCAGCGGATGATGGTCGCAACCGGCTGCTCTTTGGCCACAGTCTCCATCTCACTATCATAGCGAGCTTGCCTCGCCTGTATCCCCTTCAGCCGCCTCTTCAGCTCTTTCTCGAGCTTGGCCTCCTTCTGTTTCTCGAGCTTAAGCTTTTTCCAGTGTTCGAAAGGCTTTTCGTCAGCGTCAGCTTTACGCTTCGATCTACCGATAATCTCTGTTACCGAGTCAAGCGCGCCTAAGCCCAGATTGCTCATTCTCTCCGAAATAACCGTTTGCATATCATCCTCTTGTGTGCGACCGAGCGGAAACGAGAAAATATCAGGCTTGGCTATCTCCTTCGATTTGGAAGGAGCCTCTGCCAATGCGGAGGCGAGGGCGTCTGGAGATACTCTGAGCTTTAGGATGAGATGGGCAGGATAAGCTCGAGTTGCGCGAGCGTTTGTATGCGGAGGGAGAGGAGTATGATCATCGTCACAAGTGGCATCGTTGAAGGGGCCGGGAAGATGACAATCGGGCATTGCCTCTACGCCACCTTGCGCAGGTTAGTATTCAGCTACCAAGACAGCACGTTGAGACTTACCTTTGGCTTTGTATATGGAAGCTATGGTGCTAACCGCAGCGATGAGCACCTCCTCTGCAGTTATCAGACTCTGTGGGTACACCTTGTCCACTTTGCCGGTGTATAGGAAGACATATTGAACGAAGTGGGACAGATGGCGGATGCTCTGGCCGAGGTTCTTGTCTTTGAAAGCCTTGAAAGGGTACATCAAGCCCATATGTGAGACGTCCTTGATGGTGTCACTGTCTCCGTAACGGTATTCGTTGACGAACAATACCTCAGATCCCTTCTTCACTGACATAGGCCAGTGCTTGAGAAAGGCCCAGGTCCTATGAGTTGCGTTTTGACCCAGGTATAGTTTCATCGGATGTGTGTTCTTGTCGAGAAATCGTGAGACGCCGATCGCAACGAAGTGATAGTCTTCCACCGGAGGGAGATCATCGAAATGGTGCTTGACTTTGCGAGTCTCGATGATGATATCAACAGCACTGAGCTGGCTGACGGTTTTGAGCTTGCGGTATGGCTTGCGCGCAGCCTCACTGTTTTTCCTGACTCCAGTCATAGTGAGGCTAGACTTTGCAGAGAAATCTGGATTCTACAAGTGTTGGCAGGGTGGTCGGATCCGGCGAGTAAAGACGAGGGGGAGGGGGAGGGGTAGGGGGAGGGGGAGGGGATTGTTGTTTCAAGCAAAATTGCGGTGTGAGCTCGGGACGACGGCTCACTGACGAGAGAGCAAACGCTCTCTTGAAATATTGCACACTGTCTAGTACCGCCCGCTGGTAGTTTTGTGAGATTTCTCTGTCGTCATGTGGAAAAAAGGTAGTGATTGCGCGCAACATATGGAAGAACTGATGCAGAAAGCGGAGGGACAGATAGTCAGAATTACCACTACCCTATGGCCAATGCTACTGTGAGATATGGGAGACGGTAGAACACCGGACTACGACAAAAAGCCAGCCAGATATGAAAAGATGATATTAATCGGGATATACGGGATCCTTAGCCCTACTTGCAGCCCTCTGGACGTTCCATGGTACATTCTCCTCACAGTCTCCCAACTATGCTTCGTCACGACCCTATCGCCTCCGCTCACCCTTCTCGCTGTCCTTACCCTCTAGATTCCCAGCAATCTTCTTCTCAAACTCGTCAGGGTGTAACGTCCTACCAGTCTTGTCCCTGAACCGCCAGCTGACCCTATTCCAGACCATGGAGCAATCCTGTTGTAAGATGCGAGCGATTAGACGTAGATCATCAGCGGAGAAGGTGTCATCTGGTTTGACTTCGAGCTCTAGAGGACGGACCGTGGTGGGCTGGATGTTGTTGTCGTTGCTGACTTTGTGTTGAGAGTGGGACTTGGAGGGAGCTTTGTTCGAAGAAGGCCTCGATGTGGGTTTGATCGCAGCTGGCGAGGCCCTGTTGTCAGAACCCTGGGATATACCACCAGCATTGTTGCTACTCTGATTGTTGATCGTATCCCGATTTGTGGTGGCAACACCCACTGCAGCAGTGGGTCCCCACGAGTCTCCTGGATCGAAACCGGTGCCAGCATCCTTACTCCAACCGAAGCCGCCTGCGCCAGTAGTACCTCCGTCTTCGACCTTATTGCCCCAAGTCTCAGTGGCATTGTTCGACCCGCTGTTGTCCGCGTTATTGGCCCTGCCAGCGTCATCCTTCTTATCATCGTTGGTGCCCTCTGTAAAGCCGACGCCGCCCCACGTTTTCCATAAGTTAACTGAGTCGCTCTCTTCCTTCTTTTCTTCCTTCTTTTCTTCCTTCTTCTCTTCCTCTTTATTACCATCTTTCTTCTCGTCCTTCTTGTTCCCTCCGTTGCCTTGATTCTGATTGTGGTTCTGTTTCTTCCCTTTAATGTTCTCCTTCTTGCCTTCACCCCCCGTACCCCCTCCACCTTGGTTGGACGCATTGGGCTTCAAATCCTTCGGCTTGATCTGTTTGAAGCGTTCCTTACATTGAAGATCCTGCTTGTCGATGTCCCCTGCGAAATCAGCCCAGGGTTTGTTGCTGTTCTCAGCTTTCCACTTGAGCAACTTCTCGTCCTGTTCTTTGGTGAAGCCATGGGGATTGTCGTCACCTGCTTGCTTGTCTTTAGTGTCTGCGATGACTGGAGCATCCGCAGTGCCACTGGCAGCTGGCCGTTCCTCTGCGGTTAGGTTCTTCGTGCCTCCGTTCTTGTCATCGCCACCTAGAGCATTTCCAGTGTTTCCCCAAGTGTCCGCGAGCGGATCGCTGATACCATTGGCTGTGCTATCTATGACCCATTCATCACCCTTCTTTGAACCCGACTTCTTCGTTCCATCTTTCACGGAAGCGCTATCCCAATTGGCATTGTCACCCCTCAAGTTATCTCCATCAACGGCGGGCTTGTTCGATGGTGCTTTCTTCGATATACTCTTCGCGCCTAGTACTTCTTTCGTTGATCGCCTTTTGGACGGTACCTTCGCAAGACTAGCTGCAGTGAGTCGTGGCTTGCCGGCGCCGGTGAGTTTGCCTTTACGTCCGTCGCTTGCGGTCCACTCCATGATGCGGCCAGGGGTAGTGATCTAATGACTGTCAGTCTGCGAGCTCTACCAAATCTCTTGGAGGGTCTCAATATGTTAGTTGGCTGGCTAGGCTTTCTAGGTTGCGACGGAGGCGGAAGTGCGGGCGGCTTTACCTCCTTGTACGGCTTGTCGCTGAAGCCTAGAATGTAAGCCATGGAGACCCTGCGTGGAGCGCCATTCGCATTGGCCATCGTGATGGATTATGTGTAGGCGTTGTGTCTGGAATGCGAGCGTAGGCGTGTCGTGTGATGGAGGTTGTAATCCGCAAGCGACGAAAGCAGAGAAGCGAAACACGAAGATAAGCGGCGGATTGAGATGATACCACAAGAGGCTACGATTGACTGTGTAAGATAGAAGTGCTGGTATTGCGGGAACCATGTGGGAGCGTGCGGTCTGGCGGTTGGCTTGGCGGCGAGGAGGGCCTATCCAGAATGTCCAGATTCTGACAGCGCGCCTCTAGCGAGTGACGACAAAACAAGAAAGACCCTTTTGAAAACACGACATTAAAACTATGGCTCAAGCCCGTGAGACCAAACAAGTGATAGCGGCAAAATTGGGAGACATGAAAGTACATGGGTATTACCTTTCGCCACGTCTGATTGATGAGAAGACTCCACCAGCTACAACGTAAACTAACTTAACTTGCGAGGGCATTCTCAAGACCCTCAGCTGCTATTGTTACAACCTCAAACCAGCACACAGTCATGACGTTGCAAGACCTTCGATGGTAGCGGACGTCAGCGCGTGCAGACCCAGTGTACTGCACGGCGAGTCACAAGATCACAACTTCTATGATTGACGTCCGTAGAGATAAGTGTTGCATCTTGTCTCGTTCTTGCTAGATGAAGCACATGTTGCGTTGATCGACGACACTATCGTGAGTGGGTGGAAGAGCAAGACGCGGTTCGAAGGAAGTTCAGACGAAGCTTTAGCTGACTAAGCTGCACGCTAGTGCTCTGGGCCCTTGGATTGCGGGCAAGCTGGCATCTCCGTGTATGTAGCTTGGCGCTCCACGAAACATACGAATCGAACACACGACAGAGCAGCATTCCCACACCTACACCATGCTGTTCCCGTCTTTCGCCATTCTCGCTGCGGCGAGCAGCCTGATGTCATTTGCGACCGCGCACAACATCCAAATGAAGGCTCACCAGCGCGAATGCTTCCACGAATCCCTCCACAAGGATGACAAGATGACGGTCACCTTCCAAGTCGGCGACCGCGAGTTTGGCGGTAGCGGAAACCTGGAGATTGACTTCTGGGTGCGTCAATTGCGACTCGACTATCACCTCTAGAGGGCGTAGCTAACTTTCCATGCTCAGATCGAGACGCCCTCTCGAAGCTACCAGGTCCACGAACGCGGTGTGTCTTCCGGCGACCACTCCTTCGATGCCAAAGAAGACGGCAAATACACATACTGCTTCAACAACGAACACTGGGGCGCGAACACGAAGGAGGTCTCATTCAATGTGCATGGTATTGTCTACGTTCCCGAATCGGAGGCACCTCAAGATCCATTGGAGAAGGAGGGTAAGGAAACTACTTGGGTCGTTATAAGAGGGTTATACTGATGGAACACAGTGCGAACAATGTCAGAACTTGTCGCGCAAGTCAAGGATGAGCAGAGCTACATTATTGTGCGCGAGCGGGTGCACAGGAATACTGCTGAGAGCACCAACGCGCGCATCAAGTGGTGGAGCATCTTTCAGCTGATGGTACTCATTGGCCAGGGCTTCTTCCAGGTGTGGTGGTTGAAACGCTTCTTCGAGGTAACTAGCACCTGCGCACTCCAGTCTGCCACCTCTAAGTACTCAACTGACATATTCGACAGGTCAAGCGTGTTGTTTAGCTTCCCACGACTCCTCTCATGGACTGCATGCGACGCAGCATGTCTCGTTTTTGTCTCTAGTTCATGCCCTTGTATCTGTCTTTCCGGCGTTGAAGCGCAAGCTTGGGAAAATAAGCATAGGGAAAGGATGGGAGTATGGTGGATACCTTATATGACTCATCAGCGAAATACTGGGTAAGATTACATTTGCATATGCATTTTCCACCCATTTTGCCCCAAGTTCCCCAACAGTCCACAGGTCTTGCTTCTGCCTACAGATGCTTGGCACAAATTGAGCCGTCTAATGGTTCGTTTCGATCAGCTGCTTCAAAGACAGCCCGGCGCTTTCGTGAAAATGGGTATATAAGTGGTCGTCGGAGACGAATGTTGTGGATGTTTGCATGGTCAGCCTACGTCAGGAGCTTCTGACTATTGGCTCATGTCTGCTCCCATCTCCAGCGTCTCTATATAAGGTGATCCTCTTCCATTGCCTCTTTCCAGGGTTCTGGCTCTATCCTCAGCTCATCAGTCGTATCTGCGTTTGTCGTTGCCATCTGCCAATTCATCTCATTACGTCACATCAGGACAGTCAGACAGCGACGTTGCAGCCTCAACGTGTCGATTGGCCAGTTCCATATGGTGAAGGCAGAAGACACGTCGCAATTTCCTTCTATCAGTGTGCTATAGTCTGTTGTTGGGTAGCGCACCTTCTATCACTCACCGCTGGCGCCTTCCATACGTCCGTCGCCACGAGCAACGGCGGTATAAATAGTCAACAACCCCCGCCCGCCTCCTTCATCACCAAATATGAGCCGCTTGACTCGACCTGCTGCAAGCACTTCAGATGGATCTTTCTCAACACGCCGCGCCTGCCGGCTGGCCTCAGGATATGAATTTGGATGACGTGCATGGCACTGCGTCGATGCGCAAGCATCTCATCGGGGCTACTTTTGGCGCTCCCTCAGAACATACGACTCCAACAGTTGATTCAATCCCAACTCTTCCTTCTCCTGATCCTGAAATTCTTCACTGTCCGCAGCATAGGTACTTTGTACCTATGTCACACTGGGTAGATCGGGAACGACCACCTACTCCGCCTATTCATTACCGCGATGATGCTCTCCAAGATCAACGCCAATTGGATGCCTCATTATCAATACGAGGCCCCCCAGGTTATGCTCAGCTACCAGAAACCCAGGCGGACTACACGTCTCCTTATGGCACATACACACCAGCACATGAACACCTCCCGGGGCAACCCAACTTCCAAAGTGCCCCGTCACGCCGAAATACTATTCAACCTCCTCGTCTATACCTACCCATTAACCTCTTACGTTCATCGCCCCGGCAGCAGACTACTCGCCCGGGCCCGACTCTCATAACACCCTCTATCCAGCAATGGCCAACCCACAACCTCAAGGTCGATGCGGAAGCTAAGAAGAAGCAAGAAGCATACAAACGGAAAAGCGAGGCGGTCAGAAGGAAGACGATATCATCGCAAAGCTCAGCGCCACAATATACCCCAATGCCTGAACCTGCATCTACACCTCGTCGTAAACGCAAGGCTAGGATTCTCGATGACCTAGTCATGTCTACCCCGCCTCCGCCTCTCCGACGTCTGCATCTAGCGTATTTCCAGCAGCAGCAGCAAAGCGCCACACGCGGCGTATTGATGAACTATGACCTGGCCCTTCAACAGTCACCATTCTACGGCATGAACTGGACCGGTCAAGAGCAGTATCATACACCACCCCCATCCTCCTATTATCCGCAGTATGAGGGCATACCTGACACACGGCTCGCTCTGAACCCGCCTCAGCATCCAACACATACACCCGCACCACATCCACCGTCACCTCCCAAGGTCATCGACCCTAAGACCATACCTCAGCACATGACCAACAACTACGATGAGTACAGGTGGCCAGTCAAGCTCTACGAGCTAAAAGCCCAAAATGGCTACAACTTTGCTCAGTGTTTCTTGGAAACCCACTTCGAGCGGAACATCTACGATTCGGAGGAGCATAAGTGGCACACTCACACAACCAAAGGCTTCATCAAGGAGGGCAATAGACTGTCTATCTTGGTCCTGCATAACGCAGCGAACCCGTTCGAGTGGGATGTGCCGCCGGTATCTACCACCAGTATTGGTGTATATGGATTTTATGCTCACGAGCACAATGAAATCCATTGGACGACCATTGCGCCGAGTATCCCAGAGTGGTTCAGCTCGTGTTTGGATCAGGGCTTACTCACTGTCAAGCAGAAGTGGCATCCCGACATGAAAGCCTCGGACAAACGATTCCATCGCGCATACTGGCTCGCTGCTAACATGTTCCCGCTCAAGAGCCTACTGAACAGTAGTCCGATGCCTGAGAAGCTATTTGATTCACTTGAAGACTGTGAAGGCGATGGATTCACGATTGTAGAGAAGGACCTACAGCAAAAGTGGATTGGAGAGACGGTATCAGTGGAGGAGTCGGAAAAGACCTGGCGGAAGCTTGTCCAACAGGTGGATGAATTGAACTTTGGTTCGTTTGATCCTGAGCATTTTGCTACTGGTGGATCGGAGAGGGCATTCATGGTTGACTGAGATGTCGAGCAGAGAGTACCTTCGCTGTAGGATGCCATGGACTCGCATGATGGAGAAGAAGGTATTCGGGAAAGGATCTAGCTTGGGCGCGTAAACACGACAGTCACAACGTAGACACAAAAACAAGTGAAAATGTCAAAGCACATCTGACTTTCTGCCATCATCTGCAAGCGTTACCCAGAGTACTACTCTGTTTCTCAATTACATCAAGCCGAAGCCCAAAATCTCACTAAAAATAGTCTACCCTAACTCTTCGTCGTCAAGCCATGGATATGCCTCTCTATCAACTACACCTGAAACTACTCATCAATATCTTCCTCTTGCACACTCAATGCATCCACACTGTCTGCAAGACTCAGACCAGTGCCAGTAGCTCTCAGAGAAGGTTTCTTCCCTTTTCCCTTTGTCCTCTTCTTGTTCTTTGCACCGCTACTCTCGCCCACTGGTGGCGCATCCCTAACCCAGCGCGAAATGGCTTCTGCCCGCTCTGTACTGATGGGGTACTCGCGACCGTCGTCCTGCGCCCATCGCTTGGGCGGTGTAGGTTGTGGCGACACGGGATTTCCATCTGCATCACTAGGAGGAGATTGCTGTCTCTTCTTCTCGGCCTCCTCGTCTTCCCTATTCCGGCGTTCGCGCGCGCGAACAGCACGTTGGAAACTCTCTTCATCGACGACGCGTTCGTCGGCTAGGGCTTCGAGGATAGCTTCGTGCTTTTGGCGTTCGCGACGTTGAGCTTCGGTTTCGCCGCCACTGGATCCGTTCATACCGTTCTTTCCTGCCATGTCTGTTGAGCTGTTCTTGCCACCACCGCCGTGGCCGGGTAGGGGGGCTGGGCGGCAGAGGTTCTCCCAGGATGTGGATAGGCCGATCCAGTTTCCGGCTCGACGGAGGACTTCGATCCAGTCTGCGCGTGCAGGGGAGCGCGCGGCGAGGAAGATGGGGTAGCCGTCGCAGACACGGGCAAGGCGAGCGGCGTTGTGGGCATGGCGGAGATGTTCTTTGGGGGGTGTTTGGATAAGTGCATGGCAGAGGAGAAGACTATGAAGGGCATCTGTAATGAGGGGATGGTAGGTTATGCTCTCATGGCTATCTGCGAAGGCGGTGGCTGCTGCTGAGGTTGGAGACTCAGAGGAGTTGCGAGGCGGTGGGTAAGGAGGTAGGGAGGTCGGAGGGGCAGCGTCGAAGAGCTGGGAGACTTTGAAGATTTCTGGCGGAGGGAGTTTGGGCCATGATGCGCGGTCTGAAGAGGATTTGTTCGGACCGCGATGGGGAACGAGAGCTTCGGAAATGGGTGACGAGGCGCCGTTCGTCTGCTCTATCAGACGATTCATGTTCGGTTTTATCTTATCATTCGAATAACCGTTCGTATTGCCGTTCGCCGAATTACCCAACCTACGCAGGAAGCCTTCGGCAAGCTCAGCGGAGATGCCGGGGGTATAGTCGAAGTGTGAGAGGAAGGCGACATAGTCTCGAAGGGCGCGTTTGGCGTTTTGGCGGACTTGCTTGCGGGCTTCTAGACGGAGATGGTTGCCGTGCGCTTCTTCTGGTGTCACTGGATCTGGTTCTTTGCCTTGAGCGATTTGAGCATCCCGCCGCGCCTTTGCCTCTTCGGCTGCCTGTAGGCCATCTAGTGCAGCATTGACGTGGCCGCATGCTATTGTAAAGTATACGCCAGCGCGATGGAAGAGTAATTGAGTCTCGAGCGAATTGGGGTGGTCTTCGTCTGGGATCTTGACTTCCTGCCTCCAATCTCTCCCATACTGCTCCTGCAGTGTCTTTGCCAGTACTAGCTGGTCCTTGCCTGCTCGATGTTGTGCCATGATATAACGTGCCGAGCTCAAGGCCTCACTCAGGTCCTTGGCTGAGTTTACATAGTCTTCCTTGAATATCCTTGTCAAAGCGCGTGTTCGCAGGGGGCTCCCGTCGTTGGGTCGCTCGGTGATGATTTCATTCAAAGTATCCAAAGGTGTACATTGCGCCATCATGCGACTGGGAATCTTCTCGTGGAAGAAGTGGACGTACTTGGCATCCACGTTGTTGGGCTCTCGCTGCAGCACCAAATGCGCGACGTCTTCCAGCGTGCTTGCGCTCTGCATAGTGGCTACACTGGCCGCAATCTCGTCCAAATGATATGCCTGACTCAGCTTGTTCGTCGCCAGCTCCCGCATGCGATGTTTTCGCTCTCTACTCAGCTTCGAGGTCCCCCCTCCCCCATAGCCTATCCCCAGCGCCGCCGCATTCCCAAGCATACTATTCCCATTATTGAGACTGTTGCTGAGGGCCGCTGACGTCAAGCCAGACGTTGCGCGCACAGCAAGATTGGTCGCCTCATCAACAGCCTTGCGGATCTTGACGAGATCGTAGAAGACGGCGGGGTCAATCGGGTGTGGACGCGGCGAGAGGTAGTTGCTATGGGCGAGCGACTCGAGGACTTCGGGCGGAAGTTGGAGCCAGGGGCCGTGGAACGAAGAGATGTAGCGCCAATGCCTATAGTGCCGCCATTAGGGTATTGTCTCTCTGCATCAAGACGGCAGTACCCGCCCACACTCACTTGTTGCGACAGATGATGAGGGCAGACGTCGAGGGCTCGTTGGCCGCCTTCTTCGCTGCGGCTGCGCCGTTGGTTGCGGGCGGCGGCGTCGAAGAGGCGCTGCCGCTGAGTGCCTCGTCAGCCTGCGCGCTCTTCTTCTTGCGCGCCATGTTCCAATGTCTTCGATTTGCAACTCTGGCCAGGGACGTCTGCTTGGGCCTGTCTTGAAAGATGCCGTATCGATAATAAATTTCGTCTTGGCGTTAGCGCGGAGACGGAGCTTGCCTCTTCGTCTCCGACACGGCACCCTTCACCACCATCACTCACCTCCGCTGCCATCTTCTCAACCATTCTCTATCACGTCGCGCGGCTTTCCGTCTCGTACGTGTCCTTCGTGCAGTGATGCATCCCCTTTCTTCCCATCACCGTACTGCTGGTCGCTGGATTGCGGCTGCCACGCCTCTACGCGTTGATGCTTGACAAGGGGGGAATTAACGGCCTCCTGCAGCGCGCTTCTCTAGCCTCGTACCCCACTGGTTCTTTGCAAGAGCGTTCACGACGACGACGCTCTCATGATGTCACCCTTCCTCTACTCTATGCTCCGTTAGGCTGGATATTTGATTACCCGTTACAACGAGCAACGTCGCCGCCACATACATGGCCACCATGCCCAACCCCTCTTTCGTTGCACATCGTACTTCACCAGCCAATCACTCACATCCTCAGCCACTATGGTGGTGTCGGCACATGGTCTAGTCTTTGGCTTTCTCGCGGCTTTCCGATATATCGCCGTTATTGGAGGAATTAAGTCGCTCAAGGGGATTGTGTCCGGAATATGTACGAGAGTCGCAGGGTGAGACTCGTTATATTGCATAGTGGCTTTGCTGTGTCCCACACTAACCAATACGCTGGCACCTTCTGCCCCTCCTGACTGCATCTTCAGATCGATGCGCAACCTGGACCCGGTTTGCTCATTGTCAGGACGACGTGATGGGCATGGGCAGTCTAGGCGCAACCATGGCTGAGCCATGGCAGGACTACTCAGTATGCCGTCTCTTAGCTTCAACAAGCATGCTGGTTCCGCCTTAACCACCAGCCAAGCCAAAGAATGCGGGGTACGCTGGAAGGACGTCGGCCCTGATATTGAAGCTCTGGCGACAGTCTTCAATCATCAAACACTTCTTATCAGCGGAGGTCGTTTCTACATGGGGAAAGAGATTGTGCTGCACCCAATTTTGCAATCAACATGCCGTATGCAACGATATCGTGGCATCCACATCCTACACCATCATACAAGTCGTTGGGAGGTTGTTTTGACCTCTACCTTCCGGAACGGCTTAGCGAGAGCCATCTTGCAGGAACGTCAAGGTCATCCTTATTGGCCCAAAGGTTGTTGGTCACACTGCATGCGTCTATCGTTTGCGGCAACTCATCCCGCTTGGCGCGTGCATGTGTAGATGCACTTACACTCAGGTCAAGTTTGCACTACATTCTTGACATGTAAGAGGTGGCTGCTAAACTAAACTTATGTGTATTGCGCATTGGCATGATTTGGCGATCCTAGTACCAGTTTCATACGATGTCCTACAGATTGGAGACTGAACATTCACTTCCGTCGCTGATACACCTGGACCGCAATGTAACCACAATTGCGTGTATTGCTGACGAATGCATTGCCGATGAACATTGCCAAGTTGTTGTCGCATGTGACTGGTCATCATCCCCATCTCGCGAGAACGGCAATTCCATGTACGCCACTGAGGCTGATTGGAGTTGCGTAACAAGTGCGATGCTTCAGCAAGGCCAGCGCAATTCGGTGTCTAGGTCGTGCCGCCACCAGCTGAGGGGTAACAACGGTTAGTCTTCATAGCCAAACTGGAAACACCTGTGTGTCATGATTTCGGCAAGTTGTGCAAAGTCTCCCTATCCTGGTGGTCATCGAAACAACTGCCGGCTTGTACAGATTGAGGCTGGTGGGATCATCGCTGTTGCGGATGTTTCGTCCCAACTTCGATCGTCGGCTGCACTGACACGGCACACGCTCTGTTCGGGAGATACTCCACAAGGATTCTTGGCCATCTATTCGTGGAGCTTGACACAAAGCTTAATTCAATGCGCTAGCGTCCGTCTTCAACCAGGCCTGCGCGGGGTGGCTGACGGAAGCTAGTACAGCGTTGATGAAGTGTATTGCGGGGTAACTTCATTCCCAAAGATATCGTCTCCTGCAAACAGGCAACTCAAAACTCAATAAAAGCTGGTCCGTACCAACTCATCAAGTTGGATACAAGTAGGTTGGACAGTTTCGTGAAACTTCAGATGGGCTCGGGGAAAATGTCAAGTGTGACCGAACCCTGGGTTCGCTCTGCTTAGGCATATCGGCAGTGTGACAAGCGCTTGTCTAATCTCTTACCGGCCCCCTGCTGGTATCGACAGCGTGACTATGTCTTTGCGTCTCAGTGGTGTACTACGAAAATAACGTCGAATCACCACTACGTCAAAATCTCCACTCGTCCTACAGCTCGCGCCTCGGTCTCTCAAGACGGCAGGTCGAGATTCGAACAGGGTATCACGTATGCCAGTTGCAGTTCCCTTCCTCATTGGATATCGCTGAACCGGCACGCTGATGTCCCATTGGTATGATTGGCAGTACCCCGACGCGAGTACACCTAGACGTTCTCAGCATGTTTCCATGCGAGTAAGCGGTTAGAAGTGGGTGTGCTGGCCAGCAATCTAGTAGGTCCAACTCCAGGGCTATGGCTTCAAGACCTGGTTTCATCGACATGAGGCTACCTCGTGGTTGATAATGCCGCTTTCTAGGATGCGTGGGGTATATATTCGCTACAAAGTGCACTGTGTACCCCTCAGTTGGCCTCATTGACTACTCAACGCTGTATCGTCTCAGTTGTCGAGCATCCGCCCTGCGCTTGTAATTTGTTGGCTTCTCGTCAATTCATTATGGAGTTTATTAGAAAGAAGGCTCAACGGAGTCGAGAAGCGATAACCACCGATACCACCCTCCAACGTACAGTACGGTATGGCAGCAAGGCTGTTCGTGCCGCCCCTTCGGTCGCAGGTCAATACCTACTTCAAAAGGCACCAATCATCCAATGGTTGCCAAAGTACAATCCACGATGGCTTCTCAACGATACATTAGCCGGGATTACTGTTGGCGTGCTACTCATCCCTCAGTCTCTGGCATATGCGAAGATTGCGACAATACCCGGACAGTATGGACTCATGTCGAGCTGGCTACCAAATTTTCTCTACCTGATCATGGGTACATCTAAAGGTGAGTCGTCGTGACTGGTATATAGCCTAACCACTAAAACGGTTGATAGATCTGTCGACTGGTCCCACTTCGCTTATGGGTCTGTTGACGGCGGAGATAATCGCAGACGTTGCTCAAGAGGGATATTCACCACAAGCAATCGCTTCCGCCGTTGCCATGTCCGTTGGTATCTACTCCATGGCGCTAGGCTTGCTCAAGCTTGGTTTCCTGCTAGAGTTTATTTCCGTGCCCGTTTTGAGCGGCTTCATCTCCGCAGCCGCCATCGTCATCATGCTCGGCCAGATCCCATCGCTGTTTGGCATCACTGTCGGCTCCGGTACGGCGAACATCATCCACGACCTCTTCGCCAAGATACCCCAGTACGATGGCCCGACATGTGGAGTGGGTCTTGGTGGCCTGCTGATGCTATACCTCATGCAGAAGATGGGACAGCGCTGGGGCAAGAAGAACAAGGCTATCTGGCTGCTAGCGCTTGGCCGCAGTGCTGTAGTACTCGTTCTCTTCGCCGGTATTTCGTACGCGGTGAACAAGGACATTGACCTCGAGAACGACGACCCTGTATGGGCACTCAGCAAAGTCAAATCTGATGGTATTGCAACACCTCGAATGCCCGACTCAGCTCTTATCGGCAAGGTGTTTGCTAGAAGCATTGCTCCCTTCATTGCTGCTGCACTTGAGCACTTGGCTATTGCCAAAGCCTTCGGTCGCAAGAATGGCTACGTGACTGATGCTGCACAAGAGCTAGTCTACCTTGGTTTTACCAACTTCTTCAACTCCTTCTTCTCATCCATGGCAGTGGGTGGCGCCATGTCTCGTACTGCCGTGAACTCAGAATCCGGTGTCAAGTCACCAGCATACGGTTTGATCGCCGGCGGTGTCGTCATCCTCAGCATCTTCAAACTTTCGCCAGCACTATACTGGATTCCCAAAGCCACATTAGCAGCCATCATCGTCACGGCAGTTTGGCACATTGTTGTCCCCCTCAAAGTTTTCTACGGATACTGGCGCACTTCACTCGTCGACTTTACCACCTCAATGCTAGCCTTCTGGCTTACCCTTTTCGTCTCATCAGAAGTCGGCATTGGCACGGCCGTCGGCTTCAACATAGTCTACCACCTCCTTTTCATGGCATTCCACCGTGTCCACCGCATCACTTCTATTGAGGTGACCTCTCACGGCCGCCAAGCAGGCATGCACGCTACCCCTCTCGACACTCAAGTATTCCGCATCCACCAATCCATGCTCTTCTACAATGCTTACCACATCAAAACGCAATGTCTCGACGCAGTTCAGACTTTCAACTCTGGCGATGTTGCTACCCTTGAAGCTGCCCACGCAAACCGCAACTGGAGCGTCGCAGGCAAAGATCGCGCCTTACGTTTACGCACAAAAGCCGAGATTCTGGAAGAACCTGTTCAAATCCGCAGTGTGGTGTTGGATATGTATGCCATGCATAACATTGACACGACTGGCCTTACCCATCTCAAGGATCTTAAAGCGGACATTGAGGCGTATGGCGGGAAGAACACGCAGTTCAGACTTGTGGGCTTGAACGATCGCGTCCGTGAGCGCTTTGCGAGGTTCGGGTGGCAGCTCCGTGACGTGACTGAGGTAAACAAGAAAGGGACGGTGGTGTACGATTCAGTTGAAGAAGCTGTGTTCCGCCGCTCGAGAACATTTTCATCGGACGAGATTGAGGTAGAGCCTACTGAGGTGTTAGTCGTTGGAGATGAGAAGAGCAAAGTGTAGAAGAGTCGTTTATGAGACACATGCTGGGTGTGCGATGTCTTTTCTTCATTGTTCTTTCATTATGTAGGAGTAGTGTCATTATGTTATGATGAGCTTTCCATTGTTTTCCTTCTTGGTTATGGCATTACGTACTTATACACAAGTCGTGTTCCGCACCCGAACGGGCACACATTCTACCTCTGCATCGCCGTGCCAAATCCCTACTACTTTCTCCCCTTCACTTCCTTGTTCCTGTCCGTGCGCTTTTCTATCTTTCGCGTTCACCCAAGGCTCTAGATACTATCGCTTGTCTCCGCGAAGTCGCCGAACACACCTCCACAGCGCTTCCTGTTACGCACCTTCTGCTCTGCCTCACTCAGCAACGGGTCGATAGCGGTCTGAACGTTGGATCATAAGTCCACTGAGATGGCGCCGCGCGAACCATACATATAAGTCTCGACGTTTATCTCTCGATCGGCTTCGTCGGGATTGAGAAAAGTCTCTGGCCGCAAGGTCGCGAGACAGTGGTGTGTGGTCTCGGTGGTTACTGGTGGAGATGGTTCGAGAGATAGAACTGGGAGGGAGTGACGGGGATGTTGGACGAGGTAAGGGACAAAGACGAATGTAAGTCATCGTGAGCATTCATCTCAACAGCCCGCTTCCGCTCTTCTGCTTGCATTAGCGCCATCCATAAATTGACGCGAATGTAGGTTGAGGAATGTAGGTAGAAAGACTCTAGCAGTCTAGCTACTTTACCCTTCTCAGCGTCACTGTATCGTACAGAACCAGGAGGCGGCGGAACCACACCCTCTGCGAACACGAGGAAAGAGTCGCCTGCGAAGAAGACCGTATGTGCGTAGGGCGCTACAAATATGTATGGCTGTGTTTCTTCCAGAAACTCTTTTCGAGGCATAATGACGGACGAGGAGGTGGTGGTAGACGCCTTGGGGAGGCAAATGGGGTTTGCATTCGTTGCAGTAGTAGCATTTGAAGTCATATTTCTGCGTGGCTGTCTTGGAGTAGAAAATCTTTTCGTGGTTTGCTTTGGGGTGGAAGGCAGGGCGAAGCAAAAGGGTTGTCGGGTTCTTCTTGTGAACAAACGAATGTGATACCTGGGAACTTGCGCACTGATCGTGGGAGCGTTGCTATTTCTTCTTGTGGGCAAGTGAGTGCGATGGTTGGAAACTTACGCACTGATCGCGGAAGGATTAACGCTCTCTCTTCTAGAAAGGGCTTTGAGGGCGCAGGTATTCTCGACAGCGACCGCTTGACCTCTTCTTTCGGCTTTTTGAGCAGAGTCAGCAACGTCTGCCGATTGCCATCGAGGTCACCATGGCCTTGCGGACATGGACGCCGTGTTATTACTTGGAGACGCGCCATTGGCATCCTGCTTGCTTGATAGAGTTGCAACCATCGAGACCGTGAATGTCTTCTGCGTTTGTCATGGATGACTGGGAAGTCCTTGGAGGCCGCACTTTCAACTGGCATCTTTTCCCCGGGAAGAAAAGTAGCAGCAAAAGGCTTAAGCACAGGCTTCAGCGGCAACTCGGTTTTCCATTGATAGCAAAGCTTACTCCAAAGCGTCTTCGTGTCAAAGAACTAGACTGTCTCCATCACCGCCTTTCTAGTCTTTTATTTCTTTTGCAGTTTCGATTTGCGGGGAAGGTCCAGTACGGAGTAGCTTCACAGCTTGAACAGATCGAAAGGAATTATGTCAGTTACTTCTTCCTCTTCCCATCTCGTAACCTCAATCTCCGTCCCACTATGCGACCTCCTCGCAGGTAGAATGCTTTGGGAAGTCAGTAGCGGCGAGCTAGGACTACGATATATTTCGTCCCGCCGCGCCAGTCCTAAATCCATCTTGGCCTCCATGTTAGCGCGATGTTTCCGAGTAGTCCATTCCTTCTTCTTTCCAAACACGTTTAAGAAAATCCTTTCAGCAACTTCGATCAGGTCTGCATAGCGGGAGATAAGGCTAGAGTAGTTATTCTGCGCCGTTAGAGACAGAGTACAGGCGTTGTGGCAGGCGAGTAGGTGCTAGAATATGCCATAAACCTCCCAGCTAGTGATCTCGGGTGAGTTTGGCTCTGTAGGTGGCTTCGGGATCTCTGTGAATGACTGTTTGTAGACTGGACAGTATGGTGGAGAGGGGTTACGAAGGCAGGCAATGCGGTGGTCGAAGGCGTCAGGGGGTTTCATGTTCAACAAGCCTTTGTGACACAGCAGGCAGGAAGTCGTTGGAAGATCTGTCGAGCACGACAGTTCTGGAGTTGACGATTCTTCCAGTTCGGCTAGTGCGCTGTTGATATCTGGCGGAACCTCAGTCATGGCTTCATCGCTCTTTTCATGTCATGGCTTCCCGATACTCTTCTTGCTTCCTTCTTCTCCGCAGCTCTTGCTTTGTCTCTCAACACGTTCCAGTATTGGTTGAAGTGCACGACGGCTTTGGCATCATTTTTGGGTTCTACCCATAAATAGCAGACGCCACATTTGAACTGATCGGCGCGTACAGTCTTCTTAGGGACGGCTGGTGGTGGGCGAGTCGTCGGATCTGAGGGGTTGTCAAGCTGCACTGGTCGAGTAGCCGGTTATGAAGGTGCGGTGGGAGCTTCCAGATCCGGCATTGCTGTCGATCTTTTCCCAGATTTCTGTTTCAAGAGCTCTTGGTGAGAGTTCAGGTGCTTTGGTGTGATGGCATGTCTTTTGAAGGTCAAGCTGTGGTCAAAGGGTTGAATACCGGTAGGGAAGAGATGTTGTGCCTGGACTGTGTATATTGAGCAATGAGTGGAAGATAATTGGTAGATGGTAGAGCTACAAGGCTAGACCTGTTTGTGTGCCTGGAAGTCTATTGCTCCGCACATTCACCAAAGCAAACCCCTTTTTGTTAACCGCTAAGGCACTAGGACTTTCCGTGTCACACACGCTCGTTGACTGTATAGTGATCTCTCTAGATATCATTAGGCAACTCTCCGGTATAAATCATGCAATGCTTGGGATACAACATGTACTAGAAATTCTGCTTCACCGCAATCGCATCCGTCAGCGACAAATGTCTGTTTGAACGACTTAAAAATCCGGTCAAGGGATCTAGCGCAGTTTTAGCGCCGCAGCTGCTGTGCCTCAGCTGTGCCGCTGGAGTCGCTGCGCTGGCCGGTTGAGTACATAGGTAGTGCATCGCTTCCCCACTGGATAATGATGCCCATTTCCATGCGACAGTATTTCTTCTATCGTTCAACGTTGCAGTCACAAAACACATCAAATACAGCCTTACCAGAAGTGGTTCGAGATGGAGCATTACAATGGGAATTACAACTATCTACCCTTGAGAAAAGGTAGGCGAGCCTTGTACAAGAAGGACGGAACGTTCCCTCCGCGAGATGTTCCTGTTGATGCTCTATGCCTCACCGCTTCAACTACCAACTACCACATGGAGACGACTGGCGACCTTCGAATCCTTGAACTCCTCCCCGGGTCTTTCGGTGATTCTTTGAAATGCCGATTGCGTGTTGCGGCAATTGAGAGCCACCCAGTGTACGATGCACTTTCGTACATGTGGGGAGATTTATCACTTAAGGGGGAGATAATTCTCGATGGTGAAGCCTTCCCTGTTACTGGATCTCTCGAGAATGCCCTGAGGCATATGCGCCTGCAGGACAGTGTACGCTATCTTTGGGCAGACGCCGTATGCATCAACCAATGCGATATTAAAGAACGCGGTAATCAAGTTCACTTGATGAAGGAGATTTACTCTCGGTCCAAAACTGTGAGGGTCTGGATCGATGTGGATCTTCCTGCTGAGGACCCCATTGTTCGAAAACTCTTCACTCTTCAACTACAAGGAACTGTCGATCAACTAGGCGATGATCCCGAAGCCTGGAAGCTATTTCTCCCACTTCTTCAAAATCCGTATTGGGACAGACTCTGGATACAACAGGAACTTGTCTTCGCACCAAAATTGGTATTTCACTGCAGAGGAATGGCTATCCCCGGGGACTGCTTAATGGCACTCCAACTTCAGATTTTCCGGAAGTTGGCTCGTGGCGGGAGACCTTTCGATGCCGATAATGCCTGGCGCCCATTTAGACCGCTAGTATCAACCACTAAAGCTCCTTCACGGAACTTAGCTTGCTGGCGGGAGATGATGAGAAGCAAGGTGCCAGTCGACCCATACACACTCCAACCAGATTTGTCTCTCCTCAAACCAAAGGCGGAGTGGCAACTTGATCCTCGAAAATGGGGCCCATGGCTGAGCACAAATCCAATCTATCTATTGGGTATGTTGCGGCAATCACAGGCCTTGAAAGCAACGGAACCAAAGGATCGGGTGATCGCCGCTCTAAATCTAGTCATCGACTATAATGACGATGGTCAGGAAGTGGACTACGAACAAAGCCATGCCGAATACTGCCTACGTGTTGCGCGACTACTAGTATTTAAATGCAACAGTCTCCAACTTTTGACCATGGCCAGAACCCAGACTATTCCCGATCCTGCCGTCCAGGGTTTGCCTTCATGGGCTCCAAATTGGAACTCGCCGGGAAATGCGGAATATTTCTCAGGTGCTTTTCATGCGGCAGGCGATTTGTCCATGTACAATACGCCCTTTGAAGAAGATATCGAAGACGGTATTTTACACTCTAGAGGATTTCTGTATGCTAAAGTCGACCGAACGCTCTCGAATACCGACAACGCTGTCTCTCCGCTCTCGGTTTTGTCAAACCTATTCATTTCCGCCACAGAATCCACCGGATGTTGCTATACCGATATCAGAAAGCTTGCATTCACTCTTACCGGCCCAGCTGTTGCTGAGCTCCGCATAGGCTGCAGTTATTTCAGCGAGATTGAAGCGGTTCTTTACACAGGCATCCTGCTTGGTTGTTCTTTCGTCACTCCCGGACTTCGCATTATCGATCTGCTTCCTTACACAACGAGCGTCTATGACCATTCTCAGAGGGATCTAACCGTTGTGCTTCGAGCTTTACGGAAATTCCATAATCTTCGCTGGCTCGACCTTGAAAGATTATTCGCTGCTGTTCAGGATATACAAGATCAAACTGAACGCTTCGGACATTTCGTCCAGCTGGTACACAAAACTCTATCTTCCGGATGTCTGTCATCTATCTCTTGTACCAGCGCTCTTGCCATCACGGAAGGAAAAGCCTCGGTAAAATCCGGCGACGAGGTATGGATCCTGTTTGGCTGTGCAACACCCATGGTCCTTCGACGTACTGTTTCACACTTTCTTGTTGTCTCCCCGGCCTATATCTCTGATATCATGCATGGAGAGGCGATGGGTGGGGTAGTTACACCCGATGAAAAGGATGGCGGCTGGTCCAGGGCCCTGGAAAAAGGAAGTTTGAGTCCCACTCCTGTATTCTCCTATATATCAGGAAGAAGAGACTGGTTGGTGGAAGTGATTCGCCTACGATAGGTGCCTGTCAGCTAAGGTATTGTGGTACGGAGTGATAAAACTGGTAGTAACAAGATAACCCCCGATTTGAGAAAGAAGTTATAGGGGTACACTACACGGGACTATCATTCGGATTTCGTTCTTCAAAGCTCCTATGTGTACGTCGCTTGCGGCTACTAAACGCTGAGATGGGTATGTACTTAATGCGGACCAATTGTTTGAAGCCATTCATTAGCAATATCAGAGCAACGAGAGCTCTCTCCTCTTCGAAGGTAAGATATTGTTGGCTCTGGACCCTTTCCTCTATCGAGCGTCTCCTATGAGCACGGTTGTACGGCGTAGTGAAAGCGATATCGCTTGCATCTGATAGGGCTACCTATATTGTAGGTTCATGAAGTAAGGCCTGAGCCAGTATCTTGCTGCCTTGGTCCACCTCGTTAATCGGGGCGGTACAACCAACACGAGGCACGTCTGACAGATCTGATAACACTGCATGCTCAATGGACTGCCTCTAAGAATAGTCTCTCTTCCTCGAGCCTCTCTCTGTATATACGTGCTTCCAGAAGCTGCGCCAGAGTTAGTTGTTTTTGCGGACTATTGTAGGTTACATTACGACATGATCTAGACCCAAAAATATGTGATGTAGGCTCGTTAAGCTCGACCACTTTGCGCCGACTCCTCTCCATCAATCAAGATCATCTCGGATAGCACCACCACAGGGCCTGGTTGTATGGAAAGTATACGGATTATTCTTCATACAATACTGCATCATTTCGATCCACCAAGCTAAAGTCTAGAGCAGGCATCCAAAATTTAGCTGGTGTACATCGACAGCGCCCGCTTACGCAGTGTGTACTGGATATTCGACAATATGGAAAGACCACTGCAATTCTAGCGCCGTACATATATTTGGGACGTGACAGATCTTAAAGAATAACTTAGCTTTCATGATATACGGACAGAATATGGGCTTGAGAAATGGCATGCTAAGATAGAGAATTCGTCCTTGCACCCTGATGTTCCCGGGTCATATGTGGGATATTACAATACATGGCTTCGATAATCTGTATCCAGAAGGGCAGATACTTTCGCTCGTAGGTTGAAGTTCATGGAAGCGGTGCTTCATATTGAACGTGTTGCCATATGACACTAGGCGAGTAGATACGTACTTGTGTGGGTTCATCTCTCCCCATATCAGCCGTCTGTCTTGCTTAGCAATATTGAGGACAGGTTGGAATCGCGAGCTCCGCTCTTTTACCTCTAACTACCAGCAGTCGAAAGTGCTGAAAGTCGTAACCGTAGATCGAAGACATTATCGTGCGCAACCTTGAGAGCGTCCCATGCGCGTTGCATCTCTATTCCTGCAACAAATATATTTTTGTGGGTCGTTTCCAAGTCAATGGCTGTTCCAGATGAACGTGGCGTATTGCTTTAATATGAGGTTGCTGAGTAGGGGGCCTTTGTTGCGCAAAGGCCCTGGGATGCAACTAGTACATTGCCAATGGCATAATGCTAGGCCCAACATCGTTCGGCACCAGGAAACTTATGCTTACTGCCATGTTTCTGATCAATTTCAGTAGGTTTGATAAGGCGTATATGAAACGGCGCGCGCCTTATCCTGACCGCTGTCATTGTCCACGTCGCGTCGCATTACTACATTTGATAATTTTGAGAACCAGTTGCCGATCTCCGACTCGTAACAATACTACATCTCCCGGAAAGTGATGACATGCCTGTTATGCGACCTCACACATCCCCTGCGATGGGTGAAGCGATGGCATATGTCGGCTTGAGCGCCCTTTGATGATGAAAGCTAATGGTTACAGTAGCCTTTGCAGTGCCGGATGACTTTGCAAGTCTAATAGCCCGGCGATCCTGAGCTATGGGGAAGGTCGATGGTTGGCATTTGGTTGGCATTCCACAACTTTGCATCCGTGCTGAGACCTTCTCCTGTGTTCTGAGGCGAGCGTGCTGGCGCAAGATGGTGTTCATGTTAGAATTAGCGCGTACTAATCACCATCTCGAGTGCGCGGTAACATCTTAGCAAATATGGCCGTTGCGAGAAGTAAGTTCTCTTGTTCCTCAAATAATGGCAATCCTTCCACGAGACACGAAAGACGTTCGATAGAGGCGATACTGAAGAGCATCCCTAATCAGAGAGGCGCCGGAAGGTAGCAAAGGTAAAGAAGAAGAAATCGACTGCATAATGCAAGACCAAAGTGTCACAAGACATGAGATGGTGTTGCGGGTGGACAAAGCCGACCGGTAGCAAGAATATGTTGAGGGCGGAGAATACGTCAGTGGCCGTACACTAGTACGAAGTTGGAATAGCAGACGGGCGATCGGTGTGCTTCGGTGTGCATGAATTTCATTGCTCTATAACCTTGGGTATCAATAGATCTTGTTTAGTGGCATAGATCAAAGCCAACTTGTAGGGTATACTTGTGCTCCCTTACTTAGAACATCTGCCTGTTCTTCATTTCCACAGGCAAGAAGCACATCAGCAGTGCAGACAGCCAAATACCACCAGCACCTAGCCAAAGGATACCGGAACTGTTGTCAGCGAGGAGCTGAGCACCAGCATAGGGTGCAACAATTCCTGCGATACGACCCAAACACGAAAGCATGCCGCTGACACTGCCGCGATAAACAGTGTCGAAAAGCTCTGGAGCAGACGCATATAAGACGGCGTTGAAATACTGGAATGCTATCAGTGTTGAACACATTATGCTCAGCTTTTGCACTTACTGTTTGCATAATATACTCCAAAGCGTTCAAACCCACGTAAGCCGCAGTGTTAGACACCTGAGTATACATAGCCATAGAAACACCCTGGCAGATGGCGGAGAAGACCAGCGACCATTTTCGGCCTATGAGAGGCAGTTGAATCGAAGCAAGAGCAAGGATAGCGCCAATGATGCCCGGAAAATAGATAATTAGGTACTGCTCGTAGGTGTCGCTGACGGTTCCCCGGCCTTCATCAACGTTGTTTCGTAACAGGATAAGCGGAAGGAAGTTACCCGCCAGGTTGAAGGACCAGTAGTCTCCCTGGCCAATGTTAGCGAATACTGGGCTATTTACGAGATATGATACTTACCATGTAGGTGATAGCAAGTAAGACAAAAATGAAAGCGGACAGTTTGTTAGTAAAGATACCCTTGAGGCGGGTCAACTCCTTGCCAAATCCGCTAACGACTTTCTTGGTAGTGGCCTTGGTTCCTTGAGGGCCATCGTCTGACACTTGTGCGCTTGATGTGGCATTGGAAGATGCCTCATCTATAGCGGCAAACATCTCAAGGGTCAACGTCGGGGCTGGTTGCTTGTTGAACTTCGCAATCCTGTGCAGAACGTCGAGAGCCTCTTGTTCTCTTCCTCTCGCAAGCAGGAACTTGGGCGACTCATGGAAAGTAAAGATGAAGTAACGGAGGAAAAATACCGCCAAAGTCATGCATCCGAGGACGATGACAGTGTATCGCCATCCCATGTTGCTGCCAACGGTACAGCAAGCTTCTCCAGAATTGACATGGGGACAAGCCGGAAGTGCGGGATCGCAGCGCCATTTGGCTTGACCGGTGGTACCGTAGGCGATGCAAGATGCAATGGCGACGCCGATGGGTTGCCACATGGAGAGAAGCGCGACAAGGAATCGTCGGTTATGGGGCAGAAACTCAAGCGCAATGGTTGCATCAATCGGGATGTTACCTCCAAGACCGAGCGACGCGAGGAAGTAAATGGCACATATCGCAGCGTAGTTGTACTTGGGGGCAGCCTGATCACCGGTCAATCATTGATGGTAGGAAATATAGTTTCATGAACGTACCAGCAATAGTCCAAACACTGAAGTGATGAGGCAAGTCAGATTGAAAGCCCATTTGCGGCCAATAATGTCAACCGCAAGACCAAAGCCAAGCGCACCAACAGCCAGTCCTGCATTAGCGATTGCAAAGATATCTCCAGTATGTGAGTCCGCGACTCCCATCTGTGGATGCTTTAGTACGCGTTACCCGCGCGTGATGTTGAATAACTCACCTCCTGGTATATGGCTGAAGCAATCAGACCGACACCTTGTGACCATGCGAGATCAAGAAAGTATCCAAAGCCACAGAGGAACCAGATGCAGATTTGATACTTCCCCATTCCGAATTTATCAAGTTCGACGTTGATGAGAGCAGCTTTCTTCTCGAAGGTGTTGAGCGGGTTTGCGGCGGTGCCTTTTAGAATTGCAGCAAAAGACAAGTCGGTTTGATCGACACGCTCTACATCATTGTAGATGGGAATCTCAACCTCAGGGCGCGCTTTCTCCGGGTGCTCAACTGGTATCTTCTCATTCTCAGGAATCTGTACTGGTATCTTCTCATCATCGCTGAGGTGCGCTTTGCTGCGCTCTGACTGGTTGACATCCATCTCGACTGTAGGTGGGCGAGCTGTCAAGTGCAGGGTATCGTCAGGTGACTTCGCGTAGAGTGGGCGAAGATGAGTCGCCTCGTGGTGATGGCAGTTTACAGGGCCGGGACCGTGGGACCAGGTATTATACGTATGCGCGGGGAACATCTAGCCTTCTCACGCTACCACCGACTACTCGCGAAAACGGATCTAAGCGATAGAGGCGCTACGATCTAATCGCTGATCGAAGCCTTGTCCGCTCAACGGCCCCTGTCTCCAAGACGGCAGAGGTCTAGCTCATTGGATCTTATTGGTTGCCACCAACTGATGACGGCATTGCAAGCGGGCTCGTCGCGCGACCTTGTCTGGCCTTGTCTTTGCATGGGAGTGTAACTTCGGCATGGCCGTGTAACGATAAGTTTTGAGCGCAACTAACGGGATGCACTAACAGCTTAGGTACATCAAACACCTGATAGGTTCACAATCCTGTTGTAATATGACGGTAGAACCCAAGTGGCGCAAACAAACGATATGCACTACGCAGTGCCCAGACCAAGTCCTCCGCTCAAGGCTGAGGGTTACGCAGTCTACTCAGTTGCAGCGTCATTTCCTAGCACGCTTATTGCCAACTTTGCTCCACTCCCCTCCACTCTCAATTATTGCCGTGGAGCTCCACTACTAGTTTTGACATTGACATCCACAAAACCGGCACTGATACCGAAATCTCGTTCTTTGCCATGGTCCAGCCTCTCCATTTTTCCAAGATCTTGAGTTCGCTCTCGGAGATCGTCTATACCAGATGTAGTCTAGCGTCGAGTCAGATAACGCCACCCTGAAGTACTCGCATGGCCCACCTCAGTTACCTGGCAGCCATCTCTCACGTCATGACCGATAAGTTTTCTCATTGTACCCACCCCTAGCCAAGTGCAACTGACACAAAAAAACAAATTTTATACTCGTCAGAAGCTCATCATCAACCTCCCGTCAATCTTTAGAGCGCACTTCCTTCGATTCCATAAAGTGCATCGGCTTTCGACATGGCTATTGCTGCTGCTTGCACGCCCGTTGTCAACACGAACGGCCTCTACAATCGCTCCCACAGGGACAACTCATCTCAGCAAAATTCTACTATCGGACATACCTTTGTTTGACGTGATGTTGTTCTTCTAAGTACGGGCGAAGGTATAACACAAAGCGAAGTTCGATTGCTGGCAACCAAACTATCGCACGACTGACATATCATCGCCTATTCTTCCGAATGGATTGTTATCCTACCAAAATCCAGAGGTGGGGCGTAGGTAGATTGTGCAGCACCGAGCCTACAGGCTAGCTTTTCAATGTTAGACTTCATTCGACAGCTCCGTCAATATTTCTCCCGAGCCATGCGGATGTACGGAGAGCTGATCTTGGCAAGCTCAACATCATCCGGGAAGCCTGTTTTGAGTTTACAGAGCTCCGCAAGCGGTACAGTGCGGAATCTGTATTATTGCATCTCACTTTTCCTGTACGCTTCAAAGATAGATCTGGGGAAACTGGACATGTCTACACTGCATCAAAGGTGATGTCGAGAAAGATAAAAGCTATCTCAAGGGTCGTTCTCTGGTAAAGCTGATGCTGGCACGCTGCCGACTACATTGGTCATGCAAAGCTGGAAGTGTCCTTGCTGCTCTCCATTAAGCGTTGGCGGCAATGTTGTCGTTATGTGTAGCCGGTACGATGGTCCAATCGCGTACGGTTCGGATACAGGTCACGTCGCGCCGTGACCAATTCTCCAAGAAATGGCAGATCATCCATGTTTGTGCTGTGGTCATTGAATCTTGCATTCCTTGTCCTCGGCAAAAAAAATGCGACGGCACTTCAGAGACTCATCCATCAAACTGCAGGTCGGTGCTGCAAAATTTACCAAAAGGCTTCGGAGGCTTGTGTAGCGGCCGGCATATGCGAGTACTTTCTAGAATACTTCTATCCGTGCTATTGAGATAGTTCTGATGAAATTTTCCACGAGCCGCTGCTTGCCAAGTCACTGCTTGTGCAAGGTAGCTGGTGGTAGAAAGGAGGAGGCGGAGTTTGAGGAGTAAATGGAGATCAGTTAGCCTGGGCCAATTCGAACGTCGAAGAAAATTAGAGGTTTGTCTGTTATAGATGGATAGGGATGCAATGATATATATGTTGGAAGCTCAAAGACAATGTAATCATGCTGTCAAAAGGACGTCTCATGAATGGCAAAGTGGAGTGGCACCTGATACTTTCGAACCTTGACAACACTATTGGCACAGAACGGCAGGAATGATATACGTGCGGTAACCCAATCGTATACTTGTTGCCGTATACGAGTGGCATATGAGATATCCGACTGTGATATGTTGAGTAAGCTTAAGTGTCTTCAACATGCTTTGGCTCATCTCGCATAAGCTTCCGACAAACTGAGGGCCTCCCAGCTACCTCAAGGTAGTGATGTACACCTGCTTACATGCCGGTGTGTTGGCGCAGGCTATGAATAAGGCAAGGCGAACAATGATAGAATAGTCTCATTGAGGACCTCATTTCTCATGCTATCTACTCACATGTCATCCTTCATACATGTGCCCGTCTACCTTCGCAGTCCCATCACTCGACTATTTCGACGATGTTGTTCCTCTTAGGCAAAGACATTGCAATATCCCTCTGCGCAGCAAGTCCAGATCCACCCGTGGACGCGCCTGTCAACGCCTTCCGCAACTGATTCAGAATCGTAAACTCGGTTCGAAGCTTGACAGCGTACACAGCGACCTTGTAGAAGCCTTGTAGGAAGAAGTACCCTCTAAAGCACAAACCCATGACGCTACAATCGAGGACGATGATGAGGACATTGACAGCGATAAGATTTCGAAGATTGGTACGCGTGGTATGACGACAGTTGCCGAGAAGTTCCATATTCTTGAGATATTTGGCGGTTTCGTAGATGTAGAGAATGCCAATGAGGGTTTCTTGGACAAAGAAGGCGGTGATTTGCACTTTGTCCCAAATCAGATTGGTGTTGTGAAGTTGTGCGTTGAAGTGTGGGTGGCGCTATGATTAATTAGTATGGTACAGTTGCTTGCGACGAACGACGTGCAGCAATCATTCCGAGCAAAACTGTAGTGAGGCCAAAGATGACCGAGTCAATGATGATCATGTAAAGGATGTAGCGTCCGATTTGCACGTTCTTCAGTACGAGGTTGAGGCGTGAGTAGAGGACAAGTGACTGAGCGACCACGTATGCGAACCATGCCAGTTCAATAATGACGATGGACGAGTATGCTGTCCATTTGTTGAAGTTGGCTAGGAGGATGGCAATGCTATGCACGATGATACCCCAGCTGCACAGCAAACAGCTCCAGAAGTACAGGCTGCGACGTGCGGCCTTAACGAGTAGGCGGATGTTGAGGTCGATGCAGATGAACCATGCAATTCCTAGAAAAGCTGCTGCGGACATAGAAGATGCAAGGTCAGCGACGTCGGTTGCTGCCGCGTGGCTGACATCTGAGGTTGAAGTCATGGTGGCCAGGCTGAGGAAGGTGGGCATCGATGAGGTCTGCAATATATACTGGGAAGTTAAAATTGCTGAAGTGTGCGAAGCAAACCAGGAACAACGAAAGCTCTGACTGATGTGAAGATGAACGTAGGTCGCCAAACGAGGTTTTGCAGACTGTGCCTTCCTCAGTCACCGTCACCGTGACTGCCATTTGGGACTCAGCACCAATAAGGCAATGTTGCACACGAGCACGCCACACCTGCTAAGACGCCTAACCATGCGTGGCATCCTTGTCTTATAGTACCACAGGATGCTGTAAAAATGCTACCCTCTGGCAAGCAGGGTGGTGAAGTAGCCTTAGTCCAAAAGCAGAATCGTAAACAGAATGATAACTTTCAAGATCTACCTGTTTACTCGGTGCAACAGATGACAGACGATCGTGACGGCCCTTTAATGTGCTGTAAATATCATGTGCCTTTTGTCTTCTATACCAGATGCCTCACTTCTTTGCAGAAGTGTTGACATCGGCGATGTTCTCCTGCCTGCTCAAGACCTTCTTAGGGCCCCAAGTACCGGCTCTACCACCAGAATCAGCACGGCCCTTCTTGGGACTCATCCTCTCACCACCGCCAGTACCTCCACCGATATCTTTGATGTTCTTGGGTACGGCAGCCATCTTGAAGGTGGACAGAGGGTTCAATGGTGTCACAGGAGTGCTCGCAGGGCCACTGCCACCGCCACTCCTCTTGCCCTTTGGCTTCTTTCCACCTGAAGTCTCGATCCATGTACCTCCCTCCTTCGTTGCCCTGCGCTCGGCCTCTTCTTTTTCGCGCTTCACACGTCGTTCTGCCTCTCGCTCCCTTGCCGCCTTGTCGCGAGCCTCGCGTCGGACACGCTCCTCCTTGGCCCTTAGCTCTGCCGCCTGCTTCTCTCTCACTGCACGTTCACGAGCTTCGTAGGCTTTGGCAAATTCGTGTTGCTCGAACCGGACTTGGGCTTCTGTCTCAGCGCGAGCCTCGAGCTTGATGCAAGGGTAGCACGGGAAGTGCGACAGACGAGGCTTGTTGTCTTCGCTAATGTCGGGGCATACCGTGTTGGAGAGAAAGCCCGGCCGGCACATTTCGATGTAGGGACGGTCGGAGAGGTGGCTGCATGTGTGCAGCTTCTTCCAGTAAAGACACATGTTAGACAGACCTGAATAATGTCAGCGACTTGCAGAGCGTATACTTTCTGGTTAGTACTTACGTGGTCAAGGTGCAACTCTAGATCTGAGAAAGCTGGTGTTGATGCTTTGGGGAACACTGGAGTAAAAGCGGATAAGAACGTAATGTTTGTCACCGTGGGCCTAAACAGAGTTCGGAAAGCGCATCGGTGAGGTGAGAGAAGATCAAAGAGTAGCTCATACTTCGCGAAGGTGGCTTGTGACATGTGACTGGCAAGAGCGCCCAAGGGAGGTGAGAGAAGAGGAAAACGTGTGAGGCAGGAGCGGACTTCCCTCACCAAGGCAATAACAGAGCTCAAGGACTGGATGGAAATCGAACGGGGACAAATTCTGGTGCATGGCTAAGGCCAACGGTACAAGATATTGGAACTATGAGGGTATATCCATCGCAATATGCAGACTGCCGGGATCTGATGTGCGTTTGTACACACGCCCTGCGTATCCTGCCTACCCTAAACATGCGTAAGATAGCATGTCGGGCCCAAAAGGCGCTGCAAGGAATGGCGTGAAAGTATACTGAGAGCAACAGGGGACGACGCAGAATCATCTACGCTTTCATCTTCCGTCGCATCTCAGGCGCGGGCGCCCCGGTGCTCGACCTCGGTGATGCGGCTACCGCCTATCTCTTTGACCTTGGCCACAAGGGTATCGGTTTCGTCGAGCTCTTGAATATCGTCGCCGCCTCCTATGCTCTTGCCCATCAGTAGAACGTTGGGTACCGTTCGTCGACCTGTAGATTTGTGTAGGAATGCTTGTAGTTGTTGGCCTATCGGGCTTTGATCGAGCTCGACGACGTAGGGTTCGGGTTTGATGTTGTACTTTTCGAGCAGAATGTGTTTCGCCTTCTTCGAGTAAGGGCAGTAGGATTTTGAGAAGATAATCACTGTGGTCAATTAGCGACTGCGCATGGATAGGGGTAATGCAGGAGCGGCGTACTCGGGCTCTTCTTCAGAATTGCATTGAGCTCCATCTCAACTTCGTGGTCTTCCAGTGTCTCATGCTCCTTCATCGCCGCTTGGTCGCGCGGTCTACCGCCCTGTTGCGCGACTCCAGGAACCTTGTCGCCGTCCATCTTGACTCTGCCCGCGACGCCCTTCTGGTCCTGGCCCTCAACCTGGACCTTGTGGTCTGCGTATTTGTCCTCGGCGTTCTTCTTGGCCTGCTCCTCGGCAGCTTTGAGTCGCGACCCAACGCTCTCTGCGTCGCGTTGCTTCGCCGCTTCTGCATATTCTTTCTCTTGTAAGGCTTGCTGCGTCTTTGTGTAGAAATCCGAGGTTTGTGTTTGGTGTGCTGCTCTTGACATGTAGAACAGTACAACAACTGTGATGACGATGAGGATGCCAAAGAACCTCATGCGACGTTGTGACGGCATGATGGCGATGTGTGTGCGGGTGGGATATGTGCCGTGTGGTGAGCGGGCTCGATCGTGTTCAGAACTTGTCAGGCTGATGTATTGCTCGAATTCTACCAATTACCAGTGGCGTTGGTATTATGTCGTCTTGGGTATATGGGTCGATGAGGTGGTGTTGGTAGAATCTGTGGCTCGAAACAGTTCCGCGTGCTGCAATTGTCGCACGAGCAGCGGATTGTCGGGCGCGGGAGTATAGACACGTGCTGTTGATTAAACGTTTATAATACGTGTGGTATAATTCTGCGAGAAAGACGTGTACAGAAAAGAAGCACACAATAACTGCTATTTTGGCCGAGGCAGTGCGGTGGTTTAGAGTGTTGGAGGGTTGGTGGGCCCACGTTGGAAACAATGTGGAGAGATGGTGGCCCTGGCTCCTTTTGGTTCGCGTCATGCCGCTTTCCGCAGTCTACTCAACACCATCCTTGTCACCAGACCGCCTGCCCACGCTGTGATTCGCGATTCTACGCCACGGTGCCTGCCTAAATCCTTCTTTAGTCATGGCCAGCCCTAGTTGTGATGGATTCGTGTTGGCTTCTTCTTTGTTCGCATACTGCCACATGGTTCCAGTGTCTGCTTGAAAGAGGTTTCCGACAGCGCGTTTCCGGCACGCATTACACAGAATTACGTCAAAATGGTTAAGTTATCTTGACGCAATGCGATACTTGGACGTGTCCCTTATTCAAGGCCCCCTATCAGGCTTCACAGGTGCACCACTATCGAAGGCTCGGATGTTGTGCTGTGCCCCCTCTGACCACCCATCCCTGACCGGTTAGACTATCGAAATGCGCCCGGTATCCCGTCGGCGCGTGACAGCGCGTTGAACTCAAAGACTTCAGGGCTTAAGCCCAAGAGAGTCGGATCGTCTACTCTATCAAAGCACACCGTCTGTTGCTTGCCGGTTTAGTGTAGGAGCTATCTTGTGCTCTCTTAGATTTTGCTCGAAGCATAGAGTAAGCTCCCCGCATCATGCGTCTCACGAGGACATGCAGGCTGCAGCCAGGTTCTCCACAAACGGCTACAGTGCTGTACTGAGTTTAGCGTGTACCCATACCGCTTTCGTACATTCCGCTATTTGCTCCAGAGCATGATATTATAACATATAAAGTCGATGAGTCGTTGAACTACTTGCTCTGGCATCGTTGCGCTTGAGCATATCACGCGTCCCTTACAGCTCCACGCCTTTGGTCATTACGTCATCTGCCGACCCACTATGTCTCCGCCGACTCCGCACCTCTCATCAACACCAATATCCATTGTACCCTCAGCGTCCGAAGTGAAAAGCGGGAAACTCGACCAACGCAATCTTGAGATTGCAATTAGGGCGCTGTCTCGAGATGGCCTTGTGGTGCTAGAAGACATGGTCGACCATGCAGTCTTGGACCGATTGAACAAGAAGATGGTTCAAGATGCACTCGAATTGCAGGCAAGGAAGGATAGCCCTTTCAACTACAATAAAGGCAACATTCAGCAGGACCCTCCAATGACCCAGGAGTGGTTCAGTGACGAAATCTACGTCAGTACGTGTTCAGTCCAGCTAGATTCCCAGCTGTCCGAACGCATACTAACATCACATCACAGACCCGATCGTTACGCAAGTCACTTCGACTGCGTTAGGTCCTGGGCCGTCGTTGCGCTTCATGTCTGGCAACACTGCGCTGCCACCAACTCCTTCATCGCCACCAGCCTCTCAGCCGACCCACAACGATGCTGACTTCGATCACTCCTCAATTCCCTTCGCTCTTGTGGTAAACGTTCCTCTCGTAACAATGACACCGGAGAACGGCTCGACAGAAATCTGGCTTGGTACACATCAAGGAACTACTATCGCCGATCAAGAGGGTGAACACGGCGATCGTGCTAGTGGAAGGATAAAGCAACATCTCCTTGACGCTCGTCGCGAAGTCCGACCACCATCTCAGCCTGTTGTCAAGAAAGGTAGTATCGTCATTCGCGATCTTCGGCTTTGGCATGGAGGGAAACCTAACTTCGGTGAAGATCCGAGGGTGATGCTTGCAATGAGTAAGTCCACTGCTGACATTATGCTTTCTTCCCATCTGAACTCTTGCAGTACACTTCGCGTCATGGTACCGAAACGCGATGGAAGTCGAGTTTGCGGAAGAGCTTGCCGAGCGGCTATCCTATGAAAAGACTGGTTTGCAGATCGCTGCCACTTACGTGTCGCGTGAGCATTTGCTTAAGAACTACCTAAACAGGCCTTACGGCAACGCGTATGATTTCGACCAGACCGAGAAAATTGAGGGCATCTTCTGATATGAGCTCGATCGCCAATGGTCACCATGTTCAAATTTGTTTCATCATCAAGATCCCGACGCACAAATGTCTCCTAAATATAGCAATGCTCGCACTCCGCTCCGCCCACTTGGCATCGCAAACTCACATATTTGGTACCCCACGGTTTTGCAAAATACCGCTCACTGACAGCTGGAGGTGTGTCAGCACCACCGCCAAGGAACTATATGCGCGCATGGCTGGACTCACTTTCCTATTGGTAGGGCGCCTTATGCGATATGCTCAGTAAGCTTCTACAGGCAATCAAAGCACATGTTAAGGCTTGGCGACCGTTGAGCGAACATCAACATCAGCATCAGATCACCCCACCGTGTGTCCTCCTTCTCTGTTCTTGGTTTTCTTTTCTTCTCGTTCTGCTGGTGGTACTTGACTTTGTTTCCGCGGTCCTAGACCGATCCTGTCAATTCTATCCTTGGTTGACTGCGAAGCCGCTTCGATTGCATACGACCATGTACGTAGTACCGGACGGTCGGAAGTATCACATTACAATAGCACAACCGATAGTCGAGGTAAATGCCGGGGATGCCACAATGGGCTTCAAAACTGCATTGGCAGTGGAGGTGCCGTTGATGGTTTTGGCTCTGAGCACTGTCATCCTGAGAGTGTACTCGAGGCTAGCGATCAAGAGGAAAATAGCACCTGATGACATTCTTATCATGCTAGGTACGGTATGTCGATCTTGAACTTCCTCGTAGCTTTGTGCAACTCAGTACTTACTGGAGCTAACCTCGACCAGGCCGCGGCTTTCGCACGTACCGTCATATCTTGTATGAGCGCAGATGACAATTGGGGTTATGATAGAAAAGGGTGCGTATGTGGTGCAACTGTGTGATGAGATCTGTGCTAACTGTTATGCCAGCCCTGATAGAACTTCGGAAATCCCATTCTATCAAGTACGATTCTCCTCTGATACATCATACTGTGCTCACATGTACTAGCATATATTCGAGCGCCGTGTTGCGTACATCTTCGCTGTCACATTTACACGTTTCTCGGTTTTGGCGTACTACCTTCGAATCTTTCCACTAGGAATGGTATCACTCCGAAGATGCTGTTACGTCCTCCTCATTCTGGCTCTTGCGCACTTTGTTGAAGTCCTCACCGTCCTCATAGTCTTGTGCGAAGACATCAGCAAGTTATGGACCAAGAACTGGCTCGAATTCACCGGGTCACAATGCTTCAGCTCCGCCATATACAGCTACTCTGCGGCCATCGGCGATAGTATCGTAGACAGCATGATATTCGCATTGCCGATCCCATACGTATGGCGGCTCTCCAAACTGAGGATCCGACAACGACTTGGTCTTGTACTTATTTTTGGCCTGGGATTCATCGTTTGTGTTGTTGCACTTCTCCAGATTCCGTTTATAAAGCGACGAGAAGACAACGTGCAGTATTTCGGCAGTGCTGTCAACATTTTGATCGCTATCCAAATCTCGTTTGCCATAATTGCAGCGTCGCTGCCGGATCTACGCGCGTTGATTGCACGCAGCTTCTCGAAATTCTCGCCACTTCATCACCGCAGTCTTGCCACAGCCTCTAGTGGTGATAGGGAAGGACGCCCGGTCAGTTCACATGATGCTGAGCAAGGGTGTACACATATGGGAATGGTTGGAGACCCTTCTGGAGCGAAGAGGGTGTTCAGAAAACCGGATTGGCTGAGGAATAGCATACCTGCAAGTTTGATGTCGACGATGATTACACACAACGAGGTCACCCGGCTTTCGACCGAAGAGGTCTCCAGTAGCCCTCAACGGCCAGAGAAAGCAGCAAGCTGAGAGCAATCTTTGGCGCAATAGTGGCCGTGCAGTCTGTGAGGCTAGACTATATAAGGAATGATGCTGCATGACAGCTATAATATCTTTCTTCAGATCCAGCACTTCATATAGAGGGATGTGTTGGCGGTATACGTATGTCCCCAAACAGTTTTGTCGAGTGGAGATGATGCTAATAACATGCAGGTGACTTACAAGAGAGGCAGAGGAACCCAATGTACGGACTACTCGGCTGATCATAAGCCCTAGTTTAATATCATCGGCTGCGCCATGATAGACGAGTAGTATGTCGACATGCCCACTCATCCGCATCTCTTGCTATCTGCCTGAATAACCAAGCTTTGCTCGGTAGGCCATGTGCATGGGTGTTAGATCAGTAGTAAGATAACACTGCGAGACATCCAGCATCTAGAAAGCCCATGACCAGGGAATTTGGAATATGACACTAAGCTGAACTATCAGCTGAGATGACTGCTAGTATGTCTCGCAACATGCTTATTGTGACGGTGGAATTTTCCGGCGGGAAGCACCTGACTACCAGACTCGGCTGATTTAGCTGGTCGACAATCTTTATCACGACGTACTAAACAGCTATTTGTCGAATCGTCTATCAATATATTGCGCTAGGCGTCTCGAGTTTTTATATAACATGTCTACCCAAAGTACAGTCAGTACGCCGAACTAAAGCTTATAGTTTGAACTATAAACCTAGCTAAAGGATCTGCTTATCTTAACAATATTGGGAAGTTTCCGACTCTGTCTACAATTACGTTGCGTCACAGACGATTGCTTACACACCCCGCCATCGCTAAGCTGAAAACTGCCAAGTCAGCTTACATGCAAGCGTAGTGACCAGATGCGGCTAGACTGACCGTATGCTGCTTACCTCGTACTTTGTTCCAAATCCTCGGGACCAATCAAGCTACTAAGCATGTGGGTAGGCTTCCCGACGGCAACGCTCTGCGTGTCCTGTACCTCGATATTGCTGATGCATGAAAGTGGAACACAGGGTGCATGCTACTTGCATTGAGCGATGGGAGATATAAGATGGTTCAACTGCGCAACTTGGAGTTTGCATCCTACATACCAGCTGTTTACTTGAACCCCGTACCAAAACCTGTACAATGGCACCTAAGTACGATTTCGTGATCGTTGGCGGTTCGTTCTCGTTATCCTCCCATACACCCTTCAAAACTAATCCCTCTATCTTTAGGCGGAACATCAGGCTGCCTTCTCGCTCATCGACTCTCCCACTCCGCACGTAGGCCTTCTGTTCTTCTCCTTGAAGCTGGCATCAACCCCTCCGGTGACTACCTCCGTGCGCCTTACCACCGGTACTATGCCCAAGCTCTGCGCCCGGATCTAGACCATGGCTATGTCTCCGAGCCTGAATCCGCTTTGAACAGCAGAATCATACCATATACAAGAGGCAAGGGCCTAGGCGGAAGTTCCATCCTGAACTTCGCCGTGTATCTCTACGGCAGTAGTGAGGACTACAATCGCTGGAGCGAACTAGTCGGCGATGATAGCTGGAAATGGGAGTCTGTCAAGAAATCCTTCCAAGCTATTGAGAATTATGACTTTTCAGGCTCAGAAGATTACAAACACCTCGCTGATCCTAGCGCCAATCCCCATGGTACCGAAGGTCAGTTGAAGGTTGGTCTTCCGCCTGTGCTTGAGCAGGGTGTGGTACCCCAGATGGAGGGGCTGGCTGCGGCGGGAGAAAAGATCAATCTCGATCTTAATTCGGGGGATCCGATAGGTATTGCGGTTTTGCCGCATAGCTATAGTAAGGAGGGGAGGAGTACTAGTGCGATTGCGCATCTGGTCGATCCACCAGGTAACCTTGAGGTATGGACGGATGCAAAAGCGGAGAAGTTCGTATGGGATGGGAAGAAGGTCGTTGGCGTTGTCACGGAAGATGGACGAGAAGGTAAAACCACTACCTGAGATTGATCCAGACATAGCGAGCACTAATATGATACAAGCGATGGCAAGCAACGAAGTTATCATCTGCGGCGGTTCAATCGACACGCCCAAACTTCTCCTTCTAAACGGCATTGGACCGAGACCCGAGCTTGAAGCTCTCGGCATCGACGTCAAAGTCGACTTACCCGGCGTAGGCAAGCAGCTAAAAGATCACGTCCTCACCTTCATGACAGTAGAAGTCTCGGGCTCAATCAACTCCAAGTACGCCTTTGACAACAACCCGGAACTCATCGCGTCCGCCCAGGAATCTTGGACCAAAGACCAAACCGGCGCTTTTGCCCTCCAGCACTCGTCGCTCTGGGGCGGCTTTCTCAAACTACCAGATCTGGAATCGTATGAAGAGTACTCCGCGCTTCCGCCCGACGTCCAAGATTTTCTATCCAAAGATCAAGTTCCAGCGTATGAATTTATCAACAACTCTATCCTTTGGCCACCAGGTACACAGCTCGATGAAGGAAACACGTACATGACTTTCCTTGCCTTTCTCATGAATCCACAGTCCAGCGGCTCCGTAACACTGCGGTCAGCGAACGCATCCGACAAGCCAATCATCACATTGAACTTTCTTACGCATCCCTACGACGTCCGCGTTTTTCGCGAAGCTATCCGCAATACGTGGCAGAAAATGACAGGGAATTCTGCTGTCGCTCCGCATATTGTGCGTACAATTCTTGGTCCAAAGTCCATGGAAGATGCGGAGTTGGATCGTTTTGCAAGAGAGAATGCGAGTACAGTGTGGCATGCTTGCGGTACGTGTAAGATGGGGAGGGAAGAGGATGCAGAAGCGGTTGTGGATAGGGAGTTTAAGGTTAGGGGAGCGGAGGGGTTGAGGGTGGTGGACATGAGTGTTGCGCCTGTTACGACGAACAACCATACGCAGGCTACGGCGTATTTGATTGCGCAGAAGGCGGCGGAGAAACTGGTTGCCGAGTATGGGTTGGATAGAGTGGGCTGAAGAGTCAGAGGTGGATGCACGCTTTACTGTCATAAACGAGAGACAGGTCAGTCGTTGAGAAATCTGAAACTATGCGGAGAACCCCCTGACAACGCAGATTTGACCTTCCTCTTCGGTGACATTGACAGTTTGCTGCGTACTTGTCATCGACTTACGGTGTAGTGGTTGACATGTGCAAAACGGAAGATCCTTTGCCAGCACAGCAGGCGGGGCCCACAACATCACACGAGCCCTGCAGGTACCGGCGGAAGATATTTATAGCCGGCCGGAAATCTGGAGTCTGGATCTTGACAACGAGCACGACAAGTTAACGGTTTTTCGGATGCTGCAGAAAGAAGGATAGCGATACCAAGAAGCTATGCGAGACTAAGGCAAACCACTGCACCAGCTTGCAGGCTGCATGCGCAGAACCATATCACTCTGCGCTGCAGAGTGATTGAGGAACTACTGCCCGACGCCAAGACAAGAATCTGGCTTGGACCAACACGGGGCCGGGCATATCCTTCTGGAGGAAATTGCTATGACGGAAGGTGGTCGCTGAGACAAAGAGGACGCCTAGGTGATCCCGCGACGGTCGTTGCTGGGTGAACCGGAGGCGGAGCGAGCGCTGAACATGAGTGTAAACGACACGCCTCATAGAGTTGCGAGACAGCACACATCTTCTCACGTATAGCGGACACTCTTGATTGACATCACGAACACGACACGACTTACTGTTCCCACTACTACTAGACTCTAGCCAAGTTTCAAAAATCCCGCAAGCGCAGAACCCCGGTGTTGTTGAAGTTGGTGAGGAAAGGTCGCCCAACCACCCCCAGCCTCTCCCGCGGCTTCCAACCACACGATTATTCTAAGTGTACCCTTTTCTTTGCGCACTTCCTCCTGCACGATTACACACATCGTACCATCCTTTCTCTCCTCCATAATTCAAGTTCAATAATAACTGACTTTTTGTGGTTCCAAACTTGTACCACGAGCGGAACCAGTCATCAACGCCAGCAGACACACGAAAGACACGCTAGCCAACGGATCGACCCCGCAGCACCGATATCCACCCATTCACCGCTCCCAAGCCGACTGCGCGATATCTACGAATTGCAGAGCGCTTCTTCTTTCGCTTCTCCCCCCGTTTCCTGCAAACGGTCCTATCTATTCCAATCGCAGTAAACTCGTTCTTACTGCGTTTGGTACCTCCAACATTCGCCTTTAATCATGTGGGTTTTCAACGCTCCTCCCGCCGTACTCGGCCTGGTCGCACTAGCACACCTGCCCTCGGCCCTCGCAAAGCCATACCCCGTCCACATTGAAGAATTCCAAGAACTGCACAACGCCTCGCAGATCGTCAAGAAGCAAGACTGCGCCAACCCTTGCGGATATGGAGGCTGGTTATGCTGCCCTTCCGGTTCAACTTGCTACACCGATGCAAGTAACCAAGCGCAATGCGGCTCTGCTGGAGCAAACACAGAAGCAGCAGGCGGTTACTGGCAATACCACACGACAACATACGTCGAGACAGTCGGTCTCCTCACCAAAACCGAAGTCTACAGCACCTATGTCCCCGCCGTAGCAACAAAGACATGTAGCGACTCGCAAAACCCCTGCGGCTCTACGTGCTGCGACTCGGGTTTCTACTGTCTCTCTTCCAGCGCAGGCACATGTGCGCTGATTGCCGGTGGCAGCTCTGGAGGTATATCACCCTCTGCTCCTCTGCGGCCAACTAGCTCAGGTGTCGTAGTCATCACCTACACGGGCACCCCAACCGCGACCGTCCCCTTCCAGACACCCATCCCCACCGGCGCAGCAGGTAACGGCCTCGTCCCAACCGAAGAGAGCAACAGCGGCCTCAGTGGCGGTGCTATCGCCGGTATCGTCATCGGTGTTATCCTGGGTATATTGCTGCTCCTCCTTCTCTGCCTCTTCTGCTGCGCTCGCGCCCTCTTCGACACTCTCCTCGCCATCTTCGGCATCGGCAAGAAGCGCAAGCACACACACGAGGAGACCTACATCGAAGAGCACCACCACAGCGGTGGCGGCGCTGCTGCTGGAGGTCGCTGGTACGGAGCCGGTCGCCCTGCTCGTCCATCGCGCGCCGGCTCTGAGAAGCACAGCGGCGCGAAGAAGGGTCTGGGCCTTGCGGCCGGACTTGGTGGTCTCGCGCTTGCGTTGGGCCTGAAGAGGAGACACGATGCCAAGGTTGACGATAAGAGCACCACTGTCAGTGGAACTTCATACATGTACAGTGATTACACAAGTTCGAGTAAGTAAACCCTCAGCTTCGACATTACCAGCAAATCACTAACAATCGTTCAGGCAGCGCAAGTTCATCAGACCGCCACACACGTCGAACACGCCACTCGTCAAGAAGATAAACGTCTCACTAAACGGAATCTTTTCAGCAACTTTTCAAAAACTGTATAAAGTCATTTTGCTTTCTTCCTCTTTGTGTCTAGCTCCGTGCTGATACCTTATGGCATGGGTAGTTTTTTATCGTGGGTACATGGGGCCTCGTCAATCTTGACGTTTTTGGCGTTACTTGGGCGTTTCTAGCGGAGTTCGCTCACGACTGCAAAGCGACGAATGTGTTATGTTTTAGTTTACTTTTCTTACTCTCCGGACGTATGCGATTAATGAGGAAATGCGTATGCAAGGATATGAGACATGGGATGGTAGAAAGATGTATATGAATGGAATGGAACGCAAGTGCAATCAGGAATTGTGAATATGATGTTTTCTTCCCAACTTGATTTGTGATTTGGTGATGAATGTGTGTTTTAGTATTGCGTCTAGGGAAACTCGAAAACTGGGTATAAGAGGAGTCGATATCCATGTCGATGTCTGGCACACTGTCTGGAGAGAGCAGTGACCTTGTGCCCCGTGATCCTAGTTTCGACATTGTTGCATAGCTCACAGCTGAAGGGGTCGCTATGCTTGTTAGCTTTCTGTGATTGAAGTGGTACGTATAAAGCAACTTACAAGCTGTAGGACTGGGAGCATAAATCATGCTCTCTATTACATCGTGTCTCTTCATCCATCTCTCAATTTTCTGCGGCTCAACTCCTTGGCCTCTCACGCCGAACTTCAGACCACCCCTGCCTGTTTCGACGAGGCCTCGCTGTAGGCGGTGTCGGACTATGGCCTTCATCTCTTCTGGTTTGATATTTTTGTCCAGTTTCCATTGGGTCAGGCGACATCGGTATTGACGAATCCTGAGCATCTCGTCAGTCCAAGCATTGTGTAACAACAGGACGCCCAACATACTCCGGTATGAAACCGAATTCCTCTTCCGTCATCAATTTGACTTCCGGAAGCGGTCGTCTGTCTACAAGATGCAACTGTATCACCTTGGAGAGTCCGCGCTTTCTTCTTTCGCGACAGAAGTACAATTCATGCAACCGACCCTGGTCGCCGGGATGCGCAGATAAGCCTCCTGCACGCCGTAGGCACGAGAGGTGGGATACTGAGCCAATCACAAAAGTAGCAGCAAAAGTACAATTTTGTGATGTAAAAGTACAATTTTGTTATGTAAAAGTACAATTTCAGAAGACATATAGAAGGCGATGGGGATAGATCCTTCTGCTTTCATGTCGATAGACAACATCAAGCCTGGTCACTCTTGAGCATATTCGCTGTTAGTCTTACATGCTAATGCCTTTCGATAGCCAATCTGTGGGAACTACCACAGCCATCATATTCGGCCTGCTTCAACTGGCTGTCGGGCTCGTGTCCCTTTGGCAACAGCAGCAACTACGCCGAGCATACCGTGAGCTTTATATTGAGCTACTTGGTTGCATATGTTGACAAAATTATAGAGCAAGGAAGCAGTGGACGAAGATATACAATCTAAGACGCGACAGATGCAGGTATGTAAGTACTGTTAGTCCCGGGACAGGGTGTAGGTGGCGGAGCTGACTCAAATAAGCCCAGAGAGTCGAGATCAGAAGTCGTTTTCAGCGGATTCAAGGAGAAGCAAATCTTTGGAAACGTTCGAATAACTTGATGGAGGATCAAAGTCTTCTACGGAGCAATATGCGTTGATGAGGGCCTTGGTTGCTTGACCGATGGGTATGGTGGCGATATCGGATGCATCTCACGGGACAGTCGGGATCAACAAGAAAGCTTGCAGATTTCGCGAATGGGAGTGTACAGTCGTGTCGCGAAGTCTAAAGCAGGCACCAGCTGTGATGTTGTGAATTCGAGGGTCGTCCGGAAGCGCAAACTCCAGGCGGAAGTGACGATTGTGCCAAGATTAAAGTGGGATGGCGCTAGGGTGGAGCTCCAGCACCTTCGTTGTGACAAGTACTCACGTAATAAGCTCCTGCCCGCTGCGCCTTCTGCCTTTGCCTTTCTTCCATTCACACCCTCCATACTCAACCCAATCTAGCGACGAACTTGTTGATCTCGTTTGTCCTTCTTCACAACTTTAAACAGCAGCACTACCCCGCGACACTCGATCCAGGCGCCTGCGACCGCCACACCTGAAAGCGTCCAGGCTTCACTATAGTCGGCAAACTGGGGAAGCGGAAAGCCGTCGGCGAGGACACTCGTCCCAGCAAGAAAGAGAAAGCCATGGCAGTAAGTTCGCCCAACGATTAGTAAGAAGTGCTTTGTGGGTTTGCGCCTCCGCGTCCGTAACCCAGGTGTCCGGCGTCTTCAACGCCTCTCCCATACTTTATATGCTTCACTACCTCTGCATTTATTTGGCCTTCATCTAACATGTCTAAGGAAAACATGCAGGTCGACAGCCCTGCCACTGCTGTCGAACAACTCAAGGAAGCCTCCGGCAGCAACGGCGACATCGATGAGTCCCTCTACAGCAGGCAGCTGTACGTACTGGGCCATGAGGCTATGAAGCGCATGGGCTCTTCCAACGTTCTCGTTGCTGGTCTGCGAGGTCTCGGTGTCGAGATTGCGAAGAACATCGCCCTGGCCGGTGTCAAGTCGCTGACACTCTACGACCCTAAGCCTGCCGCTCTCGCCGATCTATCGTCGCAATTCTTCCTCACTCCCGATGATGTGGGAAAGCCGCGCGCCTCCGTTACCGTACCTCGCGTCTCCGAACTCAACCCATACACACCTGTGCAGGAATTCAGTGGAAAGGATCTGACGTCAGACCTGTCGCAGTTGAAGCAATTCCAGGTCATCGTCCTCACCGATACTCGACTCGACGACCAAATCAAGATCGCAGACTACTGCCACGACAACGGCATTTACGTTGTCATTACCGACACATACGGTCTGTTCGGTACCATCTTCACTGATTTCGGCAAGAACTTCACCATCGGCGACCCGACTGGCGAGAACGTCAACAACGGCATCATCGCCAGTATCGATGAGGAAGGTATCGTTTCAGCACTGGACGAGACAAGGCACGGTTTAGAGGATGGCGACTGGGTTACATTCTCTGAAGTTGAGGGTATGGAGGGCCTGAACGGCTGTGCGCCTCGCAAGATTGAAGTCAAGGGACCATACACTTTCTCTATTGGTGATGTGTCTGGCCTAGGAGAGTACAAGAAGGGAGGACAGTTCATTCAGGTCAAGATGCCCAAGATCATCGACTTCGAACCGTTCAGCAAGCAGCTCAAGAAGCCTGAGCTTCTCATCTCCGACTTCGCCAAATTCGACCGACCGCAACAGCTACACGTTGGTATCCAAGCCATCCACGAGTTTGCGAACCTCCACAAAGGCGACTTCCCACGCCCTCACCACGAAGCCGATGCGGACGAGCTTTTCAAGATCGCACAAAAGATTGCGGGTGAAGGCGAGGAGAAGGTTGAGCTGGACGAGAAGCTCATCAAGGAACTCAGTTACCAAGCACGCGGTGATCTCAGCCCTGTCGCTGCGTTCTTCGGTGGAATGGCTGCTCAAGAAGTCCTGAAGGCAGTGTCTGGAAAGTTCCATCCCATCGTTCAGTTCCTCTACTTTGATTCGCTAGAGTCGATCCCTACGTCTACAACCCGTTCGGAAGAGCAGTGCGCTCCGATCGGCTCACGCTACGATGGACAGATTGCTGTTCTCGGTCAGGAATACCAGAAGAAGCTCAGCAACGTCAAGCAATTCCTCGTTGGTGCTGGAGCCATTGGCTGCGAGATGCTCAAGAACTGGGCTATGATGGGTCTCGGTACTGGCCCTGAGGGCAAGATCACCGTAACCGACAACGATCAGATCGAAAAGAGCAACCTGAACCGACAGTTCTTGTTCCGGCCAGCTGATGTTGGCAAGCTAAAGAGCGATGCTGCAGCAAAGGCAGTTCAGGTCATGAACCCGGATCTCAGTGGAAAGATCGTGACACTACAAGACAAGGTTGGCCCGGAGACCGAGCACATCTTCAACGAAGAGTTCTGGAATTCTCTGGACGGTGTGACAAACGCGCTGGACAATGTAGAAGCGCGCACATATGTTGACCGACGATGTGTGTTCTTCCGCAAGCCTCTGCTTGATAGTGGTACTCTCGGCACCAAGGGCAACACCCAGGTTGTCCTACCATTCATCACAGAGTCTTACTCTTCATCGCAAGATCCTCCAGAGAAATCCTTCCCCATGTGCACACTCAGGAGTTTCCCCAACCGAATCGAGCACACTATCGCCTGGGCGCGAGAGTCGTTTGATTCACTATTCGTCAAGGGTCCGGAGATTGTCAACTTGTACTTGACGCAACCCGACTACCTTGGCGCATCACTGAAGCAGTCTGGTAATGAGAAGCAGACTCTGGAGACCCTACGAGAATTCTTGGTCACCGAGAAGCCGTTGTCCTTTGACGACTGCATCATCTGGGCCCGTCATCAATTTGAGAAGAACTACAACCACGCGATAGCGCAGTTGCTCTACAATTTCCCGAAGGACTCCAAGACTGGTTCCGGTCAGCCATTCTGGTCAGGACCCAAGCGCGCGCCGGACCCATCGAAGTTTGACTCTTCAAACCCAACACACTTCACCTACGTGGAAGCTGCTGCCACCCTACACGCGTTCAACTACGGTATCAAGCCAAATGCGTCCAAGGAGCACTACATCGAAGTTCTCAACGATATGATCGTTCCCGATTTCCAGCCTGACCCTACAGTGAAGATCCAGGCTGATGAGAAGGAGCCGGATCCGAACGCCAACCAGGCTGGTGGGGACGATAACGAGTCGCTCGACAGCATTATCAAGCAACTGCCGGCACCAAAATCTCTTGCTGGATTCAAGCTTGAGCCTGTCGAGTTTGAGAAGGATGATGACTCCAACCACCACATCGACTTTATCACTGCTGCCAGCAACCTCCGTGCTGAGAACTACAAGATCGAGCAAGCGGATCGACACAAGACCAAGTTCATTGCTGGTAAAATTATTCCCGCCATCGCCACCACTACGGCCTTGGTCACCGGTCTCGTCAACCTTGAGCTGTACAAGATCATTGACGGCAAGACGGATATCGAGCAGTACAAGAACGGCTTCATTAACTTGGCGCTGCCGTTCTTCGGCTTCAGTGAGCCGATTGCCAGCCCGAAGGGTACATACCAAGGGCATGATGGTGAAGTCACGATCGACAAGCTGTGGGATCGTTTTGAGGTGGATGATATCCCTCTCAAGGACTTTGTGGACCACTTTGAGAAGAAGGGTCTATCGATTCAGATGATCAGCTCTGGTGTTAGTTTACTCTACGCGTCATTCTATCCCCCCTCCAAGTTGAAGGATAGGATGCCTCTCACGTAAGTGTTCCTAACTCTCTTGTTATACGCAGATACTAACAGAAGACAGCATGAGCAAGCTTGTCGAGCACGTCAGCAAGAAGCCCGTACCCGAACACCAGAAGAACGTCATCTTCGAGATTACGGCTGAGGACCAGAAGGAGGAAGATGTTGAGATACCATACGTGATGGTCAAGTTGAAGTAGATATCTCGCTGCTTTGATTGAAGATAGCGATGGACTGGATGGTGAATTGGTTCCCGACAAACAGGGATGATATGACATGACTTAGACGAGCACAGCTTGCATGAATAGACACTTCATTTCAACGTCAAAATGTCCCTCCAGAATTCGATTTATAACGGTTTCCTGTTATTTCAAACAAAAAGCTGCCAAACTGACCATTGTAAGCAGTGCGCGCAGACGCAACTAACTGATGAAAGGAAATACCACCTTGTGTTCATTCGTTGGGCCAAGAGCTATGGGAGACTCAATTGTGCCGGTAAAGATCGGTCTGGCCGGTGGAGCCGCATGGAATGCACGCTTCTGGTTGTGGATGCCGAAAGTCGGACGAGATGGCGTGGGGCGAAATGCCAAGCATTACAGCCCTATCACGAATGTTGATTATCAAGCCTCTGGGACTTTCCCTCAGCACGCAACAATGTAGTCTTTACATCCACCCCTACAATCACAGTTACACATACCATGGCACCCTCACTAGAAGAGCCAGTGCAGGTCGATTTCGAAGCGCCCCTCAAGGCTGCGCCGAAACTTGTTGCGCCTGAGCCAGGTACGTTTGCCCCGCCACCCCTCCGCCGCTCAATCTACAACTCTAGGAAGGCAGAAGACTAACGCAATTGCGACAGAACACTGTCCTGGTCCCGAATCTCTCACAGCTGGTCAAGCGGACTCCTGCGCAGGATGTCCCAACCAGTCGATATGCGCCTCCGCACCCAAGGGCCCCGATCCTGACATACCCATCATAACCGCACGCCTCTCCTCTGTAAAGCACAAGATTCTCGTCCTCTCCGGTAAAGGTGGCGTCGGAAAGTCGACCTTCAGCACAATGCTTTCACATGGCTTCGCATCAAATCCCTCATCGACCGTCGGGCTCATGGACACAGACATCTGCGGGCCCAGCATACCGAAGATGATGGGTGTGGAGGAGGAGACGATACATGTCAGCGGAGAAGGATGGGAGCCTGTATGGGTCAGCGAGAACCTCGGAGTCATGAGCGTCCAATTCATGTTACCAAACCGCGACGACGCAGTAATTTGGCGCGGCGCAAAGAAGAACGGCCTGATCAAGAAATTCCTGATGGACGTAACATGGGGCGAACTAGACTTCCTCGTTGTCGACACACCACCGGGTACATCCGACGAGCATCTCTCGGTAAACTCCTTCCTCAAAGCCAGCGGCGTCGACGGCGCAGTCCTCGTTTCCACTCCCCAAGAAGTCTCGCTCCTTGACGTCAGGAAGGAAATTGACTTTTGCAGGAAAGCTGGCATACCTATACTAGGCATTGTGGAGAACATGAGTGGCTTTGTGTGCCCGGGCTGCAAACACGAGTCTCAGATTTTCAGAGCAAGCACGGGTGGTGCAGCGAGGTTGGCCAAGGATGAGAATATACCTTTCTTGGGCAAAGTGCCACTGGATCCGAGGATAGGCATGGCTTGTGATTTTGGAGAGAGCTTCTTGACAGCATATCCAGACAGTCCGGCGTGTGCTGCTATCAAGGAAGTTGTCAGGAGAGTTGGGGAAGAGATTGGATTGAGTAGGGAAGAGGTGTTGCCTGTGGATGAGGATGAAGTCTGATGTTACCATATATTGTCGGTATGTTAAGACTCAGGGTTATCGGTGATTTCTATTAAGCGGCACAAATGGCGTTAAATATGAGCATATGCTCATGGACGAATGTACATGTTGCCAACAACACACATTATCCAGAGCTCTGCGAGTCGGCCCGTAGCAGCAACGTAAAAACTTACGAACACGGTTGACGCAAGCATCGCAGATCACTGCAAACGAACTCATTGAAACATGATCTTCAAAAGAACGCAAAAGATGGAGTGATATGGATAAGGGTCGTCCGCTCAGGCTGTGTTTTTCCTAATGCGATGCAAAATATGTTGTTTGTGGTACTACAACAGTATGTAATGAACAGTATACTGGCAAACATGCGCCCCTCGACTGGCACAACACCAAGTCACTTCGCCCCTCTTGTCACCATCATCCACTGCCACAATGGCGCCGCCCCGTTGGATCTTCGTGTGGCAGATTACCGTGTGGAAATTATGAGTGGACTGGCAGCCACACCACAGCCATTGATCATCGTCATCGTATCACGCTACGTGATGCTTGGCAAACATAGCGGGTGCTTGGCGCATGTTTCGAAAGCTTGGTCGGGTGGCCTGTGGCGCGGGAGGAAGATAATGAGCTCATAGATCTTGCGAGTTCCGATGCAAGAGTCTGAGAACAGTCATCGTAGGAAAACTGACATACGGGCTGGTTTGGATTGGAGACAGCGTGTCAGACCATGCAGAAGATCGCGATAGGTCCCGTGTGTGTGAGATCCACTGCAGCGCGGAAAGGGCTCGAGGATGTCATGGCCCACCCGGCTAGCGGCAACTATCCCTGCTGTTCCCTGAGCCATCAATCACAGGCACAACAACTTTCAAGACTTTGAGGCTAGAGGCGCTTTCATTTTGGCCCCAGCCTTTCCTGAAATTCTTACTCTCCCCCGCCTTCTATCGTTTCCATATTACACGCGCTTTGAATAGGCGTGCAATTGCTTCCATCGCGACAAGAACGCGGGATATACTAGCGGCGCGCATCGTATCTGCGCCTGAGCTCAACTTTTGGACCCTGAGCGCATCGCCATTGTAGGTCGCTACTTGGCTTAATTGACTCGGTAAGCTGACTGGAGCGTAGACTTGTAGACATCTTCGACGCGTCTGCGCATATACTTCGTCCACTCTCTCGCTATCGAACATCGCTCGCGACCCATTACCATCATGGCCGCCGAATACCAACCACATGAGGACCCCAGTGGCGTGATAGGCATTGGGACAGGTCCTCAAGTCATTAGCACCTCGGGTGTATTGGATGTCATCATGGGACCACTCCTCAACTACAGACGCACCAGCAACGAGCAGTCCGGGCAGCCCGTCTGGCATGGCAGTGTCCTAATCGTTACCACGCCTGGACAGCAGAACCCGAACGAGGCACAGCCGAACCCTCAGCTTGTACTCTCACCAGCTGGCGCAGTCGACAGGAATATCAGTGACGCAAGGTTTAGCGTAGATGCGCGCACCTTTCACGGGGAGAAGCTTTACGAAGACGGCAAGAGGGCCTTCTGGCGCTTCCGGATCAATGCACCCATGCAGCCATTCGAGTCAAGATGGCGTTACGATATCCAGAACCTCAAGTACACCGACATTCAGAAGCAGGAGAAGCCGCAGAATTTCGTCATACCTTCAATCACCCAGTCGATGCGCATCATGTTCCACTCTTGTAACGGCTTCAGTGTCGGTACTGACATGGACGTCTGGTCTGGTCCCGTACTGTGGAACGACGTCCTACGCATGCACGAACAGCGACCCTTCCACGTCATGATTGGAGGAGGCGACCAGATCTACAATGACGGAGTGCGAGTAGACGGCCCGCTCAAGCCCTGGACCGACATCCACAGTCCTCATAAGCGACGGGAATTCCCATTCGGCCAGCAAATGCGTGCCGACTGCGACGAATACTACTACAACAACTACGTCAAGTGGTATGGCCACGCGCCCTTCTCCACTGCTAACAGCCAGATCCCCCAAGTCAACATCTGGGACGACCACGACATCATTGATGGCTTTGGTTCATACACCGATCACTTCATGAACTGCGCTGTCTTTAGGGGTATCGGCGGTGTTGCGCACAAGTACTACCTTCTCTTCCAGCACCATCTTGCTCCTCCAAAGAGTACTTTTACGACCGATGCGCCACAGACAACCGATGTAACCGGTCAGGGACAAAGAACAACGCCTGCCGACCCTGCGCAGGTAGAAAACACTTTCGTTATGACCAACGATGAGGGCGACCCATCATACCTCATTGGTTCAAAGCCTGGCCCATATGTTGAGGAACGCAGCCGCAGTATCTTCTGTCAGCTAGGTGCGCGCATTGCCTTTGCTGGTATTGATGCGCGAACAGAGCGTACCAGACATCAGGTCAACTACCCCGAGACCTACAAGATGCTCTTTGATCGTCTGGATGCTGAGTTCACCGCGAACCCAGAGCTCAAGCACATGATCTTGCTGCTTGGTGTCCCCATCGCCTACCCCCGCTTGATCTGGCTCGAGAACATCTTGCAGTCACCCCTGATCGCACCCATCAAGTTCCTGAACAAGCGCTTCGGCTTCGCTGGAGGCTTCTTCAATCAGTTTGACGGCAAGGTCGATTTGCTCGATGACTTGGACGATCACTACACTGCGCGTCAACACAAGGAGGAGCGTCGTAACCTCATGCACAGCCTCCAGGCATTCTCCAAGAAGTTTTCCGTACGCGTCACCATCCTCGGTGGAGACGTACATTTAGGAGCCATTGGTCGTTTCTACACCAACCCCAAGACACACCAGATCCCCGCAGAAGCTGACCACCGCTACATGCCCAACATCATCAGCTCCGCCATCACCAACAAGCCCCCACCCCAAGCTGTCGCAAACTTGCTCGCCCGTCGAAACAAGATCCACCATCTTGACAAGGAAACCGACGAGACCCTTCTCGAGATCTTCGACCGCGACCCAGCTCTACCTGACGGTGTGAACGCAACGAACGGCACATCCACCGCTCAAATCAACGGCGACAGCAAAGATGGAAAGATTGAACCCAAAACCTCTGCCGCAAACCACGCCACAATGCCCTCCCGTAATTACGCCATCATCTGCGAATCCGCCATTCCTACCCCCTCAACTCTCGGCGTACCTCCCGGCTCCGCCCCCTCCATTCACACCAATAACACCGCCGCATCCAAGATTTCTGCTGCGCCTGGCAAGAAAGACAACATGCGTCTGGGCTTCCATCTCGGTGAAGAGAAGGCTGGCACTCAGCATCCGGCTGCGGGTGGTATCAACCCCTCGGGTCTTTGTGGACCATATGGGTTGGATGTTACGCTCAGGGTGGAGATAAGCAATCAGGATAGGGAGGGCAGGACCGACGGGTATGGGTTTAGCATTCCGGCGCTGGATTGCTCGGCTTATGCTGATCGGGATGCTAAGTGGTAGAGCGGGTGGGAGGTGGAAGTTGAATAGAGAGAATCTCAAAGGCCACGTGAAGAGATATATCATGGCGGAGGTTACTGGATGATTTGTTTGCTCTCTTGTTCTGGTTTATACCCTCTCGAAAACTGCTTGGCTTAGAGCTGTAATGATTTATAGTAATTAATACGTGTTTGGTCTGTAATGGTATTTAACTCTCATCCTTTCTTCGTCCAAGACGCAGGAGATGCTGTGAGAGGCTTATCGGTGTTATTGCGGCGCCGTTGATTGACAGGACATGCATGTACACTCATTGCAATCGAATGATTAAAGCAGTAAAACGATAACAGCGGATGATTCGTCGACGCGGATAGAGGAAACGGCTGGCATGGTATCTATTGTGCTCGCGAGGAAATTGCTATTCGTGAACGTTTGCTATGTACACAAGAACTTGGGGGTAATTGGGACTTTTCGTCAAGATCAAGGAAGAACGCAGAAGGAAGGAAAAGACATACAGTCATAAAACAGAAGAGAAGACCAATAAAAAAGGAAATCATTGTTACCAGGAGAAGGAATGCTGGAGACCGCGCGGCTCCTCGCTTGCTGGCTTACGGAGCGAAGCAAAGAGAGCCAGGAGTTGCGCCGCTTCCATCCCACCCGTCTCTTGCCAAAATGTCGAAGAAGAAGCTTGCTGCATGGCAAGCTCATAGCAGGTATCAAGGAGCGCGTTTGTGTTTTCTGGCGCATCCTTGATTCTCACTTTCATCGCAATGGCCATTGCAAGGAAGACGTGGAAGCGTGCCATAGACATAGATGCGGAGATTTCGACTGCAGGTCGCTGCGAATTGGGGTATACAGACTCGCAGAACCGAGAGAAAAGTGAAGGGGTAATGGAGTAAGCTCTATAGTCCAGAGATTCGAGATGCTGGACAAACTCCGTTGTTAGAGTCTCCGCTTCGAAGCGACTAGGAAGTGGAGTGGTTGCCAGAGCACGACTGCGATCGGTAAAACTTGATCGGGAAGAAGCCGGGCCAGGACTCTCCGTATGGCGAGCGGCGAATATGCCTTGGCGAGGTAATCGCGGGGCCGGAGCCAGAGGAAGTATGTCATCTTCGACTTCTGGGATTGGCGACATGGCCTGCTCGTTACTAGCCTGAGATAAAGAAGAGGTTGAAGTCTTTCGAGAATGGCCTCGACTGCTGGTACCCGGTTGTAACTGACTAGAGCTTGCTTGAGCCATGAACTCCCATGATGGCGCCGTGTGCGGTTCGATCGACGATGGTATGGGTTTACTCATAGCTGGGTATGCCGTTCCGAATTGCGGTAGCGCGGATCCAGGTGGCATCGAATCGGGTGACGAGGCACGTGTGGTACCTAACCATAATGAAGGTACTGGTGAAGACGGCGAGGAGAAGTTGGGGAAAGGCTCACATTCATCTATAGCGATGGAAGGCATGCTCCCACTTCTAGCAGAGAAAGCACCAAGGTCCAAATCATCGGCAGTAAATGTTGCGGGTATCGTAGTATCGAGGTTGAGGTGGGGAGGCGGCCCTTGCCAGTCGAATGATGTTGGTGTGTTGGCCATAAGGTTTTGGTCGATGGATTCCATACCATGCATGGGCGCATTGACATGTCTGGCTAGCTGTGCTTCGAGCTGGTGTATTCGTCCTTCTAGTGCTTCACGATGTTCACTTGAGCTTCATTAGGACACGACGTCATGTGACTACGCGTTGACGCGTCTCGGTGCTAGCACTCACGATGCAACAACTTCTTTTGGTTTCTGTGTTCTCACGCATTGTATTGCAAAACGTTTACACGTCGAGCAGGGCGTCTCGCCGTCGCATCGGATCTTCCTTCGTCGACATCGCTCGCAAGCGTTCGAGACGGACTTTCGCCTGGGCTGCCAGTCCTTGACGGCGCTGGGAGAGAAGCGAGCTGGACTTTCACCAGAAGGCAATGAAGCTTTTTTAATTAGCGATATCACAGAGCGATATAGTTGCCAAGCTTACTGAAGGGGCACATGCTGGAGACCGATGTTGAAGATTCCGCGTCGGATACTGAGCCTTCCGATGATTTGAGTGCAGATGTATAGAATAAGCAGGTGACGATCGCAAGACGGAGGCGTGAGAAAGGAAGCCATGGCGGAGGACGAGATCTCAGTTTGTTTTACGTCCCGTTGCCTGTCGTGGTGACAGACTGCTGAAGGTTGACTAATCGGGTGTACCTGCCCTGGTGTTCCGCGCTCGATACACTTCCCTGACAATCTGGCCCTCACCATGACTTGCGACACAATTGCCCCGTTCCTTGCACGTCTCGACTCCTCATAGGCGCGGACGTGCGACGAGACATGGTCATGCATGTCGCATCGACTTTCCCTCCGCTTTCAGATCTTCTAGAACAGCGTCTGCCAGATGACAGGGCTAGAGGACGGGGAGGCGGCCGCACTCCGCATCTGCAGCATAAGTGTCGCACTGCCCCCCAAAAAGTTCCCACCGGTAAATCCTTCGATGCGTTAAAGAGCGGAATCTACGGCAATTTTTCCGCTCTCCAGTCAAACCGCATTATGAAGCACCGGAAAATTATAGAAGAGCATGTATCGCTTCTGAGTCTGTGACAGAGAGATAATTGTGGGCCAACATGACCTCGTGGACTCCGCCCATTAATCGCTTCGAAGCCTGCCCATGCAGATTACAACTGCCGATATGTCAAAACAACGTTTCTATATCGTCGCATCAATTCCTTGGCAGACGGGACGTTCACTATCATACGCGTCCATGAGCACCGTAGGCGCCGTGCGGCCTGGGTGACGCGTGTCATTGTCTGGGAGTCCATCGAGAAAAATGCCATTGAGAATATCGCGTTTGCATTGAATTATTTACAGGAACGAGCGCGCATCGCTTTGGTACGACTACACGCGACACAATGGACCGTCCGTCGACTGAACACCGGCGCCGATGATGCCTTTATCGTCAATAGCCCAGCCCTCAGTGCCAACACCGTGGTGCACATAGAAGAGCATGCCAGGATCATATTTCTTCTTGATCTGCTGGAGCCTGGGGTAGTTGGAACCCCAGAAAGACTGCTGCCAGTCAGGCTCGGCGATGTCGGCCTCATTACCGTACGCGCCGCCAGCTGGTGATACCTCACGAAGAGGAGCCATGACCTGAGTGGTAATCTTTTCGACCGCAGCTTGCCACCCCGCAGCGGATTCTTCGAGGACACTGTTGATGATGACCATCTGGCTCTCTTCGTTACGGAAAGCAGGATTAACGGAGTTGATATCCTTCCGCACCGGGTCAACAGGGCGCTGGTGGTACATGTTAATCATGACGGCGTTCTCGACAACGTGCTGAATAGCGGCGACTGTTTGGTTACGTATCTCGGAGTTCACCCAGTTGTCGGATGTCAACAAACGATTCGACGCAATACCGGTGGCGGCACCAATATAATAGTTGAAGGTACCAAATGTTGCTTGGTAGGCTGGGTAGAAGCTGTCGTGGTGGGTTGTCTTGGGATTGAGCTCAATACCAAGCGAGGCGCACTTTTCGTAGAAGGGCTTGATGAGAGCCTCGTACTCCTCGACGGTCTTGTCCGTGGCAAAGAAAGGACCCATAGACCACATGTAAGTGCCTGGTGCGAGCTTCATGAGGGAGAAGTATGAGTAAGTCTTCGCTCGGTTGTATAAGGGCATGTTCTCGAAGAAGAATGTAAAAGCCTCCCAGAACTTTTCAACAGTAACGGTCTCGGAAGTCATGATGGTCCAGGAAGACTGAGTTACGGGAACCTTGCGGTGGACCTTGACTACAGCAGAGGTAATCACGCCAAAGGTACCTCCTCCACCGCCCAGCATAGCCCAGTACAGGTCACTGTTGACCTCTGGGGTAACAGTGACGAAGCGGCCACTGGCAAGGACAACTTCGAGAGCGACGATCTGATCGGAGCCGACACCGAACAACTGCATCAGGGGACTATGACCACCGCCTGTGGAGTAACCACCGAACACACCAACGGTCGGGCAGATACCGGCGATAGCGGAAACGCCATATTTGTCGGCGGCCTGGTAGAGCTCGAAACCTTGAACACCCGCACCGACTTTGAAGACTGGCCCATTGTACGTCGAACTCTTGTAGTCTTTGACGTACTTGATCTCCTTGAGACCATGAGTCCAGATGCTAAGCGCACCCTTTCCAACTGAACGACCATTGTAGTCGTGCCCGGTGTTACGAACAACCAAGCGGAGGTTCAGGGTACGGGCAAAGTTGACAGCCAATTGGATCTGTGCAACGTTGCTGACTTTCACAGCGTATTCTGAGTAGCCTCCTTGGGTACAAGTGCCATTGGCGAAGTCGCCTGAAGTGGGAATAGGGCAAGTCATTCCATACCACAGAGGGTTCATCAGCGCACCGTTGTCGACATAGCTACTCCTGTCAGTGTCTGTGCCTGTATGCTGTCGGTCATCGTTCACCTACTAAATCTCTTCCTGATCCCAGTTCTCGACCAGGTTCGCGCACTTTGCGGCGTCGTAGTTGTTGTACTCAGACTTCTTGTAACAGGACGAGCCTATAGGAACGATTTTCTCCAGCGCACCGCCTAGCAAGAGATCGAAAACACTCCACGTGAGCTTGCCTGGGTAGAGAAGATCGCCAGGCATGGTCTTGCATCGGAGTGATCGTCGCACACGGCGGGTTCGCGCTGATAGTGTGGAGTTTGAGCTGTCTTCAAACTCGAAGAGTGAAGCATACTCAGCGAGATCAGGGTTCTCTTGCATCGATGAGACAACATCGTCAGTCAGCTGTACAGCCTCGACACCGAAAAGAGGGAGGTTGGCAGGTGTGGCATCGATAGCAAGTGTCTCAGCAGCAGGTGGGACGGAGAAAGTGAGCGTAGCGCTCTGTGCCGCGGTGAAACCGGCACAGGCCAAGGAAAGAGTGAACGACTTCGCCAACATGTCGGACGATGCACTCCTGCAGTTGAGAGGGAAATCAAGGACGGCTGGTTGATGAGTCCCTGGCTGCCACGTTCTTGCGTTGTACGCAGGGTTTTATACGAGTTTGCTTGTAACGTGCAGGTGGCGGCGATTAACCCTATCTCGGTCGAGCCATCTACCAATCCTTCGGATGCCATCTGCTCATCCCGGCATCGGCAAACGGAAGTGGGATGAGCACCAGGCGTGGCCACCTTGTCTAGAGTCTAAAGACTGCAGGGGTATTCCTCTGTGGTCCCGTCCAAAGGACGCGAAGGCGCGAAGGATGATACCATAAAACTCGGCATTCACGCCGCATGCATGCACGACTGTGGGATTCTATTCGCTCTGAACATAGCAGTGGAGAGAACTCAGACTCCCTAAATGAAGATGGTGCCACTCGGGTTTAACAATATCACAGTGAGCCATCTTACCGCCATCGAGCCGACGGGTTTGACTGAGTATACTAGCTTACATATAGGTACGGACCGCGGGCAAGGCGTTCCGCACATCAGCCCCTGTGGAGTTTTAGTCCCACCGCGGATGCACGGTGCGCAGATTCCTGGAGAAGATACCGGATTCGACAGCTGGTGGGGCACTAGAGAAGACCCTGCTCATAGAGCGAATCCTATAACCGTGCCACACAACACCCAAAATAGCACTCTGAGAAGTTTTTGTAACTTCAAGTAGGTGTTACATTGCTCTACGATGTTGACATATCTTTTTAAAATGAACCACGCTTACCTATAGGTATCCTCAGGAACACATAGCCAAATGATGATATTGGAGGCGGTGGCAATAAGAACATTCCAAGCCAGGCCTTTGAATCCTTTGCTAAGATAAGCTCTTCCTAGAGAAGGATCGTTCAAATCCACGCTCCACTATGGTTTGCGAACCCGAGCCTGCCACCATGAATTAAGGGATGGCGAAGGAATAACGGCGACACAGACTATCCTAGTTCGAAAACGCTTTGGTGCATGAAGCATAATCCATCAGGGCTTGCTCTCTTGCACATGCTTTCATGTCGGCATCGTGGCCTCGAACTTTAATACAAGATGAAGTTACGACTATGCCGCTTCAGCTATGTGCATTTGATTAATCTCAATGGCGGCTCGGCGGATCCGGCAACACGGGTGTTTGACGGATGAGATCGCATCTCCGCTTCGACTTGAAAGTTACATTCCTCCAAACACCTCTCGGGTTCGTGGCGTTACCAACATCACGGGGGCGGAATTGGCGCTCTCGGCATGCTGCGAGGTGTGATGGACCCTGTCCGGGTATCGTTTTGAATTTCCCTGCCGTCAGACTGTGAGTTGTGCAAGTACTTCATGAGTGCCACTTCCCGTGTGACTTTCACTGAATTGGTTTTCGATCCGTACACAGGTCTGACTATTCGTCATGCCTGCACCCGGTATCCCGGCGCCAGATATGTCTGGTGTTGATTCTGGACTTCAACCCACGCTCATAGCAATGCTGTATCTTTTTCCTGGACTTGCACTCGTGGTGCTACTGGTTCGGTTCTGGAGGAAATGGGTAGATAACATTCTTGGCGGAGGTATGAACACACAATTGTGGTTGCTGAGCTACGCTAATTTCCTCATAGACGATGCACTGATCGCCATCGCCTGGGCTCTCGCCTTAGGCAACAGCGTCATTACGCATCAGTGTAAGGCCGTTGGTAGTATTTTAACATCGAAGAGTCTGACGAGTACAAAGTTTGTGTGGCGCTATATACTGGTTATCACGATAAGGATGTCCCGTATCCAACTATTGACTTCGTTCATGCATTCAAGGTAAATCAGAGTAAGCTACATGTCTCGACATATTACTGAAAAGCCCCCCTCTGTACAGCTCAAATATGGTCTCAGCGTTATATATTCACCATGCATCGGTTTCGTCAAAGCCTCCTTCCTATGGACGCTCTACAAGCTTCGTTCAAACAACCCTTGGATCAAGCGATCTATCATTAGCCTCCAGGCGATCAACACTGCATTCATCGTTGCATTCACCATACTCGCGGCGATACCCTGCCTACCAATCGCAAAGAACTGGCAACCAGATCTTCCTGGACGTTGCTACGATCCGCTAGATTATATTTTGGCCAACATCTCTATTGTACTCATCACCGACGTGTTGGTTCTCCTGTAAGAACCCCTTTTGCTAATATGATGATACCTACTGATAACGAATCAGCATTCCTACATGGATCATCTGGGACTTGCAAATGCCACTCAAGCGAAAAATTGTCACAGTATCGTTCCTCTCTCTCGGTTTCATCGTAATCGCAATCGGCGTCGTGCGTTTCATCTGGCTCATCAATTCGTTCCAAGGCAGAACCAAAAGCTACAGCGTCGAAGCATCTTACTCCGCGATAGAGTCTAGTGTCGCCATCATCGGAACCTCAGGGCCGACTATTAAATACATATTGTCGCGCTTCATACCCTGGCTCCGTCCTTCGTTCGAACGCTCTTCCGGGAACAAGAATTCATATAACAAATATGGCAACCATACTGATGTTGTTGCCCAACGAAGCAGGTCGCAGTACGGCGCACAAAGTGGATATGATGACTTGGACAGGATGAGTGTTCATCATCAGGAATTCGAGATGAAGAGTGGCTGGCAAAAGAAGAAGGGATGGGATGACGATGCAAGAAGTGATGAGCAGCACATCACAGGGGACGGCATCAACAAGACTGTGGAATGGACAATACACTCGAGAGAAGAAGTACGAATAGGCAAAGCGGTGTCAGTTGATCCAAATACCACGAACGGAAAGCCTGCTGCGAGTCCCACGCAGATCATCTAAGCTTGGTGTTATGAGTGGGACGTTGAGGACGCTACGATCATCGAGATGAGTCCAACTGGGATACAAAGACGCTCGTAGGCAGCTGTGCTGTGCTGCATACGTAGTGGGGCCGCGCCTCACAAAACCCTGATACATTCAAAGAATAGACTGTATGACACGTTTTCGAAAGATTGTGAGGGTTGACGCCAAATTCACACTACGGACTCGCTCCAAGACGTCAGCCATTCCCTTTTGGCCAACTCCAGATTCCCCTCGATGTCTTTGGTGCTATTTCCCACCATGCAGTTCGTTCATCTTATCTTCGAATTTCCATCTTCCCCCCTAAGGATGCATGGTTCCGCGCCCAGACAGGATGTGGGTCCTTTTGAGCTTCCGTACTCGATTGGAAGTAGACCATTTGTTCGTTGGCACCCTCGCATGCCATGTAATAGCGAAATCTTCGACGTTATTCCTCACGCAGTTCCATTGGATATGTAAATAAATATTGCGCGAGTCCACTCTTCAGCAGTCGTACTGGTAATCTCGCCTAGTATCGCATCCACTACAATACGACAGTAGGATCGAGGTACAGCGACTTTGCAGTGGAATCACGCAGCCGCCTATGTGCTTGCGATGGGGCTGCAGGAGGATGAATACGATGGCAAATAACGGAAGCTTTCCAGGGGCTAGCAAGCGAGAAAGCGGGAATTGTTGACCAGCCAAGGATTGGGTGCGCCCAAGCGACCTGATGAGAATAGTAAAGGCCTCCCTTTGGACGACTGGGGGAGAGAATCAGAACTCAGCTGCGAAGCTTCCATTTCTCCGACTTCTAACGAGAGTAAGAGTCGAAGAGGCAATCAGCAGGGCACTCGCTGTTGGTGACATTCGGTCGCAACTGTCCCGGTCACAGTGACGGCTTTATTTCCGAAAGATGGGGCACAGTATACCCGACTCGGCGACTTCCCCTCAAATACCTTACCGGCGGTTGGCCGAACCATAAGACGAGATCTCCACTGATCCTGGGCTTCGCAGAGAGCTTGAACGATGTCGCGAATTGACGGAGCTGAAGTAGCAAAGCACAATAGCAAAAACGATTGCTGGATAGTGCTAGATTCCAAGGCATATGATGTGACAAATTTCCTGTCAGATCACCCGGGTGGCGCACCGATTATCCTGAAAAACGCCGGGTCGGTGAGTGCAGTCTTAAGGTTAATAAGGTTCCATAACTGATATCGAATAGGATGCGACAGAAGAGTTCAAGAAATACCACCCGTTGAGCTATCTGGAAGATTACTTGTCCAAAGATGCGTTCCTCGGACCTGTCGACCCCAACACATTCGGCCAGCTACGCCAGATCAAGAGCGAAGAATCGACAAAGCCATCTAGAACCGACCCCAATTCCAACGAGATCCCACATGTGAGCTTGTGCGTCTCCACAACCGACTTTGAAGCAGCGGCCAAAGCAGTCCTACCTCACAAGTCGTATGTTTACGCTGCCGGGTCCGCCAACACTGGTGTATCGCTCAAAGGCAACCTCGATGACTGGAGTCGTATCAATTTCCGACCGCGTGTAATGCGCAACGTAGGCGATGTGGATACGCGTCGCAAGATCTTTGGGCATAGCTCACCGTACCCATTCTACATCTCTCCCATGGGAACCATGGGTGCCATTCATGAAGCTGCCGAGCCAGAGATGATTCGAGGAGCAGTACGGAAGGGAATTCACAAAGTCGTCAGTACTGCGAGCTCGAAGAGCAGCGAGCAGATTATGCAGAGCTATCACGATGAGCAAAAGCGACTTGGAGATGGCAGCCCGACGCAACTATTCTACCAATACTACATGCCTGTCGACCGCAACAAAGCTATCGAGCTCATGCGAATCGTCAAACGCTGCGGATACAGGGGCCTGTGGATCACAGTCGACACGCCTGTTCTTGGCAAGCGAACGGCGGATCGCTATCTCCAGGCCGAAGAGGCGCTAGCTGTCGGCCTTGCAGAGGAGAGTACTGCTGAATGGGAGACAGGCGGCGATAACGCTTTCGCGCCTGCCATGGGTGGACGGCCAGTACAAGGCCAGTTGAGTCCGCACACCACATGGGAGGATTTAGAGTGGATCCGCAAGGAATGGGATGGACCGATCGTGTTGAAAGGGGTGCAATGTGCGGATGACGCGAAGCTTGCGATGGAGTATGGTTGTGACGGAGTCTTGCTCAGTAATCACGGTGGCAGGCAAATGCACACTGCACCGAGTGCGCTCATGACGTTGTTGGAGATTCGAACGTACTGCCCAGAAGTGTTGAAAAAGTTGGAAGTCTTCCTTGATGGCGGTTTGAGAGATGGAAACGATGTGCTAAAGGCGTTATGTCTGGGCGCGACAGCGGTGGGCGTGGGAAGACCGTTTCTATATGCGCTTGGAGCTTATGGGTCGAAGGGTGTCGAGAGATGTGTTGATGGTAAAGTCTAACCGCGGCTTTGGAGTCAAGAAGACATACTAACATGCAATAGTTCTTGCGGATGAGCTGCAGACGGGCATGCGCTTGTTAGGCATCACATCGCTGGACCAGTGCAGACCTGAAATGGTCAATGCAACACGACTGCTGAACGAGATGTGGCGACCGGAGCAATTGAGCTTGAAGAGTAAGCTGTAAGGCCAATAATATTACCAGTTATTTCCGGATGTATGCTTGGAAAACTTTGAGTTTTGCGTGTGAATGTTATGGAAGTCTACTTCAGGCGCACATCGCAATACTCCTTCGCTCAACGCAGGAGATTCGTACTTGCAGAACTAATGGGTAACAAGCTCAGCCCGCACTAGAGTGATGCTGCTCCTGTCGCCGATGCCGCCAAAGGCCACATTGGTGAAAATTTCTTTACCCCTCTGCCCCTCACCCCACACCCCACCATGCCTCCGGCTATAAACCTTTAACAATATATTTGCATTTATTGTTCATTCTTTCATCAAAACATCCTCAGGTGAGATGGCCGAGGTTAGTAACTCCCATCAATCTTCTCATCAGATCTCCTTCTAACATCATTCAGTTGGTTATGGCGCCAGGTTAAGGTTATCTTAACACATATTCCTGGTCACGAAAGTGGCGTGGGTTCGAGTCCCACTCTCATCAGCATTCGTCTGCTTCAGCAGATATCCCAGGATACTTTTTTTGCGGTGTCGGGAGTTTCAGAGCAATGGTAAGCTAACCACGTTAGCACCATCGCTGCCTTGACACCTATAACCTTTTTTTGTCGGGCTAGTACGCAGCGTGCCACATGTCATCTGCTTACGACAAACTCTAGTAAAATTGCGTATCGTGATGTTTTTACACGTCTTCGTAAACCAGAGAGCAATTTGGGCAATAAGCACATGCTTAACGACAATGCTTCCAACTATGTAACATTTGTTTGAGGACTCAGAGCGCACTACCTTATTGTTGCTCACACACCGTTTTCTCTCACTTTTTAGCGATAGCGACATGCGCTACGCATGGAAACCCCTCTACTTCAACCACATCCGCGTCTTTTTTCCCGTTTAACGGCCTCTGAACCTTAACTGCCGCCTTCTTCCCAGCAATGTTCAATTGCTTCCTAAACTCTTCGTTCTCCTCGTCCGTCCACTTTGGTCCCATATGCTTCCACATGCCAAACAAATAACCGCAAGTCTCTTCCACACTCTTTGACGCATAGTACACTGTCTTTTCTTGCAACTCAACATCCTTGAATCCTGCACCTTCCAGCGTCTTCTTCAAGTGCGGACCTTCGTACCAATCGTCCGAGACAGGCCAGCGGAACAAGGGCGCATCTGGCTTGACGGCTTTTTGCGCTTCGTGTACAACAGACATGTGACCCACGGACTTCCAGCTAGTAACAATAGCAGTGCCGCCTGGTTTGAGCGTGCGATAGATCTGAGCTGCGCCCTTTGCTGCGTCGGGGAAGAAGAAGATGCCCATATTGGTGATGGAGTGTGTAAACATCTCATCGGGGTATGTCAGGTCGATGCCGTCGATCACGTCGAAGGATAGAGTTGCCGAGGATTTCGTAGCAGAAACGGTGTGGTGTGCTAGATCGACCATTGATTTTGCGTTGTCGACACAGGTAATCTTCAGCGGAGTGTCGGGGTGCTTGAACAGAATTTCTTGCGCGACAATACCAGTTCCGCATGCATTGTCTAGAACAACGGAGTCGGAGTCAATCGGAGGTAGTATGTCGACGAGATATATGGCAACCTCACGGGTGCAACCACCGGTAGAGGCCTCATAGGTTGACGCGAGCGTGTCGAACATTGCGCTAGCGGTTACACTGGGTTCACTCATGATGATCAAATGATCGTTGTTGTGTCTCGAGTGGTGCAATGTATATGCTGAAAGAAAACAAGCCGAAACTAGCAAGGTACTTATAGGCGGCTCAAGGCTTACGAGAGATCAACAGCTGACACGCGTGATGGCTGAAGTGGGGCAAGTCAACATGTGAGATACGCGAAAGACATCAATCAGATCTCGTATTCCATCGGAAGGAATCTATCTTTGATTACATCTTCAGAATCGATTGCTAAGTCTCCGGGTTTCTTCCAGCCAAGAGCTCGGATACTTTCACCCATCTAAAGTACCCGAGTTTAGAAATCGAGTACATCTCTTTCATGGCAATCGAGAGCCGGGCGTAATACGCCCCGTCGTTGATTCAATATAGTGTGAGCTAGTAAATCCTTCACCACTCGAATTCCGTGTCGCCGAAGGAATGTTTCACATATCTCATAGCGGAAGCACCCAACATCTACTTCATTATCTTGCCCTTTGATAGAAATGAACGCCTGTTTGGTGCTAATCTGCGCGGGCTCTGGAAAGATATCGTTCGCCTACACAGATCCTAAGTAGTCGGTGGGGACTCGGAGGTACGCATGGAGGACTGATCATTCAGAGCTTCGCATCATCCTTGAATCTGATTAATCCATCTTGAAAGGTCGTTGCAATGTGTACGCCACGTTCGTAGTCCCACATACGACTAGTATGCAGCGCCCTCCCGCCTGTAGCTCGAGTAAGCCAAGCCTCCTGCACAAACCACTTCCGTCCGTCTTTATCGCCACCCTTATGGCTCTCTAGGTTGCAAAGTGGTAGCGCGCCATCCTCCCATAATGTCGGATCGGCGTTTGGGTGGTCGATCCGCGGCTCAGATGGCATTATAAGATCTTTGATGCCAACGTGGAAGATGACGCTGTGAGATAGGGATGCCATGCGAGTGTAATCTCGAGGCCGATCGAGATGGTTTGGGACGATGAAGAGCGAGTTACGGTCCGATGCGTACAAGTGTGCACAAGCGTGCATGTTAGCCTCACGCGTCAAAGTCGGTTTCTTGATGGAATCTGACGGGGGCGGATATGGCGCGGTAGGCAACGGTAGTGAGCCGCGGAGTGTGTAGAAGGTTAATTGTTTTCGATCGAGCGGGTGCCGGCTGCGATTGTAGTTGGCCATGTCAACCTTGCGGATGTGTAAGCCAGCAATAGGATTGAAGTGATTTGGGTGAGCTGGGAGGTACGTTTCGCGGAAATACTCGGAGTCGTTACTCGGAGCCGCAGCATGTTCCATTGGCTCATCGTCTCTGACTTCTAGTGCGTCCCTGTACATCTCTTTCAGATCAACATGCTCCTGCATGTCGAGAAGTGAGCTCTCTTCTCGCTTGAACGAGCAGGTACATGTAAACATATCTCCATGAGCCGCGACTTGGCTCACGGTAACATTTCGGGTGCAATAGTTGTAGCCGTCTCGGATCTTTCTAACACGGTATGTGTAGTGTTCATTAGGCTTACCACCTAGGATGAACCATCCGGTGATGTTCTATCATATTGGTTAGCTGCCATGAGAGTATATTGCTAACAGCTTACGTGGATAAGGAACCCTTCCTTAACGGTTTGCGCCGCAGCCCATGCAGCTTGAGCAAACACGTGCCCTCCATACGTTCCGTTCTCGCCGCCAGTTGGTGAGTAAGCTTTGACGATCGAGCGAAACGTCCAATCATCGATACGTTCAAGTTCGATGACTTTGTCGAAAGGAAGTACGCGTCTATCGTCGGTGAAATAAGAACGTACAACCATGATAGCGATGAGATATTCTGAAATGATGTAGAGGTTTGAATGGTTAGTTTTCTTGCTTTGCCGAGTCGGTGTTGGTGTTTACAACTGGTGTTCAACGCGACGCTAAAAAGTTACCTCGGAACGCGCGGGGTTCGGTTGGATGACGGGATAAGCCAACAACCTCTACTAGTGTCACTCAAGCCGTGTAGATACTTTTGACGCGATAGAATGACTATGCGACGCTATGTGCTGCTATTATCAGTAAAGAAGCTACGACTATCCACATGCCTGGTTGTCTGCTTTAGTCTGATCTCCCGGACCTCGTCTCCAGAAACCATACCCTGACAAAGTAAAACACAAGACCACAAAGCCATATTCCTACGAGGACCGCTGCTTGTATGGGTGCAAAAACAGCACCTCTGATAACGACGAAGCCACTGATTAGGGCGAACAGTATGGGGATAACGATGAGCGGTTTCACTGGTCGGGGTAGATCGGGCTCTCGGAAACGCAAAATGATGGCGCCGAGCACGGTGAGGAAGAAGAAAGCATATTCAGCCAGGCCATTCAAAGTCAACAGAATGCGCATGTTTCCGAGCAGAATGTAGATGCCGGAGAGTATGGTGTTGAGAATCAAAGCATTACTAGCGTTTGTTAGGGAGTGGTTATCAAGTAAACTCGGATGTACATACATTGGAGACTCTCCATTATCCATGGTCATGTCCGCTGGTTCGCCCGAATCGGCAATCTTGCTCACTTTCAGTGTACCGACACAACCGACAGTGCCAAGAACTCGCGGAAACCAGTTGTTGTTCGCTGCTGCGACAGTCATCCTTCCAGCCACGAAAGAGTTACCAAGAGCGGAGCCCGCAATTACAAGGCAGATGAGCGCTGTAGCAAAGTAAGCTACACTCTTGCCAAGGAATTGGGTAACAGCCGTCTGATGCGTGTCAGTATGTGAAGTTGTGGCACGCAAGTCTGGAAAACTTACTACAGCAGCAGCATCTGTTGTTGATACAACCTCCCAAGGGAGTAGAATATAGTAGACGGCGTTGGCCGCGATATAACAAAGTATGATGGTAGGTATAGCGGTGTTGATGGAGAGTGGCAGTTGGCGGCTGGGATTTCGCAACTCAGCTGCAACATAGTTTGCCTTGTCCCAGCCAGAGTACGCCCATAAGGCTCCATAAAGAGCTGTACTGTAGAAGCCAAGTGACTGCCACGTAGTCACTTTTGTCCAGTCGAACCTCGATCCATCGGGTAGTACCGTGTCTCTTGGAGAAAACCAATTGTTTCGATGCCAATCATGACCTCCGAGGTCCTTGCTCTTTCCCACAAAAACGAAGACCACGACTAAACCAGCTACGATGAGGAGAAAGATGGTAAGCAATTTTATGGCAACGAAGAAGCTAGACAACCGGGTGCTCGTTTTGGTGCTGATGGAGTTTAGAGTCGTTACACACACTAGGACAAGCAGAGACAGCAATTTATGCGTGATGGGCGGATCTGGTTCGTTCACACCCAAGCTGGAGTAGATGGACTCCACAAATACGATGCTGAGAATCGCAAGTGTAGCTGGCATGGTTGCTACGACCCAAGACCAAGCGGCCATGTATCCAAAGACATCTCCGTAGATGTAAGTGAGATACGGTTGGATGCCGCCCTCGCCAGGGAACGCGGTACCTAGTTCCGCCATGGTCAGAGCACCAGTCCATGCTAGAATACCACCAACTAGCCATACAAGTAGCCCAGCGCCAGGTGATGGAACGTTCGCATCGATAGGTCCAGGCGATGAAAATACTCCTGAGCCGATGACGATGCTTATCAGGAGCGCAAATCCATCGAGCGCACCCAGATTGCGGGCAAATGTGCTTCTCGCGGCTGTAGTGTCATCGTGTTCCTCGTCCGGAGCGTATGATGTCGTCGATTCTTGGCGGAGCAGAGGCGCTGTCTCTGAGGGTGCCATTGTCGTGTTCTTGAGGTGTGAGGCTTGATAAGCTAATTGTCGTTCTTGCCGAGGTGATGGAGCGTCACACGTGTCCACGTGGTGTGACTTGGAGCTACGCGTCCTCTCTGAGCTTTTCAAATGTCGCAAGCATACGTTTTTTGATATTGCTAAGCCAAACGAACCAATGTCGAATGTGGTGGTGGTAGGAGATGACAGGAAGGCTGAATCGATTTGCCGCGCGACGCTATCGCGTCAGGATAGGCTCAAGTTACGTCATCCTGATCACCTACTAAACGCGACATCAGAACGCGAAACTTCGTTCGCTAGTACCTTTGCAGATCTACGTCCATACATTTTGAAGGCTCCGTTGAGGTTGGATTCTTTACACATTCATCGTTTATCCAGCGTAACGTCATCTTGCATACCACAACTTGACATCTTCCTTTTTCGCTCACTCGAAGCTTGCACCCCTGCAGCCAAGTGTTTGCTGTCGCCTAGGCACACATGTATCCATTAGAAAATATAGAGTACATGATCAACAATGTACTATCCAAGGGTCTGGAGCGACCAGTTGCGAAGAAATCGGTCGCTGGGATAGTCTTAGAACTCGATAGCACTGTCGCTCCGGGACGAGCTATTCGAGCTCAAACAAGGCAACGATTGTAATTGAGGATTGAGGAGTTCCTTATAGCTTCCTACAACTCTTTATAGCCAGAGAAGGAACAAAATGGTGCAGAGGATACATAAGAAATTGCAATACCAAACGTTGAAGGTTAAAGATAAACCTCCTGCAGTCAGAAAGAAGTTCTCGCGCATAAACAGCGGTGTCTGTTCGAATGCAGCGCTCTGTGCCATTCGGATCGCATGTGAATTGTCGTTTAGTTACAGCGCTGGGATGACCAGAAACCTGTTCGCTAGCGTGCCTTCACACGGGAAATGGTGGGGAGGTTAAGCTTAAATTCTTAGTGCAATGACAGGCCAATGACGTTAAGTGGAATTCTCGGCCCTTGCGGGCTTAGTGGACTGCACAGGGCTTAGTGACACGCATCATCATGGCGACGTCATTCCTGTGAGCTCACAGTTTGTTTGCAGCTGCTTAAAGCTCTGGATCCCTTGTCGACCTTTCATCATTCACACACTATCTTTTTGCAAGACACCCCAATATCTTCCAATTGTTTGCCAACCTCTTCATCCAATCAATTGAACGAAAAGAACACACACATACCAACACAATTATGTTCTCAAGACAAGCAACCCAGAATGCTCGCTTTGCAGCCCGCTGTGCCCGCCGTCCAGCTGGGCGGGTACCCAACCCCCAGTTCCGCGCTCAACAACCGCGCTTCCAGTCTACCGAGTCAGCAACCTCCGGCAACGCGGGCGCCGGCTCACATGCCGCCATCGGTGCCGCCTCCGGTGCTCTTGCAGCTGTTACAGTCGGCTACATCTTTTACAGACAATCAGGCGCTCGCGATGTTGTGTTAGCTTCCAAGACTGCTAAGAGCTATGTCAACACAGCCACACAGAAGATCAAGGAGCAGACACCAGAACCCAACGAGGCACTGCAATGGCTCCGAAACGCCGCGCAGAGCTACGCTGCTTTCATCCCCGGTGCCAAGGGCTACGTTGACTCGGCGTTTGACGACCTCGATGCCATTCGCGCAAAGCACGGCAAGGAGGTTGACCAGATCGTCTCCGAGGCATACGATGAGATGCGCCGGGTTCTCGGCAATGGCGACATGAGCCTCGTTACCGCACACAAGACTTGGGACGTCATCACCAAGCACATGAGCCGCATCGCAGACCTTGCCGGTGACGCGTCACAACAGATCATGGACAACCACCCTCAGCTCAGGGAGAAGGTCGGCGGTAACATCGACAAGCTCAAGGAGTACGGCGACAAGTACGGTCCCGAGGCCAAGAAGGAGGTCGACAGGACATGGAAGCAGATCAGCGACGTCGTCAAGACTGGTGTGAGTGCATCAAACATCGAGAAGATCAGGAGTATCGTACAAGAGAAGGTCGAGAAACTGAAGAAGATGGGCGATGAGGCGTGGGATAAGGGTATGGAGCAGGCAAAGCCCTACCTTGACAAGAACCCTCAAGTCAAGAAGATTGTGGAGGAGAACGCGGATGCGCTGAAGAGCGGAAACGTCCAAGAGCTATACGAGCGCGTCAAGTCTGCCGTCGAGAAGGGCGATACTGGTGACCTTGAGTCATACGTCAAGAGCGCCGCCAACAAGGCCAAGGAGTCGGGCTTCGGTGGTGACTTTGAGCAGTACTTCAAGCAGATCCCTGGCGGCGACCAAATCATGCCTAAGCTAAGCCAGCTCCAAGACGTTGCTCAGAAGCACGGTGACGAGGCACAGAAGCTCTTCAAGGACACCATCTCGGAGATCTCGAGCATTCTCCAGAAGAAGGGAGATGAGGCAGCGAAGTTGGCTGAGAAGGCCAAGGAGGACTCTAAGAAATAGGACACCGCAAACATGTTGTCCTAGCATGATGAAGTGTTTAACGATTACTTTACTTGTACCATAATGCATCATCGGCGTTGCCCATATTTAGCGAAAATATCTCAATCTTTATAAACAATCTTCAAATCGACTTTCCTGTTACTCATTTCTGCTATCGCCGTCTCAAGTCTCTTGGTAATGTCCGGCATGCATTCTTCCCACAGTTGGCTAGTTGCATATGTACAGGTATGCACCTACTGTTTTTCTTCCATCACAAGGTCGATGTCGAACTTCAACAGCTTTGGCATGTTCGTGATGGTATAAGCGCTCCAAAGACTCCTAGCTCCAAAAACACGTTCAGTGTACAAGGCTCACATGGTGCCTCTGCCGCTACTTTCCTCGAAAAGATAGGCATAGACGGTCGAGCGAACATGACTACCCTGGATCTTGCTGGGACCTGGCTCTGGATGTACAACAATCTGTTTCGCTCTTGTCGCAAGTTAACCAGCTTGCGCAATCTCTATATTTACATGAACGTTGGTCATGTCATTACGTTCAACTCGTACAAAGTCGTTCGTACGTGTGTTTTGCAGAACAATCCACAGTTCGAAGACATTCCGACGCTAGAACTACTTCAGACAACAAACACATCGACGAGAACAACTGTCGGAACTGGTGATGAATGCGTATTGTAACGTGTGCAGAATAGTTTGCAGGGCAGAGGTGTGGAGGTTATGGTCCCTGTTGTTAGCGCCGGGAGTAGGCGATTGAAGGATGACGACACAGACGAGTTCTTGTAAGGACAAGGGGCGTAGCATTGCTGCTTGGAAGAATTGGGGAGAAGCGTGCCTGGAAGATATTCATAGTCTGCTAAATTATTACCATGTTAACGCAGGATAGGGCGGATGCCTCTATGGTAGGCTTGTAGCCCCAGGAGTATTGCTTGACACACAAGCCCCTTAACATACGGCGTACCAGGGAATGTGGCATACAGTATGCGGTTGATAGATTCGACGAAGCAGTCTTGTCATTATATAAGCAGAACCTAATAAAACTTTCTTTTTGAAAATACATTTGCGTATGCCAATGGATGGCATTCCAAGTAATGATAGCTGCCTTGAGGAGTGTGCGGGGATGCATGCCCATCACTGCCTGTATGCAGGAACTACTCACTGTGCACACCGCAAAGCGTATTAGACTTTCGGGAATCCTCTATGCGGGGTGAGCTGATTGGCGTGAGGGGAGGTTGCACAAGGCGTGGGCGTGCAGTGGCATAACCATCAAATGCAGTGGCGCGCAGCGTCAGAGAAATGCACAGGCGGTGAGACGAGGGCGTAGAAGCAGTGATGGTTGTAGTGAAAGACGCTACAAAAGAGTGCAATGTTAGGTGAATGCGCATTTACCATCAGGCTGCAAAGGAGTTGTCGCCAAAGTAACCCCGCGATCGGCTAAGGAAGTGAGTGGGTCCGAGGTGAGAGAAAGTGGTGAGAGAAGCTGCAACCGCGACGTTCGTCCGCCCAATGGACTGGGCACGCTCCACTGGGGCAGCCAATGACGTAAACGCGCCTCCCTCCCCTGCTGCACCGCCCTTCCCTGACACCTGGCAAGCGCTGCTACTCTATTTACTTCTCCCTCAACAAAACCCCAGCCTTCTACATCTTCTCACTCAATTCCCCACTTCTCTCTACCAAACTCTTTCCTTGGACGTCGATCGACACTACTACTACTCCTGCTACTACTACTACCACTTACTCAACTCAAACAACCGCAACCATGGGCAAGGTAAATATTCGCGTGCTAAGATCTACCCCGCCGGTACCCCGCTAACACCTGCATAGGCGAAGTACATCATGCTCGACTGCGACAACACGCTCGTCCAGTCTGAGCGTTTCGCGTTCGAGGCCTGCGCCGACCTCACCAACCAGGTCATGGAGAAGCACAACATCGATGCCCGCTACACAGCCGAGTCATTGCTCGAGGACTTTGTCGGCCACAACTTCCGAGGCATGCTCAAGGGTCTGCAGAAGAAGCACAACTTCACCATGCCTGAGGACGAGATGGAGGACTTCGTCGCGCAGGAACTCGGTGCCGTCACTCTCAAGCTCAGCCAGAAGGCCGTCGAGTGCCCTGGCGTTACCGACCAGCTCAACAAGCTCAAGGAGCAGGGCTACCCCATGTCTGTTGTCTCTACTTCCGCCAAGAGCCGTGTCGTCGCTTCCATCGAGAAGGCAGGCATCGCCCACTTCTTCCCTCCCGAGCACGTCTACTCCGCAGCCACCTCACTCAACCCTCCTTCGTCCAAGCCCGACCCCGCCATCTACCTATACGCTGCTGAGCAGCTAGGTGTCAAGCCTTCCGAGGCCATCACCGTCGAGGACAGCAAGAGCGGTGCCACTGCTGCCATGCGTGCTGGTATTCCGTGCATCGGCTACGTTGGTATCTACGGCATCGAAGAGGGCAAACAGAAGATGGACGAGATGGCCAAGCTTCTCACTGAGGAGACCAAGTGCGCTGCCATCATGTACGACTGGAAGGAGTTCCCAGAGTGCTTGAAGAAGGTAGAGGCCAAGTTGTAAGTGCTTGGTCGGACACTGGGGAGCTGAGGAAGATGAACATTTGATCAACTCTACTTGCCATTGCAGGGGAGCTTACGATTACATTCACGACATCAATGACTAAATAGATTCAGTAATGAAGATTTAGTGGACATAGGTCCCATTCACATCTACAACAACCACCTTCAGTATTGCTCACTCTGCCATGTTTACTGTTTTGTTTGGTGACGCAATGGTGGGACCCGCGCCGTTCAGTGAAAAGGCGCGTTCCAGGCTCGGAGTGACGGCCCAACGCTGCCCCGCCATCCCCACTTGGTTCCTGCAAACTTCAACGCGAAACATCCCGAACATCGAACATTTGCCTTTACCATCCCAGATCTCTTAGTGCCGGCTTCTCGCGGCGTTGATTTCTGCTGCTCACGTGTACTAGAGTGCGCAGTTTGAGCCGCCGTACCTACGTCTACGGCCCGATCCATCCACGCACTAATCCTCCCACTCCGACTTCAGCACTAGCAGGCTTCCAATCGTACGACTGAGCAGCCCATAGCACCCGTTCAGTGATGGAACCTTATAAAAGCAACTTGCACGTGATTGTAAGCAGATCATACGATGAGGCCACACAGCAGCTATGCGCCCGCCAGGTTGCCAAGCAAAACATGCCTCGGTAAGGTGGGGCGTTAATATCACCCAAAGTCGTGCTCTCGTGCGTTCTTTGCGCAAGACCCAACAGCCCCTTGTCGGCTGGGTCATTCCACAAAGCAAAACCAGCCCACCACGCCCTTCGCAGAAAAAACTGGACTGGTGGTCTGCGCGCTCCCTTAATGTACAATTTCACTACCTTACAACAGCACAACAACAACGTTTCTAAGAATTTAAACCTTACGGAGATAACTCTCTATTCGTTAAAGTATAAGATAGAAGGTTCTTAAAAAAATTACCTCTTCTTGTTGCTATGTGCAGCAGGTGTAAGAGGTCTCCTATCTCCTAGCGTGCCTAGAGGTGTTTAGTTCTTTCTGCGAAGGGCGTGCCACTGAACAGCTGGATATCGTGTGCGCAAGTGCTAGCACAGAGTTCGACGACAGCACCTCATCCTGTCGTTATCTTCGCTCAACGGAGCTGCATCTTGGCACTCTGGGCGCTGTCCTCTTCCTCGGTGGCCAAGATATGCTTGATGAAGCCTCCTTCCTAACTCGTCCACAGCTCCTTGCTCGAAGCTTTTGCTTCATCTAACACCACCAATGCCATACCCTGCACGGCATTCGACGTCATATACACGTTGCTTATGATCTCTGTCGACTGCCAATCGTGGATCTCTACCACCTTTTGCGATGGGTCACTACATGAGTGGTAGCATCGAAAGGGGCAGGTATTGTGGCTACCTGCCGAGTTAGCCATAGGTGGTGCAGTATAGATACTGGCATGTCGAGCACCGCCATGTCGGAGAGCACGTATTTAAGAGTGCGTGAAGAGCCCGCTGTAATCATCCATCAGCATCTCGCGCATCGCCCAAGTCGCAGTCAAAATGTACCTTCGCACAGCCCTTCTCTCCTTGTCCGCCCTTGCGGCGGCAAAGGAAATGCCGAAAGACGAGTTCAGAGCCGCACAGCTATATGACTCTGGCATCAGGCACGAAAACAACGTGGCCCTCAAGAAGGTTACAAACACATCATAGCTTCCTTGGAGCCTGCATTAACCTTTACCAGGAGTCATGGGCACGTCAGGAAGCTGCGGGCATGTACAACTCTGCTCAGTACGCTGAGATCAAAGACAAGGTGGAGTGCCTAAACGGCACTGCTGTTACTGGAAATGATGTTTTCCGATGCAAGAATGTCAGTTCACCTATCGTAGTTCTGGATTCCCAACCGTTGACATACGCAATCAGATTGATCTGCTCCACTTCCTGTCACATGCCGAGCTGGGTAGCACTCGCGGTGTCGGGTCTTCGTCATGGGGCTGGACATCAGAGGATGGTCGTGAGTTCGTTGCTATCGGACAACAAGACGGTGCTGCATTCGCCGAGATAACTGCGGAGGGCAAGCTCTCATATTTGGGCCGCCTACCAGCCTACTCCACGCCTAGTACATGGCGCGAGATCCGTGGCCAGAACAACCTCATGATCATTGGCAGCGAGGCGGTCGGCCACGGAATCCAGATTTTCGATATGAAGAAGCTAATCGACATCGACCCTGCGTCTCCCGTGACGTTCAGCAACAATGGCGACCTTGTTGGTCATTTCAAAGGCCTCCCCAATGGCCGGACCCACAACGTTGTGACAAACCCGGAGACCAACTTCATCTATGCCGTTGGAGCACAGCCAAGGACTGACAAGTGCAAGTCGGGCATTATCTTCATCGACATAACCGACCCTTCTAAGCCAACAAGCCCAGGCTGGTAAGTGTGACTTCATGTTGGAGATGAGAATATTATTGACCAAGAATAGTGCATCAGAAGACGGCTACGTACACGACGCTCAATGTCTCATCTACCGCGGACCAGACGAGGAGTTTGAGGGCCATGAGATCTGCTACGGCTACAACGAGGATTCTCTTACAATCTACGACGTAACCGACAAGCAAGCCCCAGTCATCCTGTCCAACTCTTCTTACGAGGGTGCAGCATACACCCACCAGGGTAATGTTCTAGACCCTATGAACCAACAATTTCTTCTGCTCGACGATGAATATGATGAATACGACAAAGTTGGCCCTGCTATCCCTGGCCATCCCATCACGTACATTTGGGATATCTCATCTCTCCGTGCGCCCAAGCAGACTGGACTGTACAAGAGCGGAGCAAAGGGTATCGACCACAACCAGTATGTCGCGAATGGCTTTGCTTACCAATCAAACTATGGCACCGGATTCCGCGTTCTTGATGTTCGCAGCATCCCTGACGACCCGACCGGTGCTGGTGTGAGGGAAGTTGGTTTTTTCGGTATGTGAAACCAAACGTTACGCTCTCATCGTTTACTTGCTTACATTTGCCCAGACGTCTACCCAGAGGACGATAACACGCCTGGCGGTGGTACCGTCGACTTCGTCGGCACATGGTCGAGCTATGCATTGTTCAAGAGTGGTCACATCTTGATCAACACTATGGAACGCGGTGTCTTCATCGTCAAGATGCAGGAGGGATACGACAAATAGACGAAGAGCATCTTCATTCTGAAACTACTTGCGGCAGAAATAAGGTTAGAGTCTCTCATGAACGTCGATCCCGCCTGTATTCCATCGGTATCGGTGCGGCATCTGGTATGGTGATTGGTCTACCATAGAGCTTTGGCGCAATGACGCGCACGTTTTGGACCCGTAGATTGAAGCTATCAAAGTGAGTGTCAAGCAACCAATGTCCTGTCACGGCTGAGTCTTAGCATATAGCGGCGTCGGTGTCACCGTTGCTCATCGTTTTGCTTTTTTGATCATCTTCGCCTGCCACGAAACCGGGTTTAGCCGCCAAGCTTGCATTTCTCCGCGTAGGATTCAGTAGCGGAACAAAGCTATCACCTCTTCTTGTTTACTTCGTTCTGATTGTGGCGTTGGTGCGCCAAGAAGAAGCTGTGGGGATCTGGGCTTGGCTCCATATCTAAAGTCCCTTCCTTCCCAATCAAGTTGCGTCCGGCCGTGGGCTAGATGTCTCCGCCCAGCGAAGCGGCTATTCTCCTTCCTCATGCAAGACAGCATTGCGCAGCCAAGCACACCTTCATCCATCGCCTCGCCTTCGCCCCAGCTCTTCACCCGGCTACCCGTTTCCATGGGCCCACTGCATGCCCTGACTTACCAAATTGCAGTACCTGAACGACAATGGAGCGGCGATTGATACAGCAGCTGCCTGTATTGGTTAGTTCTGCAAGCACACAATGGCCCATGTCCGCTTCCTGGGCCTGCTATATGGATACGAGGTATAGTATATAGAGTCCGTCTGTACCTGTGACATATCCCAAGGCAGCTTCCTCCTCTCACGCTCATATCTTACTACTATCCTTCAAGATGAGGTTCGTTCCCTTCATTGCGCTTGCTGCGCCTGTCCTTGCACAGTACGATGCGAAGCCAAAGCCTTCTGCAAAGCCTGGAAAGCCCGGAAAGCCGCACCCATCTGGTCCTCCCAGGAAGCTCGTCTCCCCAAAAGCGCTGATCAAAGAGATCAAGCTTGAGGACTTGCTTGAGGGTTCCCAGCAGCTTCAGACCTTCGCCGACGAGGCTGGTGGCAACCGCGCTTTTGGTGGCACTGGACACAATGCCACGACCGAGTGGCTATACCAAACACTCAAGGCAACCGGGTACTACGATGTGTACAAGCAACCCTTCGTTGAGCTCTTTACTGCCGCCACCACCAAGTTCACCGTCGCTGGTGAGGAGATTCCTGTCTCATACATGACCTTCGGCCCTTCCGGTGACGTTACCGCCAACCTCGTCAAGGTCAACAACCTTGGATGCGCCGTTGAAGATTTCCCCGCCGAAGTTTCTGGTCAGATCGCGCTCATCTCACGAGGCACTTGTCCATTTGCTGACAAGGCTGCCAACGCCCTGTCCGCCGGTGCGGTAGGTGCTGCAATTTACAACAACGAACCCAACACACCTCTTTCTGGCACTCTTGGTGCCGAAGGCGACTACGCTCCCGTCGTTGGTATGACTAAGGAAGCTGGCGACAGCCTTTTAGCGAAGCTCGGCAATGGCACAGTTGAAGCAACTCTTTTCATTGATGCCATCCGCGAGAATCGCACCAACTACAATGTCATCGCCGAGACTAAGCAAGGTGACCACGACAATGTGCTCATGATCGGTGGCCACACCGACTCCGTGTTCGCTGGACCTGGTATCAATGACGACGGATCTGGTACCATCGGTACGCTTATGACTGGTCTTGCTTTGACCAAGTTCAAGCTCAAGAATGCCGTCCGTCTTGGTTTCTGGGGCGCAGAAGAGTTTGGCAAGCTTGGTTCCTTCTACTACATGAAGACCATCAACGGTACCTTCGGCGGTAACGCAACTGAGGTCAACAAGCTTCGTGCCTACCTCAACTTCGACATGATTGCTTCACCCAACTACGTTCTCGGCATCTACGACGGCGATGGCAGCGCATTCAACTTCTCTGGTGCTCCTGGATCCGACAAGATCGAGAAGGACTTTGAGGAGTTCTACGAGGAGCGCGGTCTTCCTCACGTCCCTGCTCTTTTCTCTCTTCGCTCCGACTACGCTGCTTTCCTCGAGAACGGTATTCCTTCCGGTGGTCTGTTCACAGGTGCCGAAGAGTTGAAGACAGAGGAGGAAGCACAGCTTTTTGGTGGTGAGGCCGGTCAACCGCTCGATGCATGCTACCACCAAGCTTGCGACGACATTGACAACCTTGCTCAAGATGCTTTCCTTCTTAACACTCAGAGTATCGCCAACTCAGTAGCCAAGTATGCGCTCAGCTTTGAGGGTATCCCAAGGGCCAACATGACGCTCCGCAAGCGTGGTGCCGAGAGAAGCAGACTCATGTCGAGATTTGATGGCGGTGGTCATGCGCACCATGGTCAGACTTGTGGTACCGGAAAGCATGCTATCTAATATTGTATTAGTATAGAACCGAGTGGGTAGTTGGACGAAGATGATGATACCATGATGTGACAATGTTGTAGAAGTAGAAAACTCAATGTAACAAAACATTACAAACCATGATCTTACCCTGCTTTCTTCTGTCGCATGTGCTTGGGTAAACAGTCTGTTTTCGTTCACAATTACGACTAAATGCCACATCTTCTTGTCGTGTTGGTTGAATAGGACGAACGTTTTTTTCATGCTTGGCTATCACGTGTGCCTCTTGTTTTGAAAGTCTTCACGCATACGCAACACCTACCACACCCAAACCACCGCAGACTGAACAAGCAGACCAAGCCTCTCGCTTATGCTAACATAATTCCCAAAAGACGGAAAGAGAATAGGTCAAAACAGGAGCGGAAAGCGTACACCATGATTGCGAGCGATAGCGAGCGCTATGTCACTTCTCCTTTCTCAAGGCATGGCGTAGACCTAGTGAGGGGATTTGAGAGGGGGTTCCGTGTGTAAACAGTCGGTGATCCAATAGGTATATGGCGGAGTTGGAATGTGAGTGCCCGTGTTCTGCATTCAGAGAATTCGGTTACGCGTGAGGTCCTTTGGTGGCTGATTGCGACGCTATATCTCTACACCGTCGAGATGTTTGGAATGATTTTTGATAGTCCCAAACGTTATTCACTCGAGGTTAAATGCAAGTGCACCGTAGACGAGAACGGTCGTATTCTCGGTGATTAAAATCGCATCGGAGGTGTCCATAGCCGGTGGAGAAAAATGCGGGGCGCACACCGTGTGGCAGGGGGCGTTTGTCGGGGACCTTAATAACGACCCTAGATCTTTAGCTGATTTTGCCACGCTCTTAGATGTGATCTTGGTCGATCTCAGGAAACTCTATGCCGTCACGATGCCAATCCATGGATTGTTTGGTCGGGTAGATCTGGATTGTAGCTGCGAGCCGGCCAGAATTGACCGTCTCGAAACGCCGAGCTGCCTAGATGGCGATGATCGCCCGGATCCGCGCACCTAACGCATGTCGCAAATCTTCCCAACTCCAAACGATCAGCGACAAGGCCTTCCACGATCCTACTGCGGTCTTATTAAAACATGATGTTGACTCCACAGATCTTGTCGCACGGTGATGAAGCATGCTGAGTTTTCGCTCGGAGAAACAGGTCCGACCTTGGTAATGTTGTCTAGATTACCCAGCACGCGTTTCATTCGTAGCCCTGTTCCTTGTGATGGGACCCGCTAATCCTCCGACGTTCATCCAGAACTAATGACACTGTTAGGAGGTGCTCAGACCTTTCAAGGCTGACGCCGCCTCGAGGCTGAAAGAACTTGGTATCATTTGTCCAATAGAAGGTACAAGATACGTGGTGCACGGTACGCCATTCCACGCCAAATGGCACGGCCGCACCGACGCTAACATGGAAAACCGCCGTGTGTTGAACCGAAATCTTGGAAACTGAGGAGAGAAGGATATCCGGGCTCCCGGGAAGCGCATTGATCATGACAGTTGTGGCTTCAACGATGCAATGTAGCCCCACAGCTGTTGAAGAAGTCAGAATGCGAAGCTTCAATCGCATCATCTGCTGAAGCAGAAGGTGCGCCGTCTGCGACATCTGGCAGCAAAAGAGCTGGGTATTACGTATCCTCGGTCATGAATTTTCATGCAATGCAGTTCACTGCAACTATACTTTGTAGTTATCCATGGTCGCCGTCTATAAGCAAATCACAACACGCGGAAGGGTCGCCACACCTACTTATAAGCCAGCGGCTAGTCCCTCAACACCGTCGTATACGCGGTAAGTTCCTCGAGCGCCACCAGAAGACTCGACAGGCACTACAGTTTGGAAGCAGCACCCAGTTGCGCCACGATGCGTATCAGAACAGTTCTTTGGTTTCCACCTAGGTACACCTCTCACCGCTGCCAACTATCAAGGGATTTGCAAACCTAGAATCTGCTGATGCCATGTCGCAATCAAGGCATCATGATTGGAGCGGTTCCTCAACCGCCCGAACACTTACATGCATCTACCCGAAGCGCGTGTAGTAATATTTGCACATCACCCCGCGAAAAGGATGCCCATCCTTGCCGAGCAAGCATTAGGGCTCCAAGGAAAGCGATCCCGTTCCGTACGCAGGTCAGGCCAGGTACCACTCTATTCTAGGTCAAGTAATACTGCTATTACAGGCTTAGTTGCAAGATGAACTAAAGGATCGGTCGTTTGGCCTCCCAGACATCCACATGAACTTGACGCCCAACGAATTGAAACAATCCTTCTCGAACATCGGGCCATTACGCTACTTTCTCCTGAACCTTATTACGACTCAAGGGTCTGTCAACTCTTCGCTTCATCTCCTGAAATCCCCTTAGCTGCCGTTATGGATCAGTTGGTTTGGCCAAAAGGTAAAGGAAGGGTCCTTACTTGTGTCATTCAGATCCACTCTCGACCCGTCACCTATCGCATACAACAGAACGTTCGCTAAGTTCTCGACAATCGTTGTCAGGCCTTCCTCGCACCACACACCACTCTTCTACGCCGACCCAACATGAGCGGCGAATATCATGACGACCCTTCCTTTCAACCATGGGGCCCGTTTATCTCGGATACCTACGTGAACGAGCCCATCACAAAAGCAGATATCATCATTGCCTCCGTCGTGTGGGCGTTGACACTAGTCAATGTCGTCGTAGCCATATGGCTTGGACAGAAGCAAACGAGGGGATCTCGGTCACCATTGAGGAGTGTGTATATTTGGATGATATGGCTGGAACTTATTGTTTCATTCGTGATGGGACTTGAGAGCTACTTGCATTTGTTGAAGTATATCAAACCGAGTAGGTGGCTGCAGCATATGTTACTTTGAGCTCATACTGACCAAATCTTAGGTTTTGCGTTCTACTTCACAATCTTGTTTTGGTGGTGTATTCAGGTTCAGCTTTTACTGCAGATCATCATCAACCGTATTCGTGTTATTGTACCTGATCGACGGCGATCGAAGTGGATCATGATTGGCACTGCGGTCTTCGTTACTGCTATCAACATCAGCGTATTCAACGTCTGGATACCAGCACGATTGCAGGTCAGCACCAAGTAAGCTGCCTTCTCCCCAAGCACATTGCATCAATGGTCGAAATGAGCTAGAGAATGGGCTGGACTCTCTTGACATGGCAGTGGTGGCAATGACACTCGTGCAGACCGCGCACTTGACCGTAACGAGCAGTGGACTGACGAAGCAATAGGTACCACCTCATCAACGAGTACTGGGATCGAATTGAAAAGGGTCTCTACCTCATCGCCGACGCGGCGCTGAACTGGTATTTCCTGAAAACTGTCAAGCAGAACCTTATCAACAACGGCCTCACCAAATACAACAAGCTCGTTCGCTTCAACCAGCAAATCGTCCTGGTATCACTCCTTATGGATGTCATGATCATCGCCGCTATGTCGATCCCAAACTCTTTTGTGTATGTGCCTGTCTCATAATGCGCCCATTTATCCCACGGTATTAACTCGGCGTCTACAGATATATCCAGTTTCACCCACTTGCCTACCTAGTCAAACTCAACATCGAAATGACAATGGCCAACCTCATCAAACGCATCGCAGTCTCCACGTCACGCAAGACAGGCATGGCATCCATTGCGCAAGAGTTCAGATCATCGTCCAATCAATCCACCTCCGGCCAGCGCACTGGCGGCACAGCCGGGCATCGCAAATCACGTGGCTCAGTCCACGAGCTCGCCAGCTTCGCCTCGTACACCGTCGATACGAAAGCGACAGGCGATCAAGACCAGCACCGCGTCGTTAGCTTCGCGCCCATAGGGAACCAAATCAAGGAGACCAGAGAGGTCATCGTGCATACAGAGCCAAACCCATATTACGAGCGCAGAGGCTCGGAAGTGGAGATCTCGGGGGGTCACGGAAGGAGACAGTCTCATGGTGTGGTGGTAGAGGAGAGGGGACTGGGTAGACAAAAAAGTCTGGAGAGTATAACGGAGGGTAATGAGAGTATGAAGAGTGGTTTGACGCCGAAGCGGCTAGGGGAAGATAGTGATGACGAGGCGGCGCTCGTGCAGCAAAAGGGTTGGGGATGGCCGAGACGGCCGAGTTGACCGTGATGCCTCTTGAACATGGATATGTTTGGTCTTTTTCTTTTTAGCGTGGGGTTGTTAAGTATACCCGTCGTTCTTGCGATACAGAAATGCGACAGAATGATAATCACAGATCGAATAATTATGACGATACAAAATGTGTTTGTTCTTGTTCTTGTGCAGTTTTATCGAACCCGTGAACCCACTAGCGAGTGAAGCTTGTTTCTCATCAAAATCATCTACTACAGTTGACTCAGCCACTCTCATTCCTTTCTCGAATAACGCACAAGTATTCGAGATCGTGCGTGGAGGTGGTTGAGCATGATCTGCACCCGAGTACAGGCAGACTGGTACTAAGTGTACGGTGTTGTGTGACTTGACAAGCATAGCTTCGGAGGCAATACATTAAACACGCTGAACTATCATGCCGAAAAGTAAGGGGAATGTGATGCCGACACTATGGTTAAAGTTAATGCCGGGCCGCACCGATATCTAAGACTCGATCCTTGCTGAGAAGCCGCCAGTGCGCTAACAGCATGGATGGCAAGTGTATGCTAAGACGGCTCCTTCGACAATGGAGACGAAAGATTCCTACACCAACCTGGCTTTGATATAGCCTGATAGCAAACCGATCTCAGAGTACACAACTTCGAGCAAAGCCTTTCTGGAGAAACAAGGAAATGCAAAGAAAGCAGACATGTGTGTGGAAGAGTTGACGCTAGGCCACCTGGGCACTTCACTGTAAGTTTCGTCATGGTGGGTACGCTTCTCATGCACGTGACACTATTGTACTATCACCTTTGTTTTTCGATGCTCGAGCAGAAACGCATTGCAAGCGCGGAGACTGTCCGCACATCGGAGGTTGCTGCGAGGGTGTTGCGGGTAGAAGGGACACTCACCTTGCTTCCCCGGAGCAAAGCCACAAAACCCCCGCACTTACCCGCAAGGAAGGTTTGCCGACTATCCACAACACCGTTCCGGAAAGATTGCTTGGCATGCTACACGCGTATACGGATTACACAAAGCTGGTAATCCGTGTATTCAGCTAATGACACGTCTTAAGGCTTTTAGCCGTGTTTAAAAGGTTCTTCTCGTACTGGTTTTGTATAATCGTCTTCAACTTTGTTACTACATAACCTCCATTCGCTCTGATTTCTTCCTTACGTCATTGCGCAAGCCACGAACATGGGAGTAGGCGACACTTCGATCCGCTCGAGCGAGCGTCCTGAGACTGGCAGCGTCAACATACCAGTTGGTGTATTCCCGACGTCGTCGAAGAGTGAATCCGTCGATGCACACAAAGTAGCGAACGACATAGTTACACGATTCAACAATGCACTTGGGAAGCAAGATCATGCGGCCATCGCAAACCTCTTTTCCAAAGACAATAGCTACTGGAGAGACCATCTGGCATTGACTTGGGATCTTAGAACTGCGAAGGGTATTGCCGACATCAAGAAGTACCTGGACTCTAGCAAGGTGCGACTGGAAAAGATTGAGGTAAATCAGAGTTCAGACTATCGGGCGCCGAAGTTTGGAGCAATCGACGTTTTGGGCGATGTTAATGGCATAAACTTCTTCGTAACCTTTGAAACAAGCGTTGGGCGTGGCGAGGGTGTCATGAATCTGGCGGAAGACAACGGGCAATGGAAGGTGTTTACCTTTTACACATTGCTGAAGGAGCTCAAGGGTTATGAAGAGCCGCTAGGGCACCGACGGACGAAGGGGGTTAAACATGGCGGAGACCCTGCCAGGAAGACCTGGAAGGAGACACGAGATGCAGAGAAAGAAGACATCGACCCGAAAGTGTTGATTCTAGGTGCTGGACAGGGCGGGCTGACGGTCGCTGCGCGCCTGAAGATGCTCAATATTCCCGCACTCATGGTGGATCAGAACGAAAGAGTTGGCGACAACTGGCGCAAGCGGTACCGGCAACTCGTACTGCACGATCCGGTGTGGTACGACCATATGCCCTACGTGCCCTTCCCAGCACATTGGCCTGTCTTTACGCCCAAGGATAAGCTAGCTGAGTTCTTTGAAGCTTATGTGAACCTGCTCGAACTCAACGTATGGACTTCTACTAGCCTGCGGTCAACGTCGTGGGATGAGAGTAAGAAGCATTGGACCGTTACTGTCGAACGTCGGAAACTTGACGGAACCACTCAAACACGCACATTGCACCCAAAACACATCGTGCAAGCAACTGGTCATTCGGGCGAGAAGAATTTCCCCCAGATCAAAGGCATGCAAGGCTTCAAAGGCGACCGCCTATGCCACAGCTCCGAGCACCCAGGCGCGAACCCAGAGTCCAAAGGCAAGAAGGCCGTTGTTGTGGGATGCTGTAATTCCGGTCACGACATTGCGCAAGACTTCTTCGAGAAAGGGTACGACATTACCATTGTGCAGCGCAGTACAACATGCGTTGTCTCCTCCGAAGCCATTACCGACATTGGCAACAAGGGTTTGTACGATCAAGACGCGCCGCCCGTTGACGATGCCGACCTTACTTTCTGGGGCTTGCCAAGCGAGCTTCTGAAGGCACAGCAGATAAAAGTCACCAAGATTCAAGCTGATCATGACAAGAAGATCCACGACGGTCTTCGCGCAGCTGGCTTCGGTCTTGACAGTGGGCCGATGGATTCAGGCCTTCTCATCAAGTACTTCCAGCGCGGTGGCGGCTACTATATCGATGTCGGAGCGTCCCAGCTTATCATCGATGGAAAAATCAAGGTCAAGCAGGGCCAGGAGATTGCACAGATTCTGCCAAATGGTATCGAGTTTGCGGATGGTGATAAGCTAGAGGCCGATGAGATCGTGTTTGCGACTGGATACCAAAACATGCGCACGCAGGCACGTAAGATCTTCGGAGACGAGGTAGCAGACCGTGTCAGCGACGTATGGGGATTTAATAACGAAGGCGAATTCAGAACCATGTGGCAGAAGAGCGGTCATCCTGGCTTGTGGTTTATGGGTGGAAATTTGGCTCTGTCGAGATTTTACAGTAGGATATTGGCATTGCAGATCAAAGCTGTAGAAGAAGGTATGATAGAAGATGGCGAAGGCACGAAGGCGAGGCTGTAGTGATATGTAGCTGCCACAAAACCATGGAAGGGGCCGCGGAGGTTCAACGCACCTGGTCCAAATAGCTACTCAGAGCTCTTCCCCAATTTTGCCAGTTTCGGATTTAGCGCGGGGCATGTCCCCACTTCTGCCATCTTAAACTGCACAAGCTTCAAATCTGCATCATCAACTGATCTGTATCCATTCTCCGTCACACATGCATTCTTACTCAACTTATTCTTCCACGCGTCATGGCCTCGAAACCCCAAGTCATCCTCGTAGTCGGCGGAACGTCCGGCATTGGATATGCCATCACGCAATCCATCCTTTCATCACCTTACTTGCCATTGAATGCGAAAGTAATCGCGTTTGGGCTTATAGATTCAACCATCAAGCTTGAGTTTACGAAACAGCAGAGAGAGCGTCTAAGGATAGTCGAAGGCGATGTCACAGTAGAGGAAGACCGAGAGTTGGCGGTCCAGACGTGTTTTAACCATTTCGGGGGACTGGATACATTGGTGTACTGCGCGGGCATTATTACACCGATACAAAGACTAGAGAAAGTGGACGTCGAAGCTGTGAAGAGGAGTTTTGATATCAACGTTTTTGGGGCTATGAGTATGGTAGGTACCAACTTGATAGCCTGGCACCTTGAGCACATCTTGTGTCGCAAGGTATGGGTCTAGCAATCTCCACATCGCTAACATCTCTCAGGTTCAGCTCACCCTCCCACATCTCCGCGCGTCGCGGACATCCCATCCGCTCAATGCTGGCCGCGGCAAAGTCATAATCCTATCTTCGGCCTGCGATAGCACAGTGTCCTATCATGGCTGGATGCCTTATAGCACCACAAAAGCCGCACTAACCCGGTTTATCTCTTGTCTTGCACATGAGGAACCTCTGCTCAGCGTGCAGGGCGTATACCCTAAGTTGACGCGGACAAAGATGATCGATGGGTTAGTAGAAGGGAAGTACCTGGGCGTTATGGCGGACCATGAAATCGAGAGGTTTAGAATCTGGGATGAAATAGGCGACGAGATGGTGGAGCCGCCTGAACTTTGTGGAAGGGCCGTTGCGAAGTTGGCGTTGGGATTGTTCGAGGGTGGAAAGAGTGGTGAAACTCTGTATTATGACGAGCATGTTCCGCGGAAGATCGCGGGAACATGATGATTAGGATCGGTGATCGAAACGGACTAAACGTAACATATTACTCTAATTTTGACTGATAGTTTTCCAGTTGCTGTGGACTTTTAGGGCAAAGTGAAGCGCCATGTACTTTCACTTCGACCCGCCGCGAAGCCACCCACGCGCTAGTTGAAGTTGCCAAAACCGAGTGTGAACACAACACTACACCGGTTCGCATGTTTGTATGAAGACTATATTCACCACATCACAGACTGTTGAAGATGTCAGACATGCGAATCATCTCGCCGTCAGGCAGTACGATCATGAGTAACAGTATTGCGGACGCTGAGTGAGCAGCCCGTCAGATCTGATGAGTGACTTGCTAACTTGACATGAACTCAATGATTTCTTCAGGGGCATCTACCACCGCCTTCCACAAGAACTGCGCCTGATGATCTACGACGAGCTTACTGCATACATGATGCAGAAGATCGCTACCTGCGCGAGCCCTACCGCTTACGCATACCTACTCGACCGTATTATCTTCAAGTACGAATCAACCCCTCGGTTCCTAAAATCTCGCATCGTGGAAAACTGTTCTGCAGTCGAGATCGCCAAGGCGTTCTATTGCAAGTACAGTGGTTTCGAGGTCAAGCACCCGTTGCGCATCGCGACTCTTCTGCAGCGAGGCTTGTTCAAACTCGGTTCCTCTATTAAGCCCGCCAACTATCCCCTCCGCGCCCTCACAGTCGATGGTAGTCTACTCTCCAATAGCAGACACTATATCGACGTCAAGCTGCTTCCAGCTCATTTCGCTACATTATCATGTACTGAGCAGCGCCTCGCTCCCGAATTCAGTCTCACTATTCATCTGTGGACTGAAAACAGCTCGCGTAAAAGCGTGGAAGAGATTGCTGCGCAAGGAATGGCTCTACGTCGCACTCTGCAAGCTCTTAAACCACTGTTCGCGAAGTTGATTGAGAACGAACCCAAGGCCACTCAAAGCGTCATATTGGAGGTTGAGCGCAGGCAAAAATTAACATTGGATATGGCTCTGGCGGAGAAGTCACCACAAAGGCTGGCTAAGACCATCTGTAATTGGTGTTGTGAGTTGCAGGACACGCACTATCGTGAAATAGAGAATGAGCTAACACCACATAGTCTGAACGCCAACGAATATGTTGCAGGAAATATCTAAAGGGTGAGACTATGTGGAGAAAGCTATCGGGGAATTGGAAACGGAGCACATGCATGGGAATAACTCATGAATAAAGGGCTGTGATTACAACTTGTAACACGCAGGTTTTAGGAGTACAGTTAGAGTCTACGAAATCTGACTAGCTAAAGTTCGTACCATGTCACTCTACACTAGCGGTGTGGTTCCTTATCTTCAGTGACCTTTATGATCACAGCCCCAATACCCGGCCCTTTGGCCCAAACACGATGCGCTTCCGGCACCTCTTCCAATGTCCATATCTTCCTGATTGGTACCCGAATAGCCCCACTTCCCAGCATTTCAAACAGCTTTCTCAACTCCGGTTTAAACGTCTTTTGATCGCGGTCGATGTAGTAGAAACTCGTCTTATATGGACAAAAAGGCACAAGTCCTCTTGCAAGCAGTTTTGCGACCTGTACCGGCTGACTACGAGGTTTCCCACCATTCAGCATGTTGTAATTGCCGCCATAACCCACAAGATGACCGCCTTTCGATAGGATGTTCCAGCTCTCGTCCCAAGATTCAAAACCGAGAGCGTCGTACACGAGGTTTGCGCCACCCAAATCTCTCATGGTAGTCATCCAGTTCTTGTCAGAGTACACGAAGGGAGTTGCGCCTGCTTCACGGACAGCCGCATGGTTGGCGACTGATGCTGTTCCGTAGACGTCTGCACCTTGCATCTTGCAAAAAGTGAGAAGGGCGAAACCGACACTGCCGCTGAGACCGTGGATGAAAACACGTTGGCCAGCAGAGATCTTAGCGGCTCGATAAGCCAACCCGTAGGCAGTGTTCCAATCTAGCACCAGTGCAACCGCTTGCTGCAGATCGAGTCCTTCTGGCAGACCAAAGAGATGCTTTTCAGGCTGGTTGCAGAGCTCGGCTTCCGCATCATAAATTGAGAGACATGTGACAAGATCTCCAACTTGGTATTTGGTGCAAGCAGATCCGTTTTGAAGCACGCGACCGACGAGCGCGTAACCTGGTGTCAAGGGTGCTTTCTTTTGTAACGGGTAGACGCCTTGTCGCATGGCTATATCTGAACCACCCATGCTAGCGTAAAGGACTCTTATTTGAACATCGTTGGCAGAAGGCGCAGGTATGGATGCTGTGATGACTGACACGTTGGACGCGTCGCCGAAGTTGGAGATCAAGACTTTGCGGATGGACGTAGACATATTTTATTTCGAGTCAAGATCTGATAAGGATTGGGCTGGTGGTTTCAAAATTGATGCGATTGAGAAGTTTAGTAGCGCAATGTTGATAGGCGTTGGGATGATGAACTTTGATGACTGGTGTTGCGCGCACTCTTATGCTCATCGAGCACACGAGTAGAGAACGCCTTACAGCATACATCGAGGCGTAATATGGGACAATACACTCTCATTTTCACCGTGGATGCAAAACGCGGAGGGTTTGTGGTTTTGATACGCAAGCCTGGTGGTGAACGCGGAGAGACTAATGGACTTTTCGGAGAGATAGTCTGGCCGTTTTACCGAAGGGGTTAGAGACTTACCTTTGTAGGCAGAGGCTAACGCCAGCCACTCGCATGTGAAGATCGTGATCTATCAAGTTCGCAAGACGCCGCAGTCAGCTTGGCCGTAGTCAGCTAGGACTGCCGCCTGGAATCTTACACTCATCGTTGAGGGCTTGCCGCGATGACCTTGGAAGTTATCAGTTGATGATGCATCATGGACAACTTCTTCACAACAACTAGAGACCCAGAATTTTGTCCGACTGGCGTCTTCATGGCTTCACCATTTCCGCAAAAACGCTCATCACTATGTCGAAATACGGCATTCAAGGGTGTTTAAACAGTAATTTCGCATTCATTCTCTCTGTTCAAGATCTCAACATCTTCTTTCTTCCATCAAGGCTCTTCATATCTTACGTTTCTCCTTCGCAGCCTCCTTGATGATATCTGCCGCCTTCTCTGCGGTCGCATAAACAGTGGTCATGATGTGAGAAGCTGGCAAGATGGGCATGACACTCGCATCCACGATCCTCAAGCCCTCCACGCCGTAGACCTTCAGTTCCTGATCCACGACACCGCCATCATCTCTGGAACCCATCTTACAGCTGCCGGCGGGGTGGTAAAGTGTCGACGCAGTGCTACGAATGAAAGCGTCGATATCCGCGAAGGCTGTAACATTGCTGCCTGGGGAAACTTCGAAGGGGTTGAGTGATGCGATAGATGGTGCAACAGCCAGTCTTCGAGCGAAGTGGACACCTTCGCGCAATAGTGCAGTATCTACTTCGTTGCGTAGGAATCCCACATCGGCGACTGGAGCATCGAACATGCTGGATGAACTCGCCTTCACGCTTCCACGGGAGTACGGGTGTTGAAGTCCAAGAACCACGACGCCATCAGCCCAGATGATCTCCAACATTGCGGAGTCATTGGCTTCAAGCTTCTTGTTAAGAGAGTCAAACTGTGCTTCATAGCCTCGTGCGACTTCAGCGGGTGTGTTAGGTGGAAGAGAGGCGGATGATCCTCCAGCGACGGCTTGAGACAGAATGGATTGTGTGGCGTTAGTGTAGGTTTGAACTGGCAAGAAGAGAAGAAAGTCGCCAGTTGGGGAGGTCAGTGGGCCAGATCTCTCGTTATCGTACTGCTCGCGAGCTTGCGCTGCAAAAGTAGTGTTCGTTGTCAGAGTGTTGGTTAGGATGGTGGTGTTTACTATGCCACTGTCAGCATTTTCCTCAGCCAGAACCTATAATGGTATACTCACGTATGTTCACAACAGCAATAGAGATATGGTCGTGCAAGTTGTGTCCAACAGCAGGAAGATCAACAACTGTCTTCACGTTGATAGACTCGAGCAGAGAAGCTTCACCGATACCGGATACCTGTAGCAGTTGTGGTGTGTGAAGCGTTCCAGCAGCGAGGATAGCTTCCCGCTTGATTTTCGTCTGTTGGCGGGTTGCATTCGCCGAGGTCGAAAACTCAACACCAGTTACTTTGACCGTTTCCGTATCGTTGCACTTCTCTGTGAGGATACGCGATACGACATTACCAGTGAGAAGATGGTAGTTTGAGCGTGTCTCGGCAGATGCATAATAGGCTTCCTCTGCAGAGGAGCGTGTTACAGTCTCGGGGTCCAGGTTGTGTGGGCAGAAATAACCACCGAATGCATTTCCGGTTGCTTGGTCGTTGATGGAGATACCCAGTTCTTCGGTAGCTTGTACGATGTTCTCTAAATGAAGCATCAGTATCCTTTGCGTGACAAAAGGCGTGTCAAACTCACTCGTCGTAGGCCAGAAGAAGGGGGAGTAAGTTGTTTGCATATATCCTTCATCGCCATGGTATTCGAGGTCAACTTGGATGTTGTATTCGGCTTGAATCTCTGGTGTTGGTGGTGTAAACTTCTCGTTCTAATCACAGATTAGATGCTTTCATCATATTCACGCGAAAACATACCTTCTTGAAGTATGGCAGGAATGTCTCGAAGTTCCAGCCCTCATTTCCCAAAGCCTCCCATCCATCGTAGTCAGATCGCGCACCACGATCAAAGACCATGCGATTGAGTTTTGTCGATCCACCGACAACTTTACCCTGCGGAATAGAAACAATTCGGCCGTCTAATCCTTCGTCCGCGGCATACGAAGTATTCCAATCGTACTTTGTTCCAACAGCGCCACCTGCCAGGCCCGGAATGGTGACGTAATCTTCATTTTGGTCGCTGATAGACAAATCAGAATCTTGACTATGGATTCGAATTCCATGTCACTTACAGATCACCAGCCTCGATAACCAATACGCTTACATCTGTTCAGGGCCCGCGTTAGCTGACTGCATGCCATGCGACATGGTGTAAAACCTACCCTGATCCTCGGATAATCGATTGGCAACTGTGAGGCCCGACGCGCCGGCGCCTACAATCACATAATCGTATTCTGGGAGAAGATCTTCTGCTCTCGAAACGAGCTGCGCGTTGGAAAGTGGATGTGCGAGAAGACCAGTTGCAGAAAGCGCGACAGTCGCTCCGAGACTCAATAGGGAAGGCATGATCAGAGCATACAGCACGAGTTGTTTGTATGGTCCTTCAAAAAGTACTTAGGTATATGTACATAAGAAAGTCAAGTAACCGTAATGAGACCGGCAGTCGATCCGCCCGCATCTGCCGATTTTGAGGACCAAGGGCCCAGCCGAGACCGGTTCTCACATCGCTGCATGGCGCGTTGGCGAGTTTCCGATTTATAATGGTTCGGCGGCTTTTGTGCTACGTACGCGACAGCTTTTTCGAACACAAAGAGATTAGCAGAGGCGGAGTTGGACCCCAGCCGATCCTCCGACCTTATCCGGGGAGCATACCGTGGTGGCTTTATGCGCCGTTATTGTGGCTTGAAGGATCGGCATGATGGGCCCGTAATTGTTTTCCAGCATCGGTTCGGTTCCTTAATGGAAGTAGGCTATGCTGAGTGGCTTAAAAACAAATATGTGGTCCCTTGTACATATGAGAGACTCTATCGGTCCTGTTCATCGACGTGCGGTGGTTTGTGTTGCGGCACAGTTGAGTATACATCACGTGTCATCCGTACATCGTGGACCTCGGGCCGGGCGAGTTTAGGCTGGCTGCCGTTGGCAAGCACGCCAGCAGGCAAGCAAGCAAGCAAGCAACAACCCATTACACTAATTTCGAAATTGCTGGGCGACGGAAAGAATCGAGTTGCCGACGCGATCTAGAAACCTGAACGACGTAAGGAATGTTCGGCGTTAAGATTTTGGAGATGAAAATGAAGTTGCAGAGAGACTTTTTGGGTGTAGCGCTCCCAGAGACGCGGTGGATTACTTGCAGATGGATATGTCATAGCTGCTAATCATCACCCAAGAAGTGCACCAGTGTTTGATGCCATCCATGTTCAACCCGGCAATCGTCATATGTGAGCCGCGAGCCACGTCCAACAACAGTAGTGTTTCAAACGATACCTAAATGGAAAGACACTTTGCAAACGAAACATTCGCGGCGGCCAAATACAGTCATCGTCACTTTCGTAGTCGCAAGAAATCTTGGAAACATCGTAAACTTATTGTCGATTCAGACAGCTTGCAAGATCTGTCTGCAGGGGTGAAGAGCATCGCTAAACCCTAGAGGCACAAAACAATAAACACGTACAAGGAACACACGAACGGCTCGGTCTTCCCACCTCGAGAGGTCAATGTGACTGCTCACGAAGCTGCCCAGATACTACTTCCTTGCAGTCCGCCGCGCTTCCTTCCCTCCTCCAGTCGCAGCCCTTTCTCGATACCATGCTGGTAATCATCAATTGTGATCCCATCACCAGTAGGTTCCGCTGGTGTTCGCTCAGCAGATTCCCTCGCCGTTCCATCCGCAGTCAGTATGTCGAAGGTTTCCTGTATCTTGGGCGCCGACTTTGCAGCCCCAGTGAACGAGAGCTTCTTCCTCTCACCCGGTGCGCGCTTCTTGCAAACCTGTTGATGCTCCTTGAAGAAGTGATCTTTACTCATCACATCGCAGCATCCTTCATGCTTGCAGACGACCTCCTCGCATAGGCTGACGTGTATACGGAATGTTTCCTTCTCGAAATCAGTGTCAAATTCATACCAGGAACCACACTTCTTGCACTGCTTCGAGCCTTGTACTGAGTCTGGCGTTGGTTGGGAGGCATAAGTAGGCGGGCGCACCCAGACATGCCTAAGCATGGGGGTTGCGACGTTGAGGACGGTCTTCCCTTGTAGGTCGTCCTTTTTGTTTTTTGTTTTTTGGATCGTCGTTGACTTCTGCCGCCGGGATAATCTTTTCGTCGGTCGCTTGATCGGGCTTCCCTTTTTCTCGCTCCCCTGCGTATGCGAACAGGTCTTCATATTTACACCCACTTGGCTACCCAGACCGCATCGCCACGCTACCAATGAGGCAGCGCGACCAACTGTTCGCACTTGCGACAGGTCTTATTGATTAGCTTCTCGCCATCGCCAAGGACATATCCGACACATGTATTGATGGTATCGTTGTCTCCAAGGAATTTCGTAGGCGCTGTAACGTCCTTGTTGATCGACTCCGAAGACTCCATGATACAGACCTGAGCGCTAGGCTGGTTGACTCGAGCAAGCGTGATGGTGTTTGACTCCTTCAAGTCCTCCAAGTCCTCCAAGTCGAGCTTCAATGCGACATTTGTGTCAGTCAGCTCAGAGACCTCCGCCTGGAGAGCGGCCTCGTCAATACGAGCATCGTCGAGCACCATAGTGGTGGCGTGCAGTTGGGTTTGCATTCCATGGTCCAGTACCGTGCCATCTCCATATAGTACCAAAAAAAGCGAAGGGTAATAGGGCCAAAGTGCAACAACTACAGAAGCCGCGCTATAAGTCCCCTTGTCGAGATCTAATGGAAACCAAAACATATTCCGGAGATCCTGGTTTTTAGTTGTTCAGTGAGTTAAACCGGTCATAGCCTAGAAGCTTCTTCAATTATTTCGGGTCCAGTGATAGTCACTGTAAGGGCAAGCGTCTTCCGACACTATCAGGGGCAAACATACACTGGGTCAGCTTGAGAATCACTGGAGTCATGTCTGGCAAGTTCATCTTCAAGAAGGAAGCGTCATTAGTCGTTCTCTTTGTTGGGTGCGAGGCTAGGGGGAGACAAGGGCCGAAATTTAATGGTGTTTGAGGAACGCGAAGTACGTGAATACGATGAACGGTAGTAGCAAAGTCGCGATGGCATTATTCGGGGTGTTGTACGCGGAGCAAACCAGGTTGGACAAATCGTGGTATAGAGCGTCTAGACGTCAAACCTCGTCTGAGGACGCGTCGCGTAGCTAAAACATGCTAGCAGATCATGTTAGTCCCGTCAAAGTGATTAGACGGCGTCACCACTTCGATTCCTTCCACCACGTATTTAACGTTGGCCATTATCATCAGCGTAAAACCTCAAATTTCGCATTATTCAACAGTATGCCGGAATTTGCCTACACACCGAGCTCATTTCCGTCGGACGCCTGCTCCACAGCTTCTTGAACGTCCGCCCCGCCATCCATCATACCCAAAGCCTTTCTCCTCAATTTCAGTACAACCATCAGATGGTTCGCATTCAGGGGTTCTTCTTTCTTCGCTGCTAGAATCCTTGCAGTCTTGATCGCACTCTTGATTTGACGGCCGTTAAAGTTTAACTTAGCCAAGTTGATCAAATCTGGTTCACTAATGTCAACGTCACTGTTTTCCATGGTAGCCAGGAAGTTACGCCAGACTTGCTGACGGTCAGCTTCTGTAAGCGAGCTGTAGCTCAGTGTGATATCAATCCGAGATTCGAAAGCTGTGTCGATGCTGCGCATTCGATTCGTAGTCAGGATCATGATGCCTTTGTAGTATTCGAGTAGGCGAAGGAAAACTGAAACAAGTTCGTTACGTTGAAGGTTGTTCGAGGTGCGCGCTTCCATGAACACGTCAGCTTCGTCGAGGAGGAGGACGGCACCGAAGTGACCGCACAGCGTCAGTGCTGTTTCAAGGTTGTCCTCAACAACACGCGCTGTCGTTCCTAGGTCACCAGCACCGAGTTTATACAGCGGTCGACGCAGGTGCTCTGACACGGCCTCAGCGGTAAGCGTTTTCCCAACACCCGGCGGACCGCAAAGAAGCATGATCATGCCCTGGCCTTTGCCGCCAATAAAGCTAGAGGTGGGTGTACGAAGTCAGTACCGGTCTCATATGCAGTTCGTACAAGGACAATACTAACTCATCGAACGGTTTCTCTTGCTTGAATTGATCGCGGTCCACCAGAGCCAGTACCAAGTCCTTCTCGTTCTGATCCAGGACTAAGCTATCGAAAGCACGCTTAGCCCATGGTATCTCATGGATCTTTGTTACATCCAACTTCTGCCACTTCTTCTTTTCGATATCAAAGCACTTGACATAGTGAACAGTCAGAAGACATTCATCATCGGTCATTGGCGAAAGATCCACTTGCATTGGCGATCCTGGAGTGTTAGCGACACTGGAAGAGTACCGATTCATTGATTGGGCCCAAGTAAGCTGTCCAATCTCGGACAACTTAGCATAGTCCGGGAACGACGGAGTCTCATATTTGTGGTATGCTCGCGCATCAATGACCATCCGCTCGTTCACACGCTCTTCGTGCTGGTCGGTAAAGGCCTTGAAGAAATGGCCGCGAAGCTGTTCGAACGTTCGGCCTCGCTTGATGAGTCGCTCACGGATCTTCTCTTCACCCGGAAGGCCATTGAGCGGCGAAACCTCTAGTGAAGTCAAAGCTCGCAGGCCATAGTACTGGGATACGTGCTTCGCTTGGGCAAGAAGACCGCATCGTCTCCCATCCCAGTCAACGACATCAACACCGACCGACCAAAAGCATGGATATGGCGGAGGGGGATACATTAGTTGGCAACTGCGTACCATTCCAACTGAGTCGGTCTCATGTTCCAATACCATCATTGCAGGGATGTACACTAGATTCAGGTCGTTAAACGCAACATGGCCGGTCTTCTTCACATCTTCGATCTTCTCAAACGACTCCTTCAGTAGGGGCTCGAGAACTTCCTGTAGCAACTGTAGGTGGCCCTTGGTCTCGGGTTCTAGATCGAGACGATCCTTATAGCCAAGCATCGCTTCCCATCGATGAATGAATGGGAGGAATGGTGGTGAAAATGACTTCATCTCATGTTGTGTTAGGCTCGGGTAACCTTCAAGTATCTGCTCCAGAGCCGTATGAAGAAGCTCACTGTTGATGCGTACTTCGTGGATGAGCCATTCATCGGTTTTCTCATCAAAACGATGGTAAACGTTCACTGCGAAAGCCTCTCGCGTTTTCTTCGTCCGAAGTTTGTCTCCAGTCGCCCCGTAATAGAGCGGCTTTTCATCCACCCAGTGGAATCTATTCGGATCTTGATCGGTTGGCACGTAGTATATGTCTTTGTGGCTGCAGCGCCTGCCCTTCTCCACAGCCTCAGTTAGGTCGTCTTCGGCGGGCAGCTGAATGCCTGGAGGTAATCCAGGTCCTAGAGGAGCGAATACAGGCGGTGGACCAAGACTAGGGTCCCAGGGTCCAGCATAATTCATCTAGAGTCGATCAGTAGCTCGCTGGGAGTATAAGCTATAGCGTTGGTGTCTGACCATCTCTTGTTCCGAATTTGGCCTTACTCGGCGTCGTCGGGGCCGCGATCGTGGGCTACTGACCTCGTATTGCGGCGGTTGCGGCGGCATACCAGGATAACTGCACATGTTTCTTTGTAGATGAGGTTGTAAAGTGGTAAACGTGTCGATTCTGCGTGTTCTTGACAAGGCTAGGATACAGACAGCACGATAATTTGGAAAACGCGAGAATACAGTGCGAGATGCGGTGACGAGGTGAGGGAATACTAGAGTAGCGATAGACGTTTCGTGGAATATGTTGCAGGTTTAGTAAATCAAGTCTCACTGGAACGGCACCTGTGCGTCGATGAATGCCTGATAAGACCGGTCAACGCCCTGCTACCCAACAACCTCACGAACCATTGGCTAGGGGCTGAAAGTAAGACCCCGCACCTCAACAACATCCAAGAAGAGTGTGTTGGCTTGAGGAACATATGCGCGATACCACATCCGTAGCGAAAGAAATTAGAGCATCTAATCGCATCCTCCGCCTGAGCCACCTCCTCCATCTCCGACACCTGTGCCGCATCCGTCACTATAGCCAAGAATGTGTCCGCCGCCGAAGTCACTAACATCAGTGCCCGCGTAACCGAAGGCTCCATAACCTCCGTGCGGTGAGATACCATGCCCGCCGTTCCCAGAGTCATCCTTCGTGGAGCATGTAGAGCTTGGATGTACGCTATTTGTAGAATCATTGTTTCCACAACGCGTAGAACCACGAACTCCAGCGCAGCCAGAATCATGGAGTGTGATATTTGGTCTTCAATCGAATCCAGAGCCATATTGCTGGTGATGATCGATCCGAGCGAAAGGACCAAAGAGCGAAGCCCGGATCGCAGGGTCAGTCACATCCTGCACCCTGGGTGTATTCGAACCACGCGATCGGTATGTAGGCGGAAGAGGTATAGCAGCGCTTCTTGTCTGTACAGGCTTGGTGCTGGCGAGTGGATCGAGTCTGATGAGACAGGAGGGCTATCGCTTAGGAGTCGATGAACCTGCGGTGACTTGTGCAGGGTCGTTGTTCACTACTTCATGTTCGGATGGCTTGTAGCGACGCGTGCGGAACTAGTGATGGTCAGTAGATGTCTACAATCTTCCAGCCCTAATACCATACTATACAACACATCGTGGCGGGTTTCCATCGGACGTGAGGATAAACTGAGGTATCCCGGTAGTTGGTGCGAAGCAAGAATACGAGAAGATGCGGATTCGAGGCGTGAAACAAGATCACAGTAGAAAAGGGTTGATCTGTTACATTACGCACATATTGCCGTACTTTGCAGCGATATCATAGCTCGGGTCCTGCTTTGTGGTACCTGAAGAGCCGTGGTACAGCCTTGCAAAAGGTACCCCGGTTTATCGTGACTGGGAGAGAAGACTACGCCTCTGACGAATCGCATACTTTGGCATGGTTGAGATGGCCTTGAGATCGAATGTTCTCCCGTGAACCGCACGTCTCGTCGCGTCGCACAGCGCGACTTTATTGGATTAGCGGCAATAGCTCCTACCTTACATTGTCTTACGAGAAGTCCATATAGATTTGAAGTTGTTCGCGGATCGAAGCCTTCGGGTTTCTCGGGGTTTGACAAGGTGTATCGCGATGACCCTTAAGAATGCAATGCCTCCATGACGACTCGATAACGGTGCGCTCAAAGATGGACTTCTTCTTGGTCATGGCCGACCACAAAGTTACCCGCCAGCGATGACTGCAATGATGAGTGGTGCTGACAGTCGGATGGTATAGTGATGTTGACTGACTCGTTTGATTGACAAACGAAGCAGCAGATACGATGAGCCAGAGCGGCTACGGCCAGCGCTCGTGCTAGGTCCGGCATAACGACCCCAAACATTGATTCTCCTGCATCACTACTTCGCAACCAGCCATAAACCTTCCTGTCGTTATTACTTGTAGGGCCGAATCCAGCGATAACATTCCAAGATTTCCAACAACTTCACCACCCAGCCATGCCACCCATGAGGAGATCCTCGAGGTTATGACATCATCATAGTCTGGCCCTTCTCATCCAACACGAAGCGCCAGGGCTCTCGGGTAGCCATTCCAAAACGATTATGGCGTGCACCCCTATACCAAACAATACATCTCGCATACGAAAGAGTCCGTTGAAGTTCACTGCCATGGTCTATCTACCATTTGCGTTGTAGGCGAAGAGCCGCTTACAATAGCTCAACAGATCTGCAGCTAGTATCTCTTTCCTTGCACATCAATGTCTTACAGTGCGCATGCAGAAACCGTCAGCGCTGATAGCCTGAGACTCGAATCATCACATTTTGCCATGGTCTGCCACGTCGACCAGAGCACGTGACCAACTCAACCCTTGTGGAAATCGCTTCACCGCTCCACTCAGGAATCAAGGCACCATGGCAGGATACGAGAGCAGATTGACAATACGTGATAAGTCATAGCTGACATGTTGACTATGTGTTGCTCACAACATAAGTGTCATGTGCAAGTCGATTCACTCCTCAACACAACTTTCGTGTTCTATAACTCAGGGTCTGACTCCATCCACCGTTGAACAACCCCTGCATACTTCGTTCTACCGCACCACTTTAACTCAAGCCTCCTACTACGTCATACTATTTTGCAATCACCAGTATCAGCCTACCCAGGAGTCGCAATGTGCTACCACAACTACTCACAACACAATGGGTAAGTCACCCCATATTGCATCGCATGTGTTAGAGAGCGATTCTTCTTAGATTCTGCCTCTCTGACTGCTTTGATTTATAGGTGTGGTCATATTGGGGAATCGCATACGCATCCATGGACGCTGTGCGACGCGGCAATCCAGAAGCTGAACGCCCTCCGGGGGCCCAACTCTCCACCAATCTCCCCTCCTGCGCTAAACTTCGCATCACCACCAAAGCGCAGCTCATCTACACGGCGCTTCTTCTCGTTGAGTGGACAACTCTCGCGGTCATCTACCAATGCATCGACAAATTCGCGTCGCGCTGCTTCTGGCCCCTCAGGCACAGTTACGCCCCGAAATTCTGATTCAAGCTCAGGTTCTTACAATTGTACCATGACGCTGGATTACAGCACCCTGCCAGACCACCAGCTCGCAGCTGTGAGGTGCGAAGTTCCAGTCAAGCGCACGCATGTTAGTAGGCAAATGGTCGTCTGTAAAGATTGCGCACGCGAGATTGGCCACATGCGCAACATGATTCAGACATACGATAAAACCGGTAGCATACGTGGCACCACAGCGTTTGAAAAATTCCTCAAATGGGAGGGTGAAGGCGGAGGGGAAAGGGAGGGCGATCTGACGGTACCGCTGAATGACGATGATGATGCAGGGTTTTTTGGGGCGAGGCAAGCCATCATCCTGGGTCATCCAGAGAGCGCGTTGAACGCTGAGGGACCAAAAGGCTTGGGAACGTTGGAACGAGAGAGGGGTGCCGGATATCGATATTGAACAACGGAATTTTGATTAAGGAAAATCGGAGTGAGGGGTAAGCGGTATGCAACGGATATGTCTTACGGTTTGGTGGTGATCGCAACTACGCTACCTTTTACCATCCATGTGGTCCGGCCCCTCCCACAACTTACTACTAGCGCGCCATATGTATGCAAACATGAACTGATGCCCGAGTCCTTTCTTGACTCTACGACAACATGATCGCGATAAACGTCATGAAAGGGCCGCCCCGCCGAGCTGTCAAAAATCGTATGAGAATCGAATGATGGATTTTCTGCTCCCGGCGGCGGTCTTGGTATCCCGCGGAGCCCATACCTAGGTATGCGCACGCGACCCACGCGAACTACTATTCCCGCCAACAATCTATGTAACGTGTTTTATAAGCGAGTCGTCCTTACAAGCGAGTCGTCCACCCCACTAACTTTGATCACCTTCAAAGCTACGCAACGCAACAACGTAATAAGGTAGAACAAAGCGATTAATATAGTAGATTAAATAGTATCTACAGCATCCTTTTTGCACGTTCGTGAGTTGTGCCCAGTCTCCCTGCACCTCCTGCAGCGCGCAATAGCCTGGCGGCTAAGGCCTGATCGCTCACCACCTTGACGCTGTTCACGCTCAATCTGCTGGTCAGCCTCCTTTTGAGCTAGTATATCCTCTCCCTCTCCCTTTGTTAAGGTCCCACGCTTCTGTATCCGTTTCTTTTTGCGCTGCCTACGCTTAGTTGCTGCCTCGTTGGCTCTCTCAAGGCAGGTAATCTGATCGCGCATAAGCTCGGCTGAGAGCATCATCACCTCAGCCCCCTTTTTAAGCTGGTTAATCGCCTCAATAATCGAGGCTGGTGATGAGCTCTTATGCTGCCGCACGCGATCACGTATTAACGTTGATTGAGCCTCAAGCTCACGTACGTTGCTTGGTGTACGAGCCTCCCAGGGAGGCTCTGCGAGAGCAGCTGGTGGAGTAGGCGTACGCAGCTGCACGTTGAGCTTTGATAGAACAGCGTCTGGCTGGAGAGGGCTAGGCCTGCGCCTCGAAAAGCTGAGCAGATATTGGCTAAGGTGAACGATCGATCAAAGGCTGCCTTAAAGGCTGGCAGGAATTCGAGCTTGGTGATATGGTTGATATTGTAGCGCATTAGAGCCTCAATCTCACGGCTGTACGCGCGCTTCATAGGCGAGAAGCAGCCTACGTCAAGAGGCTGCAGTAGGTGAGATGAGTGAGCTGGCATGCAGAGCGTGTAGATATTGCTCTCCTTGCAGAGCTCTTGAAACTCAAGAGACTGGTGGCTCTCGTGGCCGTCAAGGATAAGCAGGCGGCGTGCTCCAACTACCTTGCCCTCAGTATGCTTAATAAAGTGCTTTAGCCACTCTACTCCTATCTCGTTGGTTGTCCAGCCGTTGTCGCTAACTGCGATAGCCCAGTCGCGTGGGATATCCTCCTCGTACCAGGCTGACAGGTGATACTTGCCAGCAAAGATGAGGAACGGTGGGATTGTCCAGCCAGCAGCGTTGATTGCAGCAATTACCGTCACCCACTCGCGGTTGCCAGGCTGGATAGTCTTTGGCCTGCCTCTCCTCTCTGACCCTGTGATAACTAGCTGAGTCTGGATCTTGCCCATCATAAAGCCAGCCTCGTCAAAGTTGTAGACGTCCTCATCACAGATGCCGTACTTGGCCTTTGTCTCCTCTACCAGCTTAAACCAGCGGCTGATTAGCACAGGATCCTCGCATAGAGCTCTCTGCCTATCGTACGATCGATTAAAACGCGTCATAAGACTGTCTGTACGCTTGACAAAGTTGCGCGGCCAGTGGACGCCAACGCGACCTGCGCCACGCGCAGCAAGCAGCTTATTAGCCATATCGCGCGCAGCTGTATACGTAGGCCTAAATCCTCGCTGATCAAGGTCGAGTATATGTCTAATAATTACCTCCTCCTCTAGCTGGGTAAGCTTCTTTGAGTTAGGCTGGCAATCGCGTCGTGCAAGCCTGCCAGCGCGTCGGTCGCGTAGCGTCATTCGAGGGACGTTAAACGCGCGAGCAGCAGCTCTCTCAGTCTTGATCTGGTGGCTATTAAGAGATGATATAGTAAGCTGCATATCAGCTTCAGATGAGCGCAATAGAGCTTGTTGGCGTTGAGGCATAACTGATTTGATCTTCAAAGGTGATCAAAGTTGGTGGGGTGGACGACTCGCTTGTAAGGACGACTCGCTTATAAAACACGTTACGTCAAGTTCCGAGATCATGCAAGAATTGTGATACTTAAGTCAGACCTGCAGCGACCTACTGCTTCTTAAACGTTCTGGTTAGCTCGGTGGCAAGCTCCTTCATTGTCCACATTCGGCCTATGTTCAAAAAGCACATTTTTGCCGTTCGCGCCACTTCTTTCCAACATTATGCGTCAAGACTTTCAGGTTCGGGAGCGACTTGAGGCTGTGCGCCGACTACCACGCTTGACGTGTAAGTTTGAAGCAAATCTTACACCACGGACACGCAGCTATGCAAGATTATTGGCTTGTTCGTAAATTACCTGATAGCTTTCTATAATTTCCCTTCAAGGTCGCTACTAGAGAAACTTGTCTCCAGAATGCATCGTTTATGCAGAACTGGACTCGGTTCTTCCCCTTACATCGCGATACTAAAATCCGGTTACTTTCAATATTCGGTCTTTTTCGCACACAATGCGTCTATCATCGACAACAGTTATATGAACACCTCATAATACAGTAGTGCTAGTTTTGTTTTCCAATGACCAAGGCATCATGGTTGATCGGTAACTTTCGTAGGTGTTGGAGAAGGGCGCTGGCACGTAGATTGGTAAATTTGTTTCACAGTCCGCGGCGCCTAATGAATACTACACTAGGGAGGAGCCAACTTCCGTGTGGCCGCACATTCGATTCGAAACCCTGGTAGCCTGTGATCTCGATTAAACCTCCTTGATCTGGAGATAATAGTGAACGGCGCCTTTCATTCGTTGGTTTTCCTTTCCGCTACAAACAACACTTCTTGTAATCTTGCTGGCACTTTCCACAATAGGTAGCTTCAATCGGCGACACTTCCCGCAGTCTCCTATTATCCTTGATCTAGCTTCTTGGCAAGGACACTAAGCTACTTGCTTCTGCTATGTGTTGTTGCAGGTTTGAGATAATGGCAAAGTATTGGTTCGGTGCCGTGTCCGCAGTTTTCAGCTGATATCTTGCCTACTTTCTCGATGCAGGCACTTTGTCAAATTCTGTCGTATGCTGAGCTGTCTTATCTATCGGTGCGGAAGTGTATTGGCTCGGTGTTACGTCCGCAGTGTTCAGTGGTACTTCCTTCAACTTGCTCAAACAAGTTGTCTTGTGGACCTAACCCTCTCCGTGGAGCTTAAACCCACGATACGAGCTGATACTGGCTCGGTCTTATGTCCGCAGTATTCGACGACTGTGTCTCCAGGTTACCCAAAGAAGCTCTATCATGGAGCCATCGTATTTCAAGGAGCTCCAACTCACGGTTTGAACGACGATTGGCTCGGTCGTATGTCAGCAGTTTCCAACACCTCTCAGAGTTTCCGGAAGGAGCAGACAGTAAGTCTCTTTGCCTCCGCGGTGTCTACATTAGGGCTCCCAAAGCTGCCAGTCATGTTAAAATAGATTGTGAGATTAGATCAGTAATAAATTTGCAGAGGTTGAACGCTGACATAGACTTTCGCCGAGACAAATAGGATAAGAAAAGAACAGATAGTACGAGCGGACTACTGCTGGTAAGACCATGTTACTACTTTGTCAATGGTAAAGAAAGACATACGAAGATACAGATACCCAACGGCTGAGTCTAGAAACAAAATGATCATGAAGCTAGCCTCGTGCGAAAAAGGAACAACAGCAGCAGTGATCACAAGGTAGAGGCGATATTGACGCGCTTCCACCATGACCACTGTACAATACGCCACTCTTCACGGTCTCACCATGCAATCACTTCTATGCGGAGAAGATACCACTCGACTGTGTCACGCGATACACCTCCACTAACGACTTCGCGATGATGCGATCCTGTCCTTTCCCCATTGCACTACCAGCTCGCATAATCGGACCACGTATCTCTCCGCAATCCAACCGTCCGTCCACCAGGATCACACCCACCATCAGCCGAGCTCCTGACATCCTCACACCACCCCGCCGCAACAAAATACCCTCAACAACCCAACTGTCATCATGTGCATCGAACTTCACACGCGCTACCGCCGCTGCACCCACACGCGCCTCCTCCACTGGACCTACTGCCCCATACTCACACCCTTCGAACGCCAGCCTAGCACCGGTCGCTCCTGCAGAAAGCACAAATTGCGCTACAGAGATAGCTCCGACGCCACCTCTTGTTTCGAGTGCAAAGTATCGGAAATTGCTGGTTGGGGTGAAGTGGTAAGATCACCGACTTTCTCAAACTTTTCGGAGCTGCAGCCGCCTACGATGTCTAGTTTCTTGAATTATGAGGCGGGGTCACCCAAGGTGTCTAGTATTAGAGTTAGATCACCAACGTTCGCGATATTCGAGAGATCGCCGACGTTTTCGACGCTCGCCAGCTCTGCGGGGTCACTGAGGATTGGCGCTGGAAACAGGGTGAGTAAGGATAGCGATGTCAGTGTTGTTGCAAGTGATACGCCGTTGAGTCCTGTGGCGAGCGATTGGCCGCCGAGTGGTGACAGCAAGGAGGGTCAGGAGAAAGAGCCTGCCGAGGAGGCAAAGGAGGGAGGTGTGAAAGGTTGGTTCAAGAAGAAGTTCAAGGCTAGAGAGGGGTATGATAGTGAGGTGTTTGGATTTCAGAGGATGGATGCATAATTAGAAGATACTCGGCTTATAACGTACCCTAAAAATATACATTGGTGTGAATCTTGCTTCCACATTAACAAAAAGAAAACGCAGCAAACGGATAACGTGGTTCACAAGCGAGTCGCCAACACAAGCGGGTCGCCACCCCAACACCAGCGCGGCGCCTGCACAGCAACTTCACGTAATGTCACAACTACGCAATACCCAAAGAACCTACAATGAAGGCAATATACAGCTTGCTATCTTAGATATTAATTCTTATCAGTTTCAAAGCAACGCACGCGCTGCAGCAATCTATAACGTCCCACGAAGAACGCTTGTTGACCGACGCGCTAGACGACGCTCTCGACGCGATTGTGAGCCGAACTCAAAACGCCTTACAAAGCTAGAAGAGGAGGCGATTGTACAGCGTATACTTGAAGAGAGTTTACGTGGTATACCGCCCTTGAAGGCAAACGTACGAGATATAGCTGATAGACTGCTGAGAGAGCGTGGTGGGAAGCCTACAGGCAAGAACTGGGTTGATAACTTCATTAAGCGTACACCTGAGCTGCGAACGCGATGGAGCCGTCCGTACGATCACCAGCGAGCTGTCTGCGAGGACCCAGCGATTATTAGGCCCTGGTTCACGCTTGTTTAATCGATGAAGGCGAAGCATAGTATCGCAGATAAGGATACCTAGAACTTTAACGAGTCTAGCTTTATAATGGGTAAGATATCCTCTCAGCTTGTTGTTACAGGCTTAGAGAAACCTGGGAAACAGAAGAAACTACAGCCTGGCGATCGTGAGTGGGTAACTCTAGTCCAAGGCGCCTCTGCGACAGGGCGCGTTATCCCGCCCTTCCTCATCTTTGCGGGGAAGGTCCTTATTACCTCCTAGTTCGCAGATCTACCTCGCGACTAGATTATCACTGTCTCTCCTACTGGCTGGATTAACAACGACCTCGCGCTCGCGTAGCTTAAGCACTTTAATGCTCATACGAAGGCGTCCTCTGTTAGGGCATATAGGCTGCTTATTATTGACGGCCATGACAGCCACTGCTCAGTAGATTTCCAGGACTACTGCAAGGAGAACAAGATTATCGCTCTCTGTATGCCACCTCACTCATCGCACCTCCTGCAGCCTCTTGACGTTGTCCCCCACTTGCTGTTGAAGCGCCACTACGGCGATGGGATCTCGCTCTTGGCACGCAGCCGCATCCACCATGTTAACAAGGAAACCTTCCTACCAGCCTTCAAAGAAGCTCACAAGAAGACGTTTATACTAGAGAATGTTCGCGCAGGCTTTCGAGGTGCTGGGCTAGTCCTATACGACCTAGAGGTTGTGTTATCAAAGCTAGATGTGCAGCTGCGTACGCCGACGCCACCTGCACCAGGCACAGTCGCCTAGGAGGCGCAAACACCGCGCAACGCCCGCAAGATAGAGGCGCAATCTACGCTGATTCGAAATCGCATGCGAAACTACCAAGGGTCACTAGCAAGCTCATTAGACGAGCAGGTTAAGCAGCTAGGTAAAGGCGCTTAGCAGATAGCTCATAATATAGTGTTAATGCGAGAGGAAGTGAGAAGCCTTCGAGAAGCTGTTGACACGCTTACAAAGCGCAAGACTCGCAAAAGGCGGTACGTACGCGCAGAGGAGACTCTAACAGTTGGTGAGGTATCTAACTTAATTGCTAAAATGGACGGTGGTAGGCGTGAGGACAGCGAGACGCCTGCGAAGAGGGTGCGCGCAGAGAGGCGCTGCGGCCGTTGCAGCGAGGTTGGGCATAACTCTCGCACCTGCAAGGTAGAAATAGAGGATGTAGATGATAGTGACGCTTCTGAGTAATAGTAATCTGTTACCTATAGTACAATATTGTGTTCTGGTGCTACACTACGTTGTTGCGCAGGCGTCGCGCTGGTGTTGGGGTGGCGACCCGCTTGTGTTGGCGACTCGCTTGTGAACCACGTTATCCCTAGGCTATATGATTAGGGAGATCTCCTCATACTAAGGCTTGCCTATCTTCGCGCACCCAAACAGAGCCATTTGATGCTACAAAAACCCGCGAATCCCTTCAGCACCTACTTTAGAAAAGTTTCGTTTCGAACCTCTCCCTCAGCTTCTCGTACTTCTTCACGTCGCCCACACTCGGTCTAACCGTCTTGGCCGCCTCAACAAAGTCTAGCTCCTCCACAATGTCACTGCGCCGCCTCAACGCATGCTGTCCAGCTTTCCGTAGCATACTCTCAAGATCAGCACCTGAGAAGTTATTGCAGACATCTTGGCGGCCTATCTCAGCGAGTTCGGGGGCGATGACGCCACGTTTTCGAATATGCGCTCTGAGAATATCGACACGCTCCTCCGGTTTGGGCAGTTCGACGTAAAGTAGGGTCTCCAAGCGTCCTGGTCGGAGCATGGCTTCGTCGATCATTTCGGGCCGGTTGGTGGCGGCGATGAGGTAGATACCTTCACGCATAGACAGGCCGTCGAGCTCTGTAAGAAGAGTGTTGACGACACGTGCGGAGGCTTCATGAAGCTCGGTGGAGCGTTTTGGGACGAGTGCGTCGAGTTCGTCGAAGAAGATGACACACGGTACGGAGGATCGGGCGCGCATAAACACCTGGCGTAGAGCTCTTTCGGATTCTCCGACATACTGTAACCTGTTAACATGGGACAAAGTGTATATCGCAGTATGTAAAGTACCTTGTTCAGCAATTCTGGCCCCTTAACACTGATGAAGTTCGCCTTGGATTCCGCCGCTACTGCCTTAGCCAGAAGCGTCTTACCACAACCAGGTGGACCCCATAGCAGCACGCCAGTAGGCGCCGAGATACCAAATTTTGCAAACTTTGCAGGATCCTTGATGGGTTCGCAAATGGCCATCTCGAGCTCTTCGCGAACACCTGCCAGCGCTCCGACGTCTCGCCATGTAGTATCCGGTACAGTGGCGAAACCTTCTCGCTTAGATGATGGGGTAATGGTAGGGAGGACGGCTTCGAAGGCTTCCATCGTGATCACGGTATCCTCAAATCCTTCTGGTCTTGGAGCTTCTGTATCTCTTACACGGGTGATCAGTCGGCGGATCGACTGGTTCATGAGGCTATCTACGTTGAGAGGGATGTCACTGTCGATTTCCATCGTAGTCTCTGCATTGGCCGCCTGCTTTTCGAGTGCTCTTCGGAATTGGTCCATGGACCATGTGCCTGCCTTGCTGACAAGATCCTTCAAATCGGCACCGACGAATCCTGCTGTTCTCTTCGCTAGTATACCAAAGTCGACATCGTGTGATAATTTTGGTTCGCGAGTCAGAGCTTGAAGTATAGACCGTCGCATGAGCTCGTTTGGTACACCCATGTTGATCTCTGTATCGAATCGACCTCCTCGACGTAGGGCTGGATCCAGACTGTCAGGGCGGTTTGTAGCAGCCAGTACAATCACAGGTTTGCCATTGTTGCCTTCCATGGCAAGACTGTCCATAGATATGAGAAGCTGAGCAACTATTCTCTTCTCCATCTGACTCTGTGCACTGTCGCGCTTAGGTGCAATAACGTCGATCTCATCGATGAAGATCAAGCATGGAGCGACCTCCTTGGCTTTCTCGAAGTGCTCTCGTACTTGCTTCTCCGACTCTCCAGACATGCCCGATACAACGGATGGACCTAGGATTTCAATAAAAGGCACACCAAGTTCGGCGGCGAAGGCTCGACTTATGACAGTCTTACCACATCCGGGTGGGCCATGGAGCAGTATACCACGTGGTATTGGGATCTTGCGGTTGGCATATTCCTGTGGGCAGAGAAGGGGTAGTACAAGATGCTCTTTGAGCTGCTCTTTGACCTTCTCTACGCCACCGAGATCTTCCAAGGTAACACCTGTGGGCGCTGCGGTGTCGATTTTGCTCTCCTGAGTCCCTGCCTTCTTCTGCCTCTTAGCCTCCCTCTCCTCTTTTGACTTGCCGCTATCCCGCTTTTTGCTCTTCTCACTCTTCTCACTCTTTTCCCCATTCGCGGCAGGCGGAATTGCCCATTGATTGACAATTTGCTTATTCATCCAATCGCTTGAACGATCCTTCTTCTCTTTCGGTTCGTCCATGGTGAAGTCTCCTTCAAGTTCGGCCATCTCGTCTTCAGAATCGGGTTCTTCGTCTTCGCGGATGACATCGATCACGCGGTCAATGGAGTCTTCAATCTGCTTCTTTGGCCGTCTCTTCAAGCTCGAGTTTGAGCGCTGTATATAGTCGTAAACCGTCGACAAGCGCAGTTTCAGCGCTGACTCATTTTTCTCGTCTAAGTATTTGCGTACGACCTGGTACACTTCCTTGTCCAGACCTGCCTGGAGGGAGGGGCGACCTTTTGAGACCATGGCAATTATCGTGGTATCGTGGGTGAGTCAGACGCAGAGTACAGGTTGATGTACCTGCCAGTCAAAGTGTATGAACGATCGGAAAGTCGGTTCGGTACGGCCAGTATCCCTTGAGCCAGGGCTGTCAAGGATGACTGCTGTTGGAGTGAGTTCCCGTGGTTTGCAAGTGCTATCGCTAGTGGGCCTTGGCACTGATTTTCAAGGACTAAATGTAGAACTGCGGCACGAATATGCTACGGTGGGCCTGGACTTGAAGATGTATGCGACGGTGTTATATCACCTCTGATGCACATGCTCGTGTCTCCAAAAAAGTTCGCGACGACTATCGATAAGACTAGCGCCGTGCTTAGCTCCGCTCTAGTTCGCATACGTCAATCAAGGCACCCGGGACATGTCGCATGCGCAACCATCATCACTCATGGATATCGTAGCAATATGGGCAACTCGAGCAGCGCGAACAAGATCTCTGCCCAGGATAAGTGAGTTGATTCTACTGATACACCAAGACGTTTCTGACATTCCAGGGCGATCCTGGATATGAAGAACCAGCGCGATAAGCTGCGGCAGTACCAGAAGCGCATCACCGTCCTCACCGATCGCGAAACGGAGATTGCGAAAGAATGTCTAGCCAAGGGCGACACGAATAAAGCCAAGCTAGCGCTGAGAAGAAAGAAGTACCAAGAAGGTCTCTTGTCGAAGACTGATGCCCAACTGGCACAGCTGGAGATCCTCACTAGCGATGTCGAGTTCGCCCTTGTGCAGAAGGATGTCTTGTTTGGTCTGCAGCAGGGAACTGCGGTACTTAAAGAGATTCACAAGGAAATGGGCGGCATAGAGAACGTGGAGAAGCTGCTGGGTGAGAACGAGGAGGCCCGGGCTTATCAAGAGGTGCGCCGCATAGCCAAGCCTCTCATGACATGTATGCTGATATGCGCAACAGGAAATCAGCGAGCTCCTTGCGAACAAGATGTCCAACCAAGACGAAGACGAAGTCGAAGACGAGCTCGAAGCTCTCGAAGCAGAAGGAAAGTGCACCTTTCCTGTACTACCCAAGGTGCCTGCCGAACCGCTACAATTCACACCCCAAGAGAAGGCGCAGAGGGCCAAGGACAGAGCGGCGAGGAGGGCGAGGGAATTGGCTTCCGAGCAGGCATCGCAGCCCATGCTGGCGTAATGAGACGTGGCATTGGCGTATAGATTGCATTAGAGCGTGGCGTTGGGGTGTTTTGTTGGCATGACCTGGACGATGTGATACTTTGGCCATGCTGCATGTTTGCTACATCTGCGCATACATACAAGATTCTATATGAGAGTTTGTTCTACGGCTTGATGCATGTGGTGACGACGTGTGCGGAACGTAGGCAATGATACGTCGTCCTAGATGTTTGCCACGTATGCCAGTCTCGCCTTCTCTTCGCCCACCAAGCGCGTCATGTCATAGCTCCCGTCTACATCTACGCCATCTCTCTGCCATCCATCCCCGATCTCCACCAAAAGTCTGTTGACGCTGCATCAACAACCCTGGCCCCAGCATCCATCCACACCGAAGCTCGAAGCTACCCCGCCATCACCCCCACCACCATCAGCCCTGCCGCGCAAACACACCCAACATCATCCAGAAACATGTCGCACTTACACTGCCACGACGAGCATCACGACCATTCCCATGACGATGGCCACGACCACAGTGATGACATCACCCCAGCCCTTCAGAACATCCTCTACGAACAACTCGACTTCCCCAAGCTCGTCACCCTCAACGAAGATGAATCCAATAGCGGCCGCGCAATCTGCCAGAAGACATGGGCCCAGCGCCTCGACCCCGAACCCGAGCTGAAGAGCAGCGCCGACGAACAAATTCTCATGACGGTGCCTTTCACAGGCCAAGTCCGGTTGCACTCCATCATCCTACGAGCAAGCCCCGGCCCCGACTGCCCCAAAACTCTCAAAGTTTTTGTCAACGAAGATTCACTCGATTTCGAGACTGCGGCCGAGAAGGAACCTACACAGATACTGGAGATTAGTCAGACGAGCGAGGTGCAGGAGATACCCGTCAAGAGGGCCAAGTTTGGTACAACACGCAGTCTAAGCTTGTTCTTCGAGGACAACTGGAGTAATGGTGAAGAGGATGAGACGAGGCTGAGCTATCTGGCGTTCAAGGGCGACTTTATGAAGTTGAACAAGGAGGCTGTGTCTGTACTGTATGAGGCCGCTGCAAATCCCAGTGATCATAAGAATATCGTGGGGATTGGCCAGGGTGTTGGTCGGAGTATACAGTAGAAGGGCAAGCGTCTGGCGAAGGAAACATGGCCATATTGCGAGAGATTCACATTAAGCATGGCGCATGGTATGGTTTCAAATCAGGTTCAGTAGGTCATTGTCGGATAGCATGGATGTGCTACAGCCTATCGCTTCTGAGCGTCGATGTTTGTATATTAAGAGCATTTCATAGTCTGAGGGGTCAGCAAAGGCGCATGCGGCGTTTATTAGAGATGACATACTCAGCGTGTCTTTGCGCTTTCGTGGGTATCGTGTCCTCCATATATGCATGTATATCCTTCCCCCATTCAGTATCGTCTGTCTCGGCTTGTGATCTGAATGCATCCACTTCCAATATCGCTCATTTGTGGTGTTGCTCCAATGCAGTATGCTGGGCACATATTCCGTCCCCCCCATGCAGCCGCGTGCAGACCCTCTTCGCCCAACTTCCAGATCCAACTCCTGATATGCGTTCCATAGTTTTTTTTCGTTCTTCAGGTATGTCTCGTTCCCCCTAGCACCTCGCCATGAACCTTCCCCCAGTCAATCTTCCCATCAATCTCTTCATCCACTCTACCCACTACCGCCACACTGTCACCTCGGATAATGTATAGCCCGAGAGGTACTTCCTCGCTGGGCTCTTCATCTTCTATAGGTCGGATAATACGCTCAACGGCTTCTTGGAGGACGAGGTTCATGCTGCCGTCGCAGGAGTGGAGGAGGCCGACCATCGTGCGGCCATCGAGGGTGAGAACTGATACGCGCTCTAAGAATGATTAGCAGGGAAATGATGGGAGGCACGAGCGACGTACTGTTTAGGTAGGCGTTTAGTGCCATTGTGAAGGTTTGGTTTATGTATTCGTTGGTTTGGGAACTCGGCGATTATGCCAGAGGGACTTTGTAAGGCCGGTACGGAAATATCGCTCAAATGGTTTCCTTAGGGTGCTTTCTGAACGTGATCGAAGGATGCTTGCGCAACGCTTCGTGGTGTAGCGTCGCGTTGTGGAAAAGGTTGCGACTTGCTTCAAACTTGGTTTTATGTGGATGTCGAAGACTGAATAGGTGTCTTAGGCCACGGGAGTACGAGTTGAAGATTTCTTGCGCGAGCGAACGAGGGGACACAGCGAGTTGCTTGTGCGTGTCGTGATATGATTGTAGCTGTTTGGTACGTGAAGCTCACGATGCTTTGCGGTGGAGCTTCAAGTGGCACGTGCGTAAGGCCAATCAGAGTAGACTTCCTCCGCATGGCCGCTCTGTTTCTTCCTTCTCTCCACGACGTACGTCGCAAATGTTACAATCGTCTGTTTTTCTGTACATAAAATCTTGAGATTACTTCCCACTACTTCGAAAGGGTGATAATATATTCTCCCCACACTGTAGCTGCACTATCACGATTTGAGTACAATCTATACCAACAAAAGTCCTGCCGCTTCCTCCAGCACTCGCTAGGGCATTGTCCAGGTGTCGGCCACCCATTTCTGCATGATTTACACAGAGAGTGAATCATACCTAGAATGAGGCATGAGAGGAATAACTCCCATTATCAGAATATTGAAACCGCTCCAGTTTGATTTGTTCGCAGATACCTGGTGCCGTCTCTTGGTTGAGCTTAATGGAAGTCAGTCGGACCACACCACGATATCCCTGATAATATTTGAAGGACTGCTGGCAGAGACACTTGCCTGAGCTTTCTTGCCATATTTCCACACGACGGGTAACATGGCGAATCTTAGGGACGCTGTTCGGCAATAACCTTTCCTCGATGCACTTTGCCCGCATCTGCGCGTTGCCAACTTCGAAGCACTTTCAAGAACCAGCTCTGACATTCGACTCTGTATGAAAGGACGACATGGACCTAGTGGTCTTAGCAATGTCAGTTTGTGCAGCATATGCATCCGAACCATTTGTTTCCAGTGCTGGTGGTTGCACATCAATGCGGAAAGTGCCAATATTCGAGGCAATGGGCGAGCACATCCTTTATGCTCGGAATGTTGGGATACGGATCTTGACAAACTCCATAGCAACAATCCCTCATACGCATTTCTTGTAACGCATGGTCACCGCACATGGCGGCAGGCGCAGCTTCAAGGTGACTTCTGCAAATGTAGACCAGCAGTTATTTGCAGACCTTGCACTAGAGAACTTGAACCACCACGATCTCATACCCCAGCCGAGAGAAGGTCTCTTCTAAACAATTAGCCCTATCGAGAACTGGCAAGACCATTCTTCAAGAAGTGTTTCGCTTGCCTTACATACATGTCGGAAAACAGAACTGAAAAGGTCAACCATTTCTATTCAGTCTAAAATCTTCCCATATACATGCGCAATTATGACCATGCTGTTGATTGGCAGTCCTCGACATTAGGCGTCTATGACGACGATGAAAACGGCATTGATCCTGAAGTCAAGATGGTAGGACCCGACTACGAATCTGTCGAAGAGTTTTGGAAACAGCAGTGGATAAGAAGCAGCAGACTTTTGGACCCACCGACCAACTGGCAGCCTGTGCAATACGAATGGGAACGTATCAACCAAGTTTTGATATTCACAGCGGACGAACGCAGTCACTTTGATTGGTGCTCAAACTTTGAGCCATACGTGCACCCGTGTGGGATTCCGAGAAGGTTCTATTCGGACCGCTCCCGCTCAAGATCCATGGCACCGCATGGTATCATATCATAGGGTATGTCTCATACTTGACCACATCTCAGTATACAGTAGGATCATGTACTAACAACGTTTTGTCAGAGGAACTTGGCTCATGGAGGATGAGTCGTGTATCTACACCAGAGAAGAGTTCTTGCAGGCTCTGCATAGACTCTTCCGGGGCGACCGAGCTCCACAGAGCTGCGGGGCGTAAGGTACGCTTATGGTGGAGACAATATCTGCCTTTTTTGGAAGTATAAAAGCTTCCAATACGGAGGCTTCTACACAGCTGCTCCAAAGCCTACACTCACTGGCGCAGCGGTCCCTGAGACGAAGACAAGTCACCTTCTCCACGATGTAATCGAACAAAAACAGTCCCCCGTCCTACCAGAATATACTAGCACCCGGATCTTCTCTAATAACGCTCACTCGACTGTGCAAAACTCATCTCACATGACCAGTGCGGCCCATATAGTATGCACAGAAGTCTTTTCTTTATTTATCTAAACTCGCCCCATCTGATTTTTCCGTGCAGTGTTAAGTATTGAATTCTACAGTGCATGCTATCGGAGTATCGAGCCAACCACTTGTCTACCCTCAGGACAGCGCTAGGCTCCATATCATACCATATTCAGTATGGTCACTCAAGCGCGCATTTCCAGGTGTGAGTCGCGCGTGGTGTCTTCTGTCAATCTTCGCTATAACTCCCAAGCTCAATAGTTTTGATAAATGAAGTCCAGACGTCTATTAGTTGCACTTTGCTATCCAGCCCGTTCATCTGAGATTGACACGCGCTTACATGGCTCAACATTCAGCGGGGCCAGCACACGTAGGAGTGATGTCATTTTGGACGCCTCAACATGCGTCGGAGAAATGCGCACTAGCATCATCAAAGCATCATGCCATCGGAATCATAGTGTTGCATGACTAACAAAGCATGCTTTCGAGTCGTCGCAGCAAAATGTGCATTTTTTCTTAATGTTGCTTCGTTGTGTCAATGACATTCGTACATTTCTGATCGCATCTGCTCAAGTCTCGCGCAACCTTAAAGCTCCCGGTTCATCTGTATATCTACAGCAGCCATCGTCGGAGTCCCAACTGCCAAACATCTGCTCCAACACGCTCGCAGCTTCCGCAAATCCGCTTGGACCAGTTTCCTTCTCCGCTGTCCAAATATTAGCTCGAATACCATGTTGTCGACTGGCGCAAACGACCACGATGGCGAAAAAAGAGATAGTAACGCGTCACAACTGCCGTTATGGCGTCGAAGGTTACGTCGTGTAAAGCTTCCGATACTCCCAGCGCACAACCAGGAAGGCGACAGAGGCCTTTCCCTCACCACGAGCAAAGGTCATGTCTATCTCCTCGACCAGTTCCGCGAGAAGGTGCCACTACGGATTCGCAATCGATCTATCGCTATGATTTCTGAGTTTGTCGGCACTTTTCTCTTCATGCTCATTGGTCTAGGCGGCAACTCTGCTGTCATCAACGATGCAGCTGTTGCTGCACAGTATGGTGGAGGAGATGCCTCAGCAGATCCTGCCAAGATCCTCTTCATCGCAACGGTATGGGGCGCCTCTGTCACAGTGAATGCCTGGAGCTTCTTCCGCATTAGCGGTGGGCTTTTCAATCCTGCTGTAACTATGGCTTTGATGCTAATCCGCGCTGTGCCACCGCTGGATGGTCTTCTCGACATCTTCTGTCAACTTATGGGATCTATCCTAGCAAGTGCCATCGCGTATGGGCTATTACCGCCGGGTGCGCTGGCAGCTACTGAACTGGGCTCCACGACTACTGTCACGCAAGGCTTGTTCATTGAGATGTTCATTACGGCACAAGTTGTCGTCGCAGTCTTCATGTTAGCGACGGAGAAACACAAAGCTACGTTCATCGCTCCAGTAGGCATCGGACTGACTGTCTTTGCTTGTATTCTTATGTATGTATCTCCTCTCCCGTTTTGGTCACTGTTTGAAATCGGCATCACACAGCTTCTCTACCATACTACATGACTTATGGTACCTAGGGCCTCAACCTACACAGGTGCAGCTATCAACCCGGCTCGATCCTTCGCCGTCTGCGTGATACAAGGAAGCTTTCCACATTATCATTGGATCTATTGGGTTGGTCCCGGACTGGGTGCTTTGCTGGCAACTGCTTTCTACCACTTGATTCGCAAGTTAGAGTATTGGACGGTAAACCCCGATGTCGACGACTACGAGACGAAGGTTGGAGAGACTATTCGAGACGTCGCAAGCAGAGTTGCAGATATTTCGAACAATCCTGGCGCAAGTTCAAACAATGATTCGTGAGGTTAGTGGAAGGGCCGAGACAATGTTTCGCAGCTGCAGTGATATAAAGTGCAAACGCGCTCATCATTTGTATTGAATTTTCCACGAAACCGAGATAGCTCAACCAAATCATCGCTCAACATACCTAAAAATATTCCAACTGGGACGCCTCTCTACAACCAGCACGAGCCACCCTCTATCAAAACCCTGTAACCAATCGACCCTTTGACAGCTTTGAAGAAGCGATGTATCTAATGAAGCCGCGCGATGCTTCTATGCACATGCATATGTTACCACAGGATATTGCTTTTACCACCGAATGGCTTCGGCTTGTGCTTCAACTATCAACCACCTGGAGAGCCAACCAGTTGAGGATAGATTCTGGAGGACAGAACTTGAGCGATTGGCGAAGGAATTAGACGCAGTCTGCGAAAAAAGAAGGGAAGACTGCGGGATACGACCAGCAAGACTATGGGGTAAAATGGATGAATAGATATGGTCGGCAGCGCTGAACGCAAACATGTATAACGCATATAAAGTTATAGAAAGACATGGAGCTCCTCACTAGCTTTTGAATCTAACAACATGATGGATGTCTTTAGTAGATTGCAAAAGGGTTCATACATGTTCTAGTGTTGTGGCTCCAATTCAAGTAAAGTAAACACAATGGCGAATATTGTGAGCATATCAAGAAGGTGATGCGCCATTGCTGCGGCCGTGATAGTTGACGAAGATGATCCACTCGGACAATTGAACTGGTGCTCGAATCATGCCCATTTGCTATGATCGTACACACCGACGGCCCGGCGATCAAGTGAAGCCAGATTTACAGCGCGCAGAAGAAAAGATGGTCGGGATGCGATAAGGCTTTTAGCGCACAGATCGCATCTAGTCGTACCTTGTTATGAACGGGATCCAGTAGAACCCTAGCCGCCACCAGCACCCACCAACTCGCCCAACCATCTCAACTTCTTCCAAAGGACGCCTGCTTCTGTGGTCTTGTATTCACCTTCCTATTCAACATTACTGCGCCGCTTGCAATCATGTGGGCTACACGAGGCCTCCGCTGCAGACCCTGTTTATCCGGGTTGCCGGTTGCTTGGTGCCTCTTGGCGAAGACGCAGCGTGCCTTGGGAGGCTTAACACCTGCTCAATGCGGCAACTAGAATGCGCATATCAATTAGACTGATATGTGCGATGGAAAACAGATAAAAAGGATCGTTGCCTTGCTATGGAATGACAAGTGCTTTGTTGCATTCGTCTCGTGTTTCTACCCGACGCGTCGATTTGGGTCATTGAGTGGGGAACGTTAATACCCTGCTGCCCGCATAGCACCCATATCAAGTGCGGAGAAGGTCTCTGTGCATAACTGCTTCGTCAAGAGCCTTTGCGTTTTGCAGGCGCTTTCTTGAACCCAATGCGTTCTTTCGCAATCCTCGCCGCGGCATTGCCGTTGATTCATGCGATTGAACCTCCGCGTACGCCGCACCAACCTCTCGGGAACGGTACCAAACGTCTGAGCTACAACGAAACCACCAACAGCCCTGGATCTTTGACACCTTCGACCCGATCCTTCACTTGGGTTGGCACTGGAGAAGATGGCGACTACATCTACACAGCCGCCTCTGGCGACTTTGTCTTCGAGAACGTCGCGACCGGCGAATCGTCGACTTTCATCTCCGCTGATCAGGTCCCGGAGGACTACTGGGATTACTTCATTTCGCCCGATGCCACCAAAGTCATGTGGGCTGTCAACTACACGAAGCAATACCGCCACTCTTACTTCGCTGACTACCTGATCATGGATGTTGCGACCGGAGAGTCCGTGCCTCTTGATCCTGAGCAGACTGGCGATATTCAGTACGCTGAATGGAGCCCAGTCTCATCGTCTCAGATTGCATTCGTCAAGGGCAACAACCTGTACATGTCCACCAACGGCACTATCATTCAGATCACCGAGAATGGAGGGCCTGACTACTTCAATGCTATTCCTGATTGGGTTTACGAGGAAGAGATCTTCGGCGATCGCTACACTCTATGGTTTTCGCCCGATGGCGCTAAGGTTGCTTTCCTTAGCTTCAACGAGACTGGTGTTGGCACATTCAGGATCCCATACTACATCGACGATGATGCCGAATACGTCCCTGTTTACCCTAATGAGTTGGAGCTTCGCTACCCCAAGGTTGGCACCAAGAACCCAACTGTGGTCATGAACATGCTTGACGTAGAGTCTGGCGAATACACCAACATTCCCATTGACGCTTTTCCAGAGGATGACCTTGTGATTGGCGAGGTTGTCTGGCTTACCGAGGAGCACAGCAAGGTCATCTACCGCGCCTACAACCGTGTGCAAGACATGGAGAAACTAGTTGTTGTTGACGTTGAGGCTGGATCTTCCAAGGTCACTCGCGAGCGTGACGGTACCGATGGATGGCTCGAGAATCTCATGCAGATTCGATACATCGGAGCTCTTGAGACCGCGAACGCTTCTTACGGAAATGCTACTGAATACTACATGGATCTCTCCGATATGAGCGGCTGGGCACATATCTACCTGTTTCCCGTCGATGGTGGAGAGGCCATCGCACTCACAGATGGTGAATGGGAGGTCATCAGCGTCCCTAAGGTTGATTACTCTCGTGGACTTATATACTACACATCCACGGAGCATCATAGCGCTGAGTCTCACATCTACTCCGTCAGCTTCTCCGGTAAGAAGAATGCGCTCGTCGACGACAGCGTAACTGCTTTCTGGACTGGATCATTCTCTTCTGGCGGCTCATACTATGTTCTCCGTTACGCTGGTCCCGACGTGCCATATCAGGAGTTGTACTCTATTAACTCCAGTGAGCCAATTCGCACAATCGTCAATAACACAGCACTATACGAGAAGCTCCAGGGCTACGCTCTTCCCAACATCACTTACCTGGATATGGAGCACCCCGATGGCTACACGCTGGACGCCATGCTCCGTCTCCCGCCCAACTTTGACCCCAGCAAGAAGTATCCTCTTCTCCTCATTCCTTACGGTGGTCCCAACGCGAAGGAGGTTCACAAGGATTTCAATCCGCTCAACTGGAAGGCGTATGTTGCCTCCGACCCTGAGCTCGAATATGTTACCCTCACTGTCGACGGTCGTGGTACCGGTCGTAAAGGTCGCGCTTTCCGCTCCCTCGTCACGTCTAACCTGGGTCAACTTGAGGCTGAAGACCAGATCTGGGCTGCCAAGGAACTCGCGAAGAACGAGTGGATCGACAGCGAGCACATTGGTATTTGGGGTTGGTCATACGGTGGCTACCTCTCCTCCAAGGTAGTTGAGGTCGGCGACCCAATCATCAGCTACGCCATGATCACGGCCCCGGTCAGCGATTGGCGTTTCTACGACTCTCTCTACACCGAGCGCTACATGAAGACGCCCGACATCAACCCCGACGGTTACAACCGCAGCCGCGTACACGATGCGACTGGCTTCAAGAACATCGCTGGTGGTGTCGTCATTCAGCACGGTACCGGTGATGATAACGTGCACTTCCAGAACTCGGCTGCGTTAGTCGACCTGCTCATGGTTAACCAAGTCACGCCGGAGAAGATGCAAAACACCTTCTTCACCGACAGTGACCACAGCATCAACTTTCACAACAACGGCAGGTTCTTGTACAGACAGCTGAGCAAGAAGCTGTACGAGGAGAAGGCGCGTGAGGGTAACAGCAAGGGTGGTCACCAGTGGAGCAAGAGGGGTCTGGGACGCAAATGGAAGGCTTGAAAAGGTCTGAAATAGTGTTAAATCCTGTCGGCTCCTAGTTACGAAAATGCGGCAACGTAATGAATAATCCAAAGTTCCACCTGCTTCCAGTTCATATTGTATTATAGTTGCCGGTCGCCCGATTCTTTTTCAAGGATACGCGCCATGGACGTCGTCCAACTTCGTCAGTACAATCTGCAAAAGCGAGTTCCTCGTACTTGCTCTCGTTCTCTGCAATTCTCTGTTCTTCGTCATTCTTCGCATTGTTTCGCGCACTGAGAAAGCTTCAGGGACCGTGTCACCCTATACATTGGAAAAACTGAACAAGTACAGAGATAATTAATTCTCTATCACAGATCATATTAGCCTACTATAAGAAAAACCTTAGAATTTAACAGCATTTTAGGCTTCTACGTTATCTATCAAATTCATATAGTACTTTGATGCGCTTTATGTAGTAGACAAGAGGGAAGAGCTTGCTAAGGAGTGTTTAGTGCTTCCATTGTACAGGGTGGTGTGTACTGCGCAATTTACATAATGTATAGAAGCAATTGTGAGAAAGACGCGCTCAAGGGGTTATTTAGTCGCCGCTCGTTTCGGCAAATGGTCGAAACAGTGAGGCTATTAACTTTGCATGTGTATAGTTCAATACACCTTTTGGAAGAATAGCGAAGGATCTAAAACTGTATGCATATTCACTCAAAGTTATCCTAGGGTAGAGTAAGCGGTGACGTCGCGCATTTGAAACCCTGGGTTCTAACAAACAATTGGACGATTGCGCAACTCAAAATCATTCTGCTTTCCGGTACTTCCGCAAGCCCTTCACCCACCGCAACAACCAGACCCCCAATCAAATCCTTTCCAAGTCGAGATTCACAAGACCAAGTTCGAGATGGCAGACGATACTCCCACTACGATGACGCAGTGCGAAGACGCGCCAAATCACCAGTCGCGCAAACTCGATCACATGAGCAAGATATCTAGTCTTGCGGAAGGACATGTCTACGCGCTCAAGTACTTCCCTGAAGAGCTACAAGTTCTCTTAAACACCGCATCGCTCAGATACCACGAATGTGCTCCAGGTCGCTTCGGCTCAATCTTAGGGTGGCCGAAAGACTCTCGACAAGGCTCAGAACCCCATTCTGCACTTTCGGAACATCTAGAGATCCGCTGGGGCGAGAGGGACCGAACCGTATTGTTGGTCGATCGCTCGACTCTTTCTAATATAGTTGTCGAGTCGCAAACCATGACCGCCGATACCGATAAAGTACTATCGAGACTGCAGCGCGGGTTTGAGTTCGCGCCACCATTCTCCTCTATCCTTACAGTAGTAGATGAGGAGCACCTCATAATGCTGAGCGCCTTCTTCCGTTACTGTCTCTTGTTGCAAGGCTATGAAACCGCTATAGAGGGATTCAAGTACTGTTTTTGGACATGGTTTGAGAAACTGTGTCGCCATATTGCAAAGCAAATCCTGATAATCGACCCGCCAAAAGATGTTAACGCCTCGACATTGGTAAAGGCCAACCCATGCAGGCCTGCAGATGTGCATGAGACGAAGTCTGGATATTCTCACAGCCAATTCGATACTGATGAACGGACATATGAGGACAACAGTATGGCGTCGGCGATCGAAGCAGAAGAAGCATACATCAGCAACAAAAATCTTGATGAAGAGCTGGCAAGAATGCGGAAGGAACTAGAAGAGTCAAAGAGGGTCTATGAAGAGCAGCACAAGAAGGTGGAAGTGGAAAAGTCACGGCTAGATGAGATACACCTCGCGTGTGTGAACTTCGAAGCCAAGCTGGAAGCACGAGAGAAAGAAGAAGAAGAGTGAGAGGATAAGCACGAATACTGCGGGTATTATACCAAGTCGGTATTAGTACCATATGGCGAGAAAGAGAAGGGCTGTGAAGAGGAAAATGTTCTTTGGCGTAAAGGTCTGAGGACTTCAAGAGTTCGAAGGTTAGTAGAGATGATGAGGATAATATGACTGCTTTAGCCCACGATCAACTTGAACAAGAGATTGGATCTTCTATCGAGGTTCGCGCCTTGCACATAGGACAGTGGCGCCGAAATGGTGGTCAAGGTTAATCTTGGAGTACTTATGCATTGCAGCTATTCTGTAATAACTGATGGCCATCCTTGCATAGCGGGACACATTTTCATCTAGACTTTCAGCGTTATTCCAGCGCGATTGCATGAAGTCGAGCTTAACGCAATCTGTTCTGTACATTTTATTCCTTAGGTATGTTAGCCTCTAACCTAGCAAAGCGTTGTGTCAGACGTAGTGTAGGTTAATATGTTACAACTATTAATTAACCTCTTCTAAACAACCCCCTTATCTACGAGTAACAATCAATATCTATTAATTATTTGGAAGTCTTATAAGAGAGCATAAATCTTAGAGATTATAGTTGTAGGCTCTAATAGTAAAATTTAGACGTTAAGTATATCTTCTAGTAGTTTCTTTACGTAAAATATAAGGTGTCATTGTTACTTATATAGAGAGGAGAAAAGGTTCATGAGTTAACAGCTCAAAGCAAGAATACAGAAGCAATATTGTAGGGAAGAAATTAACATTCAACACCGTCACGACACATGCAACCCTTTCACCTTCTTTGGTACTTCGAGTTCCTGATGCTAATGTCTGCTAACTCGCGTGACTGTCTTGATCTCTTCCTCGTAGATATCCTCGCATCGCTATCTGGCGTGCTAGGAGAACAGACAAGCTGCTCTTGCTCTTGCGACGCGCACAACGCAGCGTAATGTTGGTGACACGCCACAGTAGTTGGATGGTCTTTTCCAAGAGTGGTGTCATAACCAGTGCATGCCCTCTGATATAAAAGTAAAGACTCATCGACACGATGCTGTTCCGCAAGAAGATAAGCAAGGCAAAGCACGCTCGTCAGCGTGTTAGGATTCTCATGCCCTAGCACCTTCTCCATCCGCGCCAGCGTCTGCCGGTTCATCGCCTCGGCGTCTTCGTACTTGCCCTGTCTGTTAAGCACGTCCGCCAAGTTGTTTATGCTCGCCAGCGTGTCAGGATGCTCAGGCCCCAGCATCTCCTTCCTCAAGGACGATGCTTTGCGGTGGGACGTCTCTGCTGATGTATATTGCCCTAGACTCACTTGACATCGGCCCAGGCGTTCTAGGAGTGTGGCACTCATTGCGCCATCTGCAGCGTCAACGAGTCCAGCCACGTACGTTACATGCGGGAGGTACGCGACCCATACTTCTTTTCCTTCATGCCCGCCGTACGGTACTAGCTCATTAGCTCGGGCTGCTGCTGTGCCTGCCCAGGCCGCCCGCTCACCATGGCCCTCCAGCCATCAGATCAACGCCATGTGAACTAGTCGGTGCATATCAAAAAGCCTCTCTTTGCACGATCCTGGCACAGGCTGCTGGCGCTCTGTGATAAATGCGTATCCTGTCAGCGTTCCAAGTGCTTTCGTCTGTTGCACGACAGATTCTCCCGGCAGCAACAGCGACTGAGGGATGCTGATACGATCAATGCATGCAATGAACAAGAGGTACTCTGCTGTAAGAGGGTCTTGTCTACGAATTTGCTCAAAAGAGATGTGCCATGTCTTTGCAATCGTGCTATCCATACTGTGGTATCTGCTAGGATCTTCAAAGTGCTCCCCAAAGAGCTCGGCTTTCGTGCCAGCATTCTGGAGTAACGATACATACTCGGAGACTGGTGTATCGTTTTGGTTCATGAAAGCGGCCGCCTGCACGATAGCGAGCGGCAGGCATTCGACTGTCTCCAGCAGTACGTCGACCGCCGCCTCATCGTTCAGCAATGTTTGTCCAGTCGTTCGCCGCGCAAGCAGCTGCCTAGCCTCAGCCTTGCCAATGTCGTTTAGCTCGAAGACACTACCCTGAGTCAAGTCTATAGCCGCCTTCCTACTGCGAGTGGTAAAAAGAATTGCACCTTTGTTGCTGTGCGGAATATCGTCGATCAATCGAGCTGACTCATGGCTTTCGTTCTCCACTCCCACCAAGACCTGAGAGTCATCCGCGTCATCGACAATCATCAGCCAATCGCCTACGTCTCCTAAGCTTAATGTCTCCTTGACAAGTCGCTGGACGTCCGCGTTGTCGTCGCTGATCCCTGGTATACGAAGACGAACTCCAATTTCGCGATAGGCAAGCTTGAAACTCTCTCGACTCATAGCTGGTACCTAGAAAATTAAGCGTTTCGCCTGTCTCGCAAGTGCGCGATAAGCAAACTCAAGAGCAAGCGCTGATTTTCCACATCCTCCTAGTCCATGTATAGTCATCCGTCGGTGGGTGTTGGGCGAAAGGAGGGCTCGTTCGATCGACTGCAGCTGGCTCTCTCGTCCGACGAAGAGCTCGTTTCGTGGAAAAGGCAGCAACACTGGGACTACAGGTCATCAGCTAGGTATGGTCCGTGCAGTGCGATGCTATCCGAGCCGGGCTCAATACACACCGGACAGGTCTTGCACAACTACATTCTCCCGTCTTTGTTGCCGCTTCTGAATCTCTTCTTTGAGACGCAGTGTCGCATACTCTTCTCCCTCACCATATATGAGCGGCAGGAAGACGCCAAAGATGCCGAGCAAACAGTATACTCTGTCCTCTGCCACCGTCGTTGTGCGTTTCGCCGCCCAGCCTGTTCGCTCCTCGACGCTGAACTCAGTGAGCTTTTGGCCTCTTAGCGCATTAATAGGTATGCTAGTAATGCTGTGTATCTCCTGCTCTAGCGAGATCCTGCTGCCTAGCCGCTTGCCGTCCTGGGAGAAGAACTCGACACTAGCTGGCGCGAGTAGCTCTTGCGGCGTCTAGCCTCGTGTAAACCACCGGCTGCACTGAAAAGCTTGCTGCCACGATATGCGGAAGGCTTCGGCGTTAGTGACCTCATCTGGCACTAGGACGTCTGTTAGGTATACATAGCACTTGACTGCGCGCTGGTACTAGCGAAACATAGAGTTGATTGCTGTGCTTAGCTCGTCGCTCTTGGACTTGTCGATGCAGCAGGTGTCCACCCAGAAGTACTCGAGGCCGTCTGCTGCAGCTTGCTCGCCGCAGAAGCGGATCTTAGCATAGCCGCGCTTGTCTGCGCCTGCTCCCGCTAACAGCTCATTGTATGTAACTTCTTGGCCGTCCGTCCAGGTGTGCGAGAGAATGGCGTACGGAGGAGCAAGGTCGTCGCTGAAAGATATCAGCTCGAAGCCGCCGCCTGCTGAGCGACTCTTAAGAAGGCGCATTGTGTTCCGGCATGCTCTGTCTAAAAGGCTAGCAGACTCGGTCGCGATGGGTAGCACAGACGGGCAGAGGTGTTGCAGGGCAGTAGAAGACGTCTCCGTTGCGCACACACATGAAGCACATTAGGTAGGCTGCGAGCAGGTAGTTGACGAGCACGTAAGGCTGTATGGCTGAGAGTGTTCAGCAGTGCTTAGCCGCAAGCTTCATGCGCGCATGGCAGTCCTGAGGCGCAGCGAATCTAGGCGCGTGGCAGTAGACCTACTGTATGGTGATTTTGGGGCTAATCCCAGATAGGCAAAGCGTGTATCTTTTAGCACAAGACAATACACAGACATCTAAGCACGCTACTACACGCTAAGCACGGCGAAAGCGTAGTGTCCGTACAGACGCGTTTTATCTATCTTGCTGTCCGCGCGGAGAAACTGCTAGAGGGCATATTCCTTAGCTTAAATTAATCTTTAGAGACAGTAATTCCAAACTTTAAGATGTAAGCTTCCGTTCTGGATTTCCGAGCAATTAGCAGAGATGGTTCGTCGCGCGCGGACAGAGGGGTATTTGGAAGAGGTCGATTGATAGCAGTGACAGATCAGCCTACACTACGCTCACCTTCGTCGGAGACTAACGTGCTGGGAGAGGTGCACCTGCAGAATAGATGCGCGTTGAGCTTAACTCATTGCAATGGTGCTGGCCGAACACTAAAGGCCTAGATAAAAAAATATCCCGGGGCACAGGGTGTCCCGCCACGCAGAGATGGACGTTACTCTTTCGACTAGTATTTACCTCTTCTACGACCCTTTCTTATTTTTGGGCCCCGACTCCTGCCACAATAACCACCTCGATTGTTTCCAGTGTAGTTTCCAGTGTTGACACTCGCTTGATAAGCATCAGTGATGCAGTCTCTCGACTTATGGTCATCCCAATCAAGATTCATCCGCTCATCTCCAGACTTCCAAAACGGCAATACAACGCGTTTGTCGCAAAGTGTACACATTGCATTAACATGGCCTTTCTTTTGAGTGGTTTGGTAGTGAGTATGTCCTATATCAAGAGCAAAGTCACTGCGAGGGTCCAGGCGAGCTGGGATAGTAGAAATTGACACCGTGTTCGGCGTTGCTGGGCTTAGAGTCAAAAGCGCAGTTTTGGCCGTGAACTTTTCCACCTCTCCGACGAGAAAATCTTCGTCTGCGTCGTCATCTGCCCAACTCCGCTTTTCAACTAGTTGATCACCGTCCCCAGTACTCGAAGCTACAGGAACCTTTGCGGTAGAGGTCATGTCTTCTGTCCCATCCTCTTCCCCATCGTTGGCATCCGAGTGCTGTTCTGGAACCTCCTCTCCAGGAGTATCCATAGGCATGGTCACGGGCGCGGTATCTTCGGTTTCGGGTTCTTGAGTAGGTTCCTCATCAGATGTTGTCTCCAATGTGACCGATTTTGGAGGTGGGATAGTTTGTCTGACAGTGTCTGTTTCATCGGAAGAGCCTTCACGTGCCTTTTTATTGCAATCTAGAGCCTCCTGTTGACGCTCTATTTTCTGGTTGCAATCTTCCAGCGCTTGTTGCAAACCCTGTTTCTGCTTGTCAACTGCATCTATCTCGTTCGTGAGACGATCTATCTCCTGTTTGTCTCCCGTCTTTCCTTTTTCAAGAGTTTGCATTTGATCATTCATGCTTTCATTCTCTTTCGCTAGAATATCGCGCTCCGTAGATATCCTGGTTATCTGAGTAACCTCAGCTGTGAGCCTTTCGTTGAGCTCATCGATCATTGCGCCCTTTTCCCTCTCTGAAAGCTGCGCGCTCTCGTGAAGCTTGATGAGATCCTTGATCTTTTCTTCGGTTTTGACCCGCTCATCATCAGCCAACGATAACCCAGCCTTCAAGTCTATAATCTCTGACATTTGACTTTCGATCTCTTTTTCCAGCTGTTTCCGGGCAAAATCCTGATCGCCTAACACTCGACGCAGTTCCTCGAGCTCCTCCTCATCCTTCCGCAGAGTGTGTTCATGTCGCTCGTTTTTGTTGACGAGCGTTTCATAATCGTCCTTGGAGTCCTCAGCGGACTTTCTCGCCCGCTCTATCTCTTCTCTTAACTCAGCATTGGTGTGCGCTAGCTCGTCTCTTTGTTTCGAAAGACTATTAATCTCGCCATGTGCCTGCTGTAGATTCTCTTTCTGTGTTTCATTTAATCTAGTTTCGTCATCTAGGCGCTGCGTCCAGTATTGCCTTGCTGCTTCCTTCGCGTTCTTCCCAATCCTGTCGGTTATCCCCTCTGCAACCTCCAACTGTGACTCCAAGGTCACCTTCTCTCTATTGAGCTCATCGCACTGTCTTTGACGATCTGATAACTCAGCCTGGAGACGGTTGACATATTGGTCAAGCTTGGAATGAAGTGGTTCGGTCTCCTTGGTTTGGATGGCACTAGATGCAAATGCTTCCACGGTAGATACTCCCGGCTCCACAGCAAATAAATTCACGCTGGAATGGCTTAGACCAGGTGCTTCAGTCTGGGTTTGGGCGGAAGACGTATCTAACGCTAGTGGCAGCTTTGAATGGATGGCAAGAGTGCGGACTCCCGAGTAACTTAGATTGATCTCATCGGTTGGGACGACAGTGCTAAATGGACAAGGAGCGGCGGAAATATTGTGGTCGGCAGAAGTAAGAGTGTCCTGGATATTTCGAACTGCCACAAGTAGCTCTCTGAGATCCTGCAACTGGGCAGTATCCGGTGACTGTACTAGCGAAGGCGTCTTGAAATCGAAGTCCTGATGTTGATGTTTGTGAATGTGATCAAGGGCCTGGCGGATCTCATCAATGCGGCTGCTCTTGTCGTCGACGCGGTCACTGGCGTCATCTGCTTTCCCGTGAAGCACATTGAGGCTAGCCTGAATAGCAGCAAAAGACCTGGGAAAATGATGGGAAGAACCGAACCCTTCCTGCAATGCCTTCATTTGCATATCGTGCCACTGTTTCTGCTTGCTTACATCACGAATCCATCGAAGCCAGTCGACGATCAGAGCTCCAGAGAAGAATGCGACAATAGCTGCTGCAAGAAAGACAATATCTTCGGATGTATTGGGCATTGCGCCGAGCGCACGTCGTGGCAAAGCGTATCCCTCCATGGTGAAGATTTTCCCCTGTATCTCGGCAGGAGGAATAGGAATATTCGTACATGTAAGTTGAATATGTGCAGGCCTTCGATCGATCATATCGAGTTCGCGCGAAACAAAGACGCTGGTCACTGGTACGAAAGCTTTGAGAGCACAAAGACACTGTGTGTACAAAGAAGCAAAGGAACGCTTAGAGTGTCACCCGGAACCACTCAAAGATTGCGAGCGTGGCTACCAGGAGTGATGAGCCCATGCGTCTGATCTATATGGAAGAATTGCAGCAATGTCCGTGAAGGATACACAAATACGTTTTATTTTTCCAGGACTTCGTCCAGCAACTCAACGAATTTGGCGGCCATCTTCTTTCCGCCCGATTCATTTGGCTCAACTCTCGCCGTATAGTCGCCCACACTCTTACCATCAAGCACCTCATACAGTGCACAAGGCACTATCTCCGTACCCTCAATTCGTATCTCTTTTGTTGCAATTTGGTACATCGCTCGAATGGCTGCTTGCAGTTGCTCAGGGTATGTGTTATATCCTAGGGCCTTGAGCTGCGCATCAGCCCAACTAGTCTGTCCTAATCCCGCCTCGAGAGGGAAGTAGATCATGCATACGATGACGGCGCGAGGTTTCGTTTTGGCGGTAAGGCGAGCGACGTAATCCTGGACTTTGGTTCCGAACATGAGCTTGAAGTACTCCAATGCGCTTGCAGTACCATTTTCCAAGTTCTTGCGAGGGGTCAGCCAGGCGAGCTGCAGCATGTGGCGGATCGTGGAGGAATTTGGCTTTAGGGCGACATCGTTTGCGCCAACGCTGACTATCAACACATCGTTGGACCGGATGTTGTCACGAATGAACTGGTCGTGTGGCAGGAGCTTTTCATCTCGATCTCGAAGCATCGACTCTTCTACTGCAGTGTTGATGCATGTTGCGCGATCTTTCAGCAGGTTGTTCATCCAAAATGCAACATCCGGCTTTGGGACTACAGGGTTTTTAAATATCTTTGAATAGATATCCGGAATCTGAGGCGGGGCAATAGAACTGCTCTTATCAACCCAGTACTTGTTGTCGAGAGATGAATCGCCGGCCAAGTATACGATCCGCTTATCCGGCCGCTCCGCGAGCGTGAGGCTGTGGAAAGTGGCAAGGTCGTCGATAGGATGGCCTTTCCATTCAAAGTAGAAACGGGCGCAGTTTATCATTGGAATCGTGCGTGAGGATAAGGAGGACGCCATTATTGATTGATCGAGGCTATTGTTATTAATGTGGGCAACGCGTCGCTGTACAGTGACAGGCGACGTTGACACGATCAAGTAATGTCGTACGCGTAACAGAGGAGAACCTCGAAGTTGATATAGGAGAACATATGCACAGGATTGCACATGGCTAAATGACACATTGCTGCTGTGTGCGTGCGAAGAATGATGTGCCAGGCAACTACGTTGAAGGTGCGTAGTTATGCACGGACCTCTCCACGACAATGACATCACAGATAATGGACGATCCGAGGAGGGTCATAGTGATGTGTAATGTATTTCAGCTGGATTTGCGACGATTTTTGTAGATGAAGTGACATTACCAGGAGCTATTTAGTGATGATCGTCTTCTTTCATACAAAGCTCTTGCAGCACCGAGGAGGTATACAGTAGCCTAGGAGTTAGTCCACGTTCACTCAGGGCAGGAATACAATGTGTAATAATGTTAATCTATTCACATTTTATGAACGAGCCATAGGGAGCGAAGTGAGAGAGAACTTGCTTAGAGGTTCCGTTTACCCCAATCGGCCAAAAGCCGCTCCTGCATAGCGAATTGTACGTTCTTAGCCTCAAGCTCCTCGGCCAGTATGCGATGTGTAGGATTTGAGCATTTTGTCTTATCCCGAAGCTGCGTTTCCAGAGCCTCTATATCTGCGCGATGCTGCTTGGAGGCCTTCTCCAGCTGGTAAACGAGTTTGCTCTTCTCCGCATGATCCGTCTCAACGTCATGCATACTAGCTACAAATTGCTTGACAACCTCTTTGGGGCCGTGGATATCGAGAGACGACGTCACAGAGATCGCGCTCTGAACACGTTGCAGTAAAGAGTAGTTGCGCTTTTCGGTAGGTTGGATATTGGTTACCAAGGCCACGTGGGGGAGAAGGGATGTGGGCTGCAGTTTGATAGGTGGGGCAGTACTTAGACCCATGATGGACTGACCGAGGTCTTCGAGGTGAGACAGCAAGGCAGGATTGGTTGATGGAGTGAGTTCATGAATGGGTGTCCGCGGTATTGTCGATATGGCTTGCAGACCAGAGAAAGTCAGCGAACTCTTGCTTGATGAAGCTAGTTGGGGCTCTGACTCCAAACAAACGATTGCTGAAAATTCGAGGGAGGATTTCGAGGGTTGCTCCTGAGTCTTCATCTGGGCATGCTCAAACAAGAGGCTGTCTTTCCGTGAAGTCAGCAATTCGACCTCCAGCTCTGCGGTGCGTAAAAGTTGCATGTACTCAAAAGTCTCCGCTTTGTTGACTTCGGGAGCGATAGGAGCTGTGTAGATATACGCCAGGGGAGAGAAGCCCAACGGCTGGGGGGACAAACTAGCGGCACCGCTTTCTTCGGCCAGTCCAGAAGCAAGGTGCTGTTCTATACGCAACTCGCCGGAAGTCTGCACATGTTCCTTAGCTTTAATACGGTAATGATCCTTCTCCTGGATCAGTTCCTTGATACATTTCACATCAATGACATGACCATCCATGAGATCAGCATTAGCTTTTGCAAGATGGCGCAGACCTTCCGTTTCTGCTTCGGCAGCAGCCTGTAGATCTTTAGCGTCTCCCATTTGCTGGAAGATGCGACTCTGGTACTCTTCACACCCATCCTCATGATGCATATTCTGAAAGCGGACATTTTCCTTTTGAAGATATTTGATAGTGTCATGAAGTTGAGGGAGAAGTGTAGTTCGGACGGGGCTTGGCTCATCGGTGTAGAGCTCACAAGCAAGAGAACTTGATGGTGGGCGATGAACAGTATTTCGGGTGGCGTCGACCCCGGCCTGAATAGTGTCAAGCTTCTTCACCTGCGATTGACCTTCTAGCTCCTCGGTCTTAGACAGTTTGACGTTTAGTTGAGATTGTAAGTCCGCGACAGCCTTCTGAGTGTCCTTTTGCTCCTTGATTTGCTTCTTCTTTTCACGATCCAGCTTTATGTCGATTTCGCGCGCCTTCCGCTCAGCATCTTGTCGCAAGGTGACCAACTCTTCACCAAGAGCTTTGACATTCCGGCATTCCTTGCTCAGTTTACCGGCGAATCTACGTGCTTCTTGCTTTTCCTTGGCGAGATCACTCTTACAGATTTTGAGTTCTTGAAAGAGCTGATCACGGCCCCATTTCAGGCCAGCCTCGTTGGCTTGGAGCTCCTTGACCCTTTTCTCTAGTTTAGCAATCTCTAAGCTCTGTACGGAGTTGATATTAGCGTGACGTGACGGTGTGGCCAGGTCTTCGTTGGAGTTTGTCGGAATCAAGGGAGAAGTCCGTGGAGACAAGTTTTGACGAGGCATATCTTTGCACACCTTGTATTGGCGCGGAGGATGTCTCGTTGTGCCCTCGGGAAATCTAGATCGGAGAAGGGAACTACGCTCTTTTGTTTCATGCATCTCGCATTGTGAAGATTATCGAACACGTCCGTCCATTCATTGTCAGTCGTATATGGGGCGATATGCACATGTGTATACCGTACAATCGTGAATCTCCACCCTTGTATTGACAAGGTACTGTCACTATTGTATACCCAATCACATATGCGTCAGCTGAGAGTGGCGATTCGGTGTTGTCGCATCGCCATGGTGAGAAAGTCGGTTGAGCCTTTGAAGACACACTTAGGCTTTTCGCGATGTACGGTGAGTGTTGAAATACTAGGAGCTCAACATCTTAGTATACAGTGTGTGTGCGTGTTGTTGTGCTGTGCTGTGTCTGCCGATGTTGCCGGCATATCCTTGGCCGCGTCACGTCGCAGGCTGTAAAAATGAAACCGTGCACCGCCACATATGTTTGACGAGGCTGTCCAAACACCGGTTGAAGGACTTTGGCGTTGAAACAAGGCATCCGACACGTCCTAAAATAAAGCTGTCAAGTTACAGAATATTTTGAGATGAAATAACACAGAGGTTGAATGATTCGTGAGGTCACAAGGCTAGACAAAGACCAGAAGATGCGAGAAGGTTGTGCAACGCGTCGCATCACTACTGGCGCTAAGAGGCTGGGAGGACGGCGATTGACCAATCAGCAGCAGCACATGTGGCTCCCTGATCATGCGCCACTGGCAGTGACGTCGGTTTCAGGGAAATCAAGAAGGGCGAAGGTCGTGGCAGCATCATCGCTTACCAGGCTGTGCGAAGGCATAAAGAACCAGGCTGCTGCCGTTCGCAGGCTTCATCGAGTCTCTCTGCACAAACTTCCGCATACAATAACCCATATTCGACGTTCGGTAGCGAAGACTATCTGCAGCCACATTCCATCTTACCCGCATCCATAGTCCCCTGCAGCCATCCATCGCGTAGCCGTAGCGCCTCCATCATATCAAAATGGTCGCTCCCGCTCTTGTCCTAGGCCTGCGCGGCGTACAGGTCGTCTTCAGCATCATCGTCTTGGGTCTTACAGCCTACAGTATGTTACCTGCAGACTACTACATTCTATGTCATCACTAACACATTTGCAGTTGTCGATGCCTACATTGATTGGGTGCCGGCGAGCGTCGCCTTCATGCTCTTCACCTCCATCTGGACCCTCCTTGCTGTCGCATACCTCGTCCTTGCGCCAGCTCGCTTCCCTGCTGCAGCCCACAAGTTTGCTATCGGAGGCGTCGAATTTCTGACCATGATCTTCTGGTTCGCGGCCTTTGTTGCCGTAGCTTCTCGATGGGGCAATTCGTGGTGGGTCGGCCGTCATGGCACCTTCTACAGCTGTGGCGTTGCTGCTATTGTCTTCTCAGCCTTCAACTGGTATGTATACCGACTGCTTTCTACCCACGACCATGTACTGACATGCGATAGGCTTGCCTTTGTGGCTACTACCGTTCTCGCGGCGCTGCACATCCGCAGCTCACCCAGGAATGACACTGCCCCTGCCCCCAACATGGCTGGCGTCTAAACAACCATCATCTGTTGTTCGTTACGGCGCTGACGAGGCACCACCAGCCTTATAACCAATGATACCCAAACATTTTCTGCTCTTGTACCTACGATCAGAATGTAATGCCTAGCACGGCGTTTGTGTTTTGTGCGGTGCGTCGATCTCCTGATACCACCATTCACATACGATATGAGTTCTTATAGCATTGCGCATAATGGAAGCATGATTCTAATGACCCTCGTCCCAGATATTCAACTGAAACCTTCGTGACGATCGCGGCGACAGACCTAAGCAAGCTATGATGGACGACTGCCCCACTTTAGCTAGCGATGCCCCTCTGAGGTGATCGACTCTTAATGTAAGACATCCTTCGCTCCTTATATTTCAGTCTCGCCTCACAGGGGCCACTGGTTCTTTCGTTACCTCTCCTCACCAATCTTGGGGGTATAGCGAAGCAGCGCGCTACTTGATGCGAGCCATCACGGACGAAGCCAGCGCTTGACAATAGTAGCCTTGGTCGACTCCACACTCACGACTATGGTCTCATCAACCTCCCAGAGGTTTCGACTCAGAGTTGTAGCGCACATCGTCGTGATCACACACCTTGCCACATCAACTGATTATGCCTTGGAGGAATGCCCTGCCTGGAGTACCGCTTGGCTGGGTTGCGACATACCCGACTTTTCCAGAATATTGTTGGATCTTGATGAAGCGCCCACCACAATATCATAATTGCCCTGCAATGGGCACTGACTTACCCTAGCAAGGTCTCGGTAGCCCACTCCACTCAATCTGCTTCGCTTGCAATTCGGAGCAATCCTACGCCTTCGGTTGATGGAATGTGTACACACGGGCCTGGTACTACAAGCTCTGAAGCTACGGGCTTGGTCTCGTTGGGTGTGGGGTTATACGATTTTGATTGCCATGCTGACGTTCCGACGCGCCTCTAAGACATGATAGTCTCGCACTGAACCCCACCTGTCGCTTCGGCAGCTACATTACAAGTCTTTGCCGCTTCCGAGCTATCATTTGCCACTACTGGCTACTCCATCTAGCGCGGGCACGTCTGGGTCATTATGTGCCGACACTGTTTGTTCGCATCATGCCACTTAATACAATCTCCACGTTCTGACATTGTTCGCGGCTGGCCTCGGGGCGAAGTCTGACAACGTGATCGTCTTACCATCCATCAATCCGTAGCTGGACCCCAAACTCATTCAAGTATCGCGATATTGGCTCTCAGTTCGCCATAGGACGAGATCCACGGTGTCGGGTCAATGTATCCTGGCCGCGCCGACCAACAGGTACGAGCAGGCGCCGCCTAGCTCAACGTGCTACTGCAACTTCAAGGTGCAACATGAAGGCAGGTCACGTACCAACGGACAGGTTAAACACAGGCTCAAAGATGCGCTCGCGAGCAGCAAGGCGTTCGTTGGGGCTGTTCTGAGCCTTGTTTGGTAGGATTGCAACCCGGTAATTGGAGGAGCAAGCCCTATTTAGCCGGCTGCCAAGACGTGCTGCTGATGCGCCGCGACGCTTACCCAATATAAGATGCAGGTTCGGTATTACGGTTGTCTTCTCCGCCTTAGCCTACCTAGGCTACGGAGTATCTGGGGTAAAGAGCCGGGGTAGTGGATAGTCCTTTGGCACACCGTATTATAAAGGGTGAATCCCCAACCTGCCCGGACTCGAGCAGCCTTCAGCGCTTCAACACCGGCACCATGGGTCTCCTCAAAGCTCAGGATGGTACATCCGACCCCATCATCACCCGCATGGTGGAGCAGGACAAGGTACGATGGTGGAAGAAGCCGAACCTGCGCATTATGTATATCTGGCTCTTCTGCTGCTGCATGGGCGTTGAGATTACTTCCGGTTTCGATTCTCAGCTTATTGGCACACTCCAGTTTTCGGTACCTTTCAACACATGTAAGCTACAAACGTGGTGGTTTCTGGGTCAATTGAGCTGATAGTCGCAGACTTTGGAGAGGGATACAAGGACGCAGATGGCGAAGCCAGCATTCAACCCAAAATCATTGGTTTCATGTCGTCTTGCTACCAGCTTGGTTCTATCCTCGCAGTTCCGGTTGCGCCATGGCTGAGCCAAAGGTATGGTAGACGCATGTCGGTCTTCGTCGGCTCCGTCATCATGGTCGTCGGTGCTTTGCTGCAAGGGTTTGCTCAACACAGTATGTCAAATAACTCTGCCAGCTACATCATGATCATTTTATTAACATATGTACAGTTGGCATGTACATCATCGCGCGTATGCTGCTTGGTTTTGGTATCCTCTTCGCCATCGTCTCTGGTTCTTCCTTGATCGGAGAGCTAGCTTACCCTAAGGAACGACCCTTTATGACCTCGCTCTTCAATGCCTCTTACTTTATCGGATCTATTCTTGCCGCTGCTATCTCAATCAAAACGACGGAGATGGTTGGAAACTGGGGCTGGCGTGTACCATCTCTGCTGCAGATCTGCCCGTCCATTCTGCAGATTTGCACAGTCTTGTATGTCCCCTAACAGAGATCCGATGACCTAGCGCTAATCTTGGTAGCTTACTACCTGAAAGCCCACGTTGGCTTGTCAGCCGTGACCGCGACGATGAGGCTTTCGCGATCCTAACGAAGTATCATGCCGAAGGCGACCCGAACTCCATCCTCGTACAAGCCGAGATGGCGCAGATTCGATCTACGATCAAAATCGAGATGGAGAACTCCAGTCGCTCATGGAAGGACATGGTTCGCACACCTGGTATGCGACGCCGTGTCTTAATTTCGTGTTTCCTCGGTCTCTTTACGCAGATGAGCGGTAACACTTTGCTTTCTTACTACCAAAACCTCCTCTTCAAGATGATGGGATATACCACCAAGTACGCCAAGACGCGCATCAACATCGCCAACCAGTGCTGGAGTCTGATGAATGCCGTTGTCATCGCCCTGGTTGTCACTCGTTTCCCCCGTCGCTGGATGTTCATGCTTTCTGCTGGCTCTATGACTATGGTTTTCATGGCCATGACTATCTCCTTCCAGCGCCTCCAGCTTGCTGATTCTCAGGGAACCAAGAACCAAGCTGCGCAAATCGCCTCGCTTGTGTTCTACTTTGCATACTCTCCTTGCTACAACATCGGTAACAATTCGCTCACATACACCTACCTGGTCGAACTCTTCCCGTACGCCCAGCGAACCATGGGTATTGGTATCGAACAGATGTTCGGAAAGCTTGCCGGATTCTTCTCCATCTATGTCAACCCGGTTGCGCTTTCCGCTATTCAGTGGAAGTACTTTGCTATCTACTGTGGATGGATCACATTCGAGTTCTTGTTTGTGTATTTCATGTATCCTGAGACGTACAACCGCACGCTTGAGGAACTTGCTTTCTGTAAGTACAAGTCGATGATGCCCCCTGCCTGGCTAGTGCTAACTTCTCCACAGTGTTTGAAGACAAGGAGCTCGCAGACGAGGCTGTCAGAGCTGTCGAGAAGACGGTCAACCATGGTCACGATGAAGGAACAACTATTGATCACGGCAAGATGGAGACTACAACCATCGAGCGCAAAGCCTAGGCTATCTGTAGCCACTTATGCTCTGCTTTCCGCCATCATCGGCTGTGTAGGACGGGCGCCTGAAGTCGCTGTCGCTTTGGTACTTTCATAAAACTTCTGTGTGTCCGCGCCTATGCCAAAGATTTATAGTCTCACAAACTCTCATGCATTTGGTGATGAGATGTTCACTGATTTGTTCTTGTGGGCTAAAGAAATGAAAGATAGCTGATGTGAGTAGTACGACAGTCGTAACAAGCATTCGTGGCGCCACTCCGGTCCTAACGCCACACACTCCGGTCCGCTCTGCCACAGCAAGCTCATCCAAGCTTCCGCCACCCGTCACCCGCCACCCGCTGTCATCGTCTTTCAGTTCCTAATACATCAATTTTCGTTGTTCCCTTCTCCTATTTCGCTGTCGTTCCCTTTTTCTTTCTTCTTCGCAGCCTCGGCTTCGGCTGGTAGCGCACCATCGATAAGACTCTGCTCCTCTCTATCCCATATGGCTGCCTCAGCAGTATGCCTGAAATTCAGACTCACTGTATTTTTAATATTGATGTTGTAGTAATCCCTCATATCTCTATCGCCAGTTGCGCATAAATCGCATGCTTAGCCTCCTCCACGATATGGACATGCTGCTCAAATTTGCTAAGCATATCTTCGTACACCTGTTGGTCATGTATGAAGTGTTGACCGAAACCATCTTTGAGCCGGCGGTGGTATTCTCCTAGTGCGTTTCTAGCTGAGGAGAGAGAGAAGCAAGAGATACCTTCGCCTTCGAGATGCGCAATCCATCGGTTCGGATTTGTGGATGTTGGCAGTGCATGATTGGTTACGATATATTTGTGCCAAGACATGTGTCAGATGTTGCCAAAGATGGCGCGAGATGGTAACTGATATCAATTTTTGATATGGGTTTGCTGCATGCTTCAGCGGCCGCTGTAGCACGCGCAGCATCGAAGCGGACGCATCTGGACTACGTGGTCTCGTGGAGTATCAGAATTAAGCTATACTAATCGCAAACTTCTAGGCTTGCACGTTAGGCGCTGCTTTCTTGGTCTTCTTGTCCTTCTTCATGGCCATGTACTGCGCAAGAGTGATGGTCTTTAACGCTGATTGCTTCACGAGCTTGCTAATCCACGAGCTCAGCTAATCAGCCTCACTGGAGCTTTGTCTATGATCAGGTCATGATGTTATTTGTGATGCGATCCCAAACAAGAAGCAATTGTTTGCGCCATCACAGCTATTGCAGGGTTTCTTACACGATTGTTTTATCTACCATGATATAAGCTACCTGTCCCATTGTTTCCTTCGCTGACGAAGCAACCAGTCCCTATATAAGTACAACACAACACTGTGGTTCACCAAGACTTGTTCAAGATGCAAGTTTAGACTCAAGCATTCTTTTGCGCTTCCCTATCCTTCCTCCCTTCTTTCATGGCTATATACTCTTTCAGCGTGACCACTTTCACTGTACGAGCAGGCACAGCTGTAATAGCCGTAGGAACCGAGACGCCAACATCCTCGATTGACCCCAAGGTGCCTACGGTGTATGTAGATGGCATAGCCGCGCGAGTCGGAGTCGTAACTGGACTTGGCTCTGCAGTGAGCGTCCGCTCATTATCGCTCTTCGTTCGCTCGCTATCGCTCTTGGGAGACGAAATCGACTTGCTCATATCTACAAGTATGTGCGCGGCCTCTACATCATCCTCGAACAACAAAATCGGCTTGCCCAGTGTTAGAATAGTGGCTGCAGCCTCTAGCTCTTTCTCGGTATATACGCCGGCAACGGAGTGGGACATATCAGTGCGATTAGCAGTTGGATGGGTGGTGGAGTTGGGACTCGAGTGAGCCTCGGCGGCAGCAGCAAGTTCCTGTAAGCGGTCCATTGTGATAGCTTTGGGAGTACTAGGTGAATGATTTGACACACTGACGACTCGACGTTTGGACAAACAGTTAAAGGGTTGATCGAGCGCGAGTGGAGTTGAGGTAGAGGGTTTTCGTGACGAAAAGGGCGATATGTCCAACTATGGAACAGCTAAAGATTTTCTGTATTTAAATACTATCCCACAGACCATGGAAGGGTGTATATTTACAAAGTCACTGGACCCATTCTTGTAGTGAATCTTCGCTGAACCTGCAACGAAGAGACATAACGAATAGGCGCCAGCATGTGGAAGGAAAGATACCTGGATAGAAGCTCTTGGTAGCACCCGTGTGTCATCCCTTGCCAGGCTTTCACCTATATGCATGTTGAGGGTATAAATCTGCCTCACTATGTGAAGCTATTAGTTCTTCTCAATGTTCAAATGGTATAAGGCTCACATTCGTGTCGGTTGCTAGTATTATGGTGTCCATAAATCTGATCGATGACTTTGATGGGTAAACCACGCACCTAATGCTGCATCATGATGCTATCAACTCATTACATTGTCTTGCCGCCCAAATTCGGCCAATCCTTGCTTGGTTCATCAGACCAGTCCTGGTCGCGCCATGTGCCGGGATCACCCTCCATGGTCTTCTCTTTCTCAATGGCTCTACCTGGATACGATCCCGGCCAACCATCTCGTCGCCATTCATGTAACCTCCAGGACGCGTGATAGCTTAATCCATCCTCGCTAGCCTCTATGCGAGGTTCTGCGTACATCGGGTCGATGGGTAAGAGAAGGCTCTTCTGGAACACACGATCGGATGGATCTGCGCGTTTGATCCCCAATATTGTCTCGATCCTGGCTTCGGCCTCTGTTTCGACGTCGAGATGGTTTGCGTTTGTGCTTTTGGAAGTTTCAATAGCTTCATTGTATACAGCAAGGGCAGCTCGCCGGTCTCTTGGAGAGCAAAGCTCGCTCTTGAGGTCGATCGGTACCTGTTTTATGAATCGAAGCCGGCTTTCGCAGAGGCGAGTTGAGAGGCGCGACGCGTCGCTATCGAGGATTGAGGGCGTACTGGTTGGTGTGTCTAGAGGTCCACTGTACAGGAAATGGCTCATAGATAGACCGGTGCGCCTGTTAGGTGCATCTACGGGTGGAGTGTTGCACCGACCTGGAACGTAAGTGCTTGCCGGGGAATAAGACATTAATGAGGTAGTGCGAGGAATTGAAAGCCAACTGGCAAGCGGCCAATAATATTATGCTGAGCTACCTGTAGGATTTATGTAGAGAATGTAAAAGTATCAGCTGGACGACTGACAAGAGAGTGTGATTGCTCCCTTATGAGGGTGACTGCACAGCAAACGCGCTATGTCAGGCTCGGAGACCAGGCAGAAGCCAGGCGCTTTCAAGTCCATGGTGTCGTAACTGCAAGAGATGTGAACAACGACTGAATTTCATCATCCAATGTTAACTGCCTCAAACGTCTTTCGATAGTAAGATTTCCCACACAGAGCAAAATTTAACTCTTTACTATTACAACGGGACCACTATCAAACATCTTTCGAGCGCGAGCCTGCTGATTTCGTTTCCGAGTGTGTGACAGGCTCTTCGCGACTGCTCGGTTTGCCTTAGTCCCAATCGAAAAGCGTCTCCACGTCGCTGACCTTGCGCACGAACACCCTGTAAAGGTATTAGATGACAATCGTTGGTGACACAAGTGGCGGTGAAGACATTCCTGGACGTCGAGGTAAGGGAGCTTGACCCAGAAATGTGACTTTGAAGTCAGCATCAATTGCAGCTGTGGCACGAGTTATGGTAATGTTGGGGATGTTGTCAGCGGCGGTTGCGTTGACTAGGTCACGAATGCTGAGGACACGAAGGCGCCAAAGAAACATCTTATAATTTAGCGACTGATCTTCAGAATTCTTCGTCTAATGAAAGGTGTTGATAGCTAAATCAGGCTTAGCTCTAGAACTGTTTTCACTTCCTACATGTTGATGGAAAGCGCGACTACTATCTCTGAGATCCACTCGCAGGATCCTAAGACATCATGATCCACATTTAGATTTCCCTTCATTAATCAAGCTCTTAATCTTTAGCTGTGGTTCAAGCCGGGTCGTTAATTAAAGGTTGTGTATTCTATACTCGCCTTGAGCAGGCCATATCTGCAGCGCTTCTACTATTTGATCTACCGCCAGCGTCGGCACTACTGTGATATGGATCAACTTTGAAGAAGAAACTCACTGATCCGCTGGCTGCCTCGTTTTTATGGCTGTATTCATCGTCAGCGAATGGGTCTATCTCTGGGCGGTCCTTCTTTAGCGGATACTATCCATGTACGTGAGTGATGCAACTCACTCGAGTAACGGCAACGTCTGTGACGGAAGATGACCGTGAAGGCAACGGGCTGACCGTAACCCTACCGATGTACGCGACAGCGGCCTGTTGGCTCGGTGCTGCTTGAGTTGAATCAGGAAGTACGGTTGGCGCGTTTGATACAGGATTCAGTGGAGCAGGATTGGAACCGGTACCTAGTTTACTTATTAAGACCGACCTCCCATTGAACGCGAACGAGCCGAGTACTTCCCATTGGCCCAGGCCAACAAGTTGGCCATCGAGTAATTGCCGATGATGGGAACTTGCGCGTATGGGTTCGACATCTTGAAGAAAGCGAAATTCTGAAGCTTTCGTTAGCACACTCCAATAGCGACTGACGATGAGTAACTTACTGAAGGCTCGAGGCACAGGTAGACAGCGTCACATCCGAAATCGGTATGTCTAGCAGGTACTGTAAATCCTCCTTTCAGTAAATCTCGCTGTCTTCATCAACGAATGACCAGGAGTGAAATGGCGGGTATATAAGTTGTAGATCCGAGCGCGGCCCTGCCTACGACCAGAAAACCAAGGCATAGGAACTCATGCGCAGTTTCTTTCCACGTTTTAATGACTTTAAATGAGAATAAGCCAGAGTTGGGCAAAGAACCGTTTCGGAGTACTAAGTTTGGTTTGCTAACCCAGGTTATACGCATTGAGTATTTGTCCAGAGGTCTAGACTAGGCGGATATAGTATAGTGACGTGAAATATAGCAAGCTCTCTACTTTGCCATCGCATCTTAGTGTAACCTTTTCGACTACTTTCGAGTGATAAACACCTTATTTTCCATGCTGGGGTTGAGTAACTTTGCGAGTCCTTTGTCGCTTTTCCCGCCCTCTCTTCGTCTCTCTGGCGATATCATCGTCTTCAGGATGTGCTGGGGAAAGGGATACCGAGACCAGTGTAGGAACGACAGTTGGCAATGCCTCGGAATGTGTTTGCTGTACCTACTTGAAGTCAGAGTGAATTTCAACAAGCACTGATAGAGCATACCTGAGCCGTGAGCAGGTCTTCAATCCGATCGTATAGCGAAGGTGCGCCTGTGACGTGCTCTTCCACCCACTGTGACATCATGCGCCCTGGATAGATGGGGGGATAACCCTGCGGTGTGTCAGTCTTAGCACGCAAGTGGATGTGAGCACCGACTAACGCGGACTATGAGCGGCTTTCCGTTCGCCAGCGCCTCCACACGTTCTTGCATCATGACGTTCAAGCGGCCGTAGAAGCAAGGCGCTATAGTCATCGCGTCTGCACCTTCAGCTGTAATCTCAAGCAGCTCTTCCTGTAATTCCATAATGTCTTGATTTAGGCCGATAAAGAGCAAGAGGAAACCGTTGCGATCCTGCTGGGTAGGTTCACCTGTGATATCATATTAGCATGATGCAGAACAACAGATCAAGGAGGGAGGGAAAGGCGCATACCGTACTCCGCTGTATAGATGGCGTCGACTACGTGCTGAGAGAGAATATTGGATCGACCGCCCCAGACACGAACTTGCTGCTGGAGCTGAGAGGGCGGATCGGACGTTTTGATGGCGCTGTCGCGGCGAGGATCCGACATGGCTCTTTGTACAGTCGGGGGAATTTGCGAATCAGGAACTCAAGGTTCGGGGGATCAATATGCGAGCCCCATGAACTGTCTAGAGGTGGGGTGGATGCGACGTGGATGATCATAGTCCTTGGTGAATCCCGATTGTGCTGAGGTTGAGCTCACTCTCACCGGGTTCACAGTAAGATGGAACATCATAGAACGTTTACTAGGCGACGCCGATACCGAAACAGACAGGTCGAAAGTATGCGAATATAAAGCAAGCAAAGAGAAAAACGAGGCAACGGCTGTAAAATCCGTAACTAGGCTGGGGATGTTATAAAAGTACAAGTGGTGAAAAACATGCATGTTCTCAATAAGAATGCTCTACAATAACCAAAACTTGCAAAAATTATCATCTTTCAGATAGCTTTTATACTAACTCTATGTTCCTATTCCTTTCCATAGTTCCGTGTTCATATCAGGACGCGAACCTCACGATTATATTGCGCATATTCGATTCACATCGTACTAGTGCTTGCGCATGCAAAGCGGCGGCAGGCCTGAACCACCAGTATCCTCCTTGTCTTCCTCGATGTTGGAAAGGGGGCCGCTGAAAGGTGCGATGTGGATGAAGATCAGTGTGTAACTCGTCGTACCGCACGCTTTCCGTGTAATAGGCGGCAATCTTTCCGGCTCCCAATATGATGATTTTGTACCAGAACACGTTTATGACGTGCAGCAGAGCGTTCCTAACCTAATGCTCTTTTACTAGCTCTTTCTGTCCATGGAAACGCGGCGCTCTTGTTGGGGTTGACGGAAGCCATTGGACATGCTCAAGCTGAATGGGCGGGTGGTGGTTGTATGCAGCCCGATCACTGGTCGTCACCATCGGAGGTTGCCGGCTGTTTCCTCCGATCTATCGCCAAGAGGGCAGAAACGCCTCATGCAGCGCGTCTGTCAAACGTTGGAGTTTACGCCTTTGAGGAAAGACGTCTTCTCGGCGTGGTGGACTCTAGTATTAAGGTCATGCCGCTCCCACATCCTCAGGACGCGTGTCCCTCCGCAATACGAAGGCTGCGCCACACGAGAAATGTCTCCGCACGTCTCGGTCGGGTCTAGGCTTGTCGCATCCCCTGAGTGCGGGCTGACGTTCGCAACGGGCTTTTTTTGACATCGGGCCATTGCGATGGGGTGAAACACGTTTTGAACATCTACGATATTGATCTCTGTACACTTCTCTAGCTACCAAACAGACAAATGCTACGTAACGAACGCTAGCGACCATGTCGTCTTACCGGAAGCATATGCCGCGTCCGGCACGCCTCATCTTCAGCATCTTCCTCATATACGGTTTCTTTTGGATCAAGGGATGGCCTCGCACATACGACGACGAAGAACTCCCTCCGAGCAAGCGACCGCAGCAAGAATCCAACCTCGGCCCACATCCAGTCGGCCATGACCAACTCGTCGTCGCCGTTACCACGACCGCAAACCACGTGTACAGCAAAGTTGCGCCCCTCATCCTCAACACCGACGAACGAGACCATGGCACCTTCTTGCTCTTCTCAGACCTACAAACAGAGATTGGAAGGTGGCCGGTATTCGACGTCATCTGGCGCTACGGATCCGAATTCATAAAGAAGACGGAGCAGCTGGAAAGATACCGTGCTCAGGTCGACTATGCGCGGAGGAGCATACCCCTGACAAACCTGAAGAAGCCGGACCCGGAGGAAGAAAGGAGGGATATGGAGATACTAGACAAATACAAGATACTGGAGACGATGGCATCTGCGTGGGAGTACAGGCCAGACCGCAGCTGGTACGTCTTTGCCGGCGACGAGACATACGTCAACCGGCCAAACCTGCTCGACTGGCTGAGTCAACACGACCCAGCGTCAATGCATTTCTTCGGCAACCCACCTGCAGCCGCAACGTCGCTCGTCCCTGACCCTTTTGCTGCTGGCGGTACATCCTTTATTCTCTCACGGCAAGTCATGCTGGAGCTATTCAAGAACCGTAAGGACTTTATCCAAAAACGGCGGGAGCGCATCTCAGAGCATACGACAGCCTTCGATCTCGTTTCTAGCGCACTGCAGACCGAACTCAAGCTTGAGTTTACTATTGTCTGGCCCGGTATCTCCGGCTTCGATCCCAGCACCGTGCCTTTTTCGCCTGCCATTTGGTGTGAGCCCGTCTTGATGATGCACCACATCACCCCAGACCTTGGTAGCGATCTGCTCAGACTCGAGAAGGATCGACCTTCCGACCAACCCACCTTGCGCTTCGCCGACTTGTGGTATCGTTTCATGACCCCGGAGAATCTAAACTACACACGCGATGACTGGGACAACCTATCTTCCGAGTCATCCAACGGACGATGGAACATCCTTTTCGAAGGCCAACACCCGGATGCCGATCGAGCTAAGAATGGGGAAGAGTCGCCCGAGGCATGTCAGGCGTCCTGCGACAACAGCAAGTACTGCGTCCAGTGGTCCTATTCCTCGATTCCTCAGAAGAACTGGAACGACAACCCGCAAACCAAGTGCCATCTTAGCAGCAGTATACGCTTTGGAGCGCACAAGGCGCCACAAAAGCTAAATATCGACGGAGAAACAAGCACACTCACTTGGAAGAGCGGATGGAAGAAGGATAAGTTCAACAGATGGGCAAAGCAGCAACGGTGTAGGGAGCAACATCAGTAGTCCAAAAGTGTAGTCGTTTTCAGCGTTTCAGCGATATTCATATTCAACAAATTCCGACCCGACGTCAGGTCTCTGGGTTCCTTTCAGGCCACTATGCTGCTTGTCTCTACTTCTTGTTCTTTTCTACCTGCTTCCCCATACATCCTTGCTTGGTCTTGATTGCTGACTGCACAGCTTGCATGCTCACTGAATTTTGTTGTTTTTCCACCAAGTGTCAAGACAATCGCCCACAAGCGATTGCTTGGTTAGCCCGACATCGCGCTCAAATACTTCCAGAGCCACGCTCAAAGTACGACTTTGGCCTGCAATAACGCCGGACGCCAAGAAGAGTGGCGATGTACGGCCTACAGGTATTGCGGTATAAACTCTTCTTCCATGAAATACGGTGGCTGCGCAGGAATGAAAGCTGTACACTGCATTAACTTGTCGTGGTCAAGTGTTTGACTCAACGCTGCCAACATCGGCATCATTGTTGTTGCTATTCCATCCTCAACCACAACCATATTCACTGCGGACGGCACTGAGACACAACTATCCCGCAATTATACTATTGTCTTACACTACTTCATAGGAAGTCGACTCACCATGTTCGAACCGAGCTCAAAAGATCATGGCGAGAAGCTGCCCGAGACCGCTAACGAAGATGCTCCTGAAATTACTCTAGCCCAGGCACGCGGGCAAGCTCCTCCTTATGTGTACGATCACGGCGTCTTGATGAACTACAATGTTGCAGTCTCCACACAACTTTATATGATCTGTCCGCATACCGAGAAGGACGTTGCATAATGCGCTAACGATGCATGTATAGGTGATTCGACTGACAAGGACTGGCAAGCCGTGACTCTATTTTTTGTAGCTACGTCCCTGAAAGTCAATGCACTGAATGATGCGCTTTACCAGACCTACCAGGCCGGAGACGCACACGCTTTCGCCATGTACGACGACTTCACGCGCAACTCTCACAAGTGCCTCCAGGATCGTATCGCGGCCCTCGCCCGTGTCGAAGCTCACAACGTCCCGGTACGCAACCTTGTCAAGCGTAGCAATCTAATAATTACTAATATATATGTAGGATCATGAGCACCTGTCGGGACCAAGCATGATGTGCTGGGCCGCACAAAACACTCCAAAGGTTATGATGGACGCCTCCACTCAGACTATGGAGGACGATGACTTCTTAAGTTGCCGTCACTGGCGGTATAACCTGCTGTTACTGACCTCGTCTAGCCACATTCGGAGCCTGGTCTCACGGTTGACATCTCATCCCCTAACATTGAGTCCTCCCACAACAAGCGTCCTCGCGTTGTAGCCATTGAAAGCACAGATAATGCGACCGCCTCCTTTGACGAAACATAGGTTGAGGAACAGAAAAGAGCAAAAACGAAGGCTAACGGAATTATCTCCATAAAATTGTATTTAGGTGGTATCGAACTGGCGAGCTGATAGAGGACGCTTTGAATCAGTTACGTTAATACCATAGACGGCTCAGTATCATCTATTTGTGCTGTTTGATGGTAAATTTTGTCTCACTTTGATATATGAATTAATTTGCGGACTAGGCATATCTTGCACAACACAAGGACGTGCGGTTTGTTCTGGTTGCCTTCGACGCGCAGTCTTCTATACAACCACAACACGCATAATGATCACGTTCCGCCGGTTGCGTAAGGGTCCTCTTGGTCATTTCCTATGATTTCTCCGCAGATGAGCCTCTTTAACTCCATTTTGCCCAACCAAAGATGCACCAGTGATGGAGAGATCGATTGTCTAACGAACAGCATATCATGAACAGATCACTCGACTGCAGCAATTGAACACAAGCCATATACCAAGAGACAAAGATATTCTCCGTTGTCATATTCCTACCTCCCAACACATACTCACATCCGTCATGTCCCTATCGTCTTCGCAAGCAGGCTCAGCAGAAGCTTGTACAGCTACCTACGCCCAAAATCAAGCTAAATCAAGCCCAGGCCAACGAGTAATTATCTACAAGCTCTCACCGGACCAGTTACACGCCGAGATCGCCGCTGTTGGATCTTATGGGAACGTGACATATGCCGTCGTATTGCAGAAACAAGCTGATGCAGACCCTATCGGCGACACCGAGACCGAGAAGAAGAAGAAGGAGACGAAGGCAAATTTGGAGGCTGCCCAATTGCATAATGCGCCCGGTTTACAGACTGGTAGATCGTAAGGGCGATCTGATGAATTTGTTGGACAAGGCTGGAGAAAAGAGCAAGAAAGCGAAGAAGAGGAGTGGAATGAATAATGGTATGTCAATACCGGAGGAAATGCAGGTGAATGTGAAGATAGTGGTTCAACAATGAGGAAGGTAGTATTGATTCTCGCCTTTGTACTGGAAGCCGTTTGGATACAGCAGCTAATAACCCGCGGAGAAGAGTACAGGATGTGCCCTTCCAAGTGGCATCGTATGGATAGGGTAGTGCAATCAAGAATGCAGGGGAAGTTTTTTTTCAATCCATCGTTTTCCTGGTCACGGTACGCGAACGCAAAATCACCAGGTGTGATGTCTTTGATGAAACTGTCTTTGGCGCGCGGATGTTGTACGCGTCTAGGTCACTGCACGTGTTCTCGCTTGTGCCTCTCGGCCGCCTGATCCTTCCCTGAATGAGCAAGCTTCTACGACCTGTATCTCCCTAGCCTCATTGTCGATACCTCTCCATCGCGATCTTATCAGGCTATCAATTGGGCTAGCTTACGCGGAATTTCCGCATGCATTATCACAAGTCGTGAGCGTGGGACTGCAGCGTCTAGGGGCTCGCGGTGGGTTGAACGCGGGAGGTTCGCCGCGTGATTTGCAACAGTAGGGGTCCGTGACCCCCAACAAACTGGCCTGACAATGGACACACTGGAAAACGACTTTGAAGAGTCTCCTTCACAACCCCCCATCTCTCCGAAAACCCGAAAGATGGCCCTTGATACGATTCAAAGGCTGATGGCTAAATACGGCGCCGATACCTATCTCAATGCACTCCCATCAGCTCATTCCATGACCTGGATAGAACCTTCAGTAGGAGAGGAGTTCCCCATTCTAGTGATTGGCAGCATAGGCAACCACAACGTGCTTGCTTATTTGTTATCACGTGGTGATGGCACTGGGGAGGTCCGCTACTGTCTTAATCGCATCGGCGATGAACGTTCGCCCTCCACACTGGAGCAGATCACCTGCGAAGAAGTCCTGGAAAAGCCTCTTGTGGCGCCATTCAAACATTTTTTGTGCGGGTTGAAATTCAAGAAGCGTGTGCTTAGCATGATGGTTCGCTACTACTTTCTGTTGCGAGGTTACCTAAGCAATATTGATTCTTGGAACGACGACTTTGCTAAGCGTTTCTCAACTATGTTGAGGAAAATGTTCCAGGGTTCCAATGGAGAACCTGTGCTCAATCGAACAGTGGAGGAAAGCCCAGAGCCGGACGATACAGACAACGCGTATGCCTTGCGATCAACTAGCCGGAATGGCGAAGCAGATATCCCAAAGGACGACGTCTTGGAGCAGCAGAGCCCTTCGATGAGAACCCCAGACCTATGGAGCAAGGAAGCAAACCCAGACCTGCACCGCTTGCGGGAGTACCTCGATGAACATGACTCGCTGTATCTCTTAGAAAATATCCCTGATGCCGAAGATATAAAATTTGTGGATCAGACATATATTTTCGAAGCTCAGCCCAAGAAGTTGTTTATTGGAACTCATGCGAAGTCAGGGGATGACATCTATGCATATATGGTGTGGTTACAGCAGCGCGGCTTCCATGAGATCCGATTCTACGTGGAAAGCGTCCACGACCACAAAACGATAATGTCTACCGAGGCTACCGGCAAGCAGCGCATATTGCACCCTTTTATCAAAACTTATCCCAAGAGCACCGGACCCAGTGAACAAGCTGATAGAGCTCGCTTCACGCTCATGGTAAAGTGGTACTTTATCGCCGCTGGAATTGCAACAGATTGTATCTTAAGAGAGACCAAGAGTTATCCTGAGCGTCTTCGCGCAGCACTAGACTACATTGCCGACCAGATGGGGCCTGCCGCTGTCAAACCCCCTGAACCCGTCGCAAATGAGGATGCTACACCAGATGATGGTAGCGAAAGCTCCTATGCTCCAGAAGAGAACGACATCCAACCTACACTGGCCCGCGAACCGCCGCCTAAGTTGCCTCACCTCCCACCCACGGTTGCTCATAAATCTGCTTCCCCAGTCGCACGCCGTTCAACACTCTCTAGCAAGCCAGTACCAATGTCGGGGCTCCCAAGGAACTCGTTCTCCAAGACGTCCACTCCCGAAGCAATTCCTATGCCCAAGGCCCCATCGCGCAGCGCCAAGCGCTCAGCCGAAGACGAAACATTCGACAGCCTCACCAGATTGGTAATGAAACAACATACTCTTACCAAGCACTTGAATGACGTCGACCACGAACTAGAAGTTATGGACGCCCGTCGGGAGGCTTTTCAACAAAAGTGGAAACGAGAGCGTGCTGAGTTAGAAAAGAAAAGAGACGAGATTCAAGAAGAGAGAAGTGTTGTGAGGAACATGTTCAAGAAGCAAAGGCTGCTTGATGCTGAGGATGACTAATGGACATGTGATGGACTTTTCATGTTTGCGAACCGTGGTCGACATGTAAGGATAATGCAAAGCTTGGCTCATGTGAACCCCATATATTCAGGCGTTAGACTCAACATTAATACAATATCAATTTATCATATCCCCTCCCAAAGTGCGACAGTTCTTCGAATATTCGTATCTAAATCACAATGCCAAAGTCGTTGCATCCGCGTCTGACAAATAGCTGGATACTCGCATTGTTCAATTGGACGACGCACCTCGCTTCGTGTCAAAAATCCTAAAAGATGTGACTAAACCGGCTGCTACTGCAAGTGTTGCCACTTTGAATCACACAGACGACGAGGAAAGATGGAAAGCGGTCATGCAGATAGCAAAAGGCCAGAGTATAGACAAAGACACCGCTTATGTTACCGCTGACCTATCATATTCGCCGCCAACTCTTCGTATCTCCGTGTCTCTAGCAACACCCAAGGATACGAATGCTTCACAATGATATATAACTCGACCTAACAAGCGGAGTAGTCATTCCGCGGCCCTAGGCACAGGTCTAGGCGCTCGACCACAGAAGCTAGAGCGTGAAGGCCGGATACCTAGCTCTCGCGGAACTTCCTGTTACGGTAATAAGTAAAGTGAGCGGTAAGAAACACAAACAAGCAGAGTCCAATGAAAAGGAGGAGAACTTGGAGTCGGACTCTACTGGCTCTGCGTGATATACTAATCTCGGAAGGACGGAAATTGGTGCGCACCACGGATGGGCAGCGTATCGGAGAGTGGATAGCTAGCATGACACAGCAAACGCTGCTCGCGGTGACACTGGCTTTGTAGTATCTACAACAATGTGTCAATGTCTAATCTTTAGGAGATTTGATAGCAATTCGACATCACTCCGGCTCGCAGTCATCGCTGTGATGGATTAATGGAGTCGATCTCGTACGCCTCTCGTCGTCGCCTTTACTTGATCCTACTGCCTTTCACGACTCGCTCTTGTTTCAGTCATGCCGCCTCCACGTGGAAGAACCCAAAAGGCTCCAATTGTAGACATCAGCGACTCGTCAAGCCAAGCATCCGAGGATAACGTTCCCCCGACAGAGCCTAATCTAAAGAAGAATCGCGTCATCCTACACTACGCTGCCGAGAATCCAGACAAGCCAGACGCGAAAATGAACGGCCCGTATGGCATGTTCTCACAATGCAGCCCGCTTTCTCTACCCGTGCCAGCGAAGACGCTAGCTAAGCGTAAGAGGGCGACTAAGTACAAGGAAGTATCTGGCAACAGCAAGAGAAAGACCGCAGCTGAGACATTGGCTGATAATAAGATATCAGAGAAGAATGAGATATCAAGGAAAGAGAGGGAGGAGAGTCCACTGTTCGAGCCAACGAATGGCTGGCAGGAAGACGGAGATGCCGATGTCGAGATGCTGAGTCCACCATCAACACCAGCGTCTAGCGCTCGCACGCAAAGCCTTAAAGGGACCGAGCGTATTACTGCAACCACCCGTGGCAATCATAGTAAGAGGTCGATCGTCGTTGGGAGCGGATCAGAGTGCTCTGATTCTGATTCCGACTCTGACACCGGTTCTAATATCGTTGTATCAATACAGTCCAACTCCACCCCTAAGATATCACAAAATCTCCTTATCACCTCGCCCTTACCCGGAGACATCTCGGTTATCGACGAGTACCTTGATATACTCAACAAACTAGCCTCTGAAGCTGCCGCGATCTCCGCACACAAGCGAATCATCGTCGACTTCGCCAAGGAAGAGGCCGCCATCTCGCTCGTCATTGAAGATCTTCCCGCCGAAGAAAAGCAGCATCTCGCCACCATTGCTCAAGCCTGCGCTAGGAGGATACATGCCGACATGGCGAATCCGAGCATAGCTACTGACATGCTTGCCATTCAGGCGGCCATAGAGAAGCGTAACAAAGAAGCTGAAATATCACGTCAAAGTATGCCTGGCATAATGGCGAAGAGAGAGGAAGAACTAGAGGCGCGACGACTGGATGCGTGCTCCAGGAGAGAAGCTGCGTTGTTGGAGTGGAGGACGGGACCCGGATCCAATACCGACTCGCTGCTGAAGGTGAAGGAGGATCTGGAAAGACAGGGTGGTATGGCGATGGCGTTTGAGCTTGGTAGGAGAATGGAGTGACTGGAAGGCGCAAAAGCAAAGAGAGGTCGGTAGGCTCCAATTGCTTGATGGGTCTAAGCTTGCACTTTGGTTGATGCTCAGCCAAATATGAACAAAGATCTACCGAATAAGGAGATGTTGCCTGGGTCTCTAGAGACTTCTCGGTTCAAGAAAAAGTGATTTATGGGAACTTTGGCACCTACGTGGACCTATCAGTTAGCAACATTCAATCACAAAACATCATGTTATTTTTTTTTGAAGACCCCCTAATCGTGAGTCATTAATGTGATATAGGAGTAAACATCCAGTCAGATAGCACAATAACGCAGACCAGACACTGTTGCGACATATAGGTTTCAGTATAGAAATTTATGGGTATGAGTTGACTAACGAATCGACTCCCCATTCTCATAAAACGCCTTATAACACCAACTAACGACTACAGCAAAACAAAGAGAAACACGTTACTCATCTAGAGTACACAGATCATATATCGATCAGCACTAACCCTCCGTCTCAGCCTCAGCCATGACCTGCTCCCCCTCATCCAACATATCCAACACCCTCTTCAGCCCACCAACCATATCATTCGCCTGACCCACCAGCAACAGCTTCTCCGCATTCGCCGGCAGACCGAGATAAGTAGGTGGCTCGCGCTCAGGAAGGTCATTGACCCAGCCCATGAAGTCCTTCCAGCTGGTCGAGGTAGGCAGTTCAAGACCCTCACTATGCTCGGTATCCTTGACAATCTTGAAGTTGTCTTCAAACGCAGCGGGTGTCATACAGGCGTCGACGAGAGAAGCGAGAATGCGCCAGTCTTCTGCGTCGTCGATCTTGCCGCCATACATCTCTGTGATCAGAATGCGAAGCATCTCCCATGGAATCTTGGTGGGGGCGATGTTGGACCGGCCTTGAGCGATGGTATCGATCCAAGTGTCGATGATGAAACTGCAGCATTCATAGTCACTGTCGTTAAACTCCCAGAAGCCCTTCCATCCCAGCGTGGGTGCGTATCGAAGACGCTCTTGAATGACCGCGTGGAGGAAGGACAAGAGAAGGTAGACACGTGCCTTCTCCACCGGCTGTTTGGTAGCCTTCTCAGCCAACGAAGAGAGCGAGTCTTTCATGTTGGCGCGAACTCCAGCAGGCTGCTCGTACGATAGAACACGAGAGGCGCGGAGAAGATTGACTGGGATCTTCGGGCTGGACTCCATCGACAGGAAGAGGCGGAAGTCAGGGTTGGGCTTAAGAGCTTCAAGACGCTTCTCAAGCGATTGCAACCATTGGGGTGCGAGATGAACGTTCTTGACAAGAACCCAGTTGCCTGTGGTGGCGGCATTGGCGATGGCTTTGTCAGCTGATGCGGCACCTTCGTTGGAACCCATGGCGATATTCGAACAGCTGACTTGCTCCCTCTCTACAAGATTGTCGACCTTGTAACTTGCGTCAAATCCAGGGCTGGAACTGAGTGCCACTGGCGTGACTGCGTTGACTTGCTTGACGATGTCACCCAGATCACCACTGGCATCTAGGATACCCTTGCCGAATACTTCAGTGACGAAGCGCTCGACAGCAGGTACGAAGCGATCCACACGGAATAGCTTGACGAGGATGAGAGCTCGCAGGAGCTTGTCGAATTTGGTAAGATCTTCCGGCCAAGCCTGCGGTACCTGCCGTTCTCCCATCTCTTCATTGAGGAAAGCATCCCAAGCGCTATCTTCGATCTTCTCCAACTCTTCCTTGAACATCGGGATCTTGCTCGCACGCTCCATGGCCTCTTCCTTGCGTTCAGTCTCGGTCGAGACATCGATACCCTTAACATCGGGGTCAAGAATTTGGTCGATGAGTGTCTTGTCCATTTTGTAGGGCGCTGCCTGCACGAGAAGCATGGCAAACGTGACGCGGTCCTTCTGTAGCAAGGAAAGCGATGTACGGCGGTATGCATCCACGAAAAGCTCAGTGACAATTTGCTCGATGCGAGCAGCATGGCCCGTGATAGAACCGTTGCGGATCTTGCGCAATACAGTCTCGAAGATCTGAGTAAAGTACTGGAGCGAGAACTGGTAGAAGTGGTTGAGATGGTGCAGTTGCTCAAGCACGGCGAAAATAGCCGCACAAGAACGAGCAACGACGGTGTACTCTTTAGTGATATTCTCCACCTCGGTCATGACACCAGTTGTCTCAGAAACCTTGTCCGAGATATCCTTGGCCTCCTTCTTTAGCGTCTCGAGCGTTTCGATAACGCGGTCGTCGTCCAGAATGTTACCGCGCGACTCATTGAGCGCTTGGAGCAGTCGCTTCTCGAGCTGACGAAGATGGACTGCAAACTCTCCTTGCATCTTGATGAGGTTGGATCGGCGCTCATCGACATCGGGTCGCTCGGATTTGAGGACCTCGTTGAGAGTCTGTGTCTGCAAGCTGCTCTGCGTGACTGTAAAGTTGACGAATGTGGTACGACTGCAGATATCGGGAGGGAAATTGGCGGAAGGATCGCGTGTCGAGAGGTACAAGCGGAACGACGGCGAAAAGTCAATCTCCTGCTTGCCAAGTTGTATGAGCACACGACCTCCGGTCTTCTGGTACTCCTTGTTGAGAACATGGTTGAGGATAGGATCCAGATGTTCGGCATCCTGGATCAGAATTGGGTTACCGAAACGTAAAGAACTCTCAAGTTGCTTTGTGAACGAGTCATCCAAGAAGCTAGTCACCGTGAGACGGCGGTCCTTGCATTCGTTCTGCAAGAACTCTGTGGTCCTGCCAGAAGGATCGATGATCAGCGGGTAACGGTTGAACCTCTGAAGGACGATGGCGTTCTCAGTGCACAGGTCGTCCACAGGTAGGCCGTTGTGTTGCCAGTTCAGGCGATCATCAGCTGTCGAAAGGTACTCCGTGAATGGGTTTGTTGGCTTGAAGCTGATTCCAGAGTGCTTGAGGTGATCGTACCAATCCTCCGTAAGTGCCTTTCTGTACTGTTGATCGTAGTAACCAGCATAAGCAATGAATGCAGCCGCAACCAACACGTCACCAACAATGGTGTCAATCTGAGAATCGAAAGACTTGCTGCTCGCTTCCCATCGAACGCGTTCAGAGGACAAGCTATCGAGAAGTCGTACACTGCGATCAACCTTGAATTGTACGGTTGACATCTCCGTCTTGATAGCCTGGGTCTCGCTGATCAAAGCGGCGTATTCAGTCTTGTACCGGCCAATACTCTCTTCAAGGTTCTGAATGAGGAGCTGGGTCTCCTTCGCACCCTCCTCTGTCTTCTGTAACTCTACTTGCAGCTGGTCGACTTCAGCACGTAGAGGTCCGACTCGGTCAAGGATATCAGAGTAGGTGACTTGGGCAGACACCCATTGAACGAGGGGACCGCAGGCTTTGGAAGCGCGGTTGACCTTCTCGAAAGTGAAATCCTCCTGGGAAAGGTATTCCTTCTGCATCTTCCTGCGGTGAGCTGCAGTCATCTGCCTCTCGTTGTCGAACTGCACAATACTGGCAATGAAGTCGTCACGTCTAACAATGGAAACGATGGTCTTCCAACTGTCGGGCTTATGTCCGAGAATCGTGCATACAGCCTCCAACGCAAGCTTGACACCAGCGGGAGGATTCTGCATAGATCTTACTTCAGTAAGATGTTGTCGCTTGATGTTTTGCACACTCTTCTGTGCCTCCAAAACAGCCGGCTCGGCAGCCGCCAAGTCATGCTCTACTACTTCTTGTCGCTTCTGGATCTCCTCCTTGTCCTTCGCAAGCTGAGCTTGCATCTTGATCGATCCAGCTTTCTTCTGTTCTGCCTCGTTCTGATCCGCAATCATGCGCTGCAGCTTCTCGTTCGCTTCGGCATCCTTTTTAGTGAGCTGCGTCTGCTTCTCGGCAAGGCTTGCTCGCAGTTCCTTGACCTTGTCGAATGTCTCACGAAGCTTCTCTAGACCGACGTTGAGATGGCGCTGCTGTTCCTCGAGGTCTTCGCGCTTCTCGTTGTAAAGCTTGACATACTGGGCAACGAAGTCCAGGAAGTGGCGTGGCGTAAGGTACATCTTCCTGTTTTGTGTCTTCTGCAACTTCGCGTTCTTGCTGCGTAGTGAGTGATGTACAGCGACCATGGCATTGACAACGCTCTCGCGATGAGATGGCGGAAGAGTAAGTCCGCGATAAGCGACTGGGATGCTATCAGGCGCGACATAGTTCGCGCGGTCGAGGTCGACAGACTGTGTAAGCTCGGAGCTGACTTGGTACAGAGCTTGGTCAGACCAGTCTCCGAACCAGTTGAGCACGCAACGGTTGAAGAGGGCAGGACTGGTTGCCGCCTTCGATGAGAGACCTTCCTCGGGTGGGTTCATGGTGAACACCACATGCAGGTTCTTGACAATCTGCTCAGTGAACCACTTGTACAACTCTTCCTGTGAGTCGAGAATGATGCCTTGTCGCTGTGCACCCTCCTTGATGGCAGTAAGCAGAGAAGCATACTCGTCACCCTCGAACAGACCAGGAACCTCCGCATTGGCCAGGAGGGTGTTCATGCGTTCGAGGAAACCAGAGTCGAGAACATTGGCTTCGTCCATGATGAAGCAGATCTTCTCGCCCTTGCAACCGCATCGTCGAAGAACAGTACGCAAGTCTTCATCGAAGTCCTCACCAGAGTACTTTCCGTGGACCTTGATCTGGTAGACGCTCAGACCGTTCATCCAAGCGACGAAGCGGGACAGCGTTGTTTTTCCGGAGCCGCTAACACCGATGAGAATGAGATGACCTTGTGGTTGACGGAACACACGGTCGATACGAAGTACATGCTCGAGCACGTCGTTAAACAGGATGAGTGGCACATCCACCTCTTCTTCGCAGAAAGTTCGAAGACGGGCCTTGACGAACTCTCGGAGTTGTTCGCGCTCGACCGGCACGTAGTTCTTGGACAGCCAGTTGGAGAAGAGGATAGGGCCACCGAGAGCCTTCTCCTCATCGATAGTAGGGAAGTGCTCAGCCGCAATACGGTGGACACATTCTTCAGTCCATTGCCTCTCTTCTTCTGCGATAAGACGATCCTGGAACAAGCGTAGAGCCTCGTGTGCCCAGATACGGACAAGACCTTCAATCGGCAAGCTCTCAAGTGGTCGTAAGGCCTCATAGATACCACGTACCCATCGAGTAAGTTCACGGGGAGAGTAAACGTAATGCGGTTGGATGTCTGGCGTGAAGCGCTTTTGAGACTCTGCATAGAGCTGCACCATGGCCCTGGTGAGAGCATCTGCATATCCCCGTAGGGTCGGGATGATCTTGAGCACGGCAGTGTTGAAGGTACCGTAAATTTGCAGAAGCGACTGCTGTCCAGGGTAGTCGACCATGATGAGTGGAGCATGACGCAAAAACCTCAGTCCCATAGGCGTACGTCCGGCATCTGTGGGGGGGTTACAAGCACCAACAAACTGGATGCGATCGAGCGTAACCCAAGTCTTATCAGACGTCCTCCAGAAACCGTTGTGCTCAACCAGCTGTCGCAAGAAGGAGATGGCTCGCTGAGTACCGTACTTATCGGGTGCAGGCAAATTGATCTCGTCACAGAATATGACTAACCAGCGACCAACTTGAGTAGGCGTGAGCTGAACACCGTTGAGGGTCTTCTTGTACTCGCAGTATTGCTCGAACGTCTTGATGAGAAGGTCCGGTGTAGTCGCACTGGAGAAGTTGAGACCGACGACCTGCATGTTCGGTAGTTTTCGAAGTGCGCTGAACAGAGTCATGGTCTTTCCAGAACCTGGAGGACCACAAAGCAGCAAAGGCTTGTGTTCTGCAAGCCAAGAGTAGAGAACATCCTCGTGGCGGACTGTGTCCAACGTGGGAATAACCACATCAGTTTGAGTGACAGAGTGGGTGTTGACCTCAACATTCGGCACCTGACTTTGCCAAGTATCCCACTCTGGTTTGTCAGGCTTGACGTCGTAATCGATGAGTGAGGTAGACTCGTTAAGGGTGGGGAGCTCAACGTCGGTAAGGCCAGCGATAAGGTCTCCGAATTGCTTGCGCTCCATTAGAGGGCAATCGCCGACTAAAGCCCACACCAAAGCAACAAGCATCTTCTTCGCGAGATAAGTCTCCATCTTATCATCTTCCAGAGAGAAGTCTGGGTGCTGTACATTGTACTCCAGGACGTTGCGGCATGCTTTGTTGAGCAGAGAAAACAGCGTGTTGAGCGCACGAATGTCCGTATACTCCATGATATGCTTGAACTTCCTAGCCATGCTGAGGGCCTTCTCAATGAATCGATCTTGGGTGAGCTTGATATGCAGGAAATCGGCGATGAGTCCCTGAGTGGTCATTGTCTTCTGTGACATCTGACCTGGAGCAACCGAGTCGTCTTCAATGTCCTCGAAAGGCGTGGTCTTGAGGTGTTCAATGTAGTTCTTGATCATCATGTCCACCTCCACGGTGTCGTCGCTGAACCAGACCATACCACAACGGGAGACAGTAGCGAGAGTGGCGTACTTCAAAGTCTCAACTTCGAACATGATGCGAACGTTAGATGGTAAGTTGAGACGCTCTCCGTTTGGTAGGGTAAGCAGCTTGTTGTCGTCAAGCACAGAGTTCAAGTTCTCGACCCACTCAGGGTCAACATCTCCGTCGAACACAATCCAGTGACGCTTGGTGTCTTCACCACGAAGGTTGTCAACGATCTTGCGCAGTATACTCGTGAAGAGACCGTCAGTCCACTCGCGTGTGGTGCTATCAAGAGTTCCGTAAAGCTGTTCCTTTGACATGACCTTGGGGTCGATGACGTGACAGACGCCCTCTACACCCTCGACGGCTTGAAGAGCAGAAAGAAGCGTTCTCCAGGCAGCAGACTTTCCGGATCCGGAAGACCCGACCATCATTACACCGTGGTGCAGCTTCTGGATCTGATAAAGTTGGATGATCTTAGTCATCCAAGAATCGCTCACCACGAACTTCGACTCAGCGGCGCACTTGTGAATAGCCTCAGTCAACTTGTTAAGAGGCGCAGGGATGTATTCGACACCAGGGAATGACTCTTCTTGAATGGCCATCATGAGTTCGACATCAGAGCGAATGAGCTTGGGTGCCATAGTCTCGCGTAAACTCTGGATAATGATCTGAGGCTCCATGCTCGCTTCATCCAGGGTCTGGGAGTCTTGTTGAGCGGCGATACGAGCTCGCTTCAGACCACCGGAGCTGACGAGCACACTCTTCAGCGCACGAAGTCCGAAATCGTAGTGAGCTTGCTTGGAAAGGCCCGCCGAGCACCTGTCGAAGAATGGTACAACCTGTTTCGATAGCTCCTTTGCCTGAGAGAAACCCTGGGAGTAAAGCATGACTTCCGCAATGAGCTCCTTGTCGGGCTTGGACATGGCAACACTTCGGAAGAGCTTCTTGAGATTGTCGGGCAAGTTCGATCGACCCGCGTAACCAGGGTTCATGGTAATGAAGACTCCAGTGTTGCCGTTGACCTTCAATTGACGACCAATGAGCTCGATCTGAGACTTCTCGTCCTCAGCACCCTTCTTGAGACCCAACTGAATGTTTTGGATCTGTTGGGACACGGCCGAGAGGATACGCTCTTCAAGACGGTTGAACTCGTCAAAACAACCCCAAGCTCCGACCTGGCAGATACCGAGGAAGATGCGACCCATAGCCTGGAAGTCGAATGTGTCGTCACAACAGAAGACAAGGGTAAATCGTCCAAGCTGTACACCGAGAGCTTTGACGGATTCAGTCTTACCAGTACCAGCGGGACCATATGGTGAACCACCAAGTCGTTGGCAGAGCGCCTGGGTAAGGGTGAGGAAGCAGCGGTCAGTAAGAGGTGTGCGTACGAGGCGGTCAGCAACACCCAGGTACTCAAAGCCGTAGTCGAGGACTGCATTTGCCATCTTGATCCTCAGTCGCTGCAGGAGATCATTGCCGGGCTCGTATACATATCGCATGCACAGTAGCCACATGTGGTGGGTAGGCGAGCGCGCGCCGACCTTCTCAAGCTTATGGATAACATCTCGCTGGTGAACGAACTCAGTGATGAGGTCCTCGCATTTGCGGCGTTGAATGGGATCAAGGTCACCCAGAACGGCAGTAGCAAGTAGCTTCAAGACGTTGACCTGCTTTTCGTACAACTGAGGCAAGGTCGTGCCCTCTTCCGCCAGAGACTTCTCCACAGCATGTGTCCAGGCAATCTGCGTTCCAAGGACGACCACCTGGGTTGGGTACTTGGCGATATAATCGGTGAAGGCCTGAGGATCCATCGCATCTGGTTCGATGAGTTGAGCAAATTCTTCGTAAGCTTCGAAAGTCAACTCAGCCAGTGTAGTCTTCATGTTGGCCTCTAATGCACCAAGCCACTCGTTAATTCTGGGCGTCTTGACGAGTGAGATCTCTTTGCGAAGCGTAACCTCTTCTCCTTCCTTGGACGTGAAACCTTGAATGACTCCGTCTTCATCAGTAATAAGTCCTGAGACACCAGCAAACATCTTCCGCAAATGCTTAGCGATACGGAGAACGTCGTTGCTATTACCAATAATCTCCAGCAGATCCTCATCACCAACGAAGTAAAAGCGAGGGAAAGATACACGCTCGCGCTCCAGGTATTCTCCGAGCGCCTTCTGAATCTTGTTCAAGAGTTCAGCGAGGCGCTCCAGCGACTTCTGTACGCCAGAGATGTTGAGGACTTCGAGGACGAAAGGTTGTCGCGAGACCTTCTTCATGACGGACAAGAACTCGGAGTTGATGTTCTGGAAACGGGCAGACTCCATGGGGAGCAGGTGCTTGATGTCAGCGTTGCCGGTAAACACACCCTCGAGGTAAACCCATTGGCGCTGTACGTCGATCCATACGTCGAACAGAACGTGCACACGATTGAGCTTATCCTCCCAGGACGATGCCTCCTCCTCAAACTCCTTGTAGTAAGGCGAGTGACGCATAGCCTGCAGTGAGTTGAGGTTCTCGCTGCACTTGGCGAAGAGGTCATCCCATCCCCTAATAAGGCGGCATTTGTTCTGGTAGTTGACAAGTTCCAAAGCGTAATTCTGCCAGGTTTCGCGAACCTGCTTGAGAAACTCTTCAAGTGCCATCTCGCCGGCTGCCTGGGTGATGACTTCTCGAATGATCTTCTCACTAGGGCCAAGCTTGAGATCCCAAACATCACCTAGGGTCATGGAGATGGCCGAGTATCGCTTGTGCGGCCTCAAGTTCTTGAATATCCTAACCCAATGGCGTTCCTTGACAGCATCAGAACGCAGCTCAGCGAGGATCGTGTTCTCCTTGAGAAGTTGCTTCAGTGTAGTCTGGACATATTCGAAAGCTTGGTATTGTCGCATCCGGCTAGGCATATCCTTGGTCATCTTGAGCAAGTTGTCAAGATTCTGTCGCAGCTTGCGAGGCTGAATGCTGGTCCACAATACCTCACGGAGGTCGTCGATGCTGGCCCAGATCGTGCCAAGCGCAGACCAGACGGACTTAAAGTCTTGCACTTCCTCCAGCAGCGTCTCGAGTGCGTTCTCCGGCGATGGTGGCAATCCAAGTGCTTCCTTGGCTTTAGAGATATTGCTGGACTCATTCTGCAACTGGCTGAGCTTCTGGTCGAATTTGGTTAGGATGGCTGAGGCATCAGCTGGAGCCAGGTTGCCTGCGACAGGCTTGTCTTCTGCCCACTCTCCGGTAATGTTCACGATCTTCTGGTTGACGACCTTGTCTTCTGCAGCGATCTTAGCGCGCAAAGCGTCCGCCTGGTCATTCGCAATCTTGGTCTTCCTCTCCAAGACCTCGTTCAGGGTCTGCCATTCATGGTCGATCTGCTCCATCTGCAGCCAGTCGGAAGGGAACTGATAACGCTGGCGCGCCAGAGTCGCCTGACCTTGACGGAATGTGGACATCTCCGGTTCCCACTCAAGGACCTTCCTCTTGCATTGCTGCACTGTGGTAATGAAGGAGACAGCCTGAGCAGTTGATGAGGCCTCTAGTGTCTGCATCTCAAGGTCCTTGCGCGCCTTCTCGATCTGCACATACACGTCATTCATGCGCTGACCAAGCCTGCTAGCAAATTTGGTAAGGATTTCTTGCTGCCACTGGTCGTACTTGGCATTGACTTTGACCTGCACTTGATCATAGTCCACAGTGACGTATCCGAATTGGCGACTAATGTCGGAGTTGTCGAACGTAGCGCGAGTCTTGCGAATCTCCTGAAGAAGCTGCAACCATCGGGAGAGATCTTCGCCAAGGATGTCATAGACATGGTCGGACTGAAGATCCCATAGAGACTGGAACTGGAGCCACTCGTCAACATACGATGAGATATCACGAAGTTTGCCCTCTACGGCGCCGTACACCTCGATCAATGAATCAGTGCATCGGCTTGGCAGGTCGGAGAATTGGCTGACAGAGGTGTCGTTGGTCGCTTCAAGTCGGATCTCGTATCGTGAAGCCTTGATCTTCTGAAGAGTACAGATAATGGCGAGCCATTGCTGGAGTTGCTCAAGCCAGCTTGCTCGAGCGTATTCCACTGGCGGGCTGAGGTAGATCACCTGGTTCCGCATAGTGATCTCAAGAGTCAATCGTGCAAGAGTCGGCTTGACTTCAGGTACCTCTGTCGACACTACTTCACTAACTGGACGACGGTTTCCATCTTCTTCATTCACATTGTTGAAGACTTCGATCCACAAAGTGATAGCTCGGCTGAGACGAACCAATAAGATGGACTCAATGCGCGCATTCATGTCAGATACCCAAGAAGCAAGGTTGGCGTAGCTCTCGAGGTTAAGCTGGTCAATGGACTTCTGAATGGTCTCTAGGTTCTGTTGGAAGGCCTCCTTGGTGTATGGGCAAGTCTCCAGATCCTTCAGCGACTTCTCGACGGCAGCGTTGATGTTAACAAGTGTTACGACCTTGAGCTGGAGCAGTGATGTCGTAGCTGCAAAATCGCGGACGAACTGGACATGTTTGCTCTCACTACGAACGCTGCCACCTCCCACAGGAAAGCCGGATTGTCGGACGTGGAGGTCGTAGGCGTGAACAAAAGACTCCCACTTGAGAGGAACACCTTTGCCGACCAGCGCTTGGACCTCGTTAATGTAGTTGTTGAGCAAAAGAGCGACTCCACCCATCTCAGAGATTGAGCGCAGGGTCTGAGTGTAAGTGCGGACGCTTTCCATGAGACTAACAGCATAAGGGTACACGCGCTTGGCCTCCTTCGAGATGTTGTTGATGCCGTGGGGTACTTGGTAGCCGCGCCATGTCAGGTTCCGAACTTCCTTGAATAGGGCAATAACTTGCGCGTCAAAGTTGACGTTCAACTCCAAGATGTTTCCTGCGGCACGGTTCCTGTTGACAAGGAACAGACGTCCGGAGATCTGGAGTTTCCTCCTAGCCACCTCTTGAAGCCACGACTCGAAGATCGGTCGGGTGTCGAGCTTCTTCTTGAACATGCTGCTCTCAGCCTGGAGTTTCTGACCTTCCGCATGAAGCGCCCAGTCCTTACCCAGGATATCCTCGACCTTACCCATGTAGCTCTCCAGCTGTGTTTCAATCTGTCGAGCCCAGATAACAGCGCCAGAAACTGGAGGAAAGTCACGGAGCTGCGCCATGGCATGGGCTTCAGAGTTGCCATACTGACGCTTGAAGCGCTCATGAAGTGCCAAGATATCCTGCTTGACGTTCTCGATGAGCTGCGTTTGGTATTCGGAGATGGCGCCTCGAATCTTTGGTCGCACGAAAAGTGGGTTGAACTTGGAGAAGACGCGGAACATCTCGCTGGCGGTCTTGGCGGTACCAAGACGATCTCGCAATCTAGCGATGATGGAGTTCTCAACACGAGAAGTACGCTCATTGTACTTTTGCTCTGCTTGTTCGAAGAGGCGTGTGCCTTCAGGTGAGACATCCAGCACATCGACATCTTTGAGGACATCGTAAGCTTCCTTGACTTCCTTTACGGCATCCACATCACCAATCTCTTCAATGATGACCGCCTCCTTGGCTGGGGCACTTTCGGACAAAGAAGATTGCGAGCCGAGGACGTTGACGATGGTTCGCTGGAGCTGCTCGTGGTTCTTGCGGAATGTCGTAATGTAGCGAATACGCTCCTCCGTCTCTTTATGCCTAGCCGCAATCTTGATCGGGATAAACTTCTCGTTCCTTCGCCTAGTCACTTCACGCGCAACGTTGGTGAACTCCTTGACGTTCTCCTCCCACGTACGCCAAATGCTCTCTGCTACAGCCATGATGGCCTGGAACTCGGGGTAATCCATGTGCATAAGTGTTTTCCCATGTAAGAGATTGTGGAGTTGCTTGTCGAGGTCGCCGGATATAGCTTCAACGAGAGGAAGCGCTCGGCGGACGGGGTAGGGGCAGATCCGAAGCTTCTTGTTCATGTGGCTGAAGATGGATTGTACGGCTTCCTGCACTGCTTGTAGCGAGGTTGAAGATAACAGCTGGTCGAGAGGAAATTCGCGCATGAGCTGGTTGTACTTCTGTACCAGATCTGTGCTCTCCTTGAGTCCCGTATCTGCGCTGAAGCTCACAGTCGCTTGGAAACGTTTCGCATTCTTCAACACGTCCAAAGTGAGCCTAACACCGGGACTACCCAACTGCGTCTCAATGTCTTGCAGCCTTGACTCCATGGAAATCCAGAAGTTGATCTCTTGCGCCGCAGTTCCAGTCGACACATCTCGAGATGTTTTAGTGATTGTCTGTATCGATTTGATCCATCCATTGACTGTCGATTGCAGTCCGTTGAGAAAGCTGCTGTCTTGTACGATTGCAGCAGGAATGAGCTCCGGAGAGGGCTTCACGCCACGCTGGCTAGCATCATCCAACGCACTCTGAATGAGCGGGTGGAGAGGCAAAAGCAGCTCCGGAATCTCCACGTTCTGCTCCAGATTGCTGAAACTGACTGCCAGTTCTGCAATCTTCTTCCTTGTCGCTGAAATACCCGTCCTAGCATCATTATCGCCCTTACTGTATTTCCCCGCCAGATCGCGTTGGCTCTTGGTGTAGGTGTCAAAGTACGGCTCGACCGCAGACTGAATGAGGGAGCGAAGAAACTCATAGGGAGTGCCGTCGGGCGAAGAGGCGTTATTAGAAAGTATAAAACCGGGCAGCGTCTGAATAAGGACCTGCTGGCTAAGGGGTATCGCGGGGTCTATGGGTATCGGTCGCTTCGAAATAACAACAAATGCTGCGCAAGTAGGAGAAGCCGTAAGCTCAGTCGAAATGGTATAAGTAAAGCGCTGGGTCGCCCCTGCTACTTTTGTCAGTCTAGACGCTCCTTCCTCGTCAGAATAGTACCTGCCGTTTGTGCCATCCATGCCATCCATGCGGAGTTCGTCTGCTCGATCCTTCACAACGTACAGCGCTGACTGCCCCTCGGAGGCAAAGCGAGCGCATCGTTGCAGCGTGTCCTGTAGCTTAGCGCTTGATAGCAGACTACCGGGAGCGAACAAATCCTCTTTCGAGGCTCCCAAACTGACATCAAGCACCTTTTCCAGGTGGTCGACGATGATTTGGGGGTCTATCGAGGGAGGTGAGGGACTGGGTGTGCGTATGCTGCCATTGGGCGCCCCTGGGTTCAAGGGTCCCTCCATGTTGATTGTTTATCGCGTATGTTGCTATGAAGACATGTGGTGTGCGCTTCCAGCGGAGTAGAGAGGGACGGGAGTCGGAGTGGTTGCTAGTTGTAAAGAGGGTCTTGGTGCGCCGGACGGTGATAGTGGTGCCTTCCTCAGTATATTTCTCGAGTAGGTGTACGCGAAGTAGACGCGCACGGCCGTCACACGCTTATCCTGACTAGTGGCAGCGGCAGGGGAAGCGGAGTGATTGTCGTCTAATTGGTCCCTTGAATTTAGGACGTCTGCAGTGCTACTCAAGGCGTGGGAATTGGTGTAATCGTCAAATCGAGTTGCACGCGGACACTGTTGCTGTGGTTACTTTTTGCACGTCTAGCAGCAGCACTTTCCCACACAAAGAGCGGCGAATACCGACAGGCAATGACAGCTCACCACGTGCAAAGTAAGCTAACGTAGGCTCCACTTTCTAAGCTAACCCACCCGCTCTTTCATCTCAGGTTCGCAGGGCTGGCACGGAGACCTGAGGAGAGCAATCCACATCAACGGGCGGCGCATGCGCCGGAATTTGATTCGAGAACAAAAGTACTATCTATCTCTCCCTCTATCTTCCAACTCAACATCCCTACTTCTTCCAACTTCATCATCATCATCGTCGTCTCCGACAGCAAATGCTCCATCTACCCTATCATCGTGACCACCACTTTCCCTTCTTGCACCTCTCGCGTCCCCAGCAGTCGCAGTCGTAGGGCTGGCTAACCTAACCTCTCCCACCTCCGTCAGCCCAACTCTCCTCCTCCCCCAGTTGACCACCGCCCTCCCCACCCCGCTAATTTCTCCATCCCCTCATCGCCATTCCCCGTTCCACCAGCACCATGTCCTCCAGCCTCAACTTTAAATTGGTACTTGAGACAATCTTTGATGGTAACGAGACCGGTTAGACGGCCGCGGTACTCAATCAAGATAACCCGTGGGCCCATTTTCTTGAAGAGCTCCATGACGGTTTCGAGGGGAAGGCGGGGGTGTACTGAGAGTGGCGTTGGGTCGATATAGCGAGTAAAGTCTAATGAGGTTTGAGAAGAAGTGGTAGGTATAAATTCGAATGTCGTGTTCGGTGCTGATGCAGCTGTGCCGCTAGTGGCCCGGGAGCTGGGGGCACTGGTGGTGGAGGAGGAGGATGTGAAGTAGCATTTTGCGTGGCCTGGGGCTTGTTGTTCGATCTTCGCGCGATCGATGGCGTACCGGAGTTCTGTACGGCCAATATAGCCGACTAGGGTTTTCGTCTTGATATCCTCGACGATAGGGTAGCCCTGGTAAGCATTTTCGTTCATTATGCGTTCCATTTGTCGGAGTTCCATGCCTGTGGCTTGTAAACAGACAACGCGGCTGGCCATGACTTGGCTTACAGGGACACCAAACGTATGCTCTTCTTTGCTGTCGAGAAACGGGTAGCCGTTTAGGTAGATCATGCGGTCTGCAATGCCACCGTGACCGAAACGTTCGCTTACTGCTTTTGTGACTCCAACGACTATCATCGTAGGGAGAATATATGTCAATGCGCCTGTGATCTCGAACATGATGACCACGACGCTGACAGTAATATGCATGATGCCACTCAGAGCTGCGGCTGCTCCGAGGAAGGCGTAGGTACCTGGTGTGATACATGCTCCATCGGGACCGCAAGCCGAAAAGAAAGCAGAACTAGGGAAAGACTCGTGTAGAGCCTGGACGCAGATACCTACCATACGACCGAAAGCGGCGCCGATGGCCATGCTAGGTACGAAGATACCAGCCGGCACCTTACACCCAAACGATATGACAACCAAAAGCGTACGCAGAACGGTCGCAATAGCAAGCGTCCAAACATTATGCCAGCGATGATTTGCATCACAAAGCCGGTCATAGCCTTTGTCGCCCTCACATTCTTGAAACAAAATCTCCATACTCTCCGTCATATCAATCCTTAGGAACATGTTCGGGTAGCAAATCACACCGGTGATGACAGCAAGCGTGACAGCCTCGGTGATGGGGTAAGCAGAGAGGTACTTCTTACGAAAGACCTGCATCTTGAGATTCCACTTGATGACGAAGGCGCCGTAGAGACCACCAAAGACACCGATAATGAGGTAGAAAAGGACCTCGAAGAAGTGCCAGGAGCGGTCGTAGGAGACGTTGAACATGACGAGTTGACCTGTTCGGAAGGGATTCATAGCCTAACATCGGTTAGCATCCACATACGCCTGATACCTGTAGTAACAGAACGTACAGCAAGGACAGCCGTGGCAACGAGCGCACAGAAATAACTCCTCCAAAGCGTCTTGAGTGGAAATTGATTGCTCATCTCCTCGAGAGAGAAAAGCACGCCTCCAATCGGACTTCCAAACGCTACACCTACGCCCGCCGCCGCACTCGCACATAAAATCTCCCTCGTCTTGGCCGCATTCCTCCTGTATTTGTCGAAGAACCTACTAATCACATTGCCCGTACATACGGCATAATGCACACTAGGTCCTTCCTTACCCACCGACAGCCCCGATGCAATGGCAAGCGGCAAGCCAATCGACTTGATGAACAGCGTGGTAAAGCCCAAAAAGCCTTTCATAACGAACCCTGCGATAATGCATTTCATCTCTGAGATACCTGATCCAGCTGCATACGGCGCAAAGCTCTTTACCAGCCTCGCCGCCGTGAAAGAGAACAGCGCTGCGAAGAGGATGTAAAGGATATAGTTCGCAGGCCAAAACCCACTCCAACGTTTCCATTCTGGACAACCTCCTTCCGCGCCCCAGCAACAAAAATTCTCGTTGAGATAGAAAGCCGTGGTGCAATGTCCCAGCTTGATGTCACTCAGCCACTCAGTGACGATGTTGAGAAACGCAGCGTTGAGTCCTATTGCCGCTCCGACAAGCGTAACAACAATCCACGCTTGGCCTGCATCGTATGCTTCGGCAATCTTCCTCCTCCATTTTCCTTGTCCTCTGCCTAGGAACACTTTCGCTGTCCTGCCATCGTTCCGTACACCAATGCTATCTCTTTCGCGCCGGCGCGCTTTCCGTCGAAGTTGCTCGCGGGCAGCATCTTGTACCCAGTCTATGGTTGTAAAGTCTTCGTAGCGCTTGATCTCTGCTATTTCTTCGACAATTGCAGCGTCGGTATGTGTGGTTTCTGCAGCCTCTGGGTCGTCATGATCGGGGTCGAGGGATAGGAGCGATTGACCTGTTGTGCGCCGCCGGAGAGAGGGCGCGAAGGATGTGGAGCGTGAGGGTTGGCTGAGGCGCGAGGATGGGCGCCGCGTGGACTGGGGACGGAGGGGTGTAGGTTGTTGGGAGGGTTGGCGGGCGCGTGAGCCCGAGGATGAGGAACGATTCATCGCATCGTTATAGTAGGTGGTTTCTTCGCGTGGGAAGGGCGTGAAGTATGCTGGCTTCCAAGTTTGGAGTTTGGCGTGGTTGCGTATCTGGGGAGCTATCTCATGCAAGGGTCTCACCCGTCCCAGCTCCAGACCGACGTCTCGGGAGTCCGATCATTGCACCGCCACACTTGCGAAGACGTTAACCAAGAAAGCTCGTTGTATCTAGCTTGTACCTATAATGTACCCTGAGGGTCTTCGCCGAGTTCCACATTCTCTTGTAATTCCATAAAATACATTGAATACCTCTAGGGTCCAATTTTCCTAGGTACAGCTTAAGAAAGTTTCCTCCTCGAAGTTTGTATACAGAAACAAATGACTACTCCACAAGAAAATTCGTAACTCAACACCACAACGTGCGAGGAAGCTTACGTTTTTCAAACTGTATTTGCATGTTATCCTAAAGGTATACAGCATGTTTTGCATAGCTGAGTTTCACGGTAAGACCTAGCGAATACCTTTAGGGTGCTTTTTGGTGTAGTACACATTTCAGATAACACGATCTTCTTCACAGCAGCATTCTTCACACAGCAGTTCGGCAGCACTTCGGTATTGAATTGGAAAGTTGTATTTCACTTCATCGTGACTTATACAGGGGTATCATATGTCTAAAAACCTTCAGATATAAATCTGGTTTGCCTACTACATCTACTTCGTGCACCCAGACACGCGTCAGTCCTCCGGTATGTCTACTCCATCTCGATAGTACCCGGGGGCTTGCTGGTGACTAGACAATGTCAGTGTTTGCCTCAAGGAGATCGCATTTGTCAGACTTACTATCGTATACCACACGGCAAACTCCATTCACCTCGTTCACAATCCTCCTGCTGACCCTCTTAAGGAATTCGCCATCGAAGGGGTACCAATCCGCTGTCATGAAGTCGCTCGTCTCAACAGCCCTCAATGCGATAACCTGGTCGTGAACACGCTTGTCACCCATAACACCAACCGCCTTGACGGGCAGGAGTGCAGCGAACGCCTGGCTAATCTTCTTGTACAAGCCGGCGGCCTTGATCTCTTCGATGAAGATGTTGTCGGCTTCGCGCGCAATACGGACTTGTTCCCGCGTGACCTCGCCCAGGATGCGGATAGCGATACCTGGACCGGGGAAGGGGTGGCGCCAGACGAGATCTTCTGGGATACCAAGCTCTTTGCCTAGTTCACGGACTTCATCCTTGAACAACTCACGGAGAGGCTCGATGACCTTGAGCTTCATGTCTTTTGGTAGACCGCCAACATTGTGGTGGGTCTTGATGGTCTGGGAGGGACCCTTGAAGGAAAGGGATTCGATGACGTCGGGATAGAGGGTGCCCTGGAGGAGCCACTCGATCTCACCGGCGTTGGCAGATTCATGGGCTTCTGCCTTGATCTTCTCGGCTTGCTTCTGGAAGACCTCGATGAAAGTGTTGCCGATGATCTTGCGCTTCTTCTCGGGGTCATCGGTAACACCCTTTAGGCGGTCGAGGAAGAGGTCGGACGCATCAATGACAGTGAGGTTGATGCCCAGGCCCTCATCGAGCGTCTTCTTGACTTGAACGGCCTCGTTGAGTCGGAGGACGCCGTTGTCGACCATGACGGCGTGGAAGCGGTCGCCAATTGCCTCCTTCATCAGTTTCGCAGCAACAGTCGAGTCGACACCACCGCTGACGGCACCAATGACCTGTCCCTTGTCGCCCACCAACTTCCTGATGCGCGTAATCTCCTGATCGACGAACTTGCTCATAGTCCAGTTGGTGTTGGCCTCGCAGATGTCGACGGCGAAGTTCTTCAACAGGACCTTGCCCTCCTTTGTGTGTGTAACCTCGGGGTGGAACTGAATGCCGTAGTACTTGCTCGTCTTATGCGCAATACCCGCGAACGGCGCATTGGTAGTTGTCGCAACCGTCTCAAAGCCCTCGGGCATATGGCTCAGCTTGTCGCCGTGACTCATCCAGACCTCCAGATCATTGCTCAGATCTTTGAACAGCTGGTCCATGTGTCCACCGTGGCTCTCAACCTTCAGGTTCGCGCGTCCGTATTCCCTCTTCTCGCCAGCAGCTACGCCAGCGTTCTTTCCAAAGTGCCAGGCCATCTCTTGTAGTCCGTAGCATATTCCCAGGATCGGTACGCCAAGATCGAAGACGGCGTGGTCGACGTGTGGTGCGCCTTCCTCGTAGACAGAGTATGGACCGCCAGAGAGAATGACTCCCTTGGGCGTGAAGGGCAGATCGGCGATCTTAGTAGTGCATGGCAGCATCTCAGAGTAGACATTGAGTTCGCGGAGGCGGCGCGTAATCAGATGCGTGTACTGCGAGCCGAAGTCGAGAACCAAGATGGTATCGAACGTCTTGTGGGGGGGAATGGGGTCGGAACCGTCGGTCGCCATTTTGAAGTATAAGAATTGATGTGATAGAAGTAAAGAAGGAAGGAAGAAGTGAAAGGAAAGAGAAAGGAAAAAGAAAGACGGGTATCTGGGGAAGAGAGGTATAATAGTGGGAGGGTTCCTGACTCTCACAAAATTTTGGCGGGGCTAAAAAAATCCCTTATCGATAATATGCATCTTCATTCTCTGGTACGAGGAAGAGTGCCGCCTGGGTTCCAAAGATTATACCTAATACTCGCATCGTAGCCTGAAGGTATACACTCTTGATATCATGCAAGTGTCATGCTGGGAATCATAGCGAGTCCTTCGAGGGTACCCTTTCCCAGCATGAGGTACTTCTCGGGAAAAGCTAGCCTCTTTGTACAAGTACTTCGTCCACTTACCGGGAAAACCTCCAATTAACTAGCTGTCGCCTTTGATTCATAGAACAGATGTGCAGCCATGGAATGGCTCGTGACTGACCATGCTCACCCAGGGCGGGGCTCTTTAATTTTCACTACCGGTATCGATAACGAGCGTAGCTGCATCGCGCAAAGTCGCGTTGACCTCTCTCAACCCAGCATCCCAACCACCACACATACACACGATGGCGAAACGAAAGTCTGAGAGAGATCCCGAAGAGCTCCCCGATGTGTCGGACAAGCGCAAGCAAAACGATGACGACGAGTCTGGCAGCGACGAGGTATGCGCCTTCCGCTTTTCCTTCTCACATGCGCCTGCTCACAAATTATTTAGGACATGGATATGGTGAATGTCGACTTCGAGTGGTTCGATCCGCAGCCAGCAGTCGATTTCCATGGTCTGAAAAACCTCCTGCGCCAACTCCTCGATGTTGACTCGCAATTGTTCAACCTGTCAGAACTCGCCGACATCATATTATCGCAGCCACTACTCGGCAGCACCGTCAAGGTCGATGGCAATGAGACAGATCCCTACGCCTTCCTTACCGTCCTGAACCTGGAGACACACAAGGTAGGGCCTCTCCACCCATACTTTGTCTACATACATGCTAACGGCAAATAGGACAAAAAAGTAATCCAAGACTTAACAACCTACCTATCCAAAAAGTCCGCGCCAATCCCCACACTCCCACCCCTCCTAACACCCACGTCTCCCGCGCAGATCGGCCTCATCCTAACCGAGCGCTTTATAAATATGCCCCACGAGATTGTACCGCCAATGTACACGATGCTTCTGGAAGAGATCCAGTGGGCGGTTGAGGAGAAGGAGCCTTACACATTCACCCATTACCTCGTTCTGTCCAAGTGCTATTCGGAGATACAAAGCCAGTTGCCGAGTGAAGACGCGCCGCCAAGCAAGAAGAAGAACAAGAAGGCGGATGTGGGTGAGGAGACATTCTATTTTCATCCCGAGGATGAGGTGCTGCACAAACATGCTGTGGGGTACACGAGTTTTGAGTACGATACGCCGGTGGATGAGGGCGCGAGTGACAGTAAGCGGGCGTTCCAGGAGTTGGGGGTTAAGCCCAAGGGACATATGGTGTTGATTGAGGCGGACAAGTTCAAGGGTGCTGTGGAGGCTGTCAAGGCGTTTTTGAGCGGACAGTAAATATACACCAGATAATAGAACCCAAGATGGCGAAGATTGACTCTAACTGGTGTTACATTGCAAGGACACAAGCTGAATCTATGTGAATCAAACCGTAGGAAATTGATGCTCGCTCCTATGCACAAGTCGACATCGCCGTCATGCCCCCTCCACCACTGAAGAATTGCCCTGCTTAACCAATGACAACCTTGCCTTCCTCAGGGAAGTCGTATGCGGGAATCTCCAGGTTGAGCGGGGCAGGTCCCTTTCTTATACGGCCAGAGATGTCGTAGTGGGAACCGTGGCAAGGGCAGAACCAGCCTCCAAAGTCACCGGCCTCACCGATGGGAACACATCCCAGATGGGTGCAGACACCTAGTGTTGTTAGTCTACATTTGTTGCATGAAGTACATGTGCGTGTGACGTACCCAACATGATCAACCACTCGGGCTTCTGGACACGGTCTTTGTCGGGCTGAGGGTCACGGAGAGACTCCCACTTGGTGTCGTCGGCCTCCTTGATCTCGGATTCGGTACGGTGTCGGATGAAGACGGGCTTGCCTCGCCACTTGATAATGACCTGCTTTCATCAGCTCCACTGTCCGGGTATTCCATGTCGAAATGCGAAACATACGTTCTTGCCCTCGGGAATGGCAGCGAGGTCGATTTCTACCTTGGCCTGGGCCAAAACGTCGGCAGAGGCGGACATGTTGACGAGGAAGTCTGTTGGGCGCAGTCGTTAGCCGTCCAGTCTTCATCAATTCGCGACCCAAACCATCCCAAAAATAGCCAATTGCTCTCCTCCAGCTCCAAACATGCAGTATCGGTTGTTTCCAGTATTTTCCACACCTCCGCCGGGCTATCGCATTGCTGGGGACCTACCCTGGACAGTCGCCTTCGCGCCAAGCGCACTCAGCGCACCCATTGTTCCGACCATGAAGTACTGGAAGACCTTGGGACCTGTCTCGCCTCCTTTATTCCTGTACGCAGCGAATGAGGGGATCTTGGTCGTGTCTGGGCCGCCCTTGAAGGGGCTGTCGAACGAGGAAGCCGAGGCGTTGCGGGTCTGCAGAGCGGTGGTACCGGCCGCCCGAGCGACGGGCATCTGGTGAGCGGTCCATGAGCGTGCAATGGCACGGGTTGTGTTGGCGAGGGCGGGCATCGTGGACGCGGGTGGGCGGGAGTCGGTGTCGTTGATGGGGAGGAGCTTGGGTTGAGGATGTCGAAGTTTTGGCGGTTTGGCAAGGAGCGTTATGTCAGGTGTCGTGTGATTGGTCCACCGCCCGTGCGACCATCGCTGGACAGATCATTTGCAGCGTCATCGGCGAACATTACCACGAGAACTACGCAACGTGGGATTTGATCTCACACTTGTTCCATTCATTATAACAGTCATGAAACTATACTGCATCATGTCTACGGTCGTCGCAAAAGCGAACAACCACGTCTCTTCAGCGTCCACTGTTGGATCATGGCTCAAGACCAGCATCAACGATCCAGGATTGTCGCATGAGACCGATCCTCTTCCTCTATCTAGACGCTGGAAGTACTGTCCTAGGTAAAACGGTTTGTAGTTTGGGTAAGTACCCTTACTTGATTGTCTTGGCGACTGCCTGAATGTCGCTACCGTCTTATTCCTCTTTGGCTGTATACGGAAGTCTTCTACATTTACTTCCTCTCACTTCGAGTAGCCTCACCTTTCAAATTAAGAGCCTCACCACAACGAAGCTTTATGTTCGACATACAACACCATGCCTCCCAAAGGCCCTAACATCACATCCTACTTTGCGCCCACGGAAGGAATTAAAACCATGACGAAAGCCAAAGAAGCCGTGAAGAGTACGACTGACGAGCCGCAAATGACCACTTCTTCATCCCAAGAAAACAAGGGTAAAGGCAAGAGAACATCATCAAGATCCCCAACCCCAATACCCGGGAAGCGACAAGATACAAAATCCTCAGACACTACCACACCACCGCGCCATCTCTCACACAAAGACCTTTCCTCACACCAGCTCTCCCCATCACCTCTCTCATCTGAAATACCTAACATCACCCTAACTCTCACCCACCACACCGGCAACATCTTCGCTGCGCCACCACAAACTCTCTTAATACACGCTTGCAACGTCCAAGGCGCCTGGGGTAGCGGAATAGCCAAAGCCTTCAAAGACACTTACCCGAAAGCCTACACAATATACCACGCCTTTTGCACCAAAGAACACCTCTTGAAATCTCGACCTGTACCTACTGGCAGCGCTCTCCTCATCCCGCCTGTCGATGCTGGGAAGGAACATTGGATTGGCTGCTTATTCACCAGTGCAAAGTACGGGAAGGGCAAGGATAAGCCAGATGTTATCGTCGGAAACACGAAGCCGGCTATGGAGATGTTGCTCGAGTTGGTGAGCATGGCTGGTGGAATTGAAGGGGTCAGGATGTGTAAGATCAATAGTGGAAAGTTTGGAGTCGAGTGGGAGAGGACGAGGGGTGTGCTGGAAGATATTGTGATTAGGGAGGGGTGGATGGGGAGTGTTGAGGTTTGGAATCCAGAGATGAGTTAAAGGGCTGGAAGGCTGGAGACAGATTTAAAGCGAATAAGACACGCAGGCGAGCGGAAGGAGAGAAATATCTAGTAATGTATGTGACGATCTTGGAATAGCTCATCTTGGACAAAAGAAATGTATACAACTATACATTTATCACATTTTGAGTCCACATTCTATAGTATCAGATGACAAAACCCTGATGCAGATCACTGTTCAAACAGCCCGGCGCCGTTCCCATGATATACCCAGCTAACGCCATTGTGCAATGCAAGATGACCTTCTTCCACATCGTCCTCTGTCCCTGCTCTCCTTGTCCTAGCAGATTCACCTTTGGCCATTAATCGCAGTAAATCCACCAGTCGACCGCCTGGCTTCTGGACTCTTCCTTACACTCGCCGTGGGTTGACGGGGCGGGCCACGCATTTCCATCTCGATTTGCATAGCTGCAGCGTCCTCTTCTGGTTCGCTGTCCTCTACACGCTGGACCTCTTGGTCGACTTCCATGGCATCAGGCGTCTCGAGTGGTTTCGCTGGTGTAGGCGAGGCTGTTGCACCGCCGTTGGTATGCGTGTCCTTGTCCTTGTCCGCATCATCCTCAGCCGTCTCAATAGGACCATCCAACGTCTTCTGTCCGTTCACCGCTCCGTCCTTCTTGCCATCCTTCTCCTTCTTCTTCGCGTCCTCCTTCTCTTTCTCTTCCAACTTCTTCTTCACGGTTCCCCATGTGCTCGTCTTAGGCGCGACATCGACCAGGAACTCGAGGTTATCCGTCTTCGCTATCGCACTACTGACATCGCGGTATTGAATATTGCGGCGCGGCTTGCGTTCGGCTTTGACGACGTTGTGTGTGGTTTGTGCGAGGTGTTGAATAAACATTTCCGTGGCCAATGCGATGGCGAAGGCAGCATTCTTGGAGGTTGTGATGCGTTCGGGGTCCGCTTGAATTATCTTTTGCACACGTGCGACTGGGGGATGTGTTAGACTAATGGTCCACTATGAGGACAAGTGGGAGCACTAGGGATGGGGGGAGTCAAAGACATTGCGCTCCCTGCATGCACGAAGGTGAAGGAGAGGTTATGAGATCACCGCAGGCGCAATTGGCAGTGGCTATTTGGGCAGTAGGGTAGTCTTCAGGAAGCAACCCGAGAATCGAGGCAAGGAGTGAGGCAGAGATGAGATTAAATCGTTACTTACGAGGAAGTGACACATGACCTGTGATTTCCTTGTTTGGCGCTATCGGCGTGTTGTTGTAAGGCATGGCGAAAGAAGGAGCGACTGCTCGTTTTGAATGCGCACAGGGTCGATGGGTTATTTCTGGGTTATGCTTGATCCTAGGTATTGTCCGGAATGTCGATAGCAGCTCGTATGTATGAAAGGTATGGTTTGACGCGGTTTGATCGCGCAGAATAGTCAGGGCGAGAGTAAAGTCGCGTGTGGTAGTGGTGGTGAAGATGTTCGCGGAGCCAAATGGTCGCACCCCTGTTCGATCGCCGCGGGCCTCTCCAACCGAGGACGACGGGGTGTCATCAAGCGCCAGTTACCCTACCCTTTATAAGGAACCAACCTCCTCTCCCTCTTACCTCTCTCATGCCTCCTTCGTGATACTCAGACCCCTGATACCTGTTTGTGATATCCTTAGCTTGTGTTGCCTCTGTTGAATCGTGTTCGGGTGCCTTTCGTCTCGTGTTGAACAACACCATCACCGCCCATCAGGGTACACCTACCAACGATGAAGCTCTCTATTTTTAGTCTGCTCGCCGCGACTGCAACATCCTTATTTTCGCAAGTACCGTTTCAGGAGAAACCAGAAGTAGAAGGCTTCCAGATCTACCAAAGCCAGTTCTCAGAGCATCACTCTATCCGCATTAAGCAGCAACAAAACAACACCCTCTGTGATGCACGCTCCAAACAGTACACTGGCTGGTTAGACATCGGCTCAAAGCATATCTTTTTCTGGTACTTCGAGTCTCAAGACAGGCCCTCTGAAGATCCGCTCCTGCTATGGCTGACAGGAGGACCAGGTGGCTCAGGCATGATTGGATTGCTGGGCGAGCTGGGGCCTTGCCTGATCAACGAGTCTGGGAATGGTACCGTGTACAACGAATATGGATGGAGCAAGAACGCCAACATTATCTTCGTTGATCAGCCCGCTGGTGTCGGTTTCAGCTACGTCGATGAGGGAATCCCGCTTCCTGCTACAAGCTTCACGGCTGCAGAGGATATGCATTACTTTCTGCAGCTTTTCACAAGCGATGTCTTCCCAGATCTTCGCAATCGAGACTTCCACATCACGGGAGAGAGCTATGCTGTAAGTCTATGTTGCTGTTACCCTCTACAAAACACGAAACTTATCACGAACAGGGCCATTACGTCCCAACACTTGGTGCCGAGATCGTTTCGAAGAATCTAGCCTATCCTAAGCGGCCCCAGGTTAACCTCAAGTCAACCTTCACCGGCAACGCATTTGTCTCACCTAGAGATACCAACTTTGGTTACTGGGAAACGCTGTGTACCACAAACCCCGGTGTCGACAAGCCCATATTCAACCAGACCCGCTGCGACATCATGGCTACTAACCTACCTCGTTGTATGGAGCTTATCAATGTGTGTTACAACCACCCAGACCCAGCCATATGCCTGGCGGCCGAAACAATGTGCATGGAAGGTGTAGTCCTCTACTACGACGGCGAGTCAGGAGCAGGAGGTCGTAATCGATTTGATATCACGGATGGTTGCGAGACGAAAGACGAATTATGCTACCCTGAGATGCAAAGAATACAGGACTACATGAACATGCCAGATGTCTGGAACGCGCTCAGTGTGCCCAAGGCTGTAGCCAACTTTACAGGGCTCTCGTACGATATTGCATGGGCTTTCGCCCTCACCGGTGATGGCGTCTTGAGCACGCAACCACAAGTCTTGTATCTTCTTGAGCATGGCATCGATGTGCTTTTCTATCAGGGTAATTTAGATCTTGCTTGCAACACGGCAGGTAATCTGCAATGGGCTAGCACGATGCAATGGAAGGGTCAACCTGCGTTTGTCGCGCAGCCGAAGAAAACATGGAAGCACGAGGGTAAAGAGGTGGGGTGGTTCAAGGAAGTCAAGACACCGACTACAAGTGGAAGAGAGACGACATTTGCATTTGCAACGGTGGACGGAGCAGGCCACATGGTGCCGATGAACAAGCCCAAGGAGGCGCTGGCTTTGGTTGATAGATGGCTCAGGAAGAGGAGTTACGCGTAAATATCGCGTGATTGTTGTAGATCGCGTTCTGTGTGAAGGCTGCACTTAGCTCATCCCAGGCGCTCGATGATCGCAATATACAAGTTTAAATCAGCCCCAGGCACCACATCGGCCTAATGCATGTCATCAGCCCTCTCGTGTTTGGTGTCCGAAACATTCATGAGTGGTGTTCGATTTCCCCACCATGATGTAATTGCGACCAGCTACGTCATCATGGGTCCTAGCCTCTGCGCAAACTTCAGAACCTTAATAAAGAGGGGAGAAGACACTCACACGACAATAAATAACAATCAATTGCCATTTCTCACTTCAAACCACACTCTACAAACCTTCTACTACTTCCCACTTTCACCCATACACACACATACAACATGTCTGGAACTTCCAACGTCGGTAACAGCGCGGTGTACGAGTCTCAGGACCAAGTCACCCGCTCTGACGCCGAGATCCAGCAGGAGAAGAAGGAGAACCGCTTCCACGAGGGCAAGGAAAACTCTCACAAGGCACAAGACTCCAGTAAGTTCCTCCCATCCATGCATCCATTGCCCTTCGTTGTTATGAGGCATCACCTGACATCTCTTCACTATACCGTTTACTAACGACCATTGACAGAGGACGAGCGATCCATCGCCAACAAGCTCGAGCGCGAGGAGAAGCGTGAGCAGGAGGGCGAGGAGAAGTCTCTTGAGGACCGTCAGCGCGAGCAAGATGCCACCCTTCCCGCACGCGCACACGGCAACGAGCCCTCCAAGGGAGCCAAGATCGACCAGGAGTTGAGGGAAGAGGACGAGGCCATGCTCAAGAAGAAGGGCGCCAACTAAAGTCGTCGTGATATATGACGATTTCGATACCCCGTACACAGACACAGTGTGCTAGGAGTTGGAGGAGGAAGATAATGACTTGGATTGACGATGAAACGTCTCCATGAAGCCGGCCTGAGACATGGCCAAGGCATGAATGAAATAATTTCAACTCACATTTCTCTTTCGCTGTATGCCATTGTGCGATGGTGCGGATCAAGTGGTTGATGGCGACACAAGAGCTCCCCACATTGTCGTGCTTACCCCTCGGTGCTGCATGTCTGACTCGTGCAGCCTCGGAGATACGCCGATAGCTAACCTCGTAACCACCCGCGGGCATCTCTAAATCACCAATTGCCCTCCCCCACGTCCTGCAAACCTCAATCGCTGTATTACAAAGCATTGCGACGTACATGCCTAATCACTCGTCATCTCGCCAATTCTTCCGTACTGCTTCCATCTTCGCCAAAGCTTCATTACGACCCCGCATTGCGCCTGCGAGTACACAGCTAGCGAGCATCCTCCAACAACATACCGCAAACATGTCGACGAAGATGGCAGAGCGCCTAAAGGGCAAGACTATCGTCATTACCGGTGCATCATCTGGTATTGGCAAATCCACAGCCATTGAGTTTGCGCGGACACAGCCCGATGACCTGAAGCTTATCTTGACTGCTCGGCGAGAGGACACATTGAAGGAGGTAGCACAAGAAATCCAGGGTTTCGCAAAGGGCGTGAAGGTTCTACCCGTCAAGCTTGATGTCAGCAAGCCAGATGAAGTTCAGAACTTTGTTGGCAACCTACCACAAGAGTACAAGGACATTGATGTGCTTGTCAACAATGCGTATGTCGCCGCATTCCCATGTACCCGCTTCTCTTACTAACACCTACTCCAGCGGCCTTGTGAAGGGCGTCGCCCAAGCCCCCGATATCTCGCCTGCCGACATCGACACCATGTTTAGCACAAACGTAACCGGTCTAATCAATATGACGCAAGCAATCCTCCCCATCTTCAAAGCGCGCTCCACACCCTCAGGTGACATCATAAACATCGGCAGTATCGCAGGTCGGGAGCCTTACCAAGGTGGTTCCATCTATTGCGCTACAAAGGCAGCCGTGCGCTCTTTCACAGACGCTATGCGCAAAGAGCTCATCGCGACAAGAATACGCGTTATTGAGATTGACCCAGGGCAGGTCGAGACGGAGTTTAGTGTTGTAAGATTTGGAGGTGATAAAGAGAAGGCGAAGAAGGTGTACGAGGGCGTTGAACCGTTGACACCGGAGGATATCGCTGAGGTTGTGGTGTTTGCTGCGGGACGGAGGGAGAATGTTGTGCTGGCTGACAGTTTGATCTTCCCGAACCACCAGGTATGTACAAGCGTAGGCGGAGAATTCGGGGATGATTTGCTGACATTAGATAGGCGGCTGCGACGGTTATGCATCGGAAACCCACTGGTCAGTAGATGTGATGATCGACGTGTATATAGTGATTGCTTATCTGCACATCAGCGACGGAGCAGGTATCCCGAATCCGACCTTCGTTGTAGAAGATTTGTTTGCTGTGGACAACATAGCAGTAAATTCAGATCTGCTGCTTTCTCTGCTTCCCTTCTCTCTTTGCGCTTTCCCTGATTCACCCCTCTCAAATCTTGCGTGAAGCCCACTTTGTAACGAGTGAAAGATGAAAGTATAGTCTATGCGCCACCACGACTCTGGAAGAGGAACCTAAGCAAACAAAATCGCCGTTGCCGTGGTGAGCGCTGGTCAAAGGTAGGCCCTCATCTGGAAAGCTAAAGCATTCAAGGCATTTGCGCATATTGACTTCATTCGCATTTGACTTTGGTGTTGAGCTATTCTACTCCACCTTTCGTCTCATACCACCCCGAAACTCTACTGCAGTGGTTAACCATCATGCACACCTCACACCTTTGAGTGATACGATATTCAGAAGTGTCAACCAAAGCTTACTCAAGGATCACGATACTGATACGGACGACATGGCTCGACTTCGAGTTCCTGCGTCGCCAGTCAAGGCTCGCCCAGCGCCTTCTGCTTATGCAGCAGTCAGTAACGAGACAGTCGACCGTCCTGACCATTCTGGCATAGAGACTGAGCCTCAAGTCGCTGTTGATACGCACTCTGCGCGCCCCAAACGCAATACCTTCCGCTCCACCTTCGATTACCAGTCCCAATATCCTATCAAAGGCGCTGTGAAGACCCTGGATCCAATAAGCCGGACTACAACGCAGAATATACAAGGGTACATTGTGGGACAGTACAAGGCTGTCGAAAAGGTGGGCCACGAGTATATCAACCGGACTGGTACCAAGGCTATCCTCTTCCTTGGGCGAGAAGGGGAGGAGGACGAGCGAGAGGAAGAAACTGAGCCACTGGACGAAGCCATGAAGGCCGACTTGGATACGTACGTGAATGAAGAGCAAGATGCAGATCGGTCATGGCGTGGGGTGCGCGACTTCTTGCAGAAGGATATGACGCTCAAGACTGGGGCGTCCGCAGATACAAGGGCGCCCTCCCTCGCTCGATTTGTCGAGAACGCAGTCGTCGATGACCCTGATTCAGGCTTCGACTCAGATTCAGAAGACGATGAAATCGGTCTCAGCCAGAAGATCGAGCGTGCCATCTCAACCTTTGCTAAGAGAATTGAGGAAAATGAGAATGATCTGGAAGATACAATCACTATAATAACGACCAACAACCATGTCGGCCACCGGCCAACTTTGCTATTACCTCTTGAGGCGGTTGAAATCCCCTATCCTTGTAAACCCATGCAGAATTCTGGACTCCGTCGACATAGCGGCGGCAGGTCACTTGCGTTCCTCATTGCTCACGCTAGCGATATCTCATCTTCCCGTGATGAAGACGAGCGCTCGCCTTCTCGGTCGCTGACCTTGTCCCCTTCGCCTTCTTCATCGCCATTTGTGTCATCCAACGCAGGTACCTGGGGCTTGTCAGCGGATGACGCACTGGATATGCTGCGCCAGCGCTTCCGGATGGTACACTATGCTGGTGGTGGCACGAGTTGCTATTTTCGGGATTGGCTAGATGCAAAATTCGACTTGAGGTGTAGCATGGTTTATGGCCCATCGCTGTTGCGATTCGCAACGAACTGCTATGAGGATGAGGAGCTGGAACACTCCAAGGATGCGAATGATATCATACACGCCAATCAACGCGATGTCCGTGTCCGCACTTCGCCCTCCAAGGATACATTGAATACCAAACCGTCCATTCGGACGTCACTGTTCTCGAAATGTACTTCTGCAACATCCATGTCATCATACCGGAACAGCCGTCCGCAGTCCACACAGACTGAGAATGAACAGTGCATCCTGAGCCTAACTATTCTTCCCACAAAAGACTGGTATGGTGAGCTGCGAGTAAAAGAGATTGCGCAGTCAGGTGTATCGCTTCCGACATCTGCTAAGGATTCCGGAGATATGTCGCATTTGACCATGGCCGACGACATGTGTGACGTTCAGCTAGAGTGTGACGAGACGGTCGAGTTCTATAACGATATCTCCACTGATTCTGGTTACGATTCGGAATCTACAATTGCGGCCTGCAACACACCTAAGCGTTTATATCATAAGCGGGCGAGCATGGTGAAACATAGTTTTCAAATGATTCCAAAGAAGACAAAGCAGGCTATACGCAACTGTGTTAAAGCTACAAAGAAATTTTCGCGCACAGCTTGGACCTTCGTACTAGCTGCGTTATCGAGCCGACAACCGTTCCAGAAGATCGGCAGCATTATCTAAGCGGTCGGCCAGGGAACTATTTGGAGTTGATACGATTAGTCTCACGGACCGTTACGCCGACTCCGCATTTCACCCAGAACGATGGGTCGGCGAACGTTTGGGCCCACCTCAGACCGGAACATATGTTGGGAATATGGCAATGCGTTGCGTTTGATCGAAAATCCTCCGCGGGAGACGTTTCATTGGGCAACACAGACATATTTTGTAGAGCGTCTTTGCTTTTGTTATTTCTCTTTTGGCGCACTAGGAAAACCCGGATCAAGATGTTCATCTGCATACAGGACTAGCATCTCACCTGTGAATATAAACCCTTATGTCTACCCTCGAAGGTCTTCAAGCATTTTGTGCGAAAGCCAAAGTGTGTTTGTAAATGACTAAGCCCACAAGGAGTGAACCCTGGTTTGATCGAGGGTCATCATCCACAGTCGCGACGTCAGTACACAACACTTTCACTTACCAAAATGTCTTCAGTCTTTCGTTCTTTACATAATTTTCTATCAGTCCTGCCCGTCGTTTCACTCTTTACGAACGACTGCGCACACACCATCATCACGAAAACGTCAGGAGCCAAGAGTGTTTGAACTCTCACTGTCACACTCTCGCGACTGTATCTGCAACTTTCTGGTTCAAGAAACACCCCGAACCACTCTTTTCTTACAAACTCTTCTCAGCTCAACTCCGCCAAAACCTTGTGCGCCGTTGCGAAAGTTGACACAACGACCAACCTCAACCTTTCGACCATCACTCCCTACTACCACATCAACACAATCACACAAGTAAAATGGCTTGCGAGACTATTGCTGCTGATAGCCGCAAGTTTGACTGGGCCGAAGATGACAACGATGATTTCGACTTGGAAAGCTGGAATGCTACCGCCGACACTTCCGCACCAACCGCTGATGAGTTGGGCCCTCTTCAAGTTCCTCCCACTGGAAATGTGACGAAGGATGAAGAAGAGGCTTACACTTTCTCGCGTATTTCCAACGAGCGCGTTTATCCGGATCCGCCCGTCGCAAAAGAGTCACCAGACGCCGAACTCACCCAGGGGCCAGATCCCATCGCTCAATTGCCAGCCGAATACTGGTATCTTGCAGTCTTGAACTGCCGTGCAGAACACCAGGTCATTTCTGCGCGGTTCGATCGTATTACCCGGGCTATCGGCTTTCGCTACGATGGCAAAGAGGATCCCGAGGCGCCTGCATATCCGGAGTTGAGCAACAGCAAGGCATACCGGTCTAGTTACATGAAAGGGTTCCAAAAGTGGAAAATGGAACATAGATCGCTCTCCTGTTCGAAAGTGTATCGAAGTTCACCTTTGAAGATCTTCACTTCCATTGAGAACGCGCATGAAATCGATGACATCGTCGATCGCACAGATGAGGAGGTTGAAGAGATTTTCGATGAGGATGAACACACGCAGATCTTCCCCTTTGAACAAGAAGAGCAGGTTCAGACTTCCGTCTCCGACCAATTTGAGCGTGGCCGAGATGCTGATCGCGAAATGAATGAAGAAATCGATCGCATGCTTGTGGATCAAAGCAAGAACAACGTTGACATATCGAAGCGATTTTCCAGGAAAGAGCTCGAGGGTTTGTATCACCATTACAAAGCTCTGCAGCTGGAGGCCGATAAGAGCGATGCTGAAGAGCTATACGATAAGGTCAGGCTCGATGTGATTGAGGAAGAGGATACCACTTCGATCGATAGTTGGGAGGCTTGCAGCTGGGACGAAGAGCTTTTCGAGCCTTACCACCCTTGCGCCGAGGATGACGGAATGTCATTTTCGGTTATTGGCTCGATGGACGACGATAAAACCTTATCCTCGATTAAATACCCGTTCGACGCCGCAGCAACGGAAGAGGAGCTGGATTTCAATGATGTGGTCTTTGGATTCGGGGACGACGCCAGAGATCACAAGGCGGAAACTAAGTCCGAAACCGATTCTGAGCCTAGTGACGAGGGCTACGCATCCTCTTCACCACCCATCACTCCCACGCTCGAAAATTTTAGAACCATTGGCAAAAGGCATACAAAAGACGACTTTATACCAGCCGAGATGCGATTGAGTTCGTCTTCTATGCGCCGTAAGACCAATGGTCGGACTGACTCCATGGATGCGCTCAACGCGTTTAGACAGGCCGCCAGAAATGAGCAGCCTGTCGACGACGCCTTCGAGGAAGAAGAAAACGATGAAGTGGCAGAAAGTATCCGAAAAGAAAAAATCTCATACGATGAGCTGGGAGAGCCATTCGGGGCCAATGGGGGCTCTGGCTTTGCCCTTATCGTTGTGCCACCGGAAGAAGAGAACAGGACTAAGGTCTGCCCGCTCAGCGATTTGGCGCTGGCCTTGATTGAGCAAGCCAACAGTGTTGGACCGATTGAAGAGGATGATCAAGTTCACTATATTAACAATGAAGGACGCGGCATCCTCGATTTATCTTTCGTCTTCCCAGGCCCGTTTGCCGATCATACCTCATCCGCAACCAAAAGCACTGTTGCTACCAGCACTACCATATCACCCCATATTCCCGCCTCCAAATCCTCTTCTCGTCGCTGGGGCGATCCTCTGAGATACGTTCCCGGTCCTGCATCAGCCTTGCCATCCTCCGCTACCCGGCACAAGAAGCAGAACTCCTTGTCGCTGGATTATCTAGCTAGCGCAGTGACAAAAAGCAGGCTTTACATGTGTGAGGTGCCTTGGACGCAGGTGGGCATCATGACGGCTGGAGTGGTCGCTGGTGGGTTGCTGAGTATGGTGCGTTGTCATTAGATTGGATCTACAAGACACTGCTCATTTGGGCTTAAGAGGAACAAAGACCTACGGTAGCTAATATTGCCAGGTCAACCAGAGCAACAGCACACATCAGAGAGACCTTGGATGGCTCGTTTTCTTTCTTTTACTCTTCGAATCGGTTTGCATAGTGAGCATAGTCGTGTTAACAGCTGTCATGGCGTCATATACCCGGTGTGCTTTCATGTGCACACCATCATAAAAACAGGAAACAACATTAATCAAGCGATGGAAGGTAATAGTAATTCGCATCTTGCAAGCTTAATGACATGTCTTTCAAGTGCACAAACAAATTGCGAGCTTTCGTAACGTGAATACAATACAGATCCTATTCATGCCATTGTCAAGTTGCATGTGAGCTCTGTTGCACAAGTGAATATGGGTTAATAGTTGTAGGTTGCATACAATTTTGGCTACCGTAGCCGTGTTGATCACAATAACCATTCCAAGCAATACACGCAAGCCTTTTACCTTCTCAGACAGGATGGGCAACCTTGGCTGTCAGAAGGTTCCGGATATTCCCAACAAAGAAGCTCAAGATGAAGCAAGCACCACCAAAAGCAATCGAGATCCAGTATGGCCACCTATACGCCAACGAGAAAGCCTCTTGCGAAGCTGCCAAGATGACTGGGAATGAGTCTCTCTTTAGGACTTGCGGGTTTGTAGCAAGAATTTCCCTAACTTCGTCGAACCTCGCGTTACCCATGAGGTTGGTAACATGTGAGATGACGACGAGCCCATCCTCTGATAGAGGGTTGATGATGGCACCATATGCCAGTGTCTTGGTGGCGACGATTTCGGTTAAGTGTAGGGTGACCTTGCGGAAGAAGAGGTTGGAGTATACTGCGAAACCGATTGCGCCACCCAGATAGCGGATACTAAGTGTAATGGCGGTGATAGTTGCGATGAGTTCGTCTGGGCAGGCGATCTGCGCAATGATTGAGGACGGTATGATGACTCCACCCACTCCAACGGATGCTAGTGTGGCGAGAGCGTATACCACATTGAGGTTGTCGGGTCGCGCAACGCACATGGCTCCTGTACCGGCCGTCATCATAGCCGTGAAGACTAAATGTGGGTTCACGAAGTCAGTATATGTCTCACATGCAGTTCGTACAGTGACGCTTACAGATCATCAACTCGCGGACGCGGCCTTTGGTGATGGGTATGAGGACAAGGCAGACGACTGCGCCGCCGATGATACCGAAGCCGATGGGAAGAGAGCGGATACCGACGCCGATTGGGTCGTCACCTACTCTCATATCAGCATGATTGCGGTGCGTAAAATCGCTGTGGGATACACTCACCGTAGACATTGTACACCTGGGTCGGCCAGAAGAGTAGCATGACGAAGTAGTTACCACCACTGAGGAAAGTGATGAGAAGGATGACGATCATGGTCTGCTTCGCCTTGTGGAAGAGCGCTCTCGGAACCATGGGGTATGGAGCATACACCTCCCACACGAAAAAGGCGATGATGAGCACGAGACCTAGGACGAAAGGCACCACATTGTGCGGGCTTCCCCATTCATACTACAAAATGTTAGCATTATTGTATGTTTGCTTCGAGATAGTCTACTGACCTGTGACGCGCCCCATTGTAACCCCATCATGAACAGAGTGATACCGACTGTACTTAGAATACCACCAATGTAGTCAACCTGGCGGAGGACATGACGGGCGGTGTATTCCTCGGTCAAGCGAGACGGATCCTTGTAGCAGAAGATACATAGTATCAAACCGATGAAGTTCCATACTCCCACTAAGATACCATTGTAGCGCCAGTTGCTTTGTTGAGCAATCAACTGAGCCCACAATACTGAGGGGCAAAAGGGGAGGATGGTAATCACGACAAGACCGACGTACTTGCCACGGTCCTTGACAGGCACAACTTCTGCTGTGCCGGCAAGGGCGATGAGCTCGTTCAAGCCGGCGCCGATGCCCGAGAAGACCTGGCCAGCTAGAGTTCGTTAGTTTGTGATGTTTCATACAAAGTTGCGGCACTTACCGATGGCAATGTTCATGGTATTTGCTGTCGCAGTTATGATCGGCCCGATGATGAGTGCAACCTGACCCACGATGGCCACCTTCTGACGCCCAAAAAGATCTGACAAGGCGCCTACAAATGGACAGAGGGCTGCATTGGGAATGAGGTATCCGATTACAAACCAAACGTATCGATCAACTCCACCAATATCTTGGTATATCAAAGGAAGGACAGAGCCGAAGAGGTAGAGCGGGATCTGAGAGCCAATCCAGAGAAATGACATACACAGAAGAGTCATGAACAACCTTGCGTTCATCTAGATATTGTCACAGTCAGACCTGGATCAGACTGTGGAGTGTTTGCACTCACCTTCTCATGCACTTCTGGGCCTCTACTCATGACAGGCGCCAGCTGCTGTTTCTCGGGCTCGCTCGGCGGAGTGCGAGTAGCCACCATCTCGAGATGGCTTTGTTCATTTTTATCGAAATCGTGAGAGCGGTTTTCTGATCTCGCTGCTTCCTGCATCTTGACAATGGTAAGGCTGAGAGAGCGTACAGTCAGGAAGAAAAAGAAAGTTCAAGACGTTCAAATAGTTCAAGTAGTTCGATTGTTCTCTTACCCTAGTAAGAGGGACTATCGATACGTAGTCCTAGCTTATGATTCAGCCCTCATATCTGTCGCAAGGTAGTAAAATAGATAGCCTGAATCGACACTAACTTCACACGAGCCGCGGTAACACAGCGCTGTAAGCGGGGCTGACAGACCCAACAACAAGGCCAAGACACCTCTCCGCTAACAAGGCGCCGTCAACCATGCCGTATTGCCCGTTTGACGACTTGTAGATCATAGTGGAGTGTGTGGCGGACCGATTAGTGCGGGGGCCCCGCACGCTTGCTTGCTAGCTGCACTAGCGTCCGGAGCAGAAAGCTTGCCTCATTGGTGCAACGTGCACTTTTCTTCCTCTCTACATGAGGCTTACCTCTTGGTTTCGTCTTCTTATGGGATGCTTAGAGCGAGGTTAGCCAGTTTCGTTCCGAAGGGCTCTCCTTCGAATCATGGTCTGTTTTGCTTTGTGTTTAATCGTAGAATCGTTGTAATCGTCTCAAGTTTTGACGCGGCTAAAGGACTTGAGCCGTCACGTGTGAACCTTGAAGATACTAAGAAGGACGTCATTGGAATGTTCGCACGGACTCAGCGAGGGCGACCCTTAAGCGCTTGCAATATGCCTAGGTTGTGACCAGTCCAATGGGTGCTGTCGATCTCTTCTGGATGTTGGCTACCTAAAGCCACAGCACTGGAATCCATGGTATTTGGAAAGTTACCGAGGGACATTGAGTTGCTGCATGTGCCTGCTATACAATCCAGACTAGCATGAGCATTGCTCGTGGGTGCGTACGGGAACCACTGGACGCCTCGACTACGCCCCCAATGGCTTTGGATCGGGCCGATATTTGTCACGCATCTTGCTACCGATGTTTTGACTACACCATTCCTGAGTATGTGTAACACAGGATGGCAGAGGCTGAGCGAGGGGGACGATTATGGTCCCAACATGTTTGCTTCTCTCGCGTGCGCCTCGGCCTCTGAACCTGCTTATAATCTGCGCTCCGTGCATTAGGAGATGGGCAAGAATTATTCTCACGACCTCCCCACCTAGTGTAGTAATACAGAGCTTTCCCCCACTATTCTCTTGTAGTGTGAAGCAAATATTATTGCCTATAACTACCCCTCACAGTATGCGATGAGAAAACGGTTGTCTGGGGATATTTGAGTAAAGTGAGCATGAAGAACAAGACACAAAGGTGTTCTTCGTGCTGCATCACGGCATTATTTTGGCTGTTCTCCACTCTAAGGACAATCAAATACAAAGTTGGTCGACATTTCGCGTCTATAATCACAATGCAGGAAGCCATGAAAAGCGTCAAGGGTGCTTTCATCGGGTAGGGCGAAATCAAGCTGGAACATCAACTCATTGATGCCGTCAGCTGGAAGTGATACTCACTGCGTTATTTTGGCGATAACATCTTGCCGCCGGAAACGGCGGCCTTCAAATTCCAGGGTAACTACTCGAATGATGAGCTATGGTTTGAATGGATCAAAAGAGGCCTAACGCTTCTCTGTTCGGCAGTATTGGCGCATGCCAGTCAGTAGATTGGCAAACAGAATTCCTCTCGCGCGTGCCTTCATTCGATACTTTTGCCGCGGCACACAATACGCGTGACGCTTCGGATCTACCATGTTTAGAGATGCATTGATCGGGTCCATTCGGGTAGAAGTGCGTCGCAGGCTCCGAGTTTCTATTTGTAGCAGCTTGTTGCATGCAGTAGCAGGAGCACATTCACCTTCCCAACAATAATTGCTACTGATAGCCTGGCTTCGGCTCCCTTCAAGCAGACAGCGACGAACAACGATAACGTCAAACTTGATGTTTACGTCTCCAAGGTAGTCAAGGCTTGATAACGGGTATAACTGGCGACCACCGAGGGTTCTCGACTTTGCGAAACTGTTTGTGATGTGCGAACATGACGATAATGCGAATCAAGAAACCGAAATTGGGATGACAACCCACTCAAATCTGTTGTAGCGTAGAACAACGGCACTACGAACCAGCATTGTGTAAATAATTGCACTACAACCTGTGCTACTAGTAGTGGATGCAGACATGTAGAAAGAAACCGGGCACGCACGACTGACCTATTTTCTTCTTTGGATCCATATACAAAACGTCGTAGGAGGCAGGTTTTTCACACTCACTCCTGTACCGTAAGAGTGAACGAGTACAGTGTGTAGTGTACAAGCTTTCTTCTTGGAGAAGGATGAAGTATGTGGTTGATCAATTCTGCAGGTAGCATGTCGGCAGGTCGTCAGATCCACAGAGACATTGCGCCGAGCGCCGGTGCTTGGGCTTCTGCTTGTACAACTTTATGGCGGGCCTTCCACAAAGCTTCGGAGGCCTTCCTATTCTCTCAAGAGCAGATTGAAACATATGGCATATCTGCAGCGAGCAGTCTTGCAAAGACACTCATTTTCGATTGATCGCTGGGATGGTGCGTCACATTGGTAGATGCCGACACCATGCCGATGGCTAGGAACAAAGGGGGGATCTACCCTCAGTGTCTTGACGTCACCCCCTCTTCTAGCAAGTGTCTTTGAACGCCTCCAGAGCTGCATCACACTTTGATTGAATACCAACAAATAATCTATCCCAGTGTCTCTCCATATATGTGCAGGTTCCAGCCGATCTGGCCTGTTAGTTTCATTGGCATTGACGGATTCCTGGTTCCAATCTTCCGCCCGTTCGCGCATATTCTCTGTCATGTTCTCCGATTTCGATACAGGGTAACAGGATCACTCCTGCAGAAAGTGCCCCCTATTCAACAGGTCTGGGTGATACGAACTGCTCCAGATGACCTGCATACAATCGGAAAGCCTCTCGCGGAAGGCCGTCTGCACGCCAGGATGTCTCATTGTGATCATGAATTCTTACGAAGCTGGACGGCTTGGGTCAACTCGGCTGAAGAGCAAATCTGGTAAAGACCTGCAAGTTCGGGAACATCGTGCGCGATATCCTCTTCACAATATGATCCAACACTATCGCCGTGAAAATACACTCTACATGTTCATTGTGGTAATACCGATACGCTGTAAAGCTCCGCTTTTATAGCACGCCGTGAGACTCTGTCTAACGTAACTCAGCAGCTCTTCCCTTTCGGAATCGAAACATTCAAGATTCGCCACCCAATCACAATCTTTACCACTATCAACTTGATACTCACGCTGCTGCATTATCATCAACACTGGTGTTCTTTATGTTTGCGGTATCCCTTGTTTGTGAGTACTTTAATACTGGACGTAAGATGCCCTCGAGCAACTTCTCAAAAAACGCAGATTTCGGCAGTATATTTGACATCGATTTCGTTGACCCGACATGTATCATATGGGCTGTATTAGCACTAGCCCGTCTCAATGAGAAGCTGCCTTCGGACTTCGACAGTCTATATGCCGTTCGGCTTCGCAACGCACTTGACGATGCTATCGGAGCTTTCTGTGATGATCGCATGGAAGCGACTTGGTCTACGTTATACTGTGATCGAGCATGGCAAATTGTAAGTACCCTCAAGAGGACTGCGGCTGATTACTACGGAAATACCGAGGGTGTTCAAAACCCTGACATGGAGCTCGAATACCTGCTTGAGATTCTCAATGCGTTCTACATTCATGTACACCGTCAAGAAGATAGGGATTACACCGAAGCCTATGGTGCTCTGGGAATGCTGAATGCCGTGGCGATCGAGATGACGAGCGTCCTTGGCCCAAAAATCACAGACGCCTTCGATATGTTTAACAATATCTCTGCCGAAAGCGTACCACAAGATATTATTGACGACTGCATGAAGGAGCAGATCGATATTCTATGCGCAGCCATCGAGCAGTTTGTGCGCGAGCAGCTTGGAACGAGCGGCGTCTACAATTCAGCATCGGAAGCGCGAGATATTGTGGGCCAATCCTTTGTTCATATAATCCATGACCCTTTGCGACAACATGTCGAAAGTGCCTTTAAGATGTTGATCAATGACTTGGCCTTCTGCAACAGTTATGCTGTCGACAAGAATCAAGCTGATAATAAAGCGAGAGTAGCCGTGTTCTATCGACAAGTCGGTAGGTTCTTCTCATACTCTTCGCCGCTACTGAACGCGTTCTTCATTCCAGACGTCTCAGACGACGAGGATGAAGTCGACGAGTACGAAGACTACCAAGAGCACGTACCTGAACACGTGGCGAACCACGACTTTGACCAGTACGACGACTTCGATTGGCATACCCGTGAGTACGAACTCTTCGATGTTCAAGACGTGCTTCGTGGTCCGGAACACGCAGAGTTGGATAGTGTCTCTATAGTACTAAGCTCGGCCGATTCATCCTGTCCTCTTTGCGCCGATGCAGGTGTTGAGATGCGAAAGTTGAATGTTTGTGGCCATGAGCTTTGCACTACATGTTTAGACTTGCAGCTTAACATCAAGCATGAGTGTAGGTACAGGTGCGCAGTCTGCCGGGCTGAGTTCTTTCCCGATTCAGCAATGTTAACCTACCATGATGCATTATCTCTTCCATTCTTTGTTACTCCATCGACAAAGTACTTATAGTACTTCCAGTATCTCTCGAAATACTTTTCGATAGTGTCGTGTCATTGATAGAGAGTTCTGGTACTCAAAAGCTCTGTGGCAAAAGTGAGCGTGATGGCGTGCGAACTTAGGGGTCCCCGTTGGCGCAGTGACTGATGACAAAGCAGTCGATTTGCAACCGCCCACGGGCGTTGGACTCTCACGAACTCTCACCGCCCTGATCTTTGCGACAACAACTGCTTTACCAGCATCAAACATCACCTTACTAATGTAGAACAGACCGTCATTCAGTTCACATCCCACCTGGCGTTGCCACTCATAACCCCAATATTGATCTTCACAGTGGGCCAAAACATGACGGTAGCACGTTATTCCTGTAGTGTAAGAAATGCGCAATCAAATCTTGGTTGGGGTCTGGAACAATGCAACATGAACATGTTCGTGCTACCTGTGTTCTCTCGCAAGCACCGTTGATCTTCGTTGGTCCCCGTGCCATCATGGCAGGTACATAGAATCCTAGACTGTTAGGTCTGGTGACAGGACTGGACACATGCTAGCAGGTCTCATAACGTCGTCAAGGTTGACATCATGTACAGCAGAAGATGTGTTGGAGTAGAGCGACGTGGTTATGCGGTATTGGTAGCTGACGTTTACACATCATAAAGCAGAAAAATTCAAACTTATACCCAAAAGGAATTCCTGATTAGTGCACCGCGCTCGGTCCCGCTGCGCTGCTCCAATCACCGTGGTGCCATATCAGGACTCTTATCTATCACCTTATCTCTCGGCACACTACCACAACTCACTATAACACCGAATGCACTCGAATGATACAACTTCTTTAACATTCTGAAACTTGTTCAAAATACAGGCTGAGTTTCGCACACCGACCCCTCACCGTGTGTGCGCTATGGATCACTACTACCATCAGCCAATCTGGCCGTTACTGGAAGGCGCTTTCGATTACACAATGAATCTGGCAGGCGAACTTTGGACAATGATCTGGAGACCAGTTGAGCAACCGCGTATGCAGCCAATTAGCACAACGGCCACCCAAGGTTTAGAGAGAGACGAGGAACCAATGACTGCTTGCTCAGATGCAAAGTGGTTTGGAAAAGCCATGAAAGCTTCCCCAGATGAGGGCCCCAAAGGTGAAAGATGAGGGCCCCAAAGGTGAAAGATGAGGGCCTATGCAAACAAGTCTGCGGAGAGAATAAATTCTGGGTACAGTAACCAATAGCATCTACTTTACCAGACCATAAGCTAACAACACACTCAGACAAGCTTAATGCCAAGGTTATGGCGATGCGGATGGTTAATGTTAGCTGGTGATAATTAGGAGTTAAAAGTGAGTCAATGCGGAAATCGTGAGCATATGACGGCCGATATACTGACCAGTCTGGAGGACACTAAACTCGACATCCTATGCGAATGCGAACTAGGTTACTCATATAGCTAGAGGCGCGCTGCTACAAAGCGGAGGTGCAGATGGCGTTACCTATGCTCGACCTCAAGAGGTGCGCCATTGTGTTGGGTATACGTGAAGGTGCGAGACGAGATGTTGACATTACACGGGAAGGACGATCTTTCCTAGGACTGCAGCGCTTGCCAAAAGGAAGATACTCAATACATTCACAGTGCCCATGACATTGGTATTCCTCAACCGTGGTTATAAAATGAAGGAGCGACGACATGTATACCGCACATTCAGTTGTATCTTATTTATACTCACGACCCGAGTCTCCGACGGGTTCTAGGTAATCCACGTCATCCGAGAAAACAACCACTTTACACAACAAACAAGCCGACACATTCGAAACACAGACCACCCCGGGTACAATTAGCCTCGACTTACAAGATCTCAGATAGGATAGGCTCTAGAGCTTGAACGGTGAGCTGGACGAAGCGCTAAAAGCAGCATTGCCTGACCTTGAGTTGCCTGATCTTCGACATTCAGGCAGGCAGTAGGTCGGCTCCTTAGGGCTGTCGTCGCCATGAACAGCAGCTGTGTGGAAGGAGGTGGGAAACACTTTACGAAGCAGAACTTTGTCATTGCCTTGGCAGGACTTTCCAAGGAAGCCGCTGACAATGACTAATAGATACGAATTGGTCATTGACAAGGAATATATCGCAGAAGACGAGGATAGCCACGATGGAGTGCAGATTGGTACAGGACGACACCAAAGACGGGCCGCATCGCTGAATGGTCTGGGTTCTTCATCCAATATAGAAAGAAGGCAGGATCATTTGCACTGCAATTGGACTCCGAATCTGAGCTCAATTTTTGTATTTGGCGAAGTGCATATTGAAAATTCCTTGCGTGGTTGATTATCCGTGGAACAGAGTCGTTGCCGAAAATATGCGCAATCTCGAAAGGTTTGTAAGTGGTGGAGCGACCTAATCAGTACTCGGGTCAACGTGGATTTCGGTCTATGGCGTCAGGATTGGGGAAGGTGCAGCGGCGTGCAAAGTGTAAGTGTTGTAGCTCACTAATATAAGAGAGACACAAAAGGAAGTGCACTGACTGGATCATGTGATGGCTCAAGTAAGGTTTGCGCAATTGATGAGGTCTGCTGGAAGGCCAATGGACAAAGGGCAGATTGCCGCAACCCTGACGTAATTAGCGTGCTACTCGTGTTTCAGACCTGTGCAGCCTTACACCTTGCCCATCACCACCACCGGCAAGCATCGCGCATTCGTCCAGCCAGTTGTGAGAAGAGACCTCCAGAATACACGACATCTGATGCGGCAGCTACTGGTTGTTTGATGGTCTGTTCGTAATGTTTGATTGTTCATGATGACGCCTGTATTGATGAAGCGCGGTAATCTTCGCGCGTGACCAACCCAGTACAGCAACAGTCGTGCAGAGTGCCTATGACCGGACTTCTGGCTCTTGTATGGTAATACCGTTGTTTTCGTGGGTGACTTCCATTTAAGCAGGGTAGCATGAGTCATGTCAATTATGTAAGGCGTCCACTCCGCCTGCCTGATCATTTCGAATAGAGGATAAGACCTTCTCCCACTCTGATGCTTGACAAGGTACAGAAAACCTACATATTGCGCCATGGCAAGTCATCCCTCTACTGGCGCGGAAAGCGTTTCCCACACGACGGAGATTGCGACCGCGCTTCGAAATATCAACCTCACCTCGTCCCAAAATTCCCATACTTTATCACCTGCTAAGTCGAAAGTGACATCTGCACTCAAGACAAAGCAAGAAATGCGCAAATTCCGCGGAACGACTACGCCCGACCCAGCACTAGGAATTGATATGGACGAATACACATCTTTTACCCAGTACCTGCAGTCATCGAAGCGCATCTTGGCTCTCATAGGTGCTGGCTTGTCAGTTTCCTCGGGACTTTCAACATTTCGCGGCGAAGACAGAAGATGGAGAGGCATCGAGCCACAAGAACTGTCGAACATCGAGGCCCTGTCCGATGACCCAGTGAGGGTATGGTGGTTCTTCAGCGACCGTATGAAGCGTGCGCAAGAGGCGAAGCCAAACCGGGGACACATTGCACTTTCGAAACTCGCAAAAGAGAAAGACGGGTTCTTTGCAATCAATCAAAATATCGATGGTAAGCATATATCCAGACTTCATTTTGGGAATAAGTATGCTAATACTTGTAGGCTTATGTCAAAGAGCGGGCTTTCCGGATGAGCAGATAGCACAAATACACGGCACTTTGTTTGAGATGAAATGCAGCAAGTACGATCCAGGCTGTACTGCCCACTGCGATTACAGTGTGCCAATCTCTTATCCCGCCAACGAGGCGCTCACAATCACGACCGATATCAGCGATGCGTCCGTCCCTCTACCTCCTTTAGACCATACCCAACTACCTCATTGCCCAAGATGCAACAACCTCATGAGACCGAGTGTGGTACTCTTCGGCGAGAGCCTGTCAAGCACCCTCAATGGAATCGTATACTCCTTCGTGTCTTCTGAACCTCTCGACCTATTGCTTGTGATTGGAACGAGTGCCGTTGTCCTTCCAGCTGCAATGTATATACCCCGGGCTCGGAGCGCTGGTGCGCGAGTTGCTTATTTCAACATGGAAGAGTACTACGACGAGCCAGGATGTGTTTGGACAGGTGACTGGATGTTCAAGGGCGATGCGGCGAAGACGGTCCCTGAGTGTCTGAAGGGTATTATCGGGAACGTCGGACGCGTGTGATGGGAATTGTTTGCGCCTTGTATGTCGAGCAGTTCCAGAATTGACTGAGGTGTGCTGGCTCTTGGACTGAGCAGAATGGTAGGGAAGAAGGACCATTAACAGCAGCGAGTTGAAAAGTGTGGAAGTCGCGCAACGCCGTTCATGCTGTTTTCCACGTCGATGCCACTTCTATAATAATTTACTGCTTTTGGGAAATGGGCCCTCGCATGTGGGCTCTTTTCCTTCGATTTGTTTGTCGCTGACGCACATGCCCTTTACGACTTCCTCCTTGGACCACGCGCTTCTCTTGCTCTTGCTCCGCGAAGCCATCGATCATATCTGCTCGACATTCTGTTCTGATCCCCGCTGTTTCCTTTCTTCGCATGAAACCGTGGACGCAACTCAAATCTCGACAAGCGACAAGCGACAAGCGCATTTGAGCAACTCTCACAGTGAGTGTACCAAGTGCAGGCGTGCTGCAATGCGCTTGTGACAGCAACTGCGACGGCTCCTACGCTTTCCGGAGGTCTCGGCTAACCTTTAGTAAGGTTTCTGTGATGGCTTCAGTGCACCAGACAGCGCAACGCGCTTGGATGTTACCACTGGCGGCGTCGAACACCACCAGACCACTCGCTGTCGCTGTCGCTACATATCCAATACAGGAGGTAGGCATATAGTATTTATCCACATACATAGCTCGCGATACTGATACGAAGCTACAGGCGCTGATCTCGTTCTTGACACCCGACGACCTTGTCACCCTTACCCTGATCTCTCAGACTCTCCATGGTCACATTCGCATGGACAACGCGAACTCGAAGGCCAATCTTCTTTCTAAAACTCTTTGTCCCGTACTTGGCGTCTGCGTTCGGACTGTCACTCATTGCCCCTGCCCAGCAAAGACGTTCGACGCCATAATCGGCTGCGCTAGGTTTGGTTTCTCGACAGAGTCACGCCCGTGCGTGGAGTGCGGTGTCAACACTTGCGATGAATGCCGTATACATGCCCTCTACAACCCTCTCACGGAAGACTGCGGGTTTGATCAGCGTCGCTGGTGGGCAGGTTTCTACTTTCTCGAACCCACAGTCGTTGCGGTGTATCCACCCAAGGACTCGGAATGCAGCGTCTGGAATCTGCCTATCGAGGACATGAAGCCTCTCCACGACCAAGGCCGCTTCCACATCCCTCTAAACGTCAATGCTATAGGCGATCCTGAGCCGATACAGCGTATTGTCGACCTGGACTTGGGCACCCACCGGTCCATCAATCCTGTTGGACGCACACAATATCCGTATTCTGGCCATCAGATTGTCTCATTCCTCAACATGATAACCAACAAGCGCAAGGATCTAACTTGCCTTTCCTGTTACCAAGAACGTCGAAAGGAACGCCTAGCGTGATGTTCCTGTACCCTACGCAAGCGTTTCCTAGACCGGTGGCTATGTGCAAGTTGCTATATTAAAGAAGACACTGCTGGTGAAGATCTGCGCTGCCACATCCCGGTAGCAGATGAGGTCGGAGAAGGCCACAGTCATGTATGTCACTGTGGAGCGGAGTTCACACCCGAAGTCGCAGCAAAGGTTATGTGCAACTGGTGCAAAGGAGAGATTGAGGGGCCTCAGCAAGGCGACGAGAACAATGTCATTGGTGGAAACAGCGAAGGCATCGACGAAGATGAAGAACAAGAGGAGGAATTCCATGAGGAAGACCATTCGGCTGCAGACTTTGCGAATCTACCCCAGGACGAATTTGGCTTCGCCGAGAACCACGACGAATCTCTGTCGGTATACGTGAACGGAGAGTGCATCCGCGGAGAACGTCTTGGTCGATCCATAGTTCGCCAATGGATGATGACAATCCAGGGCAAGCTTGCTGAGTGTGTTTGCTGTGTATGCAATAGTCGGAACTCTCATCATACTCACGCGGGGGATGGGGAAGAAGACAGGAATGATGAGGAAGACGACGATAGCAGTGATGACCAAGATTTACCCGACCTGGAGGAAGTCGGGTCAGCGGCTGGCTTCGAAGATCAGTGGGGACTAGACTGAGCCAACAACACGCTTATACAAGTTCAGACCACGCAGAGTATCACCGGTGAATGCGTGAACTTATTCGCGCCTGGCTGGATAGATACCGGCACGACTGTCGCATGCCATGTGCAGTTGGTGCCGCATTTGTCGCAGGAGTTACTCGTGACCGCTCTTCCTATTCAGGGATATGTAGCTTGTCCCTATACGCAGCACCACTCCAACGAAAGAAAGAAAGAACACAGCGATATTTCCAAAAAAGTAAAGCTAGCAATAGCTTTTTCTATCACCCGTAGTCTGTGATGAACTCCAGAATGAAAAACGAGGAAATGCGTTGGACCTCCCCGCAGTCCGCACAACCTCTTGCCCGAAGTGGGCCCCTGAAGCGTGCGTTGAAAGCTTGGCACTGACACATTGATCTCGCTCGGACGTTGGCTGATCGCTTCGTCGCCGCATCCCATCGTCAGCTGCACCTCTCAACGACTCAAGATCATCCAATCGCGGCTTTGCCTTACCGACTTCCGTCTGCCAAGATGTGATCGAGCAACCTGCGGGCATCGCGAGACCTGTTGGCAAGGCGATTGCTACCTGAGTGTCCGTCATGAGTAGAACGTGACTGCAAGGCTCAAACAATTCGAACCCGTCAAACGCGACTTGAGAGTACCATAGCCGATCAGGGCCACTAAATCACGGTCTTTCACCATCTGAGTACTTACTACGTGAAGCTCCCAGACGGGGAAGGACGGCGGTGAGTCGCAGTATCTTATCGGCGCGACCACGCCAAGACCTCTCGCCCGAAGACTTCGGGCCATCGGTAAAATGCTCCAAGCACAGCGCATGACAGTGCGTCAGATTCAATGGAGAACACGTCCCAATTACTACAGAAACGTTCGTTCCGTTTAATCATTACTTTGTGATTTCCTCTTCCTTTGTGCAAATACTTTCCAATGTCGTAGTATTAGATTCACCACCACCCACACCGACGTACGAAGTTTGACCGGACGCAACTACCACAACTCTCGTTCTTCTAACGTCACTTGGAATCGGTGTACACGCACTTTCCAGCTTAATAGTGCTATCCGGATCTGGTGTAAAGCCCTGACATAACCCTGGATATCAACAACGGAATAATGAAATTGTTACCTACCCTTTCGGAAGACCACAGCGCGCGGACGACGTCACTAAAGGACATAGCGCATGTCACAATCGGCGAAACATACATCGAGGAGGACCCGTCGGTAGCAGAATGGTTCCGCGAATGTATTCCGACTTCACATGGCGCCGCAGAATACGTACGCGAGTTGTTCCCGAGTGCACGGTGGCTGAGACGATATAATCTACATTGGCTGGCTGGAGATGCTATCGCTGGTATGTATAAGGATCTTACCGGCTTTTCCTTATAAATTGTTAACCCAAGGAAGGTATCACGGTCGGCCTTGTAGTGGTTCCGCAAGCCATGGCATATGCGTCGCTCGCTCGACTGTCACCTGCCTTCGGCCTGTACACAACGTTCACAGGCGCATGTATATACTGGATCTTTGGAACATCCAGAGACATCGTGATAGGTGTAAGCTACTCCTGCAAATAAGTCATACTCGGCTAATCCATGAACAGACGACAGCAGTTGGGTCGCTACTGATCGGAAGCGCAGTCAGCAAAGTTGAAGCCGAGCACCCCGGCGTATATCAGCCCCAGGAGATAGCACATGCGATAAGCTTCCTTGCTGGCAGCATTCTTCTAGTCTTCGGTATCCTTCGTTTTGGATTCATCATTGAGTTCATTCCATATATTCCCATCTCCGCCTTCGTCACATCCGCCAGCATCACCATCATCTCGACACAGTTGCCGACCTTGATGGGTGTAACAGGGATCAACACACGTGAGTCTCCGTACAAGGTGTACGTCAACTTCTTGAAGGGCCTACCCAGGGCAAGACTTGATGCGGCTATTGGTATCACATCCATTGTGCTCCTATACCTGATCAAGAACCTGTGCGCTAAGATGGAGGTACGACAACCACGAAAGAAGAAAATGTGGTCTTTGATCTCTTCACTACGCCTCACGTTCACCATTCTGCTCTACACCCTTGTTAGCTGGCTCGTACACCGAACAACTCCTGCCGGCCAAGAAAAGTTTCGAATAGTAGGCCACATCGAGAAGGGCTTCAGTCACGCTGGCGTGCTTTCAATGGACGGAAAGCTCTTCGGCTTGGTGGCATCAGAGCTCCCGGCGATTATCATCATCCTCATCGTTGAACACATTGCCATCGCCAAAAACTTCGGTCGCAGGCACAATTATACCGTTATTCCTTCGCAGGAGATGATTGCACAAGGTGCCGCCAACATACTGAGTCCTTTTGTTGGTGGCTACGTATGCACAGGCTCTTTTGGTGCTTCTGCTGTCCTCTCCAAGGCTGCGGTACGCACCCCGCTATCCGGCGTCTTCAGTGCATTGGTCCTGGTGCTGGCATTGTATGCGCTTACAGCTGTCTTCTACTACATACCAAATGCAGCGCTCGCTGGTCTGATCATACACTCCACCGTCGATCTGATCAAGGGACCTAAGGACTTGCACAAGTACTACCAACTGTCACCGTTCGAACTCTTCATTTGGGTTTGCGGCGTTGTCATTGCATTCTTTACAGATCTCGAGACTGCAATCTACATCACTGTGGGATTATCTTTTGCAATGCTTCTCGTTCGAATGGCGAAGAGCCCGGGCAAGTTCCGAGGTACCGCTGAGGTGACGCGCATAGTGCGCAACGATCGCCTCTGCAATCAATCCATGTCGACAACAAATACATCGCTGCCTCTACAGACAAATGGCGAACACGAGGATACCACTGGAGCTGCAGAAAATGTTCGACAAGTCTACATGCCTTACGACGTCACAGACAACCACAACCCAAACATTACTGTGGAGCCGGCATATCCCGGCGTCTTCATCTATCGGTTCAGCGAGAACTTCAACTACATTAACCAGGCCTACCACGTTGACTACCTTACCTCTTACATCACGTCACACACGCGCCGAACCCAAGCCGATGACGGTATCCGCGCTTGTGATCGCTTGTGGTGCGACACGCCACCTACCGAGAAGCTTATTGAAGCGTCTTCTTCTCTTCCAGTTCTACGAGCCGTTGTTCTTGACTTCTCCACTGTCAACATCCTCGACATTACAAGCATTGACGGACTAAAGAGCTTACGCGATACGCTCGATCGTCATGCTGCGCCTGGATTGGTAGAGTGGCATTTTGCTGGCGTGCACAACCGGTGGACACGCAAAGCGCTCGCTTTCGCAGGTTTTGGCTTTCCTGCGATGATCACTGCCGGCTATACGGGGAACTGGTGTCCAGCTTACACCGTCACGACCAGTTTTGCAGGTGCGACAGATGATGAGCGCAAAGAGATAGAGGCTTCACAGCAGCATATACAGAGCAGAGACGAAGAGCAGGGCAAGGAGTCGATTGACACACATGCTCTTGAAATGCAGTCGACTTCCACGAGCGAGAAGAGAAGGTTCTATCCGACTCACGGAGTCGATAGGCCGTTCTTCCACCTCGATCTTCATGATGCCGTTGATGCCGCGGTTCGTGATGCGAAGAAGGCTGATCAACTTGAGGCGCGCACGAGCTGTGTGTTGACTGCATGGTCACAGCCACCTAAGCAGCGAGGAGAGGCATAGAAGCTCGTTTCATCATCACGATATCAATTAATCTTCGGTCATGTTTGCGCAAGGGCATTTTAGCGTTTTTGGTATTTGTGTCTGGCATTGCATTAGCATTCGCATCATCGGCGTTCAAGAATGGCTAGAGCTTCAGAAGCATAGGATTTTCGTATCTATAATGTTCGTACTATCAAATCATATTTCCGCTCAATCGCTATACACTATCAGACCCACTCCACGTGCAAGTAAAGTCTCGGATGAGCGCAATTCATAATTGCTTACGCTCGTCCAGAACCCACTTGCTTTCTATTCATCACCACCATTTCCACCCAGATCCATGTCTGTCATACAAAGAAGATACTTCTTTATACTGAATGCTGAATGTGCTCAATTAGGTCAGCGATTGACACGAAGCTGTCTCGCGGAGTTCCGATATAAAGTAATAGTGTTTGCTACGGTATGGATACTGCGAATCTAGCTGTTTCCGGGATCATCTATTATGTGAATTGGAGTGTTTATTTGGAGCTCTAGAAAATGTGCTATACGTAGCCTACAGCGAGAATTACGATGTAAGTCCAAACGTGAGCAAGCCAATGATAGTTTCAGGGTTAGATACTATCCTACGTCGCATTACAAAGACATGCTTGAACAGCCTCAATGAGTTACGAACCAGCAGAGATCACTGAGTGGAGTGTTTGAAGACAGCAACTACATGCTGAGTAACTACCGCGGCGACGGCTGCGACATTGAGACGGATGGATGACGATGCAGCGCAGTAAAAGCGCAATCAAAGGGTACCACTAGTTTCATACTGCAGCGAATCTCTCGCTTCTGGTGACGATTCCTGTGTGCCGGTGGACTTTCCTGGCCTGTGAATTTCACTGTCTGCACCAACTCGGTCATGGCGAGCCCGACGTAGGGTCCGAGCACACTTCCCCAATACTTCGTGTTCGAGCTTGTCCTTAGTATGCGCAACATCAGCGATCACCTCTTTGAAAATGATCGAATCAACAGAGTTACTGGACTACGAAGAACCTGATGAGATCTCAGAAGAAGACCATAAATCCGAGTCTGATTACGGAAAGTCTCACAAGAGAAAAGGCAAGCGCATACATGACCGGCCAAAGACGAAACCCACCGAGCAAGCCAGAATCGTCGCCGCCTTGGAGGTCAGGCGAAAGAGAATGCGCCTGAATCACGGCACACCCAGTAGTAATGACAAGAACCCAAAGCGTCACCTCTTCGGCCCACTAGCTGAGTCGCGAGACCTCAGTGAGACGGTTTCGCCGACTCCTTCGAAACCGGCCAGGCGCAACAACGATATAAGGAAGGTCGGCACAGCAACATCTTCGCACTCCCTAGTTCCCGGAAGGGTAAATCGCGGACAGCTCGTTATGGTATGCACGCCGTTTCCTCATGTTGCTCAATCAAACTGACAAACAAACTGCAGACCGAGAGCACCCCAAGCAGACACTCCATCTACACACCACATTTCTTGCATGATAGTGTAAGTCTTGCCACCCAACCCAGTCTAATCGTCAAACTCAAGGCCCGGAGGCCATCTGTGCCAACACCAGCTCCCAAACGCCGTCCCGGCGGACCTCTGAAGAAAGACAAAGGTGGTCACAAGAGTGCGGTAGTCGTGGAGTCAGAGGAAGAGACCACAGAAAAAATTTCTACCGAAACTCCTGAAGTGAATATGCGCGGGAAGCGCAAGGCGACGGGAAAGCAAACAACAATCAAGGATGACGATGTTGGAGAAGAAAGAGCGACTAGCACTTTCAGGATCAGGCAACATGCTACGCTGCGCCAACGGCGTAGGGCTGTACCAGCACTCAAAGCGCACCTCGACGCCCCGACACGTAAACCTCTCTCACAACCCCTGCCGTCGTCGCCAAATACCAACACGCCAATCTCGAAGCCTTCAACACCACTTGGGCCGGCATCCACTTCAACGTTTGCACCTTATCCGCTCATGTCAACCCGCTCCGTGTCTCCCTTCACACGTGGGGCACGTATCGCACTCGAAAATATCCTGGCAGATCACCAATCTGATCCGCTAGTTAGTTTGATCGATTTGATTGAGGAACTAGATGATACGAGGCCCATAGTGAACGACTGGGAGCACGCTACTGTGATGAAGGGCGGTAGCTGGGTCTATCAGGTCATGAGAGATGTTTGGGAGGAGAATGCGGGAGAGATAGATGAGGAGGATGGCGAGATAAGCGATGAGGATATCAATATTGAGGCTGTCGTGGAGAAGGTTGGGGGATGGGTCGATAGGGAAATGGGGAGGTTAGGTAGTGGACAGGAATGAGATTGAAAACTCATGAGTAAAGCAGGAGACATGCGGGGGACTAAGACTAGGGCAACAACGAATAGAAGCACGCGTCATACTGAATGGAACGATACAAAGACTGATCCAGGTTGTGTTGTGTTGTGTTTGAAGATTGTTCAGACCAGCCGAATACCCCTCGCATATTGTGTAGTCGCTTCCGAGACTTTCTTGTGAATTGTTTCCCTTATATTTCCATGCTCCGTGAAGCTGATCTCATACTTTCAGACATGGACCTCATATCTGCCATCCCACTTTGCTCATTGGTGAGGTTAATATGTAACTTCTTGGCTATCCATGCTCGAGCTTTCGTGGTGCGGGTGCTGAAAGTGTTCGGAAGTCTTTGTCTTCTTACGCAGTCATATACGTTCATCCCTTTTTGATGTTCTTATGCCGAAGCCAATCGTTTTCCTGCCATGGGCCGATCCAGACATGCTGTATGTGCTCGGGCGAAGGTGTGTTGGGTGCATGGACCACCCGAAGCGTTCAAGGATCCCTGGGACAAGAATGTGAATCTGGACCCGCGGAGGCTTTTCCGTTGTAATCGATAACAATGCGCGATCCAGCCGCCACCGGATAAACCTACAAGACGGGATCGACATGATCGACATGCCAAAAACTTTCGGATGCGAAAGCCAAGCCGGAAAATGATGATTCCAGTGAAACGAAGGATGCGCCAGATCTTCGCGGATCGAAATTTCCGCCTGCCGGGACGTCATCGGCTCCGCATCGCATCGCATTCGTATTCGTACGCCATGGCAGATGGGACAGTGAATGGTATATGGTATTTGGTTCTCGATGAGCGCACGTTGCTTGAGATATCTCAGTATGTTTGCTGTAGTTGTGGTGGACGGAAGAGTTGGTGACTCTGTTCAATCATCATCTCGATCTTCTTCGCCTCGTTCATCTCGAAATCATGCATCAACTCCATTTGTTGTTGCTGGTTCAGCCCGGTTCCTCTAGCATCCTGACTCCATGCCGGGTTGAGATAGTCGGCCATTTCGTAGCCTTGATTTGCCGCGTAAGCTTCATTGTAGAATGGCGATGAAGCCATTTGCATATTCGTCATGTTGTAGTTGTCTTGGGGTGGCATCGTGAATGTCGGGTTCCATTGAGGTAGCTCCGCAAATGTTGTGGGTAGGGGCGCGAATTGGGTTGTAGGAGCATAACTGTATGACGGAATGCTGGTATCCATCGACGTCTTTGGGCTTAGCTCATTGTATATCAATGGTGGGGGTTGTTGAGGTGACGTCTGCAATCCAGCCTGTTGCGAGCTCGGCGCACTTGAGAATGGATTAGGTGGGTTCGACAGGCCGTTTCCAAAGTTAAAGAGTTGCTGATTGTGTTCAGGTAGGTAGCCAAAAGGTCCTGGTGCCTTTTCCGAAGGCGTGCGCACCGATGCAGTAGACGCCGTTGCTGGGCTTGTAGTTCTTGATCGATTGATGCCATCTACAATATTGCCAGTACCGACGGACGCAGTATCGGATGGAGAACTGGCCGAAATGGGAACATCGCCATCCTTGTCGAAGATCTTCATGCAAGCAGAGATCAGGTTATAGTAAAGGCCGATAGCAGACTGTACTCCAGGCCATCGTTCTGAGGCCTGCCTAATCGACTCCATCGCCACTTTCAGATGGCCTTCTACTTCTTCGCGGCTATGACGTCGTCGCACCTCCGAGTACGACAGAGTCCAGAGCATGGTGTTGATACACATGAAGATGGCTTGCGTAAAGATCCATGTGACGTCGACGCTCTTAGTCTCAATCTGCTTCATAGTCATGTAGATGTTGTATTGGCACGCATCGTAACAGCGGATGGCGGCGTCCAGAGATGGGCGAGGTACTTGTGGAGACGGACGGTACATGAATACGACCATAGTGTTGTATCGACCGATGAACCTGGAGAGATTAGTTCATGTACCACAAATTAGAGCATCATTACTTACCAGACCTTGTTAAGCCCCGATCCGCCGTCCATTTCAGGACTTGTGTCGCGCCACGCCTCGATCTTGGACTGCATCTGAGCGAACCAGGGGTGTTGATCATCCTTGGGTTCAGGCTTCTTCCTCTGGTATAGCATCTTGCGTATCTCGAGTTGCAGCAAGCGCATTTTGTAGAAGTGTATGCCAATCCATTTCTTAAGCGATGCTTGAGGTGCAGGCTTGATGCCATCCCTAGTAATGTAGACATCGTCGACAAGCTCGCCGAAGTTGACATCGATGTGTTCCCGTCGTGTCGCGAAGTGGGCGGGTCTTCCGAGGCTATGCGACAAGCCGTAATCCATAGTAAGTATACTCCAGAACAAGCGGCGACGCATATCGATCTCGAGGGGGTCTGCAGAACGTCCACCAGGGCCCATGCTGATTGTCTTCTCCTCGTGTAGGCCGAGGGCTTGACACAGTCGTACACCAAGGCCGATAATGTAGTAGACGGCTGTCCTCGTTGGCGTCAGGAGTGAGTAGCCTGCGACGAGACCGAAACACTGCAGGGTCTTGAGATTCATCGGCTTGATGGCGGCTTCGAAGTATTTCAAGGCTGCGAGATAGTAACTGTCGGCGAGACCTGCGTACTGTGTATCCATCTTCTGCAGGCTGATAGCAATGACCATGCGCAGACAGTAATTCTGGTAAGGGTCTGTGGAGCCATTGTAAACTTCATCGACGTCTTTGGTGAAAGTTGGCTCATGGAAGATGGGGTACATAGGGTGCACTAATCAAGTCAGTTCATGTATAGTCATTGCTGGGACAGCCTAACGCGCCTTTGCAGTAAAACAGTTCGACCAGTAAATTGGTAAGATCTCTGTTGGGAAGCTCTTCAGCAGCAACGTCGCTGACCATGGGGTAGATCTTGGAGGTAGGTCGCTGGTCTTCCTGGGCGAAGGTGTCCTTGATATTCTTTGCTTCGGAATGTGGCACAATCTCAGAAATGCTCTTCGACTCGGTAAACTGCTTTGCCAGCTGCATCACGAGACGGGTGATGGTGATTCCACTTGAAGGCCCCAGGAATTTGGACTCGTCGGAATCCTGGACACGCACTGTAGCCGCCCCACGCATCACATCTTCAGGGTCTGGCTCGACATCGTCCCGTTCGAGATCAGCCAGCTGCTTCTCGAGATCGCGCACCTTTTGCTGCAGGTGCACAACGTAATTCCGGGGTATCTTGCGTCCCTTGGTGGGGTCGTAGTATTCGCAGTGGGAATTGGTACGCTCGCATGGCCCGCATCGAGGGAGTCCGGGGTCACATCTTGTCTTGCGCTGGGCGAAGGTCAGTGGATAATTACGTAGCCAGCCTGACCCGGGATGATGCTTACCGTCCGGCAACGACAACAAGCTGTAAGAGTGTGGGCGATGCGACTCTGGCCTGTGGTGGTTCCTTCCTCAGGCGGGTGCGGGGCCCCTTCCGTGTTGGTGTGTGTCGCAGTCGCGACTTCCATCGCTCGTCGCTCACCAGACGGGCAGACGAGGACGAGGGAGCTGGCTTATGATGCTCGGCCTGGGATGTGGGGGAGATCGACGCGCACGTCCATGCCCGAGAGGTTTGTCGCGCCGGCGAGGTTTGGTCCTGTGCTCTCAGTCCGGAGAGAGGTGACGAGATGGAGATGTGGTATACGACAGCGGCACCTAGTCTACGGAATGGCCAAGCAGTACCTTCGGAGTGTCGACCGGTGGGAACTCTTTAACCAAAAGAACAAAGCGCGTCGTCGTAAGGGCCACAAAAAAACGCCTGCGCATTACCGAGCGACCCCAATCAGGCGGCGCAAAAAGGAAGACGAAGCATGACACGCCCCGTAGTTGGTGCGGCGTAGGCTGATGGTGACAGGTCGAGAACGTGTCCAAACTCTGGGAGCCGAGAGAAACAAGTGCAGCGTGGGCATCAAGCGCGACGAGGCCCTGATAGGCTGCCCCTTCTCCAACACCCACTCTACCACCTGCCTATCCTCATCTCATCGCTCGTAACAGCGTCACAGCTGTCCCTTTCAGCGTTGCCTTCTTTCTGGCCGACTCAGCGCGGCAAGACCGCCGCCCGCCGTCTCTCGATTTGGCTATAGAGCCGCGGCACTGCGAAGTTCAAGGGTTCAGCGAGCTTGCTACGCCACCCGTCAACCCGCTCAACACCACGAGAGAGCCGAACCACCATATCCATCGCCTGTCGCACCGCCTTTTCGGCAAGCCTGTCCGCGGAACTCACTTTCCGCATCGACGCGCTATACCTACAACGTGCACTCGACCGAGCCTGGTAAGTGCCGTCCCGTCTCGTATCAGTCGTAAGGCAATGAACTCTTCCACTTCACTACCGCCTTCAGCATGTAGTTCACATCGATATCCATACATTGTGCTCGTTACTATCTTCCTTTGTTTTCTGGGTCCCTTTTTTTTAAATGCCATCTGCTATCCGAGTACTTCCCGGATGGTAGTCCACCCAGCGTCAGGTGATCGTGCGATGCATACTTACATGTCCAAAGACCGGAAGAAGATGGTGCTCGAAACGCCGTTGCTACGGGTAAGCAGGCCAGTAGCCGCTTGTTCGCGATGTCGAGCAGCAAAAGTCAAGTGTGACGGTAAACTGCCCGCATGCACAGCATGTGAAAAGTCCAACCGGGCCTCGGAGTGCTCAAGCACCAACGACCAGTTTGCGAGAGGCAAAGAGAGAAGCTATGTCGCAACCTTGGAGTCCAGAGTCGAGAAACTAGAGAAGAAGATACATGAAGCCCGGGCGAGGCGGAAATCTTCTGGCGTTCTCATGTTGGACATGTCTGAGAACTCGGACCCACGTAGAGCATCCGTTGATACCGTTAAGGCGACCAGACCTATCAGCAAAAGAGCTGCACGACGGAAGGAAGCCTCGGAAATCGATGATCTGGTTTCAGATTTTGGTCTTCTGTGAGTGTCTTCCATCAATCATGTTGTGCCACACTAATTGTCCGAGTGCCGTGAATGCTACAGCGAGAGATTTCTATGGCTTCACGACAGAGATGTCTTACGCCCGCCTGATCCGATCAGCAAGTGCAAAGGAACCACTCCCCACAGGCTTGATCAAAGCATTGCCTCCAAAATATGCAGCAACGCCACTGATTCAACACTACTTGAACAACATCTTTACCCTTTGGCCTGTCTTCGAGGAGGCTACTCTTTACTCCTCCGTAGAGGCCGTCTACTCACAAGGCGACGACGCAAAACCCTGGGATCGCTGGAGCGTGCGTATGGTTTTAGCCATCGCGTGTCTCTCCCAATCTGAATCGAGAGGTGATACCCACTACTCCGATGCTGTTGGCCATATGAATGCAGCTCTTGAGAATGCCGAAGATGTACTACATCCCGGTTACGTCTCCAGCATCCAAGCTCTGGTACTCTGGATCATCTATGCCACTATGGACCCTCATCATTTCGATAGTTGGACGCTAGTTGGCGCAGCTTCTAGAGCGATGGTTGATCTCGGCATACATCAAGATCCTTCTAAGAATGTTGCCATGCCACGGCCAAAGCTAGAGATTAGGAGAAGAGTATATTGGTGCGTATACTCACTGGATAGGTAAGGCCATGTTGCGTCGTGCTCCCTTCTCCGTGCTAAATATACGGTAGATCGACATCGCTCGTCCAGACTCGCGCCTTCTCATTCTCGGATGAGGCTGCGAACGTCGGCTTTCCATTCTACAATTCTTCCGTCTCACCCAAGTTTGCCTCGCCTACATCTCAAGTCTTCCAGCAGTCTTTTGATACAGCTGTTGATCTCTTCAAGATACGAGAAATTCAATCTGAGTGGTACATGGATCTATTCCAGTCAGGGAGAGAGCCTTGGCAAGAGCCCTATCAATACATCTGGAAGCAGTATGCCAGAATGTCGGAGTGGTTTCAGGACATGCCGCAGAGTACTCTCCCTGCCGTCAAGTCATTCTTCGAGCTTGAGCTTCTCTACAGCTACGTCTACATTCTCTCACCAAGCCCACGGATACCTCATATTCACGAGTATGCTCAACGTTTGATCTTCGAGCATTGCATCGCGTACGCTACTAATCTACTCGCCATACTGGACAAGCCTTCAAACACGGTCAAGCCTCCAGTAACCTTTTATGATGCCATGCGCGCTTACATGACCGGTCGTCAGTTTGTGGATGTTTTGTCACGCAACATGGAGATGATCCTGGACCCAAGGCCACCAGTATCTCTAACGCCACTGGCTGCTCAAACAGAATCTGAAGATCCGCTTGCACCACCCGCGCAGGTCAGCGCACCACCCTTTCCATCACCACTACTTCCTGAAGGACAAATGCTGCCGTTGGACCCCACCACTCGCGCCATCAACGCTCTCCACGACTTCACGTCAGTACTTTCCAAGTTTGGTCTAAGGTTCGGTTTCACCCACTGGCGTGATCGCTTCCAAAGAGAGTCAGCTGCTCTCTCTGCACAACTCTACCAACGCCAACAAACATCACCACACACTTCGCCTCCAGTACAACAGATCCCGCCACCTGTTACCTACCCTCCACAATGGGTACCGATGCCATCGATATCTCCGCAGGCGCCACATTTGATGTACCCAGGAGGTCCAACAACACCGCCAAGTCTGTTTCCGCAATCCAGTCCTTTTGCTAGCTCGTTGTCCTATAATGGCACTTCGTACGATGGATCTGGTCACAGTCCGCAACCGCATGGTATGAACTTCGATGCGAGCCCTGGCCAACAGACATGGGCCACTCCGTCGCCTCAACCGGTACCTGAGTTGCCACAGCCTTCGGGTGGCCAGAAGAGAAGAGCAATGGTATATGGTCCAGGACTCCCGGCACCGCATCCCGGGCAGGGTCATAGCCCTGGCGCATCCTCAATATCAGGGCAGGATAGCAGTCCCTGGCCGTCACAGGAGCAACAGCAACAAGATCACAACGGCTACTTCCAAGCGCCGCCGTCCATGCCGCAACAGCATAGCAATTCGTGGACCCAAGATTCATCGCAAGGAAACTGGGGATGAATGACGCTTGCGAGGTTGGTATTCTAGAACATGTAACGCAATACTATGTCTCACCAACGATTTACCACCAATGGCCTTCGCGATAATAGGAGATGTTTGCTTTAACTCCTACTCTCCACCTCCACTTGATCCACAGGAGTGGCGACTGAACAGATTCCATGGTAGTCGGCAGGATTCGTATCGCAAAAAGCGTTCTTTGTTGACACAAGCCATGTGCGTACCACTTGACCACCATTTGCAGCCTCCAAAAATTGCGTACTTTGCCAATTAATGCCTTTTAAATGCACTGCACTATGTTCGATACGCATATGCTCCAGGAATTGAATTTTACTAGTAAATATCCGCTGGGTACAGGCCCGTAAGTCGTGAGATTCTGCGTGGCTTTGCAGGGCATGCAAGCAGTCCGAGTCTACCTCTTCGAGTAGGTATGAGGAAGCCTGGAAAGTACAAAGGTTGCACCTCATAGCGTTAGAAAGCGTACTAGTACTAGTATCCGTTTCTTTTTCGATTTCGAATAGAGAATGCCAGTCATGAAGATAGCGGCATGAGTAGGTCGAGCATACTGCGTGTTGTTGAAGAGCCACCTGGATGCTTGGGTATGTCTTACAACAAGTAGAACATGTATAGGAGCCAGTACTACCGCAGCGTCAGCAAAGAAAGGAGTGTGTATGCTCATAAATCACCTTGGAATGCGTGTTGGGATAATTGGTAGTCGTCCTGGCCACCAAGCCAATTTACACATATTGTCCTGAAGATGACTGAACACATGATTCTGCCGTTGTGACCAAGTATCATATACCATACCGCAGAACCCGCAGTTAAGAGCCGATCTTGGCAATGCAGGGTTATCTCTCTTCCATGCTGAAAGAAGGTCTTTGGGTATAAGGACCTTGTCATCCTTGTTATCGACGTGGACCCCCTTGATATGTTGTGAAAGTTGGTCTTCTCGCAAGAATGTTCGACTCTCTTCCGATCTCTCCGCACAGCTGTCAAAGTGACATTCCGAAAAGTGGCTCAAAAGAATGTCGCGTTCACCACAAATAAAGCAGTGTGGCAGTCTCATGGTAGTGTTTACATCCAAACAACATGTCCAGTGGTAGGGATAATGATGAACTGCTTCTTCGTGCCTCGCCCAGTCAAAACGATATCGAAAAGACTTGTTGCACTCAGGCGATGTACAGAGATATCGGGGTTGAGGTTTCTCTTTCGATTTCTCTGGCGATACTGACTAGAATGAAATTAGCATATTAGATAGCATAGGATTAGCCTATAGATCGAGCAACCACATCCCCCAAAGATTCAGAAGCCCGAAAAGAAGACTCACTTTGATGCTAGGTTTTCTTGAGAACGAAGACCTCTGTCGCACACCTGGAAGTGGTAATGGTACTCGTCTCTGTCGAATAGCTGGAGGTGGTGTTGGTGCTCGTCTCCAACGCTTACGCCCTCGACGGGAAGCCCTTGAGTTGACAGAAATTAGGCTCATATGGCTGTTGTTGGAGCAGGCAGAGCTGTCGGAGCCTTTCCACCCGAAGCCTCTCATTGGCGATGGTTGCCTCGAGTTTGTGTCCCATGGCACAGTCATGGCCGACTCCTCCCAGGGCATGACATGCTCATCTTGAAAACCCCAGATTGGGTGATTTGGAGGTATAGCGAAATCGTCCTGCAATGTAGCTTCGATAGTTGCGGTTGGAATGGCATCTTCCTTTGTCGAGGCGGCTAGATATCTTTCAAGCGAACTCGTGCTGGGTGTAGGGGAACACCGACCAGGGTCTACGGAGTCGTCGCAAGAGATGCGATTTGGGGGCGATACGTCTTGTGCATAGCTACCTATGTCGTTCTGTTGGCGGAAATGATGGTCAATATTGAGACCCTCATCCAACGCCTGTTTGCGTGACCTTGCGTTCATAAACCATCTTTTGATCACCGGTATAAGCAGCCCAGACTTTCCGGATAACAGTGTAAGCTCACCATCTGTCGGATAAGGGTTGACGATGAAGTGTGCGTCTAACACAGCGCGGATTTGGTTCGAGATTTTGGTTCTCTTAAATTTTGTTTTATCGGATGCTAAACGCTTTGTGGAGCTTCGTGAAGCCGATCTTCTCGAAGCGGGTGTTTTGCTAGGATTGAGTAAAGCCTCATCCACTGTAGAAGAACATACACAGATTGCTGGCTCAACTTTTGCGTCTTCCTTTTCCACAGCTATTTGGTTCACTCTTTCCAGAATCTCGGTATTTAACGGGTTTGGTGGAAAATCTGACTGGTCGAGTGACGGTCCATTGGGATCCAAGCTGTCCAGGGTTGTGCTGGCGAAGTCGACATCGGGATAGCAACCAGTGTTGAAGTCGTGTGGAGCGAAGTCAGCACCGAGCCACATATGGTCATCGTTGAGAGCCATGCGCGCTATCAAATGCAAAAGAACCGTTGAGGGAACCTAATTCGTCTGACACATTCCAGTCTTGAGACATGGGTTATGGAGCTTCGGAATTGGAGGGTCTTGGTCAGATGAACAGGTAGACCAACTTCGCTGTATACGTGGATGGAAAGTTTAGGAGGCATGTTGGAAACTACTGGAATGTAGCAATTACATATGCTGAGGCTGAGAAACAAGGTGAGCGGGTTGAGTTTCGAGGTTAAGAGAGGCGCAACAGCGGTGTCGCTGCTGCCCAATCGGCTGAGGCCACCGCATCAATCCAAGCATTGCAGAGAACTAGGGCGAGAGCACATCGCTCGCATGTAACAGAATACGTCTAGTGAGTATTGGTATGGCATATCATTTGTGAAAGTCTTGAGATGAACCGGAGAGGATGATGATGACGACGATGCGTGTCTGGTGCGAGGATCGACAGTGCATCCATCGACAGACAGGGACGACCCCCACTTGACGCGGGGCACCCGCCGCTATCTCTGCGCAACGCCCATGAACCAATCTCACACGCGACAAAATGTCTGACAACACCCTTGCGCACCCTTCGCAACATAGTGCAAACTCTCTACAACTTCCGCAACCTCCCTGAACCACCATCACCATAACCACAACCATGTCGACACCCCTAGAACGCGCCCTATCCGCCATCGACGCAGCCCACGCGCTCGACCCGAACAAAGTAACCATCAACAACGAAGAAGTGCCTTACGAACTGCATTACGCGCAAAAATGTACTTCCTACCTCGAGAAACGCGCCCCTGATGCCTCCGAACCCCTCCGCATAGCAATCCGCGCCCAGCACTTCCGCCGCTGGGAAGTGCCTCGAGCCAGCTACCCAATGACACGCCCGGGCTACCACGCCTGGCGCACCTACCTCAAGAAACGCCAAGCCGAGCTCGTTGAGCAAATATGCCTGGATTCTGGATACAGTAAAGAGGATAGCGAGACAGTGGGAAGTTTGATACGGAAGGAAGACTTGAAGGCCAATGAGGAGACAATGGTGTTGGAGGATGTGGCATGTCTCGTTTTCTTGGACGATCAGTTTGAGGCTTTTGAGAAGGAACATGATGAGGATAAGATTGTGAGGATATTGCAGAAGACGTGGGGGAAGATGACGGATCAAGGGCATGAGTTGGCGTTGAAGATTCCAATGGGGGAGAGGCCCATGGAGTTAGTGAAGAAGGCGCTGGCAGGATAATAACGTTTTGAATTGAATGTTAAGTGAAGTGGTGATTTGTGTGAATTGTTTGTGATGAGATTTATTCGGGTATCATTTTGAGCCTGTGATGCATCTTTCTCTCCTCTTATGACCAGCATGTTGAAGCCTAAGCTCCACCCTCCCTCTTAGCGTACTCCTCCTCCATCGCCTCCTCGTACCTCCTCTCAGCTTCCTTCTCCTGCTCAGTTTTTTCACTGTGGGTTGCGCTCGCTAGGGCTTGCGTGGCCGCGTTCTGTACGTTGTGCGCCGTCTGCGCCGCAGCTGAAGACTGCGTCGCAGAGGTGGATTGTGAGGTACTGGAGGGCATTGGGACAGGCATCTCGGTTGTTGGTGTTTGTTGGTGGTGGATGTGTTGTTGGGGTGTAAAACTCGAGCTTTTCTTGACGAATTGAATGGCTTGGAGGAGTGTTTGTGATGACGAAAGGAATTGGAGGAGCGCGTGATGGGTACTATATAGGCAGACGGTGATGCGTCATTGTGGCGGTGCAGCTGTGGCTGGAAGCTTCTAGGAGATGTGATTCGCCACTGATTTTCGACAGCCAACTTTTGCATGTGAAGACAGTTTGCACATTGATGATGCATGTTCATCCAGGAAATCTTTTATACACATACGTGATGGGGGATTCATTCAATGAGACCTTGGGAGAGTTGACGTGGTGGTGCGCATAGACATGTCTTGCGATCAGTGCATGTTGAAAACTTCAGGACATATCCTCCTGATACTCTCGAACTTGCCATGCTGCTCTATACGACTAAAACGATGTTACCTATCGTGTCGCGTACATCGCTAATCCACACTACCACAGCCTTTACAAAGTCCCATCACAAGCCGACGCTAACGCCACTGCATCCCCATGCGTCCTGTAGTATATCCACAACCAGAAATCTGCCTTCGGTCAACATCAAACACGGTTACCCTATCCACACGTCTATCTTCTCAAGCTGGGCTCTCGAGCCGACCTCACCTGTGTCTTCTCCTCCATCCCAGTGCCCACATCTCCAAACCGCATGCGGCACTATAGGATGTTACGATCCAGAAATGGGGAAGTGCTGCGAGAACGAGCAAAATATTTGCAAACTCACCGATAGCTGCGTTGAATTTCAGCTACACAACGGCACCATCGCGGCAGGATGCTGTCTTCATGGTACATTGGCCTACAACAATACATGCTTCTACACAACCACCCTCAAGTGTTGTGCTGTGCCGGGCGGTGTGCATGGACTCTGCTCCGCGGATCAAGACTGCTACGGAAACATGTGCTGCGATGAAGGTGCGATTTGCGCGGGTGGCTTTGGAGGTCCCATGTGTTGGCAGAGACAGGACAACAGTACTGGTAAGACTGAGGACTTTCGCAATCTGTCAGCGACAACTGCTACCCCGAGCGCGCAAAAGAGTGGCAGCATCAGAACTGCTGCCCCTATGCTGTTTCGCCTCCTTTCGTTTTTCATCCGATTTGCGGCTAGTGTTTCCGAACAGGGCTTTCCCGCGACACACCTCCAATCGCTACCAACACCGCACAGCACCGAAAGGTCTAATATAAGCAACTCAACTTCACTTCTGAACAAGCGCTGGTCTTGTCAGACGCCAATGGAACCGTGTGGTGACGGCTGTCATGATCCAGCGACAACCCGGTGCTGCCAACAAGATGCTACTACCTACGGAACATGCCATGCAGGCGATGTATGCTGCCAAGACTACTGTTGTCCCTCGGATAAAAATTGTATCGTCGCGACCGGTACGCAAAGTTCTGGGCCGTGGTGCTGGCCTGTAGGCATACCGACCGTACCAGAGAATTTGCCATACGATGGGAAGCCTTGGCCTTCGAAGGCGAGCGTGACAGGTTTAAAGAACACTCGGATTAAGAATGGCTCGTCTAGAACGAGACCATCTACTCTGATCAACATCGTTCTCTTATTGCTATCACTCATGGCCGCGACCTCTGCTTTGCAATTGATATCGATGAATCCTGCTGCAACGAACGTGTACGACGATTCAACGATGACTATTACCATGTCTATGCCGCCACATACGCCGACTGGAATAACAGTTGACATTGATCTGCCTGAAAAAAAAAGGTGGCGGGGGTCATGGTTCTGGCGGCTCCGGAGGCCATAACGGTGTACGACCTGGCGGAAGCGCACCTGGCGGGCCCAAAAGCACCAGTGCACGGTTCGCCGTTCCAATGTTCTTTCAATCTTCCGTTTGGATAGTACTTCTCGGGGTTGCTGCTATGCTTTGGAGGTAGCAGTATGTGTCAATCAAATCGCCTGACAGTCGATCCATTTTGATCTGTCAAGACCTCAGTTTCTAAACGGTCGACCGGGAACGGTGAGGTGATAATGGGGCGATGAGCAGAGTGTCGTTTTATTATCTTCTTTCTTAATCATATTTAGGGCAGAATGAGATCACACATAATGCAAATATCAGGCTATAGTCATACGAACATGACTAGTTCTAGTGGTGTGGGTACTGTCCGTTATGTTAGTATAAGCATAGTAAAGTATACAAGACAACGTAATGATGATAACAAGGCTCAGACTTGCCTTTTATAAACACGAATCAGTGACACCAAGTGCTTAGAGGCTTAACCCATCTATCACTAGATAGGATAGCCCGAGGAAATACACCGGTGTCTCAATCGTTTGCTCGGTTTGTAATCATTGCCAAAGGGAAACAAAAACACAAGGATGACTGACCTTATTGACTTAGAACATGCGTGCCCTTCGTCCTGCCTGTCTCCATTTTAGCCGTGCGAGCGCCGAATTGAATTGCACGCTTTTTCTCGGCAGCTACCCTTTGCATGCCTAATTGCCAGGCCAGCAATCGAAGAGCCCGCTTCCCAGGCTCGAGAAGCTGTGCAGGATCTCTACTATCGATGACTTGCGCTAGGCCGAAATCGCACTTGGCTGTCACTGGAAGACTGAGCGCCAATGCGATGAAGTCTTCGTCAAGGAACGGAAACCGGACCTCCCTACTGCTGTTACTGATGACTCGATCGTCCCGACCCAGATTTCTCTTTCCCAGTCGACTGAAGTCGAGTTCCAGCTCTTCGATCAGGCCAGGATATCCGTGCCGAGCGAAGGCCACGGCATGTCGTTGGTACCCACCAAAAAGCTCATCAGCGCCGAGCCCAGATAGGAGGACGTGTGCGTTGGTGGTATATGGCTCAGCGCTAGCCTCGTCCGGAAGGTGCGCCAGACCAATCCCACGCGAGGCGAAGTAAAGCGCGTACGATATGGAGAGGTCCATTTCCGTGTTGTGAGGATGCATCAACGCCATGACAGTGCCGCGGTGGGCTTGCGTCTCGGTGTAGGGTACATTGACCTCGACGAAGCGCCACTCACGTCCTGGGCAGACTTCCATCAGCTCGGCGTGGGATGATCGTCCAGTAATACGGTCCGGACAAAGCTCGTAGGGGCTGGTGCCTGATTCGAGGTTGGAATGAATTCGAGGGTTCTCAAAAGCGACATTGAGTAGGTCGATAGATTCACTAAGTGGCAAGAGGTCGTGACACATGCGTGCGAGGATTGTGCAGTCAAGGCCGCCAGAAAAAAGGATACCAACTTGTGCGTCTTTCGGAGCTCCCAGCTTCGCACCGTCAGGCACTGCTTCTCGTATATGCTGGGTGCGTAGTTGAAGTGACCTTTGCAATGACACTTTCAACTGACCAGTAGCGCTGGTGTTCTGTCCTGCAGATTCGGTTTCTACAGTGGGATTCATAGTGGGAAACGGCAGAGTCTGAGTCCGTTAGCAGGAGTTGCGCACCAGATGACCTACCTACGAAACACAGTCCAGAGTCCTCTTTCGGGTCTGAGCGGCGGTGTGGAATCTTTGTAACTGTCAACGAGTTTGACGTGGGGTCTGCGAGGTTCACGTCTAAGACATAGATGCCGTCGGCTTCCACCTCGGTCCAGGAATCACCAGAAGCATTATCGCAAACGCTAGACAAGACGAGTGTGCCGTCCGGAGTTGACTTTTGGAGCAGCGATCGCCTTCCCAGACAGTCGCGTCCATAGTAGATGCGCTTGTTGGATGCATCGTAAAAAACAAGCGCATAAGGGCCCCGCACGGCAGACAGCAGCTCAATGACGCTTTTCATGGATGCCTCGCTTGTACCAGTGCATGCATTCAAAAGCTTAGTAAAGATAAGCTGAGAGTCATTACCATCAATGGCATGTCCAGCAATGCTCCATGCTTCGCCGTTCCAACAAAGAAGAGAGCCAGTCGCGTTGTCTTTGAGAGGCTGCTCAACTACGTCGTTGCCGCGTAAAGCAAGAACTGTTGACAGGAAAGTCGCGTGAAGACGCGTTGAAGATCCTTGGGTGCTGGATTCGATGATAGTCTCGTGCTGTCCTGTGCTATCTGGTCCTCTATTCTGGAGGAGCCGCTGAGTATTCGTGTCAGGCGTCACATGTCCAGCTCGGCTGAGCGAGAAGAAGATACCGCACATGATATGGCTGGTGAATTCGCGGTTGGGGATTCGTGTTGGCAACTGCACGTCTGCGATTGCTCGACGCGCTAGTGGGGGCCGCTCGGAGACTCGGCTTCTAGATGCCGAGAGACCATGCGGACGATTCGCAGATGGATGCGCAGCAGACCTCGACCACTGAGACACTTGACATAGATGCACCTTTGCTAGAGCTATTTTGAGCTCCATAGAAGACCCATGGACACTTGATCAACCACCTATCGCCTTTCCATAACCTCCAGTCCAAGTCGGTCTATGTCTCCCCCGAACTCCACTCCGCAACACGATGCAGCCCACGACAGCAACGCCGAAGCGAAGCTAGAGAAGGTCGACGACCATCAGGATGTAGCCACGATGAACGAGAGCGCGCCTCTACTAGGACTGGCTACAGAGCCTAAGACTACGGCAGATGACGCGAATGCCACCAATAAGGCGGGGCAGCCTGTTCAGATCGAAGCCCAAGACGAGGGGCATGTAGCGAAAGAAGAGTCGAGAGAGGAGGTGGGGAAAGCACGCAGTACTTTGGAGGAGCCAAATGCGGCACTCACTGGCTCAGAGACGGTCCAAGAAGAAGACGCGAAGGCTTCGCAGCCATCATCTGGCGCGCCAACAGAGGAGCCCACGACCAAAACGGAGAACACAGGGACGGACCGAGCATCAACACCACCACCCGAGCCTAGCGAGAAATCGGCAGGCAAAGCGCCCATACGATCACCTTCACCTCCTCCTCCGCCGCCCAAAGACGACAAATACCTTACGACAAGTAACGTACCCAGCCGAACTACGTCCCCGATGTCGCAAGGACGATCGAGTGGAAGGAACTCCGAAGACGCTGCGGCTGACGACTATGCTGCGAACCATGACGGTACAGGAGACGCGGTGGACAACTCGCAGGAGGAGATACAAAGCATTATGGATCAGTTCGAGGGGGATGGCGGGCCGGACGAGACTGAGATCATGTCCCCCAGATTGGAAATAGCGAGCCCTATGTTGGAATCACCGTCAACCCCGTACCCACCACGAAGATCAAGTCTCGTGCCGCTCGACAAGCCCCTACCCATTCCGACCGACGATGCGGCTTCGACAATCCCACTGCAGTCTCCACCTCCTCGTACATCCTCTCTACACCGCGTCAGCACTGCTACCTCCTTCGCAGAACCCACGTCGCCTAGTGCACATGCCTCCAAGTACAAGCCAGTACAGCCAGCACCAGAGCCCGAACCAGACCTACCCTTCGACTTCCACCGTTTCCTCGAGCAGCTACGCCACCGGACGGCCGACCCTGTCGCCAAGTTCTTGCGCTCTTTTCTTCTCGAGTTTGGGAAGAAGCAATGGATGGTACACGAGCAGGTCAAAATCATCGGCGACTTCCTCGAGTTCATCAGCAAGAAGATGGCACAATGCGAGGTATGGCGGACTGTATCGGACGCCGAATTCGATAATGCAAGAGAAGGCATGGAGAAGTTAGTCATGAATCGATTATACACCCAAACTTTCTCGCCCGCAATCCCGCCTCCAGAACCCGCATCACCACGCAAAGGTCGACGGAGACAAGAGCCACCGGGACCAGGTCGGAGGGGTCAGCATCAAGAGGACGTAGAACGAGATGAGGTCTTAGCGCAGAAGGTGCGCATATACAAGTGGGTCAGTGAAGAGCACCTGGATATCAAGCCGGTAGGCGACAAGGGCAAGAAGTTTCTACATCTGGCCCAACAGGAGCTGTTGAAGATCAAAAGCTACCGAGCGCCTAGAGACAAGATCATCTGCATCTTGAACTGCTGCAAAGTCATCTTCGGGTTCTTGCGGACGTCCAACTCCGATCAGTCTGCCGATGCCTTTGTACCACTTCTCATCTACACGGTACTGCAAGCGAACCCCGATCATCTCGTCTCGAACGTACAATACATTCTGCGGTTCCGGAACCAGGACAAGCTTGGTGGGGAAGCAGGCTACTACATATCGTCTTTGATGGGCGCCATCCAATTCATTGAGGGTCTTGACAAGACGTCATTAACAGTGACGGATGAGGAATTCGAGAAGAACGTCGAAGCGGCCGTCTCAGCCATCGCTGAACGTCACGCAGCTGAAGAGGCCGAGTCTTCATCTTCATCTGCGCTATTACATCCTACTGCGCCTAACCATAAGCGTATGCCTTCACCGCACTATCATCACATAGCGGAAAAGACGACACCACTGCGACCAGAACTTACGCAAAGGAATTCAATGGAGGCAGAGACCGCAGGGCCGCGACGGTCAACCAGTCTGAAAGATCGCAAGTCCGAGGCGGAGCAGCCAGAAGAAGAGAATGCCGCTGTCGCAGGGCTATTGCGGACAATACAACGGCCACTTAGCACTATTGGTCGCATCTTCTCGGACAACGATACACACCATCCATCTGGACCTGCAGCAGCCCAGAAACCGCATTTACCGCCACGTGCGTCAACAGAGTATCCTGGTCAGGTTCCTCAGTCTAACATGAGTGAGAAGCAACGGCCGTCGCATGAAGAAGACCGACAAAGGCAGAGGTTGGCGGCAGAAGATGTCGCAGCGCGACAGGCGTCTGCCGAAGCGGAGGAAGCGAGGCGCATACAGCGACAGGAACACAAGGTCGTAGTCGAGACGCTGACGGGCATGTTTCCCCAGCTGGACCGGGATGTCATCGACGACGTAGTGCGGCAGAAGGAGGGCCGGTAAGTCCTTGTTCATCTCACTCTGACCGTATGACGGATACTAACAAACATCTAGGGTCGGTCTTGCAGTTGACGCATGTTTAGCGCTAGCGAATCCTTGATACTCTTATTCGTCTTCTTGGTCGAGTATTGATAGATTCCTGACCCTCTCAAATGAAGCAAGAGTTACATCTCAAGCCATGCTACTTGTTCAAATCCTGAGATACGACGATAAGCAACCGTACAATTGTTTTGGCTAACATATTGTGAAATAGGTTCACCGACAATGGACTATCGTTACAGCCTCTAACGCCGTATTCTTAAGTTAGTATTGAGTATAACTGCAAAGACTTGTTAACCCTTCTTAAATCGGTGTTTGGTCATCAAGATACAAGTCACTTAGAGGAACAATGTTTTAAAAAAAGTTGAATTAAAAGTCGTATATCGAATCTTATCGTCGTCCAATCAGGGGTCCAGATAGTAAAGCATTCATGCTACTTCAACTGAAGCAGCTTAAGCATCGTAGGTTCCGTTGCCTCCAGCTCCAGCGCCGGCACCAGCACCAGCACCGGCACCAGCGTGGCCACCGGCACCTGCTCCTCCACCGACTGAACCACCAACACCGGCACCAGCTCCAGCGTGGCCACCGACACCAGCACCACCACCAACAGAGCCTCCGACACCAGCACCACCACCAACAGAGCCTCCGACACCAGCGCCACCGCCAACAGTACCGCCAACACCGGCACCAGCTCCCGCGTGGCCACCGACACCAGCACCACCGCCAACAGTACCGCCAACACCAGCTCCAGCTCCAGCGTGGCCGCCGACACCAGCACCACCGCCGACAGAGCCTCCGACACCAGCTCCAGCGTGGCCGCCGACACCAGCACCACCACCGACAGAGCCGCCGACACCAGCTCCAGCTCCAGCGTGGCCACCGACACCGGCACCACCACCAACAGAGCCTCCGACACCAGCGCCACCGCCAACAGTACCGCCAACACCGGCACCAGCTCCCGCGTGGCCACCGACACCAGCACCACCGCCAACAGTACCGCCAACACCAGCTCCAGCTCCAGCGTGGCCGCCGACACCAGCTCCGACGCCACCGTTGGCGCCACCTCCTACTCCAGCGTTGGCACCACCACCCACAGATCCGGATCCGCCAACTCCAGCTCCGCCGTTGGCACCACCGTTAGCGCCTGCGCCAAGACCTCCGCCGAGGAGACCTCCAAGACCGCCTTTGCCAGCGCCACCGAGTCCGCCCAGAAGACCTCCTAGGCCACCAAGGCCACCTTTTGCGCCGCCTCCTGCACCACCGAGGCCAGGAAGATCAAGACCACCGGAGAGACCAGGAAGTTTGCCAGCGCCGCTGCCGGAAAGACCGGGAAGCTTTCCTCCACCGAGTCCGCCAGTAAGACCACCCATGAGTCCTCCAAGGCCTCCGAGACCTCCCTTGCCTCCTGCACCACCGAGACCGGGGAGACCGGCACCTCCACCGAGGCCAGGAAGGTTGAGACCTCCCTTGCCAGAGCTGGGAGTCTTAGAACCCTCAGAGTCAGAAGAGCCAGAAGATCCAGAAGATCCAGAGTCGTAGCTGGGGCCTGAGCTAGCGCCACCTGATCCGTAGCTGGGACCTGAGCCAGCGCCACCTGATCCGTAGCTAGGACCAGATACACCGGTGGTGAGAGGAGCACTCGGCTGAGAGTAGGAACCCGAGTTGTAGGTAGGGTGAGGAAGGGCAGTGGCGATGCTGGCCAAAGCGAGAACCTGAGCAGTGTAGAACTTCATGTTGACGATTGTTCGTTCGTTTGAGATTGATTAAGTGAATTGAAAGTTGGTATCGAATGGATACGATGTGTGATCAATGGAAATAGTAAATAAGTTAAGTGCTCTGCACAAACGAAAGACTTGAGACTGAAAAGTCGAGTAAAGTAGTAGCGAAAGTAAGTGTTGTTGGTTGCTAAAAGCGAAAGTGTTGAATGTAGACGAGATCAAAGCTGATGCCTTTTTACTTTTTGCGCTGGGAACTGGTTCTCTTATACTCGAAGACTTCGAGTCGCATAGTAGGTCTCCGTAGTCAGTCGGCATCGGTAGTCAGTGACTGGCCCCTGAGCATCATCGTGGCGAGCCTCACGGTAGCTTCGTTTCGAAACATGGCGACTCTATTGAAAGACGTGATATGATGAAAGGGTTGTCTAGACCGTCTTGTTTCACGCTATTCTTTGCGGGATCGACGGCAAGTGTACGGGAGATGCCTGAATTGCGCAGGGTAGGTTGAGGTTAAGCAGGTTAAGGTTACGGGAGATGCCCCGATGTGCGCAGGGAAGGAATGCTAGCCTACTTTCTCCGCACCGTGCAGTTTTGCAGCCTTGCGGCCTTGAAACTAAAGTGGGGGGAGCTTTGGTAGTTCGAGGGGAAAATAGTAGCGTTAGCGTGGCCTTATTCGTGATATTTCTGAGTCGTGGCGCAAGCAGGAGTTTGCCAGGTCGGCTATTTTGACTCTCAATCGAGTTGGGTGGCGGAAACCGCCGTTCCGAGGTTGTTTAGCGGGAACTGCTAGGCTTGTTTCAGCCACCGCAATTGACGTTTGTCACCCTCACCTTCTCCTAGCCGACTATTCATCAAGAATTGCAACAACAGACAGGTGTGATCATCAAGATAATACACATAGTGTCTTTTCTCTGTCCCTTCATAGATACTGTGACCACCGGGTAAACGATACAGGCCTGTGCGACATAGAGTTTCAAGCAGTATCTAAGCTCCCTGGCCGAGGTCTTTGGCCTAGGACTCCCCGACTATTCAAGCTTTGATTGCGCAAGAGGCTCTTCCTTACTAGCCCCATAGGTAACATTTACATCGTCGTTTCTGGTGCGCCCCTTCGGGATTCGGAGACCGTTCTGTCCGTCGTGCATATCGGAATAAGTTTATGCTACGGCAGTCGATCAAGGAGATCTACTATGATACCAGGGTATAGTGGTGCTTGAGGGTTTTGCTAACGGCATCGCAAGTGTCTAAAATGATGCTGATGGTACAAGACAGGTACCGATGACCAGGAGTGTGACGTGATGAGCCTGACAGTCTATCGAATACGGCATTTCCCTTCTCACGCGATCTTGCACTCGCATCGTAGGTGTCCCCTATACTCGGCATGACTCGACTCGCAGCTCCGCCGCCGCAACGAAGAAGACCATTCCATGTATTCAAGCGGTGCCGAATGGATCCACAGTAACACCGGCCCATCGCTATCGTGAATCAAGCTAGCAACACGAGCTCGCCTGACAGCTTGGAGCCGCGCTTGCCAGTACTCGTCAAGAAGAGGACAATCATTCCCAATGTTCTAGCCACTGCGCTGGCTATGCAAACAGATATGCACGATATTGTTATTGTTGGCCGCCAGTGCTCGCTATACGCATTCCAGAAATAAGGCCGCCCACTACTGCAACATCCAGCACAACAGAATATTGATCACATGATCGATAGGAGTGATTCAACGGGGTATATCCTCACGACCTAGGGTGAAGGTGTTACGTCCAGCCTTGCGCGCTAGCATCTCTCAGTAAATGTCACCCGAAGATCCCGACCGGATGTCGCACTAGTCCGAACACATACCGATACTCTGATCGTCGCCATGGTCAGTGTCTCAGAATTGCAGGCATTGGACTATCGAATTATGAATATCTAATTACCAGTGTGTGCTATCAAAGTCCAAGATCATCTCAAAGGTATCGAAATACCAACTCTCTGCTGACGCCATCGCAAACCTACAGCGAGAAATCTCTACCTCGTTCTTTCTGCTTGGCATCCTTGATCCCTCTCATGGATCAAGGACTTAGAGCTCTGCATCGCGTCTAGCCCCAATTTGTGTACCTACTGTCGCGAAGGTTGGTTCCCTGAATATACGATGTGCTTCCACGTGCTGCCGTGGCCTTCCTCTGCTAGGTGCTCTCGATGATAGCCTTTTTCACGCAAAAGGAGGGCGTCGTAACTGCTCGAGCGCTTGAAGGCGCAACCGCGGGCTTCTTGGACGGACGTGGTAGAACCAGTCAGACTGCGCATTGAATGAGTCGCGCTTACAGTTCCGGCGCATTGTCTTCTCGACCCGCAATTGCGCCTGTTTCTTGCGCGCATTGGCCGCGAGACCGAGGCTATGAATAATGCATGTCTTCTACCCAGGGATCATTCACTCAAAGTTTTCGTACTCACCGAGAGGCTTGTAGCAGTCGGCCTTGCTGTTCTCAGTAAGGAAGTGCCACCCGCAAACACAGTTGGGATTCATGTATCACTGTCCAGTGTTAATGTGACTTAAGTCACGCATGTAATATCTCCAGACCATGTAAAGAAGCCGTATATTAATATTGCAGCCTGTGATTCGCCGGCTATCAGTTGGACCCCCTCAGACCTAGATCGTCCATGTGGCCGTCTAAACACAATACAAGCTGTCGCAAAAGATACCTTAAAGGCTGTATAATCTTCAGATGTACATTCGGGCGCGGAAGTTGTGTTGGCCACCTTCTCGCAGTCGTGATCGAGTTAATTTTAGCCCTCTTTGTTTCGCGTTGATTGCTCTCCTACCCGTCTAGCCTCTTGATTCGCATCCAGCTATCTCTTACACCTCATGATCTTGTATGCAATGCGTATCTAAAATTATAATCTACCAATGGACCAATCTTTATTCTAGCATACCCAGCATTGCCTCCCAAGGCCTCAACTCTAGCCTTCCAATTTTCGCCTTCTCGTCCAACTGTCTCTCGTCGTAGTTGCCAGCAACCCATTTCTTCACCTTCAGATCTCTCATCTTCTCCCACGTTACTTGCTCGCCGCTAAAGTTCAACACGGTGATAAAAGCGTTCTTTTCACTCCACCGCTGATACGCAACGACCTTTTGATCTTCCATGTCAAGCATTTCAAAATCACCGTACACGAAGACATCCTTGTTCTCCTTGCGACAGTCTAGGCCACGCTTCCAGAATGCGTGTACAGAAAGCATGCCGGGTGAGGGTTCGGGATTTGTGAGTTGAGCTGCGGCGTTGATGCTAGGATAGTCATCGTTGACGCGCATCCAGGGCTTTCCATTAGTAAATCCTGCCTGGGAAGACGAGTCCCACTGCATCGGCGTTCTAGCGCTGTCGCGAGCTTTGCGTTGCATGATCTTAGCTGCCAAAGCCTGTTTTTCAGCGTTGCCAGGGTAGAGGTCGCGGTATCTGTAGCTGTTAGCGAGGTGAGAAGGTCAGGAGAAGGAGACACTTACTTTTTGAAGAAGTTGATACTCTCGATATCTTTGTACTCTTCGGGCTTCCAGTCCTTGGGCACGTTGCGCATGCCGATCTCCTCACCTTGGTAGACATATAGTGTCCCGGCCAAGGTAGTCTGCATCAAGCACAACAGCTTCGCACCGTATTCGCGCCACTGATCACTGTCGTCCGTGTACCTGCTGACGCTTCGAGGCTGATCATGATTCTCGACGTAGAGTGAGTTCCAGCCATCGCGCTCGAGCATCAAACGCTGCAGTCGGTTCACAATCTTTTTGAGATCCCGCGCATCCCAGGGGTGCAGTGTGTACTTAAAGTCGCCGGGTACGTTGTCGATGTCGACCAAGTCAAAAGCAAAGATCATGTTCAGCTCTTCATTTTCAGCACCGACAACTTTGATGACCTCGTTTTCATCACGAACAAATGGCATTTCTCCAACGGTGAGGGTGTCGTATTTTGAGAGTACGTCGCGTCGAAGTTCCTTCAGCCACTCGTGTAGTCTCGGGCCGTTTGCGTAGTACTTGTGGCCCGGTTGGTACTTGTTGTCTTTGACCGAGATATCCGCATCAGGAAATGTTTGCACCTTCGAGATCAAGTTGATGACATCCATACGAAATCCGGACACGCCTCGGTCAAGCCAGAAGCGAAGGATATTGTGTACAGCTGCACGGACATCGGGATTTTCCCAGTTAAGATCCGGTTGCTCGGGTGTGAAGAGAGAAAGATAGTACTCTTGAGTGGTCTCGTCCCACGTCCATGCGGAGTTTGCCTCACCCAGGATTTGCGCCCAGTTGTTCGGAGGCTGGCGATTCCCTTCAGCATCGTATTTGGCGGGCTTCCAGATGTACCAATCGCGTTTCGACGATTTCTTCGATGATCGTGAGTCCAGGAACCACGCATGCTCTTCCGAAGTATGGTTGACAACGAGGTCCATGACCAACTTCATATCACGTTTCTTGATTTCTTTGATAAGATTGTCAACATCAGCCAGGGTGCCATAGCTAGGATCGATATCCTCGTAGTCCGCAATGTCATACCCCATGTCAGCGATAAAGAAGTCAGTTTTTATATTACATGCATTTCTTGTGTCGAAAACTTACCTTGTGGGCTCTTGTAAATTGGTGATACCCATATTACATCGACGCCAAGGTCCTTCAAGTAATCCAATTTTTGCGTGATGCCAGGAACATCGCCCCAACCATCACCATTGCTGTCCAAAAATGAAGCAGGGTAAATCTTATACCTGTGTTAACGCTTCCTTAGTAAGTTGGATGGATTTATATACCTGATATACCACCGCCTCTTTCCACCACCGATGCCTGTCTGTTCCGACATAGAAGTCTTTCTTCTGCGCGACGGATGACATGTTTGGAGATACCTAGATATGCTTGGTCACAAGGTGCGTTGTATCGTGAAGTGTCGTTGTAGTTAGCATCGAGACATGTTGTTTATAACGGTTCACGTCATAGCCGTATGTTGACCAGTCTCGGCGGCTCTATAGAGGCAGTGCATCTCAACGCGTGGGTACGTGGGGCGCCGAGGAGCCTTGCGGCGACCACTCTTCCGACATCTGGCCACTCAGCATCAATCCTCGACCTTCTCCCGCCATCCTGCATTTCGATCCATCTCATGGTGTGCTTCCAGCAGCAACGTGCATTGTACTCGAGTTTTATTCGCGCGATATGGTAGATACTGCGAAGATCGCGTGGGCTGGCAAGGCTCACGCGCCAACGTGCGTCATTGAGCAGCTGCACGGCTAAGCACGCGACCTTTTACCCTCCACAGAAACCGGATGATTGCTACCGCGCAACATATACCTACAACCACACCCCCATCGTATCTCTAGGTTCTGAAATCTTCGGAAAATCTTCCAGGGTCCGGTCCGACAACAGCCAGCGACCAGTTTACCGTAAAACCAAAGTATTCCAGGAAATCATGACGTACGACAACGATGTCGAGGATAGAGGCACGTCCGGCTCGCGAACACCGCTCCTGGGAAGCTCATCGCACCAGAGAATAGGACAAGAGAGCGAAGGTCATATATGGAGTTTAATAACGGTGTTGCAATTCTTCGGCGGAGGTATCTATGCTCCTGACCCGACGACGTACGACCCTCTGGAGATCATTCTCAATACTGAAGATCAGGACGAGCGAGACGACCTTACTGTGCGATGGAGAGACAACAAGCTTAGTGAGCTCAATTTTGTTGGTGTTGTGGTAAGTATTCGAAAATATTTTCCTATATGGTCATACGTTCGCAATCATGCTCGCCAGATACCACCCGCTTCTTGTCGAATGAGGGTACCACTGAGACGGGCACAATCCTGCATCCTCTTCTTCTCCTGATGGCTTCCGACGCTTTATGTAGCCTTCTGTATGCTGATATGTAACAGGCTGCCCTTTTGGCAGGCGTTCTTACCTCTACCGGGAGCTGGCCTAACATCTTACCAAACGGAAAAGAGTCGCCATGGTCTGTGCGCACTTCGTGGTACTGTGGTATCATACTGTCGCTTTTCAGCATCCTTACAGCTGCTGATCAGACTGTACGATTGCACCGCCTTTCATCACATCGCGATGGACTGAGCAACATCCGCAAGTTACTTTCCAAGACGAATGGCGAAAAGAGCCACTCATCCAAGACTGGCCGTCGGACGCCTAGCCTGCTCCAAATTATCACATGGCAGATGCCGGTGATGTTTCTGACATCGGCTACTCTCTGCATGATTATTGGGATGTTCCTTCACGTCTGGTCGGCGACTACGCACTTGCACCATCCGACAATGTGGGACGATAATACCAAGGTATGTTCATGCGGCTGCCGTTTCATATAGTGTTCTAACTTACCACAAAGGTTGCGATCACGTATAGTACTGTAGCAATCGTCGCAGTCACGCTATTCTTCGTCGGACAAGTCTCGCTTTACTCGCCGGTTCGACGATAAAGGCAAGTATAAGAGCGAATGCGTTGACAGCTCTGGGGACGTGTAGGGCGACTCAAATCTGCTCGACCTGAACAGCGACTGTGTCATCTTTACCCATTGCCACTATGATCCCAAATTAATCTCGATAATGTTCAAGTCGCCCTCAAGGACGGTTTCCATACTCATTCGTTCATCATTCGGTGTCCTCTCGATTGTCGCGCTTGCGACGCGCTGCAAGATTTTGTTTGCTGTAGGTTTCCAGTACTTTGTCCGCCTGACCTGATTGCACAACTTATATAAAGCCATAAGACAGTGAAAGTGCCTTTCCTTTTTTGGAGATTTCCCACTCGGCTAGTCACTTCCATTAGGGAAATGTACCAAGTGACGCTCCTGATCGTAGGTGTCGCGATTTAGCGAGCCGTGCTACTCCCTTGCGGACTTTCCCTTTCTTTAGTCAACGGGCGTTATATGAGTCCTCGCACAACTTATATCGAGCCACCCACTAGCTCTCCCTGCTTGTCCTCTAAGTTCTATTGGTACTCAACTACATTCCATATTCCATTACACTTTACCCCATCACAACTGCCAATAACTGCTCACGATTTTATACGATCTTTTCCTGCCTACTCTTATAGACTTCGTTCCTTCAACCAACAAGCCATGGCGACCGTGTCGGTAGCAGGTTCGTACGAGCAGTACAAGCTCGACACTAGCCGCTTCATCTTCTGGCTTGTCGTCACTGCGCGCGACAAGGAGTACGAGATTGATAACCCATCTGTGCCCCAGAACATGACCACACAGCAGCCTTCAAAGCGACTGAAAGGTAAAGAGAGGAAGCAAGCTAAACAAGCGGCTGCCAGCAAAGCTATCTCATCAAATGCAGCCTCGACCGCTTCGAAGGGCAAGTACTCCATTTCGACCGAGACAATTCTCAAGTTGGCAAGACATATCGCGAAGAAAGAGAGGACTTCGATAATGCCTAAGTTTGTCTGGTATTCCTACAAGCGGGCCGTGAAAACACGTCAGGCGTACGCCGATCGATATGCCCAGGAAGAACTATCGGAGAGGACTTCGGACAATGGTCATATTTACTTCCTGTGGTTGTTGAAATACTGCCACGAGATTCTGGAAAAGAAGGTCAAGGTACAGTCGGTTGCTCGACCTGTTACCGCCAACCCCCCAGACCTTCGATATAGCATTGCGATTGCGCCCATGTCAGCGCCAACACCCCACCCAGCGTCTACATCTACGCTACAAGTCGTTGGTAACGACCGGGATATCGTGACCGAGGAAGCTGCGGCTGCTGAAGCAGAGCGGGAGGCCATCGGTCATGAGCTGGACGAGCTCGCTCGCAACCTCGAGCTCGACTTGGAGACCGAGAACGAAAAGGAGATGGAGGCCAAGAGTAAAGAAGAGTTGGAGACCAAGCGCAAAGAAGAGTGGAAGACTAGGACCAAAGAAGAGTTGGCCTTGAGGAAGTCTTGTCTGACGGACGACATGCGTGTGGCCGTCATACAGCTAGAGCGTGACTGGGAGGACACACACAAGGACTTCGGCGTTGAGGATCACTTGGACGAAGTTCGAGCTATGCTCATGACAGAAGCTGCGTTCGGCCTTATACGCCACGAGGAGGAGGCTTTAGTGCTAGCAGCTTATGAGAAAGGGCTACCGGCGTTTGATCCTTCTCTCAATGCGGATGAGTTCTTCGGCAAGACTGCGAGGTCTCTCGAAAAGATTGAAGCAGAGCGGAGAAGGTTTGGCCCAAATTACTTATTCCTAGCACCGCACCTGGGCGCTCACGATGTTTCCGCACGGCTACATTCCAAAGAAGATTACGAATTTCTCGTTCATTATTTACACGAATCAGGATTAGAACATGTAAGCTCTTCCGATCCTATGTGAGCATCCACTTCTTTACCAGAAACTGATTGGATATCTAGGAAGTTAGAACGCGACATGAAAAGGGCTTCAGGATGCCATTGCTGAAAGGGGCATTCGACGCGCCTTCCAGAATTTACGGCTCCCTCGGTATCTGGGAAAAGGTTTCGATGGTTACCACGTTCGCTGCCGAGTTGGCGATCAGGATCCGATCGAAAGACAAAGCCCACTCGCTGAAGCAATATACCCCGATCCTAACTAGGGCGGCGAAAGAGGAGATGCAGTTCGCATCCTGGCAGAACCAGGGAATCAACTTCCATAGAAATAGCTGGGAAGTCACAGAATCCGCACGTACACACCGATCCTTTATCATAGGTCGACCATTTTCTCGAATTCGGTATGTCGAGATGCGACTGTTGAAGTCTACGCACCCGCTCTACGGCTTACAGTACGACTACCCGAAGCCAACATTCAGGACTACAGAAGCCCGGGATGAGCTCATGGAGGGTCTTGAGAACGAAGGTATTGAGGATAACGCAGGCGACACGCTTATGCGACAGAGCTATGCTGCTCAGTATATACTTCCGCCCAGAGACGGTGACTTTCTGCGGATGACGATCCCGACATTAAGAGCAAAGCTTTCCTTAACCCATCTTCTATTGCGCGAAGAAATGGGACTCAGTTTTGCGAATGCCAGCCCACAAATATTTGCGCTTTGTCACTTGTACAACTGCTTCCTCAAGCGGGGCTTGATCAACGGCGGTTGGCCGGAGATTGAGTTGGTGATGGAGTGGCATGTGAAAGAGATATTTCTCAAGGAAGTTCCCGTCAAGTCTGGAGATTTTTTCTCGCGACTGCTACTTGCGACGGGGTTTTCGTCAAAGTTGATTAAGGAAGCTCGAAGTCTAAACAAGAACCCTGACCGTTATCTCGACTTCGGGAAACCCACACACAAGACGAGCGAGCTCGTACCACTTCCGATGACAAACATTCTCCGCGACTATGTCCATGAGAGAGACAAAACATTACGCACATGGCATCGTATGGATGAAGAGATGACCAAACATTCTGGACGCTCTTCACGGGGGCAAGACCCCGACGATCTGAACATATTGTCTTTCATCAGAGACTTCCGCAACTCTGGACAGCTTTTTCAACTTCTTTCCCGGCTCGAGTTTGACTACATTAGCCTAACGCTACAGTGCAACGAGCTTTGTCACAAGATCGACGTTGAACACAAGAAGCTTTCTAGGAACACGGAACCACACGACGAGGCTGATTGGAAGTCGCCTATCGACCGTGGTTTCTCGATTGTGTCAACGCTTCTTGGAGATCTCGACCGCGCCTTCCTTTTGAAAGAGAGGGGACGCAAGCAAGATAAGGGCATCGCAGAAACGACTCCCATCGTTGATATAGCTGTGCGGGTGTTACAGGAATTTCTGGATGGACTGAATAACTTAAAAACCCTATCGGTGGGTAGAGGAAGGGATTAGGGATTGCAAGAAGCACCGCAATGGCTGCTTGTATCTCAGCACACGCCGAGGTGTATGTAGCTAAGCGATTGACATGCGTAAAATTGGTCTTAAATAATCTGTTTTCCAAATGCGTCAGATGGATTCGCGACCGAATGGTCTCCCAAGCAGCAATGAAGGGTTGCGTCTAACCTACGTTCAATTCTGACTGTGACAACGTTCTGGACTGATCAACTGCAGCTCAATCAGTCCGGCTCCCCGCTTTTGCAACAACAAGCTCATCTGAGCTGTTGTGTAAACCTTACTATGCATCTCTGCTACCCGGTTGAGGTTCCAATATCCATGTCAGCCAATCACGTTGAAGCACACCAGCTGCGGCTGACTGAAACCTCGGAACCATGACGCCACAAATGAAGCATCGTATCTGCAATCCGCTTTCTTCGTGCTCATTATACCACGTGCTGTTTTGCTATGCTTGCTCAACATGGGGAACCAGGAATGTCGAAAAAGTTTAAAATGACTCTAGAGTCACATTCGGTGGTGCCAGTTGACAACTAGATCTTTAGACTTCTGCGAGATGGGTCTTCTTACATTTTATTCTACGGCCTTGTTCTTGTTCGGTGTGGTATCTGCACAAGGCTACTCAAGTAACTTATGTGAAGACCTAGCCTTGGTACTCCCAAACAACACCTTCTTCCCCGCAGCCCCAACCTACAACGCATCCATCCAATCCTATCCGTTCCTTCAACTTCGACTGCACCCATCGTGTATCGTCCGCCCGAGCTCCGCAAAGGATGTATCAAATGCCATTATCGTTCTAGGGCAGAGTAACAGCACCAAGTTCGCGATCAAAAGTGGTGGTCATAATGCCAATGCCGGCTTTAATAACATCGATGACGGCGTCACAATCGATATGCAAAGCATGAAGAAGGTCGAAGTAGCGAGAGGAGATCATGTTGTGAGGGTCGGCGCCGGCGCGCTGTGGCAAGACGTGTACGACGAGACTGAAAAGCGTAATTTAACGGCGCTCGGCGGCCGCATCGGGGTCGTAGGAACTGCTGGCTTCTTGACTGGAGGTAAGTATACCCTTCTTCTAACAAACTAGTCAAGACAGACGACTGATGAACGTCTTTCAGGTGGAATATCCTTCTTTAGTCCAGAGCGTGGATGGGCGTGTGACGGCGTCATCAACTTCGAAGTCGTACTCGCAAGCGGGAAGATCATTAACGCAAATGCGACATCGAATTCCGATCTCTTCGCAGCGCTCAAAGGAGGGCAAAACAACTTTGGTGTTGTGACACGCTTTGACTTGAAAGCCTTCTCTGCCGGTCCCATCTATGGTGGAAGAATCGTTTTCGGAGCCAATGCTACCACGCCTCTACTTTCGGCATATACAGAGCTCAAACTAGGAGCATATGATCCGTATGTAGCGGGCTGGGTCACAGTGCGATACAACCACACTGCAGCGACGTTCAATCCAGTCAGCATCATGTGGTACACACGGCCAGCTCAGAAGTTGGGAGCGTTGAGGACTATCACCGAAGTGAAGCCGCAGGTTATGAACGGTATGATAGAAGCGCCTATAAGTGAACATACCAGAAATGCATCTAGACAAGTGGCCGCGATTCCTCAACGGACTATTTGGGCGACAACATCATTTTCGATCTCGCCGACCATTATACATCGCATCCACAACCTTTGGAGAGACCTTGTGCCTGAAATCGCAGCACAGTATGCCTACGCCAAACCAGTGGCAGAGATAACCTTTCAAGCTCTTCCTGCACCACCTCGCAACGGCACATCTCCTAATAGCTTAGGCTTCAGGCCAGACGAGACGCCAGAGAAGGATCTTGTGTTCTTGCAGATAATCTTCACTTTTGAAGATGCTCTCGCTACTGATGGATTCGAAGAGGCTTTGAAGGATTTGGTGAAGCTGGTCGAGGGGCTAACGAAGGAAGAGGGTGTTTTCCATCGGTACAAGTATCTCAACTTTGCGGCATCGTTTCAGGACCCGTTGGCAAGCTACGGCGAGGTTGCGTTGGGAAGGATGAAGAAAGTGGCAAGGAAGTATGATCCGACGGGTGTGTTTCAGACACAGGTGCCCGGAGGGTTCAAGTTGTTCTAATCTTGAATATTGCGTCCTTTATTTGTCCCGATCCATACCGTTACTGCTGGCGACGATGACACGAGTAATGAGAGAGGCTGGAAGAGTTGGCGCGTGCACTTCGCAGCCCCTTTTGTATCTAGCTACGTCATCGTACCGGTGAGCCCCAACCACCACCACCACCATCGCTCTCTCAACAGCCTGTATCCTGGTTTTGTTTAAAGCATTCATCGTTAATGTAAATTCTACGTGATGGATCAATGCGGCCATTCATGAACGTTTTAGAACATACGCGCTGTTAAGGTCGTCCGCAAACCCGCACGCGAAGCAAGCGATTCATGGTACAAGAGCAATCACGCAAAACTGTTGGAATCCAGGGTAGGGAAATAAGGACGGAAATAACTGCACGATAACCATCTCTAATGAAGATTGTAATAGTAGTGGCGCTGGATTCTGATCAACCTTGAAAGCGTCAAATCGTGCGCCTTCCTTTGATGGCACCATGGATATCAGGGACAACACAATTCCTTCTTCCCAAGCGATACTATCTATATGACCACCCATTAGGATTAATCAATATCCGATCTAAGGTTCGTTTACTACAGGAGAAATAGGTGAGGTGAAGGAATAATTCATGGAAGTGCAACGCCCATCACACCCTCGGAGTCACATTCACTGCCTCTGCAATCGCTAGCGAATTCCCCATGACTAGATGGCGGTAACATGGCCACGATAACCATTCGTACTCAATAGAAAGCAGTCAACTTAAGCGACCGTATCAACCCTTAACCCTTGAAGAATACTTACTCTCACAATTATCTAGGCTAGTAACGTGTAAGTATCTCACATCGCAGACAATATTTCAGCAGCCAACTCACTAGTAATACGGCTATACGTTTATACCTGCGACCTCTGATCAATCCGTCGCTACTTCGACACCTGCAACGAGCTCACGACGGCCGACATACACCACCGCTCGACATCCTCTGTCACACTACCACGGCACATACCAATTGTCTCACAATGCATCCTGCGCTCGTTACTGCCATGGTTCTGGGAGCAATCTTAGAGATTTGGCTGGTCTTCGCACTTACATACGCCGCGCTGCAGAGGTACAATGGACGCAACTACCGTGATAGGACCAAGGACGCTTTGCGACTTCGGTTGTAGTCAACAGAGTCAAACGCAGTAGACGCATGCACTTGATGGGGTGAAGCTCTCTGAAGATGACCGAGTGCTACTGGGGTTAAAGTGCAGTCATCGTATTGAGGTACAACGCAGCGTTATCAGACCTCGAGCTGAAAGCGTCGCGATATCGTATTTTTTGTGTACTCTAGAGCTCTAGCTCATTGATCATTTGCTCTCCCATCAATCCTGCAAGCAAGTTCTTTACACTTTCAGTGGCCATCTGCTCCCTCGTTTCGATTGTGGCGCTCCCAATATGCGGGACGAGAACAGCTCTCGGCTGCTTCAGGATGGGATGATCAGCTGTGATGTTCGGTTCGTTCTCAATCACATCCAAACCAGCACCAAATATCTGCTCTTGGTCCAGCGCCTTGACCAGGGCATCAGTGTCAATGATGGGACCTCGCGCGATGTTGACGATGACAGCAAGCTTCTTCATCTTGGCGAAGAAATCTGTGCTTACGAGATGTTTCGTTTCTGGTGTGAGGGCACATCCGACAACGACTACATCGCTCTCTTTTGCGAGTTGGTCGGTGCTGCTCGCTGGCTCAATAGGAATAGTAGCGTTCTGGATCAGGCCGAAGTGGTCTTCCTTTACGGGCTTTCCAGGCTTGGACGTAAGGTAGACAACTCTTTTAATACCGAATGGAAGTAGTCTTTGCAGAGAAGCCTGAGCAATCCGTCCAAATCCCAAGAAACCGATAGTCGATCCACGGATTTGGGGGCCAGTCATAAGCAGAGGATGCCACGGCATCTGAGGCCATTCACCCTTGGCGACTTTTGACATGGACTCTCCACCTCTTCTCTGAGCCATGAGTATGAGCATGATGATGAGGTCCGCTACGGCATCGGTGAGACATGTTGGTGTATAGCCGAGGCGTACATTGCGTTTCTTGAGGGCATTTCGATCAACATGATCAGTACCGACCGAGAATGAAGCGATGGCCTTGAGTTGTGATCCAGCCGTTTCCAAAAGCTCTTCGTCGACTTTATCTGTGAGCATAACTAGGATTCCGCTTGCACCTTTGGCGTTCTCGAGCAGCCAGGAGCGGGGGCATGGCTGCATGCATCTCATCAGCAACGCAGGTCTCTATCGCCAATGGTGAACACGCACCTTCTCAGATTGCCATTGCACAACTTCCAAGTCCTCCTTCTTTGCATCGAGTAATCTTTGCGCTTCGTCAATCAATTGTCGCGTTACAACAACTTTAGTCTTCGCCATGTTGGTGTTGGTGCGTGTAGTTGAGGGTTGTCCGCGATCGGCGTCAGGTGGGAATGGCGGGGTAGAGCTGGACTTCGTCTCAATGACACCGTCACGAGTGTTATGTGAAAGATGCAATGAAACTTGCGATAGCCTTTGCATTGGATCCAGTTAGGTGCCAAATTGTTACCTTCTGGACACGTTCATTTTCATAAGTTTGCTACCGGACCTCTTTGGCCCGAATCATCCGCCAATGAGCGTTGATATGACCAGGGCGAACGATCCACTTGGATGGTTTGTCTCTTTATACCCTTCTTCACTATTATCTACTAGGCGAACGATATTCGTCTGGCTGCCGTTGTGTGTTTCAAAATTCAGAAAGAACGGACGTTTGGACAATCAATACCCTGTCACTATCGCATAGTAGACAGTGACACCCCCGAAGTAGCATGTACAGCCGACGCACACCCCACTTTTACAGTATCACCTGCTCTCCGCCTGCCTCTATCATGATCATGTTTTACTCAGGTCCAAGAATCCTTACGTGTTCTAGAAAGACCCTTCCATCTTTCTATCTTGCAAAGCGTAGAAAGCCATTATCAATTTGAGGACATTATGGAAGAACGAGCACGCATCCCTGTCGCGCTACCCATCACCACACCACTGCCTTCATACTGGCACAATCCCAAGTCACCTCTTGCAAATGTTATCGAGCCTGAGGCTGATAACGGTACGCAAGTCTACGATTATGCCATTATCGGGTCCGGTATCTCTGGCACAGCAATCGCCCACCACATTCTCAAAACTTGGCCTAATGCGCGCGTGGTGATGTTGGAAGCACGTGAGATCTGCTCAGGCGCGACGGGGCGGAATGGTGGACACACCAAAGCGGCAAGCTATCGCAGCTACATGCATCATATCCAAAAACTTGGCAAAGAGGAGGCACTGAAGATTGCGAGATTGGAGTATGCTAACATAGTCGAGACGCATCGCATGGCGGAAGATCTGGGTTTGAACTGCGAAAGTATGTTGTGTAATACAGTGGATCTCATCTACGATAAACACACCTTCGAAGCGGGAAAGTTAGCAATCCAGTTGTTGCAAGCCGATGCAGAAGAGCATGAGAAGGAAGTAGGCAACACTGCATGGTATCAAATTCACAACAATATCAAGGACATCCAGCGCAAGTTCTCCGTTGCAGCAAGGAACAGAAATCCAACAGTATCACCAGAAGAGGAGTTGGCGGGCGCTTTCGAATATATAGCCGGCCGAATACATGCATACCGTTTCGCAACAGGATTACTATCAGAGTGCGTCAAGAAAGGATTGCAATTATGCACAAATACGCCAGTCGACGATATCCGCCCGTCGGCAAAACCGAACAACGATACTGGTACTAATTGGGACGTTTTCAGCCAACACAACACTATCATAGCGAGAAACGTCATCATTGCAACCAATGGTTACACAGCGCAGATTATGAAAGAGCTTCAAGGCGCCATCGTACCGATGCGCGGACAGATCACCGCCCAGCGACCAGGAACCTCGACGAAGCTACCGACTCCATTGCCGACAACCTACTCGTTCATCTATCGCGACGGCTATGAGTACATGATTCCTCGGCCATTACCAGACGGAGGGCAGCACATCGTTATTGGCGGTGGTCTGGGTCGCCTCCCTGCAGCTGGCCCCAGTGAGTATGGAACAGTTGACGATAGTGCTTTGAACCCAGATATTTCCAAATACCTCTATGAGAGCTTGACTGGGTATTTTGGCGCCGAGAACTGGGGTGAAGCATCTGGAGAAGAGGCAGCGCGCCGTGTGGTACAGGAGTGGACAGGTATAATGGGTGCGACGGCAGATGGACGACCCTTCGTGGGAGAGGTACCGGACAAGAAGGGTATGTGGATATCTGCGGGCTTTAATGGTCATGGGATGGTGCTATGTTTGAAGTCTGCGGAGGCGTTGGTGGAGATGATGGGAGGTGGAGATACCAAAGGAAAGCCAGAGTGGTTCCCTGAAAGCTTTTTGATCACAAAAGATCGGCTAGAGAAGTGTAGGTTCCAAGGTCGTACCGACATGCAAGTACCTGAATAGAGAATATCTGATTGATCGCCAAATACATACAGTTGAAAAGGGTTACTGTTCTAGACATGGCAGCGATGATTATGATTTTCGGGTCTCAACTCGAACAGCTGTAGTGTAGGACCGTGTATTCATGCGGTCGAGACATTAGGGATACCTGCAAGGAAACGCATATCAGACGCCTGGTTAGATTCCGGAGTAGTGGATGCAAGAAGGCTGCGCCAAGAGCCGTTGTATTCACATGAGTGCATCGCCGTATCATCGATTGCGAATACCGTGACGAAAGCCTTCTTCGTGGTCCAATGAACACAGTAGTGAGTTTGTCGTGGCAGAGCTGGGATGGGGTGAATGCTAGAGAGGAGGGGGGTCGTGGGCGACTTGGTTGATGGAGCCCCACTTGGCGCGAAACGTCATCAGTGGCGGCGGAACATTCCAAGCCACGAGCACTGCGCGGCATTCACGAGTCCAGAGCTTCAGCAATCGCGACTGGGCTTCTACAAACACCAACAACCTCGACATAGACCTACTACACCGAACAATACAAGCAAAATGTCTGAGAAGACTAGCACTGAAAAGGTACGTAGAAAAAGGTTCCAGGAGGAAGCTCCCCACTAATAGCTGCAGCCTCCAGAGAGCCCAACGACGGCGCGTGAGCTCGACTTCGACGATGACAATGACACTTCGGCTATCTCGACCCAAGATCGTGCCAAATCACCGTCCCCAGCCTCAAAATCGCCCAAGCCCGGTGTGCGCTTCAATGAAGAGGCCACCGAGATTCCTCCCCAGAAGCCCCCGCGACCAGTCGACCCCCAAGTGCAGGCGCAGAACACGCTGATTGAAGCATTCCCCGACGTCGACCCCAATATTGTCAAGGCCGTTCTAGTTGCCAGCGGAGGCAAGGTCGAGCCTGCCTTCAACGCGCTATTGAGTACGTGACTGCCTATTTGTAGCATGTGGATGAGGGGTATAGCTAACCAGCGCAGGCATGTCGGATCCCAACTTCAAGGCCGAGGAAGCTCCCCCACCGCAACCACCGCGACCGCAGCCCCGTAGTCAGCTCGAGCAGGACGAGATATACGCGCGGCAACTGGCTCAGCACTATCAGAGTCAAGGCGGTCCCGAGGGCCAGGGCGGCTATGCATCGCGTGGCCAAGGGCAGCGACAACGGCCTGGCGAACCCGACCGTGAACACAGCTTCTTCGATGGTATGGTCAGGTGACATCGATATTCATGTAATCGCTAATGCTGACGCAGACGACCTGCCCGAGATTCGCAAGAACATCGAACAAGGATTCAAGGAGACGCAGAAGACCGTCACAAATTGGATCAGCAATTTCACCAAGAAGCTTGACGGCGGTGAGATGGAGGAATACGACAGATACGGCAACGTACAATACACAGGACGACAACCACCACCACAGCAGAGGCAGAACTTTGGCCCATCGCAGTCAGAACAGATGTATGGCATCCGCAAGTCGGCTGAACAGCGACGGTCGGCAGACCACAACCGCTACGACGCCGACAACCGAGTCATTGGCGACGATTTTGCAAAGCTCGCGCTGAGAGACAATGAGGGTATGCTACACACACGATGCATGTGAAAACGCCGCTAACAAGTTGCAGGACGTGGCCAGCGATCGTCAAGTCGCCCGCATGCAAACCCTGACCTCTTCAAGCCTACACCGGTATCCCCGCCCCAGAGTGGCCCCGTTGATGAAGTCGATGCCCTTTACCGCAACCCATCACCAAACAACCAGGGCAGCCAGAGTAAATCGAGCGGCAAGAAATGGCAGCCTCTCACCTCCGTCGCGCCCAACCCAGAGCCCGATGACCACGACCCCTTTTCTCTTGGCGACAGCGATGACGAGGAGAAGGACCTGAAGAAACAGGACACAAACCCCGACGATACCGAGAGGCTGAAGAACGCTGCACAAAATAGCGAAGGCCCAACAACTGGCAAGCTCAAGCCGGCGGAGCGAAGTGGAAGCGTCAGTCAGAAGGACGCCACCATGGAGGCGTTACTGAAGGAAGCCAAATAAGGAGCTACCTTCGATTGCTTGATGGGGGATATGATGCGGCAATACCAAGTGGATCTGGAACTCCAGCACACCTCTCGTCTGCTGCGTACTAGTAGGTAGGATGAGTCTTAGCTTTACTTGATCTATCGGAAACACCACTTCATGGTTGCAGTTTCGTCCCATCTTGTCTCTTTTCGTTGATCTTCTTTGATTTTGCAGGATGTAACACGTTTAGCGCTTTCCAAACCAACAACAGTTTCCCAGCAGCATATCCAACATCAGGAGATCAGATGAGGTGAAAGGCCGATTTACGGATTGGACCGAGTGAAACCGGTGGCGGACCGAGGTGCATCTGCCTTGAACAGCTTTCCTTGCTGCATATCTGGGCGGGCGGCGAAGAGCATCTTCGGAACAAGGGCTCAATGATACATTGACCCACGTGCGCATCCGGCTGAGGTGAGCTGTGATGTTAGGCCAGGTATATGTGTTCAGAGTTCAGATACACCGCCTCTTGACTTGCTACTGTGAAAGCTGGACAAGGTTCGGGCGTATTGCCATTTCTCGTCTGGTACGTCACGCTTCCGCAGCATTTGACCTCTACTGCCTTTTACAGGTTGGGGTGATTGTATTAATATGTCGTTCCGATGGCATTTGGGTGTGCCAGGCAAGCTTGTCTCAGCCCTATCGCTGAACATCTTATGGTCATCACGACCTGAGTCCTACCACTCCGGTCTCGTCTACCGTTATCTGCTCTTCCAACCTTCAGAAACTCCAATACGACCATGTGATGGGATTGGAACGTGTTCGTATCGATTTCAAACCAGCGGGGTCCGAAACACTGCCACCGACGGCTTACCTCGGGCACACCATAGCCCAACGATAAGTCAATAGGCTCCAAGGTCACAGTGTACACCCTGGGTTATTTACTGCTCAAGAATTCATCTAGCTACATGGATCTCGCAATGTGGATGTATTGGATAAGAGGCTGTGAGGCTGGATCGGGACCCCTTGTCAGCTGAAAGGTACGTCAGATCTGACCACCAACTGCTCGCTGCAGGGCATTCCAGCCTCTCAGTAACGCGCCGATCAGCAATCTTACTCGTCACATGTAGTTCGCACGAAGTACGATCCTCCCGCGAATGGATCCTTACGGGAGGGCTTTTTTAAGTCTTGGCAGTATCTCCACTCCACGGCAATGGTCCTCCACACCGCTATGAAACGGGTGCGGCTTACATGTTGCCTTCCTATCTGCCTCGATATGGCGAACTTCACGTCGTGATGAACGTTCACCTGATGGTAAGCCGGGTTATTCTAGGAGAAAAACACATGCTGGGGGTATGGACAAGTGTTGACAGCGCTGAGGAAGCCTGGAATTGTTGGGTATAAAGTATCGGGTTCTTGCTCTTGTCATCCCAACTACAACCTCACCACTCATCAAATACTTGCACAGGAATACAGTCACCATGGCAGCTTTCACTCCTATTCCGCTTCCTCAGATTGAGGAACCGGCCGAGTACAACTCCAACTACATCCTCTACTGGCATCATATCGGCTTAGAACTTAATCGTGTCACACACACCGTAGGAGGTCCTCAGACTGGTCCACCTATCTCTGCCAGAGCTCTAGGCATGCTTCAATTGGCTGTACACGATGCCTACTTCGCCATCAAGCCCTCTACTAGCTTCTCAACCTTTTTGACATCCGGTGCCGACAACGTTGCATACGCTCTCCCAGACCTGAACGGCGCGGACGATGCTCGCCAGGCAGTGGCTGGTGCATCTATCACTATGCTGTCTATGCTCTACATGAAGCCTCCCACCAATCCCAACCCCAACCCTGGCGCCGGCATTTCCGACAACGCCTATGCACAGCTTCAGTATGTCATTGATCAATCAGCAATTGACGCACCCGGTGGTGTCGACGCCGCGTCCAACAGCTTCAACTTCGGTAAGGCAGTAGCCACTGTCTTCTTCAACCTCCTCTTCCACGCGCCAGGTGCCTCGCAAGCTGGCTACCACCCCACGCCTGGTCCTTATAAGTTCGACGATGAGCCCACTCACCCTGTCGTCCTCGTCCCCGTCGACGCCAACAACCCTGATGGTCCCAAGAAGCCCTTCCGTCAATACCACGGCCCCTTCTATGGCAAAACAGCTAAGCGTTTTGCTACACAGACTGAGCATATGATCGCTGACCCACCAGCCATCCGTTCTGCCGCTAGTGAGCAGGCCGAATACGACGATGCCGTTCGTCAAATTATTGCCATGGGTGGAGCTACCGCTCTCAACTCCACCAAGCGTTCTCCTCACCAGACAACTCAAGGCATGTTCTGGGCCTATGATGGCTCGAACTTGGTCGGCACGCCACCTAGGTTTTACAATCAAATCGTCCGCCGCATCGCAGTGACATACAAGAAGGAAGAGGGCTTGGCGAACAGTGAAATCAACAACGCCGATTTCGTCCGTCTCCTCGCCCTCGTCAACGTGGCTTGTGCAGACGCAGGAATCTTCTCCTGGAAAGAGAAGTGGGAATTCGAATTCTGGCGCCCACTGTCTGGTGTCCGCGATGACAACTTCCGCGACCCCGATCGCCCAGACCGAGGCGACCCCTTCTGGCTCACACTCGGCGCTCCAGCCACAAACACAAACGACATCCCGTTCAAACCCCCCTTCCCCGCTTACCCTTCCGGCCACGCCACATTCGGCGGAGCCGTCTTCCAAATGGTCCGCCGCTACTACAACGGGCGAGTTGGAAACTGGAAGGATGATGAAGTAGACAACATCGCCATCGACATGATGGTATCCGAGGAACTAAACGGACTGAGCCGCGACCTCCGCCAACCCTACGACCCCAAAGCGCCCATCACTGACCAGCCCGGTATTGTGCGCACACGCGTCCCCCGTCACTTTTCCTCCGTCTGGGAAATGATGTTTGAAAACGCCATCTCGCGTATCTTCCTCGGTGTACACTGGCGCTTCGACGCTGCCTCCGCCAAGGATATTTTGATCCCTACGACGACCAAGGATGTTTACGCTGTAGACAACAATGGCGCGTCTCTGTTTCAGAACGTCGAGGATATTCGTTATACGACTATGGGTACGAGGGAAGGCCATGATGGTTTGTTGCCAATTGGTGGTGTGCCGCTTGGTATTGGGATTGCGAATGAGATCTTTGAGAATGGACTCAAGCCTACGCCGCCAGAGAAGCAGCCGATTCCGCAGCCCCCGGTTAATCAGGGGCCACCACGGAAGGAGGAGTGGGTCGAAGCGGGAGACAAGGAGCAGGTGCCTATGATGGACGTTGCGCCTTAGAAGGGTGGAAGTGAGTGCTGAGAAGTCGGGCGTATTCTCTTTGGTTTGCTAGACGAGTTCGGGGCAGTTGGTAAATCGAGCTTTCCTATTTGGCATATTAATTTATAGAATTCAATTTACTGCAATGTGTCGACATAGTCTTTGAATTTGGGAAGTAGCATGATTCTTTTGACTTGTACGTGACACAGGTACGTTTAGAGGACACAATGTATGTTGAGCACGACTTGAGAAAGGAAATTGGTTGTACAAGAGCGACGCACAAGTTGCTGGACATTCACACAATCGTGAAGTATTGTAGTTTCGCACCGTCTTTGAAGGCCTCGCCATCCATCATGTCCTGGATGTACGCAGTACCGATAAATGTATAGTTGCCAGTTTGTAACGGGCGAAGAACGTATAAAACAGGCCCGCCACCCAATGCGACTATGACATCGCCTGGCTCACAATTCTGATGGGCGAAGCCAAAATACTCATTGTCTAGCAACACGAAACAACGATTTGCTAAGGCGAACCTTAGGAAAACGTAAATCTCATTACTGGCCATCGTCTCTCCGGACTCTGACGTATTCTGAAGACTTTCTGGTAGAAATAGGGTTTCCCATGCTTCAAATGGCGCTGGATCTGTGATGTCGTATACACGGACGAAGGCATTTGTTGAGAAGTTATAAGTGCGGCCTCCTATGATCGACAAACGGCAAGCGTCTAGGACAGATCTGCTTGTTTTTGCGTAGATATGCGTGCCGTTTTCCCTAGCTCCGGAAATTTCGTATGCGACATTCAACCTTTTCTTTGTAAAGTCGGGGTTGCAGAGTTGAGGGTCATCGTCAGAAAGCTCGGTACGTTGCGATATGGTGCTTATGATGGTTCCACGGGCGATCATACTATCGTCTGGATTAAACCCCACGCTCGATTTCTGTGCACCACAAGCTTTATAGTCGTTCTCGAACATAGTAACGCTTGCTTGCAATGGGCTATGACATGCATCCCAGTCGGGTATCCATGACGGCAGTTTAGAGCTCGAGTGCGCATAACAATAACTCAGGAAATATAGCTCTTCGCCGTGAAGAAAGGCAACAAGAGCAATACGCCTATACAGTTCCCTTACGGAGATCGAGTAGTCGACAGGTACATATGGCAACCAGCTTGGAGGTATCAAGCTCAAAAGGCCAAACAGTTTGTCACGCGAGTCAGTAGCGGCGCGATGTCGAAATCGTTCCAGGACGTCCATCGGAGGCTGTGGTGCGTCTCCACTGAGTCTGGGGGTTGCATGTAGCAGTAGCCATTCGTTTATCAAATTTAGAAGCAACATGCTAGTGTTGTGATAGCAGTGGAGGTGCTTGAACATCATTGACTTGCACATGTCGTGGATGAGTGCTCCTGGGATGAAATGGCGCCCATAGTAAACAAGAACATCTTTTGCACACATAAACTCTTGTACAGTCCACACTCGACTCAGCCATGGAGGATCGAGCAACGTACACAAGTAACCTTGGAGCTTCCGGGAGTCCAACCCCATCCCATCGACATTCAATCCAGGCTCCATGGAACTCGAGGAGTGCGGACTCTCGTCACTTGCTAGCTGACGAATAGCTTCCATAGCGAGCTCGCATCCTTCGAAGTGGTCGCCGAGATAAGCCAGCACGCGCTCCGCCTGCCTGTAAATCTGGCCCATCAGTGTGACCTGAGCAGCTCTTTCATCGAGATCTTCCTGATTGATGACAAGTGCGTCTACCCATAGTATACGCGGTCGATCTGGTAGGCGCAAGCTACGCAAGACCGATTGTAGGCTTTTCGTTATTGATACATGCTCTTCGAACAGGGCAATGGAGATATGACCAAGATCTTCCAATGGCCCCCATACGTACGATACAGCTTCATATTTTGGATCGTCGTCAAGTGACGCAACGCTGAGCGCACAACGCAACTCAGCCTCATCGTTGCCAGGAAACAAATGCAGAAGTCGTATCTCTTTATTCGATTCAACTAGCGGCTTGTACGTCGTCCATCGAAAGCTGCAACGTTCGAAAAGTGTTGATTGAAACCATCCAGTAAATTTTGAGATGAAGTGACTGACGAGGCTCTGTTGTGAAGGCCAAACGTAGTAGGACAGACGAGACAGGTGCTTCCAGACCGCCTGCACGGCTCTATGGACAAGAATGCTCATTTGCGCATACAAAGCGCATTTTTATATGTGTCGAACTGTTATGGATGGACCGGTACATATGTGGTCGCACGATCAATGAGGCTTGGTGTCTTGAGTGTAGCCTCGGGCACGTCGAAGATGCACGAGCGGGGCTACCTAGACAACTAGACCAATCCAGGCGTAACTATCAGCATCACTTAATGATACGAGCTTTCCCGATTATGTACAGAAACTCTCGTTTTCCTACCCTCTGAACCTGTTTTTCTAAGCGAGCCTCGTAAAGCGTGCGCATTAACGTACAAACCACCACCTGACTACAACCTATTCTCTAGTCCACATAGTGGTAGGTTGCTTTCGCCACGCTGCAAGACTCGCAAGGAGAGCCACACCACTGACGACAGAGCAAACGACAAGAGTCTCGTTGAATGCATCCGTGTATGCTTGGCGAATGGCCAAGACTTTCTCTGGCGAGAGAGTCCGTATAGACCCGGCAAGTGACTCCAATTGCGCAGCACTGACAACCATCGGATCCAGCAGCTGCTGACGTTGTTTGACACCCAGGATAGCTGTTGATGCAGCGATACCGATGCTTCCTCCTAGCACGCGCACCTGAGCCATGACGCCTTGCGCGACACTTCGATCGCGCAGCTCAGCCTCAAGAATAGCAAGCAAAGTTGAGTTACTAACTGTTAAGCCAAACCCAAAGCCGAGGAAAACCTGTAACCCATAGGCTCGAGCTTGTGGGGCCACAGTATTGTCTAGTGTGGACAGAGATGCTGTTCCAACCAGCATAAGGGCAGCTCCAATGACGTTGATAGCAAACGTGTTGTTCTTCTTACTCGAAGCCGCACCAGCGATAGTCGTCCCAACAGCAGAAGCACCAAGCATTGGTAGTAGAGCTATACCTGACGCAATAGCACTTTTCCCGTTAACCACCTGGAACCGCGTTGGCAGCGAATATACGATGAAGAAATAAGGAAACCCTGTCAACATCGTTGCTGTGACTGCAGACATGTAGACTCTGTTTTTAGCTAGTCGCATTGGGAAGAGTGCGCCTATTGTGTCCGGCCAACGCCTTGCAACGAACCATTCCCAGGCGAAAAGTGCGACGAAGCACAGCACTCCAACGACTAGCGGGGCGACAAAGAGGGCAGACTTCCAGATGGAACTGTCCAGAAGGACGTGGATTCCGGCTTGCTGGAAAGCAATCACGAAAGGCACTGAAGAGGCAATCAAGAGAAGGAAACCTAGAATATCGATCTGCTTAAATCCGCGGCGCTGAAAGCCTCGGATTTGAGTCTTGTCGGGCCACACAGTGATGAAAAGTATTAACGGGATGATGCCAACGGGAGCGTTTAACCAGAAAATCCATCGCCAGGTCGTGTAGTTGGTTATGACACCACCTAGTACAGGACCCAAGATGCCGGATATCGCGATAATGGCTCCTGCCAAAGCGCCAATCATCCGAGACATACGCGGCGAGGCAGTCTCAGTAAGGACGACGAAGCCCACTGAATACAGGCCCGAGCCGCCCACTCCCTGTAGCGCACGCATAGCTATGAGCTGGTCGAGATTCTGAGCAAAGCCACAGCCGAGTGAGAAAGCCAGGAAGATCACAAAGGCGGCGACGTAGGCATTGCGACGACCAACCACGTCTGAAAGGCTTGCGAAGATGGCAGTACAGCCAACGTACGCAAGGGTGTAGGACAAGGCGATCCAGTTGGCCTTGGATAGGGAGTGGAATTCGACCCCGATGGTGTAGATGGCAGTTGCGATAATCGATGTGTCCAGGAACGATAGGAATAGGCCGATGCAAATACTGGGCGATGAAGCGTCAGCTCAAAGGCCATAATATACAGTTCTGGTGACTTTACCTGCTATATAACGACACGAGTTTCCATGTTGCAATGCTAGGCGCTGTAGTAGGCCCTACTATAGTGGTACCAGACTCAGTGTTCGTCCGAGCCTGCTCGTCGTCACCAATAGCGATGCTGACTGGGGTCAAGGTAGTTTGGGCACTGGAAGCTTTCTCGATATCCATATTTGGGCTGTGTGGGTAGCTCGCGCTGAATTCGTTATGGTTGAAGTGGTCGTGTGGGCCAAATGCTCTTTCCCATACATTTCTTGATATGAAGAAAGCCTCCAAATGACTAGACACAGCCACAGACAAGAATCAACCATAGGATCCCTAGTAATCCTGTAGCCTTTAAGGCTTTCACTTCAGAGAGTCTCCTTCTTGTTTCGTCATTGCGGCGCAGTAGTGGAAGGATCCTGTGCGGCGTTGCAGCAATTGATCTGCTGGGTCTGAGATGCATGGACTATCATTACGGCCGTAGCTGGACTCAAAAAAGCATTTGTGTCGTTTAGACACCTCCCCGCGGCTGGAAACGCCAAGACCGGGCGTACGCCTTGCATCCAACATTATCCATGTGTGTCCCTTACTGGCCTACCAACGTCGCACAGCTTATACGTTAGCAACCTTGGGATCTCGTCAGCGCGCCAGTATTCGCTGGGTGGTCAGACAGGTGGCATATCTGCTTGTCGGTCTTGGGTCGCTGCGAGTGACTTTGCGGGGTAACGATGATGTTGATTCGTTGCTCGGTATCCGAAAGATGTTCGATATGAAAGTACGCGCACTGGCGGCCCGTAAGCCATAACCTCGCTAAAACGGCCTGGAAATTCCAATATCATGTATGTTGTATTTGTCAACGCTCTTGTTCTCGCCTCCACTTCAGATATGGGATGAGCTCCTTGTCCATCGGTACAACTCTTTTCCATTCAGGCTCAACATCATCCGTAGGCTCGATCCCTCTCAACCGGTCGCGACAGAAAATGCGATAACTATCCAGTGCATACGCGCCCATACCTGGCAGATGCGCGATCTCCCAGCCTTCTCTTCCGTCATCAGGCCCTAGGATTTCCCCAGGCTTGACATCGACACCGCAACCACGATTTGGGTAATGTAACTTCCTGTACCTTCGTTCCCTACACGGAGGAGCAGAGAGCCAGGTCTTCGCTAGTGCTATAAGGCGTGCTGCTCGAATACGGTGAAGGCCTATCGGTTGTAGCATCGTGGTTAGATCCTCGAGAGATGCGGTAGAGAGCTCATTTGGTGAAGGGTAGGCTGTGAGTATCTTAAATAGAACTGGGCGTGCCATCCGGCCATGAGTTTGGTTCCATAAGATCACTTGGACTACTAATGCATATAGGCTGTCGCATATACGCTCCTGAATGAGGCCATACTTTGCAGGCTGAAGCTTGAACGGGAGGTTTGGCGGTTCTATTATGACTTCCGGGTGGTCTTCGGTATCTATCCGGGTGGATGTCCTTGCTGGAGTTTTGCGCGCCTTAGGCGCGACCTTAGTCTTTCGCTTCTCTTGTTGAGCGCAGGCTGTTGTTCGGCGGCTTCGCAAAGTGACTGGCATAATTAAGCGTTCGATATAATCGTCGTGTAGAGATTACTGAGCAAATTCCAATGTGCGTCTCAACCAGCGCACTGCTGCCAGGTTCCTATACGGAAAGCTTGCAGCCAGTTCCATGACGCTAATGGGAAGTCGATGATGTAACGCGTTATTGAAACGCGCCATCAAGACAGACGATCCTATCCGGCTAGAACCCAGAGCATGCTTCTAGGAAGAGTGTTTCAAATGATTCGAGATCTACTGTCGAAAATGAAACATAGCTTCCCCAACCGAAAACGAGGCTCCTCTGACATAACCCTCGATGTTCGATGCCGCCCCACCCATTCCCGATCCACTCGGCAAGAACCCGGCAACAGTCTTACAAACCTCTATTCAATGTTGCATTCCACAACCCTAACAACAGACAAACATGTCGTTCGACTTAGACGATGATGACACGCTCATATCGAGTCCACGCATCGATAGATATGAAGGCGAAGATACCAGTCCCACCACCGACCGCGAATTGAAAGCTTGGTATGCTTATCCAATTGCGGCCGAAGTCTTCGCTGTGGTCGCAGTAGGTACGTCATAGCCCATTCCTTCACCTAACCCACCACACATGTTATTTATTACTCTATACTCACGAATATTAAGGGGCCTTCCTCCCCGTCATCCTCGAGCAGCTCGCGCGAGAAAATGGCGTTTTCTTCTCCGATCATTCCAAACCGTGTGTTGATCATTCCGCATCCGGAAGACTCCGGATACGCGACGATGCAGGCCAGAAAGCTGGAGGGGGAGACTCTGAGCAATGCATGGTAAGGTACCTGGGGAGAGACATGTCGACGAGCAGTTTTGCCATGTATACTTTCTCTACGGCTGTGTTGCTCCAGGCTGTAGTCTTGATATGTTTTAGTTCCTTCGCCGATCACGGTAAGTAACATCGTCTATAGTGTTCAATAATTTGACAACGACTGACAACATTTCAAGGCCCATACCGCAAGAAGATGCTCATGTTCACATCATACATGGGCGCCCTGGCAAGCTGTCTGTTCATCTTCATCTCCCCATCACTTTACTACCTGGCTCCAGTCCTAGTACTTGTTGGAGTTTCAAGTCTAGGCTGTTCATTTGTCCTGCTAAACGCTTTCTTACCACTACTCGTCGCCAACCATCCAGACAACAACACAGCCGGGAAATCGCTTTCGTCCGACTCAGCCTCAGACGTCGAGCTAGAATCCCTAAACCCCATCAACGGACCTTCTTCGTCTGCCCACCACCATTTCGATCCGGATCGATTGAAGCGAGATCTAGAACGAAGCGCGCAAATCTCAAGTAAAGGCGTGGGGTATGGTTACATGTCCGCTGTTTTCGTCCAGGTAGTGGCCATTTTGATCATCTACCTTTTCAGCAAAACCAGCCTTTCGAAAACCTCTCCTAGTCTCTCCATTCGGGTAATCCTCTTCATGGTCGGCTTGTGGTGGGCCATCTTCTCCATCCCGACGCTATTGTGGCTACGTCCGAGACCAGGTCCACCATTACCCACACAGGATAACCAGGGTTTTGCCGGAAGGAAGTCATCATCAAGGCTGAGAACGTTCTTGTTCTACACGTCCTTCTCTTTACGTAGCTTCTACAGGACACTTAAGAGAGCGATCAAATTACGACAGACGCTACTTTTTCTGATATCATGGTTCCTGCTGTCAGATGCTGTGGCAACGATATCCGGGACTGCTGTTCTCTTCGCACGTACGGAGTTGCATATGGGCACCATCGCTATCGCGCTGCTCTCCATAACATCCATCGGATCTGGCATCGTAGGCGCATTTGCATGGCCTCGTGTACAGCGGCACTATGGTCTACAGCCCAAGACTGTACTACTGTGTTGTGTAGCGGGCATGGAAATCATCCCTTTGTACGGGTTACTCGGGTTCATCCCTGCGTTCAAGAGCTTGGGATTCATTGGTCTACAGAAAGCATGGGAGATTTATCCCATCGCTGTCATCCATGGGATAGTCATGGGTGGAATATCGTCGTATGCGCGATCGGTCTACGCTCCCTTGATACCCGAGGGCAGTGAGGCCGCGTTCTTTGCGCTATATGCTGTTACAGACAAGGGTAGCAGTGCGTTTGGGCCAGCTCTTGTAGGTTGGATTGTTGATCAGGCGGGTACAATACGCCCGGCTTTCATCTTCCTGTCGGTCCTGGTACTCCTGCCTGCACCATTGTTGTGGCGTTTAGATGTAGAGAAGGGGAGGGACGATGCGCGTGCCATGGCAGACGGAGATATGAAGGGACGGGGGATGTACGAGAGAGTTCGTGAAGAATAATGAGCCGACGATCAGAGTCGGTGGGTATGATATTCATGTTCGTAGATGATAGTACGCCGCCCAATGCTGTAAACGCCAAACCAACGATATGCCTCAAACTCTTCCTTCCATCTTCGGCCGCTTGCTATCCCGGTCGTGGTCATCCCCAAATCTCTTCCTCTCACCAAGTGGCTTTGCATTTGCACCTGAAGGGCCCTCTCTGTCCCGATCTCTTCCACCATAAGCATCAGGCCTAAACCTCTCATCGACACCGAAGTCGCCCTTGTCTCTTCGCGGCCGGTCATCACCGAAGTCACCCCATTTGCCCGTGTCTTCGGTCTTCATGTCCCTGTACCGTGTCCGACCTTTCTTTCCCAGTTTTGTCATGTCCCTGATTTGCATATACTCGGGCAGGATCTCTCGATTGGTCTCGTCTTCAAATCGCGCGTTCATGAGGTTCCTTCGATCCACGCCCAGCTCCTTGAGCTCATCCGTGAAAAAGGCGCCCTTGTGGAAGTACTTCTGCATGTACTGCATTTGACCGCGATCGCCCTTTTCTTCCTGCTGTTTCTCGATGAAAGCGCGATCTTCGGCATCGCGTTCGGCGGCCGATAGGTTTCGGCGGCGCTCGATCTCTGCGCGCTCAGCTTCGGCTTCTTCGATCGCGAGACGTTCGCGCTTGATGCGCTTGAGCTCGCGCAGCTTCCATGCGGCATACTCGGCGTCGGGATCGACACCGTCAGTGTCATCGATGGCGTTGATGTCGGCCTCTTCGACGTCATCATCCCAGTCTTTCTTGCCCGCTGCCTTCTCTGCTATGCGCTGCTCGACCTGCTCTTGAACGAGTGCCCTGTTCTGCTCCTGCCGCCGCGCCTCTTCTTCTGCTGCTATATCCTCTGCTGATTTGACGGGTGCCACTTTATTCCGCTCGTTCTTCTTTAGAAATACTGGTCGCAGCAGTTTCTTCGGTGCCTCTTCTTCGCTACTTGATTCTTCCTCCTCTGAAGATTCTTCCTCACTGCCGCTTCCACTCTCGCTTTCACTGCCATCTCCGCCGTCTTCATCCTCGCTCTCTGTCTCGAACTCGTCTTCTATCGCTTTGCGCTCCGCCTCGGATTTCTGCCGCGATGCAAGTTTCGATTTGAGCGCTGACTTGGGAAACGAGGATGCGATTGGCGCGGGCTTTGGTTTTGCGAAAGGTTTTGGCTTTGGCTGTTCCTCTTCCGATTCTGATTCCGAGCTCGAGCGTTCTTCTTCGGGTTCAGGCGCTCTTGGTTTGCCGGCGAACTGGCGCGTTCGCACGGGTTGCGCGGTGAGCTTTTTGGACTTTGGTGGCGGCATGGTGACGATTTTCGGAATTGAAATGATGTATAGAGGAAGTGCGCAAACTTGGGGTGAATCGTGAACGCGCTGCCGCGGCTCTTGCAAGCGGCTTGGCGCGCGTAGGGCTGTACGAAAGCCCTTGTATCATCCGCGTGAATATCTAAATACTACCTTACTCGACTTCTGGACAACGACCAGATAGTTATTGAGATCAAATACAGGAATAATAATTGCGAGGGTGCAAACTCCAGAATGACCAACTTGGGTATTACCGATCGCAGAAATGTCAATCGCGGCAATCTCGATTGACGAACATTCATCTTAACCGCACATGTTGCCTATATTCCGAAAACCGATACATGGGGCTCTCCAGAAACATGCCCACAGTATTTGCAGATTACAAGCTTATCCGGGTCTGCATATGTAGCACAATGCAAGAAGAGAGTGTGTTCCGGCAAATAAATTGTTGAGCAAGCTCCCAATTAAACTCACATGCAGCTGGCTCTACCAAGTGCCTGCTATAAAGGAAAGTATTGACTGTCCTGTTCTAAATGTTACTAATAAAACTTGTCGAGGCCTTGATCTTCACAAGATGCGATCAGCGAGCGCACGCAAGCGCACCTCGGTGAGAACAATACGCTTATTCGGTGAGAAGAGAATGGCCCCAATCTCGACTAATATGTGCTTGTTAGCATGCGAATGGTATCACAGGCTATATAGTATCCAATGTCTGAAGCTAGGCCTATGCTGCAAGGACAGCCGAAACCAACATCAATACTTCTGTGCAAAGTCGGATGCTTTCGTGACGATGAGCGGGCGCTCATGTTTGTTGGCCATTTCTCTCAAGGCATGGGGATGGATCGCATCGCTTCGTCATATTGCGGAGAGTTAAACAGATGGTATAAAGTGATTTTGCTTTGATTTTGGTTATCTACCCTATGAGGGTTTCTGCTATTCTGGTTCAGTAGTGCTTGGCACAGGGCGATTCCTGGTAACCCAAGCCAAGGCACTCTCGCCATCCTTGAAACGCCAATCATAACAAAGCCCGTCCTAGGGAGACCTAGAGTGTCGACCAGGCAGAATATTATATGTACAATAACGCCTATAGATGCAGTGGCAATGTAAAGAAAGTGATGATCAAATCTATTGACCGACAAAATGCGCACTGAAAGAACCACCCAATGCAATGCACGCTCGAACGCAGCAAATATCGTGTCCTCTGGACTAATGATGGGCAATAAATCTAAGCCCAGAAAGTTCATAAAGTTGTTACATGAAAGTAAGCGGTAGCCGATTACCGGAAGATGGGTTGTTGGGGAACGGGAAGTTGGTTAAACTGATTCGTCTCGGGCCATGCACTACGGTCCATGTACGGCAGGAGGCCAGAGCGGCGATCAGTCATAGGTCGGCCCAAAGGCTGATATTGCATCTGATCGTATCCGATGTTCCTCGCTGGATTATGGATCGAGGTCGAAGGCGGAGGCACAAGTAGTGTCTGCACACTGCGGACTGGTCGATAAGGAGACTGGCGCTGGTTAAGGAAATGCGATGGCGACAATTGTCTCGAACCTGTTGCCGGATAATTGCCCACGGGTGAGGACCCAGCTGACTGGGGATATGGACTAATCTGTCGGGACTGATCGGTAGAAGGTGTGTAATTGTGGGTATAAGGAGGGGGGCCTGATGAAGTTGGTGTGTTATTCGGTTGCTGCCACTGGACTGGTGGAGGGTAGACCATGGCCATGGATCGTCCACCAGGGACTGGTAAGGGAAGGTCGGACCAGTTCTTCAACTGGGTAGGTGGCATCTGCTGGGGTGGAGGTATCGAGAGACTTGGCAGAGGGGGGAGTCGGTTTACAGATGGTGGTGGCTCGAATGACCTATTGATAGGCGTCTGCAACGTTGGGATCAAAGGTGCATTGCTGTAAGGACCAGGTGCAAATCCATGGGCCTGTCGCTTCATTGGGGGCTCGATGCTGTAATCAGCACTGCGTTTGCGCTGAATGGGACCTAGCTCCGGAAGAGCGCCAATAGGAGAAACAGTGGCGGACGTGGCCTGTGGTTGCAAAAGAGGGGTATTGGAAAATGACATGTGGGTTGGAGAGTACATCATCGAAGTCGGTGGAGACGTTTGCTGCTGGGTCGGTGGTGACGGAGCATAGCTTTGTGGTAGGCCGAGCACGTTCTGGGGACCGACTGGGCTTACAGCACCGGAGGCTGGAATTTTGGATGCTCGATCGAAAAAGGTGCCAAATTTGCCCAGAATGCCGTGCCACTCATTCCACTTCTCCTTTGATGTGAACAGGCTGTATCGCATGTTGCTAAGGAATTCGACCTCCATGATGTGTACCTCTTGCACCGAAATACCCGAGACCTCGGCCCATGTTTTGTTCGTGTATGTGTTGTCATCGAGGAATTTGTTACCGAGCATAAGGGCGACCGTCAGTAGGCGGTATTCGCTACCAGGCTTCCCCTTGACCGTGGGGTTGGCCAGCTTCAACCTGTAGATGAAAAGCAATGCCAAAAGAATGACGTTCTGAGCAACCTGCGTAGTCGTCAAGATAGTTGCTACCCATTTCCGGAATCCAGTCGTGGGATGTGCGTCGGGGACGAGAGGTTGCATGGGCTGACGTGGCGAGGCAGTCTCGAGTACCTGCTTGAGCGTTGTGGAGCTTTCGAACCAGAAGAGACATGTCACCTGAAAAGTCAGTTTCAGAATGTGGGCTGAAAGTATGTATAGTTACCTCTGCTGCTAGCTGAGGAAGGCCCTCTTGTGGTGTGCTGATAGTTGGTGGTATCTTGAGATTTGGCGATATCGAATACTTCTTCCTTGGTGTTTGAGCCATCTCTTGTGCTTGTGGTTGTTGCCTTGGCGGACTGGGACTTCTTGGTGCTGCCACTGATCTGGAGTTGCCAATAGCAGGCAACTGGTAGCCGTACTGATGCCCAGCACCCTGGTTTGGCGGTAGCGAGACTACCCTCACTGCTGAGCCCGGGAGGTCCGGGGGTGTGAGAGGAGCTCTTGGGGCTGTCCGTAGCGGGTCGTGCTCATAGTTGTTGGAGATGCTTGGGTAGGGAAGGTGCATCGTGGAGTCGAGCTTGGAGGAGCTGCGAGGTGCCGTGGCATACAGGTTGAAGGGAGGCTCCCGGGGCAGGGCGTGAGGCATTGGGCGAGGGAGCTGTAGCTCGAGCATAGGGACGGCAGGAGACGACGTGGAGAAGATGAGGTGAGGTAAGGTGACGTTTAGGCGGCGACGTCAACGGCAACAGGCGGTCATGTCCGGGCAGCTATTGTTTGCACGCTACTATCTTCACTCAACCTTGGTTTGGAAGGATGGTGTTGACGACTTGCACGTATAGATGAGGAGCAAGAGCAAGAGCAAGACGAGCTAGGCCAATCAACGCCAGGCAGAATCCGGGACACGGCAACGACGCTTGCAGCTAGACTTGTAGGAGGAGAGGGTTTGGCAGAGGAGGGTGCAGAGGGACACAATAAAGAGACGTCAGGCCCGGTGAGCGTCCTCTGCGAGCGGTGCTATGCCGGGAGTGGCTTGGTGTTGGGTGGGTAGTGGTGGTAGTAGTTAGTGATTGATTGTGTGTGATTGTAGGGAGGCGGATTGTCGGGGCCCGCACGCTGGCATGGCAGACATGGCTTGGGGCCGTTGGATTTGAATAAAACATAGGTAATTCACACACACGGAGTCGTGAAGGCTCGGAAGGTTCCAGGCAGGAGCGAGCAGGGTAGGAGGAACGCCCCAAGAGGCTGATCCAGGACCCAGAAGGAGAAGCCGCGCTCTGACATCAACCGCGCCTGGAATGAGCTAGGGGCGCACGGCCGCCAGCACAAAGCAACCGCGACCGGGGGTTCGCCGCGAGGACAGGAGCGACCGACACTGCTAGCAGCCAAGCCGCGCGGGCTAATTACTACTACAACAAGTACAGCACGAGCGACGTGAAGAATCAATCCCTGCGCCAAACCACCCCAGCACCAGCTGCGCCGCGCGATACAGCCTCAGCACTCCCGACCCGTCTGATTGGCGCCCCCCCCATTCGCAGGCGATGCATGGTGCGCGTCCAGAGGGGCTTCAGCCATCATTCACCCCACCACACACGACCTTCCCAGTGCACACTGCGACAGTGGGACACCATCCGGCCACAGACGAAGAAACGATAGCGCTGGTGGGCCTCATCAACCACCTGCAGCCTACATGGTAGGCCTGCTGCCTCCCCGGAGCGCTGCCGTCTCAGACACGACGACTGATCAGACATTGTGAGATCCCTTACGCATCGCGGCCACCTGCACCAGCCAAGGCGGAGCATACACCACGAATGAAGACTGCCGTCTGCCACATTCAAACTTTGCCAGCAGCAAGAATTGCCGTAAGCGGCAGCCATCCATGTATAATCACCCTCCATCAGCGCCAGGCGGTCTGGAAGGGCACTTTACGCGTGCAGCGTCCCGCCCATGCCGTGTTTGACTACCTGCTTGCCGCCCTCAGGCATCTAAAAAGCATACAGTAACGCTGATGCAAGCGCAAGCATAGCGAACTGGCTGGACTACCAGACGACGGCGCTGTGCTGCCAGACGAGGAAGCGACACGAACCAGTCGCCCAGCCAGCCCGCCCTAGCCAAATCGCCGTCTTACCTTTCCCTAAGCATGCTCTATATCCGAGCCCGAACCCTGTCCACCGTGAAGCTCCCCATGCTGAAGTTTGAGCGAGTGCTGCTGATCTTCAATCCTCTTTTTTTTTCGCAGATGATTTTGCTTCGTGACTTCCAATCATGTGGATCCTGACCGCTGCAGCCCTCGGTTCCGATGCTTCCGGCGAATGGCAAGTATGATGCACCCCCGACGCTAGACGAACTGTTGTTATTGAGGCCGGCCAGCCAGGTGTTGCGTGCAATCCAAGTTGAGGCAATCTGCACTGCAGAACCGCTATTTGCAACGCCCCTGACGAAACACGAATTGGGGTATTGCGCGCGCCTCAGTTGCTGCATTCTGCATTCCATCACCTTGCCCGTCAATCAGGCCGGCCATGGGTGCTGCTCGGGCATGCGGCTTGCTTGGGGCATTCACTTGTCCCGGATGCCTATGTTGCAACTCTTGCAAATCTTGCAAACCACATCCAGTTCCAAGGTTGCGATTGCTGACCCGTCCAACTAGCACCGGCGTCGTGAAGCATGGTTGCTTATCGAGTCGCTTGCTTGGCCAGCAGCGCTAACCGTGAAACCGTGACGGAAATATGGCCAGTGAAGCAAGGGATACGCAGGCCGTAATCTATCGATAGCGCTGAGCAGAGTCTGTGCCGCCGGTGATCCTGCTTCGCAATGCAATGAGGTTGTTGTTGGAACGGTGGAGCTTAGCAGAGCGAGCGCCGTCATACGTACATGTGCAGGGGTGCCCGTCGCGCTTTCCTCGGTCCGTCACTCACTGCAAAAACAGAGCTGCCCACGTAATCAGCTCTACACAACACATGGATGGCAAACGCTTGCAACCACCAAAGCATGGATGCATTCCAGATGCTTGTTAGTCCTCCTCCACCACCCGTAAAACTATAGCATCGGTACGATGTCGGTGTGAGGGGCGACATCTCAAACACGCCCCTTCGCTCCATGCCAACGGGAGGCTCGGGATGCCTGGACATCTCGGCTGGCGATTCGCTGATACGCGTGATACGACCGCCCATGGTCGTCCACCGCGCTGCAATAGTCATGGCTCTATTCAAACTAACTTCGCCGCTGTGCATCATCGCCTGCAGTGCCAGTACCTTCGTACATGTTCAATAGCGATCCCGTCTGACCGAGCGTCTTGACCGTCGTGTGGAGATTGATGGTGACTATTTTGGCGCAGAAAGGGCAATAGCTCCTTCCACGGTTGGCTGGGGGGCGTGGTACGGAGGGGACGGACGATACTCGGCACCGCTTTCCTCACCAGTACACGAATATACGAGCCCCAACGACTCGTTTCCGTCTGGCCCAGTCTATACCATGAACGGCACATCTATTAGCTCCGTCATGGCGCGCTGAGACGTACCGCGCTTCCACGACGCGTACATTACACCATGCATCTATCGTCGATTGACTCCATCGTCTGCCTTCAACAATCGACCCTGCCGGGCAGCAGCTCCATGGATGTGCGTTTAGTGCATTTCATCATGTGCAGCAACCTAGCCACAAGACGTTTGCGAAAACCACTCAGCCGAGACCATCGTATATGGTTGGCGCCAGCGATGAGCACGCAAGCCCTTGGCCGGCGCGCGATATGGGTGGATTTTTCACCGTCCTCTTACGACACTGTGTCTAAAAACGTTCGCCATCGAGAAGTGCGATGCATCTTGGCTACGGCTGTTTAATTCCGCTCTGCCACTGCTGTCTTAGCGGCCCAGCTGCAAAAGCAGAACGCGATAGACGCACACACTGCAACAAGTCTCATGCCGACTCAGGATCTTGTACTTCTTTGCCACACGAGTCGCTGGGTCGAGTTTAGCCTTTTTGCACGGCTTGCGGCGTCCTCAGATCCATATCCAGTTCCCCGCTCTATGGCGCTGAAAGAAGTAGGTCAGACGGTTCCCGACGAATGAGCAATGCGCAACCCCACGCTCTAGAGCGAGTACGCCCTAATCATTCAGCGACCCAACCTCAAGGCCTCCATACCCAGTATGATGGATCCCTTTACTATGCTTAGATGTGATCCTTTGCGCAGTGTATCAAGGTATAGTGTGACGCAACCACATTGCACTTGGGCTGCAAGACCGCTCGTCTAATAGTATTACAGCATACTAACCAGCCAAGCCATAACGCGGGAGGATAGGCTTCATCTAAGGGGTACCGATACTTGCTACTTCTCACCGGAGATTGAATGTGAATATGTACAAGGGCATTGGTACCGATCCACGAGGTCATGCTAGCCTGCCCGATGCACAGCTGACCCGTATCATCTATCCCGCGGCTGACACTGTCATGGAGGACGACAAGTCCCGTATGCGTTACGCCACAAGCTTCATTAGCACACTAGCGAAGCCACTCACGCGTCAGTCAGCCAACCAACTTTGTGTGACCAAGTTGCACCTTGTTATTATACCCCATGCGTACCAAGTATCATGCATGAGGCTCCATCTATTTGCGCCAAAGACAATGCTCCCGACGTCGGTAAACCCTTCGCTATTTTTTCCAAATACAATACATCCTGTTAGCCTGCCAAGTTCAGATTCTTCTTTACTTTATTGCCGGGCGAGACTCCTTGAAGGGCTACACAACAAACGACTTGCAATTCGTTGGTTGCCTAGCGCTCGATCCGAACAATGATGTTCCAGCTTGGACACCTGGCGGTGCTTTCGACGCGCGCGGCGAGTCATCGTGCCACCATCATGCAACAACCAACAAAGACGACCGGCTAACATCACTCCACACCTCCTCCGGTGCTCAGAAGCAACTCTGGATTGTCGTTCGAGGGGCCGATTGCAGCTAACCTAGCTAGACAACACAAATGCACCCTGTGTACAGACGTTGCACCTGCCGGAACAGACTCAGGCCGCGCTCGCCCCTCTGGGAGCCGCAGTACATCGCTCAGCACATCCGGTTCAGCTGTATGAGGACAGCGACGCATCACTCTCTCACCTGAACGCGAGACAGCCTTCGCACCACGTGTATGTCACCAAACGGATCAGGGTACGTTGGCTTGCGCCACCATGTGCATACACAGATAATCTTGTCGATACGCGTCCCCATCGTCAATATTCAGCCTTGTGCAGCGACAAAGAGATATGAGGCATGCAAGAACGCCGCCGGCAGCCGTCAATCCAAAGGATCTGTAAGACGTGCAGACAGTCTCACCGGCTCGCACAAGCGGAGCGCCGACCAACTAGATGCTATGCTGACTCCTACGGACACGTCGCGACAGTTAACCACCGGCACGACGGCTTTCGTGTGCATCATCATCTTCCACCGCTTGTCTCTCACTGCAGCTAATAGTTTTGTGGCATGTTCCAAAGGAGTATCTTTTTTCAAGTGTACTGCCTAACAGGTCCGGACTCCGCATAGCTAGAATCCCGGTCAGCGTCCATTGATCCCATGTGATGTTCTCATCTCTAGTTCTACATTGGCCTGACCTCTCGTCATCAGATAATGTCCTCTTTGATGGCAAGATCCCGATTGCCATCACGCGGGTGCCCGCACTCCGGTCAGGTTGCCCCAGCCTAGACTGAACAGGTATTATTACTGCCGATGAAGTTAAAGTTGGGCTCCGCTATTACGAAAACGGCCGTCGCTTCTCCTGGCACGAACAAGCTCGTTTATTCGCTGGGTTATATCCTAATGTTGAAATGTACTGCAAAGTGTGTTCGCTGTGTTCGGCGTTGATATCCCGATATAGTAGAGGACTGGGAATACCTTTACAGCTTTCCTCTTGTTAGCTTGAGACAACCTCTTGGAACATACATGCGATCGAGTGAGGATGATGGAGCCTGTTCGGGCATTGTTGGCTTAGAAACAACACAAGAGGGAGGTTAGCCGAATCAGCACATGTTGACGTAGATCATGCTGCGCAATCAACTATTCGCCTGAGACACCTCTGGGTTTATCTAGCTGCGTGTACCACTTTTGACTAGTAGGGGCCCAACATGTATTGAAATTCTGCACATCGTTGCGAGTTCTCAATATGAAGCTTATTCCTTTCCCACTCACACCCGCATCTATACCAGGACTGTCATGGCATCAGCACCATAAAGTGACACATGCCTCCACTCCAAGCCCCGGAGCACTTCCAACGCCCGTGTCGTCTGACATGAAATTCCCATGTCTCGCACCAAGCGTGATTCGTACGCTCGGGCAATGTCGCAGAACATAATCGCGAGGTCCGGCCATGAGGGACAGTGCGACATGTTTCATGCTGATGGTAATAAACATTTTCGAAACGGGCATGATTTCGCATTTCTTTGTTCACACCTGCTTCACTAACCACACCGCCAGAGCTGCTATTAGGCCGAGCGCATAGATACTGATTTGATTCATTGTTACGACTGTCTACCGCTTAGACTGATCTAGGTCTGGTTTGGGGATGCTGCGCAATGGCTGGTATTAGGCTGCACAGCCACACGTCCTACAAGGCGCCTGCCACACAATGAGATTGTGGCAGGACTAAAAGTGACGATAGTTGAGCCTCATAGCGACTTCATTGTGGCAGGAAAATCAGTCGTTGGTCAGCGGAATGAGGCGTTCATGTAATTCTTGATCTTGCCATTTGTTCGTATGATAACGAACGCAAGTCAAGTCACTGCTCATGATTGCGTCTCCAATGCCGTAGTAGTACATTCGCATGGAAACTGCTCATTATACACATAGTATGATACAAGCTCCAGTGTCCCTCTCTAGAATAGCCTGTTGTCCGCGCTGGCCTTGGCCGCATCTCTCCTTGCGCTCTGCTTCTTCCTGTCCCTGGCCTCGCCAGGCGGTTTGAAGAACAAACTCGGGCTCTCGCCATCCTTCATGAGGTAGTTCAAGTACCCTCTATGCGCTGGATCGCGGTAGTACTCAATGTCCTTTCTGGCAGTCGCATCAGGCAATCTGTACTTGTATTTCGAACCAATTTGCTTCATGACAGCAGCCATGGCTTCGCTCTTCTTTTCTTCGGTGGCCGTTTGGAGGGCGCTGAGGATGGGCGAGGGAATCTTGGCAGCTGGCAAGCGGCCGGTGAGAGAGATGAGGTCTGGAGAGGCCTGAAGGGAGATGGTCGGGTGTGTGTCGCCGCGGAGGACGCGCTTGATGGCTGTGGGGGAGTAGAAGCGTGTTGTTACGCTGCCACCGAGGGCTTCGATACGTGCGATAGCGTCGGCAGAGGCGCGCGAGACGACAATGTTAATGGGTGTAGTCAGTTGCTCCGGATTCTGCAGTCACAATTAGCATTCGTACAAAGGTCGTAAAGGATAGATTCATACCCTCGCGAGCAACTTCACGCCATGCCTCTTTACGCCGTGCAAACACCTCGACTTGGCCAATTCCTTCATAGTGATGGGCTTCTTGGGATCTAATCTCCCCTGATTAATCCAATCTTGTATGCGGTCCAGGTTTATTGGCGACATCTCCACCTTGAACGGGTTGTACTTCCCCCGCCCTCGCTCGGGGTTGGTGATCCATTGTGGTGTCTGACCTCCTTCGAAGCCTGCAGGGACTTTGCCGTGTGCGTGCTGACCCTTCTGACCACGTCCACCAGTCTTTCCCTTTCCTGAGGCGGGACCGCGACCTCGCCGAATTTTCTTATTGTAGGCGCCTGCATTGTCGGAAAGCGAAGAAAGGATGGAAGCGCATCTTTGCTGGGCGGGCAGAAGAAATGGGGCGACCGATGCCGCTGTGGGCGCTCTGGAACATATGGACAGCAGAGTTGAGGCGGCTCGGACCGCTCTTAGCCGTGGTGGCATGGCTGTAGATGGCTATCTTCTTGTTGGCGACAAGCTGGCTGGTGTTGAACGAATGCGAAGATTCGATGATGAGTCAGCAGCCATGTCCGCGGGATCTAGCCTTTCTCGGATGTTGACCTTGTGCAACCACCGGATCAAACCCATATTAATAGACCTTTGCTGGGTTTGCCAAAATTTTCTGCGTACTTCTTTCTTAGGGGTTTATGGAAGATGATACTATGCTTGTTAAAGGGATTGGAGGTCTAGCCCTTTCTTCGAGATTGAGGGCTTGCAATGTATCTCAATTGGACATCGTCCACTTGGACGACTCGGAACTATCTCTACATGAATGTTGGCTGGAATTTTCGCTGGTTATATTCTGATCCTAGTAATAGAGGTTAAATTTGGAAAGTCATCTATACAAAGGCCTCATCTACAGATAGACTGTGCCCTTGCGTAAACTCAACGACGATCTGAAATCCAACGAATTCTTAGCCCTTGGTCCGCAGCTTGCATTGCAAGTCTCGAAGCTAAATGTTATGGCTGAACCAAGAGTAACGCCACTCGCCTCCTTTATGGGGGAGGAACAGGTTGTGTTGGGTCCTACTAGGGGCCTGTGTAGCGATCGTACTACAAAGGTATAGGACATATGATGATCTAGCTGGCCAATGGGAGATTGGGCGAGTCAGGTGTAAGAAGAGCGACTCGTGTGCAGAAGAGGAGATTGTGGTAAGCTAAAGTGTATGATCATGCAAGGTGGGAAGTAAAATACAGCTTTTCCGGCCTATTCTCTTCCTATCGGACATGCCTCTGCATACTACAAAATCATCCTACAACAATATGCCCTGGGGACGCATGAGGAGCATATGATGAGCCACACAGAGGAGGAGGAGAGAGAGAGGAGTGAGGGGCAGATATACAGGCGTGAAGGACATGAGATGGAAGTGGGGTATATAGACCCTGACCCAGTGAATGTAGCTAATCGGATATCCCCTCTTATCCGTCTGGTACAATACAGGACCCTAGACCTTGGCATCATACAAAACGATCATACATATGTTGATTACTACATAGGGCCTATGTATGGTGTTCAACTGGCTGGACGCTACGAATTGTGAAGATTTGGATAAGGACATGAACCTCGGCTTACCTGCGCAATGTCAATCCCCAGAAGACGTATTACTGGCGGAGGAAAGAGACTGTATCCTCAGAGAGTTCGAATACGTTGCAGCGATATTCGGACCATATGCACGCGATACGATCCGAGCTCTCCGGTTGAAGCCAATTTCATGTTAACGATAAGGAACCTTTACGGAAGAACCTGCTGTATTGATCCCAGTTTTGGTCCATATGGTACGTGGACTCCCTGCAAAACAAGGAGGGAAGCAGCAGAAACGGGTCTAACTGCACGATTGGCTAAGCTTAATCGACGCGGTCAGGGGAGAGAAACATGTCCCGGTTGATACTGTGGAACACCTGCGCCGGTTCAAGAAGGTGTGCCTAAAAAAAAATACAGCCTGAATTGTTGCTGCGATAGAGGATATCATACGTAACTTTGAAGGACATGCACTTAAGAACAAGTAAGCTAAAAGGTATCCTATACGCTGTCAGTAGATGCACTAGGGGATGTTAAGTATTTGAACACCATCATGCTACATTACAAGTAAGCTGATGTTTAAAGGGATTGGGGTAGATAGAGGGCAAAGCTGATATTGCTTGTACCATGTTTTCACCTGCCTGTGTATAAGCACGTATATATCCTGTAAAGCGCACGCAGTAAATACAGAGAACTCAAAGACAAAGTGCAGAAGTGCAGATATTTCAAGGACTCATCATGGTCAAATGATACCCCCAGTCTATACACGATATGAGTGGGACAGACAAACTATCATCCAACCGCCAAGCACGTATGTACACGCGTGTGCACAGCATTGATTTAATCCAGATCTCATTACATATGTCAATACTCACTCCCGTGGCGAATGTAAGATATGGGGTCTGATGATACCCTTCACTTTCATAGTACGCGTAAAGATTATATTCATTGATACCCTTCAATGGTGTATATATATATATATATATATATATCTACGCTCTCTTATACTATCCTAACATAATAACCACACGCTATAACCAAACTGATCTACCCAAGCATCCACACACATACACACTCACCACCACATCCACAAATCCACAATGTCTAAAAACAACAACCTTGAAAACTGGCGGAAAGTTACAGGCGTTGGTCATGGTCAGAACTGGGGTGCTCCTACACAGTATCCCACCAGTGGCCCACCAGTGGGGGTGCATGGGGCACGGCGATGAAACAGTCGGCTGAAGGTAGCAAATCGTAGCCCTCAAAAGGCTTGAATGCTGCAGCTACGTCATTTACCCCTGGCGGCAACAATTCAAAGAAGTAGGTGGTAATTGTCTGGGTATAAGAGGCGTGGATAGAACAGGGCCGTATAGTCGGCGTTCCCAACTACTACCTTACTAGAGCATTCACGCGAGGTCGGAGCCTTCCAGGGTATCTTTCCCATGTATTTCGTTTTGCAGAACTTGTTCTAAGGTGTTTGATATTATGAATGTATTGAATGTTTGCACTGATACGATGCATGTATGATATGGAAAGTGTTAAGCGAACGGAGTATATCTTCAATTTGACCATATAAAGTACCAGAACTGGATGCGTAAACAGTGTGTGTATTCACCATACCTTGCATAAAAGTTTTCCGCGCGTCTGACTCTCTCGCTTTAACAAAACGCTCTCTAACCAAGACTCGCGACCTGAGAACAATCACACTTACCGATAGCTTCTAAAAAACCTACATACCAAAGAAAGATGAGCAATGACTCGTTCTACAACAACGACGCCTACAATATTCTCGGCCTCGGCCATGGCGCAGATTGGGGTACCAGGCGCCCCTACGATTCCCGCTCACGCTCTGTCTGGAGCTATCGCGGCGGCAGCCTTCAGGACAGCACTGGGCCTTGCCCTCAATCCAGCACATCAGGAGGTAGCATGTTCTCGGGCATTCGATCCACGGGTCCGTCCGTGTCGTATTCTTTAGATCCAAGCTCGGCTTACGGCGGCTCTCAGGATGGAGGATCGCGATATAGTGGAGGGGTGAGGGATGTGAGAACTCCGCCAGGCTTCCCGCCACGAGGTTCGCGTTACTACGGGAATTCGAGATGGTGGTAGGAAGAGAAATGTTCACGGTGAGAGGTACTATCCGTAATGATACTTGCGTCCATAGTACACCTAAAGCCTAGGCTGATCTTAGTTAGCTGACAATACATCAAGAAAGTATACAAAAGAATAGTGCTTAAATTTGCCTTCATCCCAGAATTGAAGTACATCAGTAAGTGGTTGCTGCTCCTTCACAAATCTGTGTGATGGTTCTTGGAGACGATGAAGTTCGCCAGATTTCCGGTTGGGGATAGATGTGGGGCATGTCGGTATTATCAAGGTTGGATCAGGAGCCAATGATGCCGTGGTAAAATGATGTAGGATGCATCAGATTACGTATATCTTTCGTTAAAGTCCATCCTTAAGCTTCTAAACTCCGAAGTATGCTCAGCTAGGACTTTCAGCTCAGCTATGACTTTCAGCTCATCGAGGACTTCTAGCCCATCAGGGACTTTCAGCTCCACTGACCAAGGTCTTGTCATGCAGTAGTTAATGCCTGCGTGCGACTATTCGCAGGAAGATTTTAGGACGCCTGAACAGGGCTTACAAATGTGTTCTTGGCGGAACGTTCACCGCAACGCGATGCTCGACAGTTGCTGTCGATGAACGAAGGATGGTTTGTAGTGTTCGGTCTACGCAGGTAATGTATAAGAAGCGGTTCCGCCTCTTATCATCCGCGGAATTCTGAATCTTATCCTGGACCCTACATTATGTCGCACCTTCAATACTTCGACTATCCTGGCTTCGGCGAGCGATCCAAGCGGGATCTTAATTACAGCCAGGCAGTTCGCATCGACAATCGTATCGAGCTATCCGGTCAAGGTACTTTCACCACATCCAATAAGTTGTCCTACACTGACAGACTCAGGTGGCTGGGATCGCACAACAGAGGAATATCCTGATGATCTCTCGAAAGAGGTGGACCAAGCCTTTGACAACGTTGAACATGCTATTCGTCAGGCTGGTGGGAAGGGCTGGGACCAGGTCTATAAAACGCGCATCCACGTCACCGTGCCAATCGATGAGATTGCGGAGCCGATTATTCGCAATGTGAAGGAAAGATGCAAGAAGCACGGACCGCTTATGACAGTCGTGCAGGTCGTGGGTTTATACAAGACGATGAAGATCGAGATAGAAGCGGAGGCGCACTTGGGCTGAGACAGATTGGGAGAGCGGGGCGCGTATTGTATGTGTTCATAGTTCAGCATATTCCATGGAGATTCGGATGGCGCCTAAATACTAAGTTCATGAGGTGTGAGAGTGCAGCTGACCGATCGAAATAAGAAAGGTAGTGTTTGGTGCTCAGCGTTGTTTCCAGACGTCATCGTCATCGCGGCTACCCACTAAGTGGGGCTTGAACTGCGCCACAACAATTACCCTACGGTAGCCTCCCCACCCCTTCAATCTGGAGAACAACCGACACAAGCACCCCAGCGCCCCAAGTAGCAGCATAAACAGGAAAGGCCATCTGGTTTTCTGAGTCCGACATCGCGAAACTTTGTGCGGCTATCCACCTAGCCGCTCCTGCGTCATAAGAGCCGTCCTTGCGCTGCTATCTTCGCGACTTCTTGGCTGGCGCGGCAATGCCAAATCACTTTCGAAGCAAGCTGAAGGATGCTGGCAGGCAGACAGGCAACTGTTTACGGAAAGCAACGTGGCAGATCTCTAAGTGCATCATGTGGACAGTTTGCTCGCCATGCATTTGTTGTATATTACTGTTTCTGCCCCATCGACATGGCAGAACGCGACCAGCTCTATTCGACATAGAGCCGCCAATGATGCCCATTCCACGCAGGCGTGCTCTTTCAATTTCGGGAGATTTACAAAACGGTCAATTGACGGTGGCTCAACCTCGGTCTGCCTTTATAAACAAGCTACCTTTGGAGATCCGACGCATGATCTACGAAAAGACCCTAGGAGAACAATCCATACATACGTCAGTTTCAGATGGGAAGTTGCTTGCTCGACGGTGTACCTTGAGAAATTGCACTTGTTACGTTAGGCCCTGCCCACCCGGTCAGAAGTTAGAGTTGGGACTCCCTTTGCTAAGAACGTGTCGGCAAATGTAAGTCGAAAATCTGATGTAACTGAGCAGTTGTCTTCTTAGCATGAGACTGACCGGCTGACGTTTTCAGCTATTCTGAGGCCATTGAGTATCTTTACAAAGCCAACCAATTCTTCATCTCGACCGATTTGGAAGACTTCCCAACAGCGGGTTATCTCTCCTATTTCTTCCAACCCCAACGCATTGTGCAGATCAGCAACCTCACCATTGAATGGGATATTGACCGCCATCAATACTTCAATGTCAACTTGATGCCTGACCATCACCGAAGCGAGTGGTACAGATCCTGGGACGGCCTGAGCAAAATGGCTGGCCTCCGTCGACTACATATCAAATTCTACTTCTGCCTCGACCTTTGGCAGGGATGTTACGGCGAGTTTTGGGAGCGAAATAGCAAGGAGCTGCTGCAACCCATCAAGAGGATCACGGCTCCAAGAGACTTCCTCATCACTCTTCCGAATTGGCAGTGTTCGACCGATATTGACGTTGGTGAGTCTAGGTGCGTCTTCAAACTGCCAGAGAGGGTTGGCCAGGAAGGTAACGCGTCGTGACGCGTCCATGTGCAAGGGCTTTTCGGGCGATCGCAATCACAGGGACGGTAGCTTTTCGGAAATGGATCTGAACCATTATGAATGTTCACGAGACTTACGAAGAAGCTCGTTTCTTATGAGTTGCACCCAAAAACTAATCCTGAAGGTATTCGCTGGGTTTTCGCTCGCAGAGACTTGAGCCTACCACAATGTATTCTTTATGATGTGCTACAGTCTTATGTACAACTCTTGTAGAACAAGCGTTTTCGCATGGAGTTTCTCGCACCTTAAGCCGAGGGAACACGAAAATCTCGCGAGAGCCGACATGTTGGACCAGTTCTACCGTCTGTTCGGAGTAGACTCTAAGAAGCAAAACGCGGCCAAGACATAACACGATAATGACGCATCAGAGACCTGCACCCAAGCTTCCCACAAGCGGCTTGATCAAGTTTTGTTCCGCCCGCTGTACCGGCGCGCGTATCTTATCGCACCGTTGATCAACGTGACAGGCGGCGTGAACTTGGCAGCTTGGCGGGCTAACTTGTCCCGTATAGCTTTCCACAACTATCTCATGCTCCGTCAGCCTTCGAGTACAGCCAAGAACTTCGAGCTAGGGTAGCTCCACCACGTGCAGTAGTTGTGCAGCTCAGCTCGAACACCTCCAACCGTGCGGTGTGTGGTATTTCGGCGTCTTTGATCCATCCGAGGCATTGTGTAGCTCTGGCGCTTCTCCGGCGCAGATAAGAAGCAGCATGGCCGCCAGAAGGCTTGCGCTGCAGGAACCGTTTGACTTTCCAGGTTCCCGGAAATCTCAGGCTTGAGTATCGTCGCGATGCGCTCTTTCGTTGCTACCTCCGTCCTCTTTGGACTTGCGTCCGCTGCTGCTGTACCTGTTGTCGCGCCTCGTGGTGGAGACGGCTACGGTCATGGCCATGGGCACAAGAAGTTCAACGTGCAAGTAGGCGTCCGGCCTTATTATCTTGTCGACAACATGGATGATGGTCCATTGAAGGAGAAGCTTGAGAGCTGCTCGGAGCAAGAGTTCAAGACATCGGACTTCGTCTTCGCGCATCGTGGAGCCCCGCTTCAATTCCCCGAGCACACACTCCAGAGTTACAAGGCTGCGCATCGTATGGGTGCCGGCCTGATTGAATGCGATGTTGCGTTCACCAAAGACAAGCAACTTGTCTGCCGCCACGCCCAATGCGACTTGCACACCACGACCAACATCCTCAATACTACACTCGCCGAGAAGTGCACCACCCCGTTTTCGCCCGCCACCAATGGCACCGCTGCGTCGGCCAAGTGCTGCACCTCGGACATCACATTGGAAGAGTTTGGTACCCTTTGCGGCAAGATGGATGGCTTCAACCCCAACGGCACCACAGTTGAGGAATACATGGATGGCACACCCTACTTCCGCACCGACCTTTACGCCCAAGACTGCCCCAAGCTCATGACGGTTGACGACTACATCCCATTGGTGGATAGCTGGGGCCTAAAGTACACTCCCGAGCTCAAGACCCCTGAGGTTGAAATGCCTTTCGATGGATACACACAGGAGCAGTATGCTCAGGATTTGGTCGATAAGTTCCGCGAGTACAAGATCGATCCGAGTCGTGTGTGGCTGCAGTCTTTCCTTCCCGATGATGTCTTCTATTGGATCGACAATGAGCCCGAATTCGGAATACAAGCCGTATACCTCGATGAACGCGTTGATACTCCTGAGGGCTACGCCAACGCTACGGCTAGCATTCCTGAACTCGCTGCTCGCGGCGTCAAGATTATGGCTCCCGCTATGTTCGCTCTTACTAAAGTGGATGATGCGGGTAAGATTGTGCCATCGGAGTATGCCATCGCTTGCCAGGAACATGGTCTGGACATGGTTGCATGGTCGTTTGAGCGCTCTGGATGGCTACAGATTGAGGGTGGTGGCTACTACTACCAGTACGTTGCCAACATTACTAACAATGATGGCGACATGTACACGGTACTTGATGTGCTTGCTCAGGATGTCAAGATCCTAGGCATGTTCTCAGATTGGCCGGCCACCGTCACTTACTATGCCAACTGCTTTGGATTGTAGGCAACAATGCCTTATATAGAAAGTTAAAAGTATTAAAGGCGCTGCAGCTGCAAGAACGCAATTTAGATACCCACGCCCTAAGAATCGTAATTCAGTCTTGGTTGTCTCTTCCATTGTCCGGTAGCCTCAGCCTCACAGTACTATCCCCCATATCCCAGTCTGTCCTGCAACTTGGATACGGTAGAACAAGCACGGCCTCGCGTGGCCTCTTCACTGCCCTAACACTGTCCAGCAAGATGTCTTCCAAGTCCAACCAGACATTCGCCCAGATTTGCTGCGGGCTGGGATCAATCAACACAACTTGAAGATTCCTGAGCCCCTGCATACCGGCCATTATCGACCAAGCTTTCTCCCAGTTCGCCGTGTCCTCGCGGTATACGACGCGATTCGAGGGGCCGCGACGCAAGTAGGGGAGCGCGCGAATGGCCCAGCGAACATGTAGCGTGCGAATCGAATTGAGCCGTGGCTGTGGAATCGAGGAAGGAAGGTAGAGCAGATGTGTGACGTGAAGGAGGGAGAAGGTATGCGCGCTATAAAGATATGGAATGGCTTCAGAGTACCTAAATTGCGGCATTCTATTAGTCTCCCCAATGCCGTTGTAATTACAGCCAGAGAAGAGAAGCAATACGTACATGCGTCTACAAACCCTCGCTATGGTCACCCCACCACTATATAACCTCGCGCCTTTCTTCCCGAACACGAGCACGCGACACATGTACTCCCTACCGTCTCCCTCGCTGTTGCAAATGAAATGCCCGAACCTCTTCTTCTTTGTACTCAACGTTAAATGAACAATTTCTGCGCCCATGACGTACTCATACACCATCTGCCTCAATTCAATCGGCAGCCGCGCAAAGAACGTGCTCTGACCCTGCGCGTGCGTACGCGCATCAACCTCGACATCAGGCTCAGACGTCAAGCTGATAATTGACTTGCGCGGACGCACAGCGCCATGCTCTGGTGCAGAGGCTTTCAGCGCAAACGGGTTTCGCGACTTGGGCTTCGAGGATGATGGCTCGGTTGACGGTATATCATGAGGTGCCCAGTGTATGCCGGGTAAGCGGCCGAAGAGAGACTTTTTGGGCTTCAACATTGATTCCGAGTGCGAGGATGAAGAAGAGATGGAGAGTATGGGCGCAAAGAGGGGTGGCGTGGTGTGACCTGCCCCCTTTGCGCGGGCAGGCGCGCCACAAGAAGCCGCGGCTGAAGGTTGCCCAAAGTGGTGATGGGTTAATGGCGGGTAAGCGGGGTGTTGGCACGCGTTGCTTATTCCGAACAAGCTTCGTCTGGGGGGCGTGGAGAAGCTTGAGTGGGGAATGTAGGTATTTTTGCTACTTCAACAGAGAAGCCATCGACATAATTGTTCGATCTATGTGTCTGATTTCTGCCTTAATATGCTGCGAGAGCAACGTATATGCTCCAGATTACTTTCCTGTGATCGCGTAAGCAGTAGGTAGGATTCGCAAGTTGTCGCTCAAACGGGTATCGCGTCCTCGCTATCATAATCAACATTACCAAAAGTAATCGACGGTGTACATTTTTAAGTAGAGCCAATGTCCTCATACTACGAGCTGGACTCCGGCAGTGCAGTGAAGTTATCTCTTCCAATGTTAGCAGCTTGGACAATGCCCAATGGGTAGTTTATCCGCTTTCTCCAACTTCAGGCAACCAGACTACGTCCAAAGATCGGGGTCATAGGTAAGATTTTCGAGAAAGAGCTTCAAACTCTCTCATCCCATTTGAAGCTGCAGACGAATCATATTTGGTCACCCGGACGAAAGACGGGCTCTCCCGTCACGCCATGCTGCTTTGGTACTGGTGGTATCACAGCACAGCCACCTGCACAGTCATGTACCAAGCGCGCCTTCCCAGGGCGTAAGTCAGCTTGTCATAGACAAAGCCCCACACTAAACTACAGCAAAATAATTTTGTCATCCCTAGGCTAGAAGACAGCATTATGAGGAAACGTCTTCGCGCTTGTGAGGAGTGCCATCGTCTGAAGATCAAGTGCGACATCAGCAGTAATCCTGACGCGGCCAGCTGCGAAAGATGTACGCGCAACAACCTGGAATGCGTTCCAGCAGCGCCGCGACTACAACGCAATCGTATCCAGGAGCTCGAGGCGCAGATACAAGAACTCAACAACTTGCTACAAAGCCAAAGCACCAGCAGCCTTACGCCGAGCCACTCGCCTGGAAGTCTTACCACCACAACGCTAGGCCGATCGCCCGGTAGCCTATCCGACAACCACTACGATGGCGTATTATCGTTCCTAGACGCCCGAATTCCGCCTAACAAGCAACAACACCTGCTTCACCTTTATGCGCATCAGGCGGGAACGGCTTGGCCAGTCATACGCCTGTCGATGGATCTTGACCATCTCCGCGCAAAAGCTCCTATTTTACTGCTTGCTGTGATGGCATACACTATTACACAAGAGGCGCAAGGCGTAGACCTAGAAACGCATGATGAGCTAGTGCGCGAAACAATGCATATTCTCGGCGAGGAGGTGATCGGTAGGGGGCAGAGGTCCCTTGAACTTGTGCAGGCACTTCTCGTGGCCACACTCTGGAACAAAAGTACACGGAGGGGCCAACAGGGAAGCTGCTATCAGATCCTGCAGCTAGCCGCCGACATGGCGATCGATCTGGGGATCGCAGGATTCTCGCTGCAGCCCTCTCCTGTGGCTTACTTCTGCCGGCACGAGGATACAGGGTCACTCGAGGCACGGCGTACCTGGCTAGCCTGCTATGTGGCACTGTCGAGCTCGTCGATCAGCACGCGCCGACCTAACCCGTACCCTTGGGATGCGTATCATGAGGAGTGCGTTTTGTGTCTGGAGAGCCAAGGAGATGCTTCTGACATGCTGCTTTGTCAGATCGTCCGCATCACCCAGCTCAATATGAAGATTTCCACTCACCTGTGTCTTTGCCAAATCGCCACTTTTGTCGATGGCAACGATTACAACACCTATGCCGTAATTGACACGTTAAAGAGCAAACTCGATGCATGGGCAGCTCAGATCCCACCTAGCCTGGTAACATCCCAGACCCTAAAGGTATGGTGGCATGTAGCCATGGTTCACCTATACGAGCTCGTGCTACACACACCAACAAACAAGGCGTCATTTACAGCACCATTCATCCCAGGCCGTCTTCCTATCAAAGACTACCCTAAGCCTACCAACATCATCGCTCCTCTCAGAACGACTCTCGAAGCCCTTGTCCAGAACTGCCATGCAGCCCTCGACACAGCTGCAGAGATGGATCCAGTTTTGGCTGTTCACCTACCGTCGTTTTGCTTTGCACCCACCATCCTCTATACGCTCTTTGTGCTCGTCGCCGTCATGGTAGCCACGACCGACCCAGGCAACACATACGGGCAATGCCTCCCAAAAGATTGTTTCCGCATCGAAGACTGCGGCCTGAAACTGCGCAATCTGGTCGTGTACATGAAGGTTTTGGATCCGACCTTGAGCTGCTTTACAACACGTATGTTTGATGCGACGAGCTGGCTGGAGCAATGGTATAACGATTACACTGCTATTCTGCAGCGATATGAGGCAAACCTTTCCAATTAATGGGATCACTACGGAGTTTTATAGTTTTCCAAAGTTACTTTTAGTCAAATCGCAACGGTGAATTTTGGCCGCTGGAATCGGTGAAATCTTGCCGTGGTATCTTGGTGATTGGTGCACATGTGGTCGCTCTTGCATAAGCGTAATTAGGCAGATTTTGGCCGCGCCCTCCATCGGTAATAATTGGCCCTCGGCTTGCAGCAATGACGTTTTTTTCACAGCATAAACATCTCTAGATATTTGCAACTTGGTGTCCTGCTATCTGATGATGTAGCGCATCGAATACACATGTCGCAGATCTTTACTGACGTAGGCAGCCTGGCTAAATCTCGCCGTCCTTTCCGCATACGCTAGTGACGGTATGGCGGATTCTCCGTTCCTGCATGAGAAACGCCCTGCGCCGGTGATGTCTTGCTGCCTCACCAGGTGACGCTCTTTTTCAGCAGTCGTCTCCCATGCGTTCCTCGCTTCCCTTCATTGTGGTACACAGCTAGCGCGTACACGAGTTGACGACCACAGAACGATGTTGTGTATAGTCTGATGCTTAGGTACCTGAAGCAAGTCTTCGCAACATCTAGCGGCGTCTCGCTTGCATCTGATGCCCTCCATTCTCTTTCTTCTCTTCGCAGCTTCCGCCCTGCACAAGAACCGGAACTTAGGACGCCATAACGATACTTTGGTACATGTGTATGTATCTAGCAGTGATCTCTGGCGAATTCTAGCCGTTCACCCCACATACCACAGCCATCACACGTCCTACGTTGTGTCGTTTGTGACTGCTGTTGCTGCAAGATAGTGGGTACCGGCCAGATTTCCCCACCACGCTCCCGCAACTACCCCCTGCTGATTCGCCACCTCGTACACAAGGAGGGATGTATAGGGCTGTCAGATCACCCAGATGCTTGGCTATCGAGAGCCATCAACCTCGAATATGACTAGCACCATGCCATCACAGTACCTGCGGTGAGACGACGATGCTATATTTGTCGCATGCTGCTTTGATCGTGCACTTCCAGATACGAATTCTTGGGTCTTGGCTGTGAAGTCGTAGATGTCATTGAAGTAAGCACGCAGGATTTGGGCAGCCGGTGGTATGGGTGTGGTTGTGATGGTCTTTGGATGTAGCCTGAATGGCGATGTTGGATTGCGTATAAAAGAGATGGTCCCTTAGGGGTGAGTTTAGAGCATCACAGCAGCGCACCTTCAAGCTTCAGTGTCTACTAAGTGATACCTCCTTCCGCGTCACACTCTCCGTTGCTTCTTCTTCTTCTTCTCTCCAGATACCCACCATGCGTCCATCTCAAGTCCTCTCTTATGCCATTCTGGCTGGCACAAGTATAGCCCAGGGCGACCTTGGTGCTCTTCTGGCTTCACAACCCGATCTTAGCACCCTCCTCGAGCTAGTCGGTCTTGTAGATGGCCTGGCAGATACACTTTCCGCCGCCTCCAACATCACGATCTTCGCGCCTACAAACGATGCTTTCGCAGCCGTACCACGCGACGTCCCTGAGGGTCAAGCTATCGAGAACAAGAACGACACCATTGCCATCGGAGCTCTGCTCGCTAACCACGTCTTCAAGGGTGTCTACCCAGCCAGTGTCATTACCAATATCCCGACGTTTGCGCAGACCCTCTTGGACAGTTCGTATGTGAACGCGATCCAGCCCTTTTCCAACTTCACTGGAGGAGCCTACAATGAGCTCGTCAAGAACGGAGAAGACGTCTGTGTCATCTCTGGAGAACAAACTGTTTCCACCGTCACTGAAGCCGTAAGTACTTTATCCCCACGAGCATAATCCATCTCAATCCAATGGCATGACTAACGCGAAGCACCAGGATATCATGCTCGGCGAGGGCATCACAATCCATAAAGTCGACACTGTCCTCTCCTTTGGCGCACCCTTCCAACTTTTCACCTACCGCTCGGGCTACTTCGCCATGAACGCCGCTCTCGAAGCCGCCCAACTCGCCATCGACTTTGGCCTCTCCGGCCCTGAAGCCACGGGCCTCAACATCTCCGACTTCACCATCTTCGTGCCTACCAACGAGGCCTTTGAGTCTATTGGCTCTGTGCTCGAGTCTGCGGATCAAGCGACGCTGCAGGAGGTGCTCAAGTACCACATCATCCCTAGCGATGTCATCTTCTCAACTGCGCTGGGTAACGTTACAGTCAAGAGTCTTCAGGGCGCAGATTTGGTGTTTACAGTGCTGGACGATGGAAGTGCGTGGGTTAATGGAGCGAAGATTGTTTACGCAAACACTATCCTCTTCAACGGTGTCGCGCACGTTATCGACAGGTTAGTTTCTCCCCCACCTTATGACAAGTACAACACGCTAACCCTAATCTTTGAATAGTGTCCTAAGCCCTCTTGCCCCTTTCGACCGCGCATCTCTTGAGCCTTCTGCGCCAGCATCTGATCGTGTTGCCTTTGAAGGCGCAACTTCAGTCTCTGAGCTACCCTTCTCTAGCGTATCTCTGGCTTTCGGAGGTGATCTCATGACCTACACTACCACACCTGAGCTCCTAAAGACCGTTGCTGCTGTCGCTACGCCTACTGTAGCTGTCAATGCTACAACTACAGGCTCGCCTATGGAGACTTACACTGGAGGTGCGATGGGCATGCTACCCGGTGCTGGTATAGCCGTTGCTGGAGCCATGGGTATTGCTGCTGCTCTTGTTTAGTTTATGAGGTTGTGAAGTAGTGGAGAGTAGGACATAGAGGATATAGTTTCAAGTGGGGGACATAGTCTATGATGCGCATGTTCGGACGGCATACCATTTAGATCTCATTCGTTTATTTGTTTTCGACAATAGGCGCAGTTGTAATGATTTCAGGTCGGGATGGGAGTGGAGCGCTAAAGCATAGTTAGTAATCATCTTGAAATGCTGCACTGCTACCATAGTGTCTAGTCTTCAGAAAAGTTCTTGAGGCGAAAGCATCCCGATACGTCAACTCCACTTAACTAGCACAGAAAGTCTTGTAGCTCTCAAGTACTGAACTTTCGCATTCTGTACTGTAGCGATAATACCAAGCTAAAACTACTCTCATCCTGAAGCTAGCCCGCGCAGATGCGCCCTATACCAGGGTTTCGCAATCTTAGCAATTTCAAGCTTCAAACTCGCCTCATCAACCCCATGCTCCTTAATGTGGATCTTCTCCTCATCCAAAATATCCCGTTGTATCCACTTCAAAAAATCCCCTAGCGCTCTTACATTCCGTTCAATGCCCTTCTCGCGTAGCACATCCCAGCCCTGCTCTAATCGCTGCTGCGAACACCACGCGGCTGCCGTTGTTGCGGCTGCTTTGCGTCTATCTTCAAGGGTACCAGTGCCGACGGTCTGTTTAGGAGGACGGAAGAATCTGGGCTTGAATTTTCCACCTTTACTTTTGAACCAAAGAGAAGGGTCGGCATTGTACTGAGGAGGTAGGGGTTTCCAGACGATACCTTCGCCCAGACCGGTTGTTCCGAACGTCGCTGCGAAGGGACAGTGAGCAGCGACCTCTTCAGTCATTTGTTCGATCTCTGAGACTGTACGTTCGTAGTCCTCCGGGTAGAGTGTTGTGCGAAATAGGCCAGCTCTTGATGCGTTGTAAATGTCGTGAGTTGGTAGCGAGATATCGGAGTATTCTTCGTCTTTCTGCCATTGCCCATTAATATTGATTGATATGACGACAAGGCGACGGGACAGTTGGGCGATAGCCACATCTTTTTGTATATTTTTGCCTATCCATTCGCCGGCTATGAGCACTGGTAGGTCTTCTTCAGTCGTTGCGCCAGGGTTCAGTTCTCTCCACCGTGCCAAGTACGAATCTCGCAGTTGAATTATGGCCTCTCTTCTGTTGGACATGGTTGCTGCAAATCCTTGGTTGTCTTTTTCAACGGATAGACCAGTAATATTTCGTGACTGGAAGACGATGCGACCGTCAGAATATACCAGTATATCTGCATGCGTACCGTGAAGCTTGACAGTACCGATAAAAGGTACAGGCTCCAGGGCGATGTTAACGTCGGGGTGATCAGGGTCGCGGTTCAAGTATTGTAGTTGGCTGATGATCTGTGGGATATGCGTCGTGATCTTCGGGTAGAGCGTCGACTGTGCAAGGTCGATAGTTGCCATGGTGGGTAAAGGCGACCTTGTCAAATATTTTAGGGGGGATTTTTTTTGAAGACCTCCTAGGATCAAGGCAAGCTTAGCGATGCTGTAGATTGTTGTCGCAGTGTGCGGCGGTGCGTGGTATCGCTCAGTTTTGTATTCCTGCCACTCTTTGACTCTGGTCCTTGACTGTGATAATACCTTGATCGAATCCACTTCAACCACTAGTACTGCGATGACGCAGAGTACATAAGCCACTTACAATCTCCGTAACACATACCATACCTATACGAAAAGGTACTGTTGAACAAGAAAGATCGCAAACGTTAGGAATCCGTGGTGTCGCTCAGAAGCATTAGTTTTGCACCAGAGTTGCGATGGAGCGATTCCAAGGTTCTGTTATCGATATGCAGCAATGCTGTCAGCGCCCTCTTCAAAGCTACTGATGGCGGTGAAGAGCCACCATGCTGGTATACACGTATAAAACCATGCAGAATACTTTTGGAATGACATCGTAGCTCTGCAATCAAAACAATCGATAGAAAACTTTGCACATACTTGCGTTGCGGACTCGACTCCGATGTAGCGCGTGCACAGGCGAAATCGTTATCAGTGAGCTTCTGGCCGTCTGCACCAGCCCTGAAGACTTGCGATAGCCTAGTGAAGCTCTTCCCAGGCCGGAATACGAGGCCGGAATTGGAGACACTTGGTGTTGCAATGCCTTGTTGCGGCTGCAAAAGGGTGAGCAAGGTCTAGTTTTGAGTGATAGCGCATCTAAAATGTTCACAGAGTCATTTGACACTAAAAATCTTCGTTATTCGTGGTGTTCTATACGTGTAAAGGCAACAAGTCGTTGATATACCTTTTCGTGAGGCCGGAATTGAGAGCGCATCTGGCGCCGATTTGCGGCTCTTCGCGGCCCTTTTTTCGGTATTATTCTGGTTGGCTCCCAACCGAGCCTTTGTTACCCCTCGTAATGGTCATCAACTATGACCACCATCATAGAGCCACATCATATATTATCAAGTAAGCCCTGAGCGATGCTTGGTTCGGGTTACCTTCAAGGGGATCTTACCACGGCTGCGCATGTATTGGCTATGCTGTTGTACGGTTGTACAATTCGGGCCGATTTACGAGAGGTTGTCACCGCCGTAGTCGGCCATGTCGTCGACAGCTTTGAGGACTGGCACGTAAAATGATGTTGTAGTTGCCAGTAGTATCTGATGACCCATCAATCCGTGTAGGAAAGTGAGCTCATTACTATGACACAATCAAGTGCTTTGCAAATTCTTGTTTTCCATTCGATACTTGTATGTCGCGGGCTAGATGAACAAAGCCACCGGATGAGATGTCGTATGCTCTCTTTACAGTCAAGATATATAAAAAACATAACACAATTTCAACCTGATGACTCTGAGGACTCTGATGAAGTCTTGATAAGACGAACGGCCACTTTCGTTGCAATGCCTGAGCCTTCAACCTCTGCTTGACCCAAGTCTTGGCGACGATGAGCATACCATCCCAACTCACCTCGGACGCCTGGGGGAGCTTCAGGATCGAGACCGGGCATTGGGGGGTGTCTTCGGGTCAAATTCTGCTGATGGAGACAAGTGATCCAGCCATTACGTACTTCTTATCTTCTTCAACGGTAGGTTTCCGTGGCCGGTTTTTATTCCGGCCACGAGATATAAGCAGCGCGTCGTCGCTGTCGTAAGAGGTTTTATTCCATCTCAACACCACAGATCTCCAACATCGAAGCCCGATCATCTTCAGTACCTTTTGACTCTATTCTTTGATAGCTCTTTGCACCATGTCGTCTTCAACATTCGACTTTCCTGTCATGACGGACACCCGTCCCGATGACCACTCCCTTCCCGCTTTCATGGTCTCAACCACACGTGGCTTCCTTCCTCGTCAAGAGCCCATCGTTGAGCTGCCAAAGGAGTTCGCTCCTCTTGAGTCTCTCTTGCAACGCATGCCTATCAAGACTTTATCAGGAGAGCCGGGTCTGCTCGCAAACTTCACCTTCGGCGACACCCTACTCAAGGAGCTTCCGGACCTCACCCCAGAGGTAGAGAAGTATCGCGATGATCTTGTCGTCATGAACGCCTTGTACCGTGACTACTCCTTCTTAGCCTCCGCATATCTCTTCGAGCCTTGCCATGAAAGGCATGTGAGGGGAGAGGAGTATGGGCTAGGTCGACAGTCGCTGCCAAGATGTATTGCGCTGCCCATTGTCAAGGTCGCTGAGATGTAAGTACCTATACCTTCTCTAGGCTTCATATTATGCCTATGTTTGTTGTTAGCTACTCCCTTTGCTTGGTGTGGTAGCCATGCGCCATGATACCTCCCACGGAGAAGCTTGCAGTGCAATTACCTTCTGGGTATATCTTGGAGTATTTGACATTGACTGACGTTCTTCGCGCGCAGTGCTGGCTTCAAACCATTCATGGAGTACGCCGGGTCTTATGCACTCTTCAACTACCGCCTAGAAGATCCATCTCGGGGCCTTGAGTACGACAACCTTCGCTTGATCCGCGCTTTCGAGCATGGTCTGGATCCCACATCGTCCGAGGCAGGCTTTGTTCTTGTTCACATCGCCATGGTCAAGGAGTCTGGTGCGCTTGTTACAGGTGCATCCGAGATGCTTGAAAGCTGCCTGGCCAAGGACCGAGAGCGATTCAACGACGGTCTTCGTACTTTAGTTGGCGGCCTTAGGAAAGTCAACGGTGTGATGAACAGTAAGTGCCCTACTTGAAGCGGTGCGCTCAGGGCTGACGAACCCAGCGATGTGGAACCGTAGCAAACCTCAAGGCTACACCAACTTCCGCACTTTCATTTTCGGTATTACCTCGCAGTCAATGTTCCCGAATGGTGTCGTGTACGAGGGCGTGAGCGAAGAGCCAATGTCTTTCCGCGGCGAGTCTGGAGCCAATGACAGCATGGTCCCCATGTGCGACAACTTGCTTCAGGTCCAGATGCCGGAGACACCCCTCACAGACATCCTGAAGGACTTCCGCCAGTATCGCCCTGGTAACCATCGCGAATTTCTGGAGGCTGTTCGTGATTACGCCCAGCAGTCGGGTGTACGCGAGTTCGCGAAAGGCGACTCTGTATCAGCCGCGCTTTATCTCCAAGCTCTTGATCAGGTCCGCGACTTCCGTTGGCGGCATTGGTGCTTCACGCGCGAATACATCCTCAAGCACACATCGCACCCAACCGCGACAGGTGGCAGCCCGATTGTGACAGTAGGTGCTCTCTTGATTCGAATGTTCTTACTCTTGCTAATGTACAATAGTGGCTACCCAACCAGCTTACGGCAGTTCTCAGACAGATGGTAGAGACATCCGAGTACTGCAAGTCGGTCAGCGGTGTTAGCGATATCATGGACACAGTCAACCACCAACGAGAGTCGCTGAGGAAGGAGGTGGAAAAGTACTGCGGGGAACGAGGTGTTGCCGCATCATAAGCGAGTGCGCTCTTGTAAAGGATTCCACTTCCACAACCATTGTATCATCATAGTACCCAGTCACGACATGTCACATCAAGTTCCAAGTCGTCTCCACTGTGTGCGCCTTTATTGGAGTGCTGCCTGATGGTGATATTCTCGTATTCTCGCCCTTTTCCATGATGACTCGCGTAAGATCGACGACGCGAGGGCGCAAATACGATATATCATGACTGCAGAAGCTGCTCACCGGTGGCGTTGGGGTCATGGTCGGCCATGGAAGGGTTATGAGTCGTGCGGTGGTGGGTGAGTCAAGACGCGCTATCGCGTGAGTGTCGGCGTCATGGCTCCTGCTTCTATCGATAAGTAGTCCCCCGGATTCCCTAGCAGCACCCATCGCCATCCAGCACTTGCCACCCTTCGATGCTCGCTGCCAGCCAACTCATGGAACATTCACACCTCTTCCGATTACCGCGAATACCAAACGTCTTATTAATACGGCGGACTTTGCGGAACACCTCCTGACAGCTCCAACCCCACATTCAACACGGCCATTACCACGTACACCTAATCGCTGCGAATACCTTGTGCATATACTAAAACCCCATCTGCTTGCGCATATTATGGCCTCAAGACACGAGCCCAAACAAAGCCTAGCTGAGCGGCGGAAGGGGGAGTCTGTAAGTAGCAACGCGGAAATGAGCTGGCATTTCTAGACTACTCATTGTGGCTTGAGAGTACGCACACAAGCTAATTGACATATCAGGCGCTCAGCGAATTTGCCGATTATGTACAGAAACAACAAGCGCTGCGCCGACCGCCAGGCCAAGCCCCCGCCGTTCTCGAAGACCACGATGAGCTGAGCATCCTGGACGAGCTCGGTCTCTCCGATGACAACAAGACGCATATTCGCCTCAGGACACTCCTTACCGACCCTGCCGAGGAGAACGTCGCAGCACTAGCTGAGCATATCAAGGAACGCCTGGCAGAGGGCCATGGGGAGGTCTTGTTCGATGTTGGAATGGAAGACAGCGGCGACTCCATGGGCTTCACCAAAGACCAGTGGGATTTCGCATTGGCGAGGATAGATGTTGTATGCGAACAGATAAAGGCCGACTACAAAATGCTCATGACGCGGAATGTTGGTGGTGACGTTGAAGTAGGACCTCGCGATGCAAAGGACACCGGATTCAGTGGCAAGATGATCCTGCGACAGCAGCCGCAGAGTGTCGACGACGTGATCGAGACGAGGATAGCAGTTGTGGGAAATGGTGAGTTTCTTAACGTACAAGTAAGGATAGACGCTGATTCTGCATAGTCGACGCTGGAAAAAGTACCATGCTGGGCGTTCTTGTCAAAGGCGGCCTCGACGATGGCCGTGGAAAGGCGCGCGTCAACCTCTTCCGTCACAAGCACGAAATCGAGAGCGGTCGAACCAGTTCAGTCGGCATGGAAATAATGGGCTTCGACAGCAAAAGCGAGGTTGTTGTGTCGAACGTCGCAGGTCGAAAACTTACTTGGGAAGAGATTGGACGTCGGTCGGCCAAAGTTATCAGTTTCACTGACCTTGCAGGTCACGAGCGGTACTTGCGGACAACCGTCTTCGGGCTGCTATCCAGCGAGCCCAATTACTGTCTCTTGATGATCGCCGCGAACAACGGTTTGGTGGGCATGAGCAAAGAGCATTTGGGTATTGCACTCGCGCTCAATGTGCCCGTCATGGTCGTCATCACCAAAATCGACATATGTCCACCGCAAATTCTCGAACAGACCATCACTCAGCTCACCAAAATCCTCAAATCTCCCGGCGCGCGAAAGATACCTATCTTCATCAAGAACAGGGAGGGGTGCATCAACACCGCTACCCAGTTTGTATCCAGTCGCATATGCCCCGTCTTCCAAGTATCCAACGTCACTGGACATAATCTGGACCTGGTGCGCATGTTCCTTAATGCGCTACCACATCACGGCAACTACGACAGCTCTGCCCCTCTAGAGTTCCACGTCAATGACACCTTCTCGGTCCCCTTCGTCGGTACTGTAGTTTCTGGTGTCGTAAAGTCTGGCGTGATACACTCTGGCGACACGGTTCTGATTGGCCCCGACAGCCTTGGTCAATTCCAAACAACAAAAGTACGATCCATTGAGCGGAAACGAATACAGGTCCCTGGATGTTCCGCTGGTCAGTCTGGCAGTCTTGCGCTGCGCAACGTTCGGCGAAAAGATGTGCGAAAAGGCATGGTCGTCTTGCATAAAGCCGACAAGCCCGATCCAACAACTGGTATCCTCCCGAACCCCAAGGTGTACCGCGAGTTCGTTGCCGAAGTCTTGATCTTATCTCACGCAACCACTATCAAGACCAAGTATCAGGCTATGCTCCACGTTGGACCGGTCTCCCAAACCTGTGCCATAATAGACATTGACCGCCAGTACATCCGTACTGGTGACCGAGCTCAGGTAGCCTTCCGATTTGTACAGCGGCCTGAGTACTTGACTGTAGGTGATCGAATACTCTTCCGTGAGGGCAGGACGAAAGGACTGGGTATTGTCAAGAGGGTTGGCTACGATCCTAAGCATCCACTGAACCCGGACTTGCATAAAGATGATAAGGGGAAGGAGAATCAGCCTGAAGGCAAGAAGGCTGAAGCCTCATGACGGATTGAGATGTCGAGGGTTGTTAATCTTTTCAAGCTACACCTGTAGCACAACTCAACAGCATTCATTGGCTTTTTTATTATGCTTGTAGTTGTGTTGCGCACAATGAATACTCCTAGGGTGTACTTTATATGTTAGAAGCAAATCAAGAGAATCGAGCCTCATCATATGTGGTTCGTGGTATTATCAAGCGTGTTTTGAGAGGAAAGACAGACTGCATGCCGCGTCGTCGGTCATAGCGAACGACTTGGGAGGTACGGAGAAGAATCGAAAAAATCGCGACTCTCGACGCGCTCTGGCGGTATGCCGCAATGACGTCTCCGAAACGCACCAGCCAGCCCCACCAAACGCGAACGCGTCACGTTCTCACGGCACGCATTCCACACCATTCGCTCAACCCTGCATCTGTGCAGAAAGTAAGTAACAACCAAGTCAACCAATATAGTCATATGAACAAAGAAACGAGAACAGCATCTTGACACTGCACGAACCTATGAAGTCAAAGAATAGTAAGGTAATCTTCTTGATACTACTAAAACTCTAGGAAAGAGTTACGAATGACTATTTTCAACCCAACAGCCCTGAGGCACGCTATAGTGTAAAGCAAAATAAAAAATAAAATAAAATAGACCCCTCCTCTCTTTTCCCGTCTATCCACCCAATATTTACAAATGAAAGAACGCCAAGTAATGCTATGAATGATGAGAGATAAGAAAATCCGGAGTCGACGCCCTCCTTCTTGTCAACGAGAGAAGTTTCTAGTTCCCCCTACCAAGTAGCTTCTTCCCCAAAGCCTTCGCTTTCTTCGTCTTTGGACCATCCGTGTCGTCTTCCATCACGCTGCCTTCTCTCCCACTTACACCACTGATGCCACTAATACCAGTCGCCACGCTCGCAGCTCGCATGCTGGCTGCACCACTGTTCGCTCTGTTTCTTATGTGCCCGGCAAAGGGGGCGCTGACTCCAGCGATATGTTTACTCAAACTATGAATAAGGTTTGCGTGGACTGGCTCCGTGTTATCTACTCTTGACAACTCATCAGCAAAGGCACGTCCATCCTCGACATCATCGACGCCTAGGCCGTTGCTGTGATGACTGTAGCCACCCATGATGGAACCGTGCGTGGAGCGCGCTTGGTTTGTTGAAGCCGGTTTTGACGAGTTCAAGGATGAGCCTTCTTCCGAAACGGTGCTGATGAGACTACCCTGGCGTCCGGATGCGAAAGAACGGCGGGGCACACGATCTTCGGCTGAGAGGTCAGAGCCGCCGGGCGAGTGGTCGCGCATAGAGTTCGAATCAGTGCCTGAGAGATCTGGAGACGTGTTGAGCATTGCGCTGCTGTTGGCAAGTTGACGAAGACGAGACTGTGCTTTGGCTGACGGACGATGGTGCGAGATCTTGTTGCCAACAATCGTACCGGCATGAGACAGAAGCGCTCTTAAGACGTCTTTCTTGAGTTGGGTGACGAGATCCAAATTGGACCACGTTTTGTTACGGTACTCTATCGTAGGCATCCTGAAGACCAGATCGTGGACATCTTCGAAGTTGCGTGTGCTCTTCCCCTTGTAAGAGAGACACAACACCATGGACGGAATTTTGAAGTAAGCAACAGTCATGAACTCGCTCGCGCGACTCATCATTTCTGTCAGGTCATCGCTCCTAACCTCCTTCTTGTTCGTGCGCTTCTCAGTCAAATTGGTACCGGTACGGTAAAGCGCAAAGCGTTTGGCGGTTCGTTGAGACTCGTTTACAGTCTGACTTGAATTGGTTGTGCTTGACCGGACGGAGCTTGGTCTCGTGGAATTATTCGAATTGCTTCCCAATGTAGGGACTACCAACGCAGAGCTTGGGTGAAGAGTGCGACGGAGCTCAGTCCCACTACGGGAAGCATTGTTGTCTCGGAAGAAACGGAAATAATGAGCACTCGGCCGCTTGACCATACCTTTCCTCTTCGCATCAGACTTCTGTACCGGATCAGGGAGCTGAAGTGTGGGCGTGAGTCGTTGCTTGAGAGCTTCCACTGCACCGTCGTCCGTTGAAAGCGAGGCGTTCATACTTGCTGCCCCAGAAATGATACTATTGGCTTCGTCTTCCTCATCCTGGGTCGGTAGAGTGTGTTTGAGTAAAAAGGGCGATGAGTTCGCAGTCTTGCTATCGCCGTACGTAGGGAAAACGTATTGCAATAGTTTCTTGCCGATCTGGTACTCCAGTTGTACCTTCAGCGGGTATAACTCAACCTCAAAGTGTTCTACAACAGGAATACCTGCGATCGATTCAAGAGCTACGAAGTAGACCTTGAGGCATCTGGCGTTCTCCGGAAGAGTCTGGTCTTGCTCCAGGAAAGGCGAGATCATCTCAGGGTATAGCGCGTTGGGCAGCAGATTCAGACCTCGCACCTGTTCAATCTCTAGAGAGTTGGAATTGGATCCGTCGTTGTTATCGGTGCGATCAAACGCCACGTTCTTGAGTTGGAACTCTGCTAATGATTCTGCACCTTCGCGAAGCAGATGCCAGACAATATCAGACGCAGAGACATACATCCGCAGGAGCCCAGTTGACTGTCTTGCCTGCGCACGGTCATCTTGCTTGCGCTGCGCGGTTGTGATCGCTTTCATGACGAAGAACAGTTCGTCCTCGTAGACAGCCAAGTCTTTCTCGACCTCGATACGATCTTCCCATCCTTGCTTGTCCAGATACTTCTCGTTGATCTGGAAGACAGTCTTGATCTCTTCCAGCTGTTGAATGCGCTCTTGAAGACCCATGACCAAGTTTGGAGCTCCAGCAAGGTCGGTGAAGTCTGATGCAAGCATGATCTTCTCAAGTCGCTCGTTCCGCGTCTTTTCCAATGGCTCGTGGTACAACAGCAGATCCAGTACGATGACATACATCGCGTAATACTGTCTAGAGTCACACAAGGCCCGCACGTGTGGGAAGTCCACCCAAAGATGGTCGATTCGGCTCTCCATGTTGTCGGCAGAAGAGGAAGAGTCGCCAGCCGAAACATCGTCATTGTACTTCAGACGCAGCGCATTGTGCTTATCATACCGCATACTGGCCGAGGTTCTTTGTACCACACGCTGGAAGCCAAACGGATTGGTGTGAAACTCAAACATGACCTCGAAAGGTACCCATGGTGGCCATGCTGAGCCAGCCGGCGTTCCGTACATGCTTCCAGAGTACATGTGAATATCCTCCGGACTACTGAAAGTCTTTGAGTTTGTGACGAAGATTTGCAGGCTGTCCATAGCCGCGATGAATCTTCGTTGAACCAGACCCGAGACCTCGTCCATAACACGGTCCTTGTCCATGATTTGTAAAACCTTAAGCTGCATGCCTTTTGCTGTGACAAGTACCGCGGACTTCGTGTCTTTCTCGCTTTGTAGTTGGATTTGCGGTGCAATAAGACGTACAAGATATGAATTCTGAGAAACATAGTCGTCCGCAACATCTTCGTCCGCTTTTGCAGGGTTCGCAGGTAAAGGATCGCTCGCGCCTCCAGAAGTACCGTTCGTGGTCTTGCTTTTAGCGTCCTCCTCATCAGCGTTGACAAAGTTCTTGCCATCGCGCAGGAACTGTTCAATCGTTTCGTCGATGTCCAGCCCTGCCTCGTTGTCACCGGCCATAGGTGTCTCTTCGGGCCCAGATGTAGATGGTCCACGAGACTTATTTTGCTCTTCAACAACGTCGAGTATGAACTTGACAGCTCTCCGAGACATGTAATAAACAAAACCTCGGCGCTGACTGACTTGGTGGATGTAGCGGAGTATTATATTTCGTAAGGAGTTGCCCCACTTGAGGTGGATGTTGTGGATGATGAACCGATTGTTAAAGTCGTTCGTGGAATCGGTAATGGGATTGGGAGGTAAGTCTGCTTGCTTGCCTTCTGGGCCAACCGTATCCTGACCATCGTCTGCTTCAAAGTACTCGTCTTCTCCATCAGTCTCGGGCTCTGGAACAGGATTATCTGAAGACGAAGCAGTCTCCAACCGCTCCAATAAACTGGTATGCATTGCAGACAGAAACTCCAGTTTCCGCTGGAGGAATTGTGTATGATTCCGCAGCGTTTCAAGACGACGTTGCGACTCGCCTTGCCCTTCCGATGTTTCTCGTATGGCGTTGAGCTCTTGCTCATTCACTGCATTCTGGTTGTGCGCAACTTGTTCCTTGACGCGTTCAATGCGTTGTTCAATCAGGTGACACTGTACCCGGCGTGGATCATTCCGTGCTGAGATGACACAATGATGAGTCGGCTCATTACCGAATGCGCTCTTCCGGTGTTTGTCGCCTGAGATGTTGTTACTGTGATCGGTCTGGCGGAAGTACGTAAAGCGCGGGGCGAAGGCGAGTGGTAGAATTTGTGTTTCGGGGTGTTGACGTGAAGGCAAGATCCAACCGAGCTCGATGAAGTCATCCATGTCCACCCACCCAAGGTCGTTGTCTGGAATGGTGAATTTCGACAAATCAGCTGTGAGGTACTCTTGGTTGTAGCTGGCAAGGTCATCTGCGGTTGCATTATCCACATCTTCAGAGCCGGTCCCCGAGATGCTCGCAGATACTGCTCGAATGTCCGTACGAATAAGGTCAAGTTGTACCTGGTTGATGCGCATACCAGTTGTCTTGTTTTGCCTGCTGTTCTGCTGGCCTTCGGGCGCCTGTACCAAGGTTCTGAACTCTTCGCGGCGCTGGTGGAGATCAAACATGAAGCTGTCGAGACGTGCCTTTAGTCCAGTGGCGGAAACCACACCTGCAGTATAATCCTCCGCATCCTTGTGCTTGTAGATGTGGCTCATGTACAGGGGTGATAGCAAGAGATTATACTTGATTGTCGCAAGATGTCGGCCGAACTTCTTACTGGACTTCTCTACCCCTGGCCACAGCTTCCCTTGGCGTACGGGTAAGGACATTGCACCGGAAAACATCGACCACCAGCTGTAAAAGTGTGTGAAGAAGCGTGGTGAGAGATGGACACTGTTGTATGTTTTCGATGGTTCTAAGTTAGCGACAGACCACTCTCGATCGTATGGAGCAGCGATAGCGATAGACATGTGGATATGGTGGCTGCGGAATCCTCGGAAAGCGTCATACTCCTGTCCAAGATTAGCAAAGACCTGAAAGCGAGGCGCCTCGTTGCTTACCTTCCCGTTCGATGCCTTTGCATACTTTGGGTTTTTGAGGGTGATGTTGTAGTGAGGTATGAAGTTGAACGAACGTCCACCATCGTCCCGATTACGCTCAAATACTAGGCCAGCAACCCAGCGCACATTGCCATTAAGCTTCATCACAGTCTTCTTGAAGACGGCTCTCTGCCTGCGACTAGACATGCTTGATGCAGTGTCTGGTCGGGCCACAGCTTCGGTCTCAGCGTCGTGACGGGCAAAGTGGTTGAGGTCTGGGATAGCGAGCACGTAGCTTCCACTCTTGACGACCATGAAATTCCTAGGGTCTTCGTCCTGGGCGATGCTGAGTTGTACATCATTCTGCCAGCACATGACAAAGCCTGCACCATGACCAGTCACCATGTACGGATCACGCGAACCTGCATCGTGTTAGTGGGGTCTTTTACGAAGCCATACTGTATCCTACCTTTGAGGATAAGGTGAACATCGCCGTCACCCTTCCATGAGACATTGATACGAGAATGGAAGGTCAGCCTGATCTTGTCCCAGAATCCGACCCTCTCGGAGGGGTCTATGGCAGGCTTTGTGAAGTTTTCGATGATTTGCATCATATCTTGAATCGCTGGCTGATACGACGTGCCCCAGGTAATTCTGGTCGGGTACGCTGAATTGATATCAATCGCCATGTCTGAGTATGTCTTTACAGGCGCCACAGTTCGACGAACGTCTACAGCATATCCGCCCGCGAGCTCACCCGCGGAGTTTTGCTCTGACGGTACTACAACGACTCGACTGACGCGTGAAGACTCGACATCCCTGAACTCTTCTGCAATTACAAAGTCTGTCTTCATCAAAACGCTGGGTAGTCGTGACGATGGTATGTTACCGATAGCTGGGAAGTGCAACAGTGGCAGTGGGTAGTCCCGAAGATGAATCTTGGCTTCTCCCATTTGTATTTGGACATGCATGGGTATCAAAAGAGCATACTGAGTATCGAACGGCATACCTTTGCCGACGCGGTGCAGGAAGCGCGGGTACTCCGAGATAGGAAACGAGGGCTTGTCGACGACAATTTCCAGGTCACTGACTGCGAGAGCCATGAGAGCTGGACGTTGTGAGACAGCTAGGATGGTTTCCTTCTGCTCGATGTCATCTGGCAGTTCGTCCAATCCCCAGAATGTTGAGCGGATGTCGTTCATAGAACGATTTTGCGTTGTCATCGCGAAGTCGATACGCTTCTTCCATGTCTGAGCGTTCAGGCGATTCAGCTTTACGCGTGCGTCTTGTACAGACGTCTGATATGACCCACTAAGACCGCTGAAGCCGTCCTTGTTGTATCGCATAGGATGATCTGAACGACCCCGGTCCGGTGAGCTACGACCGCTTGATTCGGCGCTCTTCGTGCGTCGGTGGAATCTAGTCTCTTTGTCTTTCTTCTTGATCTTGTTCCGTCCACGAACATCATGTGCAGATCTTGCGCGGTAACGTGAATTGCCACGCTGGTCGTCTTGCTGTTGTAACTTCCGCACTTTCAGGTCAAAAGCATGTTCACGAGCAAGTCTCTGCTTTTGCTCCATAAGACCAATCCGGTAGATAGTCCCAAGCTTCCATTCAAAGGCGTTGTCTTCCAGCTCAAAGAGCACAGCGCGGCTTCGAAGCGATATCTTTGGCACGATCTTGGGGCCTTCAGCTTCCTTGTCAAGGACGTACTCGTTAGTCCCAGTCTTGAAGCGATGGTGCACTTGCTTGACGGTCTTCGCAACATTGGCAACGTTGTCAAAGATCTTATGCATGACTAACTGATGAGGTACAGCAATTCTTATCGCGTCCGTCGCAATGTCAAATGATTTCTCGTCCGTTATCGTGTGACCGTATCTGAGCTTGGACTTCCGATAATCCAGTCGCAAAGATTTGACACTGACGATTCGACTCCAAGCGCGCTTGATAGCTGGGTTTTCTGCAAACAAGCGCACTAGGCGCGACCGAAGGAATGGGCTGGTCCAGCGATGTTTTCCCGCTTCAAGTCCATAGATCTGAAGCATGAGGGGTGGATCTCCAGGCATGTCTGCTTTGATCTGGAAGAAGTGAGCTTTCACATCGACTGTCACTATCTCATGGCTGGTTCCGCTAAGTGGTTCAATAACATCCTCGCCTAGCGTCGGAACGGACAAGTGTCGCGGCGAGCTTGCTGAGGTTGGCTCCGCAGTCTTGGTCTTCCTCACGTCCCAGTCAAAAGACCTCTGCAGGACCTGCATTGCCATGCATAGAGCAAAATGGCGGTATAGCGAATAGCGCAGAAATAGGTTCTGGCTGTACGAATGCACGTGGAATATCGGACCCTGCTTGTCAGAGAGCGTATGCAGAGCAATCTCCATGCGAGGCAGCGACAGCGTTGGTTCTTGCTCCGATTGATCCTCTCCCTCGATGATCAACCCCTCTAGCCCATAGAAATGCAAAGCAAGACGTCTACCATCAGTTGGGTCGCCTGACGTTGCCTTCGGTAACTTTGGCGAGGTTGGGGGTGGTGATCTAAGCAGATGTTCTTCGCGATTGATGGTCCTACTTGGTGCGCGCCGTCTTGCAGGCTTCAGGTCCGTCTCTTCTTCGCGGCCTGTTTTGTATTCCGCGGTCCAGGATTCCAGATGTAGGGATACTCCTCGACTGTGTTTCGATACATCGGAATCTATTCCAGCGACGTCTACGTTCCAATCTGATCCTTGGAGGTGGACGTAGGTCATCCAAGCCGGTAATCTGCGGAGTGCATTAAGTCCTTTCTTCTTTGGCGCGCTTCGCCGACGGCCTATATCCGCTGACGTTTTTGTGACGATCTGTCGCAGTCCTCCACTGATTTCAGGGCGTACCATGTATAGAGAGAATGTCTGTGCCGTGCCCCAAACCTCCACAACAGGGTCGGGAGCTGCACTCATCTGAACCTTGACTTCGAGGTAGTCGGTCAAAAGCAAGTTGTGTTTCTCGATCGCTGCAGTTTGGTAATAGAGTTGCTGTGCGTTCATGCGAAAAGTTGAGCTCAGCGCATAATGCAACTCGCCATCTGCAGAGTGCGATGACTCCACATCCAATGATATGGAAGAAGATGCAGAGATCAGCAGGTCGAACTCGTCCTTGTCATGCCTGTCGAGGTCCATCGGTGGTAGGCTGACTCGGATGACAGGCTCGTGAATTGACATTTTGATGTTTGCTTTAGGCAAGAGCCGGCGAAAGAGATAGCGTTTACGTTGTCTTGTTTCTGGTGGCTTGCGATGCGTCTCGTAGTTATGAAACAAGGCAATGAGTAGTGGTAAATGCTTGGGATCGAGGTCGAGCGATGGCGAGGTGACGACCAAGTTGGCAAAGAGTATATTGGTGTTGCGCTCGGCGCTATCTTTGTCGTTGGAGAAATGGATGGTTTTAGAAGGGAGGGTTGTGTTTAAGGTCGTCGTCGCCATGGGAATGTACAGAAGGCGTTCAGGATGACCGTGGCTATTGTCGATACCGACGGATATGGATATTGCAGCAAGAAGAGCCTGGTGAGCAATGTCGTTAGGCGAGAAGTACATGAGATGTGCAGGACTGCGAGGGTCTAGGCGAAGAAGATCCATGCCGACTTCCTTCATGGAAAGATTGAGGTAGAACGGAGGGTCTGAGCTATCCGCGGTCTCAATCTGCTTGGTCAGGCCGAGGAAGCCAACCGCGAACTGGAACTCGTGAATGCCGCGGAGAATGGAGCTGGCGAACTCGCGAGAATCGGAGACGGCACGGACAAGTTTTTCTTCACGACTGTTCGGGTCGTCGAGCTCTTCCATGACATCGCTGAGCGATACATCTGTGCGACTGCCACGAGATCTTTTACGAGGGCCAGTCGCGCGACACTTCTGGGCTCTCTCAATGCACAGTTTGACATCGTCATACGGAATGAGGAGGCGACCCAGCTTGAGTGCGATGGATGCATCGCGCAGACCCTCGAGCTCTTTCTTGAGGAAGCCGTGAACGTTGAGAGTGCAGTGATCGAGCAGCTCGGTCGACTCCCTGCCTTCTGGGGTGAACAGAATGCTGCGTGCGGAGAAGAGCCATTCGGCAGGCCATTGCTCCTGATCCGGCTTCGGCTTGTGGTGATTGAAGAGACGGCTACGGTCCACCGTCTTGCGTCTAGTATCCACGGCTAGATTGAGGCCGCCGACCTGCACTGAGCCCACGTCGACGACGACAAGGGTGGTTGCGTGAGCCACAACATCAACCTGCCTGAGCCAATTGATGTTCCTGTGCAGACGCTTGATCTTCTCCTTGGCATCCGTGAGCCTCTTCCACGTCAGGCTTCTCTGTGTTTCCTCGTCGCCCGGCTCGTCGTCCTCAGCAACCGGTTCCGGTGTATCCTGGCCGCTCTTGCCCTTCTGTGTCGTACCGTTCGCCCAGTGAGCCCACCCTGTCTTCTTCCGTGGCTTCTCTCCAAGCACCTTGAGGTCCACTGTGACTTTGAGCTCGTGTAGAACGATGCTGACTACCGTTGGTTGGGCGAAGGTGGGTCGATGGAGGGTAAAGCCGAGCCCACGAATTTCGATGCGCAGGCCATCCTTGGGAGTGAATGCAATGCGTCGCAGGCCCCGTAAGCCGAGTCGTTGTATGGATACCCCGGTGGCAATGCGTATAAAGGCGAATAGGACAAAGGAGAGCAGGTAGATGAGGAGCAGGAGCCCCGCGAGGAACTGGAGGGTTGGCAGGGCCATTATTCTGCTTCAACCGTATGCCATTGACCGAGTGGAGTATTATCGAAGTAGTAGGTCGCGAATGCACGCGATGTGCCGAAGAGATTGGAGATTCGACCGGCCGAACATAATCGAGCGAGGCGCAGGCGCAGGGCTACGAGTGTTGCTGCATCGAGGGCGAGGCGAGGGCGTGGATGAAAGTGCGGACTTAACGGTCGCGGGTGATGGATGCGGCCAAAGCGGCAGTCCCGGAACGCGTCGCCTGGTGGTAGAGACTAGCTATTAGTAAAAATTCAACATGTAGGCCATGTATCGAGTAGTGACGGCAATGGAGACGTTCTCCAGTCTCTCTGCGGGGCTCCGTATTTCCCTCTGTGGTGTCTTGTGCTGATGCCGTCAGATTTCCAGGTTCCCACGCTTCGTCGGCATCATATCCCTGTTCTGCCAAGCCCTACCCGCGTACCTGGAAGGAGCTTGTCACCACCTGACGTGCGACCCTCACTTCAACACCGCACTTGCCCATGCATTGCGCTCGTAGTCTGGTGGGCTGCTACTGGCACGCATATACGTTTCTATGCTTCTGCCATGTATAGTGTAGCGGTCTCGTCACGCCAATACAAACCTCCGTCGAGGTGGTCGTTCCTGCCAAGTGTGTCCGATCGCGGCTGTCCGCATACGTGGGACGATACGTCCAGGGACCTCAACCCGAATTACCGCCGAATGGCGTCGGAAACAAAGATATCTATCCTTGCAGTGGATCATTGCCCTGGAGCCCCTCGCCATACCCCAAGACAACTCAATATTCACTTCAATAACTTCGTCTAATCTTCACATCGTTCCTGATTCTCCTTCAGAACATATCTACCTCCAGAAGCTCATCGCCCGGGTTGCCCAACCTCGTTCGCCTTTGTCGTCTTCATGGTCTGTCTCTAGGGTTACTCCACTGCTAAGAGGACATGCACGTTCAGCGTCTCTTTTGTGGACATCGTCGGATGTGTTCTCATGCCAAAGACAAGGACATCGGAAGAGTTGGTCTCGTATCACGCACCGTTTTGGAACTTGTAGTTGCTCGAAAGGGTAATCGTACGACTTGTGCTGTGGCTGGAGCTGTTTGTGTTTGTCCGAGTGAATGATTGTGAGCTTGCCCATATTGTCTGTATTCGAGGGCCTAACACTGGAGGGTGTGAGATTGGCCTTCGTATTCCTGCCTATGTTGACGATACTGGGCTTTATACCGTTTTTTGTGTTGACAATGATGGGGTTCGTGCAATCGATGATGCCAGCTCTCCAATTCGGTAGTCTGTCGTCAGACGGTTTGCCATTTCTCAAGGCAGGTGTGTCTACGCGGAAGGGTATGGCCTTGGCCTCCTTGGGTTGCACAAATGCATATGATAGCTCAGGCTCAGAAGACGCATCATTAGATGACGAATCGCCTTCCCGATGACTTTCCTCTGAATGTCTGGCGTCGACTATCCTTCCTGCCGCATTCATGACGCGCCGCCTCGGCTTCTGCGCTGCTCGGCGATCAGAGAAAGGCACCATGTTTACTGACGGCTATAGTGAGCGAACTCTGGCTAGACGATACGTAGCGATGGTAATGTGCTAATGTTGTGCGGATATAGTGGTTGATGGTCTGAGGGAATGGTAAGGTTGGTGTTGCATCGAAAGTGAGACCTGAAGAGTGACAGTGTTGTCACCTCGTCGTTCTCACCTTCTCTTCCTTCTCGGTATGCTGCTTCCCCAGAGCTCTACCCCTTTGCACCGTCTTGTTATATTTTAGTATTGGGAACGAGGCTCAAAAGAGGGAAGACACGAGCAAAACACTCCAAGATCAGGACGTTGCACATTATCTAGCATCACTTACCCCATCACCAACCCGAGAATACCGATAGCCCCAAATCTTTTGCGCTTTCAAACATCGAATCAATATACAGACGAAGATGAATGTACACCTCGGAATAAATAGGGCCCTTCCCCGACCTCCCCCTGTCCAGTTCTTCCGCTATGAGAATGCTGCTTATGGCATGACGTTCTTCTACTTGTTCTCACTGCACGACGCACAAACAATTCTCGCACTTGAAAATGGCTTCGACATCCACTTCAAACCACAAGATTCGCCCATCACAGTCTACTAGGAATATACCGAATTGATGGCTCGCCTCCCCGATACACACCGGCACCTTCTCAACGGACCCCTCAACCATACCGGTGCTCTCAACATTTGGACGAGGGACCGAATTCCTCTTGCGCCTATGAGTATTCAACACGAAACTCTGATCACACCATCTGGCGGCATGCTAGAAAGGGACTATCAGTGGCAAGGTTGGCTGTATAAAGAGAGAACAGGAGGGTGGGATGTGAATTCGACGTTATACATGCCGCCCTTGGAAACAGTCATGACATTGTCACCCGGTTATAACAATGGGCAGACACCATGGATTTGTGAGGGTGGGACGGCGGAAGGGCGGCTCCGGGTGAAGGCAATTAAGAAGAGAGCAGGGGATGGAATGAGCGCGGGAGACATTCATTGTATGGTCGACACGCTGTGGGACCGGGGTAACGAAACAGATGCGACGTAAAGAATTCAGCATTATGGAACTTCCGTGGATACATGTTTTCATCAGCTATACACATTCATCCCCAGGGCTGACTAGTGTTTTTGATTCGTACTGTTGCTCCCATCCTCCAATATTGCCTTCAACCCACCCACCACAGCGACCCTAAACCAGCCCTAATACACTCACTCCAACCATTACTAAGCAACTGCGTGAACACGGAATATGCCGTGCAATGAGCATGGACATGGCGAGTTCAGCGAGGCTGCTTACGAGTAGTACAGTACCCTTACGACTAATCCATCTGCAAATTTTGTCGACGAAGTGCCACGACCCAAGCAATGTATCCTCGCCAGCAGTAGACCCGGGCGGCTACCACCAACATCCTGATTATCCTGCAGTGAGACCTCTGGTATCATGCTTGCCACTTGCACTTTCATATGGATGGACGAAAGGTCGATCATCGCGCCTTGCACCTTTTCCTGTTGCCGAGTCTTCTTACAGTTGATGCGGTACCATGTTACATGCTTTATCGAATGTTTTTGCCATCTACAAGAACACAACCTTTGCCAAACCGAAGCCTCGGGCTAGACTTGGAGACGCGGCTGGAGCGAGTCCATTTGTTTATGTTGAAAAATTCGATCGGAACGTGAATGCCATGCGACATGTGGTTTGAAATATGGTTGGAGTTCCGTAGCTACTTGCCGTAGCGAGGCGGCATATATGGGAGGAGACAAGCGTGGCTGTGGATTTCGTGCCTAGAAGTGGCGGAAGGGTCTGGGTTGGATGGCGACATCGATGTCTTTGAAGTTGAGATTAACGTCGTGGGTATGGCGAGGCGTATACTGGGCTGAAAACTTGTTGATCAGCCCTCTTGTTTGGCGTGATGCTAAGGGCATCGGTGATCATGTCGCGGATCTCGCGTAGTAAGGTGCGGATGGGTGACATGTTTAGCTTTGTCTAGGAATATTGTAAAATGCTGAAGCATATGAGTAGAAGGAGGTACAGGTGGATTGATGCTTACACCTTGGCTATTTCTTTTTACCCGTCCTCGGATGGTCTAACCATGGTTTAGTTGAGGCGGGCTACGAAGAGGTCCACTTTTGTCCGCCTTGTACCAAGGTATCTAACATGTAAGACTACCCTGAAGGTACACACCCTGACATGAAATGTAAGATTTAGAATATAATTCATAGCGCATACCTTTGCGGTATGTTTGGGCGGGGATTGCAGTTGAGAGAAACGAACTTTTGTGTACCACAATCATAATACTATAGGTTTGCAAACCAGTACCGTTCGACATGTTTACATCCTTTGAGGTCGCTTTTTGTGGACATGACCTGGGCTCTGCTCCCAATCATAGTATGGTAAGCTAAGGAGTCTCGACGAGCCTACCAGCGCATGCTCGCACATGCTGTAGCCACTGACTTACTGCACTGACCAAAGTGCCGATTCAGGAGTGAGACATTGGGACTCGGTGTTTGTTTCCGCGGCCCGTATCAGCATTTAGTAGATTCCAAAGCCATATGCGCCGTCGAACGGAGATGCCGGTTGCGACATGTTTATCTGTCGTTGTCTCGTTGCGAAGCATATCAGGCGCCTCAATAATCCATTTCCACCGCGAAGTTGTCCAAACCGAATAGAACAGAGGACACGCAGTTTAGGTCCGCGCTTGAAGAGCGACGTGCTACAACGGTGGTGATGTCATAGTCCCAACATGCTGGCCAGGCCATGCCGAGGTCAAGCACCATGTCGCGATCTGCGCCGCTCGCACGCTCCCACTCCTATTACTACAACGCAATGATTTGGCATAACGCGACATCAGCGCGTTTCATCTCTTGCTATAGGACTACGTGAGGACTCGGTAGCCATTTTATCTGTGAGTAAGGTGATTGTGCTTGCGATCCACGGTTTACTGACTACGAAGCAGTCTCCAAGAATCCTACAATATGCGTCTATCTCTTCGAGTCCTCAGATCGCAGGGTTGACCGTTACGCTCTAGTGAGCATGGCTAACGCGCGATCACGAGGAAAGCTCGTTGGCTAGGATTCACGTTACAGAAATGCCCTGGCACGTCAATCACAGGATATTTGCGCCTTCGCTACTTCATGTACATCGGTAACTGCGATGGAGTTGTTGCTATCGATTGCAATATACAGAAGGAGTGAATCGCCATGTTCCAAGGACTGCAACGCGAGTGTTCAAGTCGGATCTACGCCGCACCATCAGGCTCTTTGTCCACTTTTCCATGCCAATATCTGTTGCTTGTCAGTCGATTATTACTCCCCATCACTTACAATTATCGCATACGCAACGCTATATACGATTTAAGTCGTCTTTCTGCAGCATCTTATACTCCATAATAGTCCATCACAAGATGCGCGCCTGTCCCCCGAGGTGCGAATGGTTCAGGAATTGCCCAAACCCAGCCCCCATGTACAACGCCTTCTCCAATAAGTGGCTATGAAGTTACTGTATTGAATATGCCCGGATCGAAGTTCCACTTTGCGCAAACGATGGCTGGAGACGCGGCACTTGTGTCAACCCCGAGAGCCAAGACTGGTTCTGTGACTCGCATGCAAGCCGATGCGATACCATTATAGAAAGGCCATCAGGTCGCCCTACGAGAAATTTACATCGCTGCATGCGGATCGGAACCCTGAATCAGGACAATCATAATGGCTGAAACTACTGTATCGGACACGTGCCAGACAACCGGGGACCGCTCAGTATCGAGCTAGCCACATCACCACAACGACCTGCTCTACAATTGATAGGACATCCGATAGACTCACAGATTTCCATATCTACACTGCATCTTTCCGATAATATATCAAGGGATTCGGTACCGATGCCATCGTCGCATACATCATACCAGCCCCGCACAGTAACGACAAGTCGCAGACAAGCTCTTGGGACAATTCAAAGCCAGGATAGAGCTGTTGCTCGTGCCATTGTATCGCGTTCCACAGGTCTAAGAGTAGTCTCCTGACCTTTAAATGATTTCCCATATGTGTCTACACAGCCCCAGTGTCTTGTTGCACGAATAGCAAGCGCCATCTCGTCGCTGTCTGCGGTTCTTTTGTTACCCGAACGCGATCTACTTTCATCGTTCACAGGCGTAGTCCCTGCAGCACAAGGTACTCCCGCAGTTGTAGCAGTATTGCCGCACTCGACATCCCAAGTCGACTTGGATATTTTCTCAACTGTTGTAGATGCCGAATGTTGCACATGTTCGGAGCCGCAAAGGAGTATGCGTCGTGTCATCGTCTGGAAACATATGTTCTGTGAAGAGTATTTGTCAAAGCAAGTCAGCGGACTGTATGCGAGGGCTCATGATTGTCCGCTTTGCCGGAAGGAGGACATGTTTGAAGGCACAGACTGGGAGACATATTGAGCTTGACGGAATTACTGCTATAAAATACTCTTGATACGAATTACAACATTGTTTTACTTTCTCTAATCCACTGATGAGTTCCCCCTCGCTAACAGTGTGCTCTCACTTGGAGAGGGTTAGGGTGTCCTTTCCGCCTCTCACCTCGTCAAACTCATCACTCACCTCCGCTATCTTCTGTCAGCTTCCAGCAGCGTTTGCAAGTCTTGGCATAACAAGACCAGCTCTACTGGTATCTTGCAGCGTGATGCTATATTCTTTCTTCCACCTCGATTGAAGTTCAGATCGTATACAAAAACATGTCATCGCCTTCGCAGCTGAAAGACATCTCGTAGGTGCCACTACTCCATATAAGATGGTCTTGACGCCAAAGCTGACTCACTGTAACCCGCAGGCTCTTCAACGACCCGATCCTCTCCGACGTCAAGATCCGCCAGATTTACAAAGGCAAGACCAAAGAATACTTCGCACACAAAGCCAACTTGTCTGCACATTCCAAGTGGTTTCTAAAAGCATTCACAGGCAACTTCAAGGTACGATCAGATCTACTGGCTGGAAGGCAAGCCACGCTAATCATATACGTTAGGAGGCAACTGAGCACTCCGTTGAAGTGCTCGATGACGACCCTCGGGCCTTTGAATACATGCTCAAGTTCATGTATACAAACGAAATAGTCCTTCCACCAGTCCAGTGTCCCAATCACAAAACGAAGATCGATCGCGACATTCTGACTCCCATCCGCCTTTATATTTTGGCTGATAAATACGAGATTGCGCCTCTTCTTCGACACACATCTAGTCAGGTCGCGGCTGCTATGAACACCCATAGTTCGTTACTGAAGGGCGAAGCAGTTCCGACTATCGTGGCAGCCTACTACAACTGCTGTACGTGTGCGCGGAGTGTCATGGGAGATGCCATAGCAAGCGGGCTGATCAAAAGTCCTTCACGGTGGTTGGGTCATGGAGATAAGGAGGCATTAGGTAGCCTAGTCATTGCACATAGTCACTTCGCAGCAGATCTCATTCTTGCCCTCAGAAATGCAGGACGTCTACGCTAGAAAGTAGATGAAGTCTTCTACGAAGACACGCATTGAGTCTCAACTTTCTGGGTGGAGACGAAGAAGTAGCTTTCAGGCGGCACATACGGGAAGGAGATGTGCTACATAGTACCTAGACATACTTTAAATGGAGCCTGTACTACCCTGGTGCGAAGAAAACGCTATTGGGAAGATGTATACCAAATATCCTGCACATATAGCCTGTACTTCTATATCATAATTAAGAAGTCATGTCAAGCACACTGCTCCCCTCCCACTGACCCCATAGCTTCCGCATAACACCCTGTCTCTCTACCGTATCCTGTAGATTCTTCAGCGCAGCAAGCCTGCCACTGCCGTCTTTCATCTTCCAGTTCCAGCCCTCCGAACGACCAGCCATGACGAGCTTCCACTTCGCCTTGTTATTGTTTGGCTGCATGTGCATCTCAGGCTCGCTGTGTATACTTACCAGATCGCGAGCTTGTAAGAAGGCGAAGTTGGATGTACCCTGCATACATTCGCGGACCTCAAGGATCTTCGGGGCGAGGTGCGGGTTGTACACACGCGCAGTGTCTGCGAGTCTTAGTAAAGTTCTGGTAAAGCCACAATGAAATTAGATACTTACTGAGGATACCAATTTTCATCTCATCAGCCACGTCCGCGACGGCTACTTCCTTCTCCTCGTGACCTGTCTTCTCAACTATCCTCACGTTGATCTGGCGTCCGCTGACTTTGCTCCAGCACAGCTCTTGTACCGCGCGTTCTGCGTCTTGCTCGCCGGCGATCTTGATAAACGTACGTAGAGGATAGGCGAGGTTCTTGACGTTTGGCAGTGCAAAGTCAGGCGAGATGGTGAAGTCCTGGAAGAGCTCAAGCACGTCTCGGCGAGTGAGTTGCAGTGGGTAGTTTGAGAGCTCGATGATAGCCCAGCGCATGTTTGATGGTCGTGGTGGTTTTGGAGAGGGTGACGGTGTAGGCGGTGTAATCGGAATCAAGACCGAGTGAGGAAGAGAATTTGAAGGTGGTGCGTCGCCGCAGGTGCGGAGTGAGTGAACGACCTTGGTGGAAATTTGGTGAGCGCGAATGAACGCCTCGGTCGTTTGCGCGTCAGAGTCTAGTCTAGTCACTGTGGCTTGGTGTTGAGAATCAGTAGTGTATAGGCAGAAGTTTTTCAATTGGAAAGACGTTCTGCTATGATGGCGGCCGACAGAGGTTATGATGCCAACTTCAAAGCTGCTTGCAGTTTAGTAGTTACGAAATGTATGTATATGCAGTCACCTCAACAAAGAACTCGCTTTCACATTGAATTTGTATATATTGAGATTTTAACCAATGAACGAAGAGACACGAATCATAATAGCTAGGTCAGAACATATGATCGTGGAGAGTAACCTAGATCTTCTTCCAGCAATCGCATTTTGCCCTCGGACTAAACCAATTGTGAATATCGCAGCATCTGAGCAGCATTTAGACGAAGCGGGCGAGGACGGAGGTGTCAAATTATCGACGAACAGTGAAACTATGAACCAAGATCAGGACCATCGCCCGTCGGAAGAACGCATGAGCCTATCGCCGCCATGCCACTCCCAAGTTACCCCGACAAAGGAGACTCCGTTGATCATCCTCCCATCTTTATATTCTCGGGATCCATCCGACGTGCTAGCCGACTACTCAAGTTCATCGGCTGGCATAGGATCGACCAAGTATAACTCCTAGAGCCGGAAGAGCTAGTCCACATCTTGATGAAGAATTGGGAGACCGTTAATAAGTACAGTCGCGTAGTTGAAAGGAAGCGAGATGCGAGTACATGGGTGGAGAGCCTGTCCTACAAATGGGTTGTGGTAGAAATGGAGAAAGATCAAGAAGCTGTAAGAACCAAAAGCGAACCAGATATTGAGAAAGGGAACAAGTAGGATAGTATGACCGGAACAAGCAGTAGGTGGAGCATTAATGAGATGTTGACTGAGATCAGACTTGAAGGTGAAAGCAAAGCGGCACAGCTTGAGATGAAATTACCCACCAGCTTCTTCGTCCCACAGGATTCTAATGTTCCCAAAACCCGATGGCTAACGCTATTGCTTCTCTAGTCCTAACGGCGAGCCAACTACGAATACACACTTGATAAAACCCACATACACCCATTCAAACAGACGTGGAAACTCCTCATCTGAAACAATGCCGCCTCGATCACTCCTGCCTTCCTCTCTCGTCTTTGGTCTTCGGCCCCATATCAATTGACTCCACAGACGTTCTTTCTAGTGTTGACTAGTTGTTCACAAATGAGTCATGGCTCTAAAGAAGGTGGCACAAGTAGTGATAAGAGCCGAAAAGGCAGCCGCGAACGAGATGCGGAGGTCGACGCGCTCCGATTGGCAGCCGGAGAAGGCCGATGGTGGGGCAGGCGCGGGGTACCGTCACCATTTCTACCACCATTCCAGCCCGTCTTATTGCCTATAAGCTTTTTCTTTTCTTTTTCTTTTTGTTGCATTCCTGTACACATTGGATTGCATGTATTCGAGTTTACCTTTTACCCTGTCCAGTTGTCTTTTCCGCCTCAGGATAACAGCAGCCGATCACTGAAGCAGCACCCCACCCTCTCCCGAACGCGTCTAGCGATAGTCGTCAAAAGTATGACCGAATCAATCCCTAAAATACAAACTGCAGGTTGGATCCAGGATCCAGGTCCAGACTGCGTACTCCAAATCCGAAACGATGTTCAAGTCCAGACTCCTTCCACCGGCGAACTCCTCGTAAAGCTCGAATACAGCGGTATATGCCATAGCGACTGCCATAATCTTGTCTCTCCTGGGAAATATACCGAAGTACCTGGCCATGAAGGTGTGGGAACTGTCGTATCACTCGGTCAGGGAGTGTCAGAAGAGTTGCTAGGAAAGAGGGTGGGCATAAAGTGGCTTTGGAACGCGTGTAAGGAGTGCAGTAGCTGTAAACAGGGCAAGGAGAACCACTGCGCCAAACAGAAGAACACCGGCCGAAGTGTATGGGGCACCTTGCAGCAGTATGTTGTTGCGGATGCGGAGTTTGTGACAAGGATACCCGAGGGAGTCAAGAGCGAGATTGCAGCGCCACTACTCTGTGCAGGTCTTAGTCTTGCGGGCGCCGTATCGAAACTCACACCCGAGGTTAACCCAGGCGACTTTGTGGCTATCATTGGTGCTGGAGGTGGTCTTGGACATATCGGTGTGCAAATTGCTACTATCAAGGGATACAAGGTCATCGCCATTGACAGTGGTGCTGAGAAGGAGAAGCTGACTAAAGAGATGGGTGCCGTGGCTTTTGTGGACTACGCCAAACAGGATGTGGTACAAGCAGTCAAGGATCTCACAGATGGTGAAGGTGCGCATGGCGTTATCTGCGTCGCAGGAAGCGAAAGAGCGTATCAGCAAGCTCCAGCGTTAGCGAGAAATAGTGGTGTGTTTGTTTGTGTTGGGCTTCCGCCCGACACGTTCATGTTCCCCATGTCTCCGATCCACATCGCTAACAGAGGTATGTCTTGACATTTTCCCTGGATACTATAAGCATTTCGTTAACAGCACCAGGATTGGTCATTAGAGGATCGTCAACAGGTAGCGCCAAACAGATGGATGAACTACTACAAATGGCTTTGGAAGGCAAGATCACACCGAAGGTCGAAGTATACGATTTTGCCGACTCTCCGAAGATTCTACAGGAATTGCAACGTTATGAAGTTACTGGCAGGAAGGTAGTGCGGGCACCATAAGAGCGTGGCTGGCTTTGTTCGGATGTAGCAATTGAGCGAATGCATTGGCGTGGTGTTTAGGATGTGTATGCAGTGGCGTTGAAGTGGTGCGTGGAGCGGAGTCAAAGATGTGTATGTTGTGAGTTAGGGTGTAAAGTATGGGAAATCTACACGAGCTTCGATGCGATACTTTTATAGGAGGCCATGGCTATGCGAAAGCTGAATGGCGACAACCGTATGTTCACGAATTCGCCTAGGCACTACATGGGTCCGTTCAGACGTATCCCGACCTCTTAGAGACACCTAATTAATACATGAGTCTCGTTTAATACCAGTCTCCACTTTCTTCATTTGCCTTCACATCCATCGGATTCATACTCATAATCCGCTGCCCAGGTATCGTATCCGTAAACGCACTTTCAAACACACCACTAACGGCTCTTCGCCCAATTTCCACAAAACTGTCGTATGTGTCATTTTCGCCCGTGATAGCGCTCCATTCAGGATCTGTAGGGCTGCGTGCAGGTCCTAGATCACTCCAGCGGGTAACGATGAGAGCCTGTTTGAAGCGTTCAGGACCATTACCGCGCACACTCTTATCTTCGACGAGTTTGAGTTCAAACAAGTATTCAGTCGGGCATTTTGGACAGCGGCGCATCGGTCGGCACACGGAGCAGAGATGAACCATACCGACGGCTTTTTTTCCTAGGTTGCGTTCGCGGAACTTGTCAAGAGCCGTTGTTTCGGAGTCGTGGACGTGAGGAATATGCTTCAGTGCACATTTGGGAATCGAAGTTAACAACCCATGTTTCCAATGCGCGCATACGCTAAAGTAGGGTGTGTAGTCTCCACGGCTAAACAGAAGCATGCGCTTTGCTGCATCTGTCATACCACCTTCGACATAATGTTGTGATCGAATGCGCATCAAGACGTGACCTTTGTCAGTGATGTGATAGGTAGAGTCATGGCTCCAGTCTGAGTAGCTGTCTTTCCAACGGCGGCCCAGCGACTGATGGGGAATGCCATATTCGGGACCGTAAGCCCAATGGCGGCGGGCTAGTTGAATAAAGGCGAATGGTAGTGTGCGTCCATCGCTGAGTCGGATTCGTGGCGGCGGGATGCGAATATTGGTTCGGTTAGGGCATTCGAAGAGTGGATTGAGAACATTTTGGGGTTTCAGCGTCTCTAGGCCAGGCTGGATCCGTAAGTGCCACTGTGCGCAGGGGAAACAGAAGAGATGACGTGGCATCTTGTGATCCATTGCAAGTAGGAAGTCGAGCCGTTGTGGCCGATGCAACGGGTCCAAAAGTAGTTTGTATGGATGTCTACCTAGTCGAGCGTACATGGTCCGGCATGTAGACGATAGGTTGGCAACGTCAAGTGGTGATAGAAAATCTGCAACGTGAAGCCATACTTCAGGCGATGCGCTGCCAAGTAACGCCATTCCATCGGGCTTCGTAGGGTCATATAGTATGGATTGATCATCCCGTTCTTCCTCAATAGTATCCACTCCATCAATGTACGTGAAGGCATGCATCATGTCTGTCAAATCCTTTCTTTCTCCAGTATCTTTATCGAGAACATCATCGGCTCTTGTGGGCTTCGAGGGTGCTCGATGAGCCTTGCTCAGCTTTGAAGGCTGAGATCTCGATGGCGCGTAGGGTAGAGTTTTCTCATGTTCCAACTGCGGTATTGATGCGGATCTCGAGCTATGTGATTGATATAAAGGTGCAGCGTACTGTGGTTGTCCTTCTGAGTTGCGGCGGTAGTCGGCCGCTTGTTGCGCAGGCTGTAGATAGGCGTTATTGGTATGCGTAAGAGCATCAACGGCAGCATATGGGTGGTCACGCAACGCATGTGGCGCGAGACCAGTGATATCTTCATAGGTTGGTAAACCAAAAGCGTTCTCTGAGAGATCGCTTCTTTCGTTTGTGAAGCTGCCAGAATCTTGGCGGTTGGTGTTCGCTACGTTCGCAGTTGAGTCAAGCTTTCCAAGTATATCGCTTCGTGATCCTTTCTTGGATAGCTTCTTCCGCGTACCCGGCTCTTTTGGTTGTTTCCCTGATCGCATCCCAAACATGGCACGTAGGCCGCTTTTCTTGGTTTCTCGCTCCGCCATAGTGGAGACCACCCCAGCTAACTGTGGAGATAATGATAGGGTGTCGCTGGGCTCAAGACGGGGTTCCAGAGTCAGTGCGACACGAAAGATGAACAGGAGGGTATGCGCAGGCGGTATTGGTATAATTCACAAGAGAGATGTGCTTGTCAAAAGATGTTTATCGAAATTGCCGCAGGGTGGATGATGATCGTCATAGCGTGGCGGCTCGTTTCGGCAGGGGATCCGTACTCATCCGCTCCTCGACTCGTCCACTAGTACGCTCAATCTGTGGGTACATGTGCCGTCATAAGGAACAGCGCACATGCAATGAGCGGCAATCCAGACCGCTTGAAGGTCGACGTCGTGTGGGCTGGCAGTGCACGATGGAGTTGAAGGCACGCGAAAGATGCGCGATATGCATTGGCCATCTGACGTAATCCGCTAGAGGTTTGCCGATCCTTCACGCTTTCCCACCACCCAACCTCCTCATCATTTCCAGCACCGTTTCACTGCTTAACAATACAATCGCATCATGACAAGGTAATGGAGCTACTCTTTGGAATCGACAACACTCAGACGCAATGCGAAATGTACGCTAGTCTATGTACACCATCCAAATATGATCGATTGAGCGTCTCACTGGACGCACTTAGAAGCATGACAGGCTTGTCACTCTAGAACCATCCGCTCTACACAATTACGGTACAGATTACAACTCACAGCACCCACGCCCATTGTCTTTCTTGCCAATCCTTTGTGCGCCCTGTAAACCGATCCAGGCAAGACGAAACGATGATCGCGTACAAAAGGACCTAGTTGATGTCAAGCTTGGAGACTACCTTCGAAAGCTCATCTTCTTCTGATCTATCGCCCGTGGACCGTGATGCTACATCATCCGATGTTCTACCTAGGTTCCGACGAAGACTGTCGATACTATCGCGATCTTAGACAGTCTGCACACCCCGATGGATATTGACGTCGTCGAGCAGCGTTGTCAACCGATCAGACTGGCAACTATCAGCCGTACCATCAATTGTGGGGGCGACAGAGAATGTGAAAGAGACCAGTATATGGAGATTCTTGTGAAAGAAGAGATACTCCGAACGGACCATAACCTCGATTGTGTCGAGTGTCGTGGTGTGTACGGAAAGCGGAGCGCTGATCTTCATAATCTGAGATCTGCTCTTGAGTAAGCGTTCGATAGCCGGGCAATTCCAATCCGGTGTTCTGATGCTGGTCTTTTGCGACATGAGGAGAGGAGACGATGTCGATTCGACTAACTCGGTGAAGAGCCATATGAGCGGTATGCTCCAATCGGTTGTTTGCATGTCGGTTTCGAGGTCGGATTGCAAGCGTCCGAAGACTTGGCGAAGGACAAAGCGCGCGCCTGTCCATGGCTGGCTGTTATTGATAGACACGTAGAGGTCGTGCAGGGTCGCTGGCATGGGGAGGCAGAGATCAGTTAGCAGTTCGACTACGACAGGGGCCCATTATTCGTCTTCTAAACTCTGGCATATATGATTTTGATGGTGCACTTGAGCTTGTCTGGGTTTGCGTCAATGTTGTCAGTCACTTCGCGCATGATGGCTTCGGCGGTCTCATCCGAGTCATCGACCGAGCTGTTGTGCATCAAATGGACGACTGCCATGCGGAACATATCAGAAAACAAGGTCGATATTGCGATAGCTGTGTCACTCATCATGATCAAGACGGTTATTGGTGGTCTAGAGTTGTGGGTGTGGAGAGTTTGTTTCGTGGAAGTTATAGGCGGGCAAAAGGTTCTGCATGTACGGCTTTCACAGAACGCGCAAGCCGCTTTATCAGGGTTCTATAGCTATTACTGACTCTGGACCCTTATTTCTTCTCAAGAGGAGCGTACTTCTAACTTCTCGACCTCCACGTCGAGTTTCTCGCGATCATGTAGTCTTTACTTTGAATGGCCTTCCAGATACCCCAAAATCCGCCTAGTGGCCAGATGCTCCTTAGTCTCAATCCCAGGTCTTTGTTCGCCATGTTCGTATACTTCTCGATATCTACATGCACTTTGTCATAAACCTCTGGTAACATCTCCGCGTTGTACTTCTTCCTCAGTCCTTGATGCCATTTGTGGTCGAACTGTGCCCAAAATTCATCTTTGCTATAATACGTCTGCGCATATAGCCACTTCATACCACCCATCTCGCCGAGCGTCTTCTCCAGCGCACGGTTCTTCCGGAGGTAGGTGGTTGGGTCTTTGGGACCAAAACCCCAGAGACCAATGTTAAGCATCTGGTCGGATTTTAGAGCGCCTTTAGTATGGGGGTGCATCGTTGGTTGCGGACTTTGCTTCAAAGGACAGAGCCAGAGAGGCCAGATATTGAAGGTCTTATCGGTGTAATCGATGAACTTTTCTGCATTGGGGTAGGGTAAAGCCATGTCTTGCACAATATAGCGTGTTGCAATGCCGGATGCATGTAGAGCTCGGTAGAGCATGCGCGTATGAAGGAAGTCGTCAAGGAACCATCGAGTGTACTTGTTGAAGGGAAAGCGCATGTAGCTGAAAGCGGATCGGCCAACCCAAAAGCCACCGCGGTCGTAGCGGAACATATACTCGGCTAAAGGTATGTACTCTACGACTGGCTTGGTGGAATTTCGTGTTGCGGCTTCCACATGCAGGTAGAACCATGGGTCCCAGGGATTACTGAAAGTTTGCGGCTTGGTGTTTGGTGGTAGCTCATCCGTCATCTCGCCTGTAACGATCGCACCATGCTCTTTGCTGAATAGAACTCCATCGACGTAGTCATTCTTCTCGCCTTTATCGCCTCGTGTATGATCTTCGACTTCCTTAACAGCTTGAGCAACACTGCGTGTGGGATAGTATGTCGTCTTAACATATTTTTTAGCCTCGATGAGCTTTAAATCCACGAGTGTAGTAACGCCCAAGGTACCGACTGCACCAGCAGCTCCTCTGAAGAGGTCTTCGTTTTTCTTTTCGCTAGCCTTGGTCACCTCACCGTCTGGCATGACCATCTCAACCTCATTGATGGTACGATCGAAGAAGCCGAACTTGAAGCTGCTACTCTCGCCGGCCGTTCCCGCATACCCACCGCCAACAGTGATACCAGGAAACTCCATCACAACGGGTGGCACAAGGCCATGCGGTAGCGTAGCTTCTACGAGGCGATCCATGGGCACATTTGGCTCAACAAGCGCAGTCTTGCTTTGTGTGTCGACACTGATGACATTTCGCAGAGCACTAATATCTACGATATGCTTCTTGAGATTCGGACGCGTGCTGTTGGTGGAGCCGTGAGATATCCGGAAGGGCTCTTTGCGCGTAAAGTAGTCTTTAACTTTTGACGCAACTTGCGCGACGACGCGCTGATGGCGATCCATCATGGAGCAAAAAGATGGAAGAATTGAAAACGCCGGCGAATGCAAATGCTACCGATACATGATGTGTACTCTAAATCTATGGTCGAAGCTGCGCGTTTGACGGTCAAGTCGGTAGGGACGCAGATTTTCTCCGATGCGCTAAACTTCACTAGTCCAGATCAGGGCTGTCTTCTTTCTTCATCACGTCTCTTGTCATGCACCTATTGTCACTGACATCAATTTAATTGTATTCTATTGACGCCTATGTCACTGTGGCGTGCACTCTGAGGTTGACAGCTACCAAAATTTGATGCTTTCTAGTTATCATTCGGGGAGCCTGAATACACAACCGGTCTATGACCTCATTATATCTGTCGGGGAGAAACGCAAGGAGTGTTTTATACAAGGCAGAAATTCAGGAGGTGCGGAGGTGACAACTACTATGCTGCAGTCTACAACAGCACATAACAAGAAATCTCATAATATCGGAAAGTTTTGTAGACTGTAAAGTCGTTAATTCGGATGTTCAATATCCATGTTACGCTTCATTACAGTAGACAAAAGAGAAGAGCTTGCTAAGGAGCGCTTATTTCTCTTCTTGAAAAGGGTGGAAGTTTTGCTGTTGCACGCGGAAATGTTTGTGACGCGTCCGACTGATAAAGACGCAACTCACACCGTCTTCCTCAGCGCTCAGCAACTAAGCTAAGCAGTCAATGAAAAAGGTGGTCGCGCGACGTCAGGCAAAACAATCACGCAGCGACTCGAGCTAACCGTACAATGACACAGCTCAAACGCACTAGCCAGAGAATACTTCATAAGAGTAGGCGCTGGGTAAACGAGACATATCGAATCGCCACCCCTCACTGTTTGCAGTGAGATAAGCGTGCAAAAAGAGGCAAGATGTTTCAACCAGTTGCCATCGTCCATAGGAAGTCCAGATAGACAATGCGCTGGCGAAGATATTGGGTCAAGCTCAACACCCTTTTGACTTGTAAAGCCCAACGAGAGCGTCATCTCTTTAGGGAAAAGAAGAGAAAGTATTGGACATGGGTGTCGGATTGCGTATACTGCAGCGCGCTAGAGACGCGCTAGATGCTTACTTATCCTGCGCGCGCCACTAGGTTTCGATGTTTCGCCTTCCGGTCTGCAAACACCACGTCTGAGTATCTCACGCTTCTTACAATTACTTGCAATGTCAAGCGCCCCATGGCCTAGTTCTTTTCTTTATATCTCAACAAGTGGGCTGTACTCATCGGCGCCACTTACTGGCATTTCTTCTTTTAAGATAATCCAATCACGTTTTGGGTGTATGCATAGGCAACGCTCAGCTCGAGGTCGATGAGTACAACAGAAATTAGGCGCCATGAAAGTACACAACACCCCGAACAACTTTGCAACAATACGATATAGTCTGCTGAAGCTGTGATACGGTCGTGTGCTTGTAGTCTGGAGACACGTCCCATCTGAAATGGGTTAGACTAATTGCCGTTGAGCTTCACAAATTAGAGCTTGTCGTAAGCTGACAACAGATCATCTTCTGCGACACAAGGTCTCTTCGTATTCATTGGAATCGCTGCGTCTATTTCCCTAGGTCTCTTCTCTATTCAGTCTTTTATCTTATCACATACCGCTATTACCGCTCCCTGTAAAGGTTACATCGGCCTTGCAGAAGCGGGGCGGGGACACTTGACGGCAGCCAAGACATGGGTGTCTTAATACGACGATATAACCCACAGCGCTTCAACGACATGACTGTCTCTTCTATCGACTCATTCCGAATATGTTGTTTTTGGCATTGCCGCATTTCATCTGTCTTGTTGGCGCGCTGCAGCTTCTGCCACCCGTCTCATCAGACTACAGCAATACTAGTGACCTCGGTTTCTCAATCAGCTCACATGCAAGGAAGATATATATCGACAAACGCTTTGCTGGTAAAAGAGACTCAGAAGGTCTAACTCTCATACCGCCATCCGCTTATGAATTCGCTGATACATTTCGCGCTGACCTTTCGTCGCTTTTCGGTGGTTCTTGGATTTTGGAGCAAGTAGACGACTTTCCTCCCACTGGTATTCATCTCGGCCCTATTCACGATAGCAATAACTCATTGGCGTATGAGAATGGTCAACCTACAGAAGAAGGATACGAGCTTGATGTCACCAATGGTAGTGTGTACATAGGCGGGACTGGTGCGAGGGGCATGTTTTGGGGAACACGCACTCTATTGCAAGAGCTGCTGATCGGAAATGGATCTCTTGCGACGGGCCGGGTAGTTGATGCGCCCGCATACAGCACACGAGGGTTTATGCTCGATGCAGGTCGCAAATGGTACGATAAAAAATTTCTCAGAGAGCTCTGCACATATGCCTCGTTCTTCAAAATCTCCGAGTTCCATTACCACTCTAGCGATAACTATCCCCTAAATAGGGGGCATAACGAGACCTGGCAAGATGTGTTCTCGCACTTCTCGCTGTTTCCGGAAGAAAAATCAGAGCTGCAGGGCATTATCCAGCGCCCGAACGAGACGCTGTCACGCGCCGACTTCGAAGACTTTCAAGAACATTGCGCACAACGTGGCGTCACTGTCATTCCCGAGATCGAAGTTCCAGGCCATGCTCTAGCAATTACAAAGTGGAAGCCTGAGTTAGCGTTAGCAAAGAAGGATCTCCTGAACCTGAGCCACCCCGATGCCATTCCCACTGTCAAAGCAATTTGGTCGGAATTTCTACCATGGTTTCACACAAAGGAAATTCACATTGGCGCAGACGAGTATGATCCTGACCTGGCGGACGACTACATCAACTTTGTCAATGAGATGTCCAATTTCATTAACAGCACTTCCGGCAAGCGTGTACGTATATGGGGTACTTATGAGCCATCCGAGAATCTCACCATCTCGAAAGATGTCATCATACAACACTGGCAGTACGGACAATCAGATCCTCTTGAGCTCCAGCATGACGAATATAACATCATCAACTCCGAGGACTGGTGGGCTTATATGAGCCTCAAGAATGATCATATGCCCATCCTACCAGCGCCGTACCCCCAATTCTACAACGTTACGCGCACGATGAACTTTGCCAATGTACCGAGCTGGCAATGGGAGCCGTCTCTTTACAACCCAGTCAACACTACAGAGCAGGTTCAGCCCGGTGCTAGCGGCAACAAGGGTGCTATTCTCGCAGCTTGGAATGACAATGGCCCGGATGCGACTACCCAACTTGAAGCCTACTACGCGATGCGTGATGGTATACCTGTCATGGCGGCGCGTGCATGGGCTGGTGCGCGAGGTGCAAAGATTGACTCGGACGAATTACTGGACAGCGTTACGTTCTTGGTATGTACAGCGGAAGAGCGAAAGCGATGCACTTTGACCTGGTGGCTAACGTGTAACTGATTAGGCAGCTAGGGCACCCGGACAGAACCTCGATCGTCGTTTCAATAGCGCGCAAGTAGATTTGCAAGGCTCAACGTTATTATCGTGGACGCAAGCCTCTACTGATAATAGCACCGCGACGCCAGATATCGGCTCTTATGGACCACCGTACACGCTTACCCTGGACATATCCTCACCCTTCACCCTGTCTAGCCCTGATACTTCGTTATCTCTAAGCAATATTTTCAGGAACTCCAGTGGCAGCACTGCAACACTTATGTTCACCACTGCCGATGGCTTCGAATACCCTCTACGGTCCGTGTCTCCTAGTGATGGCTTCGATCTTGGCCATCCAGGTCGCATATGGACGAACCAGTCGACATCCTCCCACGAGATCGTGCCTATTACCCTCCCAGCTAGGTTACGCATCGAGACTGATGTAGTGAATGGCAGTCGCGTTTGGGTTAACAATACATTCGCCGGACGGTTTGAAGTGTTCGTATTTGGGGGACGCAACACGCTCTTCAGCTGGAGCCAGATGGCTCTCGTTGCGCCGCTAGACTTATTAGAGGGTGGCGTTGATAGTCTGACGCTTCAGGCTGGCGTTCAATTGGGTTCGTCGCAGTACGGTGAGGGCAGATATGCAGGGTCATCCGCGAATCTCATTCACAACGATGCGCAGTCTTCTTCCTCAGTCCTCAACGCCAGGCCAAAGTACCAATGAAAGACAGCCAAAGGCGAACAGGCCTGACGAGTTGGAAAAGGTAGCTGGTCCGTAGCGCTAGTCCCTTCGAAATCGATCACTTATGGATAGTATAGGAGCCCGTACCTCACTCTTTTCATTGCAGCTTAGTAACCGCACGTGTGAGATCCCGCCCAAAAGGGAGTGATCATTCGGGCATGACATGCCCATCCATCGATGCCCATGGATAGTAGCGTGGGGACGACGTTGACCTCGTTCGTGGTTTCAATGTCAGTCACCAAGGCCTTGGTGTACTTGTATGCTCTGTACAAACTCCAACGACGTGCTTCCTTCTCTTATAGAAAGCTGTCGTTGAGCAGCGGTACGGGTATGTCCCGCATACGAACGTTGTAACAGCACGCACGACAGCACTCTGCGGACCCGTGACACCCGAATAGGCAACGAAGTGTTGAGGGATTGATCGATTCCAGATTGGAGACCTTTTTTTAGTGTTGACTTCTCCGCGAACCGACTTGAAGGAGGTGGGAGGCCAGAGCTGCTTCCAACAACGATTGTGGATGCAGGCATCGTTTTCGCCGCTTCTGTAAGCAGATTGCGAAAAGTAATCTCACGAGCTAGAGAGCATATGCCTTCACAGTTCTCCTCGTGTGCGGCGAGCATATAAAGATCTGCGTGGTACTGCGAGCATCTTTTCGAACACCGAGAGGGGCCACGACTGTCATCTGCGAGGGCTTTAGCCTCGATGCGTTCTGGTTCACATCCGCGGATTGGTTTCCACAGGCAGCTGATCCATGCTCTTTGGCCTTCGCTGTATACCGCCATCAACTTCGCGTGCTGTACCGCAGTGATGTATGTCGTAAAGTCGAGCGTGTAACCTTTTAGACAGAATATCTTGGAGTCTCCATCTTCGAGTGAAGAGTCTGCTAACGTTGTGGCACGCGGATCTGTCTTATGCGCAGTTGCGACGTGTTTTGTTCGAGTGCGAGAACTGTCTTGCTCTTGCATGGAAGGCCACAGCAACCTTGAATTGGTACTTGTAGACCTCCTGCATCTTGAAGAGCTGGATGTCTTACCTGAGAATCGGTGGCGTAGGTAAAGTGACTGCGTTGTCATCTCTCTTGCTATATAAACTCTCATTCATGTGGTGGGCATCGGGGGAAAGTAGCAGGTCGTTCGCAGCTGAAGCTATGCCAGAGCGCATGGCAGTTAGAGATGCATCCATACGCAAAATGAGGTTGATTCTTACCAATGGCTACGCTTGGTTCAGTCGCTTCTGATTTCAAGCGCTTTGGAGCAACGTTACGTTCGAGTGGTTGGCCAGAGCGTTTGAAGAAGGACGCGTAGGTACAGATCCACTATTTATTCGGAAGCCAGACTGATATATTGCAGCATCGAGGGAGGAGACGAAGATCTTTGCATATGTTGCAGCCGGCAGAGTATCCTAAAGGTAAGCGCACCGACATTGTTTCATCGACATTGCAACTGACCAGCAATGGAAGATTCTAGAACTGTACAACGCGTTGGAAGATCTGTATTCGATTGGGTAGATGGAACATTGGATGCTCAAAGCGAGATGAAGCGTTGAAGGGTGTTTGGGTCCATTTTTTGGGTTGGTATAGAAGCTCACGATTACCACTGCAGCAATCAAGTAGATCAACACGTATGTCAATACAAACTAGAGTTCATAGCTTTGCTTTCTTCTCTCAATATGTCGCTGTTAATCGCTGGATCAAGTAATCTCCACTCAAGACATCTCCATACTTTCTACCCGTCTTTTCATGTGTCCCTGGGATAGCTTCAATCTTGCGCTCGTAGTTTGGGTTGCAGAAGTAGGCTATTGAGTATCGCGGTGGGTACTCATCCTTGTCTGCGTCCTCTGGTTTTGGCGGTGGCTCTACGACACGATGCAGCGTTGACTTGATGGTGTCGTTCGACCAACGTGCTAATAAATCGCCAGCGTTGATGACAATGGTGCCTTCAATGGGAGTGGCATTGACGAACGTGCCTTTCGGTGAGCGAACTTGGAGGCCACCACGCGCGTCTTGGAAGAGGAGAGTTACAGAACCTGTAATTGTGTCAGTCGATTTCTCCTGCCAGCTCAAGTCGATCGCCATACCGTAGTCGCTATGTTCTCCTGCGCGGACTTGCAGCTGCCCATCGTTCCTCTTGAAGATGCTCTTCGACACACCAGGGTAGTGCAGCAACCTCAACGTGTTGTCACCCGCGTCTGTGAAGCCATCGAACCAAGTCTCCTCAATGCCCATACCTAGCGCAATAGCGCGCATGACTTGCATGTGGAGGCTCTTGCATGTCTCAAAGAAGCCCATCATCTGCTCCTTGAACTCCTTAGCCTCGTCGTCTCCGCTTGGCCACATGTTCGGTGTCTCGGGCTGGTCGTCGCGTCCAATCTCCATACTCTCTTTCAGATCTGGCACCAAAGCGCGCATCTCCGCTTCTGTACCCGTCTCTTCCAACACCACCAGCTTTTCCCGCCCTTGTGTTACATAACCGCGATTGGCGGCGGCGGAATACCATGCTAACTTGTCTTTTTGCTCTTTCGGCCGAGCGAAGAACTTAGCAGAGTGAGAGAATACGGTGGAAACGGTCGAAGGGGATATGCCGTGGTTCTTGAGGTAGACAAAGCCCGCGTTTTGGAAGCCTTTGAGGACGGCGTCGGCGGTTTGCTTCTTCGCGTTAGGATTGCCTGAGAGGAAGGCAGAGAAGTCGATGAGCTGAACGTTATTAGATGCTGAGCATAATTTCTGGTTGGGTACAAAATACCGGAATCTCCAGGTCATCCTGGGAGACGGCTGAGTCTACTTTGATATCCGCCATGGCGTCACTGGTTGACGCGTTGCGTTGGGTCGAAGTTGGTGTGGGATGTGGGATAACGGCTACTAAAGAGACACACACACGTGCTGGAAAGGAAGGTACTGAGATCAGGCGATTGACGCGATACTAGCGGCCATCTCCGTAGCTCAGCCATGATGGGATGGCTAGGTGTTGTTGGCGGGGTTGTTGCCGAAGACAGAAGGTGTACACGAGTGCGATAAGGCTAATGGTGGGGGGTCGTTCGGCTGGAACCTCAACACCATGCCAACATCGTGACGTCCATCTCCGCCTATTGTACAAACATTCCAACTACGTCGACCGCAAGATGACCCATCAGACCTTCGGCTGTAGTTTCTCGAACACCTTATCAGTGTCATCTGACATACCTTGTTACGAGCAACAGTTCCCAATGTTCGTCTCACCTCTATTGGCTCATCACGTAACATCTCAGCCGTACCACGTGCTATTGTTACACTTCTTGAACCAGAGGCCGGCAGTTGACAAGGCAGCCAGAGTATGCTATGCATGACGCGCAGGAATGCGGCGTGAAAGGAAAGTGAGACTTGATAAGCAAACCCAGGAGGCTGAGAGGAGGTTCGTTGTTGTGAATGCTGAGCTTGAGATTGAGAATGCCAGGTTCAAGGCTAAGATTGAGGCAATAAGGGGTGAAATTGCGAGCGTCAAGGCGGAGAGTAAGATGTACAAAGGAGAGCTCTTCAGGATCTTTTTCTAGGACTGCCTTGACAGCAATGACTAAAGGGCCCGCTTTGTTGCACCTCACATAGGTCAAAAAAAGCTTCAGTCGCCGTCTACAGGGTCTCGCATCGGTACATTGTCGTATCATTTAGCCTGCTTTGCAGAGCACGTTCATGGAATTCGAGCTGGGCAACCTGTCTTCCCCACATCATATCCACACAGAGTACTTTTGAGAGATGCTGGAAGCGCGGTGGTCTGTCAATTATGCGTTACACGTGTAAGGACAGGGAATATAAGCGACTTGCTTGACTCAATTTGACCGCTCTCATCATTGTTGGGACAAGAGATGGAGAAGGGAATGAAGTGAGCTGTCTCCCACTTTGTTGTCTGTTGCGTTCGGTACTCCGGTAAGTACCACCTAGCAGTGAGTATGAAGGCAATTAAAATGAACGAAGATGTCTCAGTGAAAGCAACCCTATTCGAACCTTGCCATGAAGAACGAGGAAATATTAATTTTCCCACCCTTTCACTTCACACCTCGTCAATCTTAGTTTATAACTTCTCTACTGAAGCTCGACCACCAGGACCTATTCAGATACCTCAACAACCTCAAACACCGCTGTTTTTGAATTTGCTTCACAAAACCAAGCTAATTTCAACCTCCAATACAGAATGTCAGCGCTCGATCCAACTCGCGAGTACACTACATCTCCAATCCTATCAACCAACATCTCACCACCCTTACCCCCCGAGGCCAAATCCACTCTTCAACTCCTCATAACCCTTCGCGCGCACCAAATCATGCTCACAAACCTCTACATTGCGCAGCACACTCTCTACGTTACAGCATACAACGTCTTCGCTGCTCAGTGCGCAACCGGTGAGATTGATTTCGCGAAGATTGAGGACGCTGTCGCAAATCTACCGGAGCAACAGAACGAAATTATGCTGTTTCACACTTTCCTTTGGAGTTTGCAGACTCTCATTATTGGCTTGGAGAGAGATGAGATTGACGAGGTCGACGAGAGATGTGCGGGCAGACAGGACGGGGTCGTGTTTGGACTTGGAGGTGGCAAGCTGACGAAGAGTGTCAACGGCATGTGGCGTTGATGTGTTTGTGGTTGCTAGCTCTTGGGAGTTTGCGATATGTTGTGGCGACTTGAAAAGAAGGAGTGATAGATTGGCATGATCTGGAGGACTTGTGGCGTGTACTGTGAAGTTGCTTGGCATCATGGGGATGCTGGAAAATTAATGAGATGTCCAGAAGCAATGCAATCGTTGCATACAATGGTCAAACGATGAAGAGGGAGGAGAGTGTTGACGAAGATGGGCTGTAACTACCCTCTGAATGACATAATCACAAGATGTTAATGGATGAAGCAACAACATTCATTAAAAGAAATATACATGCGTGTATCGCTACACACCTTGAACACACTCAGTGAGCCACCATGTTACAAAGACGGATATCCATGCCATCAAAACACCCAAAACGCCGCACACTAATTACATACTAGTCGTGCAATATAGTTCGATCACCATAACGCCGCGTCCTTGTCGAAACGCACTAACTCTTTGCCTGCATCTTCAACATCCTTCCTCGCCTTCATGCGCATGTAGAAGATTGGGCAATCCTTCGACGCGCAGATGACCTCACAGTGAACGCTGCCTTGGCATCGCTGGCATTGCGTCCAAAGACGCGAGAAGCGAACCTCCAGTTCACTGACTTTGCCCAGCGTCTTTGTGTAGAGCTCGGCAATACGCGGCCGGCAGTTCTCGCAAACGGCGCCATCCTTCTCATATGCAGCGGTAAGTGGCTTCTTGCAACCCATGCATGTCTGTGTCTTCTTTGCAAACTTCATCAAACCACCCATGGTGGGTGCCGCGACGGTGATGGAACGCGTATGATCACCGGTAAGTAACGAGGCAGCCTTCTTCTCGCCTAGGATAGGCTCGAAGATTCTTCCAAGTGGTTTCGCAAGTTGGTTGTCCAGATAGTAACGCGTATCGATGGGTAGGTTGTTCTCGAGAACATAGAGAGGATCTTCGGACTTCTCGAAATTCTTAGCACCGGTGGCGGCTCTGACCATAACATAGGCGACACGGTCGCCGAGAGCTGGCGCTGAACCCGCGTCGCGCTTCTTCATACGTTCTGCAAGCTCAACATGTGCTTGTTTGTTCGCGTAGCCACCCGTTCCATCCTTGTTCTCTTGTTTAGTAAGGGCTTTGGTGATCACCAGGTTCGACATGTCCACCTTGTTTTGCAAAAGGTCTGCAATAGTCTCCTTGACGAACCTATTTGACATTAGTGAATGAGTGACTGAGGCGGTGGAATGGCTTACTCTTGGGCACCCTCTGGGTCTTGGTCGATCAACAGCATGCGCAAGGAAGTTTCGATAACAGTCTGGACAAGACGGCAATTGTCACGGCGGACCGTTTCAATACCTTTTGTGTCCATCTTGTCCCACTTGTTCGGGTTCGTCCAGTACAAACCAGCATAACGCTTTTTGTTGATGAGCAGGTAGGGGAAATAGACCTTCTCGAACTCCAGTTTGATAGGCTTGATGAACTTCGAAGACACATAGAGAGCAGCTTCCTCACCCAATTTCATTGCTTCTGCTAGCTCAGACGTGCCGAACTTGACCATAACGGAATCAGTGTCGCCGTAAATGACCTCGGCATCGTGCGTATACCCGTTCGCGATGGTATACTTTGCCTCCACTTCAGCTTTGGTCTTTTCGATCATTTGACGACCGAAACTTGTGGTACTACTTGCGATGGCAAGACAGGGCAGCTTTCCGTTAGTAGCACCTGTCAAACCGTAGACGGAGTTGGCGCTGACCTTCAAGGCCAACTGACGACCGTTCAGCACAGCCTTCTTGAAGGGATCGGTCTCGACCCCCAACTCTTTCTTCGCCCTCTTACGCGCACCTAGCAACTCTTCCAGAATCTCCGTTAAGAGTCCCTTGCGTATCTTTGATGTGCAGAACATGTCACCGTTTGGAGTCACAATGTAATCCTCATCCTTCTTCATCTTGAGCTTCTCCACCGTCTGCTTGTCAAGCCAGGTCGTATAGCAAAGGTTGTGAGCCTGCATGATACTGGGATATAGCGAAGCGAAATCGAGAGTTGCAACAGGTTCTTTGTAGTAGCCACGCTTGGGTTCAATGACAGTCGCACCTTCGTATTGGTCGCCGTTGTCGCCTTGGTTTGGGAGATCCGGAACGATGAGTTGATGGTCAAGGGCTTTACGGAACAACTGACTGATGAAGCGAACCTGCTGTCCTCGGGCAAGAAGGTAATTGAATGGCACACCTGTGACACGAGCCATTTCGGTGTAGTTGACTAGGCACATAAGCTTGTCGAGCAGTCGCTGTGGTAGATAGGCGTCCTTCAAACAGTATACAGCCAATCTTCGGCGGGAGTTGGCGTCGCCGTTGAACAGTTCCGTAATCATGCTGTGGTGCACATCCTCTTTCTGCTCCTTGAGAAAGTGAGCACATACCGAGTTCAATGTATAGCTTCGCAGCTGATGGTCTCGTTGGATGAGCTGCAACAAGTCGAGCTGCAGACGGCCGTTGGTGTTGGTTGTTTTTGTGTCGCGGCTCCCCAGTTGTTTACTGGAAAAATTGGAGGTTTCTACTTTGGACTGCACTGTCTTCAGACGGGACCAATACGGGAACTTCTGCAGCTTCAGATGCTTTGCACGGTCGAGCAGATATGGGAAGTCGAAGTTGTTGATGTTGTAGCCGATAATAACGTCTGGGTCGGCCTCTTCTACGAAATCGCGCCATTTCATCAGCATCTCGCCTTCATCCTGGAACGACAAGACCTGTGTCGCGACGATAGGGCTGACGGTATCTAAACAGAAGACGTTCCTGACGAAGGGCTTCTGCTCTCCGTATCTTGTAACGACGTTCGCGATCTGAATGACGGGGTCGACGTTCGCCTCGGGAAAGACACCTTTGCGGCCAGCGCACTCGATATCGAAGGAGAGGATGCGGAGGGGGGCAAGCTTGGCCCATTCACCTTCAGACTGGTGGGCGATGAGATCGCTGTAGTGTAGTTGTGCCTCAATCTGACAGTTGGAGTGTCGATCGCGAGGGCTAATCATCCTGTATTTGCCCGCAGGGACTTCGACCCAGCACATGCCGGCGACCTGGGATGTCAGCAACGCAACTATCTACTTGCCAAAACGACTTACCTTGGTGTCAATCATGAAGCGCAGCACGTAGGCGATGTTGTCAAAGGTAAGGATACCATCTTCTCTGGCCGGCCAAAGTCGCTTGTAGTTGGCATTGCCCTTTTGCACCATCATCCGGACGCGATTGATCATCTTCGGATCTGTTACCGTGATCTTGAGGTACGGACTCTTCTGGTTACCCTGAAAGCGCAGGATGTTCTCCCTCATACACATCTGTACTGACGCGATGACGGCTGAGTGTTGGTTGAAGTTTTTCTGGCATTCGCTCTCCAGGAAGACCTTGTACGGTTCACAGTCTTCTTTGTGGAAGTTGAGGGGCGCGGCGACGTAGAAGTAATGTTGGAAACCGGTAACATGAATGAGGACGGATTGACCAGTCTGTGATACACAATCAGTCCAAATTCATATACGCCACCTGCACGCTTCTTACCTCCGTCACGCCAAAGAGCTTGACCGTCGTCTTGCCACCATTGAGTACGCCTTCTTCAGCCTCAATCTGCTGGAAGACCAGATTTTGTGTCATCTCATTGAAGTCTGCCGGTAAGGGAGGCCGCCGCCATTGTTGGTCCTTCTCTGTGTTATCCTTCTTCAGCGTCTCCATGTCCTGCGTCATTTTCTCCAACGTCTCCTCGAACTGGCTCGGGCCCACTTGGCTCGAGTTGAAGGAGCCATTGAATTTTTGTGGTGGTCTACTCCTATCACTGCCGTTCTGTATCTTCAGCTTCTTCGAGGAGTGGGGCGACGCCTGTACATTTGTGCGGGTGCTGGAGGATTCGGCGAGGGCGCGTTTCGCCGGCGCTCTTGTTACAGTGCCTGGCATTTTGAGGATATGGCCGGCAGATACAACACCCTAGAGCGTGATATGTGACGGGTGGCAGATGTGTGTTTGTTGTTGGTGAAGTGGATGGAAAGTGCCTAGGGAGAACGCGAAAGCGTGTCGCAGGCGCGAGCGCGTCATCCCTGCTAATTGATTTACGCCACGCTAGCCGTCGCCTGGCATCCCAACTCCCTGCGCACCCGACTGCATCACCACGTGCACTTGACTGCATTACCCAACCCTAGGGGCCGGGAGATATTGTCACTGCATTTGACATGTCTAAACTACCTATTCTTACAATTTATGATATACGTGGCCTTATCACCAGGCCGTTAACCTTATCCCAGTAATACACGGTCTTACAGTAGTCTTGCTTGCAAAATAATTACCTCGAGGACGTTCTTATCGGAACGTCGATTTCCTCCATCTCGATGCGATTCTGCGTCAAAATCCCATGCCAAGAATTAGGCAACTGCTAGGCAGTCATGGAAGGCTTTAGGCCATGTCATCGTATGGGTCTTTTAGTCACTCAAAACTACTAACCTCGTACATAAGCTCGCCGTTTTCCTCAACATACTCCACGTACGCATTCGCACATCCGCAACCACCCACCTAACCTTTAACATGGCCACCAACAACAACGACGTTGTAATAGCTCCCTTCGAGACTGAGCAGGATTTCAAGCAAGGGCAACATTGTCTTTCTGAGGCGTTCGGTCGTCAGGCACAAGATGCTGTGTGGAAGCTGATGACACCGGGCTGGGACACAGAGGAAGGACAGACGAAGCACGCTCAGACCCTGATGAAGCGATGGCAATCCACCACCACCAACAAAGACGGACAACCCAACGCCCTTTACCTCAAGGCCACGCTCCCTGATCCAGACAAGCAGGGCGAAAGACGAGTTGTTGGCATGGCCATTTGGAAGCAGCTGTCGTTCGTAGAAGGTTATGGCGATCCGTTCTCCAGTGACATGAGTGCAGCTCTTGCAGATTATGACGAAAAGAACCAGCGCTTTGCAACACAAATGTTCAACTCGTTGTGGAAACGACGTATCGCGTACATGCACGAGGTGGAGAAATCAGGCCGCAACCCTCCCGCTATCTTCACCTTGGACATCTGCGCTGTTGACCCAGCATATTCGCGTCGCGGCATTGCTACTAAGCTGGTAGAAGCTGGCCTTGCGGAGGCAAAGAAGAGGGGCAACTTGGAGTGCACAACAGAGGGAAGCGCTATGGGAAGAGCCGTTTACAGGAGGCTAGGATTCAAAGATGAGGGTACAGGAGACATCCAGTGGGAGGTGGATGAGGAATTCAAGACCTGGGACAAGCCACCGAACGTCTTCTTGAGGACTGGTGCCTGATCTGTCACACAATGATGAGGCTGAGGTGTTATTAACCCATTGAAGTTTGCTCCAGAACGCCGTACGTAACAAACATTCCAATATACCAAGATTCCATATCTTGATCGCGGGCATCTCCGTCAACGGCCGAACTACTGTCTCCATAGCTTCTTGCCACTTGGGGAAGGTGGGATGTTGGACGCCGTGTAGTGGGGCAGTCCGAAGCTACCCCACCAAGGTCTAAACATTCACAATACGTCTCAGCATTCCACTCTGAACAGTTTGCCGTGTCTGAGTTTTTTTGTGATTTCTCAATAACGCGCTTGAGGTATTCGTATAGTGTCACAGCAACTCCAGTATCATACTTTGACGCGTAAAACGCGTCCCAGTCAGTCAACATGACGATCGTCGACATCCACACCCATGTTTACCCTCCCAAATACATGGAGCTGTTACGCTCGCGAACAACAGTACCATACGTTCGAACCTTTGAAGACGCACCAGACTCGGCACGTCTCATCATCCTGCCAGGTGAAGATGACCCTTCAACACCTTCAACTTCGCGCGGTCGCCCAATTGGCTCTGAGTACTACGAGATCAAGGAAAAGATAGCTTTCATGGACCTACACAAGATTGACAAGTCAGTCATCTCATTAGCAAACCCTTGGCTCGACTTCCTTCCCGCAGAAGAAGCTGGAGAAGCAGCGAAGAAGATCAACGACGATGTGAACGACCAATGTTCTCAATATCCCGGCCGATTATACTTCTTCGGCACCCTTCCACTTTCCGCATCGCCCGAGGTCATAACCGCTGAGATTGAAAGACTGAGCACGCTCAAATACGCACGCGGCGTCATCATGGGAACCTCTGGCCTCGGCCAAGGTTTAGACGACGAGAACCTCGACCCTGTCTACACAGCACTGGAGAAGCATCAGCAACTCATCTTCCTCCACCCGCACTACGGTCTACCTACGTCTGTCTACGGGCCCCGAGCGAGTGAATACGGACACGTTCTACCTCTAGCCCTCGGCTTCCCGTTGGAGACCACCATCGCGGTGACCAGGATGCTGTTGAGCGGGGTCTGGGATCGATTCACAAAACTGAGCGTTTTACTGGCACATTCTGGAGGTACACTGCCGTTTCTGGCTGGTCGTATTGAATCTTGCATCTTGCATGATGGTCATTTGAAGAAGCATGGCAAGACGCAGAACAGGAGGGATGTATGGGATATCTTGAAGACGAACATATATCTGGATGCTGTCATCTACTCGGAAGTTGGTCTCGGAGCAGCACTCGCTGCATCAGGTTCTGACCGGCTAATGTTTGGTAAGTACACATGTAATATCAGAGTGGGATAAAAAGCTAACAATAGCAGGCACTGATCATCCATTCTTCCCGCCACTTGAGGAAGATGCGAAGGAATGGCATAGCGTGAATGCGAACTATGTGGCTATCTCAAAAGCGTTCTCGACGGATGACAAGAAGGCACAGGATGTGCTTGGTGGTAACGCAGTGCGCACACTGAGGTTAGACTCATAGCTGATATATTTTTCACATGATAGTGCCCTTACGTTCACTTCATACAAGGAAGAAACTGAACAGGTGCTAAAAACTCTTCCACTACGTTGCATCCTACAACCGCATATGATATGAAACTATAAGATGTGGTATACTAATGTAGTCATCTAAGCTATCTATATTTATATATTTATCGACTTTGATGTTGTTGTAGGTAACGTAGTACAAGGGTTTTCTATACATTTTTAGTTTTTTCCTTGCATGGGGTGTGTGGAGTTCTGTCCTGTCACTCGATCAACCGCCTTTTCCATCTTTTCTCCTACCACTCCTTCCTCAACTCTCGACAACAAGGCCAAGAAGTCAATGAAAAAGATGGTGTAACAAGCTGCCGATTCAGCCGGGTGTATGAACTAAGCGGGCATACACTCCCTAACTTGTGAGCGCGAGAATAGCTCACGTTCCTCGCATGGAGCTTCCAGACAGCTAGCATGCTAGACATGGGTATACGAAGTCAGTGTATATCTCACATGCAATTCGTACAGAGTTACTTACAGTTCCGCATAGCCGTCCTTCTTCAACCGTACACAACTTGCGGTCAGAGAACACAGTGTGTGAGACAGACTTTTCAAACCAAAGGAAGACGAGATGCAGATGCTCTGTAAGTACGTTCTCAGACAAGTCCGCAAGAGGCGCAGTGGGACGAGGGAACAACCCAGCAGCCGAGGGGAATATGAGACGGCATAAACTGGTTACTGAGCTCTACCGACAACACACCGGGCCGTCCTCTCAAGACACAGATCGGATACCCTTCCACTAGGCGCGCAAAGACAGGTTGAGCTGTTTACGGATCGGAAAGGGTTGGGAAGGACGAAATCGTTTCTGGTACGCAGTCGTCGATGCGGTCGCGTGGATCAGATCGATATCATCGCTTTGGTAAAGTATCCTGACGGACAAGACTGGGCAGTGAGCTATGCAGGTATGGAGGGATAGAGCACCAAACACACAGTGACCTTTTGGTGCAATAGCATTGTGCTCCACGCAGTCTTGGAACAGACCAACAAACGCAAGAAAAGCGTCTCTTGTTGAGAAGAGGGGTCCTACAGCTCATCTCGAGAGGATGAGGCTGAAGCCGCTTTTGCAGGCGAATGTGGGGAAAGTATGTTCGTCGGAGGTCCAACTCGAAGCTGCGAGAACTCAAATCGACATAGATACCACAAACGTGGCCTCAGAATCCCGGCAATGACTAAGCCATGTGTTGCACGACAGTAACTATGCGGTGGATTGTATGAGGAGCTGCTGGGTGTTGTTGTGTCGTGGAGAAAGGAAAAGAGAGAGGGGAGGGTAGCGACCAGAAGGTATACAGCTTAAGCTCGGACGTCCACTAGCGCGAGGATCAATGGTGGCTGGCGATGAGGTGAGCATGAAATTTTGCGTGGTGAAGAGGAGTGGTGAAGACGGGGAGGGGGGAGCATGGAGTTGTATGGCGGGCGCGCAACTGGAGTGACGGTGAATGTGGAAACCTCCAGTGCGACGATCGGGAACATTAACCCACGGGATATTTTTTGTATTTGTCTCAGGTGTATGTGACTATCAAGCAGCCGTATCATCGCCCTTTCCTTCCGTAATCTCTACTAGCTCATCGAACAATTGCTTCATCCACTTCTCCTCACTCTTCAATGTCGCACTAACAACCCTGATAACATACTGCCCGCCCACAATCGTGCTCGTCAAGAAGAAATCCCCCTTGGCGTTAACCTTCTCATAAACCTCTTTCGTCCTCTGATTAACCATCTCCCTATACTGCGCCTCGGCATCAGCGTGGAAGTCATTCTGCAAGGCCTCATGCGTCGGATCAGCCTGATTCGCCGCCTTGCCAGACATGCCCATCTTCGGTTTAACCTGGAAAGTTACTAGCCCAAACGCCGGCTTTGTAGTCACGCTAAAAAGTTCCGGCTTCTGCAGCAGCAACTCATGAAAGTACTCTCCTAGCTTCACATGCTTGCGGATGAACTGCCTCAACCCACTAACGCCATAACTCCTTAGCACGAACCACACCTTCAAACTCCTGAAACGGCGGCCCAGCGGGATCTGCCAGTCCCGGTAGTCCGTAACGAGGCCTTGGTCTGAGTGGGGGTTGCGCAGGTAGCTAGGGGTGATACTATACGTATCCATAAGATCCTTCCTCTTCTTCACGAAGAAAGCTGAGCAATCAAAGTTTACCAATAGCCACTTGTGCAGATTGAAGTTGAAGGAGTCGAATGATGCGATTGGCGTGCATAGATGCTGATATTCTGGGCACACAAGAGCAGAACCGGCATATGCTGCGTCGACGTGGATCCATAGATCGGGGAATTCTTTAGCAAGTGCGGCGATGCCTTCCAAATCGTCGGTGGCACAGGTGCCCGTGCTGCCAATTGTGATGGTAAAGTAGAATGGTTCTAGACCCTTCGCACGACATTCCTCGATCGTTCTACGGAGAGCAGAGGCGGTGACGCTGTAGTTTGATTCGCCTGATGCAGGGACGCTGCGGTATCTCGTTCCGGCTATTATAGCGGCTTTCTGCGTAGAAGAATGTGCGTGTTCAGATCCCAGAGCGACGAGCTTACCACGGATATCCGCTGCTTTATCCATGCGCTCCTCGCCTTCGGGCATATCGCCAAGTTTACGGCGGATGAGGCGTTCGCGGGCGGCAACGAGGGCTGTTAGCACGACTTCGCTGGCTGTACCTTGGATGATGCCTCCGCCTTCACCGTCGCTCAGGAACTCTTTTGGCAGAGCGATGAGCTTAGCTACCCAGTCCATGACTATGGTTTCGAGCTCGGTGATGGCGGGGGAGCAGATCCAGTTGAATGCTGCGGCGTTGAAAGCACCGCTGTACATGTCGCCGATCATGGCTTCGTACGATGAATTGCAGGGGAAGAAGGCCATAAATTTTGGGCTCTGCCAGTGGGTCAGACCCGGCATGATGACGCGGTCGATGTCTGCTTGGATGGTCTCCCATGATTCGCCTTCTTCGGGGGTGGATGATGGGAGAAGGGGGCGGAGGTAGCCTGGTTTGACAGAGGGGAGAACTGGCCGTTCTTCCAGGGTATCATAGTACTTTGCGACTTGGAAGCTGTTAATTTGTGCTTTATACATACGGTTGGAGTGACATACTCTCATCAATGGCGCCTTTCGCCGCTTCTCTGAATTTCGAAGAATCCATTGCGGGGTAGCAAGGCAGAACAGACAATGTCGAAATCAATAGAAGAGAAGATATCTAGAGCAGTCGTATAGTATATCGTCTACAAGTCTAGAAAACGAAGGTCAAGTGCAAGATATATATTTGCTGCTAGTTCCCACTGTTACGTTCGGTAACGCCAAGGTGCGAATGTCCGATGTCGCCAATTCCGCGCTAATTGCTATATTGGGTAAGGGACGTCTATGGACGGAATTGTTGCGAAGATTTGTATGCTTGTACTATGCATGGTGTAGGGCGTAGGGCGTGAAGACACCTACCATGGGTTCGTTAAAAGGGAGACCTTGCAGGGGTGTTTGCTATCAATAGTTAGAGAAAGGTGTTGCCTGTCAGATCCAAATGCCCGACTCTAGGAAAACACTATCAGCGCGTAAAGAAAAACCGGTAGTCTGGGGAGGTTGGACGGTGCGATGCTTATCAACCATTAATAACGGGTATACCTATACGCCTCGCTATGACTACAATCCACTGAACACCAAAAGTACTCATCGTCTTCGTTAGTATCGCTTGGCCACCTCAACACCAATGTTTTCGTCCGCGTTCGCAAAGCCACGCGCCCTAGGTGTAGATTTGCCTGCCACGTCCTGAGGAGTCTCGCCCTTGTATTCCCAGCCTCCGTCCTGGGTGAAGAAGTCGACTTCGTCGATGATGTCCCAAACGACGTCTTCCGCGATCTGCTCCTTGTAACGCTCGCCAATAGCCCGCAGTTTACGGCCATCTGGAACCTGCTGCTCGGTTGTATCACCATCCACCATTTGCGTATCTCTGTCGCGCTGCTTGACCATCTCTTCTGGAGGATACCAGAAGTCAGGACCAAAGTTGACCTGCGCAACACCACCGTTGAAGAGTGAGATGGCTGGCAGGTATCCTACCATGCCGTCGTCGAAGCCTGTCCGTGCACCAGCCTTGATGGCCTCGATTGATGGTATACTGGCGGGCGGGAGGAAGGCTAGGAGGTTCTCGAAAGCGATGCCAACCTCCTCACCGTTCTTGTAGACCTTGATGTGAGAATGTGGCAGCGATCGTACACTGACATCTTCATGATTTGGCGAGGGATGTATCTTGGGCACCGGACCGCGGTCGTGGTAAGCCTCCACTATTTTTGTGACCTGGTAGTCGAGCTGCTCGAAGTAAAAGTTGCCTTTATAGGGTACGGGTATGCGATCGCGGATGATGTCGACGGGTCTGTCGAATGGATCTTGGTTGCTGACAGTATCGAAGCCATCTCCTAGATCCACTGCCGGGTTGTAAATGCCCTCGACGACCTTGCGGTGCATTGATAGCGACGGTAGCTGAATCTCAAGGCCGATGACATCGCCTTCTTGAACGTGCTGATCTGTAACGTATTCAACAGGCATTGGCTTGCCATGTGGGGGCCTGGCCTTCATGTGCTTGCTCTTGGCGTTCTTGGGGAGTGGCTTGAAGATCTTGGAGGCGCGCGATCGGTGTTGTGCTTCGAAGCGGGCGTCGGTGATGCCGTAACTGTAGCCATCGAAGCCGACGGGTGCGTCCAAAGGCGCCTCCCGCCTTGCCCAACCCATTCTCACATGGGGACCAGGCTTAGTCTCTCCCGTCTTAGGGTCGATAGGGTCCTTTGGCCCATCTACCGGTATGCCTCGTAGCACCTTGACCTCATAGTATATCCTGCCTTCTCTTGCAACCACATTGCCCCGTCCCATGCGCCAGCCCTTCTCTTGTGATACAATCGTCGCACTACTGTCGAAATGAAACCATCTGTCGCAGTCCTCGTGGCTCATCCTTGGTCCATACGGTCTAGAGTCGCTCTGTCTGTAGTATTGTTTGTGGCGGAACAGCGGGTCAGCGACGCAGTGAGTGTACTTGTAGCCCTTCTTGTTCCAGGCAATGTCGTGCGGCTTCTTCAACTCGGTGACTCCATCAGGCGCATACATGGGATTCGGCTCGTGGGAGACCAAGGTGCTGTCTTTGGGCGCCTCGTAATCTGATGGTCTGGGCTCAGGAATCGAATATCGCATAGGTGAGTCCGCCGAGGGACGTTCTTTCTTGGATGACTTCGCGCTGGGAGTGCTCTGCCGCGTAGTGGCTGAAGCTTCACGTTTCTTGATCGTCTCGCGCTTCTCTCTCTGCTCGCGCGCAGGAGCTTTGGGCCTGGCACGCGCTGCCGCATCGGGATTGGGGTTGAGCGGAGAAGACACAGCGGGCGCATTATCTCCTTCGAGTGGTCGCCTCATCGGAGGCACGAGTGTGGGAGTGTTGGAGCGCGAAAGGGGGCGTGAGTCGGCCATTTTGAGGGATCCTGTAGCTGATGGGGAAGGCGCGACAGCTGTGTCGGTGGAAGTCGCGACGGCAGACCCTGGACATGCAGCTGCTACGGCGGGCGGGTGGTACGCGAATGCAACCAAAAATTTAGTGGGGTGTCTGACTTTCTCGAACTTTTACTACTCACTGCTGCGACTTTCGATAAACGCCAGTTGGCAACACAGCCATTCCACAAAAATCTCAGACGGATAGATTGCGCCTTCCATAAACCATCTTCTGCGAGCACACACTCACCATGCCGAAAGCACCCAAATCGCCCGGTGCGCGCGACCAGCGACACAATCCTCTAGCCGAAGAATATGCGCCCTTAGACCCTTGGAAGAACAAGGCGCCGAAGCGACAAAAGCGAAACAAGAGCGACAAGGAAGAGGACGAACAGAAGTATGTAGACTCCAAGAGCTCGCGCAAAATCTTGGAGATCGGAAGAGAGCTCGAGGAGGAGGATGCGAGAGAGAACAAGGCCCGGAGACCGCAAGAGGCCAACCCAGCCTTCGACTTCGAGACACGCATGGGTGAGGATGACATGCCTGGGGAAGATTTGGTACAGGCCGAAGATGACGACGAAGCATGGGGCGAGGACGACGAAGAGGTAGAAGAAGTTGAGATCGACGCGAACGATCTGGCGGCGTGGAACAAGTTCATACCCACAGACGACAACCCCATTGTGTGGCCAGGCGAAGAAGCGCAACAATCGGGACCAGGCACAGATCTGGCAGCGCTTATTCTTGAGAAAATCGCCGCCCACGAAGCTGGAGGCGAAGTAAAACAACCAGAAATCCAAGGTGGTGGTGCTCCAGAAGACGCAATCGAATTGCCTGCAAAGGTTGTCGAAGGTACAAAAACCTCACTCTACAACCTGATAACCCTACTAAGCCTGCACAGTATACTCAAAGATTGGCTTAATCTTGAGCCGCTACAAGAGCGGCAAGCTGCCCAAGCCCTTCAAGATCCTGCCCACGATCCCCGCCTGGGAAACCCTTGTTGCCATCACACGTCCTGATGACTGGACTCCCAATGCCACCTTCGCTGCTACCCGGATCTTCATCTCAGCGAAGCCGCAAACGGCCCAAATCTTCCTCAACACTGTACTGCTACCTTTGGTACAACAGAACATTCGGGAAACACACAAGCTGAACGTGCATTTGTACAATGCGCTGAAGAAGGCGCTCTACAAGCCGAGTGCTTTCTTCAAGGGAGTCGTCTTCCCTATGCTCACAGATGTCTCTTGCACACAGCGCGATGCCGTCATTGTGGCATCCGTTGTAGCCAAAATCTCCGTTCCGGTCCTCCACTCGGCCGCCGCACTCCACCGTCTCTGTGAGATTGCTGCTGAGCAAATGTCTTCGGACCCCGATGCTGCTGGTCCCTGCAACATCTTCATCAAGACACTGCTCGAGAAGAAGTACGCCCTACCCTTCAAGGTCATCGATGCGCTTGTCTTCCACTTCCTGCGCTTCCGCGGCGTTGGTGCAAGCAGCGCCGACGCCATGGACACCGAGTCGGTAGCAGGCGACCTAGGCAACACGGGTAAGTTGCCAGTCATCTGGCATCAATGCTTGCTTGCTTTTGCGCAAAGATACAGAAACGACATTACCGAGGACCAAAGAGAGGCGCTGCTAGACTTGCTGCTTACAAGAGGTCACAAGAGCATCAGTGCCGAAGTACGGAGAGAGTTGCTCGAAGGAAGAGGGCGCGGTGTTATGATTGAGCCACCCGCTGTGGGTATCGATGGCGACGACACTATGATGATGGCCGTTGACGCCTGATTGAACAAAAAAAAATCCGTCACAGCTGTTTGTCATGAAGATTATGAGCATTTACCGGCGTTACTAGAAAGGAACATTTGCATTTTCTCTTTCTCCCTCTATCTCTCTGGGATTTCCAAATCGAAACTGAATATACATGCATTCACGTCCCCGAACCTCTGAGACTATCCTATTCGCTCTTCACTTCAGCCTTGCCCTTGTAGAACGCAACATAGCCCTTGATCTTGTTCATGCTTTCCAATGGCTCCGGGTAGTACCAAGCTGCATCTTTTACTTCCGTCTTGTTGGTTGTGACGGTGTAGTAGCTTGCGTCGCCTTTGTAAGGACAGTGTGTTTTAGTGTCTGTGGGGGTGAAGTGGTTACTTTTGATGGTGTTGGGTGGGAACTGGGTTGTGTTAGGGGTTTGAAGGGGAATAAAGTGTTCGGGTAGGGATCGGGGTGTGGTACGTAGATGTTTCCGTCAACGACTTCGTAGTTGTCGGTTTCAGCTACTACGATACCGTTTACGGTTGCGGTTGCATGAGGCATGTTTAGGGTATTGATTTGGAAATGAACTAAATTATGGAATGATGTTTGAATACTTCACAGTTTAGTAAAGAGGTGAGTGTGTTGTGATGTTGTGTAGTGGTTTGAGGGGGAGGGTCTATCGATAAGCATTCGAGCGGGGTGAATGCATGGCATCATCATTGTTGTTTGTAATATGAGCTTACGGTGCACGATGTTCGGCCGTGACTTTCGGTCCCGTCGTTTGAAATGTTGATATTCTGCTGTAGACTGCGTTGATCGTCTAGCATAGTTGCGCATTCAGAAGGTTGCACATGCCAAGTTGAACGAATTACTAGGAAAGAAATATGGAATTAGTTGATAAAGTCTCATGCTGGCGGGATAGCGCCTGCCAAGTCTATGAGCAGTCCCGGCAGCAGTCGATATCTCACGAGGAACAAGTCGCCTTTTTATATTTGACATGTCAATGTCATCTAACAAACCGCTAGTATAGACATGCCTTGCTCTCCGTCTTTGCCAAGCATACAATTTGAGTAATCAGTAGGCGTGCATTCGTGGTGCGTGTCGCCTCGGGCGATGTAGGATGGATACTGCTGACCACAACCGTGGGTAGGCGGGTCCGCAAAACCACGACTTGTTTCAGTCAAGTATGCAGGTTCGCTGAGGCTCATTGACATGCGGCTCGGCTAAAAGGCACCGGAAGCCATAATTCATCCCCTCCGAGGCGCCGGGTGCTCACTGCAAAGGTGCATGTACATGACTGACCAGCGGAGTCGGTGCCGAGCCGATCCAGGGCGCGGCCATGCCTTGTTGAGCTGAACAAGGTGGTGCAGAAAGAATCGTGTGTGCGGTGAGTCAATTTGCAAATATTTTGAGTATTATCGCTGGACGTGGGTGAGAGGGTTAGCTGCAACAGCATCACCAAACCCAAAAGAAAACGTGGGAGTGCCGGGTGATCGGCCTCGACGAACTAATGGTAGCTGTGCTCGCTCTACAAATAATTCGCGTGTGAGCGTGGACACGGCAGGGCGGGCTTTAATTGGAACAAGGCTTATCTTTTGGCGCAGAAAGCAAAGACCCCTGCTGAGACGTCTCGGTAGGGTGTTCGTCATCGCTAAGAAAAAGTTGACTTCGGCGCACTAGAGGGCCACCCTCAACACGTCTTGTTCGCCTTCCCTATCACTTATACCCAGCCATTGATTTCCAGAAGCTCTCTCGCAGCTTCTTTCATCCCAATGGCATCCAACATGAGGCCGCTTGCCGCTTCTGCCAATATGCTCTCGCAGGTTCAGCTGGCTGGACGCAGGACCTTTAGCACACAGCGCCCGTCGCTTATCGCCAACAGGGCGCGATGGACTCCCCGGCCTACCCAGTACCAGATTGCCCTTCGCCAGTCTGTCCGCCAGCAGTCGAGTGGAGCGCCCAAGCCCAAGCCCAAGAGGTTCCGCCTCCTGCGCTGGACATGGCGCCTCACCCAGCTCTCCGCCATCGCCGGTCTTGGATACGTCGGATACGGCATCTACGAGACTCGCAACCCCGCCGACCAGCCGCCACCCGACCCAAGCAAGAAGACTCTGGTTGTTCTGGGTGAGTAGCGATGGATCAACTGTGCATGTTTGGAACGCCTCTGACACGCGACAGGTACCGGCTGGGGCTCCGTCTCTCTGCTGAAGAAGCTCGATACGGAAAACTACAATGTCATTGTCGTCTCCCCCCGAAACTACTTCCTCTTCACTCCCCTCCTTCCCTCATGCACTGTCGGCACCATTGAGCATCGTTCCATCATGGAGCCCATCCGCAACTTCTTGCGCCACAAGAAGGCCCAGGTCAAATACTACGAAGCCGAGGCCACCAAGATCGACTACGAGAAGAAGGTCGTCTACATCAGCGATGACTCAGACATCAAGGGCGATGTCTCGCAGACCGAGGTTCCCTTCGACATGTTGGTCGTTGGTGTCGGTGCTGAGAACGCCACATTCGGTGCGTCACTCGCCAATTCAGAGCCCAATCAAGCTAACATGGAACAGGTATTCCTGGTGTCAAGGAGAACGGTCTCTTCTTGAAGGAGGTTGGCGACGCCCAGCGCATCCGAAACCGCATCATGGACTGCTGCGAGACTGCCACCTTCAAGGACCAGTCTGACGAAGAGAAGAAGCGCCTGCTACACATGGTCGTTGTTGGAGGTGGCCCTACCGGTGTCGAGTTCGCCGGTGAGCTCCAGGACTTTTTCCACTCCGATCTGAAGAAGTGGCTCCCCGAGATCCAGGATAACTTCCATGTTACCCTTGTCGAGGCCCTGCCCAACGTCCTTCCCATGTTCTCCAAGCAGCTCATCGACTACACTGAGAAGACCTTCAAGGAGGAGACCATCACCATCCGCACAAAGACCATGGTCAAGAACGTCACACCCAAGTACATCGAGGCTGAATCGAATGGCCCTGACGGCAAGAAGCAGCTCGAGAGGATCCCTTATGGTCTTCTCGTCTGGGCTACTGGTAACGCTCTCCGACCCATTGTCAAGGACCTCATCAACCAGATTCCCGCACAAAAGGACTCGCGCCGTGGTTTGGCCGTGAACGAGTACCTCGTCGTCAAGGGTACCGAGAATGTCTGGGCTGTCGGTGACTGCGCTGTTGCCAATTACGCCCCCACTGCCCAGGTTGCTGCTCAGGAAGGTGCTTTCCTCGCCCGCATGTTCAACAACATGGCTAAGACATCCGACATTGAGAACGAGCTTGCCGAGCTCTCCGTTGCTCAGGAGACGGCACCAGGCAAGGAGGCCCGTGACAAGGTCTTCGGTGAGATCAAGGCTCTGCAGCAGAGGCTGAGGAGGATCAAATCCATCGGTCCCTTTGAGTACTCTCACCAGGGTTCGCTCGCCTACATTGGTTCCGAGAAGGCTGTTGCCGACATCTCATGGTTCTCCGGCAACATCGCTTCCGGCGGTACCATCACCTACATCTTCTGGCGCTCCGCATACCTCAGCATGTGCTTCAGCACCCGCAACAGGATATTGGTTATGCTTGACTGGGCCAAGGCCAAGTGCTTCGGTCGCGATGTGTCACGTGTCTAAACGCCTTTTCACCACTGGCGTTCCTCCTTCTTTTCTAGAGATTCCCTAAAAGTTCGACTTCCTGAAGGGCAAGTGCTATCAACCATGGCATTGCCAATGTATACAACACACACCTCCCGGCTTTTCTGTACGATTACCAAGACATGTTTTGTATAGGGGTGTGATACCTTCGCAGTAGGGAGGGCTCTTCGGGTTTTCGGTCTGGTTACATTGTCTTGTTGCTAGTCGAGCTCGGCGTTTTGGTGCCTTTTTCCTTGTCAGAAGCGGTTTAGATAGATTTGGCTTCCCCCGTTAGTTTCTAAAATAGCGGAGGATCCAATTGCAGTATTACCATGTTCCAAGACCCTTGCCTTCTATGAGCCTTGAACACTGAATAGACGTTAGTTCAGCGACTGTTGTTGCAAGTGAACTCAGTGAACGTTGGCTACAAGTAAAATAATGATCATTGTATCATAAGTCAAGATATATATAGGCGTCAAGGCCAGTGGTTCCGAAAAACGCCATTCGTAAATGCGACTCTCAATGCAATATATGCCCAGTAATAAAACCCAACCATGATTCTCAATACACGTTATAAATGCAACTAGTTGGTTCACTACCGAGGACTACCCACGGCCCCATAACTCCTCGGACTCGCATGTCTACTCGTTCCCAAAAGCGCCCTGGCTTCTTCCAACGCACTGCCCTTCCTTTTGATAGGAATGCTCTTGCTCGAACTACTTCCAGCCAAACTCGCCGGACTAGTTTCTCTCGGAGAATCCATGGGCGTGTTCGCACGGCTCACGTTCGGCGTAGCAGCTACGCTAACAGCAGGTGCCCAGCCCCTCATCCACCCGCTCACGCGGCGCCAATGCAAACTCCTGCGCACCAGCTTTCCGTGATCGTCGACTGTGATGATGACTTCGTCGTCGCGGGGCAATGGAGATCGACCTCGTGGTGTGGCGTCACCGAAATACCAGAATTGGAGGCCGACTGCTGCATCCATGAGAAGAACGCCTGCTGCGCCAAGGAAAAAAGGTGCTGCGCGTAGAACCCAATCCTTCCTTACGCTGCCTTGAGGATCAACCCAGCCTGAGCCTTCGCCGGGCGCGTAGTCGTACCATGCGCAAGGGTTTGTGAGTAAGGAAGTCGAGTAGAAGAGGTTACCGAAAAAGGCTGCTGCAAAGAGCGCGGGTGAGAGACCAGCTGTCGATTTGCGGACTTGGTTCATGTAGAGTTGCGGAAGACGGGATCCAAGGTAGAGGAACGTGCTCATCCAGGAGAAGACTTTGCCGGCGATTACTGAAGCGTTGGATGAGGTGGTTGTTGTGGTTGTGTAGGCGGAGAGGCTGCGAGCTCGGACGAGACCTGGGGCGAAAGGACTTATTGGTGTAGCGGTAGTAGGGTTGATAAGCACTGCGAGCATAAGACTGACGTATAGGACAGTCTTGGGTGAGGGCATAGGTGAGCTCGATGCTGCTACCCGCACCTTGGGGTTCGGGGATGCACCAGATGGAGGTGTGTTCTGCCACGAGTCTTTCGTAGGCATGGGCGAGCGCGCAAAGTTGGGTATCCTAAAAGTGTCCTTTGCATTTGAGCGCGGTACATCCTTTGCCGCACTATCTTGTGTGTTGCTCTTCTTGTCGGACGAATCTTGTGGTGTCTTTGGAGGGCTGGATGTCTTGTTTGTACCACCTATGCTCATGCCATCCAGGACTTGATGCATAGCAGAGCCTCCAGCGCCCGAACCGCTGCTCCAACGTCCCCAGATGGGTCTCAGGGGCCTTCCGTGATGCAACATCTCGTACCACACCCACTGAGCACACAGGCAGCAGTCTACAAAGACGTAGTAACCTGCGATTATGATCTGCCACGACGCCTGTCCAGTAAACAGGCACCCCAACAAGTTCGTAACATCACCCAGCAGCCATTCCGTCAGAAAGAAGGCGCTTAACCCCGACGTCGACTTCAGCTTATGGTTCTTGTATATTTGCGGCAGTTGCGCGAACAGCCATGATACGATGCTACACGTGCCGAGCAGTGTAGAGACGAGCGCGAGGTTCGTAGGTACGCAGGTGTGGAAGAAGGCTGAGAGGTGATAGAGGAACTCGTTCGCAGGTTCGCAGTTCGGTGGTAGCGAGGGTTTGGCTATATGTAGGGGAGATAGGTAGGGCGGCATGGTGCCATACGTCGAATGCGAGGGTTCGGTAGGAAGTAACGATGCAGCTTTCTAGGGCTGTAATGTCCGTATAGAGTCAACCGGGGCTGCTAACCCAGGTGTTTCCCTTATGCTTGTTGCGTTTTGCTTCTTCTTCACGTCTCGGTAGCGCAGGCGGAGTGGTCAGGTGCTGATTTGGGTTCTTGGTACAGCCGCAGAGGTGTGGGCGCAGCCTCGTATACAACACACGCGTAACGTCAGTGTCAGAATTCAATGATGGATCTGGCGACCGTGTTTCTAGAAATATTTCCAGAGTCAACGCGTGAGAGTTGCTGTTCGAATCTCGGCGCGGTGACGTCGTTGACCCGATGCGTTGCTGATAAGAGTCGACGTGCAAAACAAGAGGATACGGCAACCACGGAAAGCGCAGAATGCAGGTAATGGAAGAGGAAGAGTAGTAGAGAAGACACGAGACGTCAGAGGAGTGTGACAGAAGACACACAGCAACTCAGCGGCCGTCAACAGTCAACAGTCATCATCCCCAGCCAGCCGTAGACTCGATAAAGGAAGCTCTCCACATGCTAGAGGATCCCCCCCGGCGGGCTCGCATGACCGATACTAGGCCAGGCGGCATCCGTTACGGCTAGGCCAGGCATGACGGGGGGATCAGTGTGACTTGTGCGGGTGGGATGCTATGAGTGATAGATAACAGTTGCTTATCTCGAGCGCGAGGGCGGGCACGCGACTATGCTAGCTTACTGTACATCTGCCCTTGCCGCCGCTCGCGAGCCTTGGCAATGCGCATCATCCCAGCGCGTCCGGCGGAAGGCTTACCGGCTGGCTCTCACAACATCGATATAGCATCACCTGATCTACGCATATCTGAGATCGGATCAACTTCAATCTCGAGTCGACCTCTAGCGCCTCCTGCGTGGTTGTAATGCATCCGTATCTGCCCCTCCTCCGCCATCGGATGGGGCGTTCGCTTCGGCCTCCAAGCGTCAACTAATACACTCCACTAAGATCTGCCTCGAAACGTAACAGAAACTCACCGTCGAACAGAGCGAAGGATCGTCGTGTCTCGACGTTCTTGGGAGTGGCACTTCAATGGGAATGGACCAGGCTGGGAAATGCTACCGAGAACACAAAACGAAAGCAAGTTTGAAAGTAATACCATTGGAGTCAACTATCACACACATCATTCATATCCTCATATTTGGGTAAATTTGGCGACCTGCGGCACCCAATGTCTAAACAACATCACCGTCATTCTCAACCCTCGCGTATCCTCCCTCCCTCTGCGCCTTCCACTTCGGACTACGATCCATCAGCACGACTCAGCATGCGACGGGGGGCCGAGTAAACATACTAGAAGAAGTTCTTGAATCCCACAATACCAGCAGTCATCGCCGCATATCCGCCCAGCAACCTTGACCAATTACCCTCCTGTCCAACAGCCAACGCAACGAGATCGTACACCAAGCAGCCACCAAAGATCCAGTCGCTCATACTCGCCGCCGCAGCGAATCCAACACCGGTAGCGACTTGTACCAGCGAGCTAGGCTCCACACCCACATAGTAGGCTGCTGCTGTGTTGTGAAGGAGATCCAGTACACCGATACCTGCGAATGTCTTTGCAACGATGTGGGTGAGGAAGTTGGGCGTTGAGCGTGTATTGATCGGCTCGAGCGCTGTGGCGATATAACCGACTTGCGCCAGCGTATTGATGATGACGAAGATGTTTGACGTCTCCAGGTTATTCGAGTTCCAGAAAAACATCCAAGCTGCCGCACGCGTCAGTTTTCATTTCCAAGGCCATACAGTACTTTAGCGGTAAGACATACTTCCGATGCAAAAGTTTCCCAAACTGTAAACCCACGCAAACTTGTTCATCATCGTACACTCCTTCGCATTACCATCTTGCTTCCACAGTTTCCACAACCAGACCAGCTGGAAGATTTGTTGTGGGAAAAAGAATGCGCCGATGAAGTATGGGTATGGACTAAACGCTGCAAGATTCCGGTTATGGATATCCATCATGTTGGGCGACGAAAAGATGCCATATTGTTGTAGGGCAAAGTCGTAGATGAAGGATGCAGGCGCAAGGTAGCGCACCGTGGATTGTGTGTTGCCCATGCTGAGGGTTGTGACGGGGTTCGAGCGGGTGGTGGTAAGGGTGAAAATACGGTCACGTGTACGAATGGGATGCAGCGTTATGGGATTGTAGATGTGGGATAGGATTGAATTGAAAAGTGTGGTATACTATTGTCTTTGTACCATCTCAAGTCGCGTTTGTCGTAAATCGAAGACGTCATCCCATGATACGCGATCTCAAGGTCCAGCTCCCGATGCCGCATGAACATCATCTTCATCATCGTGCTGTCGGTACCTGGCGGAACGTTGCGCACCGACTGCAACTGCATCGACGTCTCGTATCGTCTCGGCTTCGGAGTTCTTGCGTCGAAACCTCCGACATCAGTCATGTCGCAAACGCGGAGGCCTTGAGCTTGTTGCTGTGATGTCTATTTGATACTATTTACAGCTCATACTCCAGTCCTTTTTCCTCGCATAAACCTCGCAACTAATCCTCTTCAACCTCACCAAGCCACGCCCTATCAATTGCAACATATACCCGTTGCAGCTCTGGTGCTGTGGCTCCCCAACCGCCTTCGACAAAGTCGTACAACACCGATGCCAACTCCTCCGCGCCCCAGGCATCGCCAAGGAAGTCATCAGTAAAGCAAAGTTTCTTCATACTTGATGGTATGACTTGCCCTATCCTCGGCGCAATGAAAGGCTTGCAGCCTAGTAGTACGGCAGGCGCGAGTTGGAGAGAGGAAAGAACGGGAAAGTCGTGGAAATGACACCCACCGCGTGCAAGGCTATCCTCATGTGCGATAGGCAGGATAGGCGGCTCCAAGTGGCAGACGAACCTCAAATATTCCAAGGTGCTTTTAACGACATTAAGAGCAGCGCTGAGCGATGCGCAGATTAGTGAATCATTAGTCCAGTACTCGTAGTCCAATGTAGTAAGAGCAGGCGTACAGGACAGCAGTTTTGCGAGCGTGTCTGGCGTCACTGAAGGCTCGTGAATCTTCAGAGTCGTCAGCTTGGAGCAGATAGGCGGGGATTCCATTTTCCGGAACCCCTCGTGAGCAATCTCATCCATTAGGTTCATCTCGATCATCTGGATATTCGAACACCAGAAGAAAGCCCAATACCCCCTCCAGTCGAGATGGAGATGCAGCCACTGAACCCAATTCCACATGTCAGATTGTTCTTTGTCCTCATCAGCAATATGCATATACCCAACCTTATCTTGCGAAGCTTTTCACACCCTGGAGTTTGCTTCACGCCTTCAATAGAAGGTACCTTCCACAAGAGCTTAGGGAGAGATACTACTTCGTCTCCAACATGGAACCCTAGATGAAGCGATGCGAGATTTGGGCACACCCATATGAGGAGCGCGATGGTAGCATCTAGATCGTACATGAAGATAGCATCACACCAAGACTGGTCACTAACTGCAAAAGCATGTCCATACTCATCGCGCTGCTCTTCGAGCCCTATATTACGCACGGCATCCACGACCAACCGCTGCTTCGCCATCGTCCAAGCTGGGGCGACATCAGGTTCGGGCTTATCCAAAGGTTTCCGTCTACGCCGAGAAAGTACCCCAGGATGACCAATAGCCCTCAAATCCCGTACTCTGCAGTTCGAGACTGGCGATCGATTGCGCGTGTTCGGGTTCTACTAAGAGCGTTTGGAGGAGAAGGTTGGGACGGAGAGATTGTGCGAAATCCTGACAATCAACCATCAGTGGGCGGGTTGGTTCACTGGCTTTCCATTTAATGCCGACATGTTTGTAGAGGTGCCCTATTGTCTTTGCGTGCAGAACTTTGCAAGTTCGAGATAGGTTTGAGATGTCTTGCGATGAAGAAAGGTAGCTGAGTGTGTGTTCCAGGAGCTCTTGGGGAAGCTGAGCAAGCAGAGTAAGCGGATATGCGCTGTTTGAGGAGTGTATCATGAGCTCTCGGTAGTATTGGGTAGATAAATGGGGTTTTTTCCATGAAGGTTGCATTCAGGCAGATGCGAACGTAGGCCCGTAGTAAATGGCCATGAATCCATGTTGGCGCTGAGGTCCGTGTCTTCCAGCTCCACAACTCTTCGATCCTTCCGCCCCTTTCGAGACGACACCGTATCAACACACTCGTCTTCATACGAGCCATATACAACTCTTGAGGTCATCAAAACATGATTGCCATATTATGAGAACTGTTTAAGTACAATGGCGTCCTCGGTATCTAGTCAGCGTCGTCGGCGAACCTCGCAGCCCAACCCAGCATGCTGCGACGCCCTCCTCACATGGCATGGTCCCCTTGTGCAAATATTCAGTACTGATTTGGCAGAATTGCTTCCGGAAAAGAGCTTTCGCAATCAACAGCGCGATTGGAAGACGATGCTTGAAGAAAGAGTTTGGATTTGTATGGTATGTAAAAAGGTCATGATGTCAAACAAATCTTTCCGTAACTTTCCAAGTGACACAATATGTATTTTCATCTGTTGGGTCTTCCTCAAGTCTGCGTACAAGACACAGATATCAATGAAAAGGCGGGCCGTGAGTGAACCCAAGATGACCAATTCGATGCGACTTACCTTCCATTTCAAAGTCTTGTCTTTTGATAGAATGGTGGTCGAGAAAGGTAAGTAACCGGTACTGGTCTGACCGCTCATGCTATTTAGAGAGAGACTTCACTACAATAAGATGCCACCCGAACGTTGAGCAAGCCCAACGCTTGGTAAGGATTTCGTTCAGGGTCGAGCATGTCACTAGAGTAACGTAGCTCTAGCAATGAGAAGGGCTGACTACCGCACCGGGCGGTCGCAATCATCGTCAGCTCTTCATTCTCTTACCTTTCACAAATCCATACAAGTAGCGACGAGTGGTACTGGAAGTTCCGGCTTGTTTTTGAGTGCGCTTGCATTAGGGTGCGCACTGGTCGAGTGGAGTCTTGTCGAAATCAGTAATCTCGAGCCGAAGCGAGCTGTACCAGAGACTGTTTCTCTGAACTAACCGCTGTAAACATTGCAAAGCTTAAAGAAGAAAGGAAGGAAAGAGGTTGGGGTGCGGCGATATACATAGCTTCAGCGGCGCCATTGTACGCTATACCCTGGAGTTTCCCTGCACTGGTGGTGAAGGAGAAGGAGGTCTAGCTCCTCGATGGGTCAATATCCGCGTGTTAGGCCCTACAAACGCTCAAAATGGCTCCACCAGGAAACGCATCGACCCCGAACTTGGGTTGTCTGTACATACTCTGGAGGTACCTATCGATCCTTCGATATCAACACCACACAAGGCTGTACTCGAACCAACTATTCCTACGATTGCTGCTGGTCATCCACCATTTCCATCCACCATGGTCGCAACACGAGCCGAAGCTCTCGATAAGGAGCTCCAAAAGAGAAGAAAGCATGTGCTGCAACTAAACAAGAAGTTGTTGACTTGGGGATATGGTTGAGAGAATTGAAGTGCATACGTAAGGTGGTTGAAGGTGTCTGGTCCCAAAATGCACACTCCGAGAAGATGATATAGAGAACAATGGAGAGATGAAGAAGGTTCACACCGACGACAAGGGACTGTGAGCTTCCTCACCTAGACTACTAGTAAACCCCCTAGAAAATTACGAGGCGCGTTCGCTGCCGTTCTCTCGATCCCATCAGCTCAATTCTGCCTAAGGGACTGTCAAGATCCGAATTCGGCGCACTTGCAAACCTGAAGGGGTGACCCTCTTAGCGTCGGATATATGACTCGTGTAATTTTCCATTAGCCTTCCCCGCATCTGCACGCGCACGCCATGAACGGGCACTACGGGTCAAGATCGCGTAGCACAACCATGCTTTCGACTTATGCAAAATAATTCCGATATTTTTGCGTGTAAGATGGTGCCCCGTGGGGCAACCTTCGAGTATGCGATGTTTAGCTGCTCGTGTCTCGCTCTGTTGTTTTATCTCTGCCTCTCCTCTTCTCTACTTTTAATCCAACCCGCAACAGCACTCTTTCTCCTTCTGTAATATCTCTCTTCATACCTCAGAACCTCCGCCGTTGATTGATCTACCACATCATGACAGCAATGTCAATCCCGCACCTTCGCAAGACCAGAACCTCAAGCCAGCTCATCGTTAATGGCGAACCTTTCCTCATGCTCAGCGCAGAGCTGCACAACTCCACACTCAGCTCAGCAAAGTACATGACCGATGACAAGATATGGCAGAATATGCGTGAGATGCACATCAACACGTTGCTCGGTTCAGTATCCTGGGAGCAGATCGAGCCAGTAGAGGGTCAGTTTGACTTCTCGAACCTTGATGCTGTGATACTGGCGGCGCGCGAACATGGTATCAAGCTTGTGTTGCTTTGGTTCGGCAGCTTCAAGAACGCGCTGAGCACATACGTACCTGCTTGGGTCAAGAAGGACGTCAAACGGTTCCCGAGAGTGCATGCGCTGGAAGCAGGAGGCAAACGGAGAACGCTGGAGTTATTAAGTCCATTCTGCGAGGCGGCATGGACAGCTGACGCAAAGGCGTTTTCGAGACTCATGGCACACTTGAAGGAGTTTGATGGGAAGCATAGTACCGTGCTAATGGTACAAGTTGAGAACGAGACTGGATTGCTAGGCGATTCCAGGGATCGCTCAAAGGTCGCCGATAAGAAGTTTCAGGAGCCTGTACCGAAAGATCTGCTTGAGCATCTGCAGTCGAAGAGCGCTGAACTACATCCAGAGTTCCAGAGACGGTACGATGTTAGCGCCGCTAAAGTAGGCGAAACATCATGGGCAGAGCTCTTCGGTGCCGACGACATTATCAACGCTAATGAGATGTTCATGGCAGACGCCTACTCAAGGTACATCAATCACGTCGCATCCGCTGGCAAAGCAGAATATCCGATACCTCTATACGCCAACGTCTGGTTGAACTTCGATAACCCTACCGATCTCGATCTTACCGATATACCAGTTGTAGTGGGCGGCGGAGAGAAAGCCGGCATCTACCCGTCCGGCGGCCCATGTCCGCATACGATGGACGTCTACACCTTCAACGCCCCTAGTCTAGACTTCATAGCACCAGACCTATACTTTCACGACTATGAGATGACCTGTCAGAACTACAGACATGGCGGTCAACCATTGTTCATACCCGAACAGAGGCGTGACGAGAAAGGTGCGCGACGGATCTGGAGTGCTTATGCCAACTACCTTGCGCTGGGCTGCTCCCCTTTCGGCATCGATTCTCTTTCAGCATCCGAAGGCGCCTTCACAAAGCACTATGGCTTGATCCATTCACTACGAAAACAGATTCTGGAAGCACAGGCGAACCGGCCTGAAGATATGATGGGCTTTTTCTTCGACGACTTCGTCGATGGCCAGAAGATCAGCGAGAAGCCTCGAACAAAGACGATGGGTGGCTTCCAGGTTATCATAGAACGTGCGTTCGTCTTTGGTAAGCCGGGACCCGGAGCGGGCATGGTCATACACCAAGGGGATGGCAAGTTCCTTTGTGCGGGCTGGGGCTTCAACCTCTCCTTCAAGAGCGCCAATCCCAAGTCAACGTTCACTGGCATTCTACACGCAGAGGAGAAGGAGGTCGATCCTGAGACGTGCGAGCTATCGACGCTAAAGATTCTAGGTGGTGATGAGACAAGAAGTGGCGAGTTTTTGATCATGCCGAACGAAGATCCCGACTACGGAGGTTTCCCTATCGCGGTCACCATTCCTGCTAGAACCTGCATCGCTGAGTGCTGGGCATATAGCCTCGAAGAAGATGAGGACGACTTTTGAAGAACCTAGATAATAGGCATCTGGCATGTTGTAACACAGATACTTTCAATAGAATCATTTCGCACATCATTCACACCTGCTATGCTACAGAGAGCGTGAAATCAGACATATGGTGTTTGCACCGCAACCCGTTGATCGAGACTCTCCAACTTTGCTAATAGCTTGTCCAAATTAATGCTTGCTTGCAAAGTGGTGCCTTGCGATCCGGTTCGCAGCTCATCCAGAAGAGCACCACCAATATCTCTGATTTTCGGCACAATGCTATATCCGTTAGCGTCAAACACCTCTTCTGGCATGTTGTAGAGAACATCGAGCAGTTCATCCACTACCCGATGTCGCTCGTCGATGATAGCACCTGGAGTGACTCGCATGTTCTGATCCTTGGCCAGGGTGTTCATCTGTTCAAGTAGATTTGATCGAATGTGCAGTTGCGTGACTTTGAGATTGACCTTTTGCACATTGAAGGCGAACTCCCCAACGTGAGGCGGTCGCCACCCAAGCTCCGGTGGTAGATCTTCAAGCAATTGTTGAGTGCGCATGATGTGCTCATGTAAGTTATCCATAGTCTGAGTCGGAATCGCTTGGCTGGAATGCCATACCATGAAAAGCCTGGAAAGTGCGTTGAGTCCCGGGATATACGAGAGGCACAGACTCGTGTCCTCAGCGAAGCTGGTGTCGGCGCCTTGTAGTAACTGGTTATCGCTGACCTCCAACGGAAGCAGATGGCCGAAGGCTTCATGCGCGTGACGCAGTATCAGTAGCTGTCTGCCATGCATATCGCAGGTGCACTGGCCGGCATAGATCAGCCAGTAAAGGCGCTTGAGGGTTTGCTGATCCATGAACGACATCCGCTCAAAACTCTCATGAATAAGGTATTTGATGCCAACCGAGCTCTCCGCACAGAGGCGGTAGGTCAGCGGAGAACCAAGGCCATGCTCATGATTGACAGCGCTGGAAAAATTGTACAGCGCCAGTGTTCTCTCTAGTGTGATCTCGCTGCCTACGCTCCACATTCTGAAGCGTTCAGCCAGATCCAGACACGATTCTACCGATAATTCTCCATAAAGGTGGCGCCGCCTACGAAGGCTAGCCACAGTGGCAGCGCAGACTGACACTACCAACAGAAAGAACGCTGTCGAGCCGTCATCCTCGGAGACTCTTCGCATAAACAGAGCACGATGGAAAAGCGGAGCTACAGGATGAATCCAATCGAACCAGTCAGTCATGGCCTGGTGGATGATGGCAGGCGGTGCTATGAGCCCCAAACGCGGTTGTTGGGGTTCGCTCTCCGCTGCGGATATGACACCACCATCGAGGCGCGCACGCAGTGAATGTACATATCGATTCTTTGGCCCTCTCTTTTTGCGTGGTCGCATACTCGTGCACTCAATATCGAGCTCAGTACAGACCGAGCATTTTGATTCGCTAGTCGACGCGACGCACTGGCGATGTCAGGCGGCGAATCTGCTCTGATCCAAGTACTCCTCACCTTAACTTTCCTCGTACGGCATGCATCGCAGGCTGCCGAAGTACGCTGCCGAACGCGCTCATCGGGTTCCGATCGTTCTTCCATGTCGTGATCGATGATTGAAGCGTAGAGAACCTGGACGCCGCAAAAACTGACGGAAAAATGATGCATTAGCGTCAGACCGACGCTAGCCTCAAGCACCGAATTAACACCCATGCGTCCTCTCCGCACTGTCGCTCCACTTCCCCATGGCACTGGATGCGGGCATACCGACGATTTGGTCGAGACCACGAGGTGCGTCAGACAACTTCGCTCGAAGTATATATACACGTAGAGATCTGCACAATTGAAGCAGAAGTATCCAGGCTTCATCGCTCAAAAGTCGCCTCTGCACATCGACCACTATGGGCAGCAAACAGGACATCGGAGTCGTTCATCGAGAAGATATTGATCCTCACGGTCAACCAGAAGAAGACATGCGACCATGGTATCACCAGCCTGAATTGCGGAAGCTGTATCTGCTGATGCCATTTTTGTTCCTTGGTTCTACCACCTTAGGGTATGATGGTAGTCTTCTCAATGGTCTGCAGACTATGCCAGCATGGAAAGAGTGTATGTCTCTACTTTCCTACATCTCATTCCAACAGTCAAGAGCTGACAGTGTTGTCAACAGTCTTCCATCACCCCACAGGATCACGTCTCGGCCTCCTAGGTGCATTCCCAGGATTCGGCGGCTTCGCAGTTCTCCTATTCACACCCTACATTGCTGACCTGATGGGGCGCAGGCTAGGAACAGCGATCGGTTGCCTCCTCGTCATCCTTGGCTCAATCATCCAGGCCTTTCCACGCCAAGACAACCCAGACGCCATGTTCCTAGCCGGCAGATTCATCATGGGAATGGGCAGCAACATTTCGAATGCGACATGCCCACTCCTGATCACCGAGGTTGCGCATCCACGACACCGAGGCAGGGTAACGACTGTATACAATACATTGTGGTATCTGGGTGCCATCATCGCTGCGTGGACAACGTACGGCACCTTGACTCATATATCTTCCGATCTATCGTGGCGTCTTCCTGTCGGCCTTCAATGCGCCATGCCCGGTATACAGCTTCTTGCTTTATACCTCCTCCCAGAGGTGAGTCGGACTGCATATGCATGCCGAACATACACTAACTTCGTGTCAGTCTCCGCGTTGGCTAGTCAGCAAGAACAAGCACTCTGCCGCAAAGAAGGTACTCACCAAATATCACGGCAATGGAGCCGAAACCGACTTCGTGAATTGGGAATACAACGAGATTAGCCTAACGCTGGAGGCTGAGAAGGCCGCGAGTGCTTCCAGTGGGTGGTACGAATTAGTCCGGACACCTGGAAACAGGAAGCGTTGTTTGCTGATCATCCTGACCGCCATCTTTTCGCAATGCTCGGGTAACGGGCTCGTGAGCTACTATCTTGCAGCAGTGCTCCAGACTATCGGCATAACCAACTCCTCTGACCAAGCGCTCATCAATGGTGGTTTAACAATCTGGTGTTGGCTCGTTTCCCTCGGATGCGCTTTCCTTGTTGATCGAGTGGGGCGACGAACACTCTTTTTGAGTGCCGGCATTGGTATGCTTATTGCCTTCAGCATCTGGACTGCATGCAGCGCAGTGTATGCGCAGACTGGAAACTCGAGTGCCGGATCTGCGGTACTGGCCATGATTTTCCTCTTCTATGGTGGTAAGTTGCCTTCTCTTTTCTTCAGTCACACATCGCATCATGTGAACGCACCAACTAATGCAATCACAGCCGCCGGTATCGCTTGGCCTGGCCTAACAGTTTCCTACACCGTCGAAATCCTCCCTTTCAATATCCGCGCCAAAGGCCTCACACTTTGCTTCGTGTTCACATCGCTAGCCGGTATCTTCAACCAATACGTGAACCCTATTGGTATCGAAACGTTGGGCTGGAAGTTCTATATCGTATACGTTGTGGTGTTGGTACTGGAGTGCTTGGCCATCTACTTCCTGTACGTCGAGACGAAAGGCCCAGCTTTGGAAGAGATCGCGTTGCTGTTCGATGGTGATCGTGCCAATGTCGCAGGGACGAACCTTGCGTTAGACCAGAACGGTGGGTTGAAGGAGCTCAAGAGTGGAGAGGAATAAGCAAATTTTCCGTCACCGCGAGTGTAGCACCTGGTTGAATTGGAGCGATGAGCAAGGTAATTCAGCAGAAACAAAGTGTAAAGGCACATCCAATCCCCAGGTGACTTCGAATGTGTAAGCAATATTCTCAACATGAAATTGGCCTTATGGCGTTCGTACAACTAGGTGGTGACTGAGAGGGCAATCTTCTTTAGGCATATTTCATAGACTTGTGACGCAACAAATTAGAAGCCAGAGCCTATCCATAGCCACTAAGGCTGCACGAAAGCTATGACAGGACTTACTTCAACTCTCTTGGTAAATTTGGTGGTGAGTTGAAGCGATGATGGAGCTTTGAATGAGACTCTGATTGGTAAATTCCGAGGAATTCTCCACCAGCAGGTGTTTATACTTATAAGGACTTCGTGTCTACTATCCTTCCGGCAGACAGCCCGCGCGCGTCCTCTATCGATCGAAGTCATTATCTCAAACTGGAGTGACGATTTTCTTGCTGCAGTGTTGTCGTGACCATGATGTTCTTGTTGCCCACAGCAAGCTCTTCCTGGCTGCTCCGCGTGTCGTCCCAGTATACGTCGCGTCTAGGAACTTTTTTTCTGCCACTGCTAATAGCAACAACATTCATCTTGATCGCGTCTGGGTAGTTCGATTCTGCTCCAGACCGACTCTGGTTGTGTCGAACGTACCCGCTTGTGTCATATGAGACGTGAGGCGTGTGTGTATTTCGGTAGAAGACAGCGAATGCAGGACAGCAACCGATGCAGACAGCTATAGCCGACTCAACGAATGTCCAGATAGCGAGCCAAGTTGGACTGGGCGACGCGCTGTTTCCAGTTTTGATGCCGATCTGCACGACGCGCAGAGTGGCGAAACCAATGCATACGAAGCCTGATGCGAAGAGCGCGATAACAGCTATTTTCTGCGCGCGTGCCTTTGAAGGTTCCAAACTAGTCGAATTGGGAGAAACATGACTGGCATTATTAGTGTTCCTGTTGTGGTGGGATGATTTACTACGTACTCATGAAGTCTGACAAGATATCGACCGCGTAGGACATGTATAGACTCGCAAGCTGGCCACGGACGCTTCGAGGACCAGAGCATTGCCCTTTCATCATCAGGGCGGTAAAATCCGGGCAGGAAGTAAAATAGGAGATGATACAGCCGATAAGAGACTACATCAGAGGTTTTAGTGGGGAGTGAAGAGCATGCAATGACATGAACTTACAATTATGCAAAACGCAAACACTGCCCACCAGAGGTTTTTCCACACGCTCGGTAGGCCATCTAGTAGCTTTTTGTATAGTGCTAATAGAGATAGCTTGACCGACCATAGTGCCAACCAGAACAACGTTGTTGTAACAAAAATCGTCCGAACGTAGGCAAGGATGTCGGCCTCTATAGTTGGCCAAGCTGGAAGTAATCCTATCTGGTACTTTGAGATTGCGTAGACCTTAGAGATAACGGTGAGGTAGCATATTGACATTGCAAGAAAGAAGATAAAAGCAGCATATAGGAGATAGTCCTGCAACTCCATAACTCTGCGCATCCACACCTGTACGCTAATGCGTGCGAGAGCGAAGGTTGAAGCAAGTACCACCATGGCGTAGGCGGTTCGAAAGAACCCGGGTTCTGAGATGATTTCTCCGTACGTGGCAGACATGGCTGCGTTGCTGGCATAAAGATGGATAGAGAAGAAAAGCTGCTGATAGGATATGAAGGAGGAGGTAGTTCAAGCAATCGAATGAAGAGATTGTGGTAAATTGCAATCACCAGAGTAGATAACACCTTCGTTTCAATCACATCGTACATATCAGAGCTCCAAGACGTCGGTATTCCTGTTCTCGAGTGGTTGTCGAACCCTAGTATAGGCATGAAGGAGCAAGTTTCGATACTATGTGGCACAGTGCATCCATGGTACATTTGCCGTACCCGGCAGTTGGGCACGGCTCGGCGTGGGATGCAAATTGGGGAGACCCCTTAGGTTAAACATCTCGAGGTGTGAGGTCGGTTAGTAAATGGCTCATATGGATCCTTGATGCTGCGGCGACGAAGCTCAGCAGTGAGCATTTTCTTGGAGCTTTAGTTGTCTTCCCCGCATGTGAAAACCTAGTGATGCTAGTACGTGCAGTACGACTGCACAGTAAACTAAGCGGTATGTTCGAGTCGGACATTATTTAATAACCCAAATATATGGAAGGAGATGCTGTAAAGCAAACTAAGGTCTGCGGTGCCTCTCACATCTGTTGAAGCGGCGTAGCAGCTTGGACGCCACCTCGGACTTTTTCCATGTATGTGAGATGTGTCGGTGCCAAGGTCACACGGCGGGGATGAAATAAGTGGTTGTGCCTGCCGAGGCGGTCTTATTGGGGCTGGGGGCGGCATCAGCGGAAGCACCCTAGCCTCATGGACCCACTCTTGGTAACCTCCGCAACTCCAGGAAGTCTGCATCTCCTCTTACCAACACATATGGAGTCAGAATACTTGCAACTTTACGTATTCTCTTCCACTGCTACAGACGCCTGTATTGGTTAGTCCGGATAGTACCAAAACTATGCGAACGTGCCGTCTTAGCAAAGGATGCTGCCGCTAAGCGAAGGAAGCTGCTGTTTTGCGGCGCGGCCATGCAACGAAATTGGATTAGGATTTGATCCATGTACATCTAGCATATCGGCAAACCCGCCTGTTCCGTGTTTCTGGGCACCATTAAATCCTAGTATGAGCAGAGATGAAGAGCATAGCCGGCCTTTTGGACCTGTCGGTGCCAAGAATCACAGCGAATGCGCTAACAATCGTCAGCTTATAGACGCGTAAGCAGACGGTCTCCCAGAAACCTCTCACAAACTACTGCTTACCCTTCCTTCTGGGAAGAATGCAGAGTAGATCCACACGTTCCGTTAGTGTCAGACAGGCAGGTGGGAGTATTGGCTGAATCCCCCTTGATTTACGCTGCATGCCAGCTTAACCTTTCTAAGACTGGATGGATCATCTAGAAGGATAGGACCGTCAGCACAAATGTAACTTCGGGCCACAGTGCCCGCGGAGCTCTGAAATACTGGAACCGCCGACAATTCATACGGACACTACAGAGATAAAAGGATGTGATTCCCTAATACTGGGACACATCCAACATCTTTGTAGATTCCTCCCTGTAGTCTCCCAGCATTCTCCGGGCCTTCCTGCACGGGGCACCTTCTTATCGCATTTGAATAATTTCTTCTTATCGACTCATCCGGTTACCCAATCCTGTTCTTGCAGTCGAAACGATGAAGTACGCCATTCCATCTGCCGCGTTGGTAGCCGGTGCTGTCTCACAGGCTACCTTTGAACCTGCAGATTTCAACGTTACTGAGGCGTTGCTCGACAACGGTGTCAACGTCTCCGCTATACCTGAGCTTGCACCTTTGGTAGAGAGATCGTTGTTAAGTGGCTGCTCTATAGCTGTAAGCACGGATCCTAGGCAATGCCGGTCTCGTTTCGGGGCTAATGCTTCGACAGTGTAACTCCTTGAAGTTGATCTTTGGTGACGACCAAATTGAGACACAATCCGAAGCCGCATACAGTGCGTTTATTGGTAGTTACTGGTCAGGTCAACAGAGACAAATCTCTCCTCGATGTGTCTTCAAGCCCGAGAAAGCTTTGGATGTCTCAACCTCTATTCTTCTCTCTCGTCTTACACAATGTCCTTTTGCAGTCAAGAGTGGAGGCCACTCTGCAGTACCCGGTGGCTCGAACATTGAAGGCGGCATTACTATCAGCTTCGAGAAGATGAACAAGACGATAGCATCTTCTGATAAGAAGAGCGCTACGTTTGAGCCTGGCCAAACATGGTTTGATGTATACACAACGCTGGAGAAGCAAAACCTTGCCATCATCGGCGGTCGAGTAAGTGGGACTATATCTAGATAAAGAAGCACATCACTAACTACAACTTAGGTTGCCAGTGTCGGCGTGGGCGGATTAACGCTAGGTGGAGGTAAGCGCCGGAATATCCTGAGACTACCAGCCAGCAGGCGCTAACTTCTAGCTCCAGGTATTTCGTACTTCTCAAGTGTGTACGGTTTGGCATGCGACAACGTCATCTCATATGAGGTAGTTACTGCGTCTGGACTTATCATCAACGTCAGCCAGAATTCGTTTCCAGATCTTTACTGGGCTCTTCGAGGTGGTGGTAACAACTTTGGTATTGTCACAAAGTTTAACGTCAACGCTATCCCCAGAGCGCCGACCATGTGGGGCGGTATGCGAACCTATATCTCTGAGTTCCCCGCTCTTATCAATGCATACTACAACCTCGGAATGAACGCAAAGAAGGACGGAAAGGCCCACCAAATCTTGTCATTCGGCTGGAGTTCTGAAATCGGTCAAGTTGCTCAGGTTGAGCTAGAGTACTCAGACCCTATCGTTGACGCACCAATATTCGCCGAATACAACAACATCACAGGACAGATTGCAGACGGAACAGGCGTCAAGAGTCTCGCAGAGCTCTCCTCGATTCTAGAAGGGCCCGCCAGCGGTGCAGGTCTTCGACAGGCTTTCTGGACCTGGTCAACCAAGCTTGATGTGGAAATGGCCACTGTGACCAAGGACATTTTCTTTGAAGAGATCACTGAGGTTCTCGACGCGGCGGATCTTCTCCCAGCTGTTTCCCTTCAGGTGATTACCGAACCCATCATCGAGGCTGGTGCTAAGAAGGGTGGCAATGCGCTTGGCCTCGACCCGAAGGAAGGACCTCTCCTGTTGGCTCTTATTGCTATGAAGTGGTCCAACAGCGCGGACGACGATAGACTGAACAAGTTCGCCGCACGCGTCAAGGATCGCTGTATAGCCGCAGCTAAGGCCAAGGGCAAAGATACCGACTACCTGTACATGAATTACGCTAGTCCGTACCAAGACCCCATTGCTGGATACGGTGCAGTAAACAAGGCTAAGTTGAAGGCTGTTTCGAAGAAGTACGACCCCACTAGTGTGTTTGAGGTCCTCCAGCCTGGCTATTTCAAGCTTGATGGCGCGCCGCTGGGCCAATTATGAGAAAGCTAGCTCAACATATTCCGGATATGGTAGTCATACATGTATTCTTCATGTCAAGAGTCCTGTTCATCGCTACCCTGAAGTTCTCTTTGACCACTGTTTCCTTCACGATCCTTTCTCACCATCTGTGTCAATGACATCCTTTCAAGGTCTGTATAAGTCATCAGATATCCCAGATCGCTCAGGGGTAAAGATCTGATGAGAATTCCTCACACTGGCATCTTTAAGAGTTGGATGTCGCTTGTTGAGCCTGCGAGGACGTTTGGTCACAAGGCGAAAGGGACTTTACGTGATATTTCCTCGATGAAGCTACTCGCAGGCCACACTCTACTAGAGGTTTTTCTTTATATGCCACACATCTCCAAAAATCTCATGCTAAGGTACATTTTGCAGCTTCAATGCCATTGCGACGTCAGACGATGTCCATAGGTAGAGTGCGACTGCCTAGTGACCGCGCGCAAACGCGTAACGACACGAAACTTTTCTTGGGCTCGGTGGAGGGTGCAGTTGCGGAAACCCTGTTATAATTGATGGTTTAGGCGATGCCCCCGCTGCCACGGGATGACTTGATTCGTTACCCTTGATGTGGAATGCGACATTTGTTCGCAGCATGTTGCATTGGTATGGACCTGAATGTCCGGTTCTGCCTGTCAATATCTATCAGCGACGGCATGCTTCATTCTATTTATTTTATTTCTCGCAACCCAACCAGTCGGCCGTCTTTTATCCCCAAGGTCAGATTCTTGGGTTTGCTACACAAAAGGTGTAGTCCCTAGCGACGCGCAAAGACATAGCAATTCTCGAACGTCTTCCCGTGTAGGCGCCGGAGTAATCCTTCGAGAGGTCGCCCCTTGCAGATAAGAACGAGGCTGCAGGACAGGAGAAAGCGCCACCTGTCTAGGCCGATGATTGTGGGAAGAACCTCGGAACACCCCAACTTGGCATACTATGTGGGGTGTCGTCCGGCCCGGGTGCGGCTTTGGCCGCGGATTGAGTCTATTCGCTCCTCGCTAGCTCAACACCAACAACGTTTCTAAGCATTGCATATCTGTTGCTAACGCGTCCGGATAAGCACAGTATTTGCACAGTTCTTCCCGGGCGGTTGGATCTCCAATCAAGAGTGTACTCGAAGGGTTTGGCGGTCTCCAGCGCCAGACCCGCATATGCGGTCCCTACAGCTGGTAAGATTGCGGCGTATTAGTGATGCACACAGCAGGCACAATGGCATTTTATCCCCTTGGACATCTGGTAGATTCATCAAGTGCTACTTGACGTTTATCAGAGAAAAAGTCGCCTAAAACTTCTCTATTGCAGCATTAAGTTGATCTTTGGGTTCGTAGGGGTTAGACTTACAGCCTGACCAAAATCCTCGAGGTCATCGGCTCGGGGCTGTTCCCCTTAAAGTCTTGGAGTTTGATGTGGCAAAAGCACCGTTCAAGTTCTACAAACGATATGGAATCCTGCGAAATTCCTGCAGACTCGCTGCTGATATTCTAGCACGATACGGAAGGTGTATACTGCATGCATCCCCCTTAATTACTGTGCATGACCATATAGCCTGTCAAAGAGTATTTTTTGTATCACGACAAAGCCCTAGCGCGACAGTAGTTTTTACCATACCGTTACTAGATGGCGGTTTTTACAGAACGATGCTTATGTGAAATCCGCTCTCCGGCTTACTCCGCGGATGTCTCGTTACCATGTTCATAAAAGAATGTGATACCCCAGTGCCGGGTCTCACCCACCATCATTCGAGGACTTGCTCGAAATTGTACGGCAAACTCCGCCATTTCCCGTACATAGCTTGTTTGATCGCATTTGTGTCCTTGACATTGGCTTGCGTCGCCGCACCGATACATCGCTTGGCTTAGAAGGAAGGATGAAGACGTTCGTTTCTTTTGCCGCCTTCACGGCCGGTGCCATATCACAAGCCACGTTCGAGCCGGCTGACTTCAATGTCACTGAAGCGCTCTTGAAGAATGGTGTGAATGTATCAGCCATACCCGAGCTAGCATCGTTTGCGGAACGATCTTTATCAAGTGGTTGCTCAGCTGCCGTATGTCCCTAGACTTGCTGTATTGTTTACGTTGAAACTAATCCCCATTCAGTGCATGTCTCTGAAATTGATCTTCGGCGACGATCAGGTTGAAACGCAGTCCGAACCCGCGTACACTGCATTCCTCAATGATTTCTGGTCTGCCCAGCAGGTGGAAATCTCGCCACAGTGTGTGTTCAAGCCGGAGAAAGCTCTAGACGTGTCTACCTCAATCCTTCTATCTCGACTTACGCAATGTCCATTTGCGGCGAAGAGTGGAGGACATTCTGCCGTACCTGGAGGTTCAAATATTAAGGGCGGCATTACTATTAGCTTTGAGAAGATGAACAAGACTACACCTTCCGCTGACAGGAAGAGTGTATCATTCCAGCCCGGACAAACTTGGTACGATGTATATACCAAGTTGGAGCAATACCAGCTCACCATCATTGGCGGTCGAGTGAGTAGCGCCTTGAAAGACTGGCTGATGAGCTTGCTAACACAAATAAGGTTTCCGGTGTCGATGTCGGTGGCTTGACTCTTGGTGGAGGTAAGAACAATATATGACTAGTTGTTGACTGGTATGTTTACTCATCTCTACCGTGGGTATTTCGTACTTTTCCAGTGTTTACGGGTTATCGTGCGACAACGTTATCTCCTTCGAGCTGGTTACGGCAACTGGAATCATCATTACTGTCAGCAAGACCTCCTACCCCGACCTTTTCTGGGCTCTTCGAGGCGGTGGAAACAACTTCGGACTTGTTACCCAGTTTAACGTCAATGCCTTGCCGAGAGCTGATACCATGTGGGGCGGATCGCGGACGTATCTCGAGAGCGAATGGCCTGCGTTACTTGAAGCCTACATCAACCTCGGCAAAAACGCCAATCAGGATGGAAAAGCACACCAGATCCTGTCATTCGTGTCATTTGCAGGCTCACCACCAATCGCGCTAGTTGAGTTGGAGTACGCTGATCCTGTCACGAACGCAACTATTCTGGAGGAATACAACTCCATTGAAGGTGCGATTGCCGATACGACAGCTGTCAGAAGTCTTGCGGAACTTACCACACTGATCGACGGTAATGGGGAATTCGACGGGAAGCGTCAAGCTTTTTGGACTTGGACAAACAAGCTCGATCTCGAGATGGCTACCCTCACCAAAAACATCTTCTTCGAGGAAATCGCAAGCGTTGAAGGCGTGGCGAACCTTACAGCCGCTGTTTCTCTTCAGGTCATCACCGACCCGATACTAGAAAAGACGAAATTGAATGGTGGCAACGCTCTCGGACTGGACCCTAAGGAAGGCCCCCTCGCGCTGTTCCTGGTATCCCCTAGCTGGTCCAACAGTGCGGACGACGAAAAGGTCAACCAGTTTGCTGCCCGTATCAAGGATCGCTGCGTAGAGGCTGCAAAGGCTGCCGGTAAATCGAATGACTACCTGTACATGAACTACGCCAGTCCGTATCAGAATCCTGTTGCTAGATACGGTGCAGCGAACCAAGCTAGGTTGAAGGCCATCTCGAAAAAGTACGACCCTACTGGCGTGTTTGAGATTCTCCAACCTGGTTACTTCAAGCTTGATGGCGCTGCGCCATTAGGTCAATTGTAAGGGAGATAGGCCAACATATTTTGGACATGATAGGCAGACTCAGTTGCTCCATGTCAATAATCTCGTTCATCACTATCCTGATGCTCTCCGCCTTGGCAGCTCTATCTTTTACGCTCGTTTCTTATCACTTGTGTCAGTGACGTCCTTTTAAGGATCTGTAATATTTATCAGATATCCTGAGTCGTTCGGGGGTAGACATCTGATGGAAGTTCCTTACTGATACCATTGAAGGTTGAACATCGCTTGTTGAGCCTGCGAAGACGTTTGACCACAAAGTGATAGGGACTTCATGTAACATCCCTTCGACGAAGCTACCTGCAGGCCACATTCTAATAAAGATTATTCTCTAGATGCCATGCACCTAAAAAGCTCATACTAAGATACCTTAACATCTCCAATGCCATGGCGACGTCAGACGATGTCCATAGGCAGAGTGCGACCGCCTAGTGACCGCGCGCAAACGCGTAACGACGCGAAACTTTTCTTGGACCCTTGTTCGTTTCCTGACTATGTCGCACACATTCTCAATCCAAGACTGATGATACGAACGATTCAACATCGCACAACTTCCTGCTCGCCCGTTACCTGCGTCACCTCAATCGCAAGCCCACAATCGTGCTCGCTGTCATCGTCGGACCGGTTAGTATATCCACAAGCTACCGTTGCTGTTGTCGCTGATCTCAACCCTAGACTACATCATGTCGCCTCTTCGCCACCAGCCCTTGACCGATCCCTTGCTCGAAGACCAGAACGACAGGCTCGCTCTCAGTAGCGAAAATGCTTTGCTCAGACAAACTGCTAAGTTGAACAAGCTTAATCACGAATACGAAGCTATGAAGGAGGATCTTAAGCACGTGATAAACGCTTACCATGGCGCTGACAGCAGAGCGACAAGATTGGACAGTCAGAACACAAGGATGATAACGCAGCTCAAGCTTGTGGGAGAGAGGTTAGATGAGCTTGAAGAGAAGAACAGTGCTCTGGAAGAGCAAGCCATCGAACTTGTTTGGCGGCTTGCGGAGAGTGAGCGAGCAGTCGCGCGTCTCAAGGTCGTTGGGAATAAAGAGGAAGCACAGACTATGGGCGTGAAGTGCAAGCGCGAGTTCTTCCCGTTGTCGTTTGAGAATAGTCCTGATGTGGACGAAAGCGCGTCGGTGGTAAAAGAGGAGACCTGAAGTCAAGTTTTTCGAGCATTTGGTATGCGGGGTGCCTCAAAAGGGAGCAAAGAGGCATCAAAATCGTGAAGAGACTAGGTGAGTCTTGCCTACTATAACAATCTCGTTCACTTCTAACACACTAGTAGCAATAGATCTGGCACTGGCGCTGTGGTGCAGAAGGAAGTGGACGTTTCGGAGACTGTAGGTTCCTTGATATAGTGACACGTTCAGGGCAGCTGGCAGATGTGAAATTTTTGCATACTGCGCTTCAGATATGTGCAGGTTTGGTAGGTATTTCTCTTCCTAATCATGAATATCTCTTCACTAGTACATGATACCCTCAGTCCTTACTTTCCCCAGCTTTGGAGCCTTTCCACCAATGACGCTATTTATATCAGCAACCGCTGGTCTCTTCCTCAACCCCATGCGACAAGGCCTGGAGAAGAAAGACTTGGGAGGTCTGGGAAAGCGTGGGCCAAGAGTCAGGAGACCATTGCGCAGTTGCGCGACCATCGGCAGGATTCGGAGCACGAGAGCTAGTACCTGGCTCTATCTGCAAGGATGTACAAGGTGGAAAGCGATACGCACAATAGCGGGTAGGACTCCTGGTAGTCGCATCTAGAAGTCCAAAGCTGATAACTTCAGTGTCACTCAAGAGACCGCAATATCTCTACAGGAGGGCTATGAGATCAGTCTACTAGGCCAGATACCACAACCGACTCGTGATCATAAGCAAAGCTTCGAAAAGACGCGGTATCTACGCATGGAGTTATGATAGAGCCCCACTGACAGAAACAGGTTCGAGAGCGACGATGGATCTATCCCGTTCGTAGTCAATTCTGCAAAACAACGTGTTATTGTTTGCATGCCCTACTTCCACAATCGCCGATGTGATACTGGAGAGCCTTGCAAGAGTTGTCTGAAGAAATGCGTCAAATGCCGGCGTGCGACGTGTGGCAGTTACAAAGCGGGTACCTGTTGTGTTGTGGAATGTACCCGAGTCCATAAATATGACGAGAAAAAGTACAAGAACACCGTATACGCAGACCATGTTAGCAAGAAGGTTAAGGTATTTGCACCTAGGTAAGTTGATGACGGAAGCAAGAAGCCCCCGAAGCGCAAAGGCCGTATGGCGATGGGTATACTAGTGGAAGACTTATTAGTATACAACAAAGGGAGATGGTGTCACAGGAGGAGGAGTATGACGGCCTGGAATTTGTCCGCTCGATCGTGTGGACAAATGGTACGACTGATGCGTTGACGTAACTCTCAAAGTATGTGTAAAGAGCCGCATATAGAGTTTCATATATAGTCAAGGAACAACTAGTGTGAGGATATGCTCGAGTTAGCACGAAGAAATCATGCGCGCATTCACCACCTATGGTGTCGATGTTTGCAAACGTGATCGTTGGATTCCAAGCGTGCTGAAGTAGCTGATATAATCCCCGACTAATACGCGTACCCTAGACGTTATTCCTGGCAATACAACCATCTTACCCCAACCGCCCTAGCAAGTCTCCTACAGCTTGCGTATCTACTTCTTCGTGTCATTATCAGACGGTACCACACCACGATAATCATGCTTTATCTTGTCGCCATCAAATTTCGGCCAACCATCTCTCGACCCGCCAACAGGGTGTCCCCAGCTTTGTCCATTGCCTATGGTAGAGAACAAGCGCCAGTCTGAGTCTCCGCGTTGAGGGTGGGGTAAAGGAGGCGCTGTGGGCCTTTGGTTAGCTGATCTGTTTGTTGATGAGGAGGGAGAGGCAGAGGTCAAGGTGGTGTTGTTGGTGGACTTCATTGGAGATGATGATGATGATTTTGGCATCTCGGTAGTTGTTCTTGTAGATGTATTTGTGCTGCTGGTGTATCTCCGCGTTTTGAAGTTTTGAATAGTAGTTAGTATGGGTTTCAGAGTATGTACAAGAGATTTAAGAACAGTGTTTATAGGCGATAGCTGGAGGTGGTCAGTGAATCTGAGATTGGAATCCTGCAGTCAAATACACGTAGTGTGATGGGGTTTCTTTAAGGCTTCTTTGTTCACAGCGAAGATATAGAGATCACTTCACCGGAATGTTGTTGGCAGATGTGTTGCCTCAATACCCTCATATACGGGGACAGCATATCACCTCATGTCTTCATCCAAGCATACTCCTCTTCCTTCCCCTTAATCGTACCCCTTCTAACCTCTTCAATACTCCCCTTGCACCCTTTCCACACTCCCCATACGCCTTTAGCACTTCCTGGAATAGCGGCTCCGCGGCTGGGTGCGTTGCTGAAAACGCTCTTTCAAGGACGTACAGATCAACAGCTTTGTCTTCGTCTTGTATGCTTGCGGTTGTGAGACCGAAGTCTATGAGGAATATGTCGCCGGCCAGTAAAGAGGTAGGGTGGGACTGTTGCGGAGGGTTGGCGGGAGGAAGGTCTGGAGGTTCTTCGCCGCGCATGGCTGCTTCGCGGAGGCTGCTTGTTGTTTGTCTTCTCTGTGGCATATGTTGCTGCTCTTCTACCTCCGTGTTTTGGGATTTTGGCGTCCGTAACATAATATTGCTTGTTGTGAGATCCCCGTGGCATACCCCAAGTTCGTGCAGCTTTCCTACTTCCCGCCCTACTCTTCGCATCAGGTCAAGTATCTCATCTTCGCCTTCTCTCACCGCTGCACTGTTTCCTCTGCTCACGTCTTCTGTGGCCTTCTCGTCCTTTTCTCGCTGTGTTACTTGATGCGCCCAGCCATCTAGCACTTTCCTCACAGTCCTACCATCTACATATTCCAACACTAACCACCCCGCATCCCAATCTGCGCCAATCACACCTGGTACATTGACGCGATCCCTCTTGACCCTGATCAGACTCCTCGCCTCGGCTAGTAGCCTCTGTTTTGTAAGGCGCTTGTCTAGAGTAGGATGTCTGTACGGCTTTGGTGGTCGGTATTTGACGACGACGGGCGTGTTCGGAGTTAGGAAAGTGGTTTTATATACGAGGGCCTCTGCGCCTTGTGTTATGACCTCGAGAGCGTCATGAGAGAAAGGCGCGGGGAGCGTATGTAGAGGACGCGACGTCTCAGGTGGTGGTGGGGGTTCGATTGGAGGAACGACTGGCGGCTCGGCCATTGCGGCTCGTGTTGTTATGTGAAGGTTGCTGCGACTGCGTGATCCTATATATAACCAGAGAGCTGTGTGCTGGGTATGTACAGGGCGTAGGTGGGTTCAGAACACGCACGGTATGGCGGGTGGGAATTTTGATGTTGACAATTGAAGCTTCGCAGTTGCCCCGCGATGCGACACCACCCATTAGCCCTACGACGCTTATCAATTCTTTAGCTTCAACACCACGCGAGCATCATGTCGATCACCGTTGAACGGCTCTGGATGCACTAGAGAACCGAGATTGGCTCGCAACAGACCATGTGTGCCCGTGGATTTCACGAATCGAGTTTGCACATCCGAAGACCTGGTTTCCATCTGTGCTCAACGGCGCTTCTGTCAGGGTAATAGCTATGATCTCTCCGTTCCTGGCAGAAGCGACCCAGATAGTAGTGTTGACATCACTTCACAACCAAGCCAACGTCTATGTTCTGAAAGCGAGTGTGATTGCATTTAGGTATCTCATCCTACATGATCGCCTCCTCTCTTTGCACCGCCTTGCCACCCAGGCCGCAGCAGTAGCGAATGGATTGGTCAAAAGCACAGTATCTCCAACAAACAATGATAACACAAAACAGAAGCCCAAAAAAGGCAATGAGCTCTTGCCGCAGGCAATTGAGCTCATGTCCATGAAGCATATCCCAACTCGCCCGTCCAAATCGCCGGGCCAAAAAACCATAGAGCCTTCCCACCATGCTCATTAAAAGCAGTTCGCATAAGAGTCTGGGAAACAAGAAGGGGTGGAAAAGAAGATCTTCCCAATGGGTAAGAGACGAAGGGTAATCGTGATATTCGAGAGATGGCAAAAGTGACCTTGGTCAAGCGCAAAATACAAATGAACTAACAAGCAAGGAAAGGTTCATAATGGGCCGTAACAGAAGGCGTCCGAAGAGCGCCACAGTAATATGCACAAGGGAATGAATTTCCCGATTCTCTTTCCAATCCATGGTTGAAAGCCTAGAACACAGTGCTCTTGCGCTTCTCAGCGTTGGTGAGAATAAGCTTGGGCATGCCTCGGCGTTGGCCGTTCTCCTCGGGACGGATGTCGACCAGACCGCCTCCAATGGAAGCACCGTCATCGCTGCTAACACTGTTTGCGGTGTAGGAGCGGTTGATGGAGTTGTCGCGGGAGCGCTCCTTTGAGGCCTTGCGCTCTGATCCAATGGCGCCATTGGCAACAGCACGAAGGCTCCCAATGCTGGGTCTACCCGAGAGGCTGCCACTTCCACCGCTGCGAACGCTGTCGGAATCATTGTCAGATGAAGGGAAGTGGTCGCTATCAGGTGAGGCGCTTCCGCTGCTAGTGCGGTGAGCGCGACGGCCAATGCCAGCTCGCACAAGGTTGCCCACAGCCTGGCGACGTTGACGAGTAGCAAAGTTCTTGCTACCCTCATGCTTGGTAGTGGGGCGCTCCTTGAGTTCCTCAATGGAGGGAGGGTTGCGAGGCTGACGGACTGGGTGCTCTCCAGCACGTGCTTGACCGGGGCCGAATGTGCCAGTCATTGGGGTGGCAGGGAAGCCGACTGGGCGAGTGAAGGCAGAGCGAGGTCCCTCCTCGGCCTTGCCATCAACAGCAAGGGAAGACAAGTTCTTCTTGTGGCCGCGACGGAAAGCGTTAGCAGATGGCGGCGGAAGCGGGACAACATCCTGAGGTGGAGTGTTGGACTTCTTCGGCGGCGACGTGCTGCGCGAACCCCAAGGGCTGGGGTTGCTCTCGTTGGGAGGAGACACGTGGAGTACTGGGGTGTCAACCTTGGGCGGCGATGTGGCGAACCGAGGTGTTGGCGGAGGCGGCGAGTGCGAGAGACCCGACAGACCATTCTGAGCCTGCATGTCGCCGTTGTCTTGCTGGTAGCTCGGGTCTACGACGTACTGGTACTGGCCAGTCATCTGATTGAAGACAAGGTAGACACCTGGCTGGTTGGTCTCCTGGATGGCAGCAGTGTTTCCAAACTGCTGACCATAAGCGTTCATCTGCGGAGTGTATGGCGTGTTAGAGTACTGCTGTCCACCGCTCATGTTCATGTTGCCGAACTGCTGGGTTGTCAGGGCAAGGAGTTGCTGCTGGAGCTGCTGCTGCCTCTGAGCGAGGTACAGCTCGGTAGCCAACAGCTGAGCCGCAACGTTGGGATCCATCTCGCCGTCATCGAACTCGAATTGAGGAGGGGCCAGGACCTGGTTGTAGAAGTCGGGCTGCTGCTGCTGCTGTTGCTGGTACTGGTTCATACCGCTGAAACCAGAGCCGATGGCAGTCTGAGGACCCTGGTTGGCACCGTTGAACTGCCTGGAGGGGCGGTTGGCATTGTTGTTACCAACGTTATGCTGGCGCTGCGAGTAAGGAGCCGAGGCAGGAGGCTGCGCAGATGTGGGCGTCTTGGGCGCGGTGCGAAGGCCGGCTAGGAGATGGGAGCGACTGGTGCGAGGAGTCGCAACCGAGTCCTCGGCGATGGAGGCAACCTTGGGCGGTGAAGCGACGCTGAGACGCTTAAGCTGAGCACCCTTGCCACGAGACGCAAAGCTCGAGGTGGGCCCGCCGAATCCGCCTTGGGATTGGAAGTTGTTGTAGGTCATCTGAGCAAGACCGCCAGCGTCCATGCTCATTGTGGTGGTCTAAGAAGAGTTGCGAACAAAGAGTAAGAGTGCAACAAAGAGTATGCTGGGCGCACACAAGAAAGATACAGAATCGAACAAGGCCGGAAGAGGGAGTGTTGGCGCAGACAGAAAGCCGAGCGAACACACGAAACGTTTGCTGCGAAGCAGAAGTGCGGATTGGCTGGCGATTACGGGATTAAGGATCGTACAGATCGGGATTGTAAGGTAGATTTGTTATCGAAAACCGGCCGATGGGCAATGTAGTTGGGGTTATTAACAAGTTCTTCGGTCGCTATGTCGCTGGGGGGATGCTGTCAGAAGGATCGAGTGGTGGCAGCGGGAAGGCGCGGTCCAGCAGACGGAGATTCGAAGCAGACTGGCGAAGATATTTTTATGAAGTTGAATACACGAACAGGCAGTGACGGGATCAAGGGCAGACAAGCTGGTGGTTGATGCGTCGGCTGGCGAGCTCTTCTTCTCTCGGGGGGAGCGACGGGACTGGCGCGCTCGCACAATCTCAGATTAAGCGGAGGATAAGCTGGTCCAACTGGGGGAGCAGGTAGAAGATGCAGAAGCGGCACTGTGTTGTCGAAGAGAGCGAAGGGAGAGAGGTAGAGAGGAAAGGGCGAGATGGAGGGGCCAGGAGAGAAAAGTGACGAGCAGCGGAGGAGCAGAGCCATGGACGAATGCGAGCGCTATAAGTGACGGGGACCTGTGGCAGCGACCCTGCATTGAGCCTAGCCTAATGCAGCCCCCTGGACACGCTGCAGACCTGGACGCATGCTTGAAACGCTGGGCCTGATGCGTAATAACAGAGCTTGGGCCGTTCCTGCGTGCGAATGCCCTTGTGCGAGAGTACTCGCTTTGATGCTTTGATGATGCCATGCGTAGAGTTGAGTGTTGCTACTGTATACAAGGCGTTGGGTGTCCTCTTGGGTTTCAGGTGCTGAGGAGGAACGGGATGGTCGCTCCTGTCGCACCTGGCGAGGGCCCTGGAGCGTTCCTGCCCGACGCCACGACCGTCCCTTCCTCGCAGCCCACAGTGCCTTCCTCGCGGCGGACCCAGCAAGGGAAAGAGCGACTGGCAAACAGAACCACCGAAACAACGTCTCCTCATTGCTCGAGCCCGCTGCCCAGGAGCACACCGCAAGAAGTGATCCACTGCATCGATAGCGTCTATCTACGCCGTCTCGGCCAGTCGTTCGTAGCGTCTCAGTAGTCACCAACGGCGGCTATGCGCCTGCCCACTGCTACTGGCCAGCGCCATCGAGGCCACCGCAGCCCTTCAGCCACGCACGCTCGGTCTAAATATACCCACCACCACCACCTGTTCATCAGCTCCATCTCTACCTTTGCAAATGCATTGGTGTGCACTACTCTCTCCTGCTCAACCATGGCCTGCGTGGCATGCGCATGAATGGCTTCCAAGCCCTGCACAAACCAGCGCAAATCACCTGTCAGCAGTCATCGTCTAAATGTCCGTCTCTTCCACGCGCAATCTGCAATGCATGTCGTGCGGGAGGAGTATGCTTGTTGACGTGCCGACCCCGGACCTGGCTGTCAGGTCACGCTTTCCATTGCAGATCCAGAGAGATTCTCGGTGCCGTGCCGCTAGTCTCGCAATCGAGTCCCTTTTTTTCCACCTTTTTACACGCGTCGGCTTCCGCGGTCTTTCTATCGACTCGTGGACCTGCTCGTGCGATCCCTTCCTTCGCTGTCGCCTGCCGTTTCGTCCCGGGTGTGCCCTGCTGTCTCGGTCTGAAACTGTCGCTCCGTCTCAATCAACCTAGACCGTGCATCGCTTCCTCATTTCGCTACACACTCCCTGCAGTAACGCCTGCCAAGCCATTTTCCAAAGCGTGAAACACGCCCTCGTTATCGTCGACTAGCGTTTGGGCCGCCGACGCTGTGGGATTCGGAAGCCTGCTGTCAGGGCCATGCTCGAACGCTGATCTCCATTCGTGTGCGGGGGGACAACCGCGCCTTCGCATGGAGATGCCCTCACGCAACATCCGGATATCGTTCAAACACACTCACTTGCCCGCTACGCCTCCTCCTCTGCCTCCTCTGCCTCCTATGCAACGTCAGACGCCGCTACCGTTTGGGCCATGGGACTATTGGATCTAGCATCAGAGCTATTCGGAACGATACCGGTGTTGTACTGGCAGCCGTTCGGGTCAGGGCCGTCATCCTTAGCGGGCAGTAAGTCACTGCATACGACCGAACCGGCCGCTTCTTTCCAAAGAAAAGAAGCATATCAGAACTGCGCATGTGCTCTGGACCGGAACACGGCGGCAACGATTTGTGGGGCGCATCGACCCGTTCAGAGGCGCAGAACAAAGGCAAGAGTGAGGCGCAAAACCAACACAATAACGACATCACGCAGCTTGTATGCGCAGAAGCTTCGAGGCGTCTTATTTCCAGTGGTACGGTAAGCCTCAAACTAATATTCTTACTCGAATCGTGTAGACAAGCTCGGTCGCCAAACTGTCAGCTTGCACCGTCAGCGCTAAAGCTAGAACGCGCTTGTGCAGCTCTGTTTCACGGACACGATCGTCAGCGCCGTCCAAAGTAGGAGGCTCTAGTGCCGCAAGGCTACATGTTTCGAACGTGTTCCAAGCTTCTCGGATATACATCCTGCGGACCACCGATTCTCGCCTTTACCACTTACTGTAGTGAACTGTTGTCCTAAACCGCCGAATCGTTGCTGTCGCATCTCGTGAGTTAGTAACAGATCTCTTTGATTCTTCCCATCTAGAGGTTACTATGGCAAAACAGAAGACTCGGAAAGTGAACCTTGGAGTCATCGACTCATAGCTCTATCGCTCCGTGCACGCTCCGTGCAATATATCCAGATAGCATGCTCGGCATCATAAGACGAAGAGTCAGAGTCAGACGAGCTTCCAGAAATCTGAATGTAGTCTAGGTAAAGGGGAAAAGTGTGCATCAGTGTAAACGAGGTAACATGTCGTAAGTGCACGAGGGGGGTGGGCGTTCATCAATAAGTATTGGAAGTTCGCAGACGGATGATGTGCAACCCGAGATCGTTTGACTGCTTTAGGGTCCCACACGATCTGGAACGTGCAAAACAAGAGATAGACTCTATTGCTTGAACTCTCCCAAGCAAACGTCCAGTCGTGTTGAGCGGATCTTTACGAGACCCACTAGTAGTGTTTCCACATGTTTGGGACTTGGCATGATACTCGGCACGAAACATCTGACAGCACCTATTCTGATATATCTTGCTATCCAGATTTTTCCTAACCGTCGCGAACATCAGGCAAACAGTTTCGGCCAGCTTCATCATCCGTTTTTCGGTGTTTGTGGCTCGAATGGCGGAGCGAGGAAGGCTCCAAGGCACGAAGATGTAGAGTATATAGTAAGCCTCAGTGCGGCGTTTTCCCTAAGGATCAGATCTGCAGTGCATTTCCCATCTTCTACTACCATCGATATCCTAATCAGCATACTTCCTAATCCCCATTCTTACTCTTAATTCCCATCTTTTCTTAATCCTACACCACTCCAACTTCAAGATGCTCTTCTCCAACATCGTACTCGCGGCTTTGGCCCAGAGCTTGACAGCCTCCGCTGCCACCATGATGGTCACCGTAGCTGCGAACAACAAGTTCCAGTTCACACCCAACTCCATCACCGCCCAGCCCGGTGACATGGTCGCTTTCAACTTCGTCAGCCAGGTACGCCAACTTTTCATCATCCATTCACCTCGCATCATATACTGATTCCATCCTCGCAGAACCACAGTGTTGCCTCTTCCAACGCAAACAGCCCTTGCCAACCCCAGCAGAACGCCATCTTCTCCGACTTCCAGCCCATCCCTGGTAACCCCAACGGTTCTCCCAACGGCGCTGGCGGCAACGCTGGCAATGGTCGCAACCGCAACAACAATCGCCAAGCCGGAAATACTCCCATGTTCATGGTTCCTATCACCGACAACCAGCCCATGTACATTTACTGCTCCCAAGCCCAACATTGCCAGCAAGGCATGGTCATGGTCATCAACCCGCCCAACGCCCAGGCCGTAACACAGTACCAGAACAAGGCTGCGCAGGCAAACAACAACGTCTCCCCCAGGGGTGGCATCAGTGGTGGACAGGTGCTCAACAACAACGCTGGAACCAACCCCAAGAACGTCTTAGGTGCTCAGGCTGGTGATGCGGCGACCGCGAACACAAATGGCAAGGGTAAGGGCAAGGGCAAGGCTAACGGTGCTGCTGCTGGTCTGGCCGGTCTTCTCGGAGGCCTGGGCAAGGGCAACTAAGCATGTAGTCGGTGTGATGAACAAAACGGATGTTCAGAGTGGGACATTTTGAGTGAAGGCGTAAGGGGAGGGTGTAAATACATGATGATGGTATCGATGGTAGTAGATGAAATGCTGGTCATTGGTGTGTAAATAGTATAGTAATATGTATCTTATGAACTTATGAAAAGGATTCCATGGCTTTGGTGAGCGCTTGATGATGGGTCGCACAGGACTGGTAGCAGTGACGTCACTCCGACACCCCCATATAGCTATTGTTTCCAGTGCTTCTCCTTCACTCACAAAGGATATATCAGACAGAGTGTGCGTTCCGTTCGGCAACCTCAAGAACAACATCCACTGGTCGATATCGCAATGTATCGTCATAACCAGAACGCATAGTGTCATCACTGATATCTCGAAAGCAAAGCGAGCTCCTGCAAAGAACAATAGTACGAAGTGCATGCAGGCAGCAACTCCCCCATCCTTTAAGACTTTTTCCACTGTGCAATTTTGTTCCTGGAGTACAATGGTAAGCGACAACAATGGTAAGCAGATAGACGGACAACTGGCCTTCAACCACGCGTGTACATACACCCTGTTGTATACTTTTTCTGATCCCTAGACATAATTACTCTTAATTTCTACTTCTGTTTAACTATTTCCCATTGTGATATGCTCGACTATCTATCTACGACCTTCGTCCCAACATTCCCGCCGGTAGAAAACAACAAGAAGGAATACCAAAGACATACCCACAATCTCTCAAGGACATCAACACGATGATCAAAACTTTCACAATGCTGCTAGGTCAGGTTTCTACTTTCTACCTCTTCATCAAGGTCATCATCTCCAGCTTCGCAATCCCAACTACCAACCTCTCCACACTTATCGACCTCGTCAAGAACACTACACAACCCACATCATTGCTCGTCGATCCATCATCCGTCAAAGACACAGAAGGAAATCCCACCGTTGCCTTCGCTCTCGGTGCAACGAAAACCATAGCTCCATCTACACGGCTTCATACTCAGCCCAAGGCGCACACTATCAGCAAGCGACGTACAACGATGAGGAAGTCGAGGTACGACCTCTTTTCCAAGATCAACGAGATGCCGTCGAGTCCCGGCATCCAGTGTGCAACCATGTGATGGAACATTGAGAGAGAAACCAAAGAGTGTGAGCGCTGGTTCGCTTGCACTTGGTTTGGCTAGTGTATGCAGCACTACTTCCCCACTTCCTTTGTGTTATAGTATACCACGATGACAGAGTTTGGCACTGATTGATGGATCCTCTGGTACCAGCAGCGCGTTACGAGGTGCAGGAATGTGGAGTTTATACATTTGCGGTATGCTACAAATGGGGTGCGGCAATCGCGTTTCTTTCTTGGATTTTCTTCGACAGCCTGAGTCTATCACTATAGCCAATTGTTGGTTATCAATGCTGGTCACTGTGGCGTTCTCGAGCGCCTACATCTACGCCGGTAATACATGATGTATATATACGTAAACAAGCTTGTTCAGTTTTGACCAATGTAATCATCCTCGCATATGCCAATGTCTCCATCTATCCAAAGTAACTTTAAGTTTCATCTCAGTCGGCATGAAGGCATAGCCTTTACAGTTGCTCTCGACACGACCATAATATTGGCCCCAATGACACAGACTTCGATAATTGTTGGCAATCAGTCACTCGACAACAATGGGACGTGGAAGAATATTAGAAAAGATTCGATCGCATGAAGCCATCGAGGGCATGTGTTCTACACTATACGAGCTTTATGAAAAATAAAAATAATGAAATAAGACAATGTTGGAAAAAGGAATGCTCTATTCCTCTTGAGTATAATGAACAGTATGTCAGACATATCCATGCCGTGTATATCTCCATATAAACGCCAGTGAGATATGACGATCCCATCGCGTCCCATTCACAATTCCCAATTCAAATACCAACCCGATCGCATAACAGATCATAAGGCGCGAAGCCCTCAATCATCCTTGACACTAGCACTAACATAACCATCGTCTACATCCAACTCATCTTTCTTCTTTTTCTCTCCCAATCCAACTAACATCTTGCTCGCACCAAGACAGCTGCTCACAATCTTGCTGCGGACCTTGTTGCTCAGCCCACTTCTCCTACCTGTGTCATGACCAATCCACATGCGTAGGGAACTGGCAGTGCGTTCTAGACCGCAGCTGGCTTCCTTTTTCAGATTGTCGTCGCTCATGAACTGCGTGAGCACTTTGTGACCGGCAACAAAGCTGAGAAGTGTAGTTGCGCATTCGGGTAGATAAGTGTTGTTAACGACGAAGATGGCGCGGCGGCGGGCCTCGGGGTTCGAGGAGGCGGCTAAAGAGAGGCACTTAGCCAAAGTAAGCGCCTTGCGCACATCGATCGCGACGAAGCCGTTGCCGACGATATTGATGAAGCCAGCATCTGCGGGCTTGGGAGACGAAGGGAGGGCTTCCATTGCTGCTGCAATGCGAGTGTCACGGTCGTCGTCGAATACAACAGCTTGAGCAACTAGTGCACGTAACTGAGCCTGTGAGTTGGGAGGGGCAGCTTGGAGAGCAAGTGCTAGGTCGGAAACGACGTTGTCCTTGGACGAGCTGCTCTTCGCACCGAGTGTGGCGGCAAGTCCCTTGTTCAGTACAAGGCTAGAGTACCAAGCCGCAAGAGCGTCCAAAGGCGAACATATGGCAAAGTCCTCTACGACGGCGTCCATGGAGGTGTCTACGACTGTCTGTTCTGCGCTTGGCTTGTTCCAAGCCAGGTTGTATGCTCGCTGCACGACTGCAGAAACAAGCACCTCATCGCACTCCCTCTCAATGAGTGCTGCGAGATGTTCTGGCAACGGCTGAGCTTCGCTGTTCTGTTTCGACATGTTGGTGGCGATACGGTGCTCGCTTCGGGCCATGTTCCAGTAGCTTCGAGCCAGTTTCGCGCTCAGGTCGTTGAGTAACCACCACGAACCATGGCCTGCGTTTCCAAGTTCCCAAAGCACGATCCGAAGATGCAAGGCCTTGAGCATGAGCCTTGCTGGCGTATCTGGCAGGGTTCCGGAGGCGATCAAGGTAAGTACTAAACGGCTCTTGCTAATCTCAGCGTCACCGCCTGTTAGCTGAGCATCCAACGCAATTTCCCAGGCTTTGACGCGGGCGGCTTCTTGTTCCTTGGTAATACCAGTAAGATACGCGTATCCTTCCCAGCCGATAAGCCTACGCATGCTAAGCTTGAGTGTCTTCAAGCCCAGAGCAGCGAGCTCGAGGGCGAGATTATGCTGAGGTACCCAGACTGTTTGGATCGCAGTGAGCCATGCCTTTCGACGGACTTCAACAGGAGAAGCCAGCGATGGTGCAGGTGTCAACAGGACAGTGGGAGGAGACTTCTTCTTCGGTCTCGATTTGAAGTCGAGCAATGGCGCAACGAGGTAGAAAAAGGCGAAGAAGACTAAGAGAAGCTTGGCCAGAGGGATCTGAGCTGCGGATACACCTAGGGAGACACGAGGAGCAAGGATGCCAGCGAGATTGATGGGAAGGGCGAACAGACCACGACCAGTTGGCTCTTCTTGTGACTGCTCCCGCTCTACAAGTCCTTCCAGTATCATCAGGCCAGCAAGAGATCCGACCATGAGTTTGCCCATCATGGCACCGTTGCGCCGTCCGTTGACCATGGGCGCGGCAACTGCTGGGCGACCGCCATATCCTGGCGGGTATGCAGGTGCATAGTGCTGTTGTGGTGGGAGGCCGCGCTGAAGAGCACTTATGTTCTCTGGAACGGGGATCAATCCTTGTGGCGGTCCTGACATTTGCATACCGTGTGTAGGCGTGAATGGATCTTTGTGAAATCTTGAACCATCTGGTGTGCTGACAGTGCCGTGTAAGGTTATAGGTCCTGATATGGCCATCTTTTCGTAGCTATCCACCCGTCCTTTCAAGGTGTTGACTTCATCTTGTAGACGTTTATTACGCTTTTCCAGGTGTCGGATGTACTCGGTAGCTTTGGAGAGTACCGTAGCTTTGTTGAGCTTGTGTGCAGGTGTGAGCCCTTCGAGGTCCTCAGGATCATCGTCCTCTTCTGTACCGTTTGGCCGCGACATGACGCGAAGACTGGGGACACCTTGGGAGATGGATTAGCTAGTTTCGAGATACGTATTTGAAGTGCAACTTACTATCGCGAAGGGCAGCAATTTTATCGTTGAGATTTGTCCGATAGCGCTTCTCAATCATGTTGTGTGCAGTCTTCTTGGGTGGTCCTCCCTTCTTGCTCGACGGTGCATCATCATCAAGTTCCTCGGAGTCAGCCAGTGACTTCCTCTTTCGTACGTTGGTTGTCGTAGGCTCTGGTGACGAATGCGACGAGGTTGAGCTGGCTCGTCCGTTGCTCAGAGAGTTGGGGCTATGATGGAGACTGGGCGTGGAGGCTGGCGGCTGTGGTGCGACAAAGCCATTTTGAGCGTACTGTGTCGGTGAGAAGAGAGCATTGTCGGCTAGCTGCTGCTCTTGCTGTTGCCATTGCTGAGACGCGTAGAAGGCGTTCTGTTGTTGCATCTCAGCGGTAAGCGGGGAGCTTAGAGCATTGCCATTGAAGTCGAAGGCGGGCGGCATATCGGCGCCCTGGCCAAATGTGAACGGGACACCATGCGACTGAGCAAACATGGGAGCGGCAGTTGGTATGTTGCCGGATTGCAGCGATTGCGATTGTTGGTGAGGGAGGGAATGAGGCGAGGTTTGCTGATCCGGGCTGAGATATGCGGCAGGCCCCTGCGGATTCGCGGGCTTGGGGTCGACATTTTGGGTACTCTGAGACGCTTGCGCGGGATCGTATTGCATCCATTCGTTCCAGTTGGTCATGTCGTCAGCTGGAGCAGTGAGCGTCATGTCGTCGCCGCCAGTTGTGAGCCACGGTCCGCGCATATTAGCGAAGGGGAACTCGCTCGACAGCAAGGGATCTTCCATCTTGGCCGTTTGCCGCTCCGCCTCGGGGACAGTCGGATGAATGGGCCTGGGACTAGGAGGAAATCTGAAGTCGTCAAACACGCAATAGGGTCCGACCTGGAATGCGCCAACATGTTAGCACAGAGAGCAAAGACTCGCAAAAGCACTGCTTCACGCACGGCGATTCGCTCTAGCTCTAGCCCATCGTCGGGGCTGCCGTATGGGTCAGAAGCCATTAGGACGGCGTCAGTCTGCTGGCTGCAACAACAGCGACAACAAGACGGATTGTGTATACACAGTATGGGTTTTGGTAAAGAAAGAGGGAGCTCCGTCTTACCAGCTACGACGTGCACAACATGGAAGTCATGCCACTCCTTCGCAGGCTCACGACGCGAATGCGGGCGGCCTCAGTGAGCACCGGGATTTGCTGCACTACGGTAAATGCGTGTAGGGCCGAGCAGCTACTAGAATTGCATGCAGGAATCGTCCTACTGGGCCGGGGTTGTGATTGTGTGCGTCTATGGCAGTGTGTTGGGGGTGGTTCGACAAGTCGTATGATCTCGCTCGAGTCGACGGGGGCTAGCCGTAAGCCTCACCGAATAGGCAAAGTCTCGACTCCAAGGCCCGGCCTTTCCGTGCAACTACGCGATGGAGGATCGTAAGTCGGCGATAATCTTGCGCACCAGATTTGCAGGTGGAGATTCAAGGGAAAAGCCTACTTGTCTGAGGTTCATCATCCATCGTGAACGGTGTTGAGGCGGGTTGCGTAACAACGAACCCCTGTCATAGTCGCATGACTCCTGCTGCACCTCATCAAAGCCAGCGCCATCGCTAAATGAGATCCTGCACCTCAGCCGTCAAGTTGCCGCCATCGGAAGATTGTGAAGCCGTCAAAGATTTGGATCCATGTGTTCGTTATGACATGTGGCAGATCTGAGATGACATATGAGTCCTGGACGATCTCCCGCGGCTTCGGCGCCTTTGCCATGCAGTGGCGTACCGTGGTAGTAGCGCCAACGGAGGGCTGCAGTATCTGCGTCAAACCTCGCTACCGTACCCAAAATACATTCCACCGCACATTGAACTGTGGACTGTAAACTGTAATAAACTTTAAACTGTCAACTCTGAAATTTGTCTTCGAGCGTCGTTGAGTTGCTTCTGCCCAAGTCACTCCAAATCCGCCGATGTATGAGAGCAAGACGGCTATTCCTGCTCATTTTGAAGTCCTACGTTTGTCAACCGTCAAAAGAAATACAGGAAAAAGTACCCCGATTCCAGACCGTGAGTTCCGCATTCTCTCTCGACGAAAAGCAATTTGACGTCCAGCGACTATGGCACGCCTGATCCATGGAATGAGATTTCCACACATCTGCGTACATATTCTACTTGATGTAGACGGTTGTTGAGAAGAAGAGCTAAAACAGCGCGGCACAACGCTTTTGGAAATAATCCCGCGTCGGGAATATTACCAAAACACCTTGTGTCCGCTATACACAACTAGAAATTCTATGATAATATATTCTTCCGTGTGGTTCCAATGAATTTCTTGCTTGCTGCCAGGGGGTGAAAACAATCATCTTCACACACTTACACGAGGCGGCAAGTCTAAACGTAGGCAATCGCGAAGATATCAAGGCGAACGACCAGAGAGATGTGCTCTGAATGGCTCCACAATATCGCGTTTGACCCCACCGTCTTTCAGTGGGGGGATGCGGCGCAGCACCTCCACTTCAGTCTATCGAAACACTGAACCACTTTGATATCTCAACCATAAAGTAGGTACTCAAAACTACAGTGGCAAACAACCAAACTCACCTGAAGCATATTTATCAACATGTTGCAGTAAGAAGAAAAAGATAGCTATCCAGCTTTTCGTTACTGGACCCTAGTATCTCAGATACAAGGACATGGAAAAAACAACACACTTTTCTCCCTGTTACCAGGTCACCGTAACTCAGCCTTTACATAGAAGGCACTTAGCTACACGAGCCCTCAACGGGTGCTTCTGTAAAATACGCTTTGACGTAGGCTTTGAAACACTCTAGCAACGACAGGCTTTACCAATGTGAGAGCAACGAAGCCTGATAGGACAGGTCAACTTGAGGAAAGCAGAAGGTGTGCTAGAGTTGAGCAGAGACTAATAAATGTTGACGTAAGGGTCCTGCTGTCCTACAAATGAAAGAATGTGTCTCAACTGGGCAAGGGAAGAAAGAGGACAAGGCAACACAGGGAGATATTGACAGTGATCGCGAGTCGTACAAGCAATGGAGATGCGGTGTTACTGCAAGGTATTCGTACAACACTACGTATTATTCCTGTCACACCAACTCACTCTGTTAACTTACCTCAGGTACGAGAAGCCTAAACAGTAACCGTCGCCTATAAAGATTCAATCGACATCAAAGATACTAGATGAATACCACCAGTGTCATCATAGAAAGCCTCAAGTGTCGGTTCAACTGTCATAGCGACTAGCACGAAAGTACTGTACTGGTTTTGATTTGACTCAGCCCGCTCTTTTAGCTCACATGCTCCAGCCGGACCTTCATTGATCAGACATTTGTAGAGATTAAGAGCCGAAGCCTCTGCGTTGTTGTCGGTGATCATCGTGCTGGTATTACGCCTTGTAGTTACCGTATATAGTCCTATCAATGACTTGCGCATAGCTGGCCATAGTATCAAGTTATCCCAGAGTTCAAAGCTGGTATGGATATCCCCTGAAGTAGCATATGGGGTATCCATTTCCACCATTCCGGTTGCCACTCGTAACTTCAGAGTAGCCTCGATCTGCAATAATTTACTGTCTGCCTAAGCACATCGAGATTCGATGAAAGTTTATACATCACTTCAGGAGATGTAGTCGCGATCTACCTTTAACCAGCGAGTGATTGTACATGTCAAAGACAACTAGCCAACGCTTCACTAATAGTGGACTCTCTGGAGCTCTCGGTCACTCACTTCCCGGGTGGCGATGATGATTTTGACAACACATCACACAATAGAGGAAAGGTCCACATAGCACCGATTCAACAATGATACCCAATCCGAGTACAACGGGGCCAAATCCAGCCGTGCTGACCAGAGGCAAAAGTGTATCAAACTCACCGCTGCTTTCATGATGATCAGTGTGACTGTGATTGAGACGTGGATAGTCTCCTGTGGTATCCTTTGGTCGCTCTAGAATCCAGACCCACACGTTAACGCGTGTGTATAGAACAAAAGGAATCTGGCTTTCGGTCAAGTTCCCCAAAAGTAGTCCAGTGGTAGTTGATCCAGACCCGCGGAGGCTATCTTCGCAAGTGCCATGGTACCTTGAGTGACCGAGGTAGATGTCAGGAGAAATGGCGTGCCGAATATGATGAGTTGCCCACTAACGGTGAGCCTCGGTCTGTCTTGTGAAGCCCCTGAGCATCGTTTCTGCTTTCCTCGTGCGGCTGATCGCGGCGTGCATCCAATATAGCCTTGCTGATCAGCATCTCCGCGAGGTCTCTTCCCGCAGAGACGCTCCACCATGGCAAATACGACGTGTAGCCGCTTTTGGCCGTCCTTGTTCGGCCTGGTACGTCAGCAACTGCATGATCCCAAGCCAGGAAGTTGGCGGTTTTGGATTGCTATGTAGCCTCGACCTGGCTAATCGCGAAGCCATACGACCCGTCCTTACTAGTGCAGGATCGACACGTTCCTCCACCAGCCATCAAAGCACTTCGCATTCCCATCATTTCATCACGTGAGAATCGTAGAAGCTAGTGAGAGTCGTGGAAGCTAGTAAGCCTCCTACTGCAGGGCAGCCCGAAACGCCCTAATGGTGCTCGGTATCCCACACGTCACGTCGTACGAGAACCCACTAGATAGACGATTTTACGAAAAAAGCAAGCCTGGCGCGAGGATCAATTTCGCCTGGCCGCAAGCGCCTCATGCGTCAAAAGAATATTCTGGGGGTGCGCGCGCTGGCGACGTTGCTTTCCAAAAGTTAATACTGTTGGTGCAAAGCCCTGGGCGTGTAAGGAGAAGGACGTCCGACACCAGGCACTAGTCCTCCACACCTGAGGAAAAGTCTCTCTCGAGACTACAACTGCGATGGCGACGTTACTCATCACCCTGTTGTATGCCGAGCCGCGTTTGTGGCGCGAACTCGTCTGGGCTTGGCCGCTGTAGCTGAACTCTATCCCACTCGTTGGGTTTGAGCGTGTGTGCCGCTTTAACAAACGCTAATTTGATCGCGCATAATTTGGCTACCCTCTCTGGTAGCGTAACGTGCCGAAAAGAGCGTTTCGTGACAAGTGTAGCGCTGCTATCAAATGTTAATCGCCCATTTGGACCAGAGGCGGCTCTGCATTAGTGAGGCGTCTGTCTGTGCTGACTTACGGACCTTTCCCACGGGAAAAGTGTCTTCCAGTATTGCCCCAAAATAGTGAATGATCTGTAGTGGAGAAGCCGCCGCTTACCGATGCGGGAGGATCCAGAGATCTGCGTCTCGGGTTCGCATTCTGGTAAACCAAGGTGAAGCGACAGGGCAATCTCGCATGAGATGAGGCGTCGGGAGGTTGCCGTGGGAGGCTCAAGGAACGACGGGAGTCTCTCAAGCCCATACAGAAGGCCTGAGTTTTGGGAGGCGAGGGCTTAAATGTTGTAGCGAATCCGATCTGTGACTACGGGAGGGGCAGATCGATGTCGTCATGGATCTCGCAAGTCAAGCGCTTGTATGCGAACACAAGATCATTTGAGATGTGCAACCATGGCTTCCACGCCTTGCACTCCGCATGCTTGACCCTGTATCGATCTAGAGATCTGAAGCCAAGCCGCGATTCTCACGATAGCCGGTACACCAGAGCCACATCGTTGGACTGCTAGCATGCACATAAGTGCCATAGTCTGCAGCGTACAATATTATTCTTTAGTCGACTGTCAAACCCCACTTGATGCTGACGACAATCGGTCCTTTTCTTCGTGCATTCGGTTACTCTTTCCACCCCATTGCTCTCCATACGATTAGCCGGATTTCTTGCCAGTAGCGCTTACGATTGCTCCTGTCACATCAGCATACAACATCAAAATATGCGCGAATCAACTCATTGGCACACAGATTTGACGCTGGTGATTCTTGCGCGACTTCCACGGTCACCCAAAAAAATCAGCAAGAGCTAGGACATCGTCGTAAGACTGTAAATGGGTGGCAGTCGTGTGGTAGAAGTGGTCAGGATTGCTTACATTCGAAACGATCCTTGCATTCTTGGCTAGCATAAGCAGGAGCACCTCAATTTCTGCCACTGAGGCGCAAGCGCCGAGCAACACCGTGAAGGGACTCGTGCGCAACAGTAGATTTTTGACGCATCGTCACGTTTGTACTCGCCCTGAATGGCCGTGGCCTACGAATCCTCTTCCGTCCGACTGCAGGATCGTAACGTACTTGCCCACAACCGTCAGTAAAGTAGGGTCTTCTTTAAACTGACATCCCTTTTTCCAATGATTTCCTCAAGCAGACCACAGGAAATGACCGCGACCACTCATACGTTCGCTCGGTGATGGCCACTCCAGTGAAACCGAGAGAAGGAATGCTCTATATTTCGATCGACCACTGCTTGATGCAGGTCGCCAGAAGAGGTTGACGTGTGCCACGCGGACCCTGACTGAGCGGGACAAGAAACGTTTTTTTTTCCGCGTCGTGCCGGCGAAAATCGCACGCCTCGCGGGCTCCTTAACCAGCAGGATGGGTAGGATGATCATGTACTAATTGGAGTAACTGCCCGACAATAGACAAGGCGCTGGCTCAAAGAGGCGAGGATCTCGAAACACAACTGGCAGCTTGCGTCGAGCGTCGTACGATGCGATACTCCTAATGCATCTGAACCAGTGTACTGGGTGGTGTACCATGTCGCTTAAGCAAGAAACCGAATCGGCGAGAGCGCATTAGACCGATTTGGACCGACGTCCGCTAAGCCTGGGTAGCAGAATCAGACACATGCAGGTGCAGGAGACGAAAAGGGTGTGCCCGAAACGGGATCAGGATCCCGCCAAGCCAGTGTTGAGATCTCGAGTCAGCACAGAATGCTATTGCAAGGGTATTCTGCTATTGCATTCTCTGCCGGCTCTGTTTGTTGTCAAGCGTCAGACTTCGAGGAGCACCGATGCGATGCATCTTTCGGGGTATGTGCTTCTGGTAAGGATTCGCCCACTAGTTAGTGACTGATCTAGCATGTGAATTCCGCATGGGCCATCTCGACGCTCACCGATAACTGCGTTTTGACCACTTTTGAGTCGACTTTTGCCGCGGAGTGAAAACGGTCATTTACAACGGGCATATGTGCCGCCCAACACGCGCTCACTTTGACAGTAGTCGAGCTTAACCCCCTCCCATTGCAGAAAAACAAACATTTTAATGAAAGCGTGATATCTACAACCACGGTCGTTCTCCAGAATATGAAACCAGAGAGTGCTCATCGCTGTCGCAGCTGGAGTAAATGTGGGGCATCGCCTGTCAAACATGGCACTGTGGGGCATTAAGTCAGAATAAGAAACCAATCAAGTTCTTGCATAGACATGCTTTCACGAGCAATCTCGATACTAGATCAAGTGCCGGTACGTGTGATGTTTCGTTGCGGGTTCCTACTTCCTAGGAGAAAGTTATATCCGGAATCCAGATCGTTGGGTTAGTAATGTGTACCGTCTGAACGCCGAACAGAGATGTAGATCTTCGGCAACTTGATCACCACAAGAGAGAAGATTCCTCTTCTCGCTGTTATTCCTTGACAATGTGTGTTTTGAAACGAAACAGGGTTTCTGTGATTGTCAATTCGTAACAGGGATCAGTTCTCTGGGCATGACTGGGTTTGATACCAGTAACACTGCGTAAACCGGCGCTTGTCAGATGCCAGCTGCTTGGAAATCAGACATGACTGCGGATCGGACGCTCGTCAATCGGACGCGTGCTGCAAGGTGGTATCGAGAAGTCAGCCAAAATTAGCCGTTGCACTATGCATAGGCGTAGAGGGTCATGTTAGCGAGATTCAACGATGGCGTAACCGAGCGGCTGCATTGGTTTGACGTTACAAGCCACTGATGCCACGTTTATGCTTGCGCTTTGTCCATGACACGATCACTACGACATAGTACTAGTTGTCGCCATGAGAGCAGTGAAGACAGGCAGAGGTACCCGAACATAAAGTCTGTGAGACAAGGAAGAAATAGCGTGATGCATGCCGTGACCCGCAAGATCATGTTGCACTCAATATCCCACGCCATCTCCAACGGTGGCCGGACCGGAGAGATGACGCCGATAGTCACCCCATCCGGCTTGCGCAGGTGCGTGGACAGTTATCAACAAGCGTGAGGAACACCCCGAGAGACCTTTGTGGTTCCGTTAAGGCGCAGGGTATAGAGCAATGAAAAGTGAGAAACGGTAGAGGATGACGAGGTTGGATGGCTGACGGTCCCACCAATGCAGCTAAACAGCAACGGAGACTTGTTGATAGCGTGCCAAAATCTCTAGGTCGGTTACGGTCTGGTAAAGCCTACTTGACAGCGCTGGTGCGCATTGGTGATAGCACAGACATTTTACAAACGCGAACGCACCAAGATGCCGTCGTGCAGAAGGTGAGTTCTCTGTGTTACACCCAACATGTGTAGGCGGCAACGGTCGAGTGCTTAGTGTTTCATGGTTCGGAGCGAGATGGAGCCAGTGCAAATGGTTGAAGGGTTTAGCGACGACTGACGTAACCGAAAGGTACCCTTACAAAACTACCTTGGGAAGGCACCGGTGGGACAAAGCGGTGGCGAGAAATGGTCTGATAAACTTCTTTTGTTATCCAGTGCATGCGATAAGACAGGCTCAGAGGTTGTTGCAGGTTCATGAGTCGAAGCCTGTCGGGCCGATGGGATGGTTCTTCGGCACTATCTACCTTTTCTGTGAAGACGCTTCTGGCGTCCGCAGCCCCGCAGCACTAATCGCATTGCCACCGATTCAGATGTGTGGACACCCCTGTGGCGATGGAGATTCCCGAGAGTGGTATCGGGTTGAGTGCCTGCCAGGAGGTTGCGATGGACAGACGGGGTGTTGCTGCCCAACAATACCACCGTACATAGGTCGCAGCAAACAAGAGGGGTCTGGTACCGACAATTGATGTGTGCGAGGCGTCCGCCCTCGTGGGTGACAGTTCGCTGGCTGTCGACGCCAAGGTACGGATTGACAGAACAGGCGTGGGTGCAAGCTGGGGTGGATGCATGATGCAAGTTCGGTTGCATCTCGATTGCATGCCACAACGATAATTCGTGCCTGGGCGGCGGGCTGTTCCTTTCTAGGCATGGGCGCATCTCACCTCGTGTGCGCGGGGTGCCCATTCGCGCGGATGGCGGTCGCGATGCTTGTCCCTGGTCGTAACGGTTGCGGATCGAGCAGAAGAAAGCGCGTCGAAGCAGCCCACACCAAGCCGCCGCCGCCCAACGGACGTGGGCCCGTCATGCAGCATCGCAATTGCGCCTTGGAAAATCAGACTTGCTGCTTTTAGGGGGCTGCGCGATCTGATCGGGCAAGCGTTGCAAGGGCTGCCATGGCGTGTCGCATATCCTTGCCCTTTAGGCGTACGCTTTAGGAGTCCGTTGGAGCGCTCGAATGTTGCATCAAGAACACCCAGCGACCGCCCTCTCCACCCACATCCTTGCTGGGGCAAACAGACGTGCCGTATCCAGAGAACCCTTGCCCGCCCACTGCACATCCTCGTCACACTGAGCGACTACTCGCTGCCGGAGCGGTTCATCTCCGATCGCATCTGCGTTAGCCCGCTGCGGTTGTCTTAGCCTTCGTTTCCTCTCACACCATGCCTGCAGGCATAGAGGAGGCGCTGAATTCCGCGTAGCTTGCAGTGAGATCACGAGTTTTGCCTGATCGCCGCTCTTCCGCCCATGTCACACTTGCCCATCTCTCTTACACATCATCCAACATCAGCACCACCTCCGAGTACCAAGAGCCACGCACAGCAAGAGAAGGACGCAGATTGTGGTCATTGAGTGTGCATCCACGCAAGCGATCCCTCCACGGCCGTCGTGCCTGCGACACTACGTCAGCCACAGTATCGAGAAGAAAAAGAGCAGCAGCAGCAACATTCGCAACGACACTAACTGGCATTGATCCATTCGTTAAAAAAGACTCCCGGACGTCTCATCTATTCAGATCTGAGTTTGGGCGGTAACTGCAACATCACCGTGGGGTTTTTTGGAAGAGAGAATCCGACCGAATTGCTTGGCCACGCTTGCGGAGGAAGGAGCAATCTGAGACCATCGTTTCGATTGACGTTGTGCGGGAAGGAACGACTCCAGCGTTGACGGCCTGCGGGAAGGTACATCGACGTCGCGGCACCCACGATTCCCCGCCATTGCGTTGCTGCAGCAGTTCGCTGTCGCATCCCTCCTTCACCACCACCACCCACTAAATATACAACCCACCATGGACACCCTGGATGCCGGCAGTAGGCCAAGGTATGTTGTTTGGTCCATCGCTCCCTTCCCGACCTACGGGTTCTGACTAGCCACCGTAGCATCGGCTTGCCATCAATCAACCACATGGATGCCGACAGACTAAAGCGCGAAGAGGTCGAGTATCAGAGAAAACACTCTGGTGCCGCCGCTGCCATGCCCAGCCCGATGCACCCCTACGCGGGACCGCCGCATCTGCATAGCAATCACCAATCGTCGGTCGCCAGCGCAGTACCCGGCTCGCTTGGAGGCCTACTGTCTCCTCCCGAATCACGCAGGACGTCTGGCGATGAGAATGAGTCGCAACGACCGACGGCCCGGCAATCGTTGCCGTCAATACAGGAGGCCCTAGGTTCAGAGCAGCCGCTGTCATATACAGCTACAGTGCCTCCGCCTTCAGCCATAACTTCAGCTCCTCAGCACTATCATCCGCAATCCGCTGCTGCTTCACCTGCTGAACCACGCCCAAGACCATTTCCATCCGACCTTCAGCACGCCACTCAAGGGCCCTCCAACCGGTTCACCTACCCGCGAAGCCCATTCGTCGGTGCACTAGCATCGCCAACAGTCTCCCGACAGCCACCTCAGGTCCAGTCAGATTCGCTGCCCCGCCCGCCCTTCTCAGAACCACGGCCACCTTATACCACTCCTCAACACAATCCGAAGCTGCCCACTCTACATCCAATCAAGACCACGCAATCCCCACCACTGAGCGCTGCTCGCCCCAACGCCCCTTATTCGTCGTACCCACCACCGCCACCATCAGCCAGCTACGAAAGCCCTGCTCCTCCCTCAGCGGGACCCATGAACCACCGTTATCCGTACACGCAGTACCCTCCCAGCTATCCTTCATCAGCTCCCTCAGCAAGTGCCCCTAACTCGGCTTATCCTCCAACCAGCTCAACTTATTCTGCCCCTCCTCGGTATCCCCCACAATCGTGGCAGGACAACTCAGAGATGGCCCTTCTGGAAGAGAAGAAGATTGGTCGCTCCAGTCTAGCCCCTTATGGCGAATCAGTCAAGCGACATCTGGAGAGTTTTGACATTGAAGCTTCTCTCAACGAGATGGCTGATGGATCCGGACACATTGCCGAGTTTTCAAAAATCTACCGACAACGTGCGCATGAGAACCAACGGATTGGCTTGACACCACAGTCAATGCCAAGGTTAGACGAGGTCGATGACATGATCAAGCAGGGGGAGAGAATCCAGATATCACTTCAACGGATGCGAGAAGTCGTCTTTAATCACCATCAGGCGAGCATTGTGGAGCCCCCTCAAGATCCACGCTACCGCCCGATGAACGGCTATGACGACAACGCAAGCAACTACGGTGATGAAACCAAGGGTATGGGCGGCTTTGCTGGTGGCGACAATAAGACTCGGAAGCGAGGCGTAAGTATCACTGATTTAGACCATTGCCTACTGATACTGACTTCTCAACAGCGAGCTGCACCGCCGGGACGTTGCCATAGTTGCAACAGAGCTGAGACCCCCGAGTGGCGAAGAGGGCCAGATGGTGCTCGAACCTTGTGCAATGCTTGCGGTCTACGTAAGTTTCTAGACGACAACATGTTTCAAGCTTGCCTACTAACACCGTATCCAGACTACGCCAAGTTGACTCGCAAGATGGGTGGCAAGCAAGCTATGACCAGCTCGAATTTACGACCAAAATCCGTCGATCATGGCTCACCTACCATGTGATCATTTACGTTAACGGAACAGGACATATTTGCTTCGACATTATTCTTGGATTTACCAACATCATCGCACATCTCGATCATCTTCACCACATAGGAGCGCTGGCGCAGATACTGCTTGCATTTACAGGAAGGGTTCATCCTCACGGATCGGTCTTACTAGAGATCACTACTTCCTCACTCCAACATTTCGGCGGTCTCATATACCATTTCTTACATGTCGTCCAATTGAAGACGACTTGGTCGATTGTGGAGAGGTTCGGCGAACCAAAAGGAACGGTGCCACTGTGTCAACACACCGATGTTGTCCGCACTTGTCCCAAAATACACGCCGCCCTCAGCACCAAGGTTTTAGGTATACTACGGTCTATTTCTCGCTTGTATTTTAGTAGTAGTAGTTGCATTTTGGCATACACACACCCAAGGGCTTCTAGGCGCGGGAACTTGCCGAAGGCGTTTTCTGTATATCACCATCTGCTAGGATGGTTCGATCAAAGGTTAGGCGTTTCGGTGCACCGAAACAAGCGCTTACCATCTGACGATGAAACTGTTCTTCTAGGCATTCCTGTATAGCACACTTTGCTAGAAGTGTACGAGCCTTCTGGGGGGGTTTGACAGGCGTTCGCAAAGAGATACCACTGGCTTTCAGGCCTAGCGACGTAGAAACTATTGAATATAGAAGTTAATACCTTATATCTTGTTTTATCTCAGTTGTCACAATCGTATCATGGCTGATGCATGTGTGTTCATAGGGACCTATGCTGCGTCACCCGCACCAGTCCACGACTGACGCGGGCATCCCAATATACACAAACTCTGCGCTGCACCGCCAATCGAGGCACCCCGCATATTGTATCATCTGTCAAATAACAACTCATAGGGGTCGCACCTTGCGACCCAAGCAGGTGCAGCAGGCCTAGAGTAGCGAGGACACGATAACCTTGCGACCTGGTGTCCCAATTATGTAAGGCGATGTGCACACTGAAAATGTGCGATGCTGAATGTGCGGCACGCGTAGCAGCAGCCGATCCTGCTTTTGCAGTACCGCAATGGCGGTTGCTTAGCCCAAAACTCATCACAAGCCAAGAGAATAGGTCGCTTGCACCGACGAAGAAGAGACGATTCGTCTTGTCCCTTCAGCCAACATGTGGTGCGGCCGCAAATGTCATGCCACTCCTGCGGCCCGAGGCAACGGTATGGAAGGGATCCTTCCTCAATATGCATAATCGGGATTCTCTACGCGACCATGCTTTTTGCGCCAGTAGGAGGGCTTTGCACAGCGTAGCGACATGTGTAGCGACATGCGTGCACGTGGGCGAAGACAACGGTAGGCGAGGCGCATTTGATGGACAGCAAAAGAAGACACCATGCGCAGTCGTGCATCCGGGCTCGCTGTCAGTATGCCCAAGCAATGTTGCGCAAGGAAAGATGGATTGCGCGTGTGGCAGAAGTGTCACAGTGAGGTTGATGTTGTGTCCAGCTTACCAAAGAGGTAAGCGTCATCGGCAGGGTCTTCGTCCTTGGATGAGGGCTACAGGCATATGCTTACTGCATTACGCATTAATAATCAATACACCCGACTCTAGCCTTGCAATTCGTCCGCGTATGCCAGCGGAGGGGGGATAGAAATTATTCTTCCTTCAATCGTCTGCCATTTGACGGTCTTTTGATAACGCAGGAAACCGAGCCGTCTGCAGCCCATTCAAAATTGCAAAAGCCCTGCGTTGCGTCAAACCCCGCTAAACGTCCCATATTCTGCAGTGCTCCCCGAATACCTCCCCGCAATCGCCGTTCAAACCCAGAAGCCACCCATTCACACGTCTGCTCGGCCCGCCCGTGCACCAACCCGCATTGGACTACCTACCGCGACGCCGTACAGAACTTGGGGATGGGTCTGCTGTGAGATCCGTGCTATGTCTCTCGCCGCCCTCGCTAATGTCATATCAAGTGCCCTTGGAACGCCTCTTGACTGGCCAGAGGCCAAGAAAGTTGCTGGTCAGGTCAGGTCATGGGGAATTGAAGTATGCTTGGTGAAGCCACCCAAAAGGAATATGTGTAGTAATGTGATTGACAGCAATTGCTCGCTATCTGGCGCAATGCCAAAGGCAAGGAGAGGGATGCGCTCCTTTGGGGAGATGAGGTCAAGCACCATCTTCCGCTCGTCCGTCACAGAGCCTGAGACTGACCGGCATCTAGATCGAGTATTTGGTCGTTTGCTATGATCAAGACAGCCACAAGGTCCGATTGTCGCTCCGCCAGGCAGACATTCTAGCTGCGCTCGCCAACGATGAGAAACTTCTGCAGCAAGGCGGCGGAGTACCTGACCTGCAAACCGGAGACGCCGAGTGAGCCTAACCGTCTAGATTCAACATTTCGTACTGACCGTGGCAGCGCGAAGGATAACCCTGCACCCGTCTTCCACCCCGAATTTGGGAGGTTCATGCTTGAAGCGACCCCTGGGAAGCCATGGGGCATTGGTTTCAAGGACCTGCTTGACGTTGAACCAAACATGAAATGGAGGTATGCAAGCCTACCTGATTGTTGGTCAACCCCGTCGCTAACATTGCTTGTAGACGCACCATAGCCAAGGATCACATGGCACAGACCGAGTTTCCGATCACATTGACGACATTCCCTCGTCTTGGATCGGCCGATTGTATCGTACCATCATATCCTGTTTCAGGGCCCAAGCTACGATCCCAGTTTGTTCCGGATGAGATTGCCAATCCGCACATTCGCTTTCCTACGCTAGCAGCAAACATTCGTTGGCGCAGGGGCCGGAAGGTCGAAGTAAACGTTCCGGTTTTCAAGGATGAGAGCACACCATGGCCGTGGAAGGATCCCACAGTCAACTATGACATGCACAACTGGCCTGAAGATGATGATGTGCGCAATGGTGCTGCCAAGGACAACTACATCCATATGGACGCCATGGCTTTTGGTATGGGAAGCTGCTGTTTGCAGATCACCTTCCAGGCAAAGAACATCGAGGAGGGAAGGAAGATGTACGATCAGCTTAGCCCGATAGCACCTATCCTGCTAGCATTGACGGCGGCAACACCAATCTACAAGGGTTTCCTGGCCGATACTGATGTGCGATGGAACCAAATTAGTAGAGCGGTTGATGATCGCACACCAGAGGAACTTGGAGAGAAGGCAGGTCGCCTCATTGTTTAGTATTGATCATGCACTAACATGTGACAGCCGCTCAAGAACGACCGATGGCGATTACCCAAGTCGCGCTACGCATCCAATTCAACCTACATCTCTCAGGATCCTCGCTTGCGACCTGAGTATCTCGACCCAGATCTTATCATCGACACCGACATCAAGCAGCGTCTAATCGAAGGCGGCATGGACGACCTCCTAGCGACACATTTTGCTCACCTTTTTATTCGTGACCCCATTGTCGTTTTCGCCGAAGACCTTCAAGAGTTGGACCTCACCAAAGCTGATCACTTTGAGAACCTGCAGTCAACCAACTGGCAGCACATGCGCTTCAAGCCACCGCCAGCTGGATCCGACATGGGTTGGCGCGTTGAGTTCCGCCCAATGGAGATTCAAATCACTGATTTCGAGAACGCTGCATTCTCGATCTTCATCGTGCTTCTAACCCGTGCTATCCTCTCGTTCAATCTCAACTTCTACATTCCCATCACATTGGTTAGCGAGAACATGGAGACAGCACACATTCGCGATGCTGTATCAACGCAGAAGTTCTGGTTCCGAAAGAATCCTTTCTCGACACACAAGCCCAGCGGAACGGGTACCTCCACACCTGCGGGGAATGGCAGCCGTCCAGCAACACCCACTGGCCCTGTGGAAGACGAATACGAGCAAATGACCGTCAACGAGATCATCAACGGACAGACTACTTCGACTGGTGGCAATGGCTTCCCTGGTCTTATCCCGCTTGTTGAATCCTACCTCAACAGCATGAACGTTGACGTTGAAACGCGCTGCGATCTCGCCACCTATCTGGATCTGATCCGCAAGCGCGCTAATGGTACATACTGGACTGCGGCCAAGTGGATTAGGTATTTTGTCCAAACACACCCTGCGTACAAGAAAGATAGCGCCGTTAGCGACGACATTACGTATGATCTTGTCAAGGCTGCAGAGCAGATTACGCGTGAAGAGGGCCGGGATGGGTTGGGTAAGGAGATGCTTGGAAAGCGACGTTGAGTTGAAAAGATAGTTCGATGATGCATATAGAAGGAGGGTAGAATGTTTTCAAGCTTGTTCCCTTGAATAAGATCTCGTATCCTGCGAGGCATGTAGATGGACTTGATAAAAAAGTATACTGGCAGTAGATTTGATAGCTCCCATCATTGTTTCCCAACTCATAAGGTTGTATGTGAAGAAATGGCCGGTTTTGAGCTGGACCCATGAAGAACGGCGATGCACATCAAATATGGTCTCTTTTCATGCAGCCTGCGCTTCTAGACGTTTCGAAGGTTCTTCTAGATAAAATGTATAGTAACGGCCTTCGCAACTTGGCCTATCTAGCGAACACTTTGATTGTCCCATCAAAGTCAAATCATACCATTGTGGCGACTCTCTTCCACAACCACATGTTTACTAAGAGGATTCACATTTCGTACATCTTCCAGAACACAGCTTCTTCAAAACTGTTGGCAGAAACCACGCAGCTCTTATTGGAAAGGCTGGCTCTCTTTGATCAAAGGCCGCAATATGATAGCCTTGTTGAAGTCTTACGCTGCTGGCCTGCTCCCTTCTCTCCTTCGCCCTCTTCTAACCTCACTCTTTCCAATACTGCTATTGTCATTTTTCCTGCCCGAACCGTTGCACTCAGCGATGTGCGATCTGACTGTTTATGGGTCTAACCACATATCATCAGCGATTTCCGCGTAGAGACAAGGCCAATGTGCTCAGAGGGTCATCATACCACCCTCGTCCAGACATTCGGCGATCAACAGTCTTTTTGATCAAAAACTTGTATGCAGTAACCGCATTTGCGAGTATTGGTAATGAAGCGCAACGTCCTGTATCGTACTTGGTATTTGGTTATGAACTGGCAGGAACATGTTCACATTAGGTTAGCTTTGTTGAGCCTCCATCTCCAAGGTGTTTTGCCTACCATCTTGTTGTTGTCATCGGGATCGATGTTGGGCTTAGAGTTTGTAAAAGAGCCAGCATGTTGGTGGGCGTATGACCAACAATGCGATGATGGCGATGATGCTTTGGGTGTCGAGTAGCATCTGGGAGACAGCGGAAACTGGGCCTGTAAAAACTAAGATTGATAAATATAGGTTTTATAAGAGGGAAGTAGGTTGTCGCAAAGTTGGAAAGGTTCCAGAGGGATGAGAAAGGTCGTCTAAAGAAACATCGCTCTAGATGACATATGGAGACTCAGGTTCTTGGTTTCGAAGCTGCAAGGCCACAAGCTGTCTCAAGTGTGCAAAACTGGATGTCTGGAACACGCTGTATCGCAAGGGCAGAGCATGCATACCTTGCTTATTCCCATGATTTATTGAGCATAGTTCCTACGGATGACAGCATAATCACATGGCTGGAGGCACTTGTAGAGAAGTCATTGATTCAGTTTTAGCGATATTTTACAATGACTGAGTAATACGATTCATGCGAATTGGCTATCAGCTAACGAGCCGAAGCACCGCTATTTCAGACTTTCAAGAGACCCGAAGGTACATGTTCTGTCGAAAGCATCTACCACCCGAATTGCTCGAATATTCACGCCGCTTGTAGTAGCAGTCTTACTCACGCCAGTCATTATATGCTGCTACCTACATACGCTCAAAACCCGGCTTGTCACCATCACAACTACTACGAGTGTATTCACCGCAGTACTGTCAGGCTCAACCAACCCCAAAACTACCGAACTTGTTGTAGCTGGTGCAACGTAAGTGAGGGATATCTGAAGATGTTATGAAACAATACATAGCATCGAAAACAGATATACCACTGCTTTGATCGTATTCATCTCGAGTAACGATTTGCCCGAGTAAGAACTAGGACCGCATCTAACGCATACGAAGGCGGGATATATGAACCAGAGCACCTCCTATCACTCAAAGAGACGGCCTGGGCACCATATTGAAGTGAATTGAATGTGAAAGTATGCGGCGAACGTTTCAGTCACGCTCCATACTTCGACGACACGGGCATTTCGCCTCTATTTAATCGTCGTCTTGACTTGAAGAGGGCTGAGCGAACGGGAAACCTTGATCTCACTTGTTCTACCACCACAAAGACCGCTATGTGGGGTTCCCTAGGCTAATGAGGCGGCTTCGGAGGCTAGCGTATTTGATTTGTGGGTCATTGCAAGCAATCCTCCCTCGAGACGAGCACGACTCGCATCGATCCTCGCAACATGAAGTACCGTCATGTATAACTGCTCAGTTCGCCGCGTTTTCATTGCGCACTTCTTTTTTGTGCAAACAACCTTAACCTCCACTTTTTCACCGCATTAAATTGGTCTCAATCCGAGATCGCGAGCTTCAAAGTCGGAGTCCTGATCACCGCAGACCTGATCCAAGAGTCTAAAGAGCAGACCACCAAGAAATGTCGAACAACATCCTCATCACCGGCGGCGCAGGCTTCCTGGGTCCCATGCTCGCCGCCAAGTTGATACAAGATTTCTCTAACAACATCGTCCTGACCGATCTTCAAACACCCCAGAGGCCAGCCGGAATTCCATCTTCGACATCCAACCTGGAGCTCGCAGCTGCGGACCTCACCTCACATGCAGACATTACCAAACTTCTTTCTATGCGCCCAAAATGGTCGGCCATCTTCCTATTTCATGGCATAATGTCTGTTGGCTGCGAAGAGAACCCTGCGCTTTCTACCAAAGTCAACATAGACGCCACGCTTTCTGTTCTTACGTCCATCTCACAACTCCAACAAACCTCCAAACCCCGCATTGTCTACGCTTCCACCCAGGCTGTGTACGGACCACCTTATACGTCATCGGGTCCCATTACAGATGATACTCCCGCGACACCAATAGGCGTCTATGGCACCCACAAGGCCATTATGGAGTGTTACATCAATGATCTTAACCGCCGTGGTCTAATTAATGCCTTCGCCGTGCGTCTACCGACCGTGGTTGTACGTCCAGGTGCGCCTTCGCGATCAGCTGCAGCATTTTTGAGCGGTATGATTCGCGAGCCGATGGCCGGACTTGAATGTATTGTGCCCATTAGCGACCGTTCGGCGCGCCAGATGATATGTTCGCCACGCGTTATGATCGAGAATTTTGTGCGTGTAATGAAGGCTTCTACGGATGCTATGCCGGCGCATATGCGCGCAGTGTACATGCCGGGAATAAGTGTTACGCTTGGAGACATGTATGCAGCGTTCGAGGCAGTCTGTGGAAAGCATAAACTTGGGCTGTTGAGGGAGGAAGTGGATGAAGAAGCGAAAAGATTGCTGGATAGTTGGCCGCAGACTGCAAAATTCGGAAATGCAACAAGGATGGGACTGTTATTTGACGAAAGTTGTGAGCAGATCTATAGAGAGTATGCCGATAGCTTGAAGGCAAATTAGGCTCTGAGGCAAACAAACTTTGCGACCTTCACGGTACAGGTTGAAGAGTCAATCATTCCGCGAAGCACAATGTTATGGTGTAAATAATGGTTGATTGGTTGGTTGGTTGGTTCGATACTTGTGAATTCTCAGATGAACATTGTTGCTTGATTGACTCTGAAAACTGTAAATAAGATCATGGTGGGCGGCACAGTTTGGTCGCACGCCGTAGGACGCGCCCGACTAAGCATCGACACGACAGGCACCATGACCTCCGACTCCCGTTTCCAGACACCAACTGAAGCAAACCAACCGTAAGCAGTAACTCGATAAATATCTGATTGATCGGACGGGTGAACTAATTTTTAGTGTCCTATGGTCATATGTGAAAGAGTAGCTTCTTGAAAACCTATATATACCACCTACACAAGGTAGCACACTTCAGGACCGAAGAGAAGACCCAGTGGACTTCACAACATAAACATAGTACAGGAGATCCTCAATCGATGTAGGAACAGACACTCTCTACCATCTCAAGGACAAGGGAATAGCAACCGCTCCCATCATACCAAAAACGGCCAGCCATCGCAGCAAACCCTTGGTCACCATCTTCTTCGCTAGCCTATCAATAGCTTCTCCGTCATTAATTTTCGGGAAAGGGACATCCTTCGGAACCTCTTTGCCCAGCACCTTACACAGTGGCTCCCAACCGTCCTTGACACTGAAGAAGACCAACCTATCTTCCGGCACGACTTTCTTCAAGTAAGCGATGTGCCTTTCGTAGGTTGCGGCCGTGACTGGTTCCCCGCGGCCATAGAGGTGTATCCATTGGATTCTTAGGCCATCGATAAAGTCGACGAAATGACGCATGCCCGGAACAGGGAAGAGCACAAAACGTAGAAACCACATCGTCGATGCATTCTGTACCACTTCCATGCTCTTGACCCATGCTTCTGGATCCCGAATCGTGCAGATGACCAATGCATCGGGATACGTCTCAAGCAACTCTTCAACTAGCCCGCTAAATGGTGCATCGGTAACTGCAGCATAGCCGTCCAAGCGCTGCTTCAGCAGGTCGTGAATTGTCGTTTTATCGGAGGGTGACTTTTGTGGGAAATGCGAGAGGAGTTTGATCAAAGATTTGATTTCAACTTCAGGTCCCAGCGTGGCTTGCGTACCACCATGATAGACTGGCCCGTTAAGCAGAATGCACAATGCTTCGCTAAATGATGCAGTCCCCGTGCGCGAGAGGCCAGCGCCGATGACCTGGAACTTGGTACCTGGCTTAGGAACGGAGGGTTGGTTGCCCATTGTAGGCGACAGACTGAGGCCTTGCTTACAGGGACTACGTGAAATAGTCGCGAAAGCGAGCTGGATTTTTGGAACTGTGACCGCGCATGTAGAATATCATGCACTGTCAAAGCGGGGAAATGCTAGACGAACCCTCACTCCGCACTAGTTGTTCGCTGCAGTCAGCGGCGCCGTCTTTCAGGCGTAAACACCTTGGACGTGAGTTCTAACCTCGCTTGACTAAAAATATCTATCGAAGAATAGCGAAACCTTTGGGTTTATTGAAACTTCGAGAGATCATCAGTTAGCGGTGGTCAAAGTCCACTGGGTGCTTTCTGGTGCTTTGGGCCCAGGGTCAAGAGGCTACCAAGTATCTGTTTTGGGTTCACCAAGTTGAATCCAACAATACCTGTTGTTTTTGAAAAAGACAGCCTATGGTCGAGTATTCCAAGATTCAGAACTGTTACCTCACAACAAGGGCAATGTGCCTGTAACGGATGCGAGCATTAATGCATCACCATCAAGTAGAATTGCGTAGTCATGGTCGCTGCTCCGGTCGTATACGCCAAAGGATACATTGAGACTTGATTGCAGACGAGCACTAAAACATTCAGGGATTCGACTATGAGGAGTTGGTACATCGATAGTGAAGGATGCAGGTTCCAAGGTCGATTGGAAGCACGTGCGGCGCCGCTAGTGGCCCTTATGTCATCACATATTGTGCTAACTTTTTGATAGTAGGGCTATCATCGTCACAAGCAGCTCGAGGCCCAACACCACCAACCTACACCGACGCTCATTTGTCGCTAAAGCCGTGTAAACCCACCAAATCAATCGCATATCCGGACAACTGCCAAAATGGTCAAGCTCGAAGAGGTCATGGATGAGGAGTTTGTGCGCGAGCAGGAAGGCCCGCATGACGACGATGAGTGGGACACCGACTCTGGTACGACACCACAAGCCGCTCCGATGATGCCTTTGGCGCATGGAAGTGACTATCCTCAAAACACATGAATACTAAACGTACCACTGCAGAGTCAGACACATCCTCCATCCACTCAGTACAGCCAGACGAATCCCTCTACGAGCGCATCCTTGCCCTACAAGACATGATCCCTGCCAGCACACGCCGTTCCGTCTCCTCAAAAGCCAACACAATCTCTTCATGGTTCAAGAGCGGTCTAAACATGGGTGGCAAGACCCTCTGGGTGGTGAGCACAAGTGCGCTGCTTCTGGGTGTCCCGTGGGCATTGGCATACAGCGAGGAGCAGATGATCGTTGAGCAGGAGAGGGCTGAACTGCAGGCGCAGAGGGCGCAAAACGAGGTATGTAAAAAGTTCTTGTGAATCTTTGGGTTTACGCTCTTCAAGCCTGTGCTAACCTTTTGATAGTTCATGGCTCCTGGTGCGCCAACACCTGGCCAGCTAACTGGCGCGAAGCCTGCTTTGTAGACGACAAAAACTTCCGTTTGGCGTTTCGACTGACAGCCGCTCAACTATGAGCGCTGAGCTCTTCACACCTGTTTTACTAGGATGACGGTGCATGGAACCGGGCTGTACCTGTACATACAGCGGCGAGAGTTTACGCCGTAACGATCTGTACTATATTTCTCGACTCCACGATAATGTATTGCGTCACATATTCATCTCGCAAAACGCAGCCCACGTTTTTTTTACGTTTCAAATTTTTGCGCCCATTGGCTATGCTACTATATGTACAAATGCATCGTCTCGTCTCGTGTTGACTTGCAAACATCTGGCGACATGGATGCATCGCCGGACCCCGGTCTACCAAAGCTCGTATTCCATCAGATGTCAACGTTGCGCCTTTTACATTCATAAATCACTCCAGCTGCGCGCATGCAGTTCCGCGATCAATCCGCAAATAGTGGAGACCAGGAAAGCGGGGACGCTGGGTTTGCAGACGACGCTCGCTCCAAGAAAGGTGGTAATACAGCAAAGAGAAGAGTCATGGTATTATAGTCGATACATGGGTGTGTGGAGAGGCGTTTAGAAGGGGATCGAGCCGGCTGACATTGCGACGCCCTGTTGTTCTTGCTGTTCCATGACTGCCTCGTCGGCGGCTTCTATCGCGACGGCCAGACCAAGCTTAGCAGCGTTCTGTGTTTTCGTCAGTATTGATAGTTAGACTTGAATTTTACCAGACTTACCGCTTTGTGGTCGATTTCACCTGAGAAGGTTACGCGAATTGGCGGCGCGATCATCTTCTCCAACAGGCACGACACCTTGCCCTGGTTGTCTATTTGTGCCCTGTATGATGACTGGCGGAAGTCGTACTTGGCACCGATAGTGACGTTACCCTCCTTCTGCGGTCCGGCCATGGGCCCTCCAGGGCCAATTCCAGCAAATGCGAGGTTGCAGTTGATACCTGTCTCAACCTTGTCTGTAAGTCTGCGCCAGTATGAAGCTTCCAAGACACCACGGTCAGGGATGATCTGACCGCATGCCATCCAGTCGACAGCCCTGTAACGTGCCGCATACGAGACGTTCAGCTCTGGTGGGTATGCCATAGCCGGACGGGTCCAGAAAGCGTCGATACCGAGCGAAAGCTTTGGTGTAACCGCCTGGAGGTAGCTGGCCATGAGCATGCCAGTGATGCCACCGTCTAGGAGGGAAGGGTTGACAGCCTTCAGCGAAGCGGAGAAGTCGGCGCCAGTGTAATCGTTCTCGAGCGAGACCATGTTGCCTTGTGAAGTGAGCTGGACGGCGGCCTTGGAGACAAATGCTGACGTCCAGCGCCAGTTGAAGCGACCGGAGAAGGCGAGCTCATTGTCGAGGTTTCCTTGCATAAACACCTAAAAATTGTCAGCCCATGGAAGGCTGCAGACGATCGAAGCGACAAACCCTTGGTGAACCGTAAAGAACCATGTATGAGTATGGCGGCATAACCTGCGATCCCATAGACAACGAGTGTGCAACCTGGAACAGCGGGGCGGCGCTGAAGGCCTTGGTGAGCTCGGCGCGCAGGCCTGAGAAGCTCGAGTTGTTCAGGAAGACATCGCGCTGAACTTCCCTTGCAATGTTCTCGACTGTGCCCGGGTTGCTGAGGCCCAATGCTTCTCTCCGCTCTTGGAATGCATCGTATACATTTAGGAATTGTGCGAATGGACCGGTGTTGGCGGCGCGAGGTCGTGATAAGATGTCGGCAACAGCTTGTTCCTGCGCTGGGTTGAACTGCAGCGGTGTGGCCATGGTGAATATTTACGCCGAGGTCAAACTAGAATCTCCCTAAAATATGGGAGAGCTTGCACAGGGTGGGATGGAAATGGCAGCGAACGGTTGGAGGGCGATGTTGGGTCGCGTTCGCTAGCATGACGATATCGAACAGAAATTCTAAAGCCATCACGTGACATGACACAGTGACGCTAGAGCTTATCAGATCTCTCCTCCAAGACATGCGGCCCGTTGATACCATGGTTGCTTTTTGGGACCATTGACTACGAAACCCCGCAAAGTGCTGCCTGATTATCTCCAGACCTATCTGCGACACTGTTTCGTGGAAGTTGCTGCGCTTGACTGTTACGGGGTTGTCGCACCTTGTTTGCTGACATCTCTCGGCAAACGCTATCAACGCCGGAACCTTGGAACTGTGACATTGTATCGAACGCAACTCTACTTCATTAACATCCGACCGTTTCTCTTCCTGTGCACTTTGCACTTCTTCCCTCTTCGTCAATCGCTCCTCTTGACCTGACGAATTTACAATCATGGATACCCTACTGTGAGTGCCATGACCCCACTTTCCGCAGCAATGTGAAGTACCAAAGCTGCACACCTCCTGGTCAGAACATTCACTCAAGATGACTAGTACTGCAGAGATATACGCAAACTCACCCCGTTTCCGGCGGCGGTCGAGTACTTTCGTCGACGCAATCCACGACCTACCTACCAAGGAGGAAATGGCTCCCGCCCAACTCTATAGCACAGAATCGGGCCGCCTCTTCCACTCAGGTCGAATAGTCATCGCTACCTGTGGACTGCCAGCTCGAGGAAAGACACATACATCTGTTGCCTTAGCCCGCTACCTCCGATGGCTGGGTGTCAAGACGCACGTGTTCCATCTTGGCGATTACCGTCGCGCTACGCTAGGCCCGGACAACGATGTGCCCGACGACTACTTCTTCCTAAATGCATCGCCACAATCTGTCTTGCTACGCAATAAGATCTTGAAAAAGTGCCGAGAAGACATCTACCAATTCTTGGAACACGACAAGGGCCAAGTGGCCATCTATGACGCCGTCAATGCAATTAGTCAAGGTCGTAGATCGTTGGCCAAAGAGTTCGCCAAGAACGGTATTCAGACAGTCTTCATCGAATCACATTGCACCGACGAGCGCATCATCCAGGAGAACGTTCGCCGTGTCAAGATTTCTTCACCGGATTACCAAGGATGGAAGGACGAGGATGCGGTTCACGACTATCTAGCACGTATCAATGCACGAATACCGCACTTTGAGACCATGGAGGAACCAGATCTACATTGGATCAAGATGATTAACGCTGGTGAGCGAGTGGTAGTGAACAACTGCGCATTCGGATATCTCTCGCAAAGAATAGTCTTTTATCTGCTCAATCTCCACATCAAGTCACGGCAAACATACTTTGCTCGGGCCGGAACCACGCGAGAAGAAGATTCATACAAAGCGGACGCAAACCTCTCCCCAGAAGGTCACGAATACGCTAAGAAGATGAGTGAGGTGCTCCTGAAGTACCGTGAAGAGGAGAAGCAGAAGCTGATTGAGTCGGGAGCAACTGATGCCTCTTTGAAACCGTTGACGATCTGGACCTCCACGCGCCGAAGGACTGTCCAAACGTCAGAGGTTCTGGCTTCCATGGGTTACCGGGTTAGACAACGATCGCAAATGAGCCAGATGAATCCTGGTGTATGCGAGAAGATGTCAGAGGCCAAGATCCGCCAAGAGTTCCCCGATGAAGTTACGAAGCACGAAGCAGACCCGTACCACCACCGATATCCGCGCGCAGAGTCATACCACGACCTTGCCGTGCGCATGGAACCCATCATTCTAGAACTTGAGCGCGAAGAAAACGACCTTCTCATCATCGCTCATGAGTCTGTCCTTCGCGTGCTTTACGGGTACCTGATGGCATGTAATGCGGCCGACATACCTAAGCTCGAGTTTCCTCGCGATGAGATCATTGAGGCAAGCCCATTCGCTGCTACTTTTCGCCATACACTAACATGTTCCAGATTATACCTTCATCCTACAATAATGTGGCAAAACGCATCAAGATCCCTGGTTTACCTGAATCGATGGTTCCCGGAAGCCCCGAAGACATCAAGATCCCCGTCCCACCCAGTGGCGCCGTAAGTCCACTATCTGGAATGGGTACTCCTCAAGCTGGTTCCGGCACCGCGACACCCCAACATGGTGTACAACCTCTAAATCTGAAGTCGCATGTTAATCCTTCTTCATAATTAGGTGCGGTATCGTTGTCGGTACGGCGCTACATTCGATAATGAGCGAGCGAGCCAACAGACGGACTTTGACCCGATTTGAGGAACCAGCATCTCAATGGTGTAGCATGTGAAAGGCAATACATGGGCTTGCGGATAGATGATGAGAATTTCGGCATGAATACACGATAGGACACTTGTCTGGGCGTTGGGGTGCGGCGTGTTGAAGTCCGTCTTCAGATTACACTGTAGTTTCTTGGCTTGTCATTCAATATTCTTATAAACACGAACCTCAAAACCTGCTTGCTATCACTATGCAACTTATCACAAAGTGAACATGAGTAGATTCTGGGGTTGATATTCTCTGTTGCTTGATGCAGTAATGGACAATGTCTTCATACTCATCTGACGACGACCTACGATTCCCTATCCATCCGCATAGTTATGTGTAAGCCTTGAGTTCCACGACGAGCAATGGGATAGACGCAGCAGCAACATTGTTCGGCCGTCCACCATTCCATCGCTAAGACCAAATTCAAGAAGTCTTCAACGATATCTCCAGGAGCCTTAACTTCTCCGCCAGCTGAGCCGTGTCTCTTACTCATCGCCTTGGTTGCGTACTCAAATATAGTGTCAGTGCGGGCTGAATTAGACACGGTCGTAATAATAACTTACTCATTTCCCCATCCCTTGTCGATAGCCCACTGCCACCCACCCCAACCATCATGGTCGCGGGGGCGTACTCGGAACGGCTCTCCCTCGCGCGCATCAGGACAATTCCAGCGGTCGCCTAGTCCGATATCATGGAACTCCACGCCGTACCTCGTGCCGTTTGTCTGACCAGGTGTAAGGGGGCGCTGGTCACAGGGCAGCTCAGGTAGGTCGAGGTCGAAGATGTCGGGAAGAACAGCGAGGAGGCACTCCATCTCTGCGTCAGGTTCGTGGATGTCAGCATTTGTGGGAGGATAGTGGCCTGCAAAGATGTTGAACGGAGGTGAGGGAGATGGGGCTGGAAGGGAAAATTTCAAGGCAAGGGGGTGGGAGGGCTCTCCGAACTGTTGCATGTACTGCAACATGGATGGCGCAGGGGGCGGAGACCAAAGTTCTGGCGCACAATCTTCGACGGACGGAGCGTTACGAGCGAAGACACTACGTCTAGGTGGACTATCAGGTTTCTGCCTGTAGACTTCTGCTGGGGTGGGCCAGACTCTGCCGTCTTCTGCGTGGAACTGTCTAACTGGCGCTATGGCCGGAGTGTAACCCTGGGAGACACCTGCAGGCTCGGGTTGGTACGCTGGACGACGAGGCATAAAGCTCGCATCATCGGGGTAGATATCGGCATGCGAAGGCTCAGGACCTTGATCGGTGCGCTTGGTGCGGGTAAGTGCTCGTGGGCGATAATATCTAGACGGTCCACGTGCATGGCTACCGTATTGCGCATGGCTGACAGACTGAAGATCGCTGAAGCGTCGTGGATGTCCAAGTGGTGCAGCACCTATAAGTACTTGCTGCACTGACGACTCCATAGCTACAGGATTAACTGAACTGCGCTCATCCGTGAAGATCCCACGAGGACGTTCTCCGGCGAAGCCAGGAGGCGGTGCCACTAGTTTCATAGGCTGGTGCCCTCCTCCTGTAAGTCCTCCCGAATACATGTCATGACTGCAGCCTTTGTGTCCTCGAAATAGGTTAGCCAGGTCATCCGAGGATGCACTCTTGCCGTTGAGGTATTGTGCTAAGGCATTGGCAGTTAACGGCTTGTCCAGCGCCCGTCCTATGAGCTTACCAAAGAGATCTTCAGACAGAATTTCAGAGTCGCGTGACTTGTTGGAGCGTGCTGGTGAGTCGACGTTAGTGTCCCTCCTATAGATACCAGGCAGACCGAGGCCTGCACTCAGCTCGTCGACGCCAGGAGCATTGGAGTCTGAGTGAAGTCGCTGGGTAGAGAACAGGTTAGGCAGAGGGTGTGGCATGGATCTTTTGACAGAATCTCTGGCAAGACCGCTGCGGAACTCTGCACCAGGTGGATCCTGATTCAAGGCGATATGGTGATCTATCAGGTCAGCGTGTGATCCTAGCATCGTGATGCTGTTGGTCTCACCTCGTAGCATCTTTTGAAGAGAGTCTAGTGGCATGTCCTTCTGATCTGGCAGCTCCCTCGTCATCCGCACTGCATTGAACTCTTCGTAGCCTTCGTAGTTGGGCCGCATGTCTCTAGTAGGGCGGAAAGGCGAGTCTTCCACATACATGTCAGTCTTATGTGGTGACGTCGGCGCGGAAGAAAACATACCGTCGAACACATATGGCACCTTTACCTTCTGTCGCGGACTGGTAGGCGGAGTTGGTCCTGCAGGCCCAGCGGACATGCTAGTCTCGGCGATGGTTGGACTGAAAGTTGGTGCTTCTGGATTGAACGAGCCAGACCTTCGCGACGCTTTCGGCTGCTTCTGCTCCATGCCGCACGCTTTTGGAAAGTCGTTGTCAATGGCGCGTTGCTTTAGGGGCGTAAGATAGCTGCCCATGAGCATAATCCTTATGCCCGTCTACGACAGTGAATGCAGCAGTGACTCGCGATTTCAATCGTCTGTCACCTTCGTTCACGAATGCGATTTGTCGGCAAACCAACTTTAGCGTCTCGCCGTGTATAGCGATATAACCGCAAAAGTATTCTTATAATGAGTGAATGAGTTAAGGCCTTTGTGGATAGATGTGCATATCCGAAGAGGTTGGTGTAGGCGACATCATTAGAGCAAGCAGTCAAAATTGGAACGAGCTGGTCTCAAGATATCAGCATCAAGCTGTCCAAGTGAAAGTGACTGTGGAGCGAAGAAATCTGAGGCTCGCATGGCTAGCGTTCACTGCGGAGGTGAAGGTACCCATCTTGAATCAGAGCAGCGATACACGGCGAAGGCTGCAGTCCGGGTGGCGAAGTATGTTGCTGGCTTCCTATGTCGTCTGCAACATATCCTACCGTCGAGTTCCGCGCTTTCGTGATGTCTAAAACCCCCACGAAGTCAGTCAGCAGTGGGGGTGTTAGGGGGCTAAATTGTGCACGGGCAAGCTCCATGACTGCTCGTGTGTGACTTTTGGGACGGCGAACCAATCAGAGGAGAGGGCGATGACGCCCTGACGCGCCTCATTGAATAGGGCTGGAGTGCAACTTACATTTAAACCCTCGCACTACACCCCCATTTGCGCCTGCTGCATTCATACTACAGGTCCTTCTTCACAAGTCCACGGCTTATTGCTCACATTTCGGGTCCCTCGCTAGTCTGTGGTTCACCACAGCACGCGACCCCATCTTTTTCAACCACAATAATGCACACTAGTCTCATCAGCATAAATCGACAAATACATCAGCCAGACCACCAGTATTCAACATGCCGATGATGCTCACTCCAGACACGCTGCCTTTCTCACCTAGCAAGAAACGACCGTTTACCCACTCACCTTATGGTCACCAGACTAGAACCGCGACTCAATGTCAGCATGAAATTCATCCCTCCAACTCACATCACACACCCCTGTGTCCCAAGTGCACTATTTACCTGGCTAGAGGAAAGTCCGACGTTGCACTTAAGGAGCTGGTAGCCAAAGGTGGATTGAGGCCTCCAAAGCACATGCGCAACCGGCGGTGGAACAAAGCAAGAAAAGTGTACCTGATAGCGAAACAGCGACTTGAGAAGACCCGGAAGGAAGACCAGTTACGCTGGGAACGTGAGCGGGCGTGGGAGGAGGCTCATCAACTCAACACCAACAACGTCCAGGCAGCAGTCTTATCCCTAAACCCTTCGTTGTGCCCGGTTTGTGACTCCTTGGTGGCGTCTTACCCCACGACAATGCCTGAGGCTCAAGTCACAAAATACGTGGCTTGGTGGGAGAAACTAGACGCTCTTGCCACCTCACACACACTTGTGCATCGGCATCGGACAGCATTACACTCGCGCAACCAGAACCATATACACACGCAAACCGAGAGAGGCAACTCAAGATTGTGCCAGATAATTCAAGCCGTACGCAGGTCGGTGCAAGAGCACAACGAGCTCCGGCTAGCCTGGGAGATCCGACAGAAGACTGAGGCAGCGATACGTCGTAAACACGGCTTGGGCGATTGTTACATTGGCCCCGATTTCTGGAATGAGCCAATATCCGGCTATTATAGTCGTCGTGCCCACCAGAACAACAAAGACCAGACCCGTATGGCAGAGCGACGTGCACGCGGTGGCACAGCGCGACCCAGACTACCACGCAGCTCACTGTCCTACTCGGAGACGACGGAAGACGTGTACGTCGAACCACACTTTGGGGAAACACTGAAACAGAAAGAAGAACGAGAGGAATGGGAGCGTCTGGTCAAGAAGACTGCAGGCGAGATTGGATACCTTTATTTCATTGGTGGTGGTGTTGATATCGATCACTTGGCGATATGGTGTGAGGATTTTGACCAGAGTAACCAATATCTAGTGGAGAGGAATAAAGCTCCCAATTCCGAGACGACAGGTGATGAAGACGTTCAGGAGGACTGGGATGATGATATGGACGTGAGTGAAATGGATGTTGATGAAGCCTAGGAGGATGATTGAACATTTTGTCTTTGAACAGCACTTAGATCGTTACTCGTGTAGTTGTATAAGATACAAAGTACCTTGATGTTGAAGTATCTGGTGTCGAGACAGCCCCGTTAGCACGCGGCTGAGATGCCGTGCGAATGAGGTTCGAGTGACGTGTCATCGCGCGTGGGACAACGGCGGCTGAAGCTTTAGTCGGATCAGCCCGGGGTGCCTGAAATGTCTCTCCTATGCGTAAATGACATCGAAACAGAAGATGAACGGACGATGTACACAGCGTTGAAGACGCAAACACGGTTGGCGAAAAGCTTGTCCAGCGCTAGCCTTTCCAGGCTTACAACCCGTCGATCAAGCATGGCAGCGACATCACCGCCCTATCTAGGGAAAAGATTAAACACGATTTCGTAGACTCTTTTCTTGCCAGCTACAACAAGGCATGGTAAAAGCATCAAACATGTAAACTGACGGCTTAGAAGTTTACAATGCTCTTACTTTTCATAGGTATTCTTGTTACATGCTGATATAGACTGCAACGGAAGACTACTTATTTCCGTACCTGTTTAGTCTCTTCGTTGTGTAGAATTCCGCTGTATGTTCTTAAGAAGAATGATATTCTCCACAGGCTAATCGTGCCCCTTCGCCATGGACACTCATGCGTCCCGAGGTCTGATCAATACCATGAATCTACGCAACAACCAATTCATTTGTACCTCCCAGCTCACGGGCGCTCGCCACTATCTCACATTCAGAACTATCCTTGTCTGTGGCCTTGTGTGTCCGTGTAGCTACCCCAAGCTCAAGTCTTTCCTATTCTTCCCTTAGGGTCCCCATCGATTCACAAGGTAGGATGGCCTAGGTAAGTGGTTAGCAACTACACTTTGGATGAAGCCATGATTGACATACTCTGGTTCTTGCGGCTCCGCTGTCGGATCTCTAGCTTTTCTCTTCCTCTTGCAACTAGGCTCGTCGTCGTCTTCCATCGTCGTCCCATGCTTGTTCTCACCAGAAAATTTCCCTTCCAAACCCAATCGCTTCATGTCCCTCAGCACCTCCTCAAGGGTAGCTTGCAAGGGGGGAGCTGTTATTTGGGCCCTTAGCTGTGTAACCTCAGCTTCCAAGTCGCGAATCCTCACCTTATCCTCTTTCCTCATGCGGGCGAAGTGTTGTTTTTGCTGATGCAGCTTCGTGGCGAGCTTGTCTCGAAGCCTCGTTTCAGCATTGTCCTTGTCGTTTTGGAGGCGTTCGTATGCCCTGTCCGCACTCTGCAGCTCAGTTTCGAGCTCGTCTGCTCTCTCTGCCTTCGACTTGGCTTCGTTATACTGCTCGCGCAGCCACTCGTTATCTTCTTCCAATCGTTGCATCATCTCTTTCTCCATCTCTTCTTCTTCTTCAGGCGTGTGTCTCGTGGGAATTTCCATGTTGTCGACGAACGAGTGGGTCAGGCTTGGGTATTGCATGGCAAATTTGAGGATGACGAATGATTGAGGTAGTAGAGTTCCGAGCGATAGCGGGTTATAGGCGTAGAGAAGTGTTGTAAGATATAACTTTGGTGACCGTCACTTGAGCGCGCGGTGAGTGCGCTAGACCGTAGATGGTGCTACTGCAAACAGAGTAGTATGTTCTAGACGTGGAGGCTTGCGCAACATCACGGCATTGTCAATTGTGATGTGAGACCAAAAATGGTGTCGGGTTAATAGAACCCAATTTAAGTGCCTAAATCTTAGTTGTCATGGCAATGAACGGTATGACGAGAAGTAGCGCAAGTATGTATCTACAAGAAGAGTCCAGACATATTCATGTGAGCCACCAGGTGAACACTGACGGTGGAGTAGGACACTACCAACACAACATATGAGAGGGGCTTCTTCCTCAACCCACGACCAAGGTCATGAAGTCAATGAAAAAGATTGATCAAGCTGCCAATTCAGCCAGGTGTATGAGATAAGCGGGATACACTCCCTAACTTGTGAGCGCGAGAGTAGCTCACATTCCTCGCATGCGACCGACAGACGATAGCGAATACCAATTCTGCCAGTCTTCCGTACGCGGTCGAAACCAGCAAGTGCCCCAAGATAGCGAACTATCCGAAGACATCCCCAGAGACCTATGTGCGCAGTGGGGTGGCCTGGTGGCATAAAAAGGATAACGAATACCCACTGATATCTGCAGAACGCGGACACACTGTCGAACGTCTTCCCAGTAGCGCGCAAATGGTTGAGTAGTTGCGGATTGGTGGAAGCGGGAATGACCCACAAGCTGGCAAATGTTCCAACGTTGTAGGCGACGTTCTGGCGGAGGAAACCCAGCAAAGCTGGGCTGAAGTCGTCGGCGTCTTCTGTTGAGAGAAGCAATGCCTCTACTCACTCGGGCCCAAGTGACTGTGATGGAGTCCAGTGCTTGGGTGGTAATGTCTTGTGAGTGAGTAGAGGTCGTCGAGTCGTTCGATCGTCCAAAGGTTCAACCAACCTCAGCCGCATAGGTATCACAAACGTGACCTCGGAATCCCAGCACGGAATCGAACCATAATGTGCTGACAGTAACTATGCGGTGGCTCTGAAATTGGAGGTGTGTGTAAAGAAGAGAAGAGGAACCAGGAAGCAGAGGATTATATGGTAACGATGGGGACGCTAAGCTAGCGCTCACGTGAGTGCGACTGCCGGCCAGACTTCGGGAGGGTCGTGTTTTTGGCTATTAAGAGGTGAAGGTGAAGGTGAAGGTGAAGGCGAGTTAAAGTGGGGAAACAAGCTCCAGCGTAGTACGCTGCGGAACTTTTCTGGCTAGGATGACGTGGAACTTTGATTGTAGCGCACTAGAACACCAAAGAAACACTTCTACAATAGCCTGTCGCTGCCCCATTATGAAGAGTCATACGCTAAGCAATCTCATTGATCTTGGGTTCTTTCAGTTTGCAGGGAAATGTGGCGCAAGCATGCAAGATCAGCTGTAAATAGCACGCAGATGGTATGTACCCTGACTAGAGAGTAGGTCATGTATTCATTTTCATAGGGTCAAAGGGTATCCAGACTCACAAAGAATCCTATCACAACTCCCTCCTCTTCCTCGCCTCATCATCTCCTTCTGCCACCTCACCAGTCCTCTTCAAATCTACAAACTCGCCCTCCTCCTCCAAAGCATCAACATCACCCTTCTCCTTCGCCTTCTGCAATTCTTCCGCCTCTTTCCTATCGGCTTCCTTCTGCATCTGTTCGTCTACTTCTTGTCTCTCTACGATCTCTGCTTCGTCACCAACCTCTCCCACCAACGGTCCCTCACTTTCTTCATACCAATCTGTGCTCTCTGTCCACTCGATGATCTTCTCCTTGGCTGTCTCGCTGAGAGTGTAATAGCCCGGGTTGTTGCGAGGTTCGAACATGGATGTATGAGCTAAGGTTTCCGCTGTAGCCTTGTCGTTCACGGCAGGCATGAAGAAGTTCTTCAGAGGTCCTTTGGGCAGATTGCAGAATGTGCGGTCTTTGCCAGCGACTTTGCCGGTCCAGCCATGTTCCTTGTTCTCGTTGTTGACGGCGTGGCCAAGCGTGGTGTACATGTTGCAGAAACCAAGATCTTGGCTTGTGGTGAGCTTTGCAATCTTCTCGAGCCGCTTTCGCATCTCTTCAGGGCGGGCTAGGACTCCGACAAATTCTAGATGTGATGTGGCCCAAGTCACGCCTTGGGTTATCTGTTCTTTCTTCATGTATGCTGCTGCACCGCCTGCTGCTATCGCGCCCGCCGCACCGGCAAACATGGCCACCTTCCCGTAGCGCTGCCACAACGGAGCTGATGCTGCGTCGCCAGTAGATGAGGGTGCTGGAAGCATCTTGCTCGTATCGACAGCACCAGATGCGGTGTCCTTGCCACCCCACCCAAAAGCGCCCGCAAGGTTGTTGTATGCCGAGTAGGCCGAGCTCGCTGTATTCCAATGCTTCTCTGCGCCATGTGCCACTACTCCAGGCGCTATACCGAGATATGGTGTGTCGAAAGCGAGAATGCCTTGTATGTACGGGAACATGAGCATGGAATGGTCGGCAAGCGATCCCGTTGAGCCAGTTTGCGAGTTCGACTGCGAATGTATCGGTTGTTCAGCGAGGATGGAGAGGAGCGTCTCAGCCGCAACGATGCCACCCATAGAATGGCCTACAAGTATCGTGCGCACAGAAGGATCCACGGTAGGCGAGGGGGTCGAATTGGCGACCTCAAGGTCTATGACTTTATTCTGTAGCCATTCCTTGAAGCGGCCGACGCATTCGTGCAAGTCGCCTCGCGTCTCGAACTGGGGGTACGTGATGGTAAGGACAGTGACTTTGGGCAGCGCATGCTGCAGGAGTGCCTTCACGTGGCTTGGAAACGTTCTGAATGTCTCATCTCCGCCCTATGCCGAATGTGTTAGCATAGTGTCCATCCTCCATATCAAATAGCATGGTAGCCGTCGCATTGCGCATTGCTGAACATGACACATGTGGATGTGTTCCTGGGATGACGTAATGGTCATTCGCGCGACAAGACACATACCTTGAAGCCGTGGATAAAACACAGCAATAACGTCTTCCTCATGGTCCTCGACTGTGCTCCTGTGCTCCTGCATGGTGGGGCCAAGTTAGTCGAGGGCTGACGGTAAGTCGATTCGCGGCGGGAAGGCGATTACGTCTGGGGTGCAGCTATCTCTCGCTTACCTTGCAGGGGGCGAGCTGGCCGGAACGTTCGATTATCGGAGTGCAACACGCATGAGAGCAATTTGGGCAAGATCTTGGGGAATGTTCAAGCATAGTATGATTCGAGTTCACATGCCCCGTCGTTGAGAGGTTGAGTAATCGTGCACGTTTGATTCATCGTCTTGTACACGGTTTTGCTGCTATGATCGCCCTCACTATGTGATACATGGGCATTTCGTGACACATGATTCTTGCCATTTCACTCGGATTCCCCGACGCATTCAGCTTGTCATGGCCCCTTTCCGTCTTTCCAACAATGCGGGTATAGTACAAACATTCCAAATCCCAACGCCAAATCGTGAGCCATTTCGGCAATGCATCAACATAAGAAAGAAAGGAAATACTGTGGCGCGACTATCCACTCGTGAGCAACATGATTGCTATCGCGGATAGGCTTGCTATCGAGATCCCCATAGTCTTAAGCTGTGGTGAAGCACCCACAGCAACGACATCAAACGGTGAACCACCGCCCGAATCAGCGTTTGATAATTGTGCATTGGGTGCCTGGGTCGCTTGCGCAGTGTCCGTGGGAGGTGCGACTGAAGCCGTGAGCGTTCCGGTAGCATTCGGATCCAGCACCAAGCCTCCCGTCGACGAACTCGAACTCGTAGGTTGCACTGAACTCGTCGGTTTCTCATCTCCCTCCTCCGTCTCCGTTGATGAACTTGACAATGTCGATGTCGCTTCGATTGCTGAATTTGTGAAGCTCGTACTCGTCAAGACCGCCTGGGTGCTTGTCGCTTGATCTGATGTCTTTGTCGTTGTCTGCCCCGCACTCTCGCTTGAAATCGTCGTAATCGTAACTCCAGGACATAGACTCTGTATACCCAGTCCGTTCTGGAAGACTCCAATGATGCTCAACTCGCCCGCATCGACGTTCGCGCACTTATCTGTCACGCTCTCTGCGATGGCCGACAAGCCCCGCACACAGGCTGCGGAACAGGTTGCGCCCGACTTGAAATCATCCGCTACACACCCAGAGATGGCGCTGTTGTAGACGGCGTTGCAAGATTTTGGGAGGTTGTCGATCCGCGGTATGAAGGAGGCAAGTGAGACTGTTGCAGCTGACGATGTCGATGCAAGAACGAGCGCCAGTAAGGCTGCGCGTAATGAGCCGGATATCATGGTGAGTGTTGTGTAGGTATTTGGAAATTGGGTTTGGCGGACCCGTAGGTCTCGAATGGAGACAGGAGCGTGGGCCAGGAAAGCCCAAGTGCCAGTCTTCAATCTTTACCCACGAAGCTTGGATGCCCCGGTGGAAAGACGTCTTCCGGATGTGCTGAGACGACTGGTGTTTGGATTGGCGGTATGACGTTCTTCAAACGGCGGGGGTTGTTTGCGTTGTGTGCAATTTCGAGCAATACTGCCTGCCGAATGCACTGAAAATTCTCTTGCTGTGATGCTCCGCTCACTGCGCGTTGTCGTGGACAACCAACTCCCAAAGCTTTTGCTGTCAACCTTCCCAGAAAGATGGTGGTTCACACCCACTTCCTATGTAATGAGGTGTCAAGGGAGATGTTTCGACACAGTCGTGCAACGACACTGTGTAGATAGACCAATAAGTCCCTTGTCTAAACCAGCACTACCCGGAAGAGCTGCTGTAAGGAACGTGAATGATGCAATGCACAAACGAGGGAACGACTGTTGTTTTTTCCTGGCACCGGGCCTGCAAAAGAGCGACTTTGAGAACTACTCCGAAACGAACTGATGGGGAAACAAGACGCACAGCGTTAAGAAAGGAAACGTTGTGCAAAAGGAAAGAAGGGAGAAAAGAGAAGAGCCGTGATCTTCGTGATATTCAGTCGCTCAACAACCAAACTCAGGCAGCGTTGGCACCTGCTGCGGGACCCGCCACATCTTAAGGTAGATCTACAAGGACACCCGTCCTATCCGCTCCCAAGAACCCCTACTTTGCCTTGCCTCATCATAGCCTAAGCGGGTAGCCACAAGACCAGCAGTCCCTGTACAGCCATGTGAGTGTCGCAAGTGGCCGATATTCAGTTTTCTGAAACAACGGAGTTTGCTGGGGTTAGTGTCGTCGCTGCATTCTGGCCGCCCATTCGTCCAGCGACCCAGCGCAGGCGTTACATGTCACGACCGCGCTTCAGATGCAGGTACCCGGAGCAGAACAGGAGTCTTTGGTGAGAGGTGTGTGTCGCGCGTGTACTTAATTGAGCTGCTTCGGCGGTTGCGTATGAAGTGGCGGGCGAGGCGCGAACCACAGTAGCATGAGACGGGACGGTTATGGCGGCTGCATGGCTGTGGCGCGAGGCTGCGTTCGCACGTGGAGTACAAGTGCCTAGAAGAAGAAAGCTGCGGAGACGCGGACTTGGCTTCCTTGGGGTGTACGTGTGACGGCTTAGTCTTAGACAACAGTTTGACGTGTGTGTGATGGATATAGCTTTCGCTGCGTCTACCTTGATGGTTGCTGTTCGGCCTTTAACTGCCTCGTGGCCGGTACCTTGCACGCAGACCTCCATCATCCCGGAACACCAACGAGCATGCACGCGGGGGCATTGTGTAGTAAGACATCTCGCATGAACACCAATTGTTTCACTGTTTCGTTGATTTCTTCAGCTATAGTTCTTCACATTTCCCCAACGTTTCTTTGCCCGCGTCGTTGGCGCTTTGGCGTCCAGCATCCCGAACTATGCGCCACGCTTCTTGACCATCCTACTCCATGACGATCACGCTCCTAAACCTCACCTTCCCACTTTCCATGTGCTGAACAGCATCTTCTACTTTGTCGAATGGAAACTTCTCGATCATGCACTTCACGCCTTGTTTCTCAGCAAAGTCGATTGCTTCTTCGCTATCCAGCGCGTGCCCTGAAGGCCATCCATGGACCGATTTACCCTTCGTGATCAAGCTTACGGTATTGACCGGTATATCGCCTACAGGCGCAAGGACGAGTAGTTTGCCCAAAGGCCCGAGTCCTTCAACCAATGGCCCTATGATCTTCGGATTTGGTGCTGTGACAACGATGAGGCTCGCGCCACCCATCTTTTGGAGTGCTTCAGAGGCGCTCTCTTTCGAAGTGTCAATATAGTCTGTTGCGCCAAGTTGGAAGGCAAAGTCCTTTTTGTTGTCTGAGGATGATACAGCGACGGTACGGTAGCCCATTTTGCGAGCATATTGTACTGCGAGATGTCCTAGGCCACCAAGTCCTTGCACAGCAATAGTGTCACCCTGTTGGATGTTCATCTTGCGTATGCCATTGAATACCGTAACACCAGCACAGAGTAGAGGAGCGTACTCCGCAGGGTTTGCATCGGTGGGGATGCGCACTGCAGCCTCGCTACGGAGGGTACAGTATTCGGCATCTGATTCCGCACCATGTCAGTTCGCCGTCCTGAGTTTCTCGGAGATTGCCAGTAGGAAAGGTAAGACTTACATCCACCGTCTCTACTAACACCATTGACAAGTTCATTCTCACACATCTGGAATAGGCCCTTGTTGCACGCCTTGCAGGACCCATCATGCGCACCATGCCATCCTCCACCCACTCGATCTCCAACTTTCCATTTCTTTTCGTCGTCGCCAACTGCGATTACCTTCCCGATGACTTCATGTCCTGGAACTCGAGGGAAGACATGTTCACCCAGATGGCCCTGTTGGAGAAAGCTATCAGAGTGGCAGATGCCGCACGCAAGTACCTTGATCAGAACCTCGCCCGACTTGGGTGCAGAGACGGGCACTTCTTTGATAGTCCACGGAGCGCCGGCTTTCTCAATCACGACGGCGCGGCAGGAAGACGGGATGTCGGACGACGACATGTTGGTGCTTGGCCTGTGAACTAACAGAGGACGGTAATTAAGAAAGAAAAGATATGTAAGTTTTTCTTGACTCTGGTACAAAGTTGTTCAGAAGGCAGAGTAGTTAAATTGGCGTTCGTCTGTGATGTCAAGGAGCTGAGGTAGGTGCGACCTAGCTCTCTTTATCTATACTTCCGTCATGCATCTATATGCATGCATCGTGCTTATCACCGGTCTGCTTCCCCGCAACGACCAACGACCAACATCCAGAACTGTCCATTATTACGCAACGCTCGATTTACACCATTACCCCACGTGTCCTCACGGTTATTGGTCTAAGTATGCTTGCATCTTGCGTACCGACTGAAAGACGGCGGTACGCCCAATAGGACTTACGCTAACGCCGACGGAATCAAGACTATTCCTTGAGTATGCTACATATAGTCATGTGCGTAGTCAGCAAGTTGCAGCGGATGTTTTGCGTGCATGCTGACATAGTGTGGGGTTTAACGGGGTTTAGACGTCTTCTGCAATTGCTCAGCGGTGAGATACATGCAACCAAGTCATGGAAGGTCTGGATTGCAAGGCAGACGCGTTGGGGGTATCATTTTCTCTGCTTTCTAATATCCAGTCTTGAGCTCGTACATAGACTCACGAATGCCTCACCAGGCATCAAAGTTACCAAAGCCACTCGTCTTGGCCTTTTTCTTGACTGGTGCAACATCCTCTTCGTCATCCACGTATCCGACTATCTCGTCATCGCCCTGGTTTTGTATCTCCTGTTTTGCGGCCTGGAGATACTTGCCTACGCCGAGACCTTCTCCAGTGCCATTGTCCACTGTGCCGTCTGCGCGTATGCGCTTACCGGTCCACGTTGTTTTGTCGTCGGCTGTGCCGCCTTGCCTCTTGATCTCTTCAGCTTCTATTTCTTTGTTTTCCTTGTCTTTGCGTTCTTTCTGCCATTCTTCGAAGGGGTCTACGAAGACTACTACATCGAGAATCTCAATATCATCGACAGGCTTATCTTTCTCGCCTACTTCCGCTATCTCCATTGAACGCAGCGTTGTGTCCAGACCACCTACTACTCGTGCAAAGATAGTGTGTTTGCGGTCGAGATGCGGGACAGCGCGGTACGTAATGAAGAACTGACTCGTGTTGGTACCTTTGCCCTTGTTCGCCATACTGAGTACACCTCTGGCGTTGTGCCTCTCTGGCCCCTCGAACTCATCCTCGAATGGCTTACCCCATATACTCTGCCCGCCTCTTCCAGTGCCTGTCGGGTCACCACCTTGTATCATGAAGCCCTTGATGTTCCTGTGAAAGATGGTGTGGCTGTAGTATCCTTTCTGTGCCAGCTTGACGAAGTTCCATACCGCGCGCGGTGCGTATTCGGGGAGTAGTTCGACGTTGAGATCGCCGAGTGAGGTGGATATTCGCGCGTAGCCCTTGTTCTTTATGCGCTTCGGCTTGAGCATGTAGTCTTCATCAGAGAGGAGGGCGCGTTCGCCGGAGGTGTGTGGTGTGACGCCAGTCGAGGTAAAGGATGCAGCAGCTTTGCCGGAAGTGTACACGGCCGCGTTATATGCCGGTTTCTTGGGCTCTGCGGACGTTGATGCTGCTGTACCATTCTTGGGCAAGTTCGCAAGCGCTTTCGATGTAATCCCACTTTGCTCCTTGATCTTCCTGTTTTCGCGCGCTTTCGCCACTGCTTCTTTCGCCTTGATGATCTTTGCCGCGTTGCCCAGAGCCTCCTTGTTCACACCGCTCTCCGCTTCTGCCACTACTGTGTCTCCGTCCTTCACATGCTTGTATGAGCTAAAGTCTCTTGATTCGATACTCTGGGGATCCTGGAGCGTGATGATGTCCTTCCGTGTGAATGCCTCGTCGCTGACCAGATCTTGCCAATTCTTCGCCTTGATGTTGAGCCTCTCCACGGTATCCCACGCGAAGACATTGCCGCTTTTCCTCAGCGCAACGATATGCGTGTTGTCTGTGAAGACCTTGTATGTGACTGGGTCTACATATTCGCCGTCCTCGTTCTTCGTGAAGTTCAGCGTGATGAGGTCGGCACGCTTCAATGGCGTTCCGTCGACAGGATTCGTATCGGGGTGTTTAGACAGCCACGTGAGGATGTGAGTGAGGTCAAAGATAGTTCCTGATGACGTGCACACGGGGTCTGTAAACGGCTGGAGGGAGACGGCGCAGTAGTTGAAGGGCAAGCGCTTGAAGGTTGAGGACAAGCCGGCAGCAGAGGCTCGATTGGCGCTGTTTGCGCCGCGCGCGTTGCCAAATGCATCTGAGGAGGACCACTCCGAGTGCGTGATATATAGCTTGTCGGTTCCTTTTCCCATGTCGAATATATGTAGCGGTGGATGATGTTATTCGACAAGTATTGCGTGAGGCGCAAAATGCCTGTAGAGGTGACGCGCCGGCGATCAACGACCCTAGCGCGGCCCCACACATGAGGATCCACATCCGTGGCGCTCTTACCTCTCACGACTTTACCTCAGTCGACGCGGATTTTCAAGTCAATTCCTCAGAATGACCGACATGAAGCCGGGTGGTAACTTGGAGGGGCTGTGCCTTGAGTTGGGTTTTCGGTTGGCCAGCACGACGATGCTCAGCCACCTACAGAAAGGCTGCTGTCTTCTGTGGTGACACTCCAGCCCTTCACAAAGCTCCTCAGTAACATATACACTCGCTTTATGCAAGGAAGGAGATCGTGCCACCTCTTCAAGCCATGTCAGCAATTTATCAGTCTGCTCCGCTGGGCCCACATCCTACCATCAACACCCGATTGCTCAAACTCGAGCTAGACCCTTCACCAGACAGGGTCTCATCGATGATCTTTGTTCGACTCCATGTTACCTCTTTGGATGACGAACCATCCTAAACCGCCGTCTCGTATGTATGGGGAGCGAAGTCACCCACAAAAGAGATTCTGCTCAACGGATAACCTTTTACTGTACGCTTGAATCTCTGGGATCTCCTCAATCAACTGCGGGACGTAAAGTACGATCATTACCTCTGGATTGATGCTCTTTCGATCGACCAAGAAAACGACCGCGAGAAGAGCCACCAAGTTGCCATTATGGGATCTTTATATAAGCGGGCAGAGACGACGATAGCTTGGCTTGGTGTCCCAACCGAGGATGTTGCGAGAGATATCCAGTGTCTGACGAAGGGGTTTTCACAAGACAAACTCGCAAGTACAGACTTGTCTCAGCACTCTGCAGGCCTTGGATGCCTTTATACTCACCGCTACTGGACTCATACATGGATTATGCAAGAGTCTGTGCTCTCAGCCAACGTCATTCTTTGGTGCGGCCAATGCACCATACAAAATAAAATGCTTAGGGGTTAAGCTCCCACGTGTTTTTAAGATATCTAGTTAACTTCCTGATAGTACGTTCTTTCGTTATCGTATATATTAGCTCAAGTAAGAGGATTTAGTAACAGCGTCCATTGTCCTGCTTCCTACGTAGGCAGCTGTGAGGCAGCGTTGAACATCCTCTTATATATGTAAGAGGCAAAGCTCTAAACCAATGCGTCAAATGTCTTACTCTAGATTACTGTTTGCGCTAATAGCTCAATAGTGGCTCAACATTAAATGCCTGGACCCCGCCGAGGGCTATGATGTGATCCATGTTGGAACAACAGCCTGGGCCATAATTTCCGAGGAATCTCGTCCTCAGGACAAAATGTTTAACCTAAACATGTTGCTGTCCATGACGTGGGAAACCAGCTGTTTTGATCCACGCGATCGTATATTTGCATTGCTTTCACTACTTTCTCCACGAGAATCCGAGCTATGGGTTATCACACCGCACTACGAGAATTCCACCCAAACACTTTTCGAGGAGCTATGCAGTGTGTTCCAGAATCCTAAGTTGGATGTTGCAAGAGGCGGGGACAAGCTAGAGGATTGGAAACGTAAACTGTGCCATCTCTTGCTTCTGTAGGCTCCTACGGGAATCTATGCTTAATACCAATTGATGGTGTATACATGGCATCGATACAACTTGTTTCTAACTGCGAATGTACGTTTCCTGTTCTTTCAGTGTGCACGATTGCCCTGTTAATCTAGAATCAAAATACATTAGTAGTTTATCGATTGATCACTCAATCACTGAAATCACACAGCCAACAGCAAAAGACATTAACCAGACTCGCTCAAATTCATCTATATACAAACTGGAATGCTCCTATCCTAAAGCGTCAAGGAACACCCCCCGTCTTCCATCCAACTAATTACAGTATATAAAACAACAACTCAAGTAAATGAGTGTATGGTAGGTCAGTTATGTACAGAACTAAAGGAGTGGCATCAAACCCATCGTGATGGATCCTGAACCGAGCTCACTCTATTCATACTCTTGTGTTTCCCTCTCACCCCCGTGAATTGCCCAGCAAACCACAAGTTGTTCTTGTTATCGTATCTCTCTCAAATATTATATTAATCCAACTCTTGTTTTGTCGTACGTGTATCGAGATTGCTGATGCCCTGGGCCATGAAGAGAAAAGCATGATGATGAGATGCTTACTCAGGCTTTCCGAGGATACCGCGGGCCATGTGGCGCTTGCGGAGGTTGTACTCAACAGCGCGCTTCTTGGCCGCAGTGCTCTGGGTGAAGGCAGCGGAGCCACCAAAGGGACCGGCGAGGGCAGAGTTCTGCATGCGGACGATGCAGACGTTGCTGGCACCGCCGGCGGTACCCTGGCAGGTCATGCCAGCGGGCATCTGGACCTTGACGGGGAAGTCCATGACGGACGCGGCAGAGAGACCTCCAATACCGATACCGGGGACGTTCTGGGTGACAGTGGCGTCCTGGAAGGCAGCGGGGTCGGTTCCACCGGAGGTGGCGTCGATCTGAGCGGTCAGTGGGCCTGCACCGTCCTGGTTGACTTGGTGGAAGGTCATAGTGATTGTGCCGTCGTCGGCGGTGGTGGGAAGACCAGAGGTAGCTCCGGTACCAGCGGCAGCGGCAACACCCTGCTCAGTGGTTCCCTTGGGGGTCTTGGTACCAGCGGCAGCAGCACCACCAGCGGCAGCACCAGCGCCTCCAGCGCCACCAGTAAGAGCGTCGAGAAGACCACGCTTGTTGTTGGCAGCAGCACCGGCTCTAGTAGCACCAGTAGCACCATTAGCACCAGTAGCGGCACCAGCACCGGTAGCAGCACCAGCGCCGGCAGCTCCAGTAGCAGCGCCACCAGCACCACCTCCCATGAACATGGCGATAGCAGCACCAGCGTCAACGGCACCGCCACCCTGAGTGCGTCCGAGAGCAGAGGCCTTGCCACCCATCTCACGGTTACGGATGATGGAAGTATCAGCCTCAGAGCCGCAGAGGGGAGAGGCGCAGTCACGAGGAGTACCGTCCTGGACGGAAAGACCAGGCATGTTTACGCCATTGGCACCCTGGATCTCAGAGACGACACCGTGGGCCTGGACGGAGGCGGCAATAGCAGCAACGATAGCGAGAGAGTAACGCATCTTGATGGATATGGAGTTGGATTATAAAAAGGTTGTTGAAGATTGGAAAATAAGGACTGTGATGTCGAAAGGATTGATTGAGAAAGATGTAAATGAGTAGTGAATTAAGCAAGCGACCGGCGCAAGAATGTAATTAGAAGGACGGAAAAGAATAAAAGAAGCGAGTCTGGTTGATTGAAATGTTGAGTGATGGTGATATTGACTCTAGGAGGACGAGCAGAGAGGTTTATATACAACTCTCTGGTGATGGATTTGATGCTGCCGAAAGCTTAGCATAGACACAAGCATTCGCCGGACTGTGTCTCCGATCTACCAAGGAAGATAGCGCCCGCGGCCCCTTGCTGCCATGGCCAAACACGATGATGGCGGTGGAGGGAGGCTGTGATACTGGGAGCACAAACTCAGAACGGAGAGCTGAGACGATGCTGGTCGAACGATGGTCAGGGTTACTCCACTATGATCCATTCCGCTAGGATCTCCACTGCGGGAGAATCATCTCCAGAAGCTTGGTTCAGGATTTGCTAAGGCTTGTTCGGAACAACGATGTCGCGTTGTGGCAGTGTGCATTGACGTTTGGTATCTGAGAAGGCACATCACCCGCAGATGTGTATCAGCAGCCAGGTTTCGTTCTAAACTCGGCGATCGAAACGGTATCTTGAGAACAACGTTTCGTAGGTACCATCTCTTCGTGTTGTTACTACGAGATACAGAAACTGTGCATTCGTTCGCTGCTTGTAGTTGCATACCAGAAGGAAGCAACAAAAGGGTTCTGTCGCCGTTGCCGGAAACTATTCACCGCTTTGTCGTTCGTGAACGGTTAGCTAGCAATCCGGCCGAGGTGGGAAGGCCATGGTTGTTTCAGTAGCGGGTTTTGAAACTTTAAAGTTTAGCATCGTTCGAGGGCTAGCGCGTTGCTTCTTGCCTCAACTTCAGTCACGGATATTTCCGAAACCTTGAAGCGGCCTCGAGCAGGACCATGACTGGAATTCGACACTTCCACTTGCTCCACTGCAACACTGTAATAGCAAAGAAGGTTTATCGTGACAGCTTCGAGAACGTAGAGCGGTCAGATGGTCCAGCAACATGCAGGTTCTGAATGCAGAATTCTATGCATCAACTCCCACGGCGTTTCGCTATGTTCTGTCCGGCTCTAACAAGGCTTGTAAGAGCCCCGCCATATGGAGCAGTAACTGCAGTAGCCGCATCGTGAGGCAAGCGCTGCAGTCGCAGAAACTGTCCGCCTAAAAATTACAGTATCACTGTCAACAACACTGGTCATCTTTGCAGGCAAGCCTTGAATCAATGCATCAGTGTACCTTACTTCGCCCTACTGATCAATTCTATGTCGACCTCTAGCATCCACAACCTTTTTGTGCAATACGGCCTCGCACTGCCTTCTTCGTCTTCTTCTTGGTCAACTTCTAGTTACCTAACTGTCCTTGTGCCCAAGCCCGGAAGTCCCTAACCTCTTTGATCCATACATATCGCACGCATATCTCCTGAAGCTCAAAGAAGAGTGATGTCGCTTCCAGGAAACCCTTGCTGATCGAACTCTTGATGAACAGTAGCAGTATGATGACGGCACGGCTTTGCGCTTCCTTCCCGTACTCTACAATTGGGATGCCGTTGCCAACGCCGTTGGTAGGACCATTGGTCGTTGTATCCTGCTGTGACGTTGGAGGAGGCGCCTCCATCTTCTCTATGAGCCGCAGTGCGTGTTGTATATAATGAAGGGTAACGTCTTGACCGTCGATGCCGAGGTCCTCGAAGGTGCGATTGACGTGGAGTTTCGTAAGGAAGTCGAGCGATGGGATCTCGAGTGGGAGATGCTCGAGTTCTTGAACGGCCTGTTCAGGTTCTTCCTTGAGCTTTCGAAGTATAACATCGTCCCATGACTGTGAGCTGTCAACTTCTTGCGCTTGACCCTTGTGCAGCGACTTCTTCTCTTTCGCCGTTGGTATGGGCTTTTGAGCAGGCCGTTCAGAAGCTCGTACTTGCGACTCGGGCAGCTTGTCCCAGACTTCTTCCTCAACAAGCATCTGCATGTACGGCAGCGGATCGAATGCTGCTAGCGCATCCTCGTCGTGTAGCTTCGCAAGTATTGTTTGTGGCGTCGCTTGTGAAGACGATGGTTCCTCCGATAGTAACACTGTGATGTATCTCGCCCTAGTTTTCCGGATGTCCGCTGTAGAGGGTCCGGCCTTCGTGCCGCTGCTAGTGAGCGTATCAACATGCTCCTTGGCTGACTCCTCGTTGGTCTTCATGAGAGCCTCCACCCAGTGCGTCAAGTAAGGTTTGTGTCTCATGGATATCTCTTCATGTGCCTTCCAGAGCTTGTATTCGCAGTTCAAGATCACCACGAGCACTTGTAGACTCGGCTCTAGCTTCGCCCGCTCGACGTATGCATCGAGTGTATTTTTGACCCGTATCGACTGGAAGAAGGGCGCGACATCAACGCTGAACGAGTGGGAAGCTGCATCAAGATCGCGGATCGCGTCGTCATTTGATTTGGTCGGGTCGCTAAGAGCGTTGATTTCGGCGGCTGTAAGCGTAGCTGTCATAAAGCTCATATTGGGCGGTATTTATATCGCGCCTTGCGCTTCAAACGATAGGAATAGGGTGAGTGATACGTTTCGGACTGGAGGGAATACATAAGGGTCGAAATGGGCGAGGTGTCACGGTCGTGAATGCTGGTGCGGAGCGCGTGAACCTTGGAAAGAACGGCGAGGCACGTGCCAAGCATCGCATCGTGCCCTTGATTCAGCCACACATCGGACTGGGGAAGGGTGCGCGTTAAATATGAGCACCGGTTATTGGGCGCGCACTGTCGACTCCTGAGTGGATGACTGCTGATAAGCCGTATATTTAGATGGTTAGTATTGGCACTATGGCCATGGCCTTGACCAACTCCAGAACGAAAAGCATCCTTGCTATTATATTGTCTGCATTCACTACAGATGAGACGTTGATGCAAATGCAACAATAATAATATCGAATCTGTTGTCGCATTCGAACTTCACAGCGAGAAATTATGAACTTGTTTGTAGAATGTTGGATTAATTCTCATTACAGCACGCTCGTAGGAACACACCAGGATACTCGCAAGAAAGCTCAAGAGAGTCCTAGGGAACCAAGACGGCGTAACCTAAAGCTATTCATGACATTACGGACGGAGCCAAGCCAAGCCACCTTCACCCGACCGGAAGCTCGGATAACCCCCATGCTAAGCAGTACCTAGCATCGCAAATATCGATAGATGTTGGCGAGAGTCGAGTATCGGTAAAGTGTTGACGTTGGCGAAAAAAGATGAAGATGGGTATCGAGATGTGACGTTGATCGTCAAGCCGCTATCGCGGCATCGTGAAGGATGTTTGCGCGCCCCCGCTAAAACTTGAATATGATGTACAGAGCGTGGATGATACCCTGGATTGGTCGTTAGTAACGTGTTCATCAGTCGTGGTGTGTAAACCGGAACTCACCGGAATGTAACCGAGGACGGTCAACAGGATGTTGATAAGGAAATCAGCGTTGCATCCGCGCTCAAGGAAGACACCCAGAGGAGGCAGGATGATGGCAAGGAGGATCTTGCAAATGTCGCTGGAGATTGTTAGTATCGACGTCTGCTGCCAGTGAGGCTAGCGGTTGCTGGGGCTGACATACCTGGCGGTGAAGGGCATATTGGATGGGTTGAGTGTGTTGGAGTTGTTCTTGTATGAAGAGGTGGTTCTCTAGTACTGGAGCAGTTGTAATAGAGTGTGTATTGATGGTGTGATGAGTTGTGCCAAACAGCGGGAGCCAGGTTAGTATTTATGGCAGTGACGCGGGCAGCTCATGACCATGAGAGTGACGTAGCCAGCGAAATTTGGCAAGGATGGCAGCGATGCCGCGTACCCGCTGCCGGTTTTACGCGCCACACCCTGTGGCTGGCGTCATACGTCCGAGTGTTCCGACTCACAAAGCAAGTTGCGCGATCAAACTTCCAAGCAGCGCTTCCAGGTGGAAATTGCATGTAAAGCCATGCGTGTGACGCATGCCACGTTCCGAGACTGTGGAGAAATGCATCGTGATACTTGGTCTATCCTGGATTCACCTGCGGACGTCTTTCCGAGCCTCATCTGTTAGATGTTCATGTCTTTGGACGGTGAAAGAAGCTCCTGGCTAAGAGGCCTGGACCGTGTACCAGCCACACCAGCTACGCAAGCTCGACGACCATGTGCCGTCGATCCACCACCCATCACCTCGCGTCAAGCGCCGCTAACGATGATGTCAAGCCTCAACATGTGGCGTATGCTTCTATTCATAGCTAGGTGTGGCTAATATCTGGGGGTTAGGTCGACCGATTGGAGCTCTCATTCCACTTTGACCAGCCCTGTTGAACCCTCTGTGGGTTTGGCGTAAGGGACGCAACTCCGCAATTTTCTTTCACAAAGTCCCTAGCAATGGGTAGCGCAAAGCTATGCACGGATAGATCGCCGGCGAGCTTGGCGTTGTGCCAACTGTGCATCTCTCGAGGAACATGCCGGTGTGTGGCTGGAATCGATCGGAATTGCTTTGCACATCGAGATATTTGTGAACATGGACAACACACTAGAGATATGCATTCGAAGCACGCTATCCTTTGAAAAAGAAAAAAAGCATCTTTCTTCCGTGTGAAGCTTTAGAAACGAGCTTATTGAGTTATAGCTAACATATTTTTCATGTGTTTTGCAACCACAGCGCAAGTCTCGAAGAAACAGGGCGTATCATCCATCGGGTATCAACCAATCCAAAGTCCATCATACACGTTTATCCTCTCCAAAGGAGATTTTCACACCAAATCATCGGCTTAACGGCTCTCAGCCTCGGCCTGCTTCTGCAAATCCGCCTCAACACCCCTCTGTCTTGCCTTTCCCTCATCATGCTGCCGTTGCGCCTCCTCCTTCTGCGCCGCATTACCCGTTAGACCTGCAACCGCACCCCCGACAGCACCACCAAGTCTATCTCCAATACCCTTACCCAGATCGTTAACCTGTCCAGCAGCTTCTTGCTCCTTGCCCTCCTTGTTCTGTTGGATACCCTGTTGCTTGATACCCTCGGCGCCGACGAGACCACCGAATGCTTCTTTGGCAGCGCCCATGTTTTGGTTCCATGAGCCTTCTGTGCGGTCCGAGTTGTCCTTTGCGACGCCGCCCGAGGGTGTTACGGAGAATGGACCGGCTTTGGCGGCGGAGTGGGAGAGGTCGTGTTCGGCGGCAGCGGTATCCTTACGGTTTTCGCCTTGGGCCTGGTAGGGTTAGTATGTGCATTCCGAGAGGAGAGACTAGCTTGACTGACCTTGTCGGCGGTATTGCCTGTGAGAGAGCCGATGGCGCTCTGGACAGCGCCTGCGGCTTGGTCCAAGTAGGATTGAGGAGTTGAGGTCTGGTCCTTGTTTGAAGACATGATTGTGTTGTTGCGTTTGTGGTTTAATTTGAAAATCTAAGTGTTTTATGAGGGCTGTAGCTGTATGGAGCCTTGAGTCGTTATCGCGGTGGGTTATATATATATCCCTCTGTTTGTTTGGCAAGTTGCTGGAGCATGTGAAGTATGACGTCATGCCCCACGCGTTGGGCTCTCGCGACGCGCAACTTTGCCCTGCGCGGGAGATCTGACGAAGGTGGCGCTTGAAAACGCGACATGTGCAACACTCGTGGTCTGTTTCACAATGTTCGTGGGTCTAGATGACATCGCTTTAGGGATCAAATGATCTTTTGACATGTACTATGATGCAATTGTAGATATTTCACCGAGTAGACACCGGCCATCCATGAATATCAGTAATTCATGGCCAGGGCATGGGGCATGAGTGAGTCGAGAGCAAATTGCTAAAACATGAAAATATATTTGCTCGTGCAGATGTGTCGAGAAGGGTATGTTCGTCCCAAATCCAAACGCCAGAAAGAGATTGCTTTTGAGGGTCTTGTTCTCATCCATCACCAATGACAGATACCTCCCTCGCTATCATCAACACTCCAAGTACCAGCAAGACCAACAATCTCAACTTGCCCGTTGAAACCTTCTGTTATCTTGCCTAGCCGGGCAACGCCATCATCAACACCAAAGGACGCGCCAATCTCTGCTGGCCCGTTGTTAAGCAATCGCTTTGCCCACGCATCGATTGCCGGCTCGCCCGTCTCATCTCGCGCTTGCTTAAGGAAAGGAATTAAAGCTGTACCTCCTGTACCGCGGAGCTTCTTACTTCCAGTGCGAGCCATAGTATTGGCGAGGTTGACACGCTGGGTGTTTGCTTGCTTGGGCGACACCGATCGGGCGTGCGACTGTGTCTCACGCGACTTGATGATGATATACCGCGAGACGAGCTGGATGTGCTTGTCGCGCAAGCTTCGCAGCATTGCCAGGCATGCATCGTAGGCAGTTGTAAGGGCCCGGTCCTTGCGATTCAGCGTAACGTATTCTCGGATGTTTGCAACACTCTCCATGTGCTCTAGGAACCTACGGTGAGGTCCAGGCATATAGTTGCGCATATCTTGGATGAAGCCATGCGAAGGTCCAGATAAAGCTGGATTTCCTGGCTCTGTCCGCTTCTCACCGGTGGGTCTATGCTCAACCCCTAGTACGATGTCGAAGAACTGGATGGTAGAGCTCTGAGCATTGCTTCCGCCACTGAACTGCACATAGGGCTGTTGGCCACTGCCATCATCGAACATGACTCCGTTTGGAAGACCTGCGTCCGCCATGTTCTTACTTCCAGCTAGAAATGGTCGGATGCGGTGGTAGAAGACATGCGGATCACAGCTCTCGTACATGCGCTCCAAAAGAGCGCCTATCTCATCAAGCCTCTCAGCAAACGATCGTAAACACTGCACGACCGTGTTGCTGTCGCCTTGTCTAGCTGCCGCAATAGCTTTGATCATCATCGGAATAACTGGTCCAGCTCTCGCTTCGATCGCTACGGATACCAGGTAGAACCATGACTCATCCATCGAGCCAGTGAAGGTCATGTGTGTTGCAAGGTTGTCCAAGGTGTCTGTAGGCTCGCTATCGAACAGGGGCCGCCAGTTCCACAAGCACACACCTGCAAAGGTTGCTACTGGCGGAAGCTCCAGGTGTCTGCATGTTCCCAAGAACGGTATCGAGATAGAGGGTGGCACAATCTGCATAGGATTGTTAGCAATGCATCGCATCGGAAGACGTGGGTTTCCAAGACTTACATCGGATGGCCTGTCACCGCCCCAGATGTATGCGTGGGCGATGAATCCTAAAATGGAATACGCTCGCCGCCACTCAGCTTCTGTGAGAAGGAGGTCGGTCTCGAGTACTGGAAGTGCGTCGACTATCCGACGTAGCCGCCTGGCGAGGATCAAGCTCTGAAAGTTGCGTACGATCGTCTCCCATGGCTGGTAGTAGCGATCTGGTAGAACGTCGAGGGGTATTTCGTCAGGCAAGAAGCCGTTCTGGGCTGATATGTCGTAGTCGCCCAACCGAGGCAGAGCCGGAAGCATTGTGATGGTTGATGTCGAAGAAATTTGGGAGTTTTTATGCTAGAAGGACAAAGGTCTCGGTGATATCCAAAGGTGGTCGTTGATCAATCACTTGGATACTTTTCAGCCTTCGAAGGTTGGTGCGCAAGTGATGTCGCGTGATACAATCGGAGCCGGAGGATTAGTGTACTTTGACCAACGGCCGTAGAGGTAGTCGCCACCCAACAATTACCCCAGAAGTAGTCGAGGGATCGCCGAATCTTTCAAGGCACAATATGTGGAGGTTGGAGTAGGAATAACCTAATTATGTGGTGCTTGTGTGTGGGCGAAAGGAATCTAGGCTTGTCTGGTAGGTTGTCACGGAGGTGGGACCTAGGCACCAAATGAGTTGGTTCCGAGTTTGGAGGGGTTAGGCCAGAAGAACAGTAACAAACAGTTGAATTGACTAAGCTGCAACTGGAACACGAAGAGTAGTGAAACAGGCAGAGAAACAGTGAGAGAGAACCAGCAGCGTTATATTTGCCTTCCGGCCGCGGCTGCGAACCTTGGTGGATTGTGTCAAAGAAGCAGGCCGAAACGCGCAATGCTCAGTAATTGCCTAAGAGAAATCTTCGTTCCGAGCTCTCCGCGCAATCTGTTCCGTGGGCGTCACCTTGGGTCACATTAGCAATCAATTTACTCTTGGATTCGATGATTCTACTATAGGCGGAGGTAGCGCGGCTGGCCGACGGGCTACTAACTCTCCCTCCACACTAGCGTAGGTACCCTGCATGAAACGGCTGGCTGCCGAAATCGGTGAATCGGCCGTTGGAGAGGAAGCGCGGGTTAAACTGTTAAATCCGGAGATGATGGCTGAGACATGCCATGTGAAATGCACGATGATGGTTTTCGCCTCTTGTGATGAGATCACGACGCGAGAATTGAATCTTCGCACAAGGCTACACACAACCAATCCAGCGCTGTACACCTCCCCGCAAAATCCCGTTCCTGTGCTCCGACGCTACTGCAGTGGCAGCAAGCTAAGGTCGCAGATCAGGAACCGCATGTCGACCGTTGGGCTATCTGTGCATACAGTAAACTTCTTGTAGTCCTAAGAAAATGTGTTTGCTATTCCGCCGAGTCGGGATATGATGGTGGTGATGGAATCCGAGATGCTAATGACACCACATCAATGAAGTACGACGAAGCATGATGAAGAACTCTAGTGGAGCAAACGAGAACTACAACATCTATGTTTGTTTCCCGCGATACTCCAACATTACTGACTCTCCCTCCAAGGTATCCTCTCCACACCCCGCACCCATCTCCGCCTCCTCCATTCGCCCTTGCGACTCGGCGCATGGCTCTCCCATGCCCGGCGCAGAACCTCCTTCTCTTGATCTCCAATATCCCTGATGCTTCCCTTTGATCCGGTCCGCTTCTTTAACTTGGCCTTTGCGGCATTGGCTTTCTCTCCATCACTTTCAAGAACTTCGTAGTGTAAATCCGTGACCCATCGCTCACCCTCGACCTCAACTTCCACGCCTGTGACACAACGATCTTCGACCCATTCACGAGATAACAAATCGAGTGTCCACTTCTTGTCACTCCAGCGCCAGCCACGGGGTGGGAGTACGTCTTCGAAGAACGGTGTGCCACGAGGTCTGTCGCCGCTGATCCTAGAAGGCGATAAAGGGGAGTAAGGTGATGGTGAGAACATGAAGCCCTCGTACTCGCCATGCTGATCGTGTAGGGCACGGTGCTGTAATTCGAAGATTTCTACTTCGCGCGTCTCTGGTGATGTCTCCAGTTCGATGTCTGCGCGCGAGATGGTGAGGAGGAAAGAACGGCTTTCGTGCTCTGCATCGGAGATGAACTTTTCGCTCTCGGGCGTTGTGAGGAGGTCTTGAACGTTAGGGTGACCCAATGCCGTCAAAGTGTATCCGATGACGAGAAATATCGCGCGCCATGGTAGTAGATGCGCCGATATAAACAACAAAACCGACGCGACAAGTAGGATGAGATAGAGCATCGATGACAGGTTCTCATTGCTGAAGTTAGTAAGCGGTGTGATGAAGCTCAGTACAGCGTCGTGGCCGCGGCTGAAGTCCTCCATGCAGTTCTGCAGATCGCGCATGTTGCGGAAGAAGTCCTTGCTAAACTCGGGCGCAGGCTTGATCGTCTTTGCGTCTGCTAGTGGTGGTCCTCCTAAGCTTCCCCTCCACAGATCGCCATCGATATCCACCATGTTTGCCATAGGCTCCGGATGTCGGGTTAGATATGCAGGAACCATGACGAAGAACATGCCACACGCCAGCGGGAGTACAGGTAGAAGATATGGATCGACACACACAAATGTCCAGACTAGGAGAAACGAGAGGGTTTGTGTGGGCTGGACCCAGGTGAAAAGACGAATGAGTCGGTTTTGAAGAATAAAAGCAACACCAATGCGTGAGTTGAAGCGACGGAAGTTAGAGGACATGGTAGGGATACTAAAGTTGGGGCGGGCGACATAGCTTCGAGAGCGTCGGTCCTTGATTTGTGGTGTGTTCCCGCTTGGTGTTGATGAATCTGGAGACGAGCTGTCGGAGAGGTCTTCTGAGGGCAGGACTTGCGCAAGTAATCTGTAATAATCAGCTCTATCAATGATTTTTGGTCTTGTCTGGGGGGTTCTCGCGCAGAAACGTCATGGTTCGCTTGCTCGAGGGAAGGATATCCGTGATATGCAACATCATACAAAAAATCTTCGAATTCAAACAACTTACAGGTTCATCATCTTGTCTCCCACTCTACTACTGGACTCACGACTTATGTTGTCACCCAATGATTCCAGTTTATCTTTGAGCCTGCTAGCCGACAGCCGGCGCGAATGCGAATGTGGCTTTTCTGTAGTGGGAGTGCCATCGTTCGAGGCATGATGTACCTGGACCACTGGAATAGGTGTGTCGCGGTTTGCCCACGACTCTGCGTTATCGGAGCCCATGGCGTGGTTTGCACTATGCTTTTCTTGTATCTATTGATAGACAGGCGACTAGATAGATCTGAATCAGGGCCGAGGTTGTAGGCAGGTCTCGGGGTGTGATTGAGGAAGTCACACTGCTCTTGCGCGGTGTTGTAGGTAGGCGTGTCACATGTGGCTGAGTCTCGATTTCCCAATCCGTGTAGAGGTTCAGCAGCTGCCCAGCCAACCCCAAAATGGTAGTCTATCCTAGCTCTTTTGATTGCGATCTTTCAAAAGCGTGTTCTCATGGTTCGACGTGGAAGATGGAGAGGCAGGCGTGATGTTTGGTGCAGCAAGCGGATGACGCACATGCATGTGAACAGGGCGTGGCGTTGAGCTTGTGCCATGGCACGTTGTTCGTTCCGGCGGTTTTTCCCCACATGTGTCCGTGCACACTCGGGTTGTTGGTGGTGCGCAATCTTGATGATCAGGGACAGACAACCTTTCGGACTTGGAAGTACTTAGAGACTCATGGTGATTTCTATCATATTGTACGGCCTCTGCCGTACATTAGTGGTGACATGGAGACCAGGACTGTGGAGTAGCAGCGGAATTCCCGCTGTCATGTTTCGGAGCCGTATGGTACCCAACATAGACAGCACCCATAGCATACACTATAGAGTGTTCAATCATGCACATGCTGGAAGCCGTGCCATGTGCAATCAGACTAGGGGTAGTTTGGGTGGTGCAGTCGTCGTTGGCAGGTGATGGTCGCACTGCTTGGAGTACAGCTACTCCGCACTGGAGCGTGGCAGCTTGACTGACATGACGACGAGACAGTAAGGCCGTTGGACGATGCGTCCGTTTCCTGGGAGAGGAGAGTTGTTTTGATAATATCCTATTCGCCGCAACGGGCAGATGCGGACAGGGGTTTTGTCAACTAGACAACCTTAGTGCCTAGTTGTGGCTTTTGCGGGCTGCCGACCCTCATTGTAACTTTGACGAACGTCGACTATCGCAGCAACGGCCACCTCGCCCCTTTGCAGCACCACAGCGCCGTGCTTTTTGCGCTGCACCATTGCTCAACCTTGAATAGTTCCGATAGCCGTTCGCTCGACTCATTACCGACCGCCGATCGCTTTCACCGCTGTAGCCGGGCCCATTCGACATGTCGGCATAGGTCTCCCTCGGTGCCCAAGCTCGACGCTTGGAGACCATCTCGGCGTTCTTTGAAAGAGGAAGACTTTTTTTTTGAAGCATCTCGTGACTACAGAGCTTGAACTGTCCGTGTCGTCACCACTAGCTGTGGAGCTGACATCTGTGGACCATGGCGACGCAGCCGCGAACTACAACTCGGACCATGGAATCGACCAACGTGCCCGAACGGTCAGGGTCCAACATGTCCGAGGATTCTAGTGGCTCCTCAGGTACGAAAAAGCATTTGGGGGGGAGTCGCGTAATGCGACGTCGTATCGAATGGAGCTAACCCTACCTCATCAGAAGATCGCGTACGCAAGTTCCAGAAGACGGGCGACCAGGGCAGCCGCCTGCGCAAGACGAGTGCATCCAATGCCATAAGTGCAGCACGACCGCTGCCTACCATCAACAACAACGCCGCAGGACGAGGCAGGGCCAAGGTGCCGTTGGGCCCCCGCGAGCGGCCCCAGGACTTCAACAAGCAGAGGTACGACGCCGCAGCCTCAGCCTACATAGGTAATCTGCACGACAGATCAGCTGACGCGTGAATCAATAGAATGGCAAGCGGCGCCAGCATCGCTTCCCTCGAGACACGCTCCTTCCTCCCCACGCCCGCGAATGAGACGACGACGACGCGCCCCGTCCCCTCGAACCCACGCTTCAGCTTCACCAAGCAACCTCAAATCAGCACTCCCGCAAAGCAAGAGTCGAACGAGAGCACTGGTTCCTATGACTTCCTGCCAGCCGTCAACTTTGATGACTTCGCCAACAGCCTCGCGTATGAGCCCGCCTTAAGCGACTTTCCTGCGCCTGGCACGTTCAAGACCAACGTGCCTGCCGTCAACACTACCCCCAACAATAACAACATGCCGTCATTCACAGGAACCCCTACCGACACGCGCCCTACACGTAGCAGCTCCTTCGTTCGCCGCTTCAGTCAGTCCACCGCGAGGAAGCCTAGTGGTGCTTCCACCGCATCTGGCTCTGACACGTCCTCAATGCCCCCTCCGCCGCCCACCAACATGGCCATCCGATCACGCCGTCAGAGCCACTTCCCTGCGCAGGCGCCCTCGAACCCGGCTGCTCGAGCCCCGAGAAAGAGTGTTGGCCCTGGAATGCTGCCAACGAGTAGCTTCGAAATGGACAGACTCGCAAATGACAACACAATGCCTCAACTCGGCCGCGCGCCTTCATTGAACAAGGGAAATAGGCGGGAAACGCTCTCTACGAACCTTAACACTACCACCACTGGAGTACCCAAGCTCCCAACTGCTGCACGTAACGCGAAAGCAAAGTCTCTACAACCACCCTCGAGGCAGCAACCGGGCCATCTGACCGTCTCCATGACTCCCGATCCAAGTACAATGCCCTTGGACCACTCCCGCTCACCTGGCAGATCTCCCGCTGCGCAACGATCATACACACCTTCGTCCGCGTCGAGCAAGCGACAGTCAACTGCACCGCACATATCTGGACTTGGAGCGCGAACCATTAGCCCCACAGACGCTCGGAGGCTGAGGAGACTGTCCATGAACCCCAATCATCCGCCAAACGGCCCAGTGGGCCCCCCTACACCCCAAGGCGATCAGACATTCGACGAGCGTGCCTTTAGCCAGTCTCCGGCCTTGGCCGTGGGAGGGAACATGACGCCCTCTTCGGCGCGTGCGACGCCCGAGCAGAAGCGCAAGTCTTATGCCTCTGGCATATCGCTTTCTTCAAACTCGAGCTTAAATTCGCTAAAGGTTGGTCCTTCATCAATACCCTTGCGCACCAATCCTGCTCCAACAAGCTCACGTTTGCCTGCGCCAAAGCCACGAAACGTACAAAGCTCAGCTGGTGGGGAACAAGAAGAGGTTCCTCCTGTACCGGCTATACCAAAAGCCTACGAGTCTCCCAAAGACCCCGAGCGCAGCAGCTTTGCATTCAATACACCAAATTCAAAGATGAACGCGCCTCCTCCAGCCTCTCAAGAAGCTGTTTCGACACCCGACACGCAACGAGCTGAACCTCGGCACAACGAGACCCTGGACGGTGAGGTTCTGAACAGGAGCACAGGGTCCATCAGACATCGAAGAGGGTTAACAGTCGGAGCTGGTTCGGAAGCTGAGAGGACGCCAATGGTACAGCAGTCCAGCAAGAAGAACCTGCAGCCAATCAGACTACCGCCGCTGAACCTGCTACCACTTGGTACACCATTCAACAATCGGATATCGTCTTTCCCTGCGCCTTCTGGCGAGGTGGATGAGCGCAATGTCACACCGCCACCTAAACGTGCGGCCAATAAAACGCCTAGTACGCCCATGACAGCCTCGAAGGCAAACTTCTTCTCAAGGAACAATCACCACGATGAATACCATAAACACTTACGTAGCAGTAGTTCAGCAATCAACCTGCGTGCAGCAGACTCCTCGCTTGATACTCACCCAAACATTGGTACGATACCTGTTCCGACCCTGAACCCGACACGCCAAGCTACCACACCTTTCTCATCGAATTCATTACCAAAGGGCAGTGGAGAGTTCGCTCGCTTGCAGCCACGACCCAGTGGTGAATACAAATCATCTGCCAAGGATGTGGAAATGCAGAGCATGGTTGCTGGACCGCGCCCATTACAAAAGAAAAATACCTCGGATTCAATTCAGACTTCTGAGTCGACAGAACCAGAAACGCCTTCCTCTGGTTCATCCTTGCGGCGAAAGCTTAGCCTTAGCGGCTGGAGGAGAGCTTCGTCAAAAGCTGCGACACATCAGTCGCAAAATCCGCAGATCCGAAAACCGGGCCCTAAGGCTGACGAACAAAGACAACAGCCCCAGCCACCCAAGCACAACGAGATGCCGCCACCACGGTTACCTGCATCTGCTACTTGGAGCGGCGCTACTGGTACAACCCCACCTCCCGCTAAAAGTGGAACCCGGCCATCCCTTGATTTTGGACGTCGCAAGACTTCTACAGCAGCGGTCGCAGCTGATACTGAGGTCGAGAAGTCAAGTGCTCGTAAACCCGTGGGTAGCGGTGGAACACGTGCTGTGTCAGGGCATACAGACCAGGCTAACAGCCAGGCGACACAGAAATCCACGTCAATCTTGACACCAATGCAACGGATGCTGGGCACGAGGGGCTCGTCGAACATGCTCAAAGCTCGTAATCTCGACCCTAATCTCGACCGGGATGATCTGTTAGCCGACGAGGAGATGAAGAAGCTTGCTTCGAAGCGGAAAGACTTCGAGCATGCGGCACGCGATGTTGACGAGCTTCGCAAGCGCGCCACGGCCAAGGAGCGTGTCACCCCAAGTGATGCTGTACGCATGGCCAATTTGAACATATTCGAGAGGGGGGAGATTATCGACTACAAGGAGGTCTACTTCTGCGGAACGAAGAACGCCAAAAAGCACGTCGGCGATCTCAATGCGCAGACAGCAAACTTTGGCTATGACGACGAACGTGGCGATTACAATATTGTCCTGGGAGACCATCTCGCCTACAGATACGAAGTCGTCGATGTGCTTGGAAAGGGTAGTTTCGGACAGGTTGTGCGCTGCGTAGACCACAAGACGGGAGGGCTCGAAGCGATCAAGATCATTCGTAACAAGAAGCGGTTCCATCAGCAAGCTCTTGTCGAAGTCAACATTCTCCAGAAGTTGCGCGAATGGGTAAATAAATTTCATTCATCTTACACGGACAACATGCTAACATATCCCAGGACCCCGACAACAAGCACAGTATGATCAACTTCACTCAGAGCTTCTACTTCCGCGGCCATCTCTGCATCTCTACTGAGCTTCTCGGTATGAACCTGTACGAGTTTATCAAAGCATACGAATTCAAGGGCTTCTCTCTACGTCTGATCCGCCGGTTCTGCAAACAGATGTTGGCCTCGTTGACTCTTTTGAAGACTCAGAAGGTTATTCACTGCGATTTGAAACCGGAGAATATTCTACTTGCGCACCCGCTACACTCAGAAATCAAGGTCATCGATTTTGGATCCAGCTGCTTCGAGACCGAGAAGGTCTACACGTACATCCAGTCGCGATTCTACCGATCGCCTGAGGTCATCCTTGGTATGAGCTATGGACTGCCGATTGACATGTGGAGTTTGGGTTGTATTCTTGCCGAGCTGCTCACTGGTTACCCTATCTTCCCCGGAGAGAATGAGCAAGAGCAGCTTGCTTGCATCATGGAGATATTTGGGCCTCCAGAGAAGCATCTCATCGAGAAGAGTAGCAGGAAGAAGTTGTTCTTTGACTCGCTTGGCAAGCCCAGAGTTACGGTCTCTTCGAAAGGCCGCAGGCGAAGGCCAAGCTCGAAGACACTACAGCAAGCTCTCAAGTGTGATGACGAGGCTTTCCTCGACTTCATCACGCGCTGTTTACGATGGGATCCCGAACGTCGAATGAAGCCCGATGAAGCGCTGCAGCATGAGTTCATCACCGGCGTGCGTAAAACCAATCAACAACGACGACCTTTCAACAGCTCCTCCGCTGTTTCTTCGCCTGCAAAGCGAGTGCCGCCGCCGCAATCGGCGCAGCCACGCGTCCGACCCCTTCCGGAGCCTCCAGTGTCTAGCTTCAGCCGGGGGACCGCAGCCAGCGGTCAGCGTCAGGTGTCCAACAGCAACTCCCCTGTGAAGACGTCTGCTCCTGCAAGGCGCCACTCCACGGTGCAAGGACTTGCACCTGGAGCAGCGGGTACTAAGCGTGCCGCAAATGGAGCACCACTCAATGCTACAAGTGGAAGCGGCCTGCCGCGCGCAGCCCAGCGAAGTGTATCAGGCAAGCCAGACCTCGCTTCGGCTGCGGCCATTGCCAGTCTCGTAAGTCCCAGGCTTCACGGCTAGCCTCATGTTGATAAGCCGCTGACAATGTTATAGAAAACGCACACATAAACTTACGAAACCGGGAGATATTCTCAATATAGATTAACGATTACTTGGGCATCTCATGAGGTTTCTTACTATATAATATTAGGGTCTTACCCTGCTGGCAGCCTCGGGGTTGGATTGCCAGGGACTTTTGTGCAGATGTGGTTGCGGATGTTATGTTTTCCCATTCAGCGACGTTTATACCCCTGAAAAAGTCTCCAGCTTGAGCATTATTTTCAACAGGTGTATTGGTGGGTTTCTTGGATAGTGGAAGAGGGCAGTGAATCTTGATATGAACAGCATTATAGGGCGTTGTAACAAGATAGATATCTTCTTCTAGAATTTGTAATGTGATGGGTGCGGGGTTTTACGATCTCAACGATGAGCGCTGCCTGTCTTTGCGTGACTATGCACTTGGGCCGAGTCGCAGCCTCTGGTGATGTCAATGCGTTATCGATAAGCCTGTCGCGAATTTGACAATAGCGACTTTCGCTCTACAGCCCTCACCACGCGACAATCCTTTTATGATACCCAGTCCTTCTTTCCTTACTTTCATTGAAAATGCCTCGCGATCCGCTCATCGGCCTCGTTGGCAAGCCATCATCCGGCAAATCGACTACTCTGAACAGGTGCGCAATGCCCCTCCACCCCTCCTTCGTGGATCTTTCTGACATGTGTTGCATGGCAGTTTGACAGATGCTACCTCCAAAGTCGGTCCGTACACATATAAACATGCTGGAAGCTATGTAGGCTGATTACAAGTAGGTAACTTTCCGTAAGTCGTCCCTATCCAACCTGCTCCATGCGCCAGCGCAGCGCACATCACCTTACTGCTCTACCGCCACTACCACGATCATCCTACCGTCAGCTCCTAATGCTATTCATCCAGATTTACGACCATCGACCCCCAGCGTGCCATCGGCTACCTTCAAATTGAATGCCCCTGCGCCCGCCTCAACCTCGCCGACCGTTGCAAACCCAACTACGGCGGCTGTGTCGAAGGACGGCGATCCGTTCCTATAGAACTTCTTGATGTTGCTGGTCTCGTGCCAGGCGCACACATGGGCAAAGGTCTCGGAAATAGGTTCCTGGACGACTTGCGACATGCAGATGCACTGGTACATGTAGTGGACGTGAGCGGGACGACCGACGCAGAAGGCAAGGCGACAAGAGGTTACGACCCAAGTCAGGATATCGTTTGGCTGAGGAGCGAGATTGTGCGATGGATACAAGGCAACCTCATGGAGAAGTGGGGCAGTATCAAGAGGAGGCATGTCGCTATCAAGGCTACGGCTGTCGAGACACTACAGAACCAATTCTCGGGTTACGGGTCAACGTCTAGTGTCGTCGCACGCTGTCTTGATCGCCTTGCCCTCAAGGAGCCACTACAGGACTGGTCGGACGAGACCATCGAACGAGTCGTAAACGCCTTCACTGACGAGAAGTTCCCTACTGTCATCGCTCTCAACAAGATCGATCATCCCGACGCCGACAAGAACATAGCGAAAATAGCGAAAACTGCGGATCCAAAGAGTATAGTGCTGTGTAGCGCGATATCTGAAGTCTTCCTGAGGAAATTGGCGAAACAAGGCTTTATCAAATACACAGAGGGCAGCGAGTTTGTCGATACAAGAGAAGATCTGATCGAACAGGGTGATCCGGATGGAGGAGGACTGAAAGAGTTGGACGAGAAGCTCAAGACACGTATCGAAAATCTCAAAGACATGGTTCTTTACCGTTTCGGAAGCACGGGTGTCGTACAAGTACTGTCCCGAGCTGCAGAACTCCTTGGTCTAGTCCCAGTCTTCCCGGTCCGGAATATTCACACGTATACCAGCGGTAGTGCGAGCTCGACGGCGGTGTTTAGGGACTGTGTGCTTGTTAAAAAAGGCAGTACGGTGGGCGATGTGTACAGGAAGGTTATGGGTGATGCACCAATGGCGTATGTGGAGACTGAAGGTGGGAGGAGAGTTGCAGAGGATGATGTTGTCGCTGTGGGAAAGAACGACGTGAGTGCTTTGTCCGAGTGATAAGAGACATGGTGCTAACGAAAGACAGATATTGAGCTTCAAGGTTGGAAGGGCATAGTGAAGCATTGCTTTTCTTTTGTCTTAGGAAATGATTCTCAGGCAATGAGAAAGTCGGGTATCACAACTCTCAATGCAGCTTGGCAGACTCCGCGTAACCCTCGCTGAGGAAGGCGGATCTCGAAACATTAGTAGATGGTTCCAGGGCTTACTATCGACTCATTGATTCCATTACAGCAGGTCTTCCAGATCCATGAAATCCAATAAATTTACTTCCCATCCTTTCCCTCTAGCGCATACAACTCTTTCGGCCTCCCTCCACCATCACAACTAGCAAACTTCCACCACGTCCAATGCACACTCCCAGCCACATTAACCAACCCCCACCTTACCGGCGCCGGCATCGGAGGCCAGTTCGCCCATTTCGCCTCCTCAAATGTAGCATCCAAGTTCATCAAAAAGAAGGGCACGACGTCAAAGGTCCCTGCTTTGGTAACAGTCTTCTTACCCCAGGCTTTGAAGATAGTGGCTGCGTGTTCTGCTTCCGGTGTGTTTGGCGCTGGAGCGGAAGGATGGTCTGCGAAAGAAGCTATCGTGCTGATCTCGTGGTGGAAGTGATGGCTAAAGGGCGTTTGGAACGAGGACATTATATTCTGAAGTTCTTTGCCGTTGAAGGATTGTAGAGAGGGGAGAGAGGTTAGGTAGGTGTTGTAGTCTGCTAGACCGCCGAGAAATGATTCTACATCAATCTTATGTTAGATGTTGGCTCCATAGCGGCTGAAATAAGCAGGTTCTGTTACCGTGTTCTTCATGTGTCTCTTTCCAGATATCCTTTGAGCCTAATATTTCTTCTACCTTGGGAAACAACTCCGCTTCCTCATCATCATGGTGGCTCTTTACGAAGCGATACCATGTTTGTGCGTACCCGATGAATGCTGGTTTATCTGTTTCCTGGATATAAGGGGCTTGTAAGTATATAGTGTTATAGCCTCGCAGTATGGCATTGTGGATGTGTGCCATGTGTGTTGCCCCAGTTGTAAAGATGTCGTCCTACGTATTGGATTAGTACACCGAGATTACTTTAGCGAGAACATGCATGTGTAAAGCACCTTGTTCGTCTCAAATTGCGGCGTACTGATGAGTTTGCATGGATCCTCGGCCCACGGTTTGTTGGTGGAAGTAGACATGGGCGAAGAAATGAAGAACTGGATGGATACGGCGAGGATCAAGAGTAGGAAGAAGGTGATGGTTGTAACGCTAGGCATTGTGACAGACACCAGCGCGCCATTACGTAGGACGGCTTCATTATTTAATGTACTGATGGGAATTCACGTTTGAAGATACAACAAGTGGTGTGTTCATGAAAGTGGTGCGTGGTGGTGTGAGAGTAAGGCGATTCGTCTATTCTCCGATTGGTTTAGCGGGGCGACAACAACAACAGCAGGTCTGCACAACGTCGTTGCATCTCGACTACGGTATAAGGCTGAAAATCATTGTTGAGTTGGCTAAACACAACTATAGCACCTACGTGCTCAGTGTATTTGCAGTGCGGAAACAGAACAGTACAGAACACCATAAAAAACCATGTCTGCAATTGCCTGACGCTGCAACACCATACTTTCACTTTTCTCATCCAGTGCCGAGACGTAGCGCTATGACTGAAGAAAAAGCCCAAGTGATATGTTGAAATACCTTGAAACCTTCAACCAATTACGGCCTCATGCCCATTTAACGAGTCCATCGATGAGTACCTGCAATGCGATGCTATCCCCACATAATCCCGCTACAATACCGACGTTGATGCCCAGCCCACTGTCTCCAACCAGAAACATATCGTTCCTTGCGTCGACTCCTCGTAGCGGGTCATACACTTCATCTGATATCCTCCTCTTCACGGCCTGTGGCCAGGTACCACTGGCCTGACCATCCTGTGACGGGGTAAAGTTCGGAACGACTTTACACCAGTAGTGGCACGTCGATCGATTGAAACCAAATGCAACTGGAAAGCTTAGGGAGTGCGCGTATGCCGCTGACTGAACGCGGAGTAGCACGGCGCCCCAGAATTCTGTGACGTGATCTGGTATGCGTAGCTCATGAGTAGTTTCATCCCAGGCATTTCGAGGCGTAACGCTAAGTATACGAACATTAGGTGTGGTTTGGCTGGAAACTCGACGTCTTATGTGAAAGCTCTTGAATTGAGTTGTCGTGAAGTCAGGTGGTATGGACAGTTTCTGTCGTACGTAGATGGTATGAAGTTTTCCAGTAGGCCAGTCGTCGATGGGAACTAGGACACCAGCATCGACGCGTGCATATTGCATTCCGCCATCTAGGCACTTTAACGTAATGGCTAGGCGCTGATTGAGTTCATTGCTTGAGCGGATCATGGCTAGCATACAGCTGCTGTCCTTCGGGTCAGGTAAGAACTCGAGCTGCACACGTAGACCGATGGGGGTAAAACCAATGGGGAATGTAGAGATGACGTTCTCGTGTTCAATAGAATGGCAGTGTCGAAACTCCTCAGGATGGCGAGCAAGTAAACCCCGGTACGTCGATTGCTCGGATGTAATCGCGCGCCAGGCAAATAGCGAGTAGTCATCAGTAGTCCTTAGTATTTCTTCTTGCAGGCGAATGAAAGCCTTGCTACCCTCTCCATAGAGTAATGGCATATGAATATCGAAGATGCCTAACAAGCAATATGCTACATCCTCTATTCGTGTGCTTTGGCGATATGATGCCCATGACATCCTCTCCGCAACAGAGATTTCGCTAACGGAACGTCCGTCGTCAAGCACACGAACTGGAATGCCCGTGGCATCAGACAACTCCTCCAAAAACTCGACCTTCTCGCCCATCAAGGTCCAATCCTGGAAGTGGAAGCGACACACAGCCGGTGCAATTAGCTCCTGTAGAGTCCAACCACGATGTGCCCATCGGCAAGCTTTGAGAGACGCTCTTGCGATCTCGGAGGCAGTCGTGTAGCTGTCTGAGCGTGGTTTGGGGATGTCGCCTAGATAAACTATGCAGACTTCTGCATCTCTATACCAACGATACATGGAGTTGATGGCTTCTTGAAGCTCCGCACTTGATGCCTTGTCAATGCAGCACGTATCCACCCACAGATAATCGCAGCCCTGACCCCGTGCTTGCTCAGCTGCATTTACAATCTTGCTGTAGCCGACCCGCTTCATAAGATCCTCTTCTGATAAGCTTCCCAGAGGTGTCCCTGAGCTGCCTCGGATCATCAACTCCAGAGCTAGCATGAGTGTATTTTGCGCATCTTGAGTCGATGTTAGGTTAGTAGAAGTCGACAGTGCTCGAGCTCTGCTAATCCAGACGAATTCCTGGTAGTTGACCTCATCCGGACCCCAGGTATGGGAGAGGATGGCGTACTTGGGGATAGCATCATCGTTGAACCACTGAAGCTCGAATGTCCTAACATCGATGAGTCGCATAACAAACGCGTCGCGATGTGTCGACGTATATAGTCATTGGTGTAGGAAGAACAAGTGGGGTGCTGGCCCCATGCGCTAATGGTGCTGAACTATGTTTTGACTAGCTAGGCTTTGCGCTAGACCCTATTGGGGGCGATATACGGAGGCGCTCGTATCTTCGCACTCACGAGTTTGTCTTCAATATGAACCAACATGTCAACAAAGACACGTGCACGACACTCAGGGTGTGATAATACCACGGTCAAAGAGTAGATGGAATGTCACTCTAATTGTGAAACTACGGCGTGGTGCAGGGCGGCGATTGGTGGCATGTTCTACCTCGGAGACCGAAATCAAGTTGTCACTCCGGGCGTTTAAAAGGCGTCGCATATATCATCTAGCTACCGTACCACCTCCACTCATGATTGGCATGCCGAACCAAGCCGAGTACAAGGTTGAGGTCCGTCATACACATAGGGAATAGTCAGTGAAGGGACTGTAGCGAAATGTACCATTTACCGATGGAAAACGCTCGAGAAAGGAAAGAGATAGCTGAGAGTGTAAATGAGTGAAAACATCAGCCATGTGTGAAAAAAGTCCAACGACTGTACACCCCAAATCTTCCCGAAGCATATCCCTGAAATTACAAATTTTGTGGCACGCCTCCCGGGTGCGTCACTGATACGTGTCGCATAATGATCGTCCGCATCTTGGTGTTTGCCATTCCTGTTCACTGGAAACACTAATTTCTTATCTCCCGAGCGAATAAAAGATACGTCATGGAATTACGCTCTCCGAGGCACTGAGAAGGAGCGAACGTAGACCAAGAGTGCAGCCACTGGCTATTAGACTCGGTCCGTGGGATCGTCACACGAGAAGCCGAATTTACGATCGACTCGGATGCAGTTGTCGTCGATGCTCCTACTGTGGACATGCGAGGTAGGAATGATGATAAGGCCCTCATGATCCTTGCTCTTCATGTCCGACCATGAGCTCATCTGACGGCTTTTTTCGCAAACTGTGGAGCCTTCGCTGAGGGTCGAAGGCACTGATTTATCGTGGAAGTTGCTCCTTATCAGTCGCCGGTGAGCATCGGGTCCTCTTGCGGCAAGGTTTTGGTCGTTGATGACACCGGCCCAAATGGCGGAGAAGGGAAGGAAGACGCAGATGACCGTGAGAACATGGGCAACGATCTCAGGGAGAATGTTTGCAAACTGGAGAGACGCGAAGATAGCTACAAGTGTGTTAGTTATATCTCGATACCCAAGCTGACATGGACAAATGTACCTGGTGCGAACATAGTCTGACAGCCCATGATGAAGACAATTTGCATCGGTCCAAACTGTGGCATATTGAGACGTCGCCTCTGGATGATGGCGTGACCTAGCTTGCCGGTAAAGACGCAGCTGAATATCCAAATGGATACGTTTTGCAGAACGTAGGAGATCGCGATCAACTCCAAGATGGAGTCGGCACCCGTATCCTCCAGGGTCAGCTTGGTATTCCAGTAGACGGCAACAAGCCTGTACCCGAACGCAACGCAGGCCATGACAGTCGTTGTACCCATAATGATGTTGCGTTGTAGAGGCGGTGTGGTGACGCATACGACCCAGACTTGGAGACTGAGGGACATGAAGACGAGGGCGGTAACTATGATACCGAAGATATTGGAAGTGATGAAGAAAGCAAAGTCTCCACGTGTCAGGCGACCCCGGTTTGAAGCCAGGACAGTGTAAGGATCGTAGAAGTTACCGGTAACCCAACAGCAGAACAGTAGACAGCGGATGGTGTTGGTAAGAAGACAGGCGGCGTTTAGGAAGAAAATCATAGACTTTCGTTTCTCAGCCTTGGTTAAGAGAAGGAGAACAATCAAAAGCATGAGTGATACACCAAAACCAGACCCGTAGCTGATAGCGAGACGAAAGCCGTAGATACGATAGTCGTTGAGCACCTTCATGCTGATCGCTACGGCTACCCATCCACCATTACCATCTGACACAGTAAGATTCAAGTCCTGGTTCCATGGATCGAAGTTGGGAGGGACCTGAACGCTCTGTACAATGCCGTCCATGGTGATTCGTGGTGCTGAGAGTTGTTGGACGAGGGTTTGTAGAGATAGTGACGTCTAGATGCAGGTCCAGATAGAAGCCGGGCTTGGCAGAGTCAAAACCCGGGGTAAAACTTGGAAGAAAGGTAGGATGAAGTAGAGGCTAAAGAAGGAGCGAAGGAATTTAGTAGCGAGGGAGACCGAAGCTTTATCATATGGAGGATCGGGATATAATAGCTAGAGGGCAAGGTTGCTTCTGCGCTGGAAATTGTTGCTAGACATGGTTGTCGATAAAGTGACTGGGAGTGATGGCTTTCGGATCCCGAGCGGATAATAGCAGCGGCAGCGGCAGCGTACGATTGTTCCGATATCTCGACTTAAGACTATAGCTAGTCAGGATCAAGGTGAAGCTGAGGTCTCAGAGTTACTTGACACCCTTACTATTGTTCCACAGCTCCTTCACCTGCATGCATCTGGGTGCTCGCCTTGGTCCGATAAAAGCTTAACCAATGCTTACTGCTGTCACTCTTCTCTTGTCTTGCAACGAGTTGCAGAGTCGCTCAAAGTAAGGCGCAGAGCCATAAAATGCACTGTTTGCGGTGTGCGATGGTTGTGATAAGATAGCGCAAATTCCTTACTATTGTCCTTCGACTCTGGCCGCCTGAGCTTTGAGACCTTTGGATACCGGTGTACAGGGACCAATTACACATGTCATAGGTAGTGACCAAAGTGCATAGCACAACATACGGGTACGCAGCCATAGCACTGCATTCACATTGAACCCCTTGCTGTCGAGTGGAGGATGCAAAGCCGTTCCTCCGAAGCAGGAACAGGTTGGTGACGGCCGCCACCCAATCAGCACACAAGCCCACTTATTATGCACGTCACTGGTAGCTCAACAGCAGCAACCCCGATCCTCCATAAACGTGACCGCGCGTTAACTCTAACATTCGCGACCCAATGACCGCTACGACGCGTCAATCGACTCAGGATGTGGACGTTGGTTTTGTCAAACACGGCGGGAGCGCCAGGCTCGGATGAATTTCGCCTACCAGAAGAGGGCGTGGCACACATCGTCTTGGGTGCTACCTTTCAATACCCTGGTGTGATACGCGAACTGCATTTGCCGGGTCTCATACGTGAGCTTGGCCGCATTGGTACGTCTTCTCAATGAATCTAAGTGCCAGCTACAATTCCTTACCATGATAGTTGTTGGGCCTTTCGGAGTAAAACTAGAAGCCATTGCAGACACGGTAACCATCTTGCCCAGTCAACCGCATATGAATGGCCCATCGACTGCCATGTTTCAATTACAACCACGGAGCGGCGAACACTCAGAATCAATTCTCCTGCGCCATGGTGATGTGTTACGATTTCCGACATCTGAGTCTCGTCTCACTTGTCAATGGACAGACTCCGAGGTCCAGGTAAACTCGTCAGCCGCGGCCAACATCATTGGTGTTGTTGAAACACTTGAAGACGACAACGAAGACGAGAATACAATCGAACCCACTACCGGTGCAGTGTCACTAAACCAGAAGCAGTCACAGCCGCAGCCTCGAGCGACGCCTCGGCTTTCAAACCAACCATCGGTTACTATTGTTCAAGAAACCCCAACCACGAGTCGTGTAGAGCATGTACCAGATTCTCGTGAGGCAGATGTCAAACCACCAGACTTTCTCAGCGACGTCGATAAACCAGTAGAGGATGTGCCTACCTTCTCGAGGGGTTTTGAACCGGAGCGGGAGCGGGAGCAAGAAGCAGAGGCTTTCTCGACAGCCAGTACTGGCGAATCACAGGGCCATGCACATTTAAAGCTATCTTCAAATGCTAGAGTGTCTTCACCGCGGGTGCAAATACCAGCCAGATTATCTAAGAAGCGCGCTCTTCCCACAGCAGAGGAACAGGCCCCGGAGTCTGATAACGAAGCACTTGCTGGGTCTAGCAAGCGTGCAAAAACGAGCGATAGTGACACTGACGACAGTCGGTTGAGTAGTGTTGACATTGCTACGGCGGACGTATCATCGATGCTGCCACGATCGCAAAGGAACTTGCAACGATCCACAGCCATAACAACGGAAGATTACAACGGCCCAACGCCTCGTATAGCCTGCAGCAACTCTACCATTGTTAAGACAAGCCAAGCTGTTAAGTTCCTGAAGAAGCAAGGCGGGGCATACGTGGAAAATTTGTCGGACGATTTCAACGTTCTGTGGTAAGTGCTCTACTTGCAGTCGTATCACTTTGCTAACGTGTCAAAGCGTAAGAGACGGTGGTCTTCAGAAGACAACAAAAGTACTCTATGCTATCGCTCGCGGCATTCCCATCGTTACCGACCAGTGGCTATACGAATCTGCGTCAGCTAAGCGTCTCCTCGCCGTTTCTGCTTTTAAGCCATCCATCCCTAAGCAAGAAGAGGAGTGGAAACTCAAACTGAAAGACATCCTCGGACAACCACAAACCCCTTTCGTGGACTACAATGTTCATTTCACGAAGAGCCTCAAGACAAAATACGCATCTTTCTCCGAAATTGAGGTGGTAGGCAAAGCCGCGGGCGCGAAGAATGTAACGACTGGTACGGCGAGGGTGAAGAAGCTGAAAAGCAACATTATCCTTGCAGACGACGGAGACGATGTAGAGGCACAGAGACTGATGAAAGACGGAATAACGTGCTACACGAAGGACTTCTTCACATTCAGTATCCTGCGAGGTGTCCTCGATCTCGAAAGCGACGAGTTCAAGATCGAAGGAGTCGTTGCAGCCGCTGAGACACCTCTTAAGGAACCGAAGAAGAAGCGAGGCCGGCAGAGTACTTAGGCGACCAACTATGACCTTTATACGACACGTTTTACTGCATAGCGAGCGTAGTAAGTCTTTATTTCAACTCAGGTCGTGGAACGAAAAGTGAGGTAATACGTTATTTTATCATACTATACCTAATTCCGCGATCATCAATACGCAATTCAATCAATTCATGAGTATTGTCAACGCACTGTCTGCCCCGAAGTTCCTGCTATTCTATGCTTGGGTAAGCGAGTCAGCTCCACATCATTCCCCACAATGCACATATCCCCATAACGCCGATGTTCTTCAATGCTCACACCGTACTCTGAGCGTCTGTTGTACTGAGATATATATAAGACATTATTTTTGAGTTTTCCATCGAAAAGCGCATGGCAAGCACCGCGCATTTCAAAAATCCTCTGTGGCGCAATTGGCTAGCGCGTCTGACTGTTACAGCTTGCAGTAGCGAATCAGGAGGTTGGAAGTTCGAGCCTTCCCGGAGGAGGATTACTTTTTGCACTTGTACGCCGGTTGAAGACACGTTGTGCGACTGTGGAGAGGAATGGCGTTCTTTTTGTTAGCGTGCCGGCAGACAACTCGACATGTTGGCCGAGACTCTAGTACAAACACGGCGAGGGAAGATCGAACAACGTCGAATATTGACAACTTGCAATGTCACATTTGTATGCCTACCATCAACATGAATCCGAGGCTCGGCCTTCTGCGTACTCACACTCGGACTCACTGTTGTTTTCTGTAATAGATGTGAGTTACTTTGCCTGTTGTATGCAGCTGGCATACACATGGAAGGCATCATGAGAGATACTCTCCTTTGTGGCAGTTGGAGATACTAACAACACACCAGGCTGCGAGTTCACAGTGCAACGTCTCCGCATCCGTTATATCTTTAATGCTCAGTCCATAACTAGATCTTAAATTGAGAGGTTCCACTACATGTCATCACGCTATGCATGACAGCGACTCAATAAATAGCACATCAACCGGAGACATTTCCTCATCGCAGCAATTAACAAAGCATGTCTACACTGTATCCTCTTGTGTGGATCCAATAGTTCATATATACGCACCGCTTCACCTCTTCTTGTTCCTCTTGGCAGCCCGCTTTTCGCCCCTGACATCCTTCTTCAATCGAGCGTCGACCATCTTGTACTTACCCTTTGTACCCTTCGGCCTGGTCTTGATACCCTTGTTACCGCCCCTGGCTACGATAACACTGACCTTCTGCTTGGGCTTCTTCTTCGCAGCTCTCGACATCAACCGTGCAATACTCTGTGCCTTCTCCTTCTCTGTCATACCCTCTTCGTCCGCGAGTAATGCGGACTTCTTCTTGAGCTTCTCCATGCGTTGAGCAGCCTTGAACTTCTTGCGAGCTTGCGCTTCGCGGACCTTCTTGATGGGTCGAGCGTTCAGTGCGCGGAGCTTCTCTTTGATGGCAGAGGCTGCGGCAGCAGTTGTGGGCCGTTGGAGTTTGGAGTGCTTGTTCTCATCATCTAGGAACCAATCTGGTAGGCCGTCGACGTCGCGGAGGGAGTAGCGGTTGAAGGATTCGTCAAGGAGATCGTACTTTGTTTTCTGACCTGTGGCCATCTGGTGAGCGAGGGTCATGGCCTCAGCTGTAATGATGTCGATGTCTGGCTTGCCGTTCTTCATGGGCACGTTGTCTTGCTCCCATTGAGATTCATCGCGCTTGACTTCTTCAATCTTGTCCTCGTCATCCGAGGATTCATCGTCCATGGCCGGCTTGGGTTGAGGGGTCTTGGTACTCGTTCGTATGCTCAGTTCTGTCTCAGTCGCAGGCGCGGGTGTGGCGCTTTCATCCTTCATTTCGGTATCATGTTCGACATCGATGCCGCTGTCGTCGTCTTCCTCAAGATCCTCAAGCCCATCAATGCCCTTGAAGATGTCCTGGTCAAAGAACCGTGCTGCACGTTTGGTGAGACCTGTTTTGGGCTGCTCTTCGTTGTCAAGGTCAGTGATCAGTCCCTTGGGCCCTTCCTCCTCGTCATCGCTCCAATCGCTGTCAGCATCCTGTACGAGCTCCTCATCGTCACTTTGCTCCTTGTCCTCGTCAGAGAATCCGTTCCACTCTCCGTCGTCGCCCTGTTTCCTCGCGCGCTTCGCCCTGTACTTGGCATCTCGTGCTGATCTTTGCTCGACGTAATCGCCGTACATGGAGTCGAGCTCTCGTTCGAGACGATCCTCTTCGTCGTCAGTCTCAGGCTCCTCTTCGATCTCTTCTGGCTGCTCGCGTTCAATGACTTGAGCCATCTTGCCCTTGGCAATCTTGTTGATAGCGCCGGCCTTGTCTACAGCCTTCAGGGCGAACATGGAATCCTCGCCTGTTGGTCCAGCCTGCTCCAAACCAATTTCGAAAGGTGTAGCCATGTTCATCTGTAAACGAGTAATCTCTTTTTGCTTGCGCTCGTTCTCAGCTCGGCGCTGCTTTTTCCTCGCCTTGGAGTCCTTCTCTTTCAATCGCTCCAGCTCCTCCTGGATCTGCATCTCCTCGTCCATCGACTCAATCTCGGCGACCTCGTCGCCTTCTTGGGCTTCTTTGGCCTTTTCCTCTTCGGCCTTTGTCTTCTTGGTCGCAAAACCAAAGACCTCGCGTACTCTTAGTCGCCAGCGAAGGAGGCGCTTGAAGTCAGCTCGTCCTAGTACCTTCAGGTCGGCACAACAGTCTCTGATCTCCTTTGTTGTTTCCGGTAACTTGTCGATGGTTGCGACAGCGATATCGCCGTTGGGCTTTTGTTCGAAGCTGAGTTTGTTCAGGCCACCCAGCATGGCGATAGGGTCAGTTGTCTGGATGAACTCAGATACAGGCGCTTCTTTGAACTGTGTCCAGTCTCCCTCCTCATAACCCTCACGCTTCCTCTTCTTCACTTCAGGCTTGAAGACCTTGGCTTCGTTGTTCGGCGTAGGGTCTGAGAGTTCGGCGAAGACACTGCGAGCGTCGAGGAACTTGGGGTCGAGATGCTTCGGGGCTTTGTAACCGCGGCAGACGACGAAGATTTCAGCGGAAACGTTTCGAGAGGAGGGCGGCTTGGTAGCTTCAACCTTGGTGAATAGTTGATTGAACACCCAGAGAAGTGAGTTGTAGTCCTTTGATCTGAAGATCTTGGTCACAAATGTTCCTCCTTCGACCAAGAATTCTGTAGCCAGTTTCATGGATTGTAAGACAAGCTCGGCCTGCGTAAAGGCATCCTGCACCCACGCGGTTCCGACGTTGGGCGCACCATCGTGGAGTACTGTGTCGCACTTGAGATGCTTAAGGTGCTGGCGTAGTGTCGCTCGGCACTTGTCTGTGGTGATATCGCTCTGGAAAGTGATGCATCGCGGGATGGGCTTGATTGGGGCGAGATCGACACCGACAATGAGGGAATGCGCGGGCATAACCTGGGGTCGTTAGTATGTAGGCGCATGGTGTTCAACACAGTGAAATACCTCTGAGGCGACTTGACACCATGACCCGGGCGCGGCGCAAAGATCAATCAAGACTTTGCTCTTCTCGAGGAAGTTGTACTTTTTGTTCAACTGGATCAACTTGAAGGCGGCACGCGCACGATAGCCCTTCTCCTTTGCGAGCTTGTACCATTTGTCGAGACGACCTTTTCCGTGCTGTCAAGGGTTAGTTACTATCGCACGTGTTATTCCAGTATGCGCGCACCTTCTTTTGAATCGCCATTGTTGCGGTTTGGCGTCGTGGTACTGCGGGCAAAAGTTCGCGCTACAAAATTTAGGAAGCCCGACAATATCGCTAGGCGGTGGCAGAATCCGCGCTATCGAGATACGCTAACCCAGGACTAGTGCACGGGATACATGGCCCATGACGCAGCCAGCCCCGACGCGCGCCTGGTCCACCTCGGGATGAAGGTATGCTGCCAGCTTCACATGTCTTTTCTATGCTGATACTCCCTCCAGAGGCCGTATCGCCTTTTTGCTTCCACCACTCTTCCTGCAGGAATGAACCCACACAAGAAATCCAAGCCAAACACCGAGGCTACCGCCGACGCACCCGACAAGGGCCCAGAAGTTCCACCTGATGCCAGCACTACCGGCACTACTCCCAGTGGTAGTGAAATCTTGCCAGGTGTGCCTTCAGGTACATCGATAGCTGATTCAATACCTTCAGTTGGCTCCACAACGCCAACGGCTTCTGGGACACAAACACCACGAGGCAAGAGGTGGCTTTCAGGCTCGGGCAGTTGGCGGTCGAAAGCGCCTGCCATAGTCAAGACTGCAAAGGAAAGCATCGGCGTTAGTGGGGGCGCGACAGGCGAGCTACCGGACGACGAAGCAAAGAAACCCAAGGACGAATCGCCCAAAAAGTTCCTCACCAAGCGAAAGTCGAGCAAGGGCGATGCCATACCCGCCTCCATCACCCAGGTCAATGTATCCTCGGACGGCCTCCTAGACGAACCTCCAAAACCGAACCCAAAGGACGTTGAAGAGACACCAGCCCCCCAAGTCAACGAACCGCCATTACCCCCCGAACCGCCTAAATCACAAGTAGATGCAGCTGCTAGCACATGGGGCTGGAGAAGTTGGTGGTCACGACCTGATGGGTATGCGGACCCAGGGAAGGCCAGAAGTGAGGCACACTCAAGTATTGAGGAGGCTTCCACTACGCCATTACCCGGGCCGACACCCTCAGAAGAACCAGATGCGCAAACAAAGGGTCTAGACGTGGGTGCCATTCCATCTATGGTTGATCAAGTGGCGGATACAGAGAACAAGGATGCGTCAACGGAGGCAGCGCCGCGTCCAGACACGGAGACGAAGGCTACGCCGTCCACAACTGCTAAAGTCCTGGCAAGAGCATCTGGTTCTTGGTTCTGGACATGGAGTAGTGCACAGAACGCGCAAGCGAACCCTCCTCCCGTCGATCCTCCAGCTCAAGTTAGCAACGCGCCGAAAGTTGATGTGGTGCCTGAGGCCCTACCAGAAGCACCCGTCGAGACAGAGACGCCTGCCCCACAAGAAACTCCCGCAACCGCAGACCCAGCTACGCCTACCGAAACTGCTCAGAAGAATACCACAGGGTCGTCAAAGACCTCCGCATGGGCGTTCTGGTATAGGGGCAAACCAGAGGACGAAAAGAAACCGGGCGAGTCTGGACCACAGAAGCATGTGGGCGAGGTGGCAGTGTTTGATACTCCTTCGCAATCAAACCCAGAAGCGGCGCAATTCAACGAGCAGGAGCAGTCCAAGTCAGATGCGGACACACCCAAAGAACCACAACAACCACCGAAAGATGAGCCAGCCTCCAAGAAATCCTTCGCTTCATTACGGGGGCGACCGAAGTCCAAGACTTCCGCGAAAAACACGCCAGCAGATACCCCCACGTCAAGCAAGACTGCCACGCCGACCAAAGCCTCACCAGTGCTCGAGCCTACAAGACCTGAGACAGCAGCTACTGCTAAACAAGCATCAAAACAGTTGGCAAAGGCTAAACAAGGACCGCCAAACCTCCTGCTGCCAGAATTTAGAACCACCTACCAAATGGTCCAGCAACCGAACTTCTGGAAGCAGATCCGTCAATACTTTCTCGGAGGTGAAGCTGCGACACCTCACCTGCACATCAATCCGGCACCACCAAGAATTAAAAAGGCTGTAGCAATTGGCGTACATGGGTTTTTTCCTGCGCCCATTATCCAAAAGGTGCTAGGGCAGCCGACAGGTACATCGATACGCTTTGCCAATGCCGCGGCTGCAGCGATCAAGGACTGGTCTGAAGCGCGAGGGTACAGTCCAGAGATCGAGCAGATAGCATTAGAAGGGGAGGGCTTTATTGCCGAGCGGGTAAACTCCCTATGGAAGCTCTTGTTGAACTGGATTGATCATCTGAAGCAAGCTGACTTCATCTTGGTCGCTTGTCACTCGCAGGGTGTTCCGGTAGCTATGATGCTTGTCGCGAAGCTCATACAATTCGGCTGTGTCAACGCGACGAGGATCGGAGTATGCGCTATGGCTGGCGTCAACATGGGTCCATTTATCGAGTACAAGACAAAGTACTTTGGTCCTACAGCTGCTGAATTGTTCGAGTTCTCGAATCCTAAGAGTCTGGTCAGCCAGATGTACCTCGCCGCTCTAGATGAAGTCCTCCGGTTCGGTGTGCGGATATTGTACGTTGGTAGCATCGACGACCAGCTTGTCTCTCTCGAGGTGAGCAGATTTCCCTCTCAACGTATCTCTTGCGTCTTACTAATACACACTAGTCGTCAACCTTCTCAACACTCTCGCATCCTTACATCTACCGCGCCGTCTTCGTCGATGGTCGCATTCATGCGCCGGACTTTCTCACCCATCTTGTTGGCTTCGCGCTGAAGCTGCGCAACTTGGGTCTTCCTGACCACGGCCTCATCCGCGAACTATCGCCCGCCCTAGCAGGTTCCTTGTATGGCGGTGAGGGTCACTCTCGCGTCTATGAAGACCCTGTTATCTACTCCCTCGCCGTTCAGCATGCTCTCGAAACAACATCTCTCCCGATCCCAACGACCAAAGAACGACCAAGCACCGCGGGCAGTTTTCAGGGCATCAACATTCCCATTATTGGCGAGAAGCTCGCGAACAACAGCAAAAAGGAAGATGTCTACAAGCTTCGGGTGAAGGACTATGAGCCATCTGCTACCACGACGAATCCGAACCCTTTCTTCCTACCATGGGCGATGAGGGGATTGCTAGAAGAAGACTTCGTCAAGAAAGAACTTGGAGACGAGGTCGAAGAGTTACTCGGCATGTTCGAGGCGTGGAAGCCAACTGGGAAACAGCTCAAGGATGTCAAGTTTAGACTCGAGGGGGTGAGGAGTAAGCTCTAAGCACTGGATATACAAGTGTATAGTATAACTGTATGGTTATGGGGGGCGTTAACTTGCATGGTTTGGCGTTCATAAGGCGCTTGATTTCTCTGGCGGGAAGATACCATACATTGAGAGTGTAGAACACATAGCGCATTGTCTTGATTGGATCGGTTCGCAAACGTACAGGTCATTTGATCATTGCTTCCATTCTCCGCTCGCAAACGCATAGTGATCGTTGTGGTAGCGGCCGTCGACCGGTGTGTGTCTACTGAACTTTCCCATACACTACTCAGCCCTCTTAGGAAACCTTGATTCCTCTTACTCGAACACGTTTTAATGGTGGTTGTTTAGTTGTCGTCGTAGAAGATCTCCTTGTACCGATGTGTAGCATCTACTACTGCATTTGCTGCATTGAAATCTGCTTTTACGTTATTATACAAGTTCTGCCACTCATGTTGTTGGTAAGGTAATGCAAGGGAAGAGAAAAGACGTACCGATGTTCGTCCCAAAGTCAGTAGCAGCTTGTACCTTGACGTGCAGATTCTGATCTACCTTGCCGATAATCTCCACCGCGTGGCCGACGGCGAGGTGTGAGTCCTGTTTCGTTCGAATTAACTCATGTTCTCGATTACGTTCCTCGACTCTTTTCCTCGAATGCGGGGATGGGATGAAACCGTGGATGGAAGTGCTTACCCTGTTCAAAATGACATCAACATTGCCCCCTGCATCGATGACCGCTGTCTCGCCACGCAACTGCGTGACCTTGCCCAGCATGCGCACGATGCGATGTTGGAAGTTTGCGAGGTGCGGGGCGAGGATGCGGGGTGTTTGTGGGTGGTCCATTGTGAGTGAGCTTCGTGTGAAGAACTTTTGTAGGAAGCCTCAGTTCGTTGGGGTGTAATGTAATGTCTTGAGGGTGTACTGAGTGGTTGCGTGTTGATGGCGTGGAGGTGGTCGTGTGTATAGTGGTTCAATGGTCGGGATGGGGAGGTGGAGATGAAGGAAGGATTGACGCGTCGCGTAGCGTTAGCGTGATGCGCTAACACGTGATGGCGCTTCATCTGATCATCTCTTCGGCTGGCGAAGATGAGACGAGACGAGACCTTCACCTTCCAACTTACCAGTCAGCGAACGCTACAAACCCTCAGATTCATTACAGCGTCAGCATGTTACGTCACCTAGTCACCTCTTCAATGTCATATGGTAAATGCCATCGTGCTTGGTAGCGCCGCCCATAGGGCATATAAATTCTTCTGTAATCGCCAAACATCTTCCTCTTCTCTCCAAACATGGCGGTGAGCTTGTGAGATCACTATCCAAAAAGGGATCAAGTTTCTTCATGTCTGGCTGTCCAAAATTGCAGAATCTTCACATCATGTTCGCAGTGTTTTGGGGTAGAGACTATACGTATATGAAGTCTGCTAGGATACGTTTTTCGAACGTGCCTGGGAAACCTTCAAGGCCACATATAGGGCAAAGGGGAAAGACATGATCTAGAAATGAGAACGTTTCGAGGTCATGATAGTCGTTTGGTCGAGTCTTTCGAGGCTGATTGACCATGAAGCACACTTTTGAATGACATCGATCGAAACCGTGCGACGACGATGCCATGAATCATACCAAAGCCTGAATAGCCCCGGTGTACTATTAGATCCTAGATAAAACCTGACGATACTCTGAATATATCCAGGCTTGCTGATGCTCACCACCATCACTGCCGACGACGAGGAACATGGCGACGTTGATGCTGGTTCGGCGACCGCATACAAACCTCGTAAAGAGCGTTTGCAAAATTTGAGGTTCAAAGTATAAGGATGATAGCAGCTTCACTGTACTATGTAAAATTCACAGGCTACATTGGGAAAAGTATAACGTTGGTTCACCCCTCAAGCTTCCTCAACAGCTCCCGCATCTTGGCCAACAAATCCGGTATTCTGAACGGCTTCCCAACAACATCATCCATACCAGCGTCTTTTGCGTCTTCCATCTGTCCTCCTCTAATATTTGCAGTGACCGCGATAATAGGAACATGCTTCGTCACCTCTTTCCGTTGCTCCATCTCTCGTATCTTCCTGCAACATGTCAGACCGTCCATCTCCGGCATCTCACAGTCCATGAGAATAATGTTGAGTGGTATCCCATCGGTGACGCAGAATCTTGTCTTGATGAGATGCTTTAGTGCCCAGACGCCGTTGTCGGTGGTACTGGTGATACAGCCTGCTTTTGTGAGTTGTTTCACTAGCACTTTCTGGTTCACCAGATTATCTTCGACGACAAGAACGTGCAGGCGATCATCTTTGGCTTCATCTTTCTTATCATTGGTGGACAGTGGCATGTACACATCGACAGGCTTATCATCGTTCCCTGCTGTAGTCGCGGCAGAAATCTGGGACGCGGTTGCGGCAATTATCTTGCGTGAAGATACCGCATGTTCGGCTTCGAGGGCATGTTTGACTGAATCACGCGACGGAGTAGGTTTCTGAGCTATCATACGTTTGCACTTCAAGTAGAATCCGAAGGTACTGCCGACACCGGCTTTAGACGAGACGCCGATTTGGCCGCCGTGAAGTTCAGCAAGCTGGCGCGAAATGAAGAGCCCGAGGCCACTGCCGCCGTGTTGAATGTGCATTCGTGGAGACTGGATGTTGAATATAACGTTAGTACATGGCTCATATGCAGTTCCTGCATTGGGCTTACCTACAGCTCGGGCAAACTTCTCGAACAACAGTGATATCTGCTGAGGAGAAAGCCCGCAACCTGTGTCTTGGACCTGGAAGCGAATGTAGACAAACGAGCCTGAGCCCCAACCCTCACCGTTTCCAAACTCAGTTACGATATGCCTCGGTGGGACAACTAAAGGTGAGTATCTGAGATGAGAGCTTCTTTCACATGTATTTCTCATGTGAAGATTACATACACTGAAATCCTTCTGGTATGTCAAAGTCGGGCGACTCCGCGTGAGCACATACGTGGACCGTGATTGAGCGAATCTGGGAGTCCATGGTGAACTTGATAGCATTGGTTATAAGATTGACGATGATTTGAAGGAGTCGACTGGGGTCAAGAATCACCCAGTCAATATCGAGGTCTCGAATACTGGGATGTGGAACAAATCTAAAATCGATGCTCTTGGCCTGAGCTTCAGGACGAAACCTAACAGTGGAACATTAGTGTGCTCGTCCAATATATGTCCGAATTCGAGGCGACTAACATCGCCATAGATCTCTGTACAACAATGATTGGCTGCGCGGGTATTGGGGTAATGCGGAGAAGGTTTGAGTCCAGTTTCGAGACAGTGAGAATGTCGTCGACGATTGACTTCTGATGCTGAATACAAAGAGCAATGTTGTCCGCAGCTTCGATAAAGTCTTTTGCCATCTTCCGATCGCTACTGCACGAGAACTTGTGTTGTGCTAGAGTTTCGCGGATGTCATCAGCGCAGATAAGAATTGCGGAAAGTGGGTCTATAGATTTGGATATGAAGTCAGTGTATGTCTCACATCCAGTCCATGTAGGGTTGCTACTTCTCATCTCGTGTGACGTGATATCGATAAATTCATTCTGCTGACGCTTCGCTTGTTCCGCTTCGTATAGTCTTCGTTCTTGCAATCCCTGCGCCCACTTCAGATGCGATATATCTGTGATCGAGCCCATAATACTGATAAGCTTTCCATCAGGGCTTATCTCAGGCTGACTAGCTGCCAAGACCCAATACTCGATTTGTGCGCCGTCAATATCTCGGGGTTGGCATTCAGAGTTTGCAAACTGTAACTCACGGCTTGCTGGCTTGTGATGAGTTATCATATCTAGATATTGACACACGGCATTAGCGTAAAACAAGACGTTAGTATATAGATGTCGCGTACATTCCCACAATTCTTTTGCGGCCTCTTGACTGTCGCCTACCATCATGTCGATGGACCAGCGCAGTTTATCGCCTGTGGATGATACACCTGTCATCTCGTAGTACTTGTCGTTCGCCTCTAACAGAAGTCCATCTGGATCGAATAGGAACATGCCCCTGGGGGATAGCTCAGTCATCCGACGCATCCGTCCGGTCTGAAGCTGAAGCTGCCAAGACATTTGCTCTCTTTGTAGGGTGGCCATCGCTGCGACCTCTTTACTCCGCCGCACCTCGTCTTCGAAGAGAAGTACTGACGCTAGCGATGTAGCGATCTGTCTGTTGAGCATGGCCATAAAAGATCTATACTCTTGGTCATAGGCTCTTCGTGGATTGATGCCTAACAGCAACAAAGCGCATACATTGTCTGCGTTAGTTGGCTGTAAAGGTAAGACCATAGCCTCTCTGCATGGATGTTTGTAGCCGCGCCACTCGATAATGTCTAATAACGATTGAGGAAGCGTACCGTCTTTAATGCTTAACATCCTGGGCTCCAAGCTCTGTGTAGCTTTTCGAAAGGCTGGTGTCAAAAGGCTGTCGCCATCTCTGAAGTTGAACCTGTCGGGTGAGACAGCATGTCCTCTCGGCACGCCGACGGATCCTTCGAAGACGCAGGACTTTATGGACGTTGGTGTAGCGTCCGAATACGAAAAGGCATTCTCAATGTCCTCCGATTCAGTGACGGTGTATAAGAGCGTAAACGGTATGTCGTATTCGTTATGATCCAGGCCATCCAGAACTCTCATCCAAAATTCCTCTGCGGAAGAAGTAGGGCCGATGTTAGTGTTTCTCTTACATGTACACATCCATATTATACACTTACTGACAGTGCGGGTAGCGTTTATGCACACCCCAAGATAGCGTAACAGCCCCATTCTTCTTGCACTGATGGACTCAACCGTGGTGTCAAATGCGTTGAGGTAGATTGTGTTCCATGTTTCAGTTAGCGGGCCTTGTACTCTCGTCTCAGCCAACCCAGCTTCACCATGACGCTATCACGAGGCATCGCGACATTACCTACACCCCAAGACGCGCTCAGTACCACCAAAGACTGGAACCTATCATGATATGAGTGTTACTCGACCATAAGAGCAACCCCCATAACAACGATACTTACGAATGACCAGGTAAAGAACGACTCTTCCATATAACCGTAACGCATGATGGGCAACGGCTGGTTATGATTGAGCTGGGCGTGACCTGTTCGCGCACATTCACGAATTACCGGGCCAACTGCATGCCACATCTCACCAAAAGGGCCCGAGAAACCGGTTCCCATTAAAGCCGGATGTTTTTCGCCTGTCACATCGTCTCTGTAAGCCTCGTTGTAGAGCATGGTCAGATCTTCGCCCCAGAATACAGAAGATGGATGAGGGTTGCGCATGACCAGGCAGATAATCTCTCGAAACTGGATGGACCATCTGTTCATAGCTCCTAATGGCGTCTTTGCCCAGTCGATTCTCCTTACGAACTGGAGATGATCCGAGAGAACACCTCTTGGGTGCGGTGCCGTCCAATCAGACACGGAAGCGTTGGGTGTAGATAGGGTTATCGCCGAGATACTCGAAGAGCTATTCTTGTCACGGTCCTTTCCGACAGATACAACGGGAAACTCGGGTTGCTGCACGTCTTTGATAATCTCCCGGGTTGGTATTGCTTCTGCAGAAGCTAAAGCTTTTGCTTCATCGGCAGTCAGATCGTTATGTCCTTCTTTTTCGAGTCGTGGTGCTGATGCACATAACGGATCTCCTTCGGGAACATCTTCGTTTTTGAAGATTGTGTGCGCGCTGATCAGCCGCCAGTTGGGACGAAGCGAAATACCCAACCATAGCAACTTCTCGAACTGTATGGTGATTGGGAAAAGGTCTCGAGAGTCGTTGAATCTGCTATCAATCGTGGCCCATACTCGAAATTCATCATGTGAGGCTCCAACGCCGGCAGAATCGTGATCGCCTGGTGAGGTACCCATTATCTTTTCCAACAGCTGCTCTCGCTCTTTCAGTGCCGCATTGCAGAAAATGGGCTGTATTGGAACTCGGCTTCCCTTTGCGTAATCGTCCATGTTGAGCAAGAACGTAGGTCGATCGTCCAGATCTAACAGTTGCGGAAGAGTACGTGTGTTGAGTATATCAAGAGCGGCACCTTGCCGTTGGGCCTGGCGTAGGGCGGAAGGAGCTGTAGGCAGCGGTAGCTGGAAGAACGAGCTGCCCATTAGTTCTTGGTTTGAAGGATGTCTCAGCCCTGCGCGACGATAAGGCAAGGTACATTAGGAATAGAGTAGGGGTATATATGTAAAGGTAGGGTGTCGTGCTGGCCGTGAATGAATGTAACGAAGTTGTGCGTAAGCTGTGTGGAAGACGCTTTTAGCACATGCTGGTAGCGACGAATCGTACGGACGTCGCTACTAAAACCGAAACGGCCAGGTTAAGATTGGAAGGCACATCATAGATAAGGCGATCATGGAGGTTATGATATCTATACTCTATTGTGACGGGTAGCTTGAGATTATTAGTACCCTACACGAGTTCATTCGCGTGTCGTTTCGCAACTTCTCCAAGCCATCAAGCTTCGTCAGGAAGTATCATCGCCATCGATCCAGACAGTATCAAGCAACATGTTGAGTGCGTGTGCGCGACAGGAGGACACTAGGCGAGGATGGTATCGTCCGGATGGGATGAGGTTGGCATGGGTGTCTCGCGCGGGACTGGCGATTGTGAATCACGTTGGTTGAGTGTGACGTCACGCGTTTGCAGCACCGCCTAGATTGCCAATTTGGCTCCTATACTATCAGTTGTCAAAACGTTGTGCACTTTGATCCAACTTGAGGTTTCTGACAAGATCAATGACGATTGGGTAACTTCTGTTTTCATACTCTCATCATGAATAGGTGCAAATCAACTCCAAACATTTAAGCATATACCACTCTCCTAGGATGTCTCGCGTCTTGACGACGTTGATGTAAATGCGTAGGAGCGCCGAGTAAGTCCGTTCCCTTGCATTGTTCCGCGGCGCAACTAGGCAAATGTGTCCCAAAAGAACGCGTGAGAGTCGACGTGGAAGATCGGGTAGATCGAAATCCGGAACTTTGGTGTGTTTACTGCTCAGCAAGGTAGCGATGACGCAGTCTGGCACAATGAGCTTACAGGCGTCGACATAGCCTTTGCTGGCAAGAAGTCACAGATAACGACACCTGGGACCTTTAGATTACGCCGTAGTGTAGGTCGATTCCCGGGACGCCAGCATGTACCCGCTCAATACCACCGGTGGTTAAGACCGGAAGATTCTGCGGGATGGAAAAGCGCAAACAGTGTCCAGAGCTTCGGGTGTTGGATCGTGCTTCGGCATGTGCATCGGGGAAGCTACCCTAGGTACTGTGATATCCTCAACACCAGAACTTTCCTCTCTGAGTATACTCTCTGTGTCGATTGAAGATGATAGGGTTTCATGGCGTGCAGAACACATCGCCGACATGACGAAGCTGATGCGAGGCTGACAGTTCGGTTGTTTTGGCAAATCTCGGCGTAATTGCGTCCCAATACTCTAGTCCGCTTCTGGACTGCAACCCTATTTGCTTCCCATAGATTTTCTGCCCAAGAGTTCTCCATGCACTCGTTGTCACAACAATGCCTCTTCCTCACAGAATCTACAGTACGATATATCTTCAGCAATATGTGAAAAGATCATTTGCATGAAAAAAAAAGGACTGAAGAGCACGTTTTCCATTAGTTAATCCGAATCCGAAATCATCGGTAAGCGAATTAGCGACATCAGTGGCGCGCAGCTGCCGCATTCGATAGTCTCTGGATCTCAATTTAGTAAAGCAGCTTCGGACCTGCTCAGGGAAGACACCATGATCAGAGACGGTTCTGCACGCTAACACTGCACGTAGCACCAGATCTACAGGACCATGCAGATCGACAAGTACCAAGATGCGCTTCTGCGACTGTCCCATCTGTTCGGCGACGCTAAGGAGGGGACAAGGAGAATAATTCGTGGTAGACTGGAATGCACAGTAAGGATAGCATGACGATCTTGAGCCCCACGACTCGTGCTGTGAGAGGGGTTAAAGACAAGAGACATGTATGCTTATGCTGGTTGACAGGGGCCCTGCAACTTTTCATCCTTTCGGTTGTACTTTCTGCTGGTACTAAGGTTAAGAAACAGCTAATATGCGTCTCTCCGTCCCATCGCTAGCTCTTTTGAGCATTCTCCCAACGTCGCTCGCTGCACCCGCACCCGCACCCGCCCCGGTGGTGGCAGGAATTGCGCCAGTCGCAACACCAGCACCCTCTACTAAGCAGGTCCAAAGTCTGGATGAAAGACAACTGCTGAATAACCTTCTTCCTGGTCTACTTCCCGGCGTAGTCTCTCTCGTTGACAATCTCCTTGGCGATGTGAACAAAGCGGTTGCACAGGGTGATCCCACAAAGGTGTTCAACATCCTCTCGCAGCTTCAACCTACTACACGACCAAAAAACATCGAAGCCGCGGTCGCAAGGCAATCCAAAATCTGGGCGAGCCCAACCACGCGAACAGACTTTTTTGCTGCGGTTGCAACTCAAATAGCTGGCGGTCTGGTGCTTGATGAAACCCTAAATGCCGCTTTGAACGGTGGTCTGCCAGTTGGCGAAAACCGCGTCAACAACAACAACCCACCTACCACTGGTATCTACCCCAAGAAGGATGCTGCTGATGCACCATACACGCTCTCCGAGTCCGCACTACGCCAAGCTATCTTTATCCCGCCCAGCTTCACCTACGGCCAGAAACGTCCTGTGATCTTCGTGCCAGGAACTGGTGCTTATGGAGGCACGAACTTCGCCAACAATCTTAGGAAGCTATTGACAGGCAAGAGTTATGCCGACCCAGTATGGCTCAACATTCCCGGCGCCATGCTCGGCGACGCGCAAACGAATGCCGAATACATTGCCTACGCCATAAACTACATCAGCGCCGTCTCGCGCACCAACGAGCAAAACATTGCTGTTATCTCCTGGTCTCAAGGTGGTCTGGACACACAATGGGTACTGAAGTACTGGCCTTCAACCCGCAAGGTCGTCAAGGACTTCCTTCCTGTCTCTCCGGATTTCAAAGGCACTGTTCTAGCCAACGCCCTGTGCTTGACAACAAACAGCAACCAAGCCCTTGGTCCCTGTGACCCCTCCGTTATCCAGCAAGAGGCTACTTCGGATTTCGTTAGGGCTTTGAGGAGTGGTGGCGGTGACAGCGCATACGTTCCCACCACAACCTTTTACTCTGGTCTCTTCGACGAAATCGTCGAGCCTCAACAAGGTACCGGCGCCTCCGCCTTCATCAACGATGCGCGTAACGTTGGTGTCTCCAACAATGAAGTACAACGCGTTTGTGTTGGGCAGCTAGGCGGCTCCTTCTACGGTCATGCCGGTGTTCTGTTCAATCCTCTGACTTACGCATTGATTGTTGATGCGCTTCAGAATGACGGACCAGGTAGCTTGGAGCGCATTAACGTCAAGAGCGTTTGCAACAGCTACGCCGCCCCTGGCCTTGATCTCGATGATGTTTTGGCTACCAGCGGCCTGATCCCTGTGGCTGGCGTATTGTTGTTAGCATACCAGCAGAAGTCACTGACGGAGCCTAAGTTGAGGGCTTATGCCAGGTAGTCGGCATGCACAGATAGTCATGACAATATCGTAATCAGTAATGTATTTTGTAATTCGATCCATCGATTCGTTCAGCTACTCTTTGCATGTAAGTCTCTGAACACGTGCTTTTCTCCATCGTTCGTCAGTGTCAGAGCCAACCTTATTTATGTGACAACTACACCTCATAGAAAAATTGTTCAAAGCACCCCTAGACTCCAATAATCAGGTAACAGGCATCGTGAAATACAGCAAACCAAGGTATGAGCCAGTGTAGTGCATGAAGATCAACCAGTCCAGCTCATGTGCCTTTTACGACCTCACCTCATTTCTCTTTTCGCTTGGGAGCCAGTGTAGGAACCATGAAAACCCTATGAGACTGCGGAGAACGAAACGAACTCGTGATACTCGAGTACTCTGGGTGAGACGCGAAGCCTCCAACTCCTGGCGTGTTCGTGTATGCACTCTGACGAGTCCGATAGATCGGGGCCGGAACGATTATCGCTTGTTGGTATGATGGCTTGATCATGTTCTCTGCATTTCTCTTGCTCTTATCCATTCTGTATTCACCTGCCGCAACTGCCTTCGCTGCGGCCGCCTGTTCTGCAGCTGACTTGATGAGGATCTTCTGTACCTGTGTGATCGCGTTGGGGTTCATGGCCTTCTCAGCTCTTTCTAGTTCCAAAAGTTTCGCTATCTTTTCCTCTCGCGAGAGTTTCTTGAAAGCTGCCATGGCTGTTACGCGTTGGGCTGGGTCGGAGAAGTCTGGTAGGCCTGCAGGCGTGAGTGTCTTGAAGGTAGATTTGGCAATGCCGGCGGGCCTGGTGAAGGCCGGGAGACCAGGACTGATCATGTCGCGACGTGTGGACGTAGACCCAGGCTGCGCGGGCATAGGTCGAGATTCTATGGGGACAGGGTGTTGCTGGATATTCTGTATCGGAGGGTGGAACGGAGATCCTGGTGACTGAAGATAACCCGGTTGCGGGAGAAGATTCTGGGTGGGCTGAACCGTCTCGTACATCTGTGCTGTGAAGATTGGCGCTCGCGGCGGATGCTGAGTCGGCATAGCAGTTTGCTGCAGTCCTAGATGCCGTGCGTACCTGGAAGCATGTTGCTGTTGAAAAGTGGAATTCGGTACGTTTATAGCATCATCCTGATGATATCCTTGTGGAACACCCTGAGAGCCGAGAACTAGATGTTGTGTTCCATGTTCCTGCTGCCGTTTGGGTAACTGTGCCAGTTTTATAGCAATGTATGCCTCAATCTCTTGGTTCTGATATTGATAGTATCGCAACTCGGAAAGGGTTAGAGTCCCTGAGAGCCCAGTACCGGTGAACTGACCCGGCGATGCATAGAGTAAACGAGGGTCAATGAGGTGATACACTGATGGCAGTTTTGTTGGTATCCCCAAAGTTAGAGGTGCTGGCTGGTGAGCAGCGGCTGGGACGAAATAACTTGGTACTGCTGATCGCTTCTGGTCCTGCATTGTTGGAGTAATTGTAAGCCTTACAAGTGGCTAAGCCATTCAGCTTGGCGACAGCAACTGTTACGAGGTCTGTAAGTGGTGTGTAGAGTGTGGCGAGGACCGGAGCAAATAGGAACCGAAGTACATGATATAAGGTGCTGGCTTGACCACGACTCCGTGAGTGCTTAAGTGAAAGTGCATTGAACTCTGTAGCATGCTGATTTCTCGAGGTGAATGATAACTATTGGAATAGGTATAGTGAGCAAGAAAGATGACGAATACTCCACGATTCACCTTTTATACGTGATAAACGTGTTGTATTCATCCAGTGCTCTATCTCTTGGGTTGATCATAAGGCTTAGTATTGTGTGATTTCTTCCCAATTATAATTCACGTCATCTGACGGATACTCCGATAACATTGCCTCCATAGCTTCGTGAACGGCCGCTTTCCGGTACTGGCGTAACAAAAGAGCAGTCGCGTCCTCAGGTACGCGTGAGTGACGCGAAGAGCTGTTACCTAAACGATGACGTAGGTAATCACCATCATGATTCCCTCCATTCTGTCTCGCCGCCATCAACCGCACACCTCACCCATCTCACATGCGCACCTATTGATGCATTCATTCTGGCTTCTAGCATACTGTAGGTTTTTGCTAGGGGTCACTGACGCCACAATCATGTCACGTCTCTGCACGCATTCGCCTTGATTGAAGACTTTCTACCGAAAGCCATTACTGGTACACCAACCTGAACTAAGGTTATCCCCTAGCCAATACTGAAGCGCGAAGATTTTGTCCAAACCGCTTTGTTCGTGTTGGCTTTTGTCGTGCATCCTCTCGTGCTGACATTTCAGCCCCCAAGGCGTAGATACGCAGCAGTACGGCGCAGCGCTTTCATGGACGCCCAACTATGCGCACATAAGCATCTTCTTCCATGCATACTGGAGATCGATCGAACCGTTCGACAAGAACCGGGCCGCTTGGGTATTTATCATGGCTTGGTCACACGGCGCTGTAAGACTGCGGCGTAAGCGGCGGTGCACACTCGTCTTACATCTACTTGATAGCTTCCAGAGACCATTGAATGCATCAAGAACTTAGTTATTCGCTCAGGGCTGTCTCGACTTGGAAAAACCCACAAGTCCATGTAAGCGACAAAGAATGTCACGTTTCATTACTACTTCCCACAACAGCAGAAGATGGCGCAGCTCTCGCCCAGCGACCGGCAACCCCAGCCTTGGCTCTCCATGGTCAGGCTCGGGGATCATCCATCGAATTGGAAGTACTGCAACATGGTGGCGTTGAGAGACAATGGATGACAGCGTGCGGCGAAGTCGATATTTACATTTTATCCAGCCAGTGCGATAAAGAAGCAGTACTACATTGGCAGTGCCGTATCTCTTGGCCATAAGAGGAGGACGAAGTCGGAAGTGATTTGATATTCGGCTGCAGCTTATGTTGGGCTATTCAGGTCTTCAATGGGATCATGTAGTACCAAAACGGGAAGATCGACTGCTTCCTTTGGTGCCTGCAGCGAAGCGGTAAGGGCGTCAAGTGTAGCAAACGGATCGCGTACTAAAGAGCCAGTTCGTCGCTGCCGAGTTGGCTGTTCTTAGTCTTCACTATATCAATACCACACTTTCCTTCACTATCGACCGGCAACTCCAACTCTTTTAACTCTTCTGCCCTGAACCGCACTTTCGAAAGATCCTTCACTTCTTTGTAAAAACGCCGATCCCCTTATCCCCTCAACATCAAGGCAAAATGAAGTTCGCTCTCCTCGTCAGCACGGTGGTCTATACTGCCATCGTTCTTGCCGCTCCTGGAGCTGTATGGCTTCCCCAGCCCCGTTGCCAAACGCTCGACTAACACGATATCACCAGGTCTCCCTCAACCGTTCTTTCAAGACCATCTCGATGCGCGATGACAACAATGTCGAGGGTACTGTGCAGATTGCCTGTGTTGAGTGTCCGTGTGCAGTAAGTCTTCCTTCGTTCGCATTTCTCTCTCAGCGAAGGTGGATCAATGATCCTGGGTATGGAAAAGTAGTTCCGGGGCTGATGACTTTACTAGGGCTTCACTGGCGACTGTCAATGCGTCAACAATGGTTGTTGTTGTGATATGACCAATCCCGCACAGCCGCCTGCAGGCGGCTGGTAGACGGCTTAAATCACAGTGAGGACGCTCAAGACACGGGAGCTGAAGCTCTCGAATGCCTCTTTCCGTCCATGAATAATGTTTTTCGGCTGGCGTTTTCGGCTACTGGACTATGTGGGGAAGCCGCATGTACTGGATGCTTCAAACTCATTCTTGCCAATGACATTGAGATAAATCCTGAGGTGTCGGGATCAGTGACGAGCCTTGAAGAGTTTATCTTATACCTTTAGACTAGCTCAATGTACCTCTCTTCTCAAAAGGCTCCTCCATCACCTCAGTCAACCCGTCACTTTCCTCTTCCTTCCTTCCTTCCTTCCTTCCTTCCTTCCTTTCTTCATCATTTCGTCTATGCCTTAGGTAGCATCCCTATCCCCATCCTTATGCTCAGTCTTGACTTTAGTATCATCGACCTACTTCTTTGTATTCTTCTCCGCTCTCTCACCTGTTTCTCTACTCGGACCTGCCTCGCCATTCTCATTGCTATCTACCTCGTCCTCCATAGTTCTCAATACCATAAGCACGGCAATCGTAAAATCCCCTCCCTGATCCGCCAGGATCTCGCAGAACTCAGCATCACTCCCTTCGCTCACCTGCTCCATCGCTGTCACGCCTTCATCCAAGTCTCGATTCCTCATCCACAATGCCTCATAATAAGTCTGTGTAAATGCCTTATTATCATTTGCTCGATCCATTGCTTGAATTAGCAAGTCTGTTTTCTCGATAGCATTGGACCACGTTCCGTCATCAAATTCGGTCTGCGTGATTGCAGAGCCATATGCGACCTTCATCGTCGGGATCAGAGAGATTGTGATCCACGCAGGTGTGATACTTGGAGTGCGAAGCCTGGGGAGAACTTGCGCGAGCTTGGGAGGGATGGAATTTGTAAAAGAGGTCGCATCTGAATGCGAAGAGACTGCGTGCTCGTAAAACCGAGTTCTGGGTGATTTGTTCATGGTTATGTTACGCAAGACTGAGATCGGAGCCGGTTGTCGCGAAACGATGAGGATGACGTACCTATCTTTGAAAATAACAGCTTGCTACTCTACAAAAACGGTGGTCACGCGTGGCTACGGGATTTGGTCGTAGAATCAAATCACACTTGCTGGACGACGGAAGACTGCCCGATGAGATTGCTGATGGGTACTGTCATCTTAATCACGTCATGACCGCGAACAAAGTGGACTTCCAATATAGTACTATCTTCTTGATTGTGCCTTGTACGCTGTCCCTACCTTGTTGTGTATTGAAAAATACTGCTGCACGATTCTAGTGTCTTCCAACCACTCATCGACACACAGGTTCATCCCTTCACTCTTATACCCAAGATACCAGCAAGAACGCGCCCAGCGTCGGTTCGGCCAGATTGTATAACGAGACAGTCCGCCTAGGCATGATGAGGCCACAAGCAGTTCCTTCTGCAGCAGCCGAATTTAACACACCTGCAGGCGCCGAAGAAGCTCTTGAAGAATGCTTGTCAGCTATGCGCACTATTATTCGCACTGCTATCATGCCTTCAGAGTGCCGGCGGTTGCGGGGTCGTCGATGTCGATGCTGCTGTCGGTCTCGATGAAGGAGCACTTGAGGGATACCTTTGAAGGGTTGCAATAAGTACGAAAGTACAGACACAATAATGGCGCATGAAGTTTCGACTTACAGCTCCAGGAGTTGCCATGATGACGGTTCCAAAAAAGAAAGCGGCAACGAAGGGAGTGACCCTCATGCTTGCAACTTTGTTATTGGTTGATGATTGAGGTTGCTTGTCTGGGCTCGATAAACTAGTTGTAGTGATTGTAGCGATTGTTTTATAGAAGCGTAAGTAAAGCAGAGAAGTTACGTAATCACGGTTTGAGGATATCTGTACTATATGCGATTGCGGCCCCTCCAGCGCAAAAATTCTGAAGAGCGAGTTTGAGCATGGAATTTTGCAGTTTCCTCGAGATCATCCCAGTACTCCGCTTGCTAGGCGAAAGATTAATGTGCTCATGGGGTGATGGAGGGCAGTGGACCGTTGGTGGTACGCTACCTGTGTATTATCAACATATTTGATTGCAAGCATCAAGTTTGAAGCACAGTGACATTCTCCTGAATAAACGCCTTATGCAGTTGGTATTTTCTGGTTTTCTTTGGTTGCGTATGCACCCGGCTGGGGACCAACTTTGAGGACACTGACCGGGACGCTTCATCGGTCACTGTGGCTTCCAAGCTCTTAGTTATAAAACTGTTTGCTTTTAAGTGCTGTAGTTGAATAATTGCTTCTTGATCTGAGAATCAAATACTTTGAGTATGCCGTCCAATTCGAAGCGTATGAGACTGATGAAAGACAACCAAGACGACGGTGCAGCCGACTCATACCAAGATCATCTGAATGGTAGTCAAAAGCCAGAAGGGATGTAATGAGAGATCACATTAACTACACTGTACGAATGGGATGACATGAAGAATGATGTAACATGATAAGAATAAGACGGTTGAGATGCTGTCTTCAAGACCGGACGGATCAAGCAGATGCTGAGATGAATACGTTCAATTGACGATGTCTCGCATTTTTACAGGAAGATGCACATCGCTAGTACCAGTGTGGAAGTCACAAACACCCCTGTGAAAGTAGAACGACCTACGCTTCAAGTACATGGTTCGTGCTTGTCGGCGTATCCAGGTCTGGGAAATGCAGTGAGTCGTGGCAGGCTGCGGCGAGAAGATTTTTGAGGACGAGGACGGTGATTTGCGATAGTCTGCAAACAAGCTCTGTGTGCAAGTTAACCACACCTTCAATAAGAGTCGACTTAGCTGCGACGTCGAATCTAGCAGAAGGCTAAGAGGGTTGTAGTTCGCAACTGCCAACGCGCGCCGCGTGCACGGATCCAGCCCTGGAGCCCCATGTCGTCACCAAAATATCGTCTATCATCGCATCCTCTGTTCACTCAGGCTTGATGGACTCGCTGAGCAACGCGCCTCGCGAACAAACTCAAAGGTCGTCTGACTGCAGCATTGGAAGAATAGCGCTCCAGAGCCCCACACCTGGCAGCTTCACGTCGACGTCATCATGCCGAAACCGCGACGCGCAACTTGATGCTCAACAACGTGTCGGAGACGGCCGGGAATACGTAGCGCCTTTGACATGAGGTTGCGATAGATCTTACGACTAACCCGTAACCTTTACTGACATCGTATGCCTCCCTGGTACAAATCGCCAACAGTCGTGCAAGCGCTGCCGGCAACCCATCGATTACCTAACCGCATCTCTCGAGCCTCGCGCATTAGTTGCAGCCAGTATAGCACAAATATGTCGTCTGATACAAAGCAACAAAAGAATGCCAAATTTGGGCATCTGCCTCTGTCCACATCTGGACCACAGGAGACCACACTGACTGTACGACATGCACGCTCGCTGAAGCAGCCACTAGACTAACCCATTTTCCAGGGCAATGCACTCCTACGAACCCCATACTTCAACAAGGGTTCAGCCTTTACGAAGGAAGAGCGCGATACCTTTAAGCTTCATGGCCATCTCCCCACCAACATCCAGACCCTCGACGAGCAGGTCAAGCGCGCATACGCCCAGTACACGTCCCGACCAAACGACCTTGCGAAGAACACCTTCATGACGAGCCTGAAGGAGCAGAATGAGGTGTTGTACTATAGAGTATGCCACGGTTGAAGGTGTTGGTCATGACATGGCTGACGGCTGCGCAGCTCATCCTCGATCACCTCAAGGAAATGTTCTCTGTTATTTACACTCCCACCGAAGGCGAAGCGATAGCCGACTACTCCAAGATCTTCCGACGGCCTGAGGGTTGCTTCCTCAACATCGACGATGCAGACCGCGTAGAGGACGATATAAAACAATGGGGCAATCCCGAAGATATCGACCTGATAGTCGTGAGCGACGGACAGCAGATACTGGGCATTGGCGATCAGGGCGTAGGAGCCATCCTGATCAGCGTAGCCAAGCTCGTCATATACACGCTATGCGCTGGCATACATCCTTCGCGGACGCTGCCTGTAGTCCTTGATTGTGGCACCGATGTGAGTAGGGAAACCCTGACTCAACGGCGCGTTCTGACCATCCTAGAACAAAGATCTCATCAACGACGAGCTATACCTGGGCATGCGAAAAGAGCGGGTGTATGGCGACAAATACGATGACTTCGTCGAGAAGTTCGTAAGGGCTGCAAAGAAGCATTACCCTAAAGCATACATCCACTTCGAGGATTTTGGTCTAAACAACGCACGAAGGATCCTAGATAAGTACACACCTGAGATTGCATGTTTTAACGACGACGTACAAGGGACCGGCTGTGTAACGCTCGCAGCCATCATGGCAGCTTTTAAAGTGAGCGGAACTAAATGGGAAGAAGCTCGGTTTGTTATGTTTGGTTCGGGATCAGCGGGTACAGGAATTGCAGACCAGATTCAAGATGCTATCACCCAAAACACTGGAAAGTCAAAAGAAGAAGCTGGACGCCAGATTTGGTATGCTACTCTACACCTCGAGCCAGCTAGCTCACGCTAACTTCAATCCAGGTGCGTTGATAAGCCTGGTCTCCTCTTACAGGGCAAGAAAGATCAGCTTACTCCCGCTCAACTTCCCTATGCACGAGACGACAAGGAGTGGGAAGGCAAAGAGCACGGCGACCTGCTGTCTGTCGTCAAAGAAGTGAAGCCACACGTGCTCATTGGTACCTCGACCAAGCCTGGATCCTTCTCGGAAGACGTCGTTCGAGAAATGGCAAAACATGTCGAACGCCCGGTCATCTTTCCACTATCAAACCCAACCAAGCTCCACGAAGCCAAGCCGCAAGACCTGTATGACTGGACCGATGGCAAAGCGCTGGTTGCGACAGGTTCGCCGTTCCCGCCGGTCAAGCACAATGGCAAGGAGTACGATATCTGTGAGTTTGTTGATACTACCTCGATGATCGTATTACTGACGACTACAAGCTGAATGCAACAACTCGGTAACATTCCCTGGCATCGGCCTCGGTGCAGTCCTCTCTCGAACCCGCCTTATGACACCCGCCCTCCTTGTTGCAGCTGTTCAAGCTCTCGCCTCGGCAGCTCCCGTCCTCAACAACCGTGGAGCCGGTCTCCTTCCAGATGTCGAAGACGTACGCGAGATTAGCGTTCAAATAGCGAGGAGCGTAATCAAGAAGGCTGTAGAGGATGATTTGGCCCAAGAGAAGGACATACCGAGCGACGATGCAGAGTTGGAAGAGTGGATCAGAGAGCAGATGTGGGAAGCAGAATACCGTCCGCTGAAATTGGTTGAGCACAGCAACGCAACTGCGCATGCAAGGGGAGAAGCAGGCACGGCGAGTGGGCAGAGGGAGGCAAAGCATTAAAGTTGACAGCACTGTGACGCATACAGCTCCGGTCTGGTCGTCCATAACTATATACCTCATTCTACCTCGCCTTCTTCATCTTCCTTTCACTCAATCATGACATCGAAGCACGTACTGTACTTGTTTTCGCCACCGAAACTCCATACCCAGATCATCATATGTCGTCCCTTCTCCATACATTCTGGCCTGACAAGGAGCGTTAGTATAAGACTCATATATGAGCCCCTTCCTCTCTTTCCAACACGACACCAAAGAAGGAAGACTTACATATGTAGCGTCTGCCAATTTCCCTTGTCGTGAAGGTCTCCCGGACCCCACCCCGGCGCTGTCACTTTCGTATCCGACGGGTATGCAAAACTCTCCTCACTGAACCCATTTCTTTGCACAAGGTTCTCCTCGGTCAATTCTTTCACATCTACAATCTCTTTCTCTTTGCTGCCAGCCCAGTACACGGAGACATTTCCTGGGTTACCCATTTCGACACCGCCAAAGTTACCACGACTATGCCCGTTGCCGCCGAACATGAGGGTTATGGAAGACCCAGCTGCGGCGGTCGTCATGGGGGCGGGTGCAGTGTGCGTGGGCGGTTTGTGGCCGGGTTCCTGAGGGATAGTCGGGGTCAAGTATTGCAGGGGGCTTCGTTGACTAGGGTGGCAGGCGTGCGTATCGGATCTTGAGGCTGCGGCAGGGAGGTCCCATAGATCTGTAGGTGGTCAGTGGGAATACAGCGGATATTAGGAATGGGAACATACGCACACTCAAGCCCTTCATCCTGCCAATTGCCCGGATTCTGCTTTCCGCGCGGCCAGCCGTGGCAGAGGTTCGCGAACCACGGTCCGCTGTGTGCGAGTCAGTTATACCGTTTTATTTTATTCATGCATGTGGTCGTTTGGAGAGTACACACAGCGGGTCAACCTCTCTAGGCGGTGTTTCAGCCGCTGCTGCTGCCATGTCGGCTTTTATACCGGTGTTGTCGTGCTTGGTGCAGTGCAACCATGAGTGTGCTAATGCTGTCGTAAACAGTGTTGTAGTTGTAGCTAGACTAATCAGCTTCATGTCTTTCGTTTCTTGAAGGGATGGAATAGCCTGGCTGTGTTGAAATTGTTGGAAGAAAGAAGACTCGATACCATGTAGATGCTAGGCTCATCTTTTAGTAATCAAGTTCAGCTTCACAATGAGCGCTCAGTGAACTAGAGGCTGTGAATTGTGAATATGGTATCGATAAGAATATCCGAATATCATGTCCTCAATATACCTTTGTTCGAACCAATCTCCTTCAAATGCCATGTTGATAATCACACATTCCACCCATTGACGCCAAACTCCTAGTGACAGAAAAGCCCTTCATGTACTTTCAGGAAATCTTCCTCATATCTTCTTGCCTAACTTCCCTTAAACAAACCTCAGCCTTGGTTAAAACTGCACTGTGTTCAGGTCCTCATGTTCCAACCTTGTATCATGCATGGTCCCAGTGACCATCGCTGTCTGTCTGCCTAACCATATCGAAACCTGACTGAAGAGCACTACCCACTTCGAAACAGCCCACTTCACATCATACGAAGTAATCCCGCTCATGCACGCAGCCCAGTCCCAATAGAAGCGCAAAACGTTCGTGATGTAGGCATCTACGCTCATTTCCTCTCCTGTCACAAATTCGTATGTGCGTCCTATGACAAATATGATAATCCGAGATGTGATTTGGTAAAACATGGTTCGAAGAATAAACATAGTCCAGTTTTCGAAAACTCGCGGTATTATGTCTTCGAAAGCTTCGCGAAACGTACGTTGGGGTTGGTAAGTTGATTCGCAAAATGTGGTATGTAATCGTTGTCTCTTGTGTCAGAAGCCTATTGCGTCCGTGGCGCGGGGAAACCATGTTGAGGGCGAGAAGAATCTCAACCCGGGGAAGGTGACGGCGACTGGGTGCAAGATTCCTGAGGTCTTGTATTGATCGACAGGCTCACCGGGAACTACTGAAACAATGGAGGATCGGCGGTAGAGAGCTTCGGAATCGTTATTGTACGTAATATCATCAGATTTTGGCTTTGCTGGTACGACCAGCATATGGATGGAAGGGATTGCGAAGGTGAAGGCGAGGAGGAAGGGTAGGCGAACGGCGACCTCAAAGAGGAACATGTACAAAACTGCGGCTACTATAACATGCAGCTGGTATGTTGTGAGCAAAGAACATATGGGAGTGCTTGTTACAACGGGTATGTCTTACTGAATACGATTTCACGAACCGGAGCAGGGTTTGTTGACTATCTTCGAATGTATTCTCCAGCTGCGACATCGAGCTTGCAGATTCGCCCTCATTCCATCTACTCCGGTTGGTACTTGCAGTGATCCGGCCCCAGGAATCGTCTTTCTCGTAGTACCAAGGCTGATCCAAGAATGTGAGGTCCTGGGAACCATTGATGCTTTCCAGTTTTCGCGGGCTTCGATGCACCTGACTGCGCATATAGTGATTTGATGCCACCGACATGGTTCCTAGGTGATCACGGCGTTCGTGTTACTGACTTTCAAATTGAAAAAATTCGTTCAAGTATGAAGCCTAAGTGTGGTTGTGATTGTGATGTTTGAAGTGGAGCAACAAGTGAACAAAGAATGACATTTAGAGGTCTCCGCATATAGCACGTAGCACATGACAATGCGAGGTTGTGACAATAGAATAAAGACAGGTTCTTTGAGATTTTGAGAAGCTGAAATTCGAGTTTGGTACCAATAGCGAGAGCAAGTGGAGGCGTATACATAATATGTACCCTATGTTGGCAATTCTCATATGGTGTTGGTAAAGAACACGATTAAGAGTTTCGGAAAAGGAAGACGCGCCCTGCTTAGACTGGGGGTGTATAGAGGAGAGCGGATGCGAAGGTACTGAGAGTGGTGAGAATTCTATAGTATTACTGGTATCGTTCGCCACCGTTTGCTGTGCCGTGTTGCAATATACACAGTCATCGCGATTAAACGCTTTCCCGCGCCTTAGTCTCCCAAATCAGAAACTGTACATTATGTTCGTGATCCTCGTCGTTATAGTAGTGACCACTAATAGCATGATCCAACAACTCCCTCACGAAATGATCGTCTTGTCGTCTTATGAATTTACAGAACTCCTCGTACTCTCTTCCCAGTGCAAACTGGATAAAGCATTCGTTCATGACGAAATGAGTGGCCTGCGCAATGTTCTCAATGTCTTTCATAGATGGGTTGACGACAGAAGATAAGAACGACGAAATTGCTGCAGCCATCGCGGAGCCATCCAGGGATGCTAGGTAGACAAAAACTGTGGTTATGCCACGCTCCCCGAACGATGATCGTATCCGGTCTTCGCGGTCTTGACTGGTTCGGATTTCGGCCAGTACAATGAGAGTCCTGTTCCCCAGGCGTTCAGCATCGATGTGATATGCGCTTTTCTTGTTGCACTGCGGACCGTCCCGTGTCTTTGCATTCATCCCCGCCACATGGAAGTCGATTTTGAGTACCGGAGTCGCATTATTCGCGATCAGATGCCGATTGAGGTAAGCGACGAAGTGATTCCGCAGCCTATGGGTGGCCGTGGGGACCTTTTCGGATAAGACGGCAACTGCGAAGTCGTCTGTAGGGTTGGAAATGGTGGGAATGAAGGCTCGAGCTAGGTCCGTGCCCAAGCGATGCGCTAGTCGGTCGTCGCCAAATAAGTAGCGTTGGTATTCTTTGAGGGAAAATGGAAATGCCACCTCGTCGCTGCCGACGATGTTGTGCAGTGAGAAGACATCCTGGACCATTGAGACTCGAGAGGCCTTCGGACCCTAGAAGTTGAAATTTCGTGGGTCAAAGAGAGTGCGCGAGCATTTGAGGTCCGCTTGCCGTATAGCTAGCGGCGACCACCGTCTGGATTTCGACCTGCCAAGAACGGGGCTGTGTAAATGTCACTCTTCTCGAAACCGCCCGTCGTTCACTTAAATCCCGCACAACACGTCATTTACCAATTCCTCCGGATGTTCCTGGGTTCATGGTAGGTTCGAGGCACGTGTTGATGCCCGGGGCACTACAGATCTTCGCTGCCGACTGAAGCCTCCAGAGGCAAACGCCGCATCATGCCGCGTGTCGCTTTTGCCTTTTCACATGTCGCCGGTTGGAACTCGTCTGCAGCGTCAAGGGCGCTTTCTACGCTATGGAACGGAAGCGAAAGCGACAGTCATCAAGGAGCGGTGTCTCCGAGCGCTAGACGACGATGAGATCTCAGGAAGCGTCGTCGGAACAAGCACCGGCAAATCGAACAGGCTTTTAAGTGTGGATGAGCGTTAGAAAGAAGGGGACAGAAGACGACGGACATAATATCTGGCACAGTATTGCATGTTGTACATATGCCATGGCCAATCACCACTCAATAAGCAAGTGCGCTAAAGCTTATTCCAAGGACACGATGCTTGGCGAACACTCAACGTGTATGCTGCTCAGCCTTACAGACGGAGCGTATCCCACGCATCGATTGCGAACTGGTAATAGCTCTAGTTTCTTCAACTACAAACAGCACCATTACTGAAAAGAGTAACCTGTCCCTCTGAGAGACTTCAGGCAACTCCCTTCACCTCCGTCCGCCGGTCGCGTGCTGTAGTCCCCCTAGATTCGAGGGATATAAGCCCTCGGAACTACCAGACGAAGAGATTTCGAACGGCCTCATGTAGGCTTTTCTACCAACGTGGGGGCATCAACGTGACCTTAGAGGCATCCCCTGTGATTCGACTAGGATCGGACTTTGGGTTCACAGGGTCTATTTTGTCAAAAGACATATCGAACCACTTTCGGGAAGCAATGGGCGCCATGTTGCCCAACTTGTCACTGCCGAAGCTGGGGTAATCTGTGCGAGAGGTGGCCCACAGGCGGTAGAGGAGAGCCCCACCAAGTGGGTTCTGGAGCGCAATAGCGAGAACTTGTAGAGTCAAGCACGATGTGCGACAACAGGACTATGTCATGATACCTAATCCCAGAGACGATGATATCGGATGGAGAACGACTGTTGCGAGTGCTCAGGTGAAGTAGTACGCTTCTAGCTTCCTGAATCGCGTGTGGGTCGCATACGACACTAAAGTGTAGGCGAGCGTGAGCACAATGGTAGTCCCACACCCCTCTTTGCAGATGAGTACCTATGAGTTTGATCAGATCGAGATAAACTAGACCTGATAATTGCATGCAGCCGCCGTCATCGAAAGCCAACATGCACGTCTCAACATCCGATGTGCCCTTCCAATGTGTGGCGATCTATTTGCTATTGATGATTACTTGAGATCTTTGTGGAGCGACGTGCGCTTGCTTGCAGTACGAATAGTAGCTCTCAGTCATGCCGGTAAACGAGTCACGGGTTAGGACTGTTGTGACGCGCTCGAGAATACGGAGGACGACAGTACATATATATAATCATTGTAGAGGGCTGGCGACCAGGATCTACCGGAAGGAAATGTGAAGAGTGGCAATGGCCGCTATTACTGCGGGCTTGTCAGCGATCTATAAGTATCATGACCTCTGACGGAAACATGTGCGTGCGAATAGTACGCTACCCTCGATCCACATGCTATGAACTGCTGTTTCTACAGAACGGCGCATAGAAAACAGTTGGAAAGAACCCTATCGTACTTAACGGCGATGCTATGGGTACAGTACTCGGACGCTGGCAGTACTATCAGACGTTGGTGACGTCACGCCACCAAGAGCCTTAATTTCGCTTGGTTATAACGACATGTGTATTGAATAAAGGCTGCGGACATCTAGGGTACCTAAATTGTGGTACACGAACCATGAGACAAAGGTTGTACTGCTGAAACAGCCATAAGTGGTCACGCTACGAAGTATGCTGGGACATGGCTGAGCGGAACCGCGGTGTGCCAAGCACCGGAACCGGCCTGCTCACGGCTTCCAGCATTTGAAGTCACACGCGTACACGCTACTCATACAATACGCGTCATTATCTTCACCACTACGCATCTCGTTCGAGATCGACCCTGTCCGTGTTGTCCACGATCAATCATGGATTTTCCTATCTAAATTCGCAACCATTGCCACCCTCACAATATCTATAGTTCATCTACTCAATAGCGACGCGAACCGAAATGGAGCCCTTCGTTGTTTGCGCAACGATCAAGTCGTGGTCATACGAGATGTCCTCCTTCACGGTATCGACGAGTTTCGCCCTCGGAAGAACGTTGAGAGCCATGTACGCGCCCATGATGTACAGCTCACAGTACGCCAACTGCTCACCAATGCAGCTGCGGCTTCCTTTTCCAAACGCGATCAGTTTCTTCTGTAGCGCATAGTTTTGCGATCCGTCCTCCAACAACCAACGTTCGGGAAGGAACTCATCAGGGTCAGGGAAAAGCTCTCGGTTCCAATGATTGATCATGGATGTCATGCCAATGGGTGTGCCTCTCGGAACAACCCAGTCAGATTTGCCGTCCGCCGATACGTAGTGCAAGTCTTCCTCGCGTGCGATCCTGGCCGACCGGTGGGATACACCGGGCATCATACGCAGACACTCTTGCAGAATAGCCCAGAAGTACGGCACCTTCTCTAATTCGATCCATTTGAGCGTCTGCGTGTTGATACCAGCGGCAGAGAGATCAGACATGAGTCTCTTGTAGATTTCTGGCTTTGCCAATGTCCAGTACGTGAACACAGTCAGTATAGCCTACGGTTACTGTCAGCCCTAAAAATCAAGGTTGGGGTTTACCTGTTACTTACCGCAGTAGTTTCGGTACCCGCAAGCAAAAAGTTGAAACCTTCACCGTTGTAGCGGTACTTCTCCTCCTCGGACATGGTCTTGTCCTTGCCCATGACTTCAGCGAAAACACGTCCGTTCTCTGGGTTCTTCAGAGCCTGGCCAATATACTCGGGAATCGTCACATTCATGACTCGCATGACAGCCTTGATGTCTTCACCAAGATAATCGGCCATGAACGGTAAGACCTGCGCCATCTTCCGGCCCAAGGCATTGTGGCGCATCATATACGCGCTCTTGAAGAATGACTTGACCCAGGTTGCGAAGTTTGGTTCCCAGCCCTCCTGCGCGACGAAGCCCATGGGCTCACCGAATGCGTACTGCGAAATGACGTCGGCAGTATAGCAGTTGAACGCTTCTTTAACATCGAAAGCGCTCTTTCCAGCAGAAGCGAGCATCTTGTTTGCCGTCATCATGGCAAACTCGTGTACCTCGCCCTCCAGCTTCAACATCTGTTGGCGCGAGAAGAACTTGCTCAGTGGCGCCTTGCGCGCGCGGTGCAGGTCATGGTCCACTGTCGAAAATCCAGTTACTGAAACAGGTCCGGCTCCACCAGTGTTCAATTGATGCTGCCACTTATCGCGTACACGACCGGGGCCAGCATATATCTCGTCCGTGAAGGCAGGATCGGAGCAGTGTAGTTCGTCTGGATTTATGCGTACCATGGGACCGTATTGCTCATGCATGCGGGCGATGACTTTTCCATAGCGTCCTCCGAGCCACCAGTCGTAGTAAGCTTCGTAGAGGTAGGACGCCGCTGCGATCTTTGGGCCTGGAAATCGGGCGAGTGGATGGAAGGGCGATATGTTGTAAATTGCAATAGTGACTCTATAGCCTATCCAGAGCACAACAAGCCATACCACGATGGCGAAGGGGAAGACTGACTTGGAGCCTTGGGAAAGGCCCGAATGATCGTCCATGTTGGGAGTATTGAGCAGTTCCAGGACGACGCACAACTACACAAGGGAGAACGTAATTGCATGGCATCGTTTCAGCGAGGGCAATGGTATATACCAATAGAGTGTCTCTAGTGGACTGATACCTCAACAGGGCTGATCCTTTCTCTTTCTGATTGCTGGCTTTTGCAGTACATCCGCACTTGGCGATAAAACGGGCGTCGAGTGTCGAATGCCGAAAATGCCCCGTATCGACCCCACTGGGTTTTCATTTAGGAGTGGCATCATTGGTGCCCTAAGACCCTGGAGGATCATAGCGCCACGTGGAAAGGGAGTTAACATGCTAAAGTGGAGATGCACGCCCTCTGCGCGAGTCTTCGCGGGGATGATGTCCTTTTGAGTTAAGCAAATTTGCGACTCAAAACTCTTCGCTATCAGCCCCATGGTCTTATGTCGAAAACGACTTCGTCGATAAGCACGCAACAATGGTGCGCCTTGCTGATAAGAGATCAGGGAACCTGAGGCAGGGCTGTCCGCAAGATCGGAAAATTTGCATATTTATTTTAGAAGACATACTCGCCAGGCCTGCCACTACTGGCAGAATGCGATTCGAGTCAAGAACGAACCTGGCCTAACACTGTGGAGACGAACATGAGGTCTTCATCCGTCATGCTGCCGATGACCCTCGAGACGGAGAGTTGCGGCTGTCATACGGCAAGCGGATGAGGCGCCCGGCCGGCAGTGACCCTTGGCGCTGTGGGTCACATCCTGGGCTAGACCGTTTCACCGCCGGCAGCACATTACCGTGGGTTACTATTCCCTTTCAAGCCTCATGCTTGTATTTCCGTTAAGGCTTAAGCTGCATGAGTGCGCGAGAGTTATGGCGCTTCATTACGATCGTCGTCTCGCGTAGTTTGAAATATCTGCATGCGTATCCGGGGGAACTCGAACACATATCCGAAAGGGATAGTTCAGGTGTTCGGCCAACGTTTGTGGTAATGATCCTTTCAGGCCTCCACTATTTGACGTTGACAGACAGGGGACTGATTTCGGTCCGCTAGCCTAGGCCCGCTAGCCCAACGGGTATACGATCATTGACGAAAGTCAAGAGGAGTCTTGAGGGAAGACAGGAGAGCATGGCATGGATCAGGTTTTATGAACACTCTGTCGCCCCGACTCATCACCCCGTCGTCTCTTCTTCGTTCCTTCGTTAACACCAGTTCTCACGGCGGGATCCACTCTTTTAGTACTTTGTTCATTACTTTGCATCTCTGTGGCGTCGACTGCGTGTGTGGCTTGCAGAGAGCAAGATGGGCGAGATGGTGGAAACGATCAACATACCGATAGCCAGGAGCGGCCGTGACTCGATGATAGCGATGTCGTGTCTATGGCTGCTCTTTGCAACAACTGTTTTCTTTCGGTTTCGCGGTCGCATGCGGGGACCTGGATTAGCACTGGACGATATCTTCGCAGGCGTTGCGCTGGTACGTAGTGCACTATCTTCATATTGTAATATCTGAGCTCACACACGTTGAAGGTCTTATCGACAAGTACCATCGGTCTGAACGCTGTGGGTAAGACTTGGTTCTCCACCGAAGTTATGAACATGGAGTTGACATGCAGACAGTCTTCACGATCGGAGTTGGCTATGACCTTGACCCCAACAATGCTGAGATGTTTCCCAAGCGTAAGTCTGTTCTAGACGCTGTCGCACCCTGAGGAGGTGGACCAACTGACTAATTCGACAGTGATGAACAACCTGCCTGTCATCATGCAGATAACGTTTGCCTTCACTTTGATCTACATCTGGTGTCTCGCAGCTCTCAAGCTCTCACAACTTGCCCTATATCACCGCGTTTTCCAACTCCAACTGCGTCTCCCGGTCTACATCGTCGGCGGCATAGTCGTCGCCTGGGCTATTGTCTTCAACTTCGTCTTCATATTCCTCTGCGACCCTATCTCTCAACAATGGACCATCAAACGAGTTGGACACTGCATGGATCAGATATTGCTGCTCAAGTGTCTGATCTTGTCAAACATGGTCACCGACCTCATGATTGTGGTAATTCCGATTCGCTGCGTATGGCAGTTGCAAATGCGAAAGACGGAAAAGTTTGCTGTGTTGGCATGTTTCGGCTTGGGTCTGGCCTGTGTTTTCATCAGTATCGCACGATTCATCCTCATCTACACCATTGGTGAGTCTTTTCTACATGCATAGCCAAGCCGGGCAAGATGGCTGACATTGTGCAGATCTCATCGGCAACCTCACGGGTACATCAGGTACAACCTTTATGCTTTGCACCGTCGAGCTCATGCTCGCTGGTCTCTGCATCAACATTCCCATGTTGCGCCCATTCTACCTCCAGTGGCGCCAAAAGTATAAGAGCTCATCAATGAGCAACAGCGGTCGACTCAGTGCGATCAAGAGGTCGAACACTGGTGGAATGGGATCGCAGCAAGCGAGACCGGGACACTATACCCAGTGGATGGAGTTGGTGAGTCTAATGCGACGAGCACAAGACGGTTGACAAAGCTAATTGAATTGAACGCAGCATGACAAAGATCAGACAAACATCACCGTTACGGGCGACGACGCAAGTTCCGAACGAAAACTCACCTCAGAACCACTGCCGTTCGATGCCATCCAGGTTTCCAAAGACTTTAAGATCACCCGAACTTGAACCACTAGACGCGCTAGTATCGCCATACCTCAGATCAGAATAGGTACTTAGGACTTGGACGCGTCTCAAAGAAGAGACGGAGCCGCTCTTGTAAGACTTGGTTCGATGCTCAGTTATGAGCCATGATAATCGCCCGTCATGGGTTCGGAGGCCACACCCCCTACCTCAGGCTGCTCTTCGCTGTCAGGTACTGCAGAGAACGATACTTAGTGCCTGTGAGCCCCCAGCGAGACAATCACGAGCACTTCCAGCAGGAGATAAGGCGAATACACTTGTACGATGATATGAAGGCTAGCAATGCAAAAGATGAGAACGTAAAAATGTGAACACTGCCTGTACTGATACCCAGGCAGCAAATTGGAATGTGTATATAATGCTGTGAAACACACAGTCGATACCTCACGCTCATCATGCGGGCCCTTTCGCGGCAATGCACGTTGGCAGATCGTTCATCCGAAGTTTTGACCGACAGGACCCATCATGGTTCGCGCGTGAAGACCACAGGATCGTCACGTTCACGCGGCCCACGATGATGCGCGGTCAACCGAAAAATCCCTTAGGTCAATCTCCCGGCCCTCACCCTCCGCAAAAACACCGATAATCGGTCCTACGAAATCTTTATCACTAAGGTCCATAGTGGATACTTTTCCTATCTCTTTAAATTCTCTACTTTCTGTGGCATATGATAGCGTGTAATCCATCTCTGAATACTCGATCACGAGTTGCAGAGTTTGGAATGCATCCTTTAGTTCAACGTGCTCGTGGTTGTCGATACCCTTTGCTTTATTTAAGACGTGAAGTCTGACAGTGGAAGAGGACGAGTCAGAACACGTAGTGTATGACAAGGAGAGGAAGCGGTGTTCGTCTTTGTATACTGCTAACCCTGCAGTAATTGTCTTCGAGTTGAGCGTGGGAGGTAGAAGGGTGACGCTGCTTCTTCCTTTCAATTGCCGCTGACGTTTACCAACAAACGACGGCGATGCATGTGCAGATGTTAAATCGTCCAGTGAAGCCGTGAGCGTAATTTGCCGTTCTGCCATCTTGTAGTGAGATAGCACAGGATCGTGGATGTATAGGAAGTCAACTCCAGGTGCGGCGGTGAGTCTTTTTGACGAATTCGGTACAACAGCCAGGTTTTCGATTTGCATTTTCGCGCGATCGAATGTGAGCCAGCCATCATCACTCCATGTACCTTTCACAAGGAATGTTTCGCGTCCAAGTCCGTATAGGTCGGGAGCGCCCATCCTGATCCCCAAACAAACACCCCACCATTGCCCTTCTTTGTCTTCGAATGCCTCGCAGTGGCCCGTACACTGCACATACTCTTCGGTACCTGCAGCGCTCAATATCGGGTTCTTGGGTGATGCCTCCCACGGGCCTTCAAGACTATGGCTCCGCGCCATTGTGACGCTATGTCCTTCATGTGTTCCTCCCTCCGCAATCATCAAGTAGTAGAACCCGTTTTGGAAATATACATGCGGACCTTCAGGATAGATGCCACCGGTACCATGCCAGAGTTCCTTTTCCTCGCTTAGCTTCTTGCCTGTATTGACGTCGATTTCAAAAAGTGTAATTCTAGTTTCCGGACCTGGAGATTTTGAACCACAAAGATATGCTTTTCCGGTATTAGGGTCGAAGAAAAGACTTGGATCGATTCCGTAGAAGTCGAAATAAACGGGGTCACTCCATTTGCTTGCGTGGATGTCTGTAGTGAAGATGATGAAGTTCTGCAGGGAGCTCTCTTTGCCGTCTTTCCCGTGATTTACTACATTTGTGCAGACAATGTAGAAGGTGCCGTTGTGGTACCTTATCGTTGGTGCGTATAGACCACCTGTAGCGTAGAGGTGATCATTGTTGCCAAGGTCGTGGATCAAAGTAGAGGACTTGGAGAAGTTGAGTTGTTCAGGCCTGTTGATGGCGTTGCCGATTTGATGCCAGTGGATGAGATCCTGCGATGTATAGATTGGGAGGCCGGGGAAGAGATGGAACGTCGAGTTGACGAGGAAGTATGTGCCATCGACGAGGATAAGCGAAGGGTCTGGAGCGAACCCTCCAACGATGGGGTTAATAGTCGGACTGCTATTCATGTTGATGGTGGCGCTATGATCAGAAATCTGAACCAAGATAACTCTCCAGGAAGATGTATCGTAGACTACTCTGGGTGCGTTTTTGATAGTCACAGGGTTGGTACACTGAATAAATGCCCACCGGGTAAATGAGAACAGTGCGTGGGAGATTCTTGGCCTTGCTGCACTGACTTTTTCAGTACCATCTGACGCCTCGGTTCAGGGACGCATATCACAATCCTCTGAACACGGAAGTTCATCGACGATGGCAGCAGTAGCTACACATGTGCGTTACCAGACAGTTCCTCCTTTATATAGATCATTCTATCGTGTACCGAATTCCCCGGTACAATCGCCTTGCTTGAGGGCTCATTTCCACCTAGTGAACGTGATCGACATGTCGCAGTGAAAGGGTCCAAGTACCCGGATGGATTGGCAGCCCCAGCACATACACCAGTGTATTGCAAGGTCTGCTGAGTCCCGAATCCGTGGTGTCTAGACACGCTCCTTGGTAACATTGGAAGCTGCGCAAGTCACTAAGGAACGAAGCTCGGGTATTGGGCTATCATCTGATACACCTAGGTAATGGTCCAACCACAACACTACCCACTAACGGAAACAGGCGTAGCGACTACAAAAATCTCCACATTCCGAGCGTTGGCAATGAGACACCGGTAATAGAAGCGGCAATACTCACGTTCATCACCACCAACTTCAGAGTACAGGCCTGATAAGGTTCATTCTTTAGCCGGTTCAACCCCATGGGGTTGCTGCACGATTAGTTGACTTCCCCGCAATCGACCAAGGGCTTAGTCGCATGCCTCCGGACTGGTTCGACCCTGCCTTTCTGATACAATGCCTAGGGCTATCAAGACCGCAGCGCCTTGGTGGCGGAAGGAAGAAGAGTAAAATACGAGAGACGAGTGCTTGACTGCGGGACGAGGCCAGGCAAATGTGCGCATTCAACCTTCTTGGCTTCTTTCCGAGGGTTTGTTCTGGCTACCGAAATGTGCGTGGTAGTACGGGACGGATGCCAATAGCCAGGATTGTATGCCTCAAGGACGCTTTGTGTGGCACGGTGTTGAGAATATATAGATACGAGTAATCCATGCATCTCCAGCGTCCTCTCCGCAGGGGCAGCTCTATCGTCTTTCTTCACGATAGCAACATCCACTTTCTACAATGGCAATTTCTTTCCGTCCACCCAAGACCACCCAGAAGGTTGTACCTATCAAACCGCCGAAAGGGCACTTCTTCTTCGCGGGTCGTGCGTTCCCAAGGGTGCCTTGGTGGAAGCGAGCCAACCTGCGCAGACTATACATATACATTGTCATCCTCATCCTAACGAACACCGCTAATGGCTTCGATGGATCAATGATGAACGGCCTTCAGTCGTTGACTTACTGGCAGGACTACTTTGGAGAACCCCGTGGTGCCATGCTCGGTTTCTTCAACTCATCCATGTCCCTCGGCTCACTCATCGGTCTCTTCTTCACTCCTTATCTCATTGACTGGAAGGGCAGAAAGATCGGTGTGGCGATTGGATGTGTCATCATGTTGTTGGCTGTCGCACTACAAACTGGAGCGCAGAACATTGGCATGTTCATTGCTGCTAGGCTAGTCTTGGGTTTCGGAGACACTATCGTCCTTGGATCGGCGCCGTTGTTGATCGCTGAGATTGCTCATCCACAAGATCGTGCTGTACTGGTGACTCTTTCTGGTGCCTCCTATCACTCCGGCGCATTCATCGCATCCTGGGTCACATATGGAACACTCCAGATGAAGGTATGTTGGCACTTACTCCTTCCACATTCCGCCGTCTTCTCCAAGTAAACATGTTATCCTAATCTTTCGTAGAGCGACTGGTCTTGGCGACTTCCCTCCCTCCTACAATCAATCTGCTCCCTTGTAATCCTCGGATTCATCTTCTTCATGCCCGAATCTCCGCGTTGGCTATGCAACAAAGACCGCCATGAAGAAGCCCTCGCCGTTTTCTCCCGCTGGCATGGCGAAGGAAATGAAAACGATGAGTTTGTCCAGCTTGAATATGCCGAAGTACACGCCGCTATTGCGCTCGACAAAGAGCAAGACCGAACCAACTGGTCAGACTTCCTGAAGACCAAAGGCAACCGTAAGAGGATCATCATCATAACTGCGATTGGTTTCTTCAGCCAATGGAGTGGTAACGGACTTATCTCTTACTACCTCAAGTACGTTATGGACAACGTTGGCTTGACCGATCCGCAGACGCAACTTGGCATCAACGGTGGTATGAAGACGTTGGCCTTGTGCGAGAACTTCCTTTTCGCCTTCTTAGTTGACAAGCTTGGTCGACGTCCGATTTATCTGTAAGTGTCCCTGTACAAACTGCACGTGAGACACACACTGACTTCATACACCTACATTTAGCATTTCCACCATCGGGACTTTTGTCATGTTCAACATCTTCACCATCATTTCCGCCAGATATGACATCGCGCCACGGGCCCCTCTTGGAAAAGGATTTATCGTTAGCATTGTAAGTTTGCGTGCCATTCTTCTAAAACACAAGTGGCTATACTGACTTTGACATCCAGTTCTTCTACGGCATCTTTTACGATATCAAGTCTGGTATCATGGCCGGCTATACCACTGAAATCTTGCCGTATGGTCTGCGTGCCAAGGGGTTCACGTGGCTCAACTTCTGCGTCACAGCAGCTCTCTTCTTCAACCAGTTCGTCAATGGTATTGCGCTGGATGCACTCGCATGGAAGTACTACATTTGCTACTGCGTCTTCCTTGCTTTCGAAATCGGCGTCATTTACTTCTGCATTGTGGAAACAAGGTACACGCCCATGGAGGAGATCGCCAAGTTCTTCGACGGTGAGGATGCTGTCGATGTTGGCGAAGCCGCCTTGATGGACGTCAAGGAGAAGGGGGTTTCTGGCGGAGAGAAGGATGTATCGGTGTCGCATATTGAGGTCACGAAGTAGGAAGAACGCAACAATTGGTGTTTGGTATATGACGTCAAATAGTCCATATGTATATATATGAACATGACTTATCATTCCGCTGGAAAGTAACTGCATTGAACCGTCGCTTCCAATGCCTGACTAGTTCCACCAATTGCGATGATCCGGATACTGCCGTTCACAGAGACAGCTTGCATGATGGTCGCATCTGCAAAAGCAAACGTACGTGCACGAAGCCATTGTTGTGATGCGGAAATAGGAGTGTTCAAGTACAGCCGATTGGCCGCTGAGGGGACTTCGGCTGATGACAAGGCGGCCGGGACGCCTTGTCCAACGTGCCAACTTCGCGACATCACGACACATCCCTGGAAAGCCTTGACCGCATCATGCTCAGCAGAGGATACAGCTTCCAACGCGCAATTCAGCGTGTAAGAAGGCCAGTCGCATCCTACACAACGCCATGAGCATTTTTACCAAGCATCCAAGCCGAGAAGCTTGCTTTCCGCCACCGTCAACGGTGCCGCAAGTGCCGATCACCGTATCTCCTGCTTCTTCAAGCATCGTCATTGCGCTAGCACAGGCGCACTACTTTATCCACCTTCCCTAAACATGGTCGTTCTCGCGTCTATGATATGAATTGACAGGGTAGTTATCACCGTCGTCATAACTCGGCGTCCCTGCGTGTTGGGGTAAATATATAGGCGCGTGCTGCCTCTTGTGCAGACGTAGCTAGCGACTACGCATTGTTCCATCGGTATCATGCGCTTCTCAATTGCTGTCGCAGCGGTCCTGGGTAGCCTTCAGGCTGCTTCTGCACTAAAGCTCTCGCCGAGAAATGCCGTTGAGAGGGAAGAGCAGGTAGGTACTCGTTCTTTCTGCTCGTGGCATGAACGCTGCCATAGTGTGTTTCTCTACGTTGTGTTTCCTTGAGCTCTGCTAGCTTTGCTCGCTCTGCCACAAGGTGCACGAGAAGCGCCAAAAGTCTGACGGAACCTTCTCGGTCGACTACAGGTGTGAAGCATCAACATGAGACAACCCCTCAACCCATGAGCCGGCGGTGAGCAAATGAATCTGACAAGCGATTAGGTGCACGCTGCACAGACGCGACGCAGCCTCGCCAAACGCGAAGACACTGACCCTACGCTGCTGTACCCTGAGTACAACATCTCAGTGCCCGTCGACTTTTACCACAATGAGACACGTTACGAGCCTCACAGCAATGACTCCTTCAACTTGAGGTACTGGTTTGACGACACATATTACAAGCCTGGCGGACCGGTCTTTGTTCTTCTTGGTGGAGAGACTGACGGAGAGGGTCGCCTCACGTTCCTCCAAAAGGGAATTGTTCACCAGGTCATCAAGGCTACCAATGGTCTTGGTGTCATTCTTGAGCATCGTTACTATGGAAAATCCTTCCCAGTGCCCGATTTGACGACTAAGAACATGCGGTTCTTGTCGACTGAGCAGGCGCTTGCTGATGTTGACTACTTTGCGCGAAACGTGCAATTCGAGGGCATTGATGCGGATTTAACTGCTCCCAGTACCCCATGGGTTGTTTACGGTGGTTCATACGCTGGAGCGCAGGCTGCATTCTTGCGAGTTGTGTACCCGGAGACTTTCTGGGGCGCTATCTCCTCTTCCGGTGTGACTGTCGCAATTTACGACTACTGGCAGTACTTCGAGCCCGCCAGGCTGTACGGGCCCCCCGATTGCATGAAGAACACGCAGCTTCTAATCGATGTGGTTGATGGTATTCTTATCCGCCAGAACGACACCTCCAAGGTTCAGGCACTCAAAGATGTCTTTGGTATGGGCGATGTTACAGACAACCGTGACTTCGCTGGCCAGATTACTGGTGTATACGGTCTTCAGAGCACCAACTGGGACCCTGAGGAGAACTCGCCTTCCTGGTTCAACTACTGCCAAAACATCACAGCAGATGAGCCCACAGGCGAGAACCTTCGCCCGGCTGTTGCTGAACTCGTCTCAGCAGCTGGCTACACCAACGATACCGTCGTGCAGAACATCACACTCAACGCTATTGCTTGGCTCAACAGCACTGCGCTCGCTGGATGGCGCCGCTCGAACAGGACTCAGGATTCATACTTCACCACACTCAATGCCACTGCTCTCCAACAGTACACTTCCCTTGAAGATTACGGCGCAACGAGCTGGAGCTACCAGGTCTGCACCGAGTGGGGATACATCCAAACCGGAAACACACCGGCTGACATCATGCCCCTCATCTCCCGTACTCTCGATGTCGAGTACCTGACCTTCTTCTGCCGCGCACAGTTCGGCATCGAGCACCCTCCGGAGATTGAGCGCGTCAACAAGTACGGCAACTACAGCATTGACTATGAGCGTCTTGCCCATATCGGAGGTAACGCTGATCCATGGAGGCCTGCTACCCCGCTATGGTACCCAGAGAGCAGGAACGACACTGTGGATCGCCCGTGGCATCTGATCAGCCATGGTGTGCACCACTGGGAGGAGAACGGTATCTTTGAGAACCAGACAACCCCCGATCTGCCACCACCGCAGGTCGTGTATGCCCAGCAGTACTTGAAGAACTTTGTTGTTGACTGGCTAGAGGGTAAGTCTTTAAAGTTTCGATGAGTATATTTTGAATAGCCGCTAACGACGTATAGAATTTGAGGCCCAGAAGCAACATTCTGAGTTGCGCTAAGCTAATCATACTCTTCGTATTTAATACCAATAGGCTGCGTATGCAACACGATCGCTTCCTGAACGTATAAGGCCTAGAAAAAGGCTAGCAGATAGGTATCGTCAGGGTCCTCAATGCTTCGATTCATTGTCATCAATACAATATCACTCTTACGCCATGGTAAACTGCCACTTAAAAAATCCAAATAGTCCCGGATGCTTGTGATGCCAATGTTGATTAATAGTAATGCATAGTATACAAATAAAGCCCAAGTTCCAAAGCACTTCGGTGCGTCAATCGCTAGATACGCCGGGACGCATGCAACTTCTCGCAAGTATTCCACCAACCTATTGCACAGTGTTCTGAATCCAAGCCCGCTCCTCACTCTGCACAATCTCCCCACCCGTCACCTCGCCAACTTTGACAGTAACGTTGAATCCCGTGACAGTCGTACTCCCGCTAGCACCATACAGCGAATAAATGCCGGCGCTCAACAAGATCTCCTGACCCTTGTACGAATCGCTTGCCAATCCCTCCGGCACGGTAGCGATGATAGTAACGTTGTCTTGCCCCTGGTTGCTCTTCTCAGGACCCAGGTACGCCGAGTCGGTGAAGCTACCGAGGGAGCCTGGGTAGCCGGGAGCAATGGAGAAACCCCAGGCTACGGCTACGTCGGCGACAGTCTGGATGTAACCTTCTGAGAGGAGGGTGAGGGTGAAGGTGCTGTTGGGAGCGAGCGTTGAAGGGGCTGCGATACCGATTAAGCGTGAAGAGGCGAGGGTCGCGGATGTGAGGGCTGTTACGAGGGTGGAGAAACGCATGGTGATGGTAGAGTAGGCGGAGTCGGCTGTAGAGGAAGTTGCTATGTGGAGTTTGGTTCTGATGCGGTGGTCGTTTTGAGTTGAAGTTTGGGTGTGTATATGAGGTTTATTCGGGTATCGAATGGATTATATACCTACTCCCTTGTACTACTCATTACATTATGGCCGAGAGCGAAAGCGCACAGCCATCTCACATCACATCATACCACCCAGTGCAACCTTCTCTCCACAAAATTTGGAAGATAGTTGGCATAACAGGGATATCGGAAGATGACTCTGTGAGCCATACCTTGGTAAGCTCGTGCAGATCTCCCGGCGCAACCACGGTGACCTTTTGGGCGGCGTATAGACTGCCGATCAATTGACGACGGTCTCTATTTTGGGGTCAATACGAGCGTGGTAAGCCGAAACTTCCGAGTTGCTAATGCGGAAAAAGATGTTTTGAGAAATGGTACGTCATGCGGCTAACGGAAGCTGAGTGAAAGCATGTGGAGCTTGTACAAGTGGCAATAACGTCATTTAAGCTCATGACAGAGAGCTTACCCCCCCAAAACACGGAGGTTGCACTTTTGAGATGCATTACTCTGGGTGCTAAGACTTGCAATGACATCTTCTGTTTCTTGCTAAGATCATGTCAAATGATCAATTGCTCTAGTATCGCTATAAACCTAGGCTTACACTAAAAATAAAGAGAAACGCTGAATAACATTACCTCACAACTTGTAGTTCTTACCATACTGTTCCTTCTGGCTCGTCGCAGGCTTCCACTCAAAGTGGTGCTTGCCCTCCATTGGTTTCTTGACATTCGCGTCTTTGTCACCTTTCTTGTCGAACATGTGGCTGCCAAAGTAATCGAGCTCTGCTTCGTAGAATGAGGTGGGCAGGTCGGTACCGCTGGCAACCTTGAAGTATTCCAGGGTAGCGCTTATGGCAGGTACAACTTGATCCGTCTCTACAGCCTTGGCAACTACGCGACGAAGCGCTGGGAAGCAGTTCTTTACGTCCTTGGCAACGCGAGACGAGAAGTTGAGGTTCAAGTCTTCGGGTTTGGGGTTGGATTTGAGGACCGGCGCGAGAATCTCATCGGAGATATAGTCTGCTTGGATGATACATCCCGCACGCCAGATTTGCCAAACTTGCGAGTAGTCAATCTCCCACTTGTGCTCTTGGTCTGCTTTGGCGATGACATTCATGCCCTGGATGTAACTGGCGAGACATGATGCATATGTTGCCTTCCTCAGATCTTCAAGGAAGGCCTTCTTGTCCGTGATATTCAGCTGGCTGGGAGGGAAGCCTCCGTCGGCGGCTTTATTGGCTTGCTCGCGGTCACCACGGAAGGCGGATGCGAGACGGAATGCGTGGGAGATGTTGAGGGTGAAGGCTGGGACGTGAAGTTCGATGGCCTCGGTGTTGCTCCAGATGCCAGTACCTTCCTCACCTGTGACGTCCTGAACGACCTTGTCGAGAACTTCCGAGATAACAAGAGGATGGTGTTGGGTATCTTTCTGGCCTGGTTGGTTGGGTTTGTCGCTTGAGTCGCGTTTGTGAGATAAATCCGCGCCAATGGAGATGAGGAAAGTGCCTCTCTGTTCATGAATGAGTATGACAAACGTGTAAGATCGTGATGTGTTAACATACCAGCTCGCCTCCCGAGTTCCACTGAGAGAGTACGTCGCCAATCTCCTCATAGTCCATGCCCATCTTTCGCATGATGCCCCAGGCCTCGCAAATGGCGCTCATCATGCCGTGCTCGATGCCATTGTGCATCATCTTCACGTAATGTCCAGCTCCACCCTTCCCAATGACACCCACACAAGGCTTCTCGTTCTTGTCTTTAGCTGCGACCTTTTCTAGTAGTGGAAGGACTTCCTTGAGCGCAGAGATATCGCCACCAGGACACATGGAAGGTCCCGCTCGCGCAGCCTGGTATCCGCCACTTACACCACAGCCAATATACCGGATACCGGTACCCTTTGTCTTCTCCTGTCGGCGCTCGGTGTTCTGGAAGTGTTCGTTTCCGCAGTCTAGTATTATGTCGTCGCGGGAGAGATGTGGCTCCAGCCCCTCGAGGACCTTGTCGCCTACGCTGCCATGTGGAAGGGAGAAGACAAGTAGGCGTGGTGTGGAAAGTGACTTGCAGAGGGAATCATAGTCTGTCGTTTCATTAACCCTCGATCGTATCATCTTGGGTGCACTTGCACCTACCCTTGTACTTTTTGATCTTTCCGTTGTATCCCTGCTGCTCAGCCTTTTCGATAACTGCATCCATTGCCTGCTCGGAAGGGTCTGAAAGCGAGACATTGACACCGTCCTCAGCAAAGAGCAGGGCCATTCCACCGCCCATGCTTCCGCATCCGATCATGGCGATATTAGTGAACTTGGACATTGTGCTAATTAGTGTTCTCTTCTTCTTGTCGCGAGCGCAAAGATATCAACAGTGAGGAGGCTAGTATGATGATGTAGAGGCAGGTGAGGGAGGAGAAAGACGGGAGCGATGGATCGGCGTAATGTACGAGATTGTCGAGGAATTGGAGCATGATGAAAGACGCGGGTCAAAAGTTTGTAATGTAACAATGCAAGTGACGTCGGCGGGGTGGTAGCTGAACCTAGCTCAGTGCTATAGTAGGATGGCTGGTGGGTGGCCCTTTTATCTGCTTCTTCCCGGCTGTGCCGTGAGGGGTGGAGACGTGGGCCATGATGTATGCAGGCAGTGGGCACAGCTTGCAAGCGTCGGACTTGCGGCTAAACAAAAGGCAGGTGCGATGGAGAGTGAGGGTCGAGTTTGGGTCGCGTACCTTGGGACGACGCCACTCTTCCACTAGCGCGAACCGCTTCGACTACGGAAACATTTGGCGACGCCGCAAGCTTGACAACTCCAGTCTCTCACAACAATACCCACTTGTATACCACCCACCGACCAATTACATCCCGCAGCCATGGCCGACACAGAAACCATGGATATCGACCAGCCCGAGCAGCCCGAAGTCTCGTCGGCTGATCCCAGCGCCAGCGACGCGCGCACCGAGGCCGGCGCAACAGCCGTGCGCTCCATCGAAGGCTGGATTATCATTGTCACCAATGTACACGAGGAAGCGACCGAGGAGGATCTCCAAGACATGTTTGGCGAGTTCGGAACGATTAAGAATCTACACATGAACCTGGACAGGAGGACGGGTTATGTAAAGGTACGCGCCTGAAGTCGTTGCATAGGGCGAGTTGGGAGAGTGCAGTGGCAGAGCTGACCTTATACAGGGCTACGTCCTCATCGAGTATGCTACCTTGGAAGAAGCAAAGGCCGCCATCAAGGGCGCCAACGGCGAAGAGCTTCTCGAGCAAAAGGTCACCGTCGACTTCGCTTTCGTACGGCCCCCGCCAGCCAGCAAAGGCCGCGCGCGCGACTATGATAAGCGCCAGAGCGGGCGCGGGGCTGGGAGAGCTAGGAGCAGGAGTCCAGGCCGCGATGGTGAGGATATGGAGGATGAGTAGTCTTTGCATGGACGCGGCATTCTACGCCGCTCGTATCATTGGAACTGGACCGCAAACCATAATGCAGAACGGATGGGTATGAGTACAAAAAGCCTAGTAATACCACCCCAGAGGTCTATCACAATACTAGCTCACCGGCTTACCTCCATACGGGGTAGGTCGGGCTCTGACTTGGCTATCGTAAGTACACAACTACTGTGCTATCAGAATCTCGACTAACACATCTACAGACTCTCTTGCCTATGATTGACCAATACGTGATCACACAGTCCCCAGTGATAGTAGCAACGGCGCGTTCAGCCAGTATGCATGGTATAACGTCTTTTGGGGCAGACATATCCTTTGATCGACTGCGCTTTTGCATCGTTTTAAGCCTCCTGCTTCTACCCGTCGACTCTGGCTGGTTCTTTACACCATCTACTGGGAAACTCCTGGCGAGACCACATCCCATGGCTGATGGAGTCTAAGTAGTGCGCTTCGGATCGTGTGGCGCCTGCACCACGAGAATGGAGAGGTCAAAGGCCCGCGCAGATCAACATACCTTGTAGTACGCAAACCTTGTAGTACGCAAACCTTGACATTATTTGCCTACTCGCATTCTCCTAACCCGTTCGTCTTGTCTCTATCCCTCCTTCCCTCCTATAGTCAAAACATCATCCCCCATCAAGGACATCTTCAGGACGTTCCTGTCGGTAGGACCACATTCATCTCACGACATGTCTGCCGAAACACGTCCGCGCAGATACTGAAAGATCAATTTTGCTCCCACAGCAACAGCTCAGCATCACGATCAACATTGCGGAAGCTCCTTTCCCTTTGCATGATCCACAAATAGAACCTTGCGTCACAGTAGACTACGGCTGCACCAAAGGCTACTTCGAGACAACGCCGTATCGATGTCGTACCGCTCTTACTACCTACACCAAATCCTTATAAGGGTAATGGCGCGAGGCAATGGTATGAAGAAATATATCAATCCTTCAATGATCTGAACTGAGCCGATGCCAAATCAAACACAAGATATGTTATTCGAAAATGTTGGATCAATCGACAGCTTCTCCCTAGCTGATCAATAATATGTCTCTCACGGGTAGAAAAGTACCGTAGAACCGCATGAAAGGCAAACCCCCAAAAGTGCAGAGATATAAATGCTCTATGGTAGACTCCATTAGCCTATTTTAAGAAAAGTCGTAAAGCTTAACAGCATTATAGACCTCTAGGTTATCTATAGGTTTAATATAGTACTTTGCTACGCTTTATATAGTAAGCAAGAGGGACGAGCTTGCTAAGGAGTGTTTGGCTTCTCCCTTGTACAGGGTGGTAGGATAATACAGAGCTTTTGAAAGCTCTAGAGATATCTGATAAGCCTTAGCCCAATAAAATCTCTTCTGCATGTAGAACTCAGCCACCCACCTCATGAGACCCAGCTGAATGTTCAGTTGTGGACTCGGCATTGATCCCACCCGTTTTTCATCCCATTTTTTTTAGGATATTTATTTTCTCAATTTAAACACCTATATCGATCGGACAGATGGCCGAGCGGTCCAAGGCGCTAGCTTCAGGTGCTAGTAGCGAAAGCTGCGTGGGTTCGAATCCCACTCTGTTCACCATTTCTTTTTGCTGTTGTGGAGGTGTTCGGGGTGCTGGTGGTGGTAAAATGCTACACTTTTTGCTACTTGACATGGCTGGATGCGGTTGTGCGTGGGAGCCACGCGATAGTGGGGCAACCCTATTTAGGGTTTAAGCTTGGCGTCATTCCGACTCTTCATCACGCGTCACATCCGGGGAGACATGTATGGAGATGTGTTTATAGTCATCTTGTTGACTCTGTAGCCCCCCAACAATCCTCATGTCTCTACATCTCGCTGCAGCAAGCCTCAGGAACAGGCCCCGGTAGGAACAGTCACCCAAGCCCGCACGGGAAGGTGGACTTGGCCCAGCTGGGTGTACGCCTCATGCACTCGCGGCACACGCCTCCTCCACCATGATCTCTACAGTAACTTACGAGAAACCTTCACTGGTCTTCTTTATTGGTTTCATGTACATAACGTAGCATTCCTAACCGTAGCTTGCTCGCAGAGCGGCTTCATGAACTGCTTACGCGTCGCATAGCATTCAGCCTTCGGTCAGCGCCATCACTAGATTGACGAGCACCGCCTTCTGATCTTTGCAATGGAAGTATCGCGTGTCGCGTCGCTTTGGCGACTATACTGCTCTGTTTCGTTGCTTATGTTCGCGTTTGCGACCAGCTCAGTCACTAGTAGTACGGCATTGCCAGCTTCACAAGGTGAGGCTCAAGAGATAGTTCCTCAAGACCTCTCACTAACATGTCGTAGAAGCAGGACAACTGGTCTACGAGCCCGAGAATCAGAATGTCGTCCGCCTATCTTCTTCACCAGCCTTATCCGTATCCCATGCCGAACCCTCCCATACCTTGCTGAACGCCTCTCCAACCAGCACGGCCAGCTACTCGGTCGCCGAAACCAATATCCTCCATGATCTCCACTCTGCCCTCTCTACAATGCAGGACCACTACTTCTCTGTATGGCTCGGCAAGTACACAACAGCGATAGACTGGACAGCTGCCGTCATGTCCACTTACGTCTCGGCTACCCTATCATCGCTCTCCCACTCGCTTTCCTACACGATGCCAGGCACGTTCGATAGAAGCCGGAAACTAGACGTCGAGGCACAAATGGTGGAGAACGAAATCAACAAGTACTTTGCGCAGACCACAGCATACTATTTCGGCGAAGACGCCTTTGCAATAAGAATGCAGGCTTTCGATGATATGTTGTGGGTGGTGTTGGGCTGGCTACAAGCGACAGATTTCATCGAGAGCCATTCTGTTGGACACTATACAACAAGCAATATTGGAGGGAAGAAATGGCATGCCAGTCAATTCGTACCTGCTTTCGCACATCGTGCGCGGATTTTCTACGAGCTGGCTGAGAAGGGGTGGGACTGGAGGCTTTGTGGGGGTGGTATGACATGGAATCCGCGTCTCCTACCGTACAAGAATGCCATTACGAACCAGCTCTTCATCTCAGCGAGTATCAGCATGTACTTGCACTTTCCGGGTGACGACAACTGTTCGCCGTTTCTTTCGCAGCACGATGAATCAGATCCACATGAGAAGCAATTGTACGATGACTGCGATGATGGTCACCGCGGGCGGTACGATCCTGTTTACCTTGCAAACGCAGTCAATGCCTATGAGTGGCTGAAGAACATCGGTATGATGAACGATCAGGGCCTTTACACTGATGGGTTTCATATCGGAGGCTACCGCACAAATCATAGCAAGACGATGTGCGACGAGCGAAACGAAATGGTGTATACCTACAACCAAGGTGTAGTCTTGTCTGGACTGCGCGGGTTATGGGAGGCTTCGGGCAAGACCTCATATCTAGAAGATGGTCATGAGCTTATCAGAAACGTCATACGCGCCACGGGTTGGACGAAGTCTGGTCTTGGTTCCACCTCATTCACCGCAAACTCGCGACAGCGTCACAGCCAGGGCCAGGAGAACGCAGAGAAAGCATTGCCAACTGACTGGGCTGGCCTGGGTTTCGATGGAATCCTGACAGAACTGTGTGACCCCTCTGGGCGCTGTAGTCAAGATGGCCAAACATTCAAAGGCATCTTCTTCCACCATCTAACTTCCTTCTGCAAACCTCTTCCATCCCGACCGACCAGACCGGGGAAAACCCACGCAGCGACTCGTGAAGCAGCCATGCTGCATGCGAATAGCTGTAGAGAATACACCGCTTGGGTCGTACACAATGCCCAAGCCGCCCTCCGCACACGCGATGAAGAAGGTAGATTTGGAGCATGGTGGGGCGCTCCAGAGACATTGTTTCCACTCTCATCGCATCGCCGCAAAGAGACTGGTTTTCTTTCACATCCTGTTCTCCCTGAGAACGCAACGGACTACCGTAACCTGCATACGCACCCCGATGATGGCTTATACATGGAAGGCGAGCCCAAAGAGCCTTCCGAGTGGTTCGTCTTTGATGAAAACGTCGAGAATGAAATCACAAAGAGCAGCGGAGGTGATCTCAACGACCGTGGTCGTGGCCGCACAATCGAGACTCAGGGCAGTGGTCTCGCAGTCGTGCGAGCGATGTGGGAGTTCTTGCGCCGAGCAGAAGGAGCAGATGGTTTTTTGGTGTGAGTGAGGCTAGCGATTGAATCGTCAATCGTTGATTATCACGACGCGCAGCTGGACCTTTATGCAGTTTTGATACCTTCTGTTGACACGTCAGGACAGATGTACCGTATCTTTCTCATTTACAGGCGGCGCGATACCCTCTCGTCCAAATAGTATTGGCAAGATACATGTCAAGTGGTGCGAGACTAGCATCTTACCGCCAACAATGGGCTAGCTGCTCAGTGTCTTGGAACTGTACATGCATATACAACTGTGTTGTCAGACGGGTGGGGACGCGTGCTGTGTTTTGCTGGGGAGGGTACATGGAAGATGGGTTTGGGATTTCTAAGCGTGCGGGATAAAAAGGTACATAGGGTGAATAGAAAGATCTGGATTGCTGAAGAAGTGATGGGTTGGCATGAGATATACAAAGTGCAGAGCGACCTCAAAGAGGAACAAGACGGGCGCTGGACTCGGAAACTTTGTAGAAAGCTACTAGCACTTCACCCCTACTACTCCTATGCTCAGTCTCCTTATCCTCTGTGTTATGAATGCCGCTCGTCATCGTAAGTCGTTGCACGTGTACAAGAGTTTTCCTCTCCTCACATGATGCCCAACTCCCCAAAGCCCTTGAGAATCTCCTTATCCACGCGACTTAACCACTCTTCCTGGAAAGCTTGCTCACCACCCACTTGCTGGATAACCTGCTGGAGATGCTCCCTGATGAACGCAACAAGATTGATCTGGTGTACAGGATCCGTGTACATGAGTTCGCGCTTGCGTATATCCTCTGGTGCTTCGGGTTCCGTGGGATGGTAAGGCTCCGGAGGCCAGAACAGAGAGCTAGAATAAGAGATTAGCTTGTGCAACGTAGGTGGTAAAGGAAATGAGGGGATTCGTACTCCTGACTCCGATCATCCATGCCATCGAGCAACTCCCCTAGTACGTCTGTCCAAACTCCTATCAACAACTGCAGCCGGCCCAGCATCCAAGGCTGCCCCCCTTCCAGGAACCGTGTGAGAACGAGACACATGAGCTTCTTGTTTGGCGCGTCGCCGATGTTCTCGATGTGGCTGAACCACTCTTCTAGTAACCAGTCTAGAGTCTTTTCTAGACCTTCGCTTGATAGCGAGGATAGAGCCTCGAGGAGGACAGAAGGTGAAGCAACTCCGATACGGGCTAGTACGGTGAAGTAATCTGTTTCCACTACACCGTCGACGGCACGGGAGGGAAGTTCGCGATAAGGACCATGAGATTGGTGATGCGTCCATGCGCCGTGGAGACCCTCCAGGACTTTTGCGAGGAAGCCAGAGGAGATCAAGTCGCTAGTTAAGATCTTGACAGCATTCTCGCCTCCAACGCCTTCCGCACCCCGAATGATACAGGTTACAAGATGTGTCATTATACCGTTTGCTTCGGGTTTCAAGCTACCCAGGAGCTCAGCGAGGGCCTGGAGGATTGCGGGACGGAAAGAGTCTGCGAGTACGGCAGCAGGCGCGAGGAGAAGGTAGGCTTCTGTGATCTCAATAGCCTTTCGCAGGGTTTCATTGTCCATGGAGAAGAGAGGCAACAAGTATTGAAGGAGGTTGAGCAGCTCGGGTGGTGTGGGTTCTGGGGCTGATGGTGTCTGTGCGATGATAGAGGCCCATAGATCAAGTGCGTCTTCGAGGAGATAGACCTGAGTTTCTGACCCAGGTTCGATAGCGCTCTGGATGATGGGTAAGAAGGAAACATGAAACGAACGTGACTCGGCTTTCATCGCGTTGGTCAGGCGAGCCAAAAGGGTAAGAATGGCTTGCTTCATGAGATGCTCCTCGCCAGACTGCTCCCATAGAGGCGGAAGTAGGGCGACGATGCTATTAGCGTATGGTGTGATCTACATCGGGTTAGTGCAAGTATCCCCCACCTTTATGCTTCTGACTTACATGATGCTCCAGTCTGTATACTACAAGGCTGATAGTGTTGAGGAGTGCCATCTTTGTCTCTGGAAGCTCCACCTCCTGGACCAACGCCATTAACCTATCGAGCATAACTTGGGAATAGGGCAGGAAGGCATCTGCTTGAAACTCCCACTCGTCAGCGACAGCGTGGAATTTTCTGCCTGCAGTTATCCGGACCACCTGATCGTTCATCGGATCACTCTTATCGAGTAGATGCTGGAAAATCTGGTAGACGATTGGCTTTTTTTCTTTCGCCATCTTGATAGTTATCCATTGGGATATGATAATGGCGATACGACGACGGATGATATTGTAACCCGGTTTTTGTTTCGCTACCTCAACAACTAGTGTCTTCTCGAGGAACGAATCAAAGTCGACCTGATCGTGCAGTATATCGGCTGCAAGGCCTATAGCAGTGTAGACGGAGTCTTTGAAAAGGATATCCTCGTTTTCCGGTGCTGTGAAACGTTAGCGCGGGCCATTTTCTGCTGGAAGTGAGTACTCACTCGCTACTGTATAGAAGACTTGGAGCAAAGGTTGAATGATCAAATTTTTGAAATTCTTTGCAAGGTCTAGGAACAGCTTCTCGGCACAGGGTCGAATTGCAAATTCCCAGTCCTCTGCTCCCTCTTCCATCTTCTCCCACTCATCGGGTTCTTCCTCCCACATACGGAGGTCGCTGGGCCTGAAAACGAAGAAGCGCTGGACAAGCGCTGAGATCATTTCACGCACGAGGTCGTCAGTAAGAAGGTCTGTTTTGATCATGTGCGTGGCTTGGTTCTTTTCGTCTTTTTCCTGCTGATGCTTGAAGCGGAAAGTCTGAGTGGGGTAAAAGACCATCTTCACGCAAGCACGGATTAGCAGCAGACCCTTGAGACCTAGACGCTCAATGATGGGCGCTTCATCTTCGGCATCGCCATCAGTGCCGACTTTGGCGCCCTCAATAGACTTTGAGCCCCACTGCTCACCTAGCCTTGAGATGAGACTCCAGTAGTCGCGTGCAAGGTCTATCGAGTTGGGCAAAAGGACAAAATCTGCTGGGTGAGTAGTGGCCATGTTCAGGTGTAGCTTGGAAAGCTGCATCAAGTGCTTGCCTATCTTCCTTTGAACGTCGACTGCAAGTGGCGAGTTTTCTGGTATCACATATTGTAGAAACTCTCCGAAATGAGTACGTGTCAGCGTCCAGAATCCCTGGACATCCTTATCTCTGCCTGGGAACTCGTAGCCTGCAATGATCAGCCGCCGCATCGTCTTGATAGCGAGCAAGCTGTTGTCGATGCTCTCAAGCGCTCCGCCTTCGTCGTCTCCGCCATCGCGAAAGAAGGCCTGCCACGTCTGTACCTTGCTCACGTAGATGGTACCTAGTACGTTGAAAATCTCTGGTGCAACCGTCTGCAAGCTTTGCCTTGTTCGTAGAAGTCGCCCTGTTGACAGTTCCTTGACGATGTATAGCAAGACGAGAAGGGCGCGAGGAAGTTGTAACCGGTAGGCGTTCGGATCGGTCGAGGCGCGGAGGATGTGGAGTAGTTGTTGGAATAGATCGGGCCTAGGAGATGTCAGAATGGGAAATATCATGCTGATCTCGAGGCTTACCAGTCATTTGGGAATTCGAAGCGGACAATCTTCGCAACGACCAAAGCATTCTGTAGCGCTAGGCGGTGGTCGGCTTCGTTGACGGCGCTCTCGAGCAGGCGGGCTCGTATGGTGGCCTTGTCTTCCTTACTCACAGCGCTGTTACCGTGTCAGTATGTATATCCATACGACTATAGGCAGAGGCATACTTGGTGGCTGTCTTGCGCCAGTATTTATCGATGCCGTTCTTGAGCTGGATGATAGCGAGGTAGCGTACTTCTAATGGAAGGGACTGGTCAAGAAACACCGTCTGCAAAGTGTCAGATTGATCTTGTTCCACAGAGCGAAGGCATGTATACCTGCAACAGAGGGTAGAAACCCTGGGCCTTTTCCCACTGCTGGAGTTGCTTGGTGCCTGACTGTACTTGAGTCTGGTCTGCTGAAGACGCTGAGCGCAAGACATGGAACAGTATGTTCTCAGTCAGAGGATTCGCCTCTCCTGGCACCTCAACACTGAATTCCGTGTTCATTCTGCAAGTGCTGGCAATTCAAGTGCTGCGGTGGTGGGGCAGTCGCAAGTAGGTAAACTTGTGGATACGGGGAGAAACTGGTGAGTAATTCGATAGATACGCTTCACCGTGCACGTAGGATATGTAAAGCCTGCTCACCCAGGCTGTGATCAGTACAGGGCAAGTCTTGTTCGGGAAATCTATCTTGGTGTTTGGAGAAACAAATTCGAGGAGCTCCCCGCGTCACAGCTCGGACCTCCGAGACACGAGACAGCGACACTGGGTGACACCTTGGTGGCAGTTGACATGAACTAAACTTGGAACAATGACTTGAAAACCATGTATCTAGCGTATACTTGAAAATGCTCTATCAGAGATGCACTGTCATGGCGTCTCCAGATATGGCCCCGGCTTGTCTGGAGAAGGCGTCGCGCGCATCGGCTACTTCGACCCTTTCCCCAGCCAACCTCGGTCCGTCGCAACTCCAGTCTGGTCTCCCCATCACGCTATCACGTTCCACCCACATCTCGCGACATCGCCCAACAAACATCCATAACCTCCGTCGCTCTGCCTACACGTCGCCATCTCCCAATGCTCCCAAATGCCCTCCGCAGACTTCGTCGCCGCCCAGCAACGCATAGCAGCCCGCCGCGCTCAACGCGCGCTTCAACAACGGAATCATCATGAACCTCCGCCATCAACCGCGCAACGCGCCCTCTCGCGCCTCCCCTTCCCCTTCAGCAGCCTCTCCACCACTGGATTCAGTATCTGGGACGCGATAAAAGGCCGATCGGGAACACGACCAGAGTTCCGCGTCGGCCAAGTCGATGCCGAACTCCTCGATGAAGAACTCCTTACATTGATGAAGGATCAAGTCGGCGAAGGCCTGAAATACTTTGGAAGTCATATTACAGACCATTACTCGGCTGAAATACTACTGGCTCTGAGAGCTATGCTATGGAAACTGAGTATCTGGGATCAGAATGCCAGTTATGGCGCGCATCTACAGGGGCTGAGGTATACGGATGCGCGGAGTAGTGCGCCGAATCGCCCGCCGCCCAAGCCATGGCAAAAGGTCGCCTATGGGGCTGTCACAGTGGGGGGGAGGTATGCGTGGACCAAGTGGGAAGAGTACCTTCTATCCGCGTCAGAAGACTACACCAGGCCCGAGAGTGCGAGATTGAAGGTTCTGGGGCGGTTGAGCGAACTGGCAGGGAATGCGCACGACGTCCTCGGCCTTGCCAGCTTTCTCGTCTTCCTCGTCGACGGCCGCTATAGGACCATAACAGATCGCCTGCTCCGTCTACGCCTGACACCCACCTCACACTCAACATCACGCGAAGTCAGTTTCGAATACCTCAACCGCCAACTCGTATGGCATGCCTTCACCGAGTTCCTCCTCTTCCTCCTCCCACTCGTCGGCATCTCTCGCTGGCGTCGCATCCTAAGCCGCACATTCAAGAAACTGCGAACAACAGTACTCTCTCTACTCGGCCGCTCAAAGCCCAACAACGAGGAAGGAGATGAAGAGGCCAAGGCTGCCGGTGAACTAGGTTTCCTACCCGAACGCACCTGCGCAATCTGCTACCGCGACCAAAACCCAACCACAACCAGCGAAGCCGACATCCTCACCTCCTCAGCCGGTGGCGGCGGCGTCGTCGGCTCCGCAACAACAGACATCACCAACCCTTACGAAGCCATCCCATGCGGCTGCATATACTGTTTCGCATGCATCGCGCAACGCATCGCAAACGAAGAAGGCGAAGGTTGGACATGTCTACGCTGTGGCGAGACAGTCAAGGAATGCCGACCTTGGAACGGCGATATCATCGAGGAGCAACCCCGTCGGGTAGAGCATACCGAAGTGCATGAACGACCCAGTACAGCCAAGTCTGTTGGTTTTGCTACCGGTCACAACGACCATGACAATGAGCTAGATGAGAAGGCTTTGCTGAGGGAAGTCGATCCCATGCCAGAGCAAGAAGACGTTACAGATGTAACGCAAGAGGAAGAAGGTATCATGGGAACGACTCAGACGCGCGGTCTGGATCTAAGTGAGTCGTTGTTTACCGAGAGCTCCGAGTGGGCACGTGCTAGTGAGGATCGGAGCAGCGACGACGAGCAGAGTGAAGAATATGACGAGGATGAGGAAGAGGAGGGTGAGGAATTGGGGTTTTATGACCAATAAAACACGGTAAGGTTTGGTTAGGCTACACGACTGTTCTGCTGTATAATTACTTGATGCGTTGGAATTGCAAGATACCCTGATTTTCCAAAGCTCGGTTGCTTCATTGTGCTATGCTATCAAGTGTCAATGAGCTATTGTAATACCAGTCCTTGATGGATCTAGATGTGGGCTTGATCTTGGTTCGTTTCGTGACTTGATCGCTCTTAGATAGATACTATATGCAAAGCCAGACTCTCTTTCGCGCCGCAATGCCTTGGTTGAATGCGGTCCGCCCTGCGTCGTGTGGCATCTGTGGGGCTCTTGCCCTTGCGCTGGCCTCAAGGCTCTATAGCATAAATGCCAACGTGCATAGTCGCAACTCGGCCTTTTCTCTCGTTATACACAACAAGCTGCCCTTTTCTTGATCACGTCCGCATAAACTCCGCAAATCTTGGCAATGCAGCCATCTTCTCCTCCGGACTTGTTGTCTCCGCAAAGAAGATGAGTCGTTGGTTCTTGTCCTTTTTGCTCTTCTTCTCTTCCTTTGGCGCAGCCTCCTTGGTCACCTCGTTGATCAGATCATCGACAGAGTTCGATATGTCGCCGTTCTGGCCAGGCGGGTATGCACCAGGCGGTGGAGCACCGAAACCAGGCCGAGGAGGTAATGCGCCAGGTTGGCCGGGGATGCTGCCAGGTCGTGCGGGCATGGCGCCGTTGGCAGGTGAGAATGATTGCGGGATGCCTTGTGAAGGGTAAGCGGGCGCACCAGGTGGGAAGGCCACAGGAGCGCCAGTGGGTGGTACGCCGTATGGTGTCTGAGCAACTGGGGGTGTCTGTAGATACGTTAGTCGCGTGTTGTCTTGCTGCTCAAACCCTCGAATACGTACAGCGTTCTGTACAGGCTCCACCGGCGCAGGTAGAACGCCGTTCTTTCGATCCTCTCGGAACTTGGCTGCCCTCTCCTCAATTTCCTCCAGACTCTCGTTGATCTTCGGCCTTTTGTTTGGTGCTGCTTGTCCGTTGACGTACGCTCCACGCATAGGGTTTCCCGTGATGCGCGCGCGCTCTTGCTCCTCGGCGAAATGTGCTTGTGTGACTTGCTGGTTGTGCTGGTCTATTATCTCGGCGGGCACACCTTCCATACCGAAGATCTCCAGATCGAGACCTTGACGGCCGGGGTTGGCATTCTCAACGTGGGTGAGAGTCTCCTTGTGGACTTGGTTCATATGCACGGAGAGACCTGAGAAGCTGTTAGTATCGCTCCTGTTGTGTGTTGGGGGAGGTTTGGTGGAAAGGTGCGTACCTCCAGCAGTATTTAATCGTCTTCCACAGCGGTCGCATTTGAAATGTTTAGCCTTTTGGTGAGAGATGAGAATCTTAAGGTCGTCGAAGTCGCGCTCGCAGTAGTAACACCATGGTCGCTAGAGAGGTCAGCCTAGATTCTACATGGAAGTTATTTGCGCATAGCATACCTCGAGCTTCTGGTTTAGATCCGGATACCTTCTGCGCTTCTTCGTCATCTTCGCGATCGGGAATGGGTGAAGTGGGGAAGGATGCAGTCGCAATCGCGGTCGGTGGAAGTGAAGCTCAGGGCTCGCGATTCCTGGAGAGCTAGCCTAGCGCGGTGGTCCATGCGGCGGACATGTCAACTTTTCTTCGCCAGAACACCATTTCACTCTCACGACATCACAATGACAGGCATCATCAACTTCTAATGCGAGGACAAAACTGATACCAATACATGTCATGCTATTTCCGTATACATCACCATAGGACGCAACCCGCACACCAGCCACTTGAGTCTCGGACACTTTTACAAGTCCCTTCGGGGAGCATCCCACATCTTTGCGTCTTGCTTAGCTGTGGTGTATGCGGCTGTACTGAAGTACGTGCATTCTTCGTTCTGCGAAGTTTGTTGCAAGAACAAATAAAAAGGTCCTTCATAGTTCACACTTCCTCGCTCTTCGGAGAAATCCTACGAAGAGTGTGACTCCTTGGCTACCTACATTCCCGCTTGCTCTACTAGAGCCATCAAGCTGAAGTTGAGATTGTCATCTTCGCTTGCCATCATACCATGAATGACGCTGAGACATTTCTCAGAGAGAACGTCTTCGTCTGCAGGGAGTTCCCCGAGATCTATAGGACGTTTACGGTCGCCGTCGAGTTGGTGTAGATGGTTGTCTTTGGACGATTTGACAAAGGCGATATAGTGGTAGTCCACCTCGTCCTCCGCATTGAGAGGCGCTTCAGTATCGCCCTTGATTGCTACTCCCGCATATGCAACTTCTAGCCCTTCATTCTTCTCCAATGCGTGAGCCAGCTCGTCTGAGTCGGGTGTTAGACTGGCATTGAGTAACTGATCAATGATCGAGCCACTGTCTAATCGGCATTAGTAGTGTCCTCTAGCCAAGTCCGCGACTGTCGTACTGATCTTCTGCCGCGCTTCGCCATTACAAACAGCGTGCAAGATTGCATAAAGACCGCATGCATTGTTAATGGTTTGTTTGAAGAACACCACATCGCCAGAGCTTTGGAGTTCCCCAAGCTTGGCATCCTCGTCTTGTACCCTCCTCTCGTATTCGTCTGTCGTCGGAAACACCAGGATCAATGCAAGGGCTGGCCGTGGAAGAAAGCCAAGTAGCTCCGGGTCGTCTAGAGAGAGTACATCTTGGAAGCCTAGTGAGGTGGATAGCCCGAGCTTATGTGCAAGCTCAGTGAATACATCTGGATTTGACTCGAGAGGGATGAAGTGTTTGTTATAAGCTTGTACGCGTTCTGAGTCTGCTATGTACATAATTACTCTGGACGTTTCGGTCTTTACGGTTGTCTTGCTGTCATTTCAGAGGTACCTGCCGCCCAAGCATCGAAGCTGAAGAGCCACTGCTTCGTTGGCCGTGCTAACCATTTTCGGTCAGCGAACGAAGGACTCCATGTCTTTTAGGTTGTACAATTACGTCGTGCTCGTAAGATACGCTTTAGCTCCAACAATCACAGCATTAGCGGAAGCGCTGGTTAACTCATTTACTCTGAGACTTCTGGGCGATTATTGACTTCACAAAGTTGGCTCATGAGTAGAAGGACGTTGCATTACAATAACTAAATAAACGGAACTGAGCTTTGTTCAAACAGCTGTACTCACGGTCGCCCACAACTTACGCATCGGCAACCTCCTTCATCACAGCCTGATCACCCTTCTCATCACCCCTAGCATGCATCTTCCTCGCAACCTCATCTGTAAGGTACTGCTCCACATTTGGTGAAAGTAACGCAGCGACAATGAGAAGGACGCCAAAAGGGAGCGTGCAGAGATACACAGTTCGGAATGACAACGCATATGCGCTCTTCACAGCCTGAACTGTTGCCGCAATGATCTCGGGCGAGATGCCAGGTACGGCGCTGAAATCGCCAAGTGCGATACTAGCCAACAGGGTAGGAATTGATGTTTCAGGAAGACCCGCAGCGAGCACAGCAGGCATGACCTTTTGAGGAATGTACTTGGCTGATTCAGTCGCGAGGATCGAGGAGTACATGCTCGTAGCTATCGCGGAGAGACCAGTTCGAATGGCACCCATGACGCCAGTTACCAGACCGATGTCAGCGGGATCCCAGAGATATGCGGTACTGGATAGTGTGAGGTTCTCGATGTAGCCTGCAGCGATGGTGCCGATCAACAATAATGCGGTTGTTCGGTCTTCTGTCGTTTCGTCCGAGGCAGCGACAGCGGCGACGAACGCTGTGGTGAAGACTGCTGCGACGGTCATTTGAATCTTCATCCGCGGAAGATAGCGGACACCAGCGCCCCCGAGTATTTGTCCGAGGAGAAGACCACCACCAACGGCGCACTATGTGTTGTTAGCGAAAAGATACCCGTGTTGATGTAGGTATCGTAGACCTACCGAGAGCCATCCGATCTTAGTGATATCTGTCGTGAAAAGCGAAGAGACCATTGTAGGCCAGATAATTGAGTTCGCATAGTAGACGATGGCTGCCAAACTAGCACAAGCAACATTGGCGTCATACTCAATGTTCCTGAACAGTCGTAAGGGAATGAGTGGGTATTCCAGTCCTGGGGCGTATGCCTCCCAGAAGCAGAAAGCGACTAGAGTACCAAAACCAGCGAATAGTGCTCCCAGTACGTGCCCGCTCTTCCATGGATATGCGGAGCCACCCCAATTCAGACCGATTAGGAAGACAACGAGGCCGGTTGAGAATAAGAAGATGCCTATCCAGTCAAGAGTTTTAAGTTGCTTTAGTTTCGATTTGCCACCGACGTGAAGCATTTCCTATGTTTGTCAGCCAGATGCTTAGCATTGCCTCAATGAGACTTCCTTACATATGTTGGTGGGAAGTAGAAGAAGAAGTAGAGAACGATTGCAAGTACGTTGACAATGCACCCAAGGATGTAGCACCATCTCCATTGTAGCTCAGTGGTCTGGTAGAGGGACCGTGCGACTGGAGGACCAAACACGGCGAATGGGACTGATGTCGATAGCACGAAAGCGTTCACAGGACCTCTAAGAGAGTTGGGAACGAGCTCTCCAAGGATTATGTGGAACGAGAGCTGGCCGGCTGCGGCGAGCCCGTTGATGGAGTTCGTTGCCTTAAAAAGCGTCAGCATCATCCACACATCCCGTAGTTGCGGAAACGTACGATCAGCATATTAATGCTTTGTGCACTTGCTCCGATGATGTTTCCAACGAGACCAAGTATTGACGAGCAGATGAAGAACCATCTACGACCGAAGATGTCCGACAACCGACCGACAAGTGTGAAGCCGATGGCGAATCCAGCTGTCCATGAGATGCCAACCCAGATAATGTCGGGTGATGGTCCAATCGCGGCGTTGATGAGACTCAGTGTGTTCGCAGGAAGAACCCATCCCAAGTAACTGGATATGTTTTAGTAGCTTCTTTGTACACTGTGCTCAAGAGAAGGACATACCCAGATATTTGCGCTAGACATGTTGCCTTTTCGTTGTAAGCAGGTGTCCCCAGAAATGATTGTCGTAAATACTCACCACTACAGTGCCGATAAAGTTTATGCTTGTGAAGTACGACTTGCCCAGATCAGCAGTATGTCCGCCAAGGGCTTCTTGAGCGACATGATCATGGTGGAGGCCATGACTGCTAGCAGTGTGCTGATGGGTGAGACTGGGATCAGTCGTAACCTCTTCGCGATACTGTTTTTCTTCAGCCATGCTGGTTTGACGTTGGCTTGACGTTGGGAGACTATGTGGAAGGATGCGTAAGAAACGCAAAGACTAAAGCTGTGCAACCATACTGGGCTCTGGGTTATCTTTATCATCCACAAGTTGCCCACGAATCATGGGTCCTAAATCTGGGGTCCCCAGATTCATGTGGAGTAAACGCTTGGTGAGGCAGGTTCCAGATAGCCGGGAGACACTGTCATGTATGCGCTATGTTTTCGAATTCTGGAGTAATGATCTACTTGTCTACATAGGGACAAGTCGTCCTATGTCGATTGGTATTTCGGACGTCTACATGGGGCCAGAATGTTACGCGCAAGCTAGATCCACGTGCCTTGGCGACAACAAGCGGAAGCTCTCGCTTCGGGGGTAGTCGGTAGAGGCTGAGTTTATCGAAGAGATACATCTGGGCTGTGTCCGGGTGAAGGTATCCGGAAGTCCCGTAGGCCTGCCCTTGCGCAAAAGAACTCATGCAGATAACTAGCTATAAGATATTACAGCATGTAAGCGTTATAATTGCCCAGCAGACTTCTGTACATAGTGAGTATACAATGTTTACTGCACGACAACCTGTTCCAAAGTCCGTGGTTGCATGGTCCCCGATCGCTCGAATGAATAAACGAGTGATCGTCTAACGTTTCCCGCGTGCAGTAGTGTGTCCGGCCCTCCTTCGACAGTCGTTAACCGGGTTATATTTCTGATCTAGCGGGACACAGATGCGGGGTCTGGACTCTAATGTCCTGCTTCAGCTGCCCCAGATCCTCAAGGGCCCCTTTCTAATCGGCTCGCACTATTTGGACGTCCGCGCTACGTTGGTCAATGTGATGGTCGATGCCGGCATAGTGGATGATGAAACTCGCGTGACAGGGACATTGACGGCGCCCTACCCGTATGTACCTCGATGCGGAACATTTCATCGATGCACTATATTGAAGTCTAGGGTAAGCGACACGAGGAGGTTGGAGGGTTGGTGTCATATTCCCCGCATTCGCGTCCCATGGGGAACAAGGTAAGGATGCCGCCAGATGGACAACAAACCATGAGTGGTGAAGCTGCAATATTCCTGGAAATGCAAAATATGCAATGTGCTTGCTACATTCATTTACATGTAGCAATCGTGTCTAAGAGTAAACTTGGAACAATGGGGGACCGCTAGCAGATGCTTGCGCCACAGAAACGTGATTGGGCGTCCTTCGCCGCGGTCCCCACTCAAAACTTTTGGTGATTCACATGTCGCGACTTGAACTCACTCGCGACAACTCGTGATACTCATATAATCCACCAGCAACACCACATCCGCTGAATAACACACAATATGGCCTCAGCAGTCGCGCCGTCGCCGGCACCGAAAGAGGAACCTGTCGAGACCGCCGTGAACGAAGTCATCAGCCCCGCCGATGCTCTGTACGAGAAATGCGCGCAACGGCCTGCGGGCCAAATCTTCTTCCAGCGCGATCTCTCGAATATGCAGGTGGCGGAAACCATGGCTCAGCTAACAGTGCTATTACAAGAGCTCTGTGATCGCCATCTCTTGAAGCTCATGACGTTCGAGGGCGACCCATGCTGGAAACTACGGACAAGAGAAGACGCCGACAAGTATGTGTAGATTTTGTAGGAATCGATATGCCTGAGCTGTTCTGACAATCATGCCTTCTTCAGACTGCGACGACTTACACCCGACGAACGTCTCCTCTACCACCATATCGATCAAGTACAGGCCGACGGTATCTGGTCGAAAGCCCTGCGGGCGAAGACCAACGTTACACAACAGACTCTTACAAAATGTCTCAAAAGCTTGGAGTCAAAGGACTTGGTGCAGTCAGTCATGAGTGTCAAGTTCCCGAACCGGAAGATGTACCTGTTGAAGCATCTGAAGCCATCGGAAGATATTGCGGGTGGACCGTGGCAATCCGAGGGTGACTTCGACACCGCGCTGATCGACACAATATCGGGTATCGTTGCCCAGCATGTGGAGAACGAAACCTGCATCAAGGTGCCTGGAAACTGGAACGACTATGAGATAACAGGCGACAGGACGGCCGCTATCGCTCAAAAGAAGGCCGAAGTATTGGGCGCTGTACGAGATATAGAGGAAGCGCCGGCCGTGAAGCCTTACAACCCATCTAGAGACCCAAACACGTCCAAGTTGGTTCATCGACACAACCCACAGTACCCAACAGCTGCCTCTGTGGCCCAATGGCTCAATTCGAAAGAGATCCTGCGAGGCAAGACTGTACGGGAGGACGACATGGAGCAGTTGTTGGAGATGATGGTTCTTGACGACCGGCTCGAGAAGATATCTGGTACCAACTATCGGACTGTATTACGAGCCACTGATACCAAGGTCTACAACGGCTTTGTCGATGCACCATGTGGTAACTGCCCAGTCTTCGATCTTTGCGGGGATGAGGGTGAGATTTCAGCAAGAACATGCGTATACTTTGGCCAGTGGCTAGAGACCACATCTGAGGAAATTTAGACACTTCAGAACACATCAGGTCGTAAAGGTCTCTTGTAGGGAAAGTTCAGCTGTTTACACAGCAAACTTACAAGCTTCACCCAACAGGCATAGCGCGGAGTTTTTGGTTGTCAGCATTTGCATGGAGGATCGAAAAGGTATACCCATATATTCAAATACAGTTTTCATCAGCACCTTCTTTCTTGACCTATTGATACGGAAGACGACCCGGGTCTGGCGCCTTTGATGGGCTTTGTCAACATTCGCTGAGAGCTCAATTTCCGATGCTTTAATTCTCCGGTGGCCTGTCGTACAAAGTCTCCGGAACGACGAAGAACTCCACTCGGAGACATTTGTGAGCATCAAATCAGTCATGGACAGTGAGTCAATCGAAAGCGACCGTCCATTTGCTGGTATGCATTGAGCCTAAACAGCAAGGTTCAGACCGCAACCGCATTCGATGGTGCTTTAGTATCGTGTTTATATAAGATGCATGCGCCTATGTTGGAGGTATCACGCACAGCACACCGATTTCGACGAAGCCTCGAACTTCAATTCTCAATCAGCTCATGTTACTCCCGGGTACCTGTGTCTCCTACATCTAGACGCACCATGGCCAACTTCCTTGAAGCCGAAGCCGCGCAGAAGTACAAGAACGCCGAGAACGCTACTCGCCCTTACGCCAAAACCATCATCGAGCGATCAGGCATAGCTGCACATCTCAACTCAGGAGCTGAAGCAAATGTTCTCGACTTTGCGTGTGGAACTGGAGTTATGGTGCAGGAACTCTATGACACGATACCAAAGAAAAATTGGGGGCAGCTGAAGGTACTAGGCACTGATATCAGTCCGCCGATGTTGAAGTTCTTAAAAGCGCGAGGAGAGAAGCAAGGGTGGATGGGTTTGGAGACAAAGGTTGTGGATGGAAACGTGAGTTCCTTTTTCCTACAAAATCCCCAACACTGTCTCTGGTACTGACGCATTCTTGAAGGTTGATTTCACCCAAGCTCTCCCCAAGTCCTCATTTACGCACATCTTCACTACATTCGCCCTTAACATGCTCCCAGAACAGACACTCTCGCACCTGTATTCTCTCCTGCGACCAGGTGGATTCATAGCAGTAGCAACATGGTCTGCCATGCCCTGGCATAGTCTCCTCACTCGCAGTATCGCGCTCCTGAACACGCCACAGCCGTACTCACCTTCGCACAAGGAGCTCCAAGAGACATTCTGCGGACCCTGGGCTGCCGGATCGTATGTGGTACAGCAACTTAAAGCTGTGGGATTACAGCAAGTAGACACATCCACGCAGACGGAAGGCGTACGCGCTGGGGCGCCCAAGGATTTCATGGGAAGTATGCAGTTTCCGCTACAGTTTGTGGTAAAGACTTGGTGGGAGGAAGAGCGAGATGGCATTCTGGAAGAGCTGAGTGATGCTATGAAGGGGATCGTAGAAGAGGAGACTGGGGAGGATGGTGAGATGGAAATGGAGTTCGATGGGGTTGTTGGGTGGGGATGGAAAAGTGGTTGAGGCTACTGCTTGACATGTGAAAGGCGGAATAGTCTTCGTCTATGCCAAAGACATCCTTTTCTCTGACGTGCACAATCTTAGCAAAGTTCCACTTGAGGCAACTTGGGTAACTTTTTGGTAGCCTCTGTAGGAGCTGTCATGCCTCAAGTTCAGATGATACTATCCCTAGCGCCAAGACGCACGTTCCCGCAAGCGTTCCACCCTCATGACGATCAGCCGGCGCGACATCTCGTGGCCTCCTAACCGACTTGTCCAAGTGACTGCTTGACTCCACACTCCACGCCATGTTCCCTTGAGATACCCAACATTCTTTTAGTCCACTTACAGCCCTTGTATTTCCCATCGCAGTGTGCCTTTGCTTTTGACGTCTGCGATGATGTCCGGCACTCGCCCTCTACTCTCAAATCGCGCGTCCTCGGACATCAGCGGAGATCGCGACATTGCAGAAGAAGATGCCTTGCTCACAGGCCAGCGAATAGCACGTACGGAGAAAGAAGGGTCGCGATCATGGAAATTCTGGAGGGAGATTGGTCTTTTTGTCTGGGCAGTTATCGCAACAGCTGCCGTTATCGTGCTCGCCGTCATCTTTCAAAGGACAGGTTCCGACTCCAAGACTTCGCATGCGAGTGGGAAGAAGAACCTAATCTTCATGGTTTCTGATGGCATGGGACCTACCTCCCTGTCACTCACAAGATCGTTCATGCAATACAAGAATGGTGCACCCTTCAATGAGCAACTCGTTATCGACCAGCACCTCATCGGACAGTCGCGGACTCGGTCTGCCTCCTCTCTTATTACCGATTCCGCGGCGGGCGCGACGGCATTCTCATGTGCGCAGAAGAGCTACAACGGTGCGATCTCCGTAACACCCGATCACGAGCCCTGCGGAACGGTGCTGGAAGCGGCGAAGAAAGCAGGATACATGACGGGTCTTGTGGTTACCACGAGGATCACGGATGCGACGCCGGCCTGCTTTGCAGCTCATGTCAATATGCGATCAGAAGAAGACCGTATCGCAGAACAAATGGTTGGAGACTACCCACTTGGACGTGTCGTCGATCTGATGTTCGGAGGCGGACGATGCCACTTCCTGCCCAACTCGACTGTCGACTCAAGCTGTCGCGCGGATGACAGGGACATTGTGGATCTGGCGAAACAGAACGGATTCAACTACATCTCTGACCGCGCAGGCTTTGACAACTTGAAGGGAGGTGCTAGTCTCGACTTGCCAATGCTGGGACTCTTCGCCGAAACGGATATCCCGTACGAAATCGACCGCCGCAACGAGAACGACGTTTATCCGAGTTTACACGAGATGGCCGAGGCTGCCATGAGGGCGCTCAGTGATGCGACAAGGGATAGCGACAAAGGCTTCTTTCTCATGATTGAGGGATCCAGGATTGATCACGCAGGCCACCACAACGACCCTGCCGCTCAAGTACACGAGGTCCTCGCATACGACAGGGCCTTTACGAGTGTGCTGGATTTCATCAAGAACGAGGAAACCCAGACCGTCATGGTCTCGACATCAGACCACGAGACTGGTGGTCTGGCTGCTGCTCGTCGTACGTTCTCTCAACATCTATGATAGCAACCATTACTAACAATTGACAGAGCTCCACGCATCCTACCCCGAATATCTTTGGTACCCCTCTCCCCTCGCAAACGCGTCCCACTCTGCCGAGCGTCTCGCCCTTGAATACACAAAGCACCTCCTCACCTCCCCGTCCGCCGACGAGAAGGCTGACTTTGTACGCGAATCCATCACATCTGGTCTCGGCATCTACGACTACACAGAAAAGGAAGTCTCAGACCTTGTCGCTGATCCCATCACTGCTTTGTACCAATACGCAGATATGGTTTCCCGGCGTTCGCAGACTGGCTGGTCGACTCACGGTCACAGCGGTGCAGACGTCAACATTTACTCCTCTGATCCCAAGGCCGCTATGGCACTTGTGGGTAATCACGAGAACACTGAAGTCGGTGACTTCTTGAGGGACTATTTGGGTGTCGATGTTGAATCGGTTACCAAAGAGCTCAGGGAGAAGGGTACTGGGTTGACTGTACTCGGTGTGAATGGCACAGAGGTCAGCTGGATGGGCAAAGTGCCCGAGGAGGGGCAAAGATTGGATGGTCAGACGCATTTGGCAAGTTATGGAGGCGACTTCAAGAAGAGAGGTGACAGTGGTGTTGTTCATGGAGAGGCGTGTGGGTGTGGACATTGATTCTTGAGTCGAGGCCCTTCAGCATTATTCTTTTTGGCACGGTTTGACATTTGGCGTTTGAAATGTAAGGTTATGGGAGATACCGGTCGATAGAGACTATCCAGATATGGCGTCAATTCATTGATTATCTACTTCACTTTGGTCGGTTCCATAATCTGTTATGATAAAGTCTGCGTAATAAACATCTACCAGACATCCTACCAATCTCGACTCCACAATTAAGCCAGACACTCAAAGAACCCCTCACTCCTCCAACTCCACCTACTACCTCCGACCTCCTTCTTTCTATCACGACTACTACTGCCATTACCCTTCTCTTCCCTCCTCCCTTTCCGCCTCATCCCAGTCCCCAATTCCTCCTGGCTTACTGTTGGTAAACGCCTCGGTATGTCGTCCGTGCCAGTCAACGCCCCAGACCTGGCGCTTCTCCTCGTACTCCTCGATCTTACATCTACATCTCTTGGTAGATGTTGCCAATCCAACATATCAACACCCATCTCAGCATCCCTTTCCCTTCTTGCCCGTAACTTGGTTTTCAACCTTCTGAATCTTCCATTGCTTAACCCACCCACCGATCTTTTGTCCAAAACACCCCATAGTCTACTTAGCAGCGCGCAGACATGCCACACAGCTAGCACCATGGCTCCAGTTGCCGAACAGCCCCCGGCGCTGTGTATGCTCCAGTTGATGCGTTTGCAACGCTGCTGCAGTGTGAGCGAGTTGGGTCTGAAATGCCACAAAGGGTAGTCGTGTTCGTAGCAGAAAGCGAGGCTGGGATAGATATTGGCCGTGTAGATGTAGATGTGGGAGGAGAGGGTTAGAAGCATGATTATGTCCCAGACGGCGAGGAGGATGTGGTGGGTTAGGGGTCTATGAGTCGGTTGTAAGAGGGGGTGGTATGTATGCGGACCGGGGAGAGAAGGTGATGATGGCGTGATGTCCGAGGTATCTATCGAGTGAGAAGATGTGCAGTTTTGAGTAGATATAGGCTGCTGTTGTGTTGAATGGCGTTCCGTATCGTGTGCGGGCTTTTGCGAGTCACCCTTTCCATCTCTTGTTCCAAACGATTCAAGAGGTTGTTGCCGCCATGCCTTGAGACTCTGCCATATACCATCCAACCATCTCTTGGTAGCCCTGCGCCTCCTCCCTACAATCCTCCTCCTTCGCACCGGATGTGATTGATCTAGATGCCACCCTATGCACAACAATGCGTGCAATGTATCCATCGGTACCTATTATCATGTCAACACCCACGACATCTAATCATTATCTCTGCCGCCCCAAATTTATCTCAGGTCTCGATCACAGTCCCATCGCACAGTGTACCCGCAAACTCACAAGCAGATAAACCGCCACCCAACTAAACACCTTCGTCCCCTCCATCAACTGCCTCACAAACATCTTCTTCCAACCCGGCGGCATATCAAAAGCTTCGACTTCTTCTACAGCAGTCGTATGCGATATGAGTTGCATTAGGAGAAAAACCGCGGTGCTGAGTATGAGTATGTGGATTATGATATGAGTTTTCAGGACCCAAGTGCGACAGTCGCGGAGAGTACTGGTGATGGAAACCGGCGAGGGCGAGGTGGACGACATGGTGGTGTGGAGCTTCGGTTTCGTGGATTCGTGACTGAATCGATGTGCCGTGAAACCTGGTGATGTGGTCATGTAGGCCAGACGCTGTTCCGAGGTAAGTGGTTTTCCGTAGTTGTCGCGGGATGCTGTGGAAGGAGTGAGTGGAGCATGCTTAGGCAGGTGCAATATGAAAAGCTACCCTGAAGGTATACGCAGAATTCCACGTTAGTATTCTAACTGGTCAAGGATGGTGTATGCCTTTAGGGTGTGTTGTCATAAGCGGTTACGACTTAAAGATAATGAGCTTTCTCATACGGAGTATCATGAAATTGATTGAAAATAGGCGAACTATGCCTATATTAAATGTTTACTTTAAAAGTGTACACATATGATACACTGTGCATACCTTGCCAGGAAACCATAACGAATACCTTCTAAGTACATTTTTAGGTTTATCAGAAACAGTGGGAGAGCAGTAAAAATATGATATTCAAAGCAAAATCTTCCCACTGGCAAACCCCAAACGCCACGCTAATAAAGAGGCAAATCGCAAATTAGACACTGACCACCCCGAATAATACTAGAGATTGGAATGATCATGAAGTATCCGACTAGGCATTACGTTATTGAGCTGGCTAAACACCAAAGTCGTTCCCAAAGTTCCCGCTACCGTACGTCCAATCTGGCTGGGTATCTAGCAGCCACGAGACTGAGTCGAACATTTCGAAACTATTCGCGCTAGCCATACCGTTCGTCAATTGGAGAGGCATACTCAGCGTATTGATGTGTGGATTGAAGTTGGGGAGGGTATGAGCTGGATTCTCGACAACGACGCCAGGGGGTGGTGTCGAGTTGCTTGAAGAGTCCGGGTTCGTGGGGTTTGTCATGACTGTATTTTCGAGTTGTTCCGCAGCACCACTGACCTGAGCCTCTCGCCAACGCCACGCGCAGTCAAATACCACACTCATGCTCATTCGACTGCGAATGATTAGGCCGAGAGGATCATCCAACATACCAGTACTACCCCGCCTCTGACTCTGCTGCTGCTGGTGTTGCTGCTGGTTGTGATGGTTGAACATGGAATTCATCCCAGAGTTGCTGATAGATGGCGATTGTGATAGGCTGTGTAGGCTGCGTCCACGGGAACTCTCCTTCCATAGTTGCGCCAACACTTCTGCAAATCGATCCAAGAGATCGTTAGCCCACACCTTGGATTTCCTCAACGCATCCACAGTCTGTAGAACGAACTGGCGACCTTTGTCCGCGGGCAATTTGCTGGCGAAGTCTGAGTTGAGGAGCTTGAGCAACGCAAACCCAGCCGCAAGAGCCATCTGCATGACGTAGTACGGAACGTAGAGTAGCCTGCCCTCCCGCTGCAGTTTGAAGACGCGCTCGAGGTAGGCCGTTGCGGCAAAGTACAATGCGACAAGATCGTCTCGCCGTTCGAGGCGAAGTTCCGGACTGAAGAATGAGTATAGGTGGAGATGTAGTGAGACAGCATAGTGATATAGTTCTTCCAAGCCTGCTCAAGAGTCAGAGGGATATCTAATGTTATTGAGGTTGTTAGACATACCACTGTCCACTCCGTCAAGGGAGCTATTTTCTTCCTTCACACGCTCTTCTTTCAGGCGATCTGCTTCAAGGCTCATGTAGCTTATCGCGGCACCTTCTGCAAAGCGATGGCTGTTGGCAGAGTATAGGAGCTTATTGATCCTGCTCGCCGCCATTTCCTGGCGCAGGCGGACAAACAGCGTTGGTGGTATTATGCGCATGTGCTCTTCGTCGTCTACTTTGAAGTCCAGGGTCGAATCGTAAAGCGTTATCGAAGGCTGTCCGTTTCCTGTAGACACCCTGCAACATGTAAGCTTCCGCAATAAACTGCCAATAGTACCAAACTCACGTTTGAGCAACAATGTTGCAAACAGCCCACGTTCGCAGCCGATCGTGTATATCCTCACGCCGCAGCTGCATCCTTGTCCTAGAAAAATCGTCTGGGTGTGTTGGCTGATGCAGACCAATCTGCATGGCAACCTGCATCATGGCGCCGCATAGTATGAAGGTTGGGTCTGTTACTGTACGCTCTGCCGGAAGTGGCCAAGTACAGAGCAGACATAACGCCTTGACTACGTGGTGGTTCGGTTGGTTTCGAATCGAGTCCCAGATGAGATCACTCAGCGGCTTGGAGAGATCCTTCAGCAGAGACGGCCGTGGTCCATAACGCCGTGCCGCGACAGCGATTATAGCCCAGAACAGCAGCTTGTGGTCCTGCGAGTAATACTCCTCTGGCGAGCGCACTTGATCTAGGAATGGCAAGAATGGATGGTAGAGCTGGAAGTACTCTGTGAAGAGCTCGTTGACTTCGCTATGACCCAGTCGCACTTCGCCCGCACCAAGCGAGAAGAACATGGGCGAACCGCTGCGCAAGTCCAGCAGAGACGTCGCTGCCACTTGTGTATGTTGTGTTTGTAGGAATGCTTCATCCTCCAACTTGGGGACCGGGCCGGGAGTGAAGCCGTGGTTGTCTGATGCTTGCTGAGGAGCATTCAAGACTGGCTGGTTCGGCGTGGATTGGCCCTCATACATGGCGAGTCGCTCACGCAAGTACTCCATCTCCTTCTCCATCTCGGCATTTCTATTGCGCTTTCCGACACGCTTGAAGTTGGGTTCGATTACGCATCGCAGGTTCTGCTTCTGACATCGCGCACAACTGACGAAGGGGTCTTGTTGGACATTACACTTGAGCTGCAAAAGCACTGTCAGCGGGAACGTGAAACATTGACGTCTGACAGCTCATCGTTGGTAATAGGCGCATGTAGAGCGCATCTCGAAAGATGTGAATCGTCGCTGAATGGCACACGCACTGAGCACGGCCGAGCATAAACGGGCGCACTCAGGACTGAGACTGAGCTCCTCTATATGCGCGTATTCTTTTGTGGCGTCATATACAAAAAGTACTTACTTTCTGCTGGCGACACTCATTGCAAGCGCGCTTCACCGCGGTATTGCGCCGCGATGACGACGAGGGCCGCGTATCACCGTCGCCATTTTCTTCGTCGTCGCTAGATGCCGAGCGCTTGAATCCTCGCGTATGTGTGCTGTTGGGGCTGGCGAAGGGATGCGGTAGGCCTGGTAGTCCTGGCGTCGTTGGTGACATGGAATGCAGCATATTGCTTGACATATCCGACCGATATCGCAGGGAATTAAGGTTGTGAGGGTAGGTGGAAGTGGGGGTCCAGCTGGTATGAGTCCGAGGCCGCAAGCGCGTGCGAATCTTGACCAGCTGCCAGGCCACGGCTCTGACTCCAATGCCGCGGGAGACTCACTTGATCACCTGGGCATGCGCGCCTCGACTGCTATCGCAAGCTGCAAGCTCCTGCAGGAAGCCGCTGAACTGTGGGCTCCAAGGCGCGGGCGAGCTTGTCAGAATTGGCCCTTGTTCTCCAATCACAGCCTGGGAACCCATGCTGAATCGCGCCACTCCAGCCTCGTTCAGGTAGTCTCCACCGACAGTATCCGAGTTATTATACGCGTCACAAACTGGTTTCTGAATTATTCGCATTTACGTGTAAAGACATATCCGTGACTGACTCTACAATAGTGTGCGCTGAGGGTATGTGATCATGCTGCATTTATAAACTTCAAGCTTCCAACAATGATCTCGTCAGCAAATGTATTGGACGAAAGTAGAACATGCCGAACTACAGTGACATGGCTAATCTGAGTACGGTGGTAGGCTCATCAGGTCATGTTGGCTAAAATTCATCTCTCGCATTTTCCCGCCGTCATGTGCAGGCTAAAGGACTTCAGGCACGTGGGATACGAGATTGGAAAAGCACTCAAGCCACCAAGACCCTATCATGGCGTCACAGTACAGTGTTCGTCGGGAAACTTCTCGTGTAGCTTGTGGATGTATTCGTGACCCTACTCAGCTACATCCTGGCGGAGTGACGTAGAAATCGTCTTGATATCGTAAAAGCCGACCGAACCAGGAGACTGCCCATAATGCACATGAACACCGAAGACCCAGTTTTGACATGCTAAACCCCTTCACTCAATGCAACCGCTTAACGCTTCTTTTGCTGGGACTCCTTGAGCACCTTCTTGACGACCTTCTGCTCCTCGATCAGGAAAGCACGGACAATGCGGTCCTGAACGCAGCCGGCGCATCGCGATCCACCGTAGGCGCGCTGGACGGTCTTCTTGGGGCGGGAAACCTGGGCGTACTCGCGGGGGCGGAGGGCTGGGACACCCTGGAGCTTGGTACCGCAGTCCTAGGAACTGTCAACAACAAGCCTAGACATCCTTCCAGGTCTAACTTACACCGCACTTGGGGGCAGTACCCCTCTTCTTGATGTGCAGGTAACGGAGCTCACCACCGGGGGTCTTGATGACGCGGACCTTCTGGCTCTTGGTGTTGTAGGGGGCGCGACGCCTCTGCCCAGTGTTAGTCTACAGTCCTAGCAGTTCCAAGATCCTGAATCGCCTCCTCCAGCGCTCGAGTTTGCGGTGCGACGTACGTAGGTGAGTCTGTTGGACGGCATTGTGATAGATTTCCCGGGGAATCAGTGGGCGATTGTCTGCTGTGCGTGTGAGCGATTTGTTGTCGGAGGATATATTTCGGATTGCAAGAATCGTACCTGGGTCTAAAAAATCTGTGTTAGTATCGTCGAAGAAATTCGCAGGACGGCGAGCTTGCTTACCACTGTTGTCGTCGTTGGTTAGTGAGACCGACGAAAATCTGTGGTGTGCTCGGTTAGCCGACCTGCGCTAGCACGCTAGACAAGGAACTTCCAGACCCACCATCACGTGACTACGGGCCGTGCGCTGGGGCCTCGCAAGAAGATTCACTAGACTATGCCATGAGAACATCTCCATCGCCACTTCACACAACGCGCGGAGGTTGTATCTCTGCTTTGTGTGCACCGCCAATAATTCGACTTTCGAGCTTCTGGAGATAGTCTGGACATCCACGCGCCGACGCGACTTCCCCTTCTTCGACCGCGGCGCCGTCCGCAAAAGCTCAGGGCCCGACTCCTCAGCTTGTCGCGCGACCAACTGTGCTCAATCTACGAGTCCAGTATAGCATTGCGATCGCGTTATAAAGGTTGGTAGTCCTCTTTAATTCTTTGTTCTGCGGGAGCCTCACAGCTCCTATGCTTCCAAACTTCGACATAAGAAGCGCGTAATAATTTCAGTTTCGCGTTTTCATCCCTTCTAACGACACCAGATTTCCTTTCCTAATTTCAGTCAATATGGCTTTTCCTCCACCGCCGCCGCCGCCTCCACCAGGTCCTCCAGGTTCTGGGTTCGCGCCGCCACCACCACCTCCCCCAGGCCCTCCAGGCTCCGGATATGCGCCTCCGCCGCCGCCGCCCCCTCCTGGACCACCAGGTGCGTCCGCAGGCCCTCCCGGGATGCGACCACCACTCGATCCGCAAGTCGCCAAGTTTGCACAGAAGAAGAAGGACTGGTTACGGCAACAGCGCCAGAGGTTCGGTGAGAAGCGCAAGGCAGGATTCGTCGAGACACAAAAGGCGGATCTACCCCCAGAGCATTTGCGCAAGGTATTTAGGGATATCGGCGATGTGTCCCAGAAGAAATTCACTACGGACAAGCGAAGTTATCTCGGTGCGCTCAAGTTCATGCCACATGCCGTTCTCAAGCTTTTGGAGAACATGCCCATGCCTTGGGAGAGTAGACGCGACGTAAAAGTCCTCTACCACACCAACGGATGTCTGACACTAGTCAATGAGGTTCCTCGTGTGATTGAGCCTGTCTTCCACGCACAATGGGCAGCCATGTGGCTGGCCATGAGAAAGGAGAAGAGCGATCGCCGCCATTTCAAGCGCATGCGCTTCCCGCCATTCGATGACGAAGAGCCGCCACTATCATACTCCGAGAACATCGAAGACGTTGAGCCTCTGGAGCCTATTCAGTTGGAGCTCGACGAGGACGAAGACAGCCCCGTATACGAGTGGTTCTACGACCATCGGGCGCTCCTCGATACCCCACATGTCAATGGACCTAGCTACGAGACATGGAACTTGGATCTGCCTCAGATGGCCACGTTGTATCGTCTGAGTAAACAACTTCTTAGCGACATTGTCGACAAGAACTACTTCCACATGTTTGACATGGACAGCTTCCAGACAGCAAAGGCGCTCAATGTCGCGATACCTGGAGGACCCCGCTTCGAACCTTTGTACAAGGACATCGATCCTAACGACGAAGACTTTGGCGAGTTCAACGCCATCGACCGCATTATTTTCCGATCTCCTATTCGAACCGAGTACCGCGTCTCGTACCCATACCTATACAACTCCCTGCCGCGAAGTGTCAAGCTGGCTTGGTACTCTCACCCGCAGGTCGTATACGTTCGCGCTGAGGATCCGGATCTGCCAGCTTTCTACTTCGATCCTGGAATCAACCCTATCTCATCCAGAGCCGTTGCCCCGAAGAACATCTCCATAAGCCATGAAGATGTAGTCTTCGGTGAAGACGATGAGGACGACGAGGATGACTTCCAGATGCCAGAAGAGATGGAACCTTTCATGGCCGACGAGGAGCTCTCTACCCCTGAGACTGCTTCAGCCATCGCACTATGGTGGGCACCTCATCCATTCGACAAGCGATCAGGTCGCATGGTACGCGCACAGGACGTTCCGCTAGTTAAGCAGTGGTACCTTGAACACGTTCCTGCAGGTCAGCCAGTAAAGGTCCGGGTCTCCTACCAGAAGTTGCTTAAGACGTTTGTTTTGAACGAGCTGCACAAGAAGCCGCCACAAGCACAGAACAAGCAGAACCTGATGCGAACACTCAAGAGCACCAAGTTCTTCCAACAAACCAAAATTGATTGGGTTGAGGCGGGTCTGCAGGTCTGCCGACAAGGTTACAACATGTTGAACCTGCTCATCCATCGCAAGAACTTGACTTATCTGCATCTTGATTACAACTTCAACTTGAAGCCTGTAAAGACTCTCACAACCAAGGAGCGCAAGAAGTCACGTTTCGGAAACGCTTTCCATCTCATGCGTGAGATTTTGAGGCTAACAAAGCTTATCGTTGACGCCCAGGTCCAGTACCGTTTAGGCAACATCGACGCCTTCCAACTTGCTGATGGTATCCTCTACGCTTTCAACCACGTCGGTCAACTGACTGGTATGTACCGATACAAGTACAAGCTGATGCACCAGATTCGTTCTTGCAAGGACCTGAAGCATTTGATCTACTACCGGTTCAACTCTGGCCCTGTTGGTAAGGGTCCTGGATGTGGTTTCTGGGCCCCTGCTTGGAGAGTTTGGCTATTCTTTATGCGTGGTATTATTCCTCTGCTTGAGCGCTGGCTTGGTAACTTGCTCTCCCGTCAATTCGAGGGCAGACATAGTAAGGGTGTTGCGAAGACTGTCACTAAGCAGCGTGTCGAATCGCACTTCGACTTGGAGCTCCGCGCTGCTGTCATGAGTGACCTTATGGACATGATGCCCGAGGGTATCAAACAGAACAAGGTCAACACTGTCCTGCAGCACTTGTCAGAAGCATGGCGTTGCTGGAAGAGTAACATTCCTTGGAAGGTCCCCGGCCTGCCGGCGCCCATTGAAAACATTATCCTGCGTTACGTCAAGAGCAAGGCAGATTGGTGGATCTCGGTTGCGCATTACAACCGTGAGCGTATTCGGCGAGGTGCCACTGTTGACAAGACCGTGGCTAAGAAGAACCTGGGACGATTGACGCGTCTGTGGCTCAAGGCCGAACAGGAGCGTCAGCACAACTACATGAAGGACGGTCCCTATGTCTCGTCTGAAGAGGCTGTCGCCATCTACACGACCATGGTACATTGGCTCGAGGCCCGCAAGTTCCAACCAATTCCCTTCCCCAGTGTTTCGTACAAGCACGACACGAAAATCCTGATTTTGGCCCTGGAGCGCCTTAGGGAGGCCTATTCCGTCAAAGGCAGACTCAACCAAAGTCAGCGTGAAGAGTTGGCACTCATTGAACAGGCTTACGATTCCCCTGGTACTACCCTTGCGCGAATCAAGCGCTTCCTGCTCACACAGCGTGCTTTCAAGGAGGTTGGAATCGACATGAACGACAACTACAGCAACATCAATCCCGTCTACGATATTGAGCCCATGGAGAAGATCACCGACGCTTACCTCGATCAATACCTATGGTACCAAGCTGATCAGCGACATCTGTTCCCAGCTTGGATCAAGCCCTCAGATTCTGAGGTTCCGCCTCTTCTGACGTACAAGTGGGCACAAGGTATCAACAACCTTGACAAGGTTTGGGAGACTCAAGATGGAGAGTGCAATGTCATGATTGAGACACAGCTGTCGAAGGTCTATGAGAAGATCGATCTCACCATGCTGAACCGTTTGTTGCGACTCATCATGGACCACAACTTGGCCGACTACATCACGGCGAAGAACAATGTGCAACTTAACTACAAGGACATGAACCACGTGAACGCCTACGGTATGATTCGTGGTCTGCAATTCTCTGGCTTCGTCTTCCAATTCTATGGACTCGTGCTGGATATCCTCCTTCTAGGTTTGCAGCGCGCGAACGAGATTGCCGGTGCACCAGAGAGCCCGAACGATTTCTTGCAGTTCAAGGACAAGGACACTGAGGTCCGCCACCCGATCCGATTGTACACCAGGTACATCGACCGCATCTGGGTCTTCTTCAGGTTCACCGCTGATGAGTCCCGCGATCTGATTCAGCGATTCTTGACTGAGAACCCGGACCCTAACTTCGAGAACGTTATTGGATACAAGAACAAGAAGTGCTGGCCGCGTGACTCAAGGATGCGGCTGATGCGTCACGATGTCAATCTCGGTCGTGCAGTCTTCTGGGATCTCAAGAACCGCCTACCACGATCCGTGACCACGATTGAATGGGACGACACTTTCGCTAGCGTTTACAGTCGCGACAACCCTAACTTGCTCTACTCTATGAACGGTTTCGAGGTCCGTATCTTGCCCAAGATCCGAAACTTGACTGGCGAATTCCCGGTCAAGGACAGTGTGTGGTCGCTCGTCGACAACTCCACCAAGGAGCGTACCGCGGATGCTTTCTTGCAGGTAACCGAAGAAGACATCCAGAAGTTCAACAACCGCATTAGACAGATCTTGATGTCTTCTGGATCTACTACATTCACGAAGATTGCCAACAAGTGGAACACAACTCTCATTGCGCTCTTCACCTACTACCGTGAGGCTGCCGTCTCCACTGTCAACCTACTTGATACAATCGTCAAGTGCGAGACCAAGATCCAGACGCGTGTGAAGATTGGTCTGAACTCGAAGATGCCGTCTCGTTTCCCTCCTGCTGTATTCTACACACCGAAGGAGCTGGGTGGTCTGGGTATGATCTCCGGATCTCACATTCTTATCCCTACCAGTGATAAGCGATGGTCAAAGCAAACTGACACGGGAGTTACGCACTACCGTGCTGGTATGTCGCATGACGAAGAGACTCTTATTCCTAACATCTTCCGTTACATTATCCCGTGGGAGTCCGAGTTCGTCGACTCCCAGCGTGTATGGATGGAGTATTCACAGAAGCGCCAAGAGGCACAACAACAGAACCGCCGACTTACCTTGGAGGATCTGGAGGATAGCTGGGATCGTGGTCTCCCTCGTATCAACACTCTGTTCCAGAAAGACCGTAGTACCCTCAGCTTTGATAAGGGTTTCCGCGCACGAACTGAATTCAAGATTTACCAGCACATGAAGAGCAACCCCTTCTGGTGGACAAGCCAACGCCATGATGGTAAGCTATGGAACCTCAACGCTTACAGAACGGATGTAATACAGGCTCTGGGTGGTGTTGAAACCATTTTGGAGCATACATTGTTCAAGGCGACGGCTTTCCCATCGTGGGAGGGTCTCTTCTGGGAAAAGGCATCAGGTTTCGAGGAATCCATGAAGTTCAAGAAGCTTACCAACGCCCAACGTTCCGGTCTCAACCAGATTCCCAACCGTCGCTTCACTCTTTGGTGGTCACCAACCATCAACCGAGCCAACGTCTACGTCGGTTTCCAGGTTCAACTAGATCTTACGGGTATCTTCTTACACGGCAAGATCCCTACGCTCAAGATCTCGCTCATCCAGATCTTCCGAGCCCATTTGTGGCAGAAGATCCACGAATCGGTCGTCATGGACTTGTGCCAGGTCTTCGATCAGGAGCTCGAAGCTCTTGGCATTGAGACTGTGCAGAAAGAGACTATCCATCCTCGAAAGTCGTACAAGATGAACAGTTCTTGTGCCGATATACTGCTCTTCGCTAGCCACAAGTGGAGCGTATCACCGCCGTCTATGCTTTACGACACCAAGGACACCATGAGCGCTACCACAACGAACAAGTTCTGGATCGATGTTCAGCTGCGATACGGTGACTACGATTCTCACGACATCGAGCGATACGTGCGCGCCAAGTACCTCGACTACACCCAGGACAGCATGAGTATCTACCCGTCTGCTACAGGTCTCATGATTGGTATCGATCTGGCTTATAACCTGTACTCCGCGTACGGACAATACTTCCCTGGTCTGAAGCAACTTGTCCAACAAGCTATGGCGAAGGTCATGAAGGCCAACCCTGCGCTCTACGTGCTTCGTGAGCGTATCAGGAAGGGTCTCCAGCTGTACGCATCCGAGAGTTCTCAGGAGTTCCTCAACTCACAGAACTACTCCGAACTATTCAGCAACCAGATCCAGTTGTTCATCGATGACACGAACGTTTACCGTGTGACGATTCACAAGACCTTCGAGGGTAACTTGACGACCAAGCCTATCAATGGTGCTATCTTTATCTTCAATCCTCGCACTGGACAGCTGTTCTTGAAGATCATCCATACAAGTGTCTGGGCTGGTCAGAAGCGTCTTGGTCAATTAGCGAAGTGGAAGACTGCCGAAGAAGTGGCGGCTCTCATTCGATCTCTGCCTGTGGAAGAGCAGCCGAAGCAGCTCATTGTCACTCGTAAGGGTCTGCTCGATCCTCTCGAGGTACACTTGCTCGACTTCCCTAACATCTCCATTCGTGCCTCGGAACTGCAACTCCCCTTCCAGGCGGCTATGAAGGTCGAGAAGCTTGGTGACATGATTCTCCGAGCGACGGGACCTCAGATGGTGCTCTTCAACCTGTACGACGAGTGGCTTAAGACGATCTCCTCGTACACTGCCTTTTCTCGTTTGATCCTCATTCTGCGTGCCCTGCATGTCAACCAAGACAAGACAAAGTTACTGTTGCGCCCCGACAAGACCGTCATCACACAGGAGCATCACATCTGGCCTTCGCTAGCTGACGAAGATTGGATTAAGGTTGAAGTTCAACTCCGAGATCTTATCCTGCTTGACTACGGCAAGAAGAACAACGTCAACACTTCATCGCTTACCAGCAGTGAAGTCCGTGACATCATTCTAGGTATGGAGATCTCAGCTCCTTCGATGCAACGTCAACAAGCTGCCGAGATCGACAAGCAGCAGGAGGAGCAACAGCAGTTGACTGCCGTCACAACCAAGACCCAGAACATTCACGGTGAAGAAATGGTTGTCACAACTACATCGCAGTACGAGCAGGCATCGTTCGCTTCCAAGACTGAGTGGCGGACGAGGGCTGTAGCCACTTCCAACCTGCGCACTCGTGCTAACAACATCTACATCAACTCTGAGGATGTCAAGGAGGAAGGTCACTTCACCTATGTTATGCCAAAGAACGTACTGAAACGTTTCATTACCATCGCCGATCTCCGTGTCCAAGTTGCTGGTTACCTCTACGGAAGGTCGCCAGCAGACAACGACCAGGTCAAGGAGATCAGCACAATCGTCATGATTCCTCAAGTCGGCAACACCCGTGATGTTCAGCTTCCCAAGGAACTGCCCAGGCACGAGTACCTAGACAACCTTGAGCCTCTCGGTATCATCCACACCGTCAGCGGTAACGAGCCACCATACATGCAAGCCAGCGATGTCACTCAGCACGCTCGCCTCATGAATCAGCATGCTAGCTGGGACAAGAAGACCGTCTCCATGACCGTCTCCTTCACACCTGGTTCCGTCTCACTCGCTGCCTGGGCTCTTACCCCCAACGGTTACAAGTGGGGTGCTGAGAACAAGGACACCATGTCTGACAACCCGACTGGCTTCAGCACCAGCTTTGGCGAGAAATGCCAATTGCTGTTGTCAGATAAGATTCGAGGTTACTTCTTGGTACCAGACAACGGCATCTGGAACTACAGCTTCATGGGTAGCACATTCGGTACTGTCGAGAAGAAGCCAGTTCACGTGCGTCTCGACACGCCTGTGCGCTTCTACGACAGCATACACCGACCATTGCATTTCCACAACTTTGCCGAGTTGGAAGATGTCTGGGTCGATCGCGAGAACCAGTTTGAGTAAGCGGGGTAGTGTACAACAAGAGAAGATGCGCATCTGGAGAGGCTGATACCATCTCACGGCGTTTCTAAGGATTGGAGTTCTGTACCGCATCATTCATTGCATGGATAGTGGAGAATGGGCGATGATTGAGATTGGGGTCAAAAATGTGCATAGTGTATCATAATCTTTCAGCGAAATGCGTCTGATATCTTTAATTACATGACAACTGGGTTCTGTCTAATATGTGATCCTAATGATGTACGCGTAGAGTTCTGTTCCTTCGCCTTTTTCCCTTATCCTGTCTGTATTTGGCAATGAACTTTTAGAGCACATGAGAATTGTCATAAGAACATCTAAGTAGTCTCTACCCTAACAATATATATATATATCTTAGGCTGAGGGTGACGTATAGGAACGCTATCGTAACATCTCTTCAAGTTAAGCTATATACATCTTCAAGGTACACTTGAATACTACACTCAAGTATCTGACAAGCTTGCTAATCTGCTCTCTTTCAATCCGGTCGCATCTCCTACCGATGAGCTAATGTTTTGCTTTTACGTTCCAGGACCTTTGGTTCTAGCAATGGCGATGGCGTTAGGAGTGGGTTGAAAGTTGTGACTGTTCCGTTACTCAAGATCGAACTCAATTATTTGAGTGGTTACCATACCCTTGCTCTTCCTGTTCTCTAGACTAAATGCCAAATCTCCGTCGTCCGCTGCAGATAAAGAAATAGAAGTTGACGTCATCGGTTTCATCGCAGGCTTCAGCGGTCGCTTTCCGCTGATGAAGGGTTCGCGCGGCATTGTCAAATTAAATGCAAGGAATGCACTATGAAAGGCGTTGAAGATTGGTTGTTTGACCGATAGGAGTGATTCGTTGTTGATAGGAGATGCGCACCTTCCTGCAAGCGGTGCCCCGCATCTCCCTCTTCAGGCAGCTGCGCGGGGTTTTGGTGTCGCACGACGGTCCACTATCTCATGGTTTGCGAACGCGTAGATACGATGACATGCATTTTTTTGCTGGGGACTGGTATCGTAGTTGTCAGCGTGAAGACGTAATGCTGCTAAGACGCGGACATCAGCGATATGTAGTTCTGAAGCTGATATAGATCTACTCGAGCACTCTCTTCCTTTTTTTTTGATGGACGCTCTTATCGGTCTATGGTGTCACAATGATCAGCATCGTTTTCATTATATCTACAATCGAGAATATAAAATATGCTATTGTTAGCTTAGGCGTCTACGTGAGTTGTTTCTACTATGTTTGTGTTTAGACTCTACTTACACACGTTCAGATAGTCTTAACATGTATCTACCGCGTCTACTTCCACCCGCTCTCCTCATACCCCGGTCCTGTATCCTATAAGCTCAGTGGCTGGCCTCTTCTATGGCAAGCTTACACGGGTGACCGACACATCCACCATCTTCTTGATCATAAGAAGTATGGATCTGTAGTCCGCATTTCTCCAAACGCGCTCTCCTTCAATACCGCTTCTGCGCTCCATACTATTTACGCACCGCGCCCCGCCAACACGAGGAAAGGAGAGTGGTACAAGACTTTTGATATAGCAGCTGGCACGTATAGTAGCTTCACAGAGACTGATAGGGAGAAACATGCTGCGAAGAGGAGGTGGGTGGGACCCATTTTCTCGTCGGAAAGCCTGAAGCTGAATGAAGAGAAGGTGCTTAGAATTATAGAACAATTCTGTGAGACGTTAGAGTTTGGGCGGGATGGTGCGAAAGAAAAGGTTGGTGGCTGGGGCGAGAAATGGAATGCTAGTGAGATGAGTACGTATCTCGGATTCGACATCATGGGAGCACTCGTATTCGGGAGTGAGTTCGGAACTGTAGAAAAGGAGATAGATAGACCATTGGCGAACTCGGTCTTACCAGCGAGCATGCTGATGTACTGGGTAAGGGTTTACTCTCGATCGCATCACTGCTGCCTCTGATGCTAAACAAAAACTACAGATATCATATCTGCCTCCAGCATACCTCGTTCGACCTCTCCTACGAACTAGGTTATTCGAGGCATTAGGCGGTAAGTCTGTTACAGACAATAACCGCTTGATCGATTACGGGGCCATGCAGGTTCAACTTCAGCAGTCGCAGGCCAAGACAGAGAGAAATACCAACTCTCAGCGAGTAGACTTTCTTTCGCGTCTAGTCAAAACCGAAGATAAGAAGACAGGTTGGCATCCCTCGGCTGCGGATCTGGGTACCGAAAGCCTGAACTTGATCAATGCCGGAGCCGATCCCTTTAGTGGTGTCCTTGCTGGAGCGATCTTCTATCTTGTGCATAATCCTAATGCGCTTCGTAGAGCTACACAAGAAGCAAGATCTACCTTTCTCTCGCCATCCGAAATTGTCAATGGTCCAGCGCTAAATGGCTGCGCTTACCTCTACGCGGTCATCGAAGAGACGCTCCGTCGCACTGCACCAGTACCCAGTCACCTTCCACGCATCGTCTTGGAGGGGGGTATGGAGATTGATGGCATTCATATCCCAGCTGGGACAACAGTAGGTGTACCAATGTATGCCCTACACAACGACCCAACTCACTTCCCTGCACCCTTCACTTTCCTACCCGAGCGTTGGATTGAGTCACCTTCCAACCCTGCTTCCTCCATTGCCTTGGCCCGAAGGGCATTTTGCCCTTTTAGTATCGGTAGTAGGATGTGTAGTGGCAGAAACTTGGCATATCTACAGTTGAAGTTGACACTGGCGCATCTGCTCTGGCGGTTCGATCTACGGTTGGCGCCTGATGAGTCGGGGCGTGGAGGGGGAAGGCCAGGAATGGGGGTTGGAAGAGAGAGACCGGATGAATTTCAAATGTGGGATGCACTTGGATTTGGAAGGGACGGACCAATGGTTCAGGTTAGGGTTGCACATGTGTAGTCTTGGCGGCTGAAATGGAATGGAGAAGAGAAGGTATGGATTAATGGAACCAAATGACGTAATGCCGAGCTGAAGTAACTGACTGGTGTAAACCCTTGAACATTTTGTTTACCTCCATGCGGCGATGTACTCTCCCATTCATCTTCATTCTAGGAAAATTGCATGCTCACGGTGTCCACTTGCTTGAATATTTTAAAATGAGAGACACTACACGAGCATACAGTAAACGCACGTGTCGAATAGAGAGACTCAAAATGCATCCGTTCTCCACATGTCTGTCATTGACTTAGAAACATCAATCTGCATGGACTGCTCCGTCTAGCTGACTATCTCCATCCCAGCGCGCCCTCAGCAACCCTTCAATCTCATCATCGTACCACTTCCAACCAACAGGTACCTCGCATCCAAACTTCTCCCACCCATGCCTCAGGCTAGGTAAGTCATTCGTTGTCCACCCTGGTGGCTTTTCTTCGTCCTCCAGAGCCTCGAGCTGGGCAAAACTAATATCACCATACCGCCATGGAACGATAATGTGAGCAGGGTTCCCATAATCTGTAGGATCGACAAAGTACTCGTGCTTCAAACACGGGGCTGCAATTAGATTGATGAAAACCCTGTAGTGAGATGGGGTGTGTCTGAGTCTCCCGTGGTTATCTTCACCAGGTAGAAGGAAGAGTATAGGCTTGATTCGGAAGCTTGCATAGGTGGTTGGGATAGTGGACTTGGTCGGTTGACGGATACCGTCAGTGTTGAGAGTTATCGTCCATGTATACTTGTCTCCAATGCGCCGATGACCGTGGTCTACACATGAGACCAACTGTCCACAGGGCTCCGAAGGTAGGGTTGTTGCAGGATACCTATTCTGTGCATCCCGAATATCCACAGGTTCAGTCTCTAGATCGAAGATTTTCTTCTTCATCTTTAGGACCCGCCCGAGACGTCGTGGCGACCCCTTAACCGCGCTTTCTAGGAGAAAAGAGCGTTTGAGGATGAAGGTTGAGTACGGTAGCAAGGAGTATGCGTGTGACCAGATGATAATGTTAAGTGCTTCGGTGACACCTGCATCGACCAACACAGTGGAAAGCGCAGACTCGTAAGTGGCTGTGAGGCATAAACGAGGACAGGGACATGACTGCCATTCCTCCTTTACATCATGCTTCACCACCTTACGACAGCTATCAATATGCTTGTCGAAGTAATGCAACTGTTCATAGTTAGCCTTTGGATTGAGATAGGGCGGAGGAAATCTTACCTCGTCGTACTCTTCGCGCGGTACCGTTTCCCCGATCACATGCCAACCATCTTCTTTGAGGTATTCTAGCATTCTTGCAGTAGAAGCTCCTTTGCCTACAAAAATTGAAAACGCCCCTGCAAAAGATCTACGAAGGAAGAAGAAAAGTGCAGTGGTATTGCATATGATCGCATCACTTTCTGCCTGCACGTTACGAAATTCGACTGGCGAAGTGAACAACCGTTGCAACGCGTCGTTGATACTGTATTGGGTTTTTGTCGTAGTATTGTAGATATGATTCAATCTCCTACACACGGCAGACAAGGATATGATATCCCGGATCTCGAGTTGCTGCAAAATAGACGCTTGAGCCGGGACGTATCTATCGATGAGACCGACAAAATCTAGGGTTGTTGGGCGAGTCATTATAGCAGAAGTCTTCGTAGCAGTGGTACAAGACACCGAATGGCGAGGTTGTAGAAGAATGAAAGAGAGAATAAGGACGACCTATATATCAATTTCAGAATGTGATTGAGATCCTTGAAGAGGACTTGATGTGATCATGGAGAAAATCACTAGCAGGAAACACTACGTATGCAAAAGTACATGACATAAATACCATCAAATGCAAATCCACCCACACCCTCAGTTCATCTCCCTCACACTCACATATATGCGTAATGTCATCAAATTCACAGGTAACCCTCACTCCTCCCTCTTCAACCATGCCAAATTCACCGCACTCAAACACCCACGCTCCCCCTTCTCCAACCACCCCAGTAAATTCTCCATACCCAATCTCTCAAACCCAACATGGCTTTCTACACTCGCCCCAGCTGTGTGGCTCAACACCATAACGTTATTCCTCTCCGCCAACCTCTTATCAACATGTGGTTCGTTACCATGAACATCCAGCCCCGCCGCAGAAACTGTCCCATCATCCAACGCAGAATTAAGCGCTTCCTCATCAATCAACTTACCCCTCGCAATATTAACAAGTCTCGCCCCGCGTTTAAACTGGCCAAACTCCTTCGTAGAAAGCAGCGTCTCCCCTGAGAATGGAGTGGCGAGTAACACGCAATCCGATGTGGACAAAAGCTGCTCTAGCGTTTCACACCACCTCGCCCCGATTTCCTTCTCTCTATCCACCATCCTAACGACGTCGTAATACGCAATTTTCATCTCGAAAGCCCGAGCCACCTTCTCCGCAACTCGCATACCAATCCTACCTAGTCCCACAATACCGAGCGTACTACCATTGGGATTGTGCGTCACAGCCGCGATGTTCTGGTTTGCGTTGCGGAATTGATCAGGGTCGCCGGAACGTGCTGCAAGGAAGGACCAGGTGATTGCGCGGTAGCAAGATAGGATGAGGACGATGGCGGCGTCGGCAACGGATTCGGTGCAGGCGGAGGCGCTGTTGCAGTATATGGTGCCGTGGGTGGCGAGGTATTGGACGTCAACCCAGTCGAAGCCTGCGCCGGCTGAGGCGTAGATCTTGCAGGATTGGGGGAGGAGGTCGCTTTGAGTAGTGTTAGTCATATTTGAGATTACTAGGAGGAAATTAGGGTAGTAGATGGGATGGCTTGGATTGGGACGATAAAATGTGGAGGGAAGAGGGATGGGGACGGACGTACATGAGTTCTTTGTCCCAGTTCCCCATTTCTCCTCCTGTGTTCCAGAAGGGACGGTACATTCCTACGAAATCACCCCATCTTTTCTCTTGCAGTGCTTTCTTGAAGTCTTCTCTTCCCATGGAGTACGTCCGTACGATATTGAACTTGTTGTTCAACTCAGTGTATAACTCATGGTTCCACCGAATATCGTCACCAAGGTGTAGTATAGTAGGTTTTGACGAAGATGAAGTGTTCGGTGCCAATGGCGAGGATTTATACGGTGTTGCGGGCGCAGGAAGACCAGAATCCTGGGGTGTTGGTGTTGCCGAGGACATAATGTCGTATAGCCTGATACTGAAAGATGCTCTGTGCAGATGAAAACCAAGATCCGGCACTTATGCAAGTAGGGAAAACGATCTGAATGCGAATTACGACCAGAGACCGAGAAGTGGAATGAAGAGTAAACGAAGCTGCAGCCCGCCCGCTCGCTCTGGAAATAATTTCTTATAACACCAAGTTATTGGCACTTGCGAAACCAAACACTCGGGTACATCTGACTAGTGTAGCAGCCTGTTGAGATTCCGTCTCTTTAACCGCTTCTTCACAGCCGAGAAACAACCGTCAAAGGTAACAAAGAATACTTTGCTGCTTTTAAGAACGAAGCATGTGTAAACAAAGTGACGTTATGTTACCCAAGCACATATAGCGCAACGTAGCGTGGTATGCATGAGAACAGCGACGTGGGGCAAAAGCCGCTGGAAAGCGGTGAAGATAAGGTTATCGATACCAAGAGCAGCATCACGCAATCAGAGCCTCCACGTGGTTATGTATGCATGCGATCCCTGTCACATCCTTACGTGTTTAACGACCGATATCTGGGCGTGTGGTCTGCTGACATCAAGGTACGTACTATACTCTTCCTTGCATTCATATGAGAGTAAATAGGGTACAGCCGTTAGTTTTTCTACATGAACAATTCCGAAGTTATCGAATACAGGGTATAATGACCGTTTGCTTGTTCAATTCAAGTCACAGAAAAATGGAGTAGAGCGCTATCTCGTCCCAACGCCATAAAAGCACCCATCATAACTTCGTCAAAGATACCGCGCCGGAAGATCGTTAAAACCAGGGAACGAGACCTAGAGTGCCATGCCCAGCCGTACTAGCCGGATTCATTGAATTCGTTGGATTCCCCTCAATCCCATACTGACTGACCATGTCGTCCCAAAGTGTCCAGTCCATATCTCCGTCATCCACCATAGCGGCATCTTCAACTTGCTGCTGCCGATTGCCACCGTTGACATCATTCAGCCCAGCAGTCCCATTGTTATCGATGTTGAAATCCATGCTGGTCGTCGGGAGCATGCCGTCACCGAATGTGGGGTAGCCATTTGCAACTGTGGGCGGATTTGTTCCATGTGTACCGTATGAATGTATTGAGGTGGTGTTCGAAGTAGGAGGTTGTGAAGTCATAGTTGTGGGAGTATAGGCGGGCCAGTTCAAGGTTGTACCATCGAGTACTCCGCCGGAGCCCATAACATCGTTGATCACATTATCGAGGCCGTATTCGAACAATTCTCCGAACTCCTTTCCGGGGCTAGTGCTGTTGCCTTTTGCGCTATTTGACTGTCCATTTGGCAATGGCCGTTGCTGATTCAAGCCGTTTCCGTTTTGCAGCGAGTTGGTTCGTGACTTGGCTTGCATTGGGCTGCTAGGCCAACTCGGAAGTTCAGCACTGGGCATTTCACCCAGTTTCGGTGCCGAGGGTCGCAACATGCTGTCTAAGATATGGGCTTCCTGTTGAGCTGCGGTCACTGATGGCTGATCCGCCCGGTTTAGCGCATTTAGGCCTTGGAAAGCAAATGGGCTGTTGGAGAATTGTCCATTCCGGAGAGCCAAGCTAGCCCGCTCGAGAGCTAATTCTCGTTCCCGCGCTGCTCTTGCTTTCGTAAGGAGTTTTCGTAGCGGTTTCCATAGAGTTCCTTGTTGTCCTTTACGAAGCGGTGAAGTGTCATTGAGCGGGAACCACCAACGACCAGCAGTCGCTTCTAGAGCTCTCCATGCGCGCTCTACAGCCTCGCCTTTGGTACGGACACACAGTTCGGAAAGTAGGAAGGCAATGGCGTGCCACTGGACATAGGTGCGGAAGAGCCAGCCCCATTTCATAGTACGCGCTTCGGTCTCGAGCAGGATGGAGTACTCCACGTTCTCAAGCGAGGTGATGAAGAGTTTGTCCTTGGTTTCTTGAGGCAACGTTGCGCCTCCGTCTTTTCGCTGATGTGGGTGATACACAACCAACCACATTTTGCTCATGATGAGTCTCGAGATGGTCGCCGTAACCCAACAAATCGGTATAGTCATATCGCAGTTCTTGAGGTATTTGTTTTCCATTGCCTGGTGAGCGTCGGTAATCCATTTCTCCTTCTGCTCGATCGTCAAGCCAGAGAAGTATTCGGTGCATTTGTTAGGTCCCGGCGGCACGTAGACGATACGGCGGAAGATGTGAGCGATTTCGAAGCGGAGGAGGCAGAAGGTCATGTCTGTGAAGCCCTGGCGCTCTTCGGGGAACTCGGTCATGTCGGGGTGTAGATCGGTGTCGTTGACGTTTAGTGGCTGTAGGGTGAATTGTTAGCATGTATATGCAAGACATGAGACAAGAAACCTACCATTTTGGTGTCAAACTGGGCTTCGACAATGGTGGGATCGCAACCGTGATCTTCTGAAGATCGCGCATCGAGAATGCAGACCTGCCACCAAAGCCGCCTGCGCATTTCGATTTCGAATGGCGGCAGATCAAAGTGACTGCCATCTCGGTGTACACCAAGCGTCTGTGCAATGCGTACGGCCAAGCCAGTCAGGGTCCAAATCTTGCGCGCGTCATCGTTCCGACGCAGCAAGACAAGGAAGATAACAAACGATTGAAGGATGATGATCTCGTCGCAGTAGAGGAAGTTTGCCCTTGCCAGCGCCTGTTCCAGACCAAACCGATATCTATTGAGTAGTGTACCTCGGTCCTCACCCCACCTTTCCAGACAGGCTTCCTGGGTCGTGCTTGTTACAGCGCCATAGTATATGGCAAACAAGAGCGTTTCCATTCCCTTGCTCACTTTGTCGACCTGTGCAAAGGCTTCAAACACGACAGGTTCGAAACTAGGAACGTGCAGCACTTTGACCAGAGACTCGACATGGTCCTTGTAGACTTCCCAGAAATCGCGCGCTTGTCGCTCTGAAGGGTGCAGCGTGTGCATGTCGACATTGGAGGAATTGTAGCCGAAGATGAAGCTCTGATGCGAAGACATGTTGGAGGATTCGGGTGAGGGCACGTCGTCTTCGTCGTCAGATGGCTCGATAAGTATCGACTTGAGATCTTCGACCTGCGGTGTGTTAGTCCTGTTCCTTTATACATGCTATTGTGCCCATGCATACCTCGTTATTCAAAGAGGCCCAGAAGCTATTGTTGATATAGCGACTCCGGCCTTTCTCAACCACAAGCCGTCCGAAACGGTTCTCGAGACCCTCGACGCTGTTGTCGGTTTCGACTCTTGCGCCATGCTGCTTAGGAGGCCATGGGACGTTGGGCTGCGCGTTCGGACATCCTCCTTCTTCACTTGTACTGTTCTGTCGCTCCCTCTCGCGGTCGGCCGCCTCCTGCTCATGGCCTTCGACCTGGGCATTCAGAGTGGTGACGACACCCTCCAAGCGCCGCAGCCTCTCCAACAACTCGGCATCGGGTGGTTTTCTGCTCTTTCGTGGGGCGCGGCCAGGCCCAGGGAAAATACATTCGATTTTGGCGCGTACACAGTTGGAACACGGGCTCTTTTTGTCGCATTTGACCTTGCGCCTGCGGCAGGTAACGCACGACCGGGGGTTTGGCGTCGGCCCAGCACCTCCACCGGGTGAGGGGCCGCTGACACTGCCGTTTGACCTCTGAGTGCCATTAGGCGGCGTTTGGCTAGACTGCATCTTGTCGGACATTCTGTAAAGGACGAGTGATACAGAAATCTGGCGCTTCCCTCACCCAGAATCCCTCCTCGTACTCTCGACACTCGTTGTTCCGCGTGGCTTGACTTTTGCGGCGAGACCCTGGTCGATTGTCGGTGCTGACCCAACTTCAGGCTCCGATCACTTTGTACGAGACCAGTACGAAGCGGAAACGCCCTGGTGGAGCCTAGCGAATCAAAGCTTGTCGTCCTAAACTCGCCGACGGAATAGGCCGGTCAAGACATGAAGTCTTACTATGGTAGGAACAAGTCGTGAACTCAGATTGATTGACACGCAAACCTGCGGATGAACCTATTGCCCATCATGGCTTATGCCCGCCTAACGCCGGTGCATCGTCATCCACCGGCTGAACTTCATCCTCTCATATTCTGCGTCTGAGTCATCCTTGTCGGCTAAGCCGGCCGTGAACATACTTCGTCGTCAAAGACAGTCGACCCCCCAAACCCAATCGACAAGCCTATACTACAACTGTACGCGTCGTGGCCAAACAAAAGCTAGAGCGTCGATGTATTTTTTCACGGTGATCGAAACGTTATGTCACAAGACAGCTGGGGACAGGGTCAAGGTTCATCGAGTGCTACCAATTCAAGCCTGTCGCGCCCCGTGGACTGCGAAGAATCGGTGAGAAACTCGGAGCCTGCCAGGTCATCTCACTAAGCCCGCCTCGATCTGATAAGCACACGCTCTAGAATTCCACCAGAATATTCACGGTGTATTCAAGCAAGTTGTTGTTCGGTTTAGATCATGTAGTTGCTCGTACCATGGGTATCGCGAAAAGCGCATCCTCCCTTGACTCCAATATTTTCCTAAACGCCCTGTAGCTGAGCCAAGATGGGAAAAGTAGCGAAGGCGTCAAAGCCTACCTGCGCTCACTTCGGCCGCCAATATTCTTCTCTTTTCTGCGTCTACTGTTCTCGACAGAGAGACGGGCTTTATCCTCCGCCTCTTCTTCCAGCTCGCGATCAATTGCCTCCCTTACCCTCATGAGCTCTTCCAAGGGAACGCCTTTTGTGTCAATGACCACACTAGGTGCGCCCTCCAAGTACCTCAAATTCTCTAGCGCCTGCTCAACTAGCTTGTGCAACTTGGCCTGTGAATTCAAGTTGTCGTGTCGCTTCGTGTTGTGTAGATCAGGGTACAGAACACCATCGCCATTTTCTGCTCCTTGGAAAGCTTGCAGGTAGGGGATGTGGGCGGGTAGCTCATTGTGAAGTGTTGCGCCTACGCAGACGGAAGTTTCGTGGCACCATGTTCGTGCTACATTGCGGGGCGTATAGCCACCACCACCTATGATGAGTAGAGGACGACCGTACGCTTTGACAGTCTCTACGCAGTAGCCGTGCGCTTTGATGTTGAGGTTGAAGCGACCGAGGCGGTCACCACCAAGGGAGTCGGCACCCGACTGCAGAACAATAGCTTGCGGGTTGTATTTCTCAATCACGGCGCCAGTGACCGTCTTGAAGAGCCACTTGTACTGATCGTCATCAATACCATCTTCGATGGGAATGTTCAAACTGTGAGCCTTGCCGGGGTTTCTGGGGTCCACCGGACCCGTCTCATCGATGGCTCCTGTACCCGGGAAGAATGGGTAGCCGTGCTTGTCGATACCATACTTGTGGTACGAGAGCGTGAAAACACGATCTGTAGACTCAAACGCCTGTTCGACACCGTCGCCATGATGGACGTCGATATCAATGTACAGAACGCGCTGATTTCGCGAGAGCAAAGTTTGAATTGCTATCACGATGTCGTTGACATAGCAGAATCCAGAGGCGAGATTCTTCTTGGCGTGATGCAAGCCTCCAGACCAGTTGATAGCGATATTAGACTGGTTGTTGATGAGGTTATAGGCGGCGCTCATTGTAGCACCAGTGTAGAGTGATACGTAGTTCCAGAGTCCATCGAATACGGGGCAGTCGTTTGACTCACCACCAAAACCATATGCTATATACTGAGGATCTTCAGGCTGTGCGTTTTGGGGCGTGATCTTGCTGAGATAGGCTAGATATTCGCGGTCATGAAATACAGCAAGATCCTGGAAGCTCGCTGGTCTCGGTTCGAATAAATCCATGGTATACTCCAATCCATACGAAAGAACGAGCTGTTTAGTCAGCGTCAAACGCCATGGCTTCATTGGATGTGAGCTGCCAAAGTGATGATACTCGACGTGTGGGTTGTAGTGAAAGGACACATTCCAGCCCTTTGGTCTCTCAAGACCGTGTTCTTCAGCTTCACGTGCAATCACGTCCTTTTTCTCGGCATCAGTAAGCATCTTGAAATCCTGGTAATTGGCAACCCATGGATCGTCCGGAGAGAGGTATTCCTGCACGATATCATTAGGTCCGCTAGGCGGAGCAAAGCCGGTAACCCGCATATTGCGAGAGACCTGTAACGCGTCGTCGTGGAGCCCTTCGTACAAACTAATAAGTCGTGGCTTCGGAGCACCCTCGTAGATCCAGCGATCTAGGTCGTCTTCGTTGTAAATGAAAGTCTTGACAAACGAGTTGGGCCTCAACTCCTCTTCCCGACGGTTTCCCCAGCGTAATAGAGTCTCAGGCTCGGGTACAGGAGGCGGAGCTCGATTGTCGTCCGCTGCGCAGTACTGCGGCTGTTAGTGAATGTCGAAGAATACCGGAGCTTTGAAGGCTTCGGAAAGCAGTAGACATGAAATTCCCAATGGTGGCTGTGCGAAAAGGTCTCTGGTACGGACAGAACATGCATACCTTTGGTTTACGAGGAGGTTTATTCGTGGCAGTTTGCGACGGCTTTTTGTAGCTGTAGTCTACTCTGGCTGCGCGACGAGTGTACGGATTCGACTTCTGCCACTGTGGCCCGTTTAGAAGAGTAGCGAGCTGAGGATCCACATGCGCGCCAGCAAAATCGCGACTGTATGTAAAACGGTCCTGATCTTCAGTCAAGTCGTCTTTTTCGTTGTAGTTGTCGTCGAGACAAGGTTCGCTCGTGGTGGATGAGACGACCTCTTCTCCGGCGCAATCATCTGATTGGGTGTGATACCGCTGCATCTCGCCGAACACGTAATCTAGCCTCTTTGTCAGCGGCTGTTCCTGCATGTCCGACGCGTTGCAACACGACTCCATTAGTCTATCGCGAGAGCTAAACTTACGAAATAATCCGACTTAAGATACAAGACAGAATTTCAGTACTAAAAGTGAGGTGGAGGTAAAGCGAGAGTCGAACAGAAAAGTTTTGCGCTGCGCCGTTTCCTTCATTATCGCGACACAGCTCCTTCACTTGCAAAGTCATCAACGTCTCATCGAACCCCATCAAGATCGCAAGCGCAACGGGGCAGACAATACTTTCTCTGTCTCTTCACTTTTCTGAAGTTGCCATCAATCGCGTCCTGGCTGCGCGAGGTACCTCAACAAGACCAACGCCACACACACGTCGATACGCCGAATCAAATAGCAGACCCAATATCTCAGCATGGCTATCGCAGAAGATGCAGCGACAGTGCTCGAACAGTTTATCCATGATGGTAATTTCAACCAGGACCTTTCGTGTGATCACCGCAGCTAACGAGTCGCAGTTGCCAACCTTCCAGCAGAGATTACGCATCTTTACGAAGAAGTGCAAGCCAAGGACAATCAGATTCAAGAACTGCGCTCTGCGATACAACAGCGCGATGGCAGCATACAGAAGTTCATCAAGCTTAACGGCAGCCTAGTCGAGAACCCGAAAGAGGCTGGATATTCGAAAACTATCATGTCAAATTATGAGAAGGCCCAGATTCTGCAAGAGGAGAAGATTGGACTTGTTGATAAGGCTGCCGCACTCGTATGTCGTGGAATTGCGATTTTTGCTCTATTTACTTACAACATCCTAGCTCGACCGTCATGTAAAGCGACTCGATATCAAGCTGCGAGACCTGCAAAATGATGGCTCAATACCCACTGACCCCCAGATGCCCTCACTGTTAAGAGACTCTCCCGGAAATTTGGTGCCGCCAGCGTCACAGTCAAATACAGGGTCCAGCACACCGCTGCTCCCTGTGTCTGGGAACGGCGGCGGCGCTCCAAATCTTGCGCAGGCAGCCGCCATCGCACGACTTACTAATGCGACCAACGTGGGCCTCAACTCGAGGACGAACCCATCACTGCAGAACATGCAAACACAGGCGCTGCTCAATCAGCAGCGACTTACGAATGCGCAGAGTGCCATACAGGCAAATGCAAGGCAAGAGCGAGAACTCTCGGTGGGAAGCGACAGCAAGCGTCGCCGACCGACAGGAAGCATTGGTCCTCTCCCTGCAGCATCTTCAAACCTGGGCCGGCAAGGGTCCATAGGGCCCGGGACCCCGAAACCGTCCACACCAGGCTCTCGCGCAGGCAGCGTAGGACCCCGACCGCAGAAGAATGCACTCACAGTTAAAAAGGCGAAACCACAACAACCGCTGCGCAAAGCGGCCCTTACAGCCAAGTCTGGGGTCAACAAGAAACGCCGCAAGGGCGGGTCCCGAGCATCGCCGTCGACGACGGCAGACGATGAAAGTGTGGCAAGTGAGGCGGGCACGGAAGACGAGGACATGTCCGGCATGGGAGGCGGCGATGCAGAAGAGGACGAGTCGGATGACACCAAGTACTGCACATGCCAGCGTGTCAGCTTCGGCGATATGGTGGCTTGCGATAATGACAATTGTCGGTATCAGTGGTTCCACTGGGAGTGTGTGGGCATCAAGGAGGAGCCGTTGGGAGATTGGCTTTGTCCAGAGTGCAGGAACCAAGCGCCATCGAAGATCAAGAGAGCACGCTAGGAACGGGCTTGAGGGACATGCTGAAGGGGGGTTCACAGTTTGGCACGTGATTGGCGAGACACGTGCTGTGGCTTGGTAGAGTTGTACTTGCTTGATAGCGTGCGGGAGAGGCGTTCGAGTCGCCCGACATCATATGGGCACTTTTTCCACATGGTAGTTTCTATGCGATTGACTGTTCTATACCCCATGAAATTGCGCACTCGCTGCACGAAATTAGTATCGTCTCCACAATGCTGGCCATGATCGCTGGCCATGCCGGGCCAGACCCCGGCGCCCGGGATGGCCATGGTAATCTCCTCGTAAACACGCTGACTACGGTCCGCCATGGAAGTTGGGAAAAGCAACTCTGACTGGTGACAAGACATGCAATGCAGCAAAAAAAAAAAGCAGCGCACGACAGCTTCAAGTTGAAAACGCGACATGGAAACATTCGACGGCAGCAGCTTTACGGCCCTTGCCAGTCGTCACCCTCGCGCGCCCGGCTGCTAGTTAGCGCCTAAATCCCCAAGCCAAGGCTCGCTCGAAAGGGGCGCATCACCGACATTGGACAACAGCAGCGGAAAGCCTCATAAGTCCCGTTGGCCCCGGCTGCTGGGTTCCTGCATGCTCGTATTACCGTCGTCGCTCTCTTCGCACTGCGGCTTCTTTGACTAGACGCTGGCGTGCATTCACACTCGCTTGGCTAGTTGACGTGCTGCTTTGTTTGCATTCGCTCCTTCACCGCATCGCTCCTTCATATTCGGAACGGTGCCGAGCGCCCGTCGACGCCTACCACGCCTAGAGTTTCACCAGCAGCCGTCCTCAGCAGCCACTCTGCCTGCTTTTGCAAACCTTCCCTCACTCTGAAGCCCACTAGCACGCTCCGATACGGATACGATCCTAGTAGACAGCGGCAACCCGCGGGGTGAAACGCGACGCAGCCACAATGAATGCTATGAACACCCGCAATGGCGCCCTGTCGCCCCTCTCGACGGACAGCCAAGAGTGGTCGCCCATCACAGGCTACCGGAACATCGCCGGCGACAACCCATACTCGCCCACGATCCCCCCAAACACATATGGGCCCAGCAACCCCGATGGTGGCATGCTCAATGGTATGCGCCCTGGCACCAGCAATGGCAACCCCTCGCCGCCCAGTTCAGTAGGCCGATCAAGCGACGGCACGGGGCTATATGCCTCTAGCATAAGTGATAGTACACGCCCCATGTTGGACAGTAGGAAGATGCAGGCGCTGGAGGAGACTATGTCGGAACATTTCAGAGTGCTCAAGGCATACCTAGGGCCCTATCTCAATGACGAGAAGGGCAACCCGCGCCCGAGCAGGGCCAAAGACAAGCTGACCAGGCTATCTGCTGTGCAGTTCCAGGAGCTCAGCACCGACGTATATGATGAGTCGATACGCAGAGAGACGGACCGCAAGCGAGGAGGGCCAGGTGCGCCTGGCAACGACACCCCCAAGTACCTTTTACCCAAGAACAATTTCCATCCCAAACGTAATCAGGCGAGACAAAAGCTCTCAACACTGCCTCTCGAGCGCTTCCGTCAACTCGCGACCGACGTCTTCTACGAACTCGAACGGAGATTTCCCCGCTTTACCGGCGGTGACATGCCCCCACGATCATCGAGCCCAGCCGGCAGCATCGCGAGTCGCATAAGTAACAGAGGACCTCCGAGCAGAGGCGGCACTCCGAATAGCATGGGTGGGCGACCTCCGCCAGGACCAGGCTACCGAGGGCCACCTCCAATGGGCGGGCCCATGGGTATGGGTGGACCCCAAGGAGGACCTCCAGGTCCACCGGGAGGACTGCGGCCCGGCTCGGGAAACGAGCCAGGTTCTTTCGGGCGCCCACTTCCAAAGACGTTCCAATCGAACACGATTGTGCCGAACAAGGGGACACTGGTCGAAGATGACGATGATAGCGGAGCAGACGATGACGATGCATTCAACCTAGAAGGCGCTGCTGCGAGACGGCAGACGAATAAGAGCGCAAAAAGTATGAGCATGGCACACGAAAAGATAACCGCGGACTTGCAAAACCAAGTGTCGGAGTTGCAGGACAAGGTTGGCTCATTAGAGGCTACCATACGTAACAAGGACGACGAGCTGCAGCGACTCCAAGACGCCGACAGAACGCGCGACGGCGCCTCCGCCTCTGAGCGTGCGGAATGGGACGAGCTTCGGTATTCGCTCGAGGAAAAGGTTGAGAAGGCGGAGAATCTCAACTCCTCGCTTCGTTCTGAGATAGACAAACTACGCAGCGAAAACGAAAACGTCGAGAACAGCCTCCGTACCCAGATTGCAGATCTCGAGTCTCGACCGCTTCAGCAAGCCTATGACAACGGACACGGTCAATGGAGACAACGGTGTGAGGAGCTGGAACGGGAATTGAACGAACAACAGCAAGTAGCTGAGGAGGTACGGAGAGACGCATCCATGTTCCTGCAAGAAATGAAAGAGTTGTCAGCCCGTAGCGATGCCGCAGCTGAAAAGGAAGAGCAAATGGCAAATCAAGTATCGTCACTTGAGGCTGAGCTCAAAGACTGGAAATCAAGATATGCCAAGGCTAAGACGCAACTACGAAATTTGAAGGCATCCTCTATGGGCTTATCACAACTTGCGTCACCGGATTTGACCAACTACTCCCGCGATGCTGCTTTTACGACACCGGACGGACTGGTCAAGGATGTCCACATTACCAAATTTCAGCTTAGCATTGATGAGCTGCTCCAGAATGCGCGAAGAGCAAACTCGGAGCAAACTCTTGAGAGTATGCGGCACGTCGTCAAATGTGTACGAGCTATTACTGGCGACATCGATAGCACGTCTCTTTCACAGATCCAGTCTCCTACCAGTAGTGTGAGCGGCGACATCTTCTCCAGTCCTGAGAAGCAGCAAGCAAAACTCAAATCTCGTGTCAGCGCTACGGCCAACAACCTGATCACTGCTACTAAGAACCATGTATCATCTGGTGGACTGTCACCAGTCAGTCTGTTGGACGCCGCAGCTAGTCACTTGTCAACTGCCGTTGTCGAGCTCGTGAAACACGTCAAAGTGCGACCCACACCAGAAGACGAGCTTGAAGGAGACGATGAGGATACCGATAGGCCTATGCCGCTAAAGCCCACCGTATACAATAGCTACAATGCTTCTTCGCCAAGCAATGCCAACGACAACAGCAACAGCAGTGCTGCTGCCTCAACATACGGTCATCATCGCAGTCGCAGTAGCAAAGGCGGCAGCAGCGACACCACTAGGTACAGTGCGTACAGTTCCCCATATAGTGGGTACGACGGCCAAAGTGCCGGCATGAATGGTACCAATGGCACAGGCGATAGCAGTATGCTTGAGTTCAAGGTACGTTTGCAAGCAAGCCCAATGCTCACAGCCCACTAACGCGTACAGAACTACCTTGAGGATCAGACAGCAACCCTTGTCCAGAGCATACAGCCTCTTGTCAATCTCATTCGCGCGAACCCCGACTCTACTCCAGGGGACGAGCAGCAAATCTACGAATACATCCAAGACATTTCGCAAGCAGTCGACGACACTGGCAACAAGACATACGATGCTGTAAACCAGCTGTCCAACCCTGCCTTGAAGAAGCACGCCCTTCCCGTCGTGGAGGTGCTGGACGAATGCAGACAAAGTATGCTTGCTATCGACATCAGGGGTGGAGGGCGCGAAAAGATCCCACCACTCGCGTTCAAGACCGCTAGGGCTCTCAAGGTAAGCGACACAACAGTGAAGACAACTTGTATACGTACTGATTGTCATACAGGAGCTCGTACTTCGCGTAGACCGCATCGAGTCTGGCGAACTCACTGTCGACCAAACACTCAAAACAGAGATATAGTGCAAAATTCGTCGCACAAACTGATTCAACGTATAATATATTCAGATCATATACCTTAGGCGCGACTTGTTCATCGGATTGGGCTTTGCCGTTCTTCAACATATTGGATCTGGCACGGCGTTCACGGTTCTCCTTCTCAGGACCTCATGGCATTCAGCGATGTGTGTTTTCTTGGCTACCATCATCGGCAATGCTAGAAACTACCTTTTCGGTTCGATGTCAGAACATGAGAGCATGTAAGGATTGGCATCCTTTACAGGAAATATTATTATTGTTTATTATGGCAGCAGTCGGCACAGGAGCTCCTGCCAGGCTTCATGTAGGGATGGGTGTAGGCATAGGGTTAGGCCGTCTTGGATAATCGGGCTATTTGGACTGAGCTATGAGATACTACGAACATGGAAGGCTTGTTATATGGTAATATAGCCGAATTAGGAAGAATCTGTAGTTGGTAGTGGAATGGCAGCACGATCAGTGAGGTGGCTTGCAGCTTCCCCACATCACCGCCTCTTTGGACCCTGTTTTTGCCTCGGCAATTGTTGCGAACTTTTTTCGCATTACCCCTTCTTACCCTTTCGGTCCGTTCTCATGCCCACTGCTTAACGTGAAGTTGTCCGGCTACTGTAGTACCAAGGAAGTGAATGTAAACCATGACGTCATCATACAGCTGTTACGCGTGTGCGCCTGACCGGGCTAAGACCACATGCCCACGCAGCCACCGTTGTTAGGGTAGTTCTAGATTGCTGAACCGATAATACCAGTGCTTCATCTGAGAACGGACTCCTCCCACTCCTCCCGAAGTCCAAGTCCATCCAAGCCATACGTCCAAGTAGCACTGGAAATCGGAGCAAAGGAAAGAGCATTTATCAAGATGGCGCAACAACTGCAGCCAACATGGCCTCAACAGAGACCTGCATACAACGACACGATCCTCACCATCACAAGCAGCAGCTGTGCAGATCCGTACGTACTCTGGGACAAGGGCACATACTATATGACCTTCACCTGCGGCGGCCACATCGAGATCTGGTCTGCAGACTCCCTCTTCGATTTTGAAAAGAAGTGCAAAAAGAACGTAATCTGGCGTCCCCCACCAGACCAGCCCTACTCCGCCGACTTATGGGCGCCTGAACTGCACTCGATCCATGGTCGGTGGTATGTATACTTCGCGGCTGACGACCCAAAGCATGGGAATAAGTCGCATCGCATGTTTGTCCTTGCCGGACCACCATCAGAGGAGGACCCTCTCGAGCCAAGCAAATGGAACTTCTTCGGCCGTCTAGGTGGTCTACCTGAGGAGCAATGGGCAATCGACGGTACAGTCGTTACGCTCGGCGGTTCCATGCTTTTCGTCTACTCGGGCTGGCCCCTGGGTACGCACGCGGATGAATCGCGCCAAGAAATCTTCATTATCGAGATGATGTCGCCGACAGAATGTACGGGACATCCCATCCGCATCAGCACACCAGACCTGCAGTTTGAGTTCTCTGGTAGCAGCGGCATCAACGAGGGCCCGCAGTTTCTCTGCTCACCAGACGGTCGTTGGATGGGCCTTGTGTACAGTTGCGCGGGAAGCTGGACACACGAGTACAAGATGAACATCCTGTACTACACTGGCGGTCACCCTCTAGATCCACATTCATGGGCCAAGTCTAACAAGCCCCTTTTAAAAGCTGCTCGCGATGACTCTCCACCCTACGGCCCAGGTCACGGAAATTTTGTCCTAGTCAACGGTCCCGGCGGTCCAGAGGTCTGGGGCGTCTTCCACGCTACCGATGCCAAAACTGGATGGGAAGGCCGCAAAGCTCGCATCATGCGCGTGGGATGGGGCCAAGGAGGCCCATTTATGGGTTCTGGCGAATGTGGACGATGCTGTGGCGAGATTGAGCATTTCATCCAAGGGTGTCCTGGAGGTGCTTGTGGAGGCAAAGGTCATTGTGGTGGTGCTGGGGGTGCGGGCGGAGGTTTCATGGAGCCGGGACACCAGGGTGGTAACTCAACGGATGATATCAAGCGGGAGGTCAAGAATCTGATCAAGGGTGGGAAGGGTCTCGTTAGCAAGTTTCTCAAGTAAGGATTAGAGATATTTATGAGCTATAAAGGTATGGAACAGTGGCGCCGAGGAGTATGAGAATGGAGAGATTCCCGCATATCTATGACCTGGTGTGGTCGTGGTTGCTTGCGACTCGAAAGAGTGGTACGTCAGTAGTGTAGGAAGTAGTTCGCCAGGTTGGAGTGCGAATATTCCAATTTGATTCCAACGACTTCCCTACTATGATATTTATCTTTCGCTCCAATGCGGAACTCCACGAGTTAGTATGTTTCTCAAACTTAGACTGCTTCTCGACACCGGGTGGTAGTGGTTCCGCTTCCGCCACTTGTGGAGTTGCGGAAAGAAATGAAATACCGCCGGCGCGGTGCAACGGCATCAAAAAGGAACCGATACGACACTAGTGTTGTATGCCGCAAGATTCTAAAACGCTGCTTGGGTTACCATGCGTCCGCGAATCTTGTCGTGTCAAAGAATTGCTAGGCTAGGTCCAGAGGTTGCTCGGCTACCTACCCTAGTCATAGCCCTGCAGGTAGGAAAGGCGGGAAAACCCGGTCCAAACACGTAGCCAAGTAAACTCAGTCCTTTTCATGGCTTGTTGTCAACCTATGATCACTATTCAGGTACCTCAATCTCTCGCGTCGGGTTCCCGGCTCGGCAAAAAAACCTCACACCACATCAGACAACCCCGCCAGTGAAAGCCGTCACCGTTCTTTACATGGCGGAGTCGGAATACTGACATGCCGAAACCAATGATCATGTCTGAACGTAGCCAAGCCATTACTGCGTCTATACCAAGTTGCGACCACGATGCCAGGTATTTGAAACGCAGATATCCGGGTACTCGTTGAGTCGGTGCGGAAATCCGCCACAACTGCTATGCCGGCTTGCAACGATCGATATATAGGTGGGCTGATGCTTCTGATGTTCCATCATCACAAACACAACACAAGCGGCATCCAAAGCTACGAGTCACTTTTACAAACACTTCCATCAATATGGCTAAAGTCCAAGGAATCTGCGACCCCCGCTTCACCGCGGTCAAAGACCTCTTCCAGTCCTACCTTGACTCGGGAGAGGAGCTTGGCGCCTCCATCTGCGTCAACCTCGACGGAAAAGATGTCGTCGACATCTGGGGCGGTTACGCAGATGAAGCTCATACCCGCTCATGGGAGAAAGATACTGTAACATGTATCTGGTCCTCCACCAAGACTGTCTGCGCCTTGGCGGCTCTCGTCTGTATTGACCGCGGGCTGTTGGATCCGTATGAGAAGGTTTCAAAGTACTGGCCCGAATTCGCTGCGAACGGCAAGGAAGGGGTGGAAGTCCGACACTTTCTTTCGCACGCGAGCGGGGTGAGTGGATGGGAGGAACCCATTACTTTAGAAGATATGTGCGACATTGAGAAAAGCACAAAGTTACTCGAACAACAAGCCCCATGGTGGGAACCCGGCAAAGCGACTGGGTATCACGCTTGGACAATGGGTCATCTCATCGGCGAACTAGTCCGCCGTGTAACTGGAAAGCCTATCCAACAATTCATCACCGATGAACTCGCCCGCCCACTCACCGCAGACTTCCAGCTCGGCATTCCTGAGAAAGAGTGGAACAGAGTCGCTGATATCATTCCTCCGCCAATGGTCCAAACCAGCAGATGCAGGCCCTTGCAAGCGACCCAAACAACCTTATGTACAAGACACTAGGCAAAAACCCCGGTATAGAAGCTAACTGGGCCAACCAACCGCTCTTGAGGAACTCTGCGCTCGCTGCAGGAAACGGCTACAGCAATGCCCGCGCACTCGTCCGCCTCCTCTCGATCATCTCCCTGCAAAACCCTTCTTTCCTCTCCACCAAAACTCTTGACCAGATCTTCTCGACTCAGCAAGAACACAAGGATCTCGTCATACCCACGAAAGTACGTTTTGGACTGGGTTTCGCGTTGCCGGCTGAAGGAACCATGATGGCGAATTTACCACAGGGACGTGTGGCGAGTTGGGGTGGGTGGGGTGGTAGTCAGGTTATTGCTGATGCAGATAGGAGGATGACTTTTGGATATGTTATGAACAAGATGGAGTTGGCCGGCTTGGGACAGCAGGAGGGGGGCAAAGGGGGTATGGGCAATGCGAGGACCAAAGCATTTGTTAATGCAGTCTACGAGGCCTTGGGTTTTGTGGCTTAAGGGAGGGACATTTTACTTTCAATCGTTGGAAATCTCGATCCTCTACCTTTCGGTGTTTTGCTGCTGTTGCTGCCGATGATTGACAACTTGTTTTGGCCAGTCCATCCATTCGGCCCAGTACGGTCCTAGGCAATCATCTATCACACTCACGATACTCTCCCCACAACTGTCTGCCCACCAATATTGTTGAAGCTGTTCTAGCAGTGCACCAAAGTAGGCAAAGATGAGCAAAGCCAAGGGCTGCCGTTGCTGCTGTAGTCTGAAGTATTCTTTTGGCACCAATGATAACCAAACAAACGGCTATACCGATCGAAGAAACATTGTGCGTTAGTCAAACTATCCAACTGAGACGCAGAATGGAAGATGTGGCGTAACTTACAGCGGACCAACCACCATTGTACCCCCATTCTTCCTGGTGAGCTTCCCAAGTGTTCCGGAAATGCACCTCCCACGCACTCATCTTTCTTAACAGATACAATGTCTCGTCGTAAATCGTCTTATTCTCATTGCCCGCCCATGTTTGCTTGATGCGTATCAGATGCTCGTCATTCGGTCCAGGATGCACGTCGGGATCCATATCATCCCAATCCTTTAGAATGAGTATTGATCGCAAGGGTCCCTCTTTAAGGTGCTCATATACGGGACTCATCACGGCACGTATACCGTGGATGAGCGGTATCCATTCTGCACCTAGGATACGCGATGTGCGAGCTGAAACACTGTTGTTGGTGTTGTCGCTACCTTGCTGTTTGTCTAGAACTTCATGCGAAAGTTTAGAAAACGTACAAAAGGCGTAGAAAAACAAGAGCGTCGAAGTGGCGACGATTGCATCGGCGTTTTCTGTGCCAATAGAGTCAATGTCTGCTCTGAACCCGCTAAGAGCGAGCGTGTGGTGGTACGCTGCAACGTGTAGATTTGCGCGTCTATTGCTTGGATGGAGGTAAGCAATATGTAAGGCGGAGAGACTGATAAGTGCATGCATCAGGTAAGCGTAGTTGTATGCTATTTCTGGGAAAACATCCCGCCAGAGGCGGAGGACCGCCGGTACGCCAGGTAGTATAGAGTGACTCGTTACTATTGTCCAATGATGCAGCAAAGACATGTCTTTGAGTGAGAAAGAAGGGATGATTTTGGTTTCAGAACATGGCGTGCTCGCTGCGAAAGGATCGTTCTGAGGTGTAGCTATGTGTAGTAATGCATCTGGAGTTGCCGGTGTTGGACCGGGAGATGGTGCAGCTCCAGTTGAACTTTTGGCTCTCCGTGGCACCGACTCTGGATATACACATGCGATCTCATGTCGTACACAGTGTGAACATCGCGGCTTTCCTTCGTCGCACTATGTCGCGTGTCAGAACAAATGGCCGTATGAAAGATGGTTCGTACCTTGATTCGGCGACGTTTGCATGTGCCACAGCCTGTCCTCGATTTTGTATGGGCTTTTCTCTTCATAGCCATTTGATATAGCCAATTGCGTTCATCACTTGGCTCCTTGTGTAAGGAAAGATGTGGAAGAGTGACGCAGATGACAGGAGGGTAAACGAGGAACGAAGAACGAAATACGCAGCCCCGGAGCCGCGTTGAGCTATTGATGGAAACAGGATGGATCTAACCCGATCCGGGCTGACCTACAGGGTTCTCCCTAGCTCCACCAACGGGCGAATCCTTCCATCATGCGTCAACTCCCCCTTGAGACAACAGCACCAACATGCAATATCCGCGGACTGTAATTGGCTACGTGACTCCCGTTTCTAGACCTTCTAGGCATCAGCAATCCATTGGAATCGAAAAAGTATGCTACTGAAGAATGTCTAAACGCCAAAACCATGCCATAACAACCAGACGCCTCATGAATGCAGAATGCATCTTCTCAACCGCCAACACAATGTAACGTAACGAATTCCCTTGCAAGAACGAGAATTCATCAAGATCTCTCATACAGCCCAATGATCTCGCTATCCAATTTCTTCGCCGCTCCATGATTCGTCCCAAATACATCATCCGCGCGTACGAAGTGGAACAAGACCTGTACTACAAACATGGGCAGCGTATCGAAAACATACATGTAAACCTCATGCGAAGCCAGGTATCCGCCATGGCCCTGTGCGAACTCGATGACACGGAAGATGCAGCGGAGAATAATGACGATGGCTGCAATGGCGAGGAGTTTGTACTAATGCAAAATTAGTATATAGATCCAGTCAACCAAAAGATGGGAAATGAGAAAGGAAGGAAAGAAGAGTATGAACGGGCAACACATACCAAAGCCGGCCAGCCAAACTTCCCATACTGAGGAATAGTATGTCTCTGTGGCGAAGTCCTCATCCTCATATAAAACACAACACTGATGACGACGAAAAAGCCGAAAAACAGCAGCTGCACGAACAATCCAAGCAACATGATCTTCTGTCCCATATCCGCCATGCTAGCCTGCGCCATCATGCCTCCACCGCCAGCTTGCATGAAGAAAGCAATGACATCGCCGCAGACAAATATCTTGGTAACCCGCGTAGGTCGGATGATTGATGCGTGTTCGGCGTTTACGAATATGACGAGGCGACCGTAGATCATGTAAATCGTTGCAGCGTAGAGAGACGGGGGCAGGATGATGAAGAGGGATTGGAGGATGTAGGGTTTTAGTTCGGTGGGGGATTGGGCAGAGAGATAACGGGCAGCGTATCCAACTGTCATCACTGTGGAGGTGTGTTAGTATGGGGCAGATTGTAGGAGCAGAGGAAAATGTACTTATGGCTCCGATGACGAAGGCGGTATAGAACCATGCGCGCCCTCTAATCATCTGGAAGAAATGGTAGAGTGCGCTTAGGCCAAAGAGGCCGGCAAAGAGAATGGCGCCTACTTCGCTGGGGGCGTAGGGAAAGAGGCCGTTACGCCCGTCTTCGGAAGCGGTGTCGCCTGCCATCTTGACGCGTTCGAATGGAAATTATGGCTAGAAATGCACGAAGGTTGCGGTAAAAGAAGCTTGAAAGCCAATTTAATGCGGCCCCTGACGAACAAGAAGCTAGGAGAAACGAATGTAAGAATCAAGATTTCGGTGTTGAAAGATGGTAGAAGAGAAACGAAATGAATGTGTGGTTTGCAAGACCTAACAATCTACATACCGCCCCTCCTTATACAACTGAATCCTCATCGCAAGCTGCACCCAAAGCGCACAAGCCTGTGTAAAGATCCACTGCCAGACGAATACGCGGATAGCCCTACGACAACGAGACCGTGCACTCAGGAACAGGATGCTGGATCCACTTTCGCGTACTTTGAAACCCCTGCATCACCTATTACTTGTGACCCAGCGCTAACGAAATACGACATACGGTGCACGATCCAGAAGATTGCATGTTTCGACGATTCTATTCGACACCTCTAAGCCTTCTAGGTGACGTTGCTACCGCTGCGCCACTGCCAGGAAGCACGGGTTAAAGAATTGCGCAACTCCTTACATCGTCATCCATCCACTACCCTTTCAAGCGTTCTGTTACTACAGTTACGTTCGACTGCTCAGGTCGCCAGTGTGTGTTCTCTATTTCCGCTTGTGTGAGCCCAACGAAAGCAGACGCATATTTGCTCGTGAGCCATTGCTCTACATGCAACATGTTGGTCTCTCGCACAGCTGGCGGATCGACTGGCACGTCATCTCCTGGGGGTAGCAGCGCGGTCGTGCTATAGGCGGCAGAACTCTTCGACATCTCTTCACCCATCGAAGTTTCCGATTGTATAAGTGAGCTACGATCCAGAGGTGAAAAGTCTTTCTGGAGAGACTCTTGGCTCTCCGTGCCAGTCGTTGCAAGAAATTGTGCGTCCGCAGTATTCGTAGGTGAATTGGAGTTCTGCGAGGAGGCGTGCCTCCTTTCGTCTCGAGATCCCTCGAACAGCGCTGACCATGACGTAGGTTGATCCCTAGCCATGTTGTTGTTGTGCTTTCTTGACTCGAAGATGACCTGACACGGTACTGGAGCTTTCGTTTTCGCTGGTCGTGATTTTGCCTCGTTCGCCAATAACTTGGCTGATGGTACAGACGCTTTTGCTTTAGCCGGCAGTGACTTCGCACCGGTGGGCACAGAGTCTGTTGCTCTGGGTACATCTTTGCTGATATCGCGATCGTCCTTGTGTTTCTTCTGCTTATGCTGCGGTTTCATGCGCACTTCGACTTTTCGCCAACCATCCGAATCCTCCACGTAATCCTCTTCTACAGCATCTTCATTTTCCCCACTGCTGTCATGAAGTGTCCGCTTCTCAGCTAATATTCCGGCGTACACGTTTGCTGCGGATACTTTGCTGTTTTGTGTTGCGGGCTCTTCGTCGATTGAGTCTTCCTGGGCGGGATCTCCGTTGACTGACGCTTCATCGGCGAGATCTTCAGCTGGTGTCAAGCAAACATCACTGTCGCCGTTGGTGTTGCTACCAATAATGCTATCGCCATCGTTGTTGCCAACGACACTATCGCCACTGTCGTCCTTGTTGCCAGTGACATTGCCGCCGTTGCTGCCGTCGTCGTCTATGACTGATGGCTGGCACTCCTTCGCGGCGGACGATTTGGTCCGCTCAAGAGCTTCAAGTTTCTTTAGCTTCTTCTTCATCTTTTTCTTGTCCTTCTTCGACTGTTTCTGCTCGCTCTTCCCTGGCGGCTCTTGCACTGTTGGCAAGGGCGGAAGTATCCTGACATTGTCTGCAGCAGCTTGAATCTGAGATGCGGGTTGCTCTGGTACGTCCGAATCTCCTACCAGCTCCACAACTTTCCCCCCTTTCGGTTTCTTCTTTTTATTCTTCGAACTCTTTTGCTCGACTTCGTTGAACGAGGCTTCTAATATTGAAGAATTATTTTTCCGCTTCAAGGCTGATGGTCGCGTCTGTGGGTACTCGTATGGCACATCCTGCCGAGCTTGCCTGAAGAATAGTTCCCACAGAATGAGACTCGGCTTTGACATTGGCTGAGTACTGTACTCAGGAAAGTGAGCTACATCGTAAGTGTTGTATGCCTGAACGAGGCTATGCCACAAAGTCTTCACCCCAGGATGCCTGTCTTGTAAGTAATCGAATAGAGTTTTTCGGGCTTTCGCGCCATCCACGCTCAGTTCGTGTATGTCGTTTAGGTCGTGTAAGAACTGAGCATCAACCCAGACGAATGGATTGGAGTCAGTGACCAGAGGTTGGATGTAGACCTCGAGCGCCCTGAGCGCATGACCAAGTAAGGGACCAACAAACGTGAACGTCGGATTGTGCAGTATATGTCGAAATGCTAGTATCGCGTCTCGTTTGATTCTCCTACGAATCGTCTCAGGTATCTTTCTGTACTTCTCACACGTTGGGAGATTTATCTGTACAATTGCATGCGCTGCACACCATGATACTTCGAAGGGCTTGAGATCAGGCCGTTTGCGGGTCAGGAAAACGATAAAATACGCCATGTCCGCAGCGTACATGGGAGCCAGAAATTCCCTAGCGTCTCGATACTCTTCGCAGAGAGCTGCGGCTACCTGGAATGGGATGCCACCAAGCAGAAGACGTGCTTCAAGAAGAGGTAGGATATTGTCGGTCATATGATCTGCAGGAAGAAGAAAATTGAAAAAGATGATGGCAGGGTGGATTCCGGCCTTCCATATGAGTTTGTCGCCATTGATCTCGAACGAAGCGTCCCAAACGCCGCAACAGTCAATGTTGAACATTATCATGCTTAGAATACAATCCCTGGCTCGCGATTGTGGACTCCGTAGTTCTAGATATAGGCTGGGTAGGAATGAAATCATCAAATCATACTATTGGTTCAAGTCCCTCTTCTCTGCGCTTGCAGCGGCTTCTGAACTTATGGCGACAGCGTTTGGACTCAGCGTGTCTTTTCCGAATATCAGACCCGATGGCAAATGGCCTGTTTCATGTCCGGCTTCGTGTGCTTGTGGCTGCTCTGGAAGAGGCGCTAAAAGTTGGTACACGAAGTCAGTATCTGTCTCACATTCGATTCTGATGGGATTATTTACGATCGGGTCCTGATCCAACCATGAGCAGGGAGCCTGTCAATGGACGGTTTGAAGACGAGTCTCCAGGCGGTGGTCCGGCGGCTGGTACGCCAGATGTAGCTATTTTGAAGAGCGTATTGCGGTATTTCTCCTGGATCTTCAGATAGGTGAAATCGTCGACAGGCAACGGCCAGTACTCGTCGGCGATGTAACGGCATATCCGCAATTCCGAGTTACCTCGCTTGGCCTCTGGAACCTCGTCTAGGTAGTCTGCGATGAATTTGCCTATTGGCAGTAGTCTCTCCTTAAGAACCTGGGCATGCGACTTGACATTGAAATTCGGATTGTATGGCGGCAGACTCTCGGGCGTCAGCGCTTTCAGCTTCTGCAGATCTCTCAGAATGGGTGCTAATATATGGCCCGGTGATGCGTGGGCGCCTTCGCCAGCTTGTGACGCCATCTGCGCGCTGTAGCGGTCGTTTTCTGTAGAAGGCAGGAACCGATCGAGGCTACGGTATAAGTTGCTAAGTCAGAACGACTGGAGAACGGACTGCATGGGGCCTGAGCTGGGTATAACTGCTGGAAGCGATGGGTTATAAATAATTGGTGGTTCTGCGATAGCGGAAGACACAGGATGCGGTGGTATAAAGTCGTTGTGGCCAACAATCGTGACTCGCGGATGGTTACTTGCATCCTCGTCATCGGGGAAGGAGGTGTCCGACTGGAGTAGCGGCGTAGTATCCAAGGCTGCTTCCTCATCCGCAATCGCAACACGCGGGCCGAACCCCCATCTTATCCCACTTATTCCAACGTCTGACATTGTTTCCCAACTTCGGGCAAGCGGGTGGAGGAGGATGGAGAGGATGATAGATAGTTTGCGGGTCAAGCGATCCAACAACATTGGCTTATTAGTTGTGAGATATCACTAGGCCATATGCTTGGTTGAGAGGGCGCGATTGTAGGAGGCGGTTCTGATGAGGAAGTTGCAACTGTGAAGTACATCAGCGTTTGTTTGCTCGGGCGCGAGCGGGCAGGCGAACAAAGTTGGTGCAATCAGAAGAAGTGGATAACGTGCGAAACAAACGCGAGAATTCTTGTCGCAGCATAAACGAAAGAAAGGACAATGACGAGTGAAAGCGAGAGAAAGAAAGGTTGTATGTACGGGTTGACTCCAGGGCGCTCGAAGAACAATGGAATGTATATATACAATATGATACAATAAAAACGTTCAACTTGGCGAGCATGTCTCATAAGATCGCTGACTCACCCGCTCATGGCCTCATGCGGTGGTGGGTCGTTGTGCCTCTCCATAGCTTCCTCTGTAGAGACAAGAGGAGTCCTAGTGTCTTCCGTGACGTCCATACAGACTGGACATGTTCGCAGCCCGACTTTGCGTTGTCATGTAAATGATGATCCAGGGTATCTGTGAGCCTCCGCGGTGTGCTATCCTCTAGCAAGCGTAACGAGATGATCGTATGCAACCGCTACCCCGAGATTCCTCGACCCTCTCTCCAGCCAAAAGGTATGAGCGCGGCAGCAACCTGTCCTACGCCCCTCTCCGTCGCAAGCAGGTTGAACTGCGCTGCCGCGTTCCTCGTATCCTGAACCTCTAGTCGTATACCCAGGTCGTTGAGGTATTTGCGAACCGCAGGCGCAAGAGGGATAGTATTGGGACCGGTACCGATGATGAGCAGGTCTGCCACGTCGCTGTCAGTTTCTGCTGCCCACCATACCTTTATAGGAAGACGGCAAACATACCAGGCTTCGGATATAGCAACTCCAGCACTCCCCAAGCCTGCTCCTGCACTTCCCACTGTCCCTTTGCATTCAGCAGTTTGCCCGTCATCACGTCATCACCTGTGCCTCCTTCAGCAATAGTGCCTTCCTTTCTTCCTGGACGTAACCAGGGTCGCCATCGATACGCTTCACCGCCTATTAAGAGGATTCCACAACCACTTATACGCATCTGGTTGTTGAGCGCGAAGCCATCGCCCGTGCAGGCATCGATTGATGTGGCAGGCGCAACGGTATTTCGTAGCACGTCAAGAGCGCTGAAGTCGGTTTGTGTGTCTTCGTTGCTCTTGGGGCCGCGATCGCGCGATTTGGGAGGTTTGGATTGGAGGAGGGCGGGGCGTGTTGTGTGTAAAGAGCGTGCTTGTCGTGCCGATGCGATCGCCAAGCGTATCTGTTTTGGCGGATTGCGACATGAAGTTTGAGCTATACATCTTGAGAAAGAACGCGTGCACTGCAGTAGACTTCGTTCCATGGTTGTGGTATGCAATTGATTGTTGTGGCGTGTGTCTATGTACAGGCCGAAGGTTATGCTAAAGGCGACGATCGATGCTGTCATCGATGCAAAGAGAGCTTGGACCAGCCAGCAAGCGAGACATCTCTATATAGTATCACTCGCCTGGCACTCCTTTGTTCGTCGCCTCCTCCAAGCCATATATCCAAGTGCATGCTCATGTGACTGCTTTAAACAATATATCTTGCAGTGGTATGAATCTCAATGCAATGCGCTCGTACGCCCTCATTTCATGCCTGCTATCTTGCCCCGGCCACCCCTTGCGACAGCTGTTGATCATGAAGCAGGCAATGGTGCTTGGAAGCCTTTGTTGTTCCATCAGCGGGCATGCTAGATATCCTGACATTGTTCTTCGTCGTCTGAGTCGAACGCCGAAGGAAGATCCTCACAGTTCAGTCCCTCGAGCGCGAATCTCTCCGCCAATCTCAGTTTCTTCTCTTCATTAATCGATTCTGTTTCAAGTGAGGCTGTGAGCTCTGAGCTGGTGTTTACTCGTCTTGGTGCTTGCTTGAGAAACTGGATAGGCGCTGTTGTCCGCTTCGGCCTGGCACCCTCATCCTGCCCGCTCACTGTCGCCCAGTTCATGTCTGCTCCTCGCTTTCGCCTGCGATGGTCCTGTACGCGCGACGGCATGTATTTTGGGATAGGCTCTGGCTGATCTGCGCCCAAGAAGCACCATTCGTCCTTCGGAGGATTGTAGCTGGATGTCATTCCGCGGTCTCTCAAGAGGTTTGACGCCTTGAGCTCTCCTGCTGGTGTGACTTGTTCAGGTGCTGTGGTAAAGTGACCCCAATGAGGTGAGCCGATAGTGCGGCAACTGGGAGGCATGGCTGAAAGACCTACAGCAGGATCGAGAAGCTCGCGCAAATACGCATTGCTGGAGGAGGATGACTTGCGCGCAAGTAGCAAGGGTTGTGTGCGATTGCGCCGGTGCGTAGATGACCCAGATTCCGGCTCGTACGGGAAGAACTCTTGTGAAAACATATTGAGCTATTCTGCTAACGCTCACGGGTATGTGGTAGTTTGGAAGTCTGAGAGATCCAGCTTGCAATCCACCGTACAAATTTGCGACTCGAGTTTAATGTTTGGAGCAGTTGGAAGCCGCGGTTGGTGAGTCTGTGGCAGGATCCTGGAAATTTATGTTGCCACGAACCGTAGGACTGCCTGGTGAAGGAAAAACAACGTGGGGGGCTGGTATCGACACTCTATTGCCCATTGCTCTGTGTCTGTGTTTCTCACCACCCACGGTACGTGGCCGCGTTCACCTGCCAGGCCGTCCAGTAAGAGAAGGTCAAAATCAAAGCCATACCGCCACGTTCACTTTTCGGTAATCGAGTCGACAGGTGCGGTGGGATACTTGTGATCTTTGCGGAGTCTTGGGAAGAGTAGAGGATACGTTGTGAGATAGCGGTGTTGTTGTTCGTTATATGGGGCGGAAGCAAACTGCCATGCCCGACGTTGCAGTCACTGACACCTGTTGTTTGTTTGCGTTTGTGAAAGGCACCCCACGAGGCTGGAAGTCATTCAACCAGAATGCGTCACTCACACTGGAGTGTATTAACCACGCATCGCTGTTATTGACCACTCCATGTTTGAGCCCTCACATTGCCAGCGATGAACCAGCTTCACCCTATCCCATCCTGCAGCGAAGTACTAATATTGTAACACTTGATTCACGAGTGCAGAACTCTCTTTTCCGGTGTGTTCTGCCCATATATTCGTGCCCACCTGGTTCACCTACAGCTTCAATCAATGATGGGGTTGCAGTGAAATGGGGGAATAGGGGAGGTGGATTTGAAGAGTGGATCTCACCATTGCAGGTCGTAAGGTGTCTCTCAGATTAGGGCGGTGACTTGGACTGGAAGAATGTCGCGCTGACACGGCGAACTCTGCGATTACTAGATTTCACAAGGTGAAGAGATACCGCGTCATAGATCACGAGAATTCGTGTCGCGCTCGTGCGTGCTTTCCACAATACCCAAATACAGCCCTCCTCGCGTTCGCCCACCCAACGTCTTAGTCCTGCAGTCAACAACTCAAATTGAGCCTACTCAGCCCAATACTGAATAGCAGCCATGTCCTCCAAAGCGTACGTGTTCCCTTGTATCGCTTTTCGTTTGCTTCACTTTTGCTTACCAACGGCAGACGCAAAGACCACGTCTTCCAGACGGAGAATACCAAGAAAGGTAGTGGCGGCAAGAAGGGCGAGAAGACTACCGATGTTGTGCACAAAACAGCCGAACTCAACGCCATAAGTTGTCGCTTCCTTGAGTTGCCTGCCGGTATGTCGCTCTTTGGTCTGCTTTAATGCAAATCGCTAATCGGCCGCAGAGATCCGCAATCGTATATACCACTTCGCCGAGGAAAAGGTATACGATGATGACTGCATGGCCCCAGCGCTTCTGATCAAGGATCACAAGATCCCAACCAGAAGCGTTGGCGAGCTGAGCTGGCGAAGCACTTTGCGCTATCGTGCGCTCACTCAAGTCTGCAAGCAGATCCGAACCGAATATCGGCCTATATGGCTTCGTCGATCTTGTTTCCACATGGAATTTCCAACGGTTCCGCAATTCATCAACACGTACTATCCCAAGGCTACTGATTATCAGAACGCTCTAAAGCGTCTGCTAATCTCCTGGGACCACGGAAAGATTATTGACGACTCTGAAGCAGACGACGAAGACAAAGAAAAATTTTGCCAGGACGGTCTTACAAACATTACACTCTTGGTCCGCCTCCGCGCGCATTGCCCAACCTTCACAACCAAGTTCGTCTCCCGTCGCATACTTGAGGATGACCTGCCGAACTTTTCATGCCAAGACTGCGGACACAGTATTCATTGCAGGTGCGACAATGGCTGTTACCACGAGGACGCTTATGAGGCGGCACGATTGCGAATGGAGGGCCTCTATTTGTACCTTCAGGTACTAAACAACTTCCTCACCAACAGTACTGAGAACTGGCTGAAGATGTTTCGTGACACCACTCACATAGTCACTCTCGCGGAGTTCACTTTCGACATCTTTGCCCAGCGTCCCACGATCTACATCCGTTTCTCTCGAGGCCGAGCACCCAAAGCTTTCCAGTTGAAGAACATGTACAAATCTGCACTATCTTTCCTCTACCGTTCGGGCATGATGGATCTCAAGGAGTACGACGCGCTTGACTATGTGATCGGCGAAGCAACTGACAAGTACACGCACCACGCTGGTCAATGTGGTTTCCAAGTACACACGTACAACCAAATATATTTAGAGGCATCCACTATCATTGAATGGAAGGCCAAAAAGGAATCCGAGGCATCTGTTTCCTAAAGGCCTCGTTATGGGGAAGAGGGGGCTCGCGTATCCTCAAGGTATACGTGTCAACTCACCTCGAAAACTGAACAGATAAGTAGCAGTGTATATCTTTGGAGTAGGTTTAGGTGTTAAGGGTACACCTTAGCCAAAACGAGTTGCCTCGTATAGAAGATGGCCTTCAATGCAGGCGCTGAAAGTTGTGCAGGTACGCTTGCTGGGACTGAATTAAATGCGACCCTGAATGCCATACAAATTAAAATCAACGGGTGATGCGTATCAGTAGAGAGTGTGTGAACTTGTTTGACACGCGCTCTTAGCAGGAGTAAATGGTCTCCTACTCCTCGGCCGGCATGAGCCGGCCGAACTATACACGGCGCGTCCTAGACCCAAAACTGATGACAGCGTCAATACTGCTACGCAAGCGTTGAAGATGCCTTAGAATGATGCTTCTGAGTTTCATGATACGCTCAGTCACGCCACGACGCGACGATCGACCTATTGACTAATTCGGGCCCAACGTTTGTATTGGCTTCCTCGTCTACCATGCCGATTACTCAACTTCGATAACGCAGAGAGAACCACTCCATCGGAGCCTGCATCCTCGAGACGCTTGTTCGAGACCTTGCGACGTTCTCAACAGTAGGCGCTGCGCGTGTTACGATGTGGCGCAGGTCTTGCGGCTTTGAATGGACGGGTTGTTGGCCTTGCGCTTCGGCCCGCCCGGTGAAGCGATTCTGGACAGGCAGAAGGTAATGCGCACCCTGATCGAGCTGGGTTCTGTGAAGGATTTCGGTCCACGGTTCGCACGAGGCGCAGCATCGGTAAACTGCTGTGTTCCTCTGCACCAAAAGTCTGTAGCCTATCATGTCGCTAACACAGCCGAGCTGAACTCCATCTTGCTGACTACGGACAGCGTGACGCATAATTGGACCTCATTGGCTGCAGCTACGTCCTCCAGGGCATCTGTATCCCTGTGAAGTCAGCAACTAGGCAACATCACATGGAAAGGCTCGGTTGAGGGCTGCTATGGGAGGCGGTAACGTCAAGGCTGACGAGTGCTGGGGTGTTTTGCTACCTGGGGTATATGTAGCCCAGCTCCTCTCTCTAAACATGAGCAGCTCAAATTCAGTCCTCTCGTCGCTTCTCCCCTTGACATCAACCTACGGTCTTGTTACCAACCTATCAGGCTCGTATCGTACCTGATAGGCCTTGACGATGGCCTCTGAATCATCGGAATCCCTCCCTATTCCTCAACCTCCCCCACACTTGTTCGTGGGCAACTTCTCTGAGATCGATCCCAATAACGCGCCGGGATCTTTCCAGCGGCTTGCGGATATCTATGGCGAGATCTACCAACTCGATTTTCCAGGGCGCGACGGCAAAGTTATTGTCGTCTCTTCATATGATACGATAAACGACTGTTGTGATAGCGAGCGGTTCGAAAAACCTATCAATGCTACTCTGGACGAGGTGCGGGCTTTGACTGGAGATGGTCTGTTCACAGCCTACCCTGGCGAAAAGGTGCGCAGCAAACACTCTGATTTATCATAAAGTTATTAACAGGAAAGCCAGGCCTGGGGCGTTGCTCATCGGCTACTAATGCCAGTCTTTGGACCAATGGGCATACGGAAGATGTTTGATGGCATGATGGATATCTCGACACAGATGCTGCTTCGGTGGGATCGCTTTGGACCAGATCATGAGATAGAATGCAGCGATGACTTCACAAGGTAGATACCACCGCCTCCTCGCACAATCTGCCCTTTTTACTAACAGCTTCAAGGTTGACATTTGACATGATCGGTTTATGCGCGTTCGGCTACAGATTCAACAACTTCTATACTGACCGTGCGCATCCCTTCGTGGAAGAGATGGTCGAGGTTTTGATCGAGTCTGGAAGACGAGCTACTCGCACATCTGTCGAGAATAAGCTTCGTGTCTTTGCTGAAGCTCGTCGTCAAGAGAACGTGAAGAAGATGCACGAATTATGCGACAAGATCATCGCAGACCGAATTGCTCATCCGCAACCAGATGCTAAGGATTTGCTCAACCCTATGCTTGAAGGTGTTGATAAGGAAACTGGGGAGAAGATGACAAAAGAATCCGTAAGGTACAACATGGTGACTTTCTTGGTTGCCGGTCACGAGACCACAAGTGGAACCTTGGGTTTCTTGTTCTATCACCTGCTCAGAAACCCAGACAAGTATCTGAGGGCTCAGCAAGAAGTTGACGAAGTACTCGGAGACGGTCCACTCGAACTAAAACACATTCCAAAGCTCACCTACATAAAGTTTGCGATCTACGAGGCATTGCGTTTCCTTGGTCCAATTGCAATCAACGGAAAGCACTCGATGAAGCCCACCAAGATAGCAGTAAGTTCATCTTTTCAGTAATACGGTCAATATGCTAACAACAACAACAAGGGGAAGTATCAGGTGCAGCCAAAAGACATGATCCTGATGAACCTGAAAGGACTGCATCACGACCCCAAGGTCTATGGCGACGATGCTGACGTGTTTCGACCCGAGCGTTTCCTCAATGGTGGCTGGGAGAATCTTCCGCCAAACGCATGGAAGGCTTTCGGCGATGGGGTTCGTGCCTGCATCGGCAGGACATTCGCTGAACAGGAGATGATCATGGTTGTCGCGCTCATTCTGCAAAAGTTCCAAGTTGAGCTTGCAGACCCTGGCTACCAGCTTCGTATGTGTATTAACCCCCTCCTGTACAGGAACACTGCTGATCGCACTTTCCAGATGTATCAGTTACCATTACGCAAAAACCGAAAGATCTGAAGATCAAGGTCCGCAGACGACCTGGACGCACCATGGCCAGTCTAGGTGGATTTGGAGGCGGCACCACCACTACCAAGAAGACTGAAGAAGATGAACCTGGCAAGACTGGGGAATCGAAGCTTCCTACCAGAGACGCGAAGCCCATTACAGTACTCTATGGTTCGAACGCTGGTACATGCAAGTCCTATGCCGAAGATTTGGAGACCAACGCTGCACGATACGGCTTCAAGGCAAGCATAGCCAGTCTAGACTCAGCCACCGAGCACATTCCCAAAGACCAGCCTATCGTTATCATTGAACCTTCCTACGAAGGTAAGCCAGCAGACAACGCAAAGAAGTTCACCGCCTGGCTTGAAAGCAATGCGAGCTCCAAGCTGCTTGAGGGAGTCCAGTATGCTGTCTTCGGGGTCGGAAACAGCGACTGGAGCCATTCGTACCATCGTGTCCCTAAACTCACCGACGAGTTGTTTGAGAAAATGGGCGCGAAACGGTTCACCGAGACAGGTCTCGTTAATGTAAAAGAAGACATCATGGGTCCTTGGGAGAAGTGGTCCGAACGGGTGTGGAGTGATCTTCGTAAGTCCAGTGGCACTACTACTGAAGTACTTGGTGGACAGCTCCAGGCCGACATCACCCCTCCGAAATTTGCTACTTACCTTGGAGGCAAAGAGATTGGCTACGGTGAAGTCAAGATCAACAAAGATTTAGGTGGCGGAGAGGTCGGTCTGCCCAAGAAGCACATGGAGATTGAACTTCCAGCGGGAACATCTTATCGTTCAGGCGACTACATGGTCATTCTGCCACTCAACAGTATCTCCAATGTTAGGCGGGTCATGAAGCGCTTCGACCTAGCGCCTGATGATAACATCCATATCACAGGCACCAACAAGACCTTCATCAGTACTGAAGCACCGACCTCGATCTTCGACCTGCTGATGACACGTGTGGAGCTGGGCACGCCAATCTCGCAAAAGCAATTACAGACTCTTGCGGAGGCGACGCCGGAGAACAAACGGGCCAAACTATTGGAGTTAGCAAGCGACGAAACGTACAAGAAGCAGGTCATACCCAAACGCTACAGCGTTTTGGATGTCCTCGAAGACCATCCAGATTGTCAGTTACCCTTTGCGGTTTACCTTGACTCGCTTAAGCCACTATCTCCTCGTCAATACAGCATCTCGTCATCGCCCCTCGCAAACATTGAGTTTGTCCAGACGCCCGAAGGTAACACTAGCCAGCGTCTGACTGCCTCCTTGACTTACGACGTTCACGATGAGGCTGCATGGAGTGGAGATAATCGCCGCTTCCACGGTGTTGCGTCGACATACCTAGCGCGTCAAGAACCAGGCGAGAAGATTCGTTGCTTCCCACGTCCAACAAACATCAATTTCCACCTTCCATCCGACCCGACCATACCCATCATCATGGTATGCGCAGGCTCAGGTCTCGCTCCTATGCGTGGCTTCATCCAAGAGCGCGCAACCATCAAGAAGGCTCGTAACGCAAAGGTCGGTCCGGCGATTTTATACTTTGGCTGCCGTCACTACGAGAAAGACTTCATCTACTCCGAGGAGCTGAAGCAGTGGGAGGCCGACGGTGTCGTCAGCGTACGTGGTTGTTTCTCGAAGGTCGCTCCTGGAGACCAGAAAGCGCAACGTGTGCCTGATCGCATGTGGGATGAGCGGAAGGAGTTGGCCGAGTTATTTGGGGATGGAGGCGCGAAGGTCTTCATTTGTGGCAGTGCGAGTAAATTGGCAAAGAGCACGGCTGAGGTGTGCATGAAGATATTTAGAGATACCTTCCCCGATAAGACGGAGCAAGATGCGCTGGAATGGCTGGAGAAGGTCAAGGAGGATAGGTACGTGAGCGACGTGTTCGAGTAGATGAGTTTCACAGTGCAGCGTGTTTTTCTTGGGAATGGGGACTACAAATTTCGGTACTGTATCTATGACATCTTTTGTTGCGCTTTCGAGTTTAGTTCCATCCAATAGATTGCATTTCCGGTACCACGACTCGATGGATTCTAAAACAACATGCGAAACCTCTGACCAGTCCCGCCATAAAAGCGATGAAACAGAATGGCTGACCTTGGTATCTTGGCAGCGGAACAATATGCACAATATAACGTGGCGGAGAAATATGCAGCCAAGATACTTTAGCGGAGTGAATCAACCCGAGTAGGCTGCGTGTTCACGTGGAGCAATGGCGTCGCGTGATCCGCTAAACCGCGGTTTTGCGGGGGATACGCACCCCGGACGATCACTTAAACTGTAAGAACAAAGCACAGGGAGTAGATGCACCGAGCTGGCTATTAACAACACGTAAAGGCCTGTGTGCAGTAATGCGGAGGGCCTACGCAAACGAGGTAGGTACCGGATGCTACCGCAATATCGATATGTTTCGGGGTAGTGCAGTGGTGGAGACTTCCCCAAACATGCCGGGAAGTAGTTAATTTGCCGAGCTTGGAACTATCCGGGGTTACTGAAACGATGAAACGGGAGTGGCGTGGGCGCCAATGGCCTTGGGACGACATGGTAGTGTCTGGGAGCCTGGCATGATAGGTGGTATATTCGCATACTGGTGTTGCATTTGATCGGCAGGACTACGGCAAGGGCTGTATTGGGAGAAGTTGTCTGACCGTGACGAATGGGCTACTTGCTGGCATATTTCGCTGTTTTGCATCTTACTCCGAAATGGCGAGGGCGGTCCGATGGAGGTCATATCGAAGTCTTGGTGTTATTAGGAGAGGAGAAGTGCAGATGTGAAGGATCGTCATCGTACTTTCAGTCCTATAAGAGGTGCGCCCCTGAGGATCTGTCGAAAATATCAACAACAGCATACCTCTTCTGTTCTCTACTCTCCATCCAGGCAATAAAGATGGTCCAATTCACTGGTCTTACGGCGGTGCTGGCACTTGCCTCCACTGCTTACGCTCAATGCGGTTCAGGCACACCTGACGCAAGAGTCACTGGCTCCGGCAATTCGTTCACAGCCACCAGGGGCTCAACAAACCTCTACACCGGTTCGGACTATCGGCTGGCCATTCAGCGCGCCCTGGATGGAATCAGCAGCGGACAGCGTGTTTCTGTCATCGCATCCGGTAACATCGGTGCCAGCACCATCACCATCACGAGCGGAAAGACGTTTGAAGGTTGCGGAACCATAACCGTTGCTCCCAGAAGCGGAGCAGGTAACATTGAAGTAACAGACCAGTCTGGCGTCAACATCCCGTACCTTACCATGGCCGGTTCCACCTACTTCGGCTTGCGCTTCTCTGGAACAAGAGACCTGACCCTAGGCAACATCAACTTCAACCTCAGAGAAGGAATGGGCATTCGATTCGATCGCGACCGAGCGGCCAACACAAACGTCAGGATGGGCACCATCACCTGCACTGGTGGCACCTCGCACTGCGTTGAGACATGGAACATCGACAGGCTCGAGATCGGCTCCGTAATTGGCAGGAACGTTGGAGAGAGCGGTCTTCTCATACAGAAGGTTACAAATGCAAACATCGGCACCGTAGACTGCGACAACTGCGGCGCTGGCACCGGATACGCCGCCCTTCGTTTCGCCAACGAAGCTGGAAGGCTCAACGGCGCATACAGTACCAACATCAGGGTCACCCGTGTCAAGGCTCGTGGCGGCGGTCGCGGTATCTTCTGTGTCTCTGCTTCTGGTGGTGTAGAGATTGGTACTATTGACGTTGCGAACACTGGTAACAACGCCATCTTGATTGAGAACTGCTACAATGTCAACATCAGGGCTGGTACCGTGAATGGTGGTGGTGAGGTTCGCTTGGCTGCCAGGACCGAGTTCGCGAACAGCAGGGACATTGCGATCGCGATCAGGGTCGATGGAACCACTGTACGAGAGGACCCTTGCACGGTCAACCCGACCAGGTGGAGCCTTACTGGCAACGGTGGGAGGACCATTTGCACCTAGATGCTCTCAAGATGATCCTGAGGAGCAACTCAAACTGCTATTCCGGATGGGTTGGAAAGTGGCATGGTGCGCCAACTTCGTTGTATATATTGACAGTATCAAGTAAATACGTATCTTCGTCCCAAGGATTTATAGCCTCTGCAGACTCAAATTTTTCGATCTAGGTATTCGTAGTCGTGATCATCTCGTGGCGTTCGCGCCAAAGTATGAGCTGGCGATGTTAGAAGTAAATATGGACATGTACAGAAACACTTGAAGTGCAAAATCGACCACGTATTGGCTATAGTTGGAAGACTATAACCGGAAAGGCGAGGTTCAGTGAGACAGTTGGGGCGCAAAGCTTACGTGTGCTCGAGATTACCTGTCAACGTATCAACCAACCGGTGTAAGCGTCGAGTATCACAAGGCTGAGCAGACTCGTGAACCTCGCTCAATGGCTACGCTCTGTTTCTGGTGTACTGTAGTGCACCCATCTCAGTTAAATTGGATAGATGCCAGCCCCAAGCGCTTTGCGAGCAGTGGTAAGCCAGTCCTTCAGAAGGGGTCGGGTCTGTTACTCGATATTAAAACCGGCTGAAGTCACGTCTTCTCGATTCCCCAGCCTTTTAGTGCATTCAATCTTCCGTCATGCCACGCAACATGCTCGCTGTTCTTCTACTATTGCATTACACCTTCCTACAGCAAGCGATGGCAGCCTGTTTTTGGCGCAATGGAACGGGTAAGTTGTGACTTTACGAAATGCATATGAAACATAAACTCACTTGGTATCTTCACCTTTGTAGAGAATACCCATCCTGCTTACGCGCCTAAAAATAACGATACTTCGAATCCACTTAGCGCCATATGTTGCGCTTCTTGGGATAACCTGCTGCCAAACGGACTGTGTCAGAATAAGGATTCGTCAACTGTTTATCGGGAAACGTGTACGAAGAGTAGTTGGGAAGGAGGAGGGTGCCAGGAACTTTGCTCAACCGAGGTACACGAGGCGTGGCATCTGTATAGGCCACTAAAGCTGACTTTGAATAGAGCCCTTCGCAGAGAGACAGCGATGTAATTGTCACGCCTTGCACTGGTGGCCCTGATTCGGCAACTTGGTGTTGCGGGTCTTCGAATCAATGCTGCGCTAACGGGAGCACAATCCCGCGATACACGATCGCGGCGCGTTTCGGGGATCCTGTACCTACTGCGACTTCATCGTCTACCTCTCCTTCGATTGTACCTTCAACAATGTCCTCCATGATCTCGTTTTCCGTATCAACGCATTCAGCAACGAGCACGGCGATAGCCACCGGCAACGGTGAACTATCTGGGGGGGCGAAAGCCGGCATTGGCGTTGGGGCAACACTTGGAGCTATCGCCTTGATCGGGTTGGGTATCTTCATTGCTAAGGCGTTGCGATGGCGCAAGAAGGCGCGAAATGCGACTTCTTCGTATCGTCTACCTGAAGAGTACACATCGAAGGACGTTTATCGATATGAGCAGGATGGCAACCCTGTACAGCTAGCCGGCACGGAGAGCGAACTGCACGAAATGCCGGGGTCTGTAAAAGTGTCCGAGCTAGATCAGGGTTCATACATTCGGTCAGTTGGCGGTAGTGCTACAAAAGCTTAATACATAGCGGATGCGCGTCTATTAGTGGTGGTGTGGATGGAGAGTGCAAGTCGGAGTTGAAGGCGGCGGGAGGGCTGGCGCTAAATGCTGGCTTGTACGCTAAGAGAAGGAGTAATCCACTGGGACATCACTTGCATCATCGCCGTCATCTCTCTTCTCGGGGCTGGCGGTAGCTCCCATTGCAGCCGATCGCGTACTTTGTGCATTCTATTTACTTTACTCTTAGACAGCGAACCTCGAGCCATTAGAGCCCAGCCACTACGTCATTAATTGCCGCTAATCGGCCTGCATAGCGGAAGTCGTCATGATACGATATTCAGTTCTCCGTAAACTGCGCCAGGCCTGCATACCTATGGAAGATATGGCTAGATGTAATTCTTGGTTCCCATAAGACGCATCATTTGAATGCTGAATGTCTATGGCTGCATGCTGTCCGAACAGGACCGGGCCGACATGTGAAGGGCATAAATCGCGAGCAGCAGACCTATCACGGATCGAAGGGTAAGCGCTTGAACGGGCATATCCGCTATGCACGATAGCACTGTCTAGCCCGGTTTTGAACCACCACTGGATGAAAGTAATAGCTCGTGTTGCACAGCCCCTGGCGCATGGTGGAAACCCCACTGTTCCTATCAAATGCAACTTGTAGGCTCGCAACATCATACAGCAGGACACACATGCATACCACCACGCTGTACAACGTACTATCATCGGTCATGTATGCAGCTCGAGGTTTAAAGCCATTGGCTAGGCGAAGCTTGCGCCGATAAGAAAAGACGCTGGACTCGTGTTTCTAAAATGACTTTCCTAAACAACCAGACGCCTACCTCAACCGGTAATGCAAATGACAGGAAAGACAGAGAAGATGCCGACCGGTTTAACGTGCGATACAAGAAACACTGACAAGGAAGTTGCGCAACAAGTTGTCGAGGACCAGAGAGTCAATGGCGCAGAAGGCCTTGAAGGAGGGGCACTGCACGTACGATCATAGCCCGAGTACGTGATTTCACTAATGCTCTGCAGCGATACATCAATATCCCCTCTTCGGTAAATTTCAACTTTCTCATGCAATGCTCATGGGAAGCATCCGCGGTTACCTTTCAATTCGCGTTGAGCAATGGGGGTCCAGCCTCCATTGTCTATGGCAGCATCTTCGCCTGGGCGGGAACAATCTTAGTAGCCCCATCGCTCACTGAAATGTCACCCATGGATCCCACAGTTGGTGCTCAATATCGGTGGTCGGCCACTTTCGCACCGAAGTGAAACTGCTTCTTCGATTTGATGCAAGGCTGGATTACGGTTTTCGCTTGGATTTGCAGCTGCGCTTCGAACCCAGCGTTGATAGCAAACATCGTCGTTGGTTTGGCTTCCTTCAACAACCAGGGGTACGTTGCCCAACGATGGCACACTACGCTCATCATGTGTGCTGCGACAGCAGTTCCTTTCATTGGCCACCTCTGGCTGCCCAGATATATCAACGTACTCGAGACAGCAGGAGCGATATGCCACGCCGGATTCTTTCTTGCTGGTGTCATTACACTGGCAGTGATGGCACAGACAAGCTCTACCGAATACGTATTTCGAACGTTGACCAAGGACGTCAGCGGGTGGGAGAACCCTACAGTAGCTTGGGGCATAGGACTTATCACTGTTACATACCCACTGTGTGGTAAGCTATGAGAAAACAACTTTTCTGACGCCGACATACTAACTATCCTTAGGTTTCGACAGTATCATTCACATGTCTGATGAAGTCAAGCAAACACGTACCCGGGTTCCGCGGTCTATCATTTTCTCCATCGTGGTTGACGGCGTCATGCAACTTATTTATATGATTACCGTTCTGTTCACCACTGGTGACGAAGAACGCGTTTCCGCCTCGCCTCTACCGATCATCGAGGTCTACTACCAGGCCACCGGATCCAAAGCAGCCACGAACCTGTTCGTCTTCATGCTAATATACATCATCTTTGTATCTTTCTTCAACGTCTTCGCCTCGGTCTCGCGCCTCATCTGGGCATTCTCACGAGACGGGGGATTGCCTTGCTCGTCTACGTTCGCAAAGGTTCATCCAACATTTAGAGTGCCGGTTAACGCACTATATCTCAGCGCTCTTTGTGTTTGCATACTCGCTCTCATCAACGTCGGTTCGAGCACGGCGTTCAATGCTATCATCTCTCTCACCGCACTGGGCTTGTATCTATCGTACTTCCTTCCTATCTTGTTCCTTTTGTGGCGCCGGCTGTCAAGTACGAAGCCATTGCCAATTCCATGGGGTCCTTTTAGGTTGGGCACTGCAGGAGCATTTGTCAACGCTGGTGCTTTGTGCTACATCCTATTCACCTTTATCTGGATGGCGCTGCCTACGATTCTCCCTCTGGACAGGTTCAATATGAACTATGCCGGTCCAATTCTTGGTGCCGTTATCCTGGGCGCTGCTTTAGACTGGCTCTGGAATGAGAAAAGGAGATTCACAGTGCCAGTCGCAGATCAAAGTCTCCAGTGAACGTACTGATTAAGACAGACATGGTCATGTGTTTACTTTCAATGAGAAGACTCAAGCTACGTGCATTCATATTTCTTGGTTGCCTGGACTTTCTCATGAGCTATTCCTGCTTCTCGACCATCTATATGATACCCGTTCTTTTGCTTCCAATACCCCTTCAGTCTACTTACCTACCCGACAGCCCCAACTGCAATGTCCAGTCGCATTCAGACCTCGAAAATGCCTCCGAGAGACCCGGCGAAGGGATTCGCGATAGGCTCAACTTCGACTGGTGAGCTGATGTCTCCGCAGCCTCCATATTCGAACGCAGTATCAGACCTCATGGATCTTGTCATTGATAGAGATGTGCACTACCCGATCCATTCTCTCATCACATCCTACCTTGGTATTGATGACACTCGCAATGTCCAACTAGTTTGCAAAAGGAACTCGGCGCTGTATACGAACATGAAGAAAACCTAATGGAACATCAAAACCAGCTTACAACCATTCTTCAAGGACGCTCGGGTGTTCCGCTCGATACAGGGCAAGACCGAAACCCTGATCAGAAGCGAGTTCGCGGGGAAGTTCTTCCGACGTCTGCAGGTTGAGACTGGACTTGTACTATTCACCGCAACCGGTGTCAATGCCGACACGATCATTGAGTATCTCGAGCGAGAGGGTTATCTCCTAGGGAATGCCCAATCTGGAGATGAAAATCTTGGGGTTTCAAAGGCAAGTTCCCGTTGTACGACCCATCATCGTGGATATACGTTATTGACTATTAGTAGATCTCGAATTTCAAGAAGAGCGAGCCTGGCCGCGGTAGCCAGACTTCAATCACTCTCTGGCATTACGACTACGTTCCCATAGGTACGTTCTTCAAAGGCTTTTTGTGCTCTGCGCGGGCATGCTTTATTTCCTGGAACAAGGCATATAATCTGTTTCCGGTTGCGACGACTTTGAAGCGAACATCTTACCTTATGGCTCCTATGGCAAGGACAGAATGTTTACCTGCGAGCGTTGCACCAAAGCGTGAGTCTCAAGAGGGCTTTACCATAAAGAATGGGCATTGGAGGGCTGGGCTGACGTCGAAGCTAGAGCCGGAGTTTGACCTGTGTCGGTCGATTGGCGACAAATATTCATGGGTCATGGAACTCGACACTACTGACGTCACTACGACTACAGCCCCAGACTTGCTACTAGATGATGCGCAAGTACAGGCAAAAGCTAGATCATCTCAGAGTTGTACTGAATGCCGAGACCGCCGTGCGACTTACTATGCTTGAACCTGCCGATCGACCGCCTCAATATTCCGACATTCTATTCCCTGGTTCTAGGGCGGCAGACGGTGACGCGAAAGGTCACTTCAAGGTACTTCCGAACTGGAACTACTTTGACGATGAAACACAATGCGAGCTCAAGTGGATCTTTCAGGAGTTACTCGATCCGGAGTTGCAAAGCCCGTTCAAACAGGGTAGAGGATCAGATGCGATTCGTTAATAGTGAACGACTATGTTGGCGCATCGAAGAGAAAGTGGATTATGCAGTAAGCATGCTACGATAACACAAAAAGAGTCATCCGATGTATAAATAGCTATACTAAGCTAGAATTCGGGAACATTGTGCATTATAAGAAGATTTTATGTTGTTGACTGCGCATTGGCAAATCATACTTTGTGAAAGTAGCGAAACTGTTGCCACTTACTTCCAACACTTGGAATTTAGGTATTCTGGACTTCTCGCTTCTATACATAACTACCGCCCATCGCACTACCGAGTATGAGAAGAAGCAGGAAACAATTGATCAAATCTAGCCTGGAGATAGTATGAACTAGAACGAGGAAGCTGTGGTAATTCTTGTCTGGCCTCCAACTGTATGCAGGGCGGGAATGGTTATTATAGCGAGCTAGTCGATACACACAAGTAGTTGGCATTGGGCGTCTTTTAGGCCCGTCACTTACTTATTTGGTCATGCAGATCTTCCAAATCTTATGACGTTGATGAATACAACACTAAAGACGAGATGAATGCGACTGTGATGCCGTACAGATACCTAGGTACCAAGATAGTCCGTCACGACATGATTGATGGATGTAGATACCGAAGGCTTGAGTCATGGGATGGCTAAGCTGTATCTGGTGTTGACGTTGACCGCTTCTCGTGACCGTGGTCAAGGTCAGGACATCAGTACTGAGGTAACGAGACATGGTCAGCAAGTGTAGCGATTGGGCGATACAGTGGCCCCTGACGTCTTCCTGTCTGTGTGAGTAGATCACAACGAGTACACCACCCTCTGGAGACCACGTAGCATACCCCATATAATCATATTCTCCGGGAGACCCTGATCTCCCCTTTATCCCACGCGATATGCGGGGAGCGGTCGGTCCTTCTTCACCGCGCCCAACCTGGCCAGTGGAGTATGGCGGTCGGCTATGGCTTGCAGGAGTGGGCCCACCTAGAGGTGCTACCCATGCACGATGATCACAACCTACATACACAGCCCACTCGACCTCTGCCACGCCGTCGCGAAGCTTCGAAATGCGTCGGCAGCCCCGCAAATTTCCAATTCTGCGCTACAGCTGAGGCAATAGGGCAGATGACGACATGGTGTCTTGTGAGACTGAGCTGAGAGCTGCAGCCTTGCCAAGAGCCGCGCTTTAAGTGTCAGATGTTCGCCGCCTGCCATTAGACCACGATACCTTGCACACATCCACACCTCACCACCAACATCTTCACCACACAAATACCAACCCCCTGCGAACATGGGACGTCGCGATAGACATAGAGAGCCCTCGATCTCGCCGCCGCCTCCCCCGCCTATGGGGCAGCCACCACCGCGTAAGACGACAGCATGCAATTGTTCGGCACAGCGCTAACAAGGGACAGCAGATCCCACTTATCACTTTGAGAACTACGAGAACGGCAAACCGAAATGGGCGCCTGGAAAAGACAACCAGAGAGACTATCGCGACTATCGCGACAGCCGCAGAGGGGATCATCGTCGTCCACGAAAGGAGCGGCCTGTAGATGATGCGCCCCCGCCGCCATATCCAATGAACCCTCCTCCCCCACCGGGAGCAGCACAATATCCACCTCCCCCACCAGGAGCATCAGATTATCCACCTCCCCCGCCTGGAGCAGCGCAACCACCGCCGCCGCCAGGTATGTCAGCATGTCCACGCAGTTTCGTAACACAAACTAACAGAGCACAAGACCCACGCGACCACCGAGACCGCGGCGCTCGACCACGTCGCCATCGTAGACAGCCGTCCTACTCTTCCGACGACTCAGAATCAGACTCCCCACCCCCACCACGACGCAGCCACCGCGAGGAGCGTCCCCGTGAAGAGCGCCCCCGTCGATCGAAGCGCGAGGACACCTACGACTCATATGATGAACACTACCCGCCTCGCAGACCCAAGGACGAAGGCCGCCGTGACCGCGATGGCTACAAGTCCGAAGGCTACAAATCGGACCGTCGGCGCAGAGACCGAGACCCTTACTACGATGACCGCGACCGTCGAGACAAGCCACGTGACGACCGCAGACGCCGCGATGACCGTTACGAGGACCGATACGACGACATGTTCAACAGCAAGCCGCGTCGCGACTCTCGCTACGACGACAGAGATCGGGATAGGCGCGGTCGATACGACGACGATGACCGCTACGATGACCGCCGTAGAAGTGGTAGAGACGTTGGCAAGCCAGGAAAGCCTGGGCAGCCTGAGTGGCAGAGGCAGGCTATGGGCATGTTCAAGGACTATGCGCTGCCCATCATCAAGAAGGAGGGTGCCAAATATGTGCAAAAACAAATGGCTAATGGCTTTGGGAGGCGCTAGTGGGCTTTATTTGACATGACATGACATGATAATGATTTGATGGGTGGGTTTGTACGGCGTAATGGCTTGAAGTTAGGAATGCTCCTCATTCTTAAGGATTTTCTTTTGGTGGCAGGATTTGCTGGCTTTGGCGTTGTGGGTATGTACTGAACATGATATCCAATCTACACATAATCTACTTTTTCAAGACTGAACATCAGATCTCAGGAACCTCACGTACAACGGCAGCGAAGGGACCAAGATGATTCAGCTTAAATTGATCTCTGCTATGCGTAGGAGCAATGAATGACCGGCCACTCCATAGGCCCTAAGTACAAGCATGTGTACCCCCCAGGACTATTGATCCGACTCCAACGCTGGACCGGGATCCTCCCACTTTAACACATTTCCATTACGCTTTAGTTGCTTGGTGTAGTACCCTAGGCACAATAGGCGATGAGGCAGTTGATCTGGCAGGCAAACGCTGGAGCGAGTGGACTGCAGTTAGAACGACAGATGTCGTATGAGTCTTGGTGAGCACAAGCGTCCGCCTGAGCGTCTAATCCAGAAACCGATCGTTAGCCAGAACTTTCAAGGATCCAATTGCTATGACTATGGGGGGTTGGACAATGGGAATGTCACATACCAAGAGCCGCACCAGTTTGCTCTAAAGTGGTTGCGGGAAGTGCAGTTGCCGTGACGGCGAGAGCAGCAATGATAGCAGCGAAACGCATGATGACTGTAAGAGGATGATTGGTAGAGTTTTTTTTGGGAGAGGAATTCTTGGTTCAGGTGTTGATGTGTGAAGAGAGGATGTGAATAGTGGTGATGAGGAGGAACTTGGAGACGACATGGGACAACTTTATACATTTTCGAGACTTTGGCGAAGTGGTTTCCTCAACAGGCTTCGAATATCCATTGCCAAATGGAGAACAAGAACCGGGAAGGACGGCTACGCGACGGATCGCGACCTGCATGGAACTAAACCTCATCTCTCTATGTTTCCGAAACCTGGGGGTGGGTAAGGCGTTCCGTACGCCCCATGGGGTCTGAACACAACACCTCAAAAGGACGATCAGGTACCCTTGAGGCTAGATGAGCCACTTCATGTTCCACTATAGATTACACATGTTCGTATACTGATGGTGGCCTTGCATTGACTCATCCTTCTAGCATAGCAATCCCAATCCTCCCCGCACGGTGAAGGAACCTCGAGCAATTCCCCACCAGTACCATCATATCAAGACCTTGTAACTGCGTACACTTGTATTACGAAGGATTTAGCAGCCTCCTATTTTCTCTTAGGTCTTATTTGCTGACGTAGTAGGTATGACGTTGGCTACACTGTAGCGGCCGCACTAAGCTTCGTTCGCCGGATAAGCTTCATGCCGAGCAGCTTAGCTGTGCCTTCAACCCCGAGACCTTCGCCCTAGAGGATTCAGCGAAACGGTTTGATTACACCAAGATGGAGCGTCTTCATCACATGGAGGACGTATGATGTTAGCAGTGAGCTGAAGTAGTGCCTATCTAGAGACAACAGGTCAAGGTTCAGTACCTCGCCGAACAACTATACGAGGGATGTTCGGATGCGACACAACAATGTTTTTGTTGTAAACTTCAAAGCGGAGTTTCCGGTAAATACGACAAGGGTGAAGATATGCATTAGTATGTACAAGCGAACCGGTGAAGATGTAAGTAAGGTTGCCCCACGCGGCAGTGTTCACTGAGACAACACCGGATTTGACTTGCTTCCAACAATGCATCCAGCTCGCCTGGTCAGACAAAATTAGCAACCCAAACGTCCATTGCCCTCACTCCCTTCCGACCTTCTTGCACACCCTTCAAGCTCGCCTCACATGCATCTCGTAATGCGAGAATCACCCCCCGTTCCCTCTCATCATCCACTTTCTCCTCTATCTCTCTTTCAAAGGAGGAAGAAAGACAAGTGGAAACTTCCCATTGGCCGTCCAATAACCCCTCCCCACCCTGCACATAAGTTTCACTCTCTAGCTGCCATCCAGCAGCCAAGGCCAACTCGGTCAGACGTTTTGGCGACAGCACGCTGCGAATATTTGAGACGCTGTTAGGTTTACGGCACTCTAGCGCTGCCTGGGTGAGTGCAGCTAGTACGTGAGGCTGAGCAGAAGGGTGTATCGCTACTAGAGACCACTCGGCAAGGAGCAGACGCTTGCTGTGCTGCTTGATGGCGCGGAAGGTGGAAAGGATAAGTGAGGGGGAGGAGAAGTACCACAAACAGTGTGCAAGGATTGTCGCATCGAAGGCTTTGCCGTCGCTAGTTGGTGGCGAGGAGAGTGAGGAGAGGTAGTCTAAGGGAGATTGTTGAACCCAGGTAATCTGCCTACCTAGCGGGCCTTGCGAGATGTGATCCTGTGCTTGACCCAGAGTATATGGGGAACCTGTCGGAGCGTTAGTCCACTATCAATCACCAATCGGCCAAGGATAGGTAATAGGATAGGAATTGTAATGCCGTACCATAACTCAATTCCGCTGGATCAACTGCGATCACCCTTCCCTTCTCGCCTACAGCAGAGGCAAGGACAGTCGTACAGTCTCCTTGCCCACATCCTAGTTCTAGCACTTTCGAGCTAGTGGAAATGTTCCATTGCCGCAGAAGCGCCAGGCGATGGAGAGTCTGGGAGTGCTGGATGCTGAAGCAGTTAGGATCATGTAGGGAGAGCCGAGCGATATAAGCGGCGTCGAATTGGATGGACATGCTGTGACTGATGGGTTTTAGATACAAGCGGGCTGTTCAGGTTTTGTGTAGCTAGGGGCCCGTAAATTGAGGAGTAGAGCAAGGTAGTTGTGAGTCAGTAAGTTATCTCACGAGTCATCTTTCTTACATCCCTTCTTTAGCCTAGCGCGACCTCTCAAACAGGGCTAGTGTTTGAAGCGTGGAATCTTGTTATCTATGCTACGTGAGCAACAAGAGTGATTGAAAACAACATAGCCAACGTGCGTCGTGAACTTTCTCCTCAACAACTGCGATCGAAAGCTCGGCGCTATTTCAATTAGCATATCGCCCCCATACTCTGGTTTTAGAGTCGTTGGCTGAGGTGGTGGAGGGAGCGATAAGCTGCCATACTTCGGTATCCAGCTCACATCTCTCCTTTATTACATTGCTCTGATGTGCAAACATATATGAGGCTGAGAAGGCGTTCGGACTTTTGCTCACTAAAGAGAAGTAAAAAAAAATGTCGCATTCGATTGCAGTTTGCCTGAATGCTACTCAACTGCTAGAGGTAAAGCAATGAAAACCCTGGAGAGGTACAAGATCCGAGTATATGTCTTGTAGCCATGAGATTAGGTATGAGCCAACAGGAATTGGGTTAGTGTCCGCACTGACCCATAGTGAGGGCTCCTCCAGAGTATATATGCTCGACTACCCACTACAATGATCTTAACTCAACTGCCAATTTACAAGATCCTAGATCTTCCAATTCACCGAGCTTCCTATTAGGTTGAAACCAGTAGTCTCCACAACTCAGATACCCAAACTCTCAAGGCACTTCTCCTAACTAACATGGAGTTTTCCAAGTATGTCATGTCTTTCTCAGCCACTAAACGATTTGTTCGCTGACATAACTTGCAGGGTGGACACAGTGTTTAAGGAGGTGCTACTCGAACAAGTCGGCGATGATGATACACCAAGATTGACACTCAAGGAGATTGCCAAGGTGGATGAGGAGCGAAAGATGCGGGTGCAGAAAGAGATAGCGGCCGCAAAGGTTGAGCGTACTAACAAAGTCGAGAAGGTCAAGATTCGCAATAAGAAGCGCGCTTTCAAACTATACGCTAAGCAAGAGCTCCACTCTTACCAGCGTGTTTCCAAGGTCTTCGGAGAGATGAAGTATGCTCGAATCTTCGTGAGTAGTGATACTGAGCCTTGCTTAAATCGAAACTGATCACTCTACAGCAGCGCTTCCGATGGATGACCACACTGACTACTTTTATGCCCTGTCGATCGGTTGGTGAAGATCGATACTGGGTAAACGGAAACCTATGGCCGAATCGTACACGCGAAATGGTTGCCCAACTGGCTCCTTTCAGGAGTTGGTATAAATCTTACAACTACGAATAAGCCTTCGGGAATCTGGTGGGGAGCTTGCTCCTTGCAGTCCATCCCAAGAAGCTCGTACTTGTTACCGGCTTACTATGAACTGAAATACGGTGATGAAGGTTCCGGCGTCGATACGTGGTGGGACTCATTTGGTACATGGAAGACGCTCATGGATCTATGCGAGGGCAAAGCTCGAGACCTCTCCGACGGGAAATTGATTGAATTTCAAGTATATTTGATGAGTCAATATGTGATCCATCTGGCAGAGGAAGCATCCCAAGCCGCAGAGCTGGTGGATTGCTGGATCTGTTCACATTGGATACTACACGTTGGGTGAACATGTGGTAGCGCTTTATTTGTACTCCGTCAAGAGAACAGATATGACAGTCAGTCTCAACTTGGTGCACATGCAAACGGATGACCGGATATAGACACTCGAGGTATCATCCAACCAAACGGCATTGCCAAATCTCTTCGGCTCAATTCTGACAAAAATCATAGCAAGCGGGTCGGTTCGAAGAAGAGCATTATTAGCCTCAACACCAGGGACGGTGATTGCCAACCCAGGTACAGTAGTGAGAAGTGAGCAAATTCTTTCAGTAATAAGGTTTACATTACGACATCTATCTACATATTAGAAACGACGACCACTTATGACTCTCCTCCCTTGGTTCCGTTGGTGGTGCAGTTAACTTGGCTATCAATACCGTTGATGTTTGCGCAAGTGTACTGGTTGGTTCCATGAGGGCTAGTAACATTGACGTTCTCGATGTTGATATTGGAGCATACTGTTGGGCTGGAGCAGACCAAGTAACCAACGAGCGGGTCGTACTTCTTGCTGGTGGTGCCGTGGAAGTTCTTGATTGTGATGTCGGAGATGGTGAGGTTGGATGGGAACTATAGCATCGCGTTAGTATTGCAGTACAATGATGTTGGGGTGTTCGGGCTAGCTTACCTCGTTGCAGAGAGTCAGGTTCTTTTGGCCGTAGCATTGAGTGATCTCGATGGCGTAATCAACGTTGGAGATGGTCATGCCATCGTATGTGATGTTCTTGACGGCACCACCACCGCCTCCACCCTGGAGGTCGCCGGAGAGAGCAGAAGAAGCACCGGGCCAGACCTTGATACGCGCACCGTCCGAAGCATTGGACATGCTGATGTTGTACACATAGATGTTCTCAACGTAGTCGACCTCACCAGGGTACTGGCCCAAAGAACCTACACTGATGCCGTGGCTACCGTTGCAGACAAGGTTCTGAACAACGATGTTGGTGCTGTTAGGCTTGAACGAGACACAGTCATCGCCGTTGTCAATGTGTGAGTTTTGAATGACAATGTTGTCGGAGCGGTATGTGTCCCAGCCGTCAGTGTTCTTCGCGGGGTTCTTGCTCACACTGCCACCGAAGATGTCGATGTTGTCAAAGACAACGTCGCTCGAGTTGGCAACAAGCGTGTACCACTGCGGACTGTATCTGAACTTCAGATCCGAGATCACGGCACCCTCTGCACCAATGAGACCGAAGAGAATAGGTCGCAGGATGTAGATATCCTTAGCATAGAGGTCGTACCATGCTTGACCGTTGCCGTCTAGGGTGCCACCTCCGTAAACGTTGATATCCTTGCCACCAAGCTGGAAGAAGGTAGTGGCGTTCTGGAATACCTGCTTGAAGGCATTGGCTTGCCAGTAATCCGTGTCATTGGTGAATTGAATGGATCCTTGGATGTCTATCCTCATGGTTAGCGCTGTGGGACGATTAATTTCAGTGTCCTACATACCGAGATCGATACCGTTAAGGAAGGTCAGATCGAGTGCAGTTCCGATCGTGAACTTCTGGTCCTTAGGGAAAACGACATGACCACCGTTGTTGCACTTCTTGATGGCTTTCAAGATGTTTGCAGAGTCATCTTTACCATTGCCGAGAGCCTTGACGCTGCAGGTCTTGGTTCGTGCCGGCGAAGCTGGGCAGGCCTTCTTTGGGTGATACGGATACGCCGGATGGTGTGGTCTCTTGGAAGCAGTAACGCTCACGCTTCGCTCATCGACAGGTGTCGACAGTACTGCTGATGCTTGCAGCAAAGCACATGTGAGAAGCTCGGTGACGCGCATATTGGCAGACGTTCAGGGGCCGATGATCTTAATTGACAAGATTGAGGTCAACGTCTGTAGCTCCAAAACTATCGCGTCGACGGCCACTCTAATATACCCTCATCGTAGCATTATCAGCCGTCCGAGCCGCGGCCTTGGCCCCGGTTCCTGGTCATGATATGCGCTTCCGTAAAATTGGAGGCGCGGAGGAACTCTGGGAATTTTGCTGGGTCATCCTGGAGTCCCCTCACGGCCACAGTGGCTAAATGGAGTAGAACTGTGGCGCTAAGCCAAGAGGAGCGAAGCTTTCCCCACATGCCTTGGGACTTGGCTCAAGGGATTGGTGGAGTATCTCTACCCCAGATTCCGGACCTGTCGCCCCACGACAGCCTCCAAAAGACGGTCTACGCGTCAACGGCTGCGTTCTACGATGAGTGGCATGCTCGTGGCGGTTAAAAGTATTGCCGCGGAACGACCGGCCAAAACAATCTCGGCAGGGGCTGCTTGGAACTTCTAGGCTTGGTGGAATTCGCAGCGGAAAGCCTCCATCATGAAGATAACGCTGGCCGCAATTCTGCTATCCGGGCGTGTCTCGGTCATTTGGTGTTTTTGAATTTCGGTTCCGTCCTTATATCGATCCGAAATTAAGCCAAAACCTACAATAGTAATCATGCTCACAATGTACAACTTTCATGATGGGCGCCAGAGCCCAAGAAGTGGCTTGAGCCAAGGGTGCTCTTGTCGCTCCGACCCAAAAGCTTAGCAATCATTTTGAGTTGCCAATACCACGAGAAGTTGAAGCTAGTGGGACATCACAGTTGTCTGCGAGATCTTTCACTCAAAGTGTTAATCTAGGGCTTCTTTGTATCTTCGAGGATGGGCAGCTCGCATAACGCGTCTATGGCATGCATGTCGGTCGGCGTGTATCGCGCATGTCTGGGTAACCAATAGTCGCGTCCTTCGGGTGTTAAACGTTCGGATCGGTTGCACGCTGTCAGTTTGGGTGCTCGCCTTCGTAACTACGGCGTTGATCACACTCGTTATAGTCTAGGGGGAGATGAAGCGTAGCTAACTTGCTTCGATGGCTGAGTGATCAAGACTCTCTCCACGACGTTTTGGCTTTCCTCGGTCTTTTCGTCTGGATCAAAGGCCACTGTGCGCGAGGAGATGGGCGAAGTAGGAGCCTTCATGGTGGGCCGCGGAGGTGGATGGCGGCAGATTGATGAGTAACGATTCGTCTTCGAGAAGTACCTTCGTGCTGAAATTAGTAGGTACATTGATCATCTGAAATTTGCCTATCCAACCATTTCAGGAGGCCAGTAGAGGTCCTGTGTAACTTGAAAATAAGTATTGGGTGCAGGGGCAGCTAGAAGTAGTCTGCGGACGGATGGCGCGAAAGTGGAACTGTGGGAGACGTCCGGTGTTGAGCCATCAGCCACTATGACGAAGACACGCTGCGTAGACGATGGCATCTTGCCGAACGATTGTACACATACACCCAATTTCGAAGCTCATCAGACCATCATTGCTTCTCGCTCTGCAGTTCGCGTTCATGTCGACTAGGCATTACCAGTGGTTGAATCGATATTCAAGAAGTGGATGTATTTCCAGTAAGCCGCAATTGAGATGCTGTGACGATTAGTGCGCAGGCCTCAGACCTGAGGTTGAAGGCCCCCAGTTCGCTTGAACCAGATGAGATGCATGCAGGTGCGCACTTTGGGCAAGATTTGAAACATTTGGCAGTACATGGTAGGCATGTCATCTCAAACTTTTAAATTGCAGCTTGAGGTTTGGCTTCAATTATTGCAATGGGCTGATAGAGAACACATCCGTCATTGCTCAACTACGGACGTCGCACAACGACCTCTAAACATAGCAGACAGGAGTGAGCGCCAGCTGGCATCTACCCCGATATCAGGTAACTTGGAATGCAGAATCCTATTGTTGCGGATATCGAGTGCAGCATTCGCCGAACCAGGGTTGTGCCATTCGCCAAAGCCGGTCAAAAGGGTGAATTGACGAAATGACAGCTCATCTGGTCATTACAACCTCACTCTTCTCCCAGCCAACACTCGACAGCTGTCGGTAGACGTCGCATGCTGTAACATCCTCAATACTGGTAAACTGAAAAAGCTGGCTGAGTAATCGCTACATAGCAATGTGTAGTCTAATGTAGTGTGAAGTCGAGGGGTTGAAGATGTTGGTAGCTGGCGATTACACGCTAACGATCCGCACAAGGAAGGGACGGCGCGCACCGTAAACCTAAAACTGGGGTTTAGCTCCCGTGTGCACCTCTCTTGAAACCCTTTATTGACCGAATGTTTAAGCGAGCTTTGTCCAAATGTATGTGGTATTGCAAAGGTCCGGACCTTCCATGCATCGCACGATGGTGGCTCGGTGGATATACTACCTATATAGGCTTGGTCATTGAACGTCGGAGAAACATGCACAATAGATAAAGCTCCACGGGGTGGTATTATGCATTAGTTTGTTGTTGGGGTTGGAGGAAAGAAGAGCGAAAGTCACAAAGGGACTCTAAAGATGCGAGGAACGTTAACTCAAGCAGAACAGCATAAAAAGGAGTGACCTCCATTGTTAACACGCTGCTGAGGATAGCCGATGTAATTTGGTGAAATTTGAGCATATCTCCTAAAGGCAACTCGCCGAGATCGCTATGCGAACGACACAACGCATATTCGATATGCATCATGACACTACTCAAGCATATACTATGCACCCACGCCAATTCTCCCAAAGTAAGCACAGATGCACGAATTCAAAAGGCCAGGATACATTACAGAAGACGATGGGTAGCATGTTCGCTTAGTCCAATGGATGGATATTCGTACATCCTTCGATCAACGGCGACTCAACCGGCATACGCTCGGTAACCATGCTGATCATCGAAGACATACGGTGGACCCATCCCCACATCTTCATGCCAACCTTGGTCCACGGGTGTCCGCGGCTCATCAGCGCTTGGACTAGGACTACTCGTAAACAGACTCTCAGTCTGGCTCTGATCAAGCACAAAAGCTGTGTCCGTGATCGGTATACCTTGCGACATAGGACTTCTTGTGTACGATCTTGCTGGCGAAAAAAGATCGAGATGGGGATGACCGAGTACAGGAACGCTGCCAAAGTCGTCATTCCTGGAGCTGTAGCTAAAGTCTACCTCGCTTCCGTAGTGTGGAGAAGACGGGTAGGACATTGACGCGTCTGGGCCATGGTAGGATGGATCGAAGGCTGCGGGCACGGAACGCGAGATGTATTGATCGTTGCGATATACATCCTGCATGCGGCCCGAGCGCTTCATCCTTGCTGAACGGTGGGCGGCTTGACCACCTTTAGCCCCGGAAGCCTGGCGCTGGGGCTGAGGCTGTTGGGTACGGTGGCCGCGTTTGTTGGGCTGCTTACTACGGTAGCGTGTCGTCGACTTGACACCTTCGCGAATCGCCTCATCGGTAAGACGCCACATGAAGCCTTTGCGAGATTCCTCGCCCGGTTGGTCAACTTTCTCAAAAGCCTGTCATCTGGTTAGATCGCAGCGTGTCGTGGGTGAGAGACAGACATACCCCATTCATCGATAAATTGTGCCTGATACTGTTCTGCCATCCTTTCGTTTCTGAGGCACTGGCTTTGTCGGTGTTGTTCTTAAACCATTCATAAATATCTCGCAGTATCATTGTCTTGTTTGGCGCATTGAGAAGCGCCTGATAGATCAGCTGGGCATACGGCTGCTCTTTGTCAATGACGCCGCCTTCACCTGTAACAAATTCGTGCGGGTGCAGAGAAGAATCATCGTGAGGGGTAGAAGCTCGAGTCAGGTCAGAGTATGGACTCTGGTAGCCATTGGGATTGTCGACCTTGATGTGAGAGCCGTACTGGTGGTGGTCGTAGTCGTTACTCAGTTGCATAAGCTGACCGTTGATCTCATGGTCTGACAGGTCCGTAGCATCATGATGCTTTGGTGGCTCAATGTGATATGCAGTGGGTGGGTATGAGTCCGTCATGTCGATATTGCTAGGAAGGCCGGTGAGGTCGATGCCGGTGTACGATCGAGGGCAGCTTGAGCTAGGATAACGTGGTCGGTATGCGATATTGATGTTGTCATTGTAGGACATGCCGTTCTCGGCGTAGTGGTAAAAGTCTCCAGTGCCAGGTGAGAACGGATTAGGCGCATGGTAACTAGCAGCATTCTGCGCCATGGGGTTGAGTAGAAGGTTGGTTGGCGCAGCCCACTGCATTGACTCTTGTTCGTCGAGGCTCATGTTGGAGTTCCCGGTTGTGTGTTCATTGAAAGGCGCAAGTTCCTGGACAGTAGTCGCGGCGGGCGGTACCTCAAAAGGTAGTCTGGGAGAAGGTGACAACGACGGATTTTGGACGTGGAATGGAAGCGGGGTACAAAAGGTGTCTTTGGGTGAGTGAGTGGTATCACAAAAAACGTCTTTAGATGACTGGACAGTTTCACATTCACCGCAGGTTTCTGCGGAGGAAGATCGATGAGGTGACTGCGCATGTGGCATGACTCTTGTGTTGTTGGCCTCTCACGGGTCTGGACAATAGAGAAAACGAGCGTATCGATATGAGATACACGGAAACGAGTGCCAACGTGCTGTGTGAAACCAAGAGATTGGCAGAAAACGAGAGTAGTAAAAGGCTACGCTCACAAATGAAGCGGCCGTTAAGACAATAAGATGCTCCGCTATGCCCCGGCGAATGAGATTGCGTGACAACCATGTCATTGTCACCTAGATGCTTCTTGGACGGGTTCCTGCTGCCAGCACACCTGCAGGCTTGATACTGCGGCAGGGCTTGGGTGGGCAAACAAAGCATGAGATCTCATCGCAAAGACAGAGGATCTGGAGTGGCCTCCGGGCGCAGCTGCAGGGCTGCAGTCACGGGGCCAAAAATTACCGACATGGCATCATTGCCTCACGGGCCGAGACGTAGCCTACAAACCCTCATTGCACCATTCCATCAGGGATTCGGGGTGACTCTCTGTACGACTATTGCAACCAACGATTGCCTGCTTGACACAGGGCAGACGGGAAGTTGCATACTGCTGGGCCATTTGCAACATCGAAACGTCCATCGGCCTGTGCAGCAGTGTTCCGATGTTCGATATTCTTGTCCGGCTTCTGTACATACGATGTATATTGTCCGATGTAGGCCTTGTCCTCGTTCAAGTCAGGCAGCAGTTGTCCATTGTGAGATTTCATTATCTACGTCCAGGCCCATCCCGCGAACTATAACAACCGACCCATGCGAGGCAAGTCTCTTCAGGGACAGGCAATGAGTTTTTCACGTGCAAACTCTTTCCCAAAAAAAGGACATTAATGGCGAATGCTCCGCAAGTGCAGGGGTGTGACATGGTGTGCTGCGCATGCAAAGAGGCAGCAGGCGAGCAACCGCTTGAAAGCTAATCCCACAGAAGCATGTAACACAACTCTTACGATTCTGATTCCGGTGAAGCTCATCCGTAGTCCTTGCCCGAGCTCACATAAAGCAACAGTTGTCCGTGATTGGCCGTTGGCGTGGGGTCTGTCACCGCTTGAATAGGAGTATACACCGCCAACAGTCCCAGCAATGAAGGTGCTGCATTTTGGGAGTGAAGAAAGGTCGGTTGAGCCGTCACCGCCAATGTAGTGGTCACGGGTGATGGTGCAGCGACAAAACCTGGCATTAATGGAATGGCTCGCCTGATGGTGTACCTATCAATGCGCAGGGACTTGTGCGACGTCCGCCCTATTCTTGGTCTTATCATAGCTGCTGAATATAGGAGGGGTCAGAGGCAGCGAGGTGGGCTGTGAAGCGTCCATGTCATTGACAAGAGACCCAGCTACTTTCGATAGTATATCTGCCACGCGTTAGTCGTAGTACCGTTCCGGTAATGTGATCTTGACATACCTTCTTAAACTGGAAGTGGAGTTGCAAGATGCCCTGTATTGCGTTAGCCATGTAGTCAGCAATCGCGGAGAAGGCTGGGACATACCTTGTCAAAGCTGCTCTTGAACCCGCGTTCACGTTTAGCGCTATAATCCCACTCCTTATCAATGATCCTGAAAGCGATGTCTTCGTATGGTGGGCCGGCGATGAACCTGATGAGGCACGTGTCATCTTCACCGGCCGGAGCAAAGGACTGGCCCTTTTTGCGGCCATTCTCTCGCTCGATCTTGTAGGTGGGCGCCTTTGACTTGTCGATAAGGTCGGGATAGAAGATGTTGAACTTGTAGCCCTGTACGACCTTTGGTGGAGGATTGTCATGATCGTAATGCGTTTGGTTGTACTTGTTCCATTCATAGCCCATCTGAACACGGTTGAAGTAGCGGGGTTTTCTGGGCTTGTAGCTACCAGCCCATTGGGGTCGGGCGGTCGTGACTTCCTCTTCGGCGGTAAAGATCTCCTCGCCTTCTTCTACGCCTCGTGCGACTTCCCTCTCGTATAGCGCCATGGTTGCCTTGGAGTAGTCCTCTTTCTCCACAGGCGCAAATCGTGAGGCGCTCGTGGTTACAGTCTGGCTTGTCGTGGGCTGACTGCTGCTGACAGTAGGATCGCTTGATTTGGTCTGTGACGGCACGTAGCCAATCTTTTGGATCTTGCGTCTCTCGGCCGCCGAATCCTCCAGAAAAGCTTTCTCATCCGTCTGTGGTAGCGCTTTGTCTTCGGCACGCAACTTCAGCAGCGGCTGTGGATCGAAGGCTGCATCATAGGCGACAGTCGTTGGTTGTGCCTCACTCCCTTCGTCGGTACCGTTGAGCATAGCGTAGATACTGTTTTGTACGGACGCAGCTGCCTCAGCCTGCTGCTTGCGCAACGTCTGTAGTCGCTCCTTGACGATCTCCTGCGAGACACGCCGCAGCTTGGCCTTGGCCTTCCACACGCGCAAGCTTCGCAGCAGTTGTTCCCAGTAGTCATAGTCGATTGGCTCGTCCGAGTCGAGCTTCTTCTTGACCTGAACCTCGAGTGTCTCCAGCTGTTCGAACGTTTTGGGGGCGAGGAGCTGGTCGATGTCAGCAGCCACGGAGCTGGTGCCGCGTGCTTCAGATTTGGACGACTTTGATTTTCGGCGCATGTCTTTGCAGATTGCTTTCAGGGACTGGGAGGGTTAGCAATGCATCATCTCTTGATAGGGGCTGCACTCACATTCCAGTAGTCGCGATTACTCCGGCTTGTCTCCAGGGTGAGATAGTTCTCGATTTCCTTTTCTAGCTCGGAGAGATCTTCATTGCTGAGACCTTCTAATACACCTTCCGGGTCTACAATATCTAGCTCGTGGTCCTCCACCTCCTCGTCTAGTATCGACTTCTCCGTGGGATCGATGAAGCGCAATGTGACGGCCAGCCAGTCAATGGGTCGCGCGCGCCCACCCTTGACGCGTAATGCTGCCTTCTTCTTAGCCTGCTGCAGTACGAAGCGATCCTCATCTGCCACCCAGGCCTCCTCTGCGGCGTTGGTCGACCGTTTCGCAGGGTTGTCGTGTGCTCGTGAGTCGGCTGACCGCTTTGCTGGAATAGACGAAGATGGAGCGTTGCGCTGGGGCAGGCAGCTGCGCTCGTTGCGCCACGGAGGTTCACGTGACGACATGTCGTTCGGGAACTAGAATATATGACTGTGTTGGTGATGTTTGACTGCAATAATGTCTAGGCCGGCGTAGATCGCGAAATCTTTGGCCAAGGCTGGTGACGTACGGCTGCCTTCCGCGTCTGCAGGGATCTACCACCCTTGGCGCGCCTGCCTTTCACTTGCGCCTCGCGCTGAGCTTCACGTGTCATGTTAAGACTCCACAAAAGGTCGCGTAGAATCGCACACCTACTCTCTTCTTGCAAACATGCGTACCAATCCATCATTCTGCCCGGGTTGAAATGTCTTGTTGGCGCATGCTGGAGCTCTCCGAGCAGACTGACGACAAGCACATCCCCCAGTTACTCGTCAAACCCGCCTTCGATCTGGACTCGTACATAGTACATCTTACCGACCTCAGCAACATATGGTGCGAAGAGCTAGACGTACATGGCATAGTAAAACGGGCGGCACAGGAGCAATCGCCAATCGAAGTCAGCAAACAGGATACGGCGCAGCTTGCCATCCTTCTCGAAAATGTCAAGAAATCCCTATTGAATGGAGAGGATGCCATATGTCGTGCCACTCGTAACGACGCGGACGGCATCACTTTGCACACTAGTATCAGCCTTCCAGAGCCACTCGACTGCTTGACGTGGAAGTTCCATCTGGAAAAGCGAACGTCTGCAACTCTGAAAAACGAACTGATTCTTCCGCTCCTTGTATCATCTCACATTCAGAATGAGCGAATCACTGCCCTCATTTCTATCGTGACCGAAAAGGACAGGGCGATCTCTCGACTCGTAGATCAGTTCGAATCCCACAACATGGACTTGGCTGCCGCTTTTCCCAGCATCGGTGGAACGAAGACAGGAAGGAGGATAGTCAAACGTGAACAAGCGGCGAAGCACGTTCCCGCCTTACGACCTTTTCGTGAAGAAGCATGGAGGCAGGAGACTGAGCAATTAGAAGACACAAACCTGACTACATTTGGCTTGTTCCAGGAAGCATTAGCGCAGAGTACCCCAAGAGTACCACGGCAATTGAAATCAGAGGATCGGGGGGTTGCGTGGTGGATTGCGGTCCCCACCCAGTTGATTCCAGCGAAAGCTCTGGCTATACACAAAGCTAATAAGCCTGTTCCGGCAGCAAAGTCAACGAAAGTTGCCCTGGACTCGGACGAAGAAGAGACAGAGGATGAATTTGAGATTCATGAAAACTTCAACGTAAGCGCATGCTGACATACCAAGAGATGAAGTTGCTAACAATCTCATAGGCACGCAATATTGCCCGAAAGCCAGCAAAGACTCCAGCGCCAATACCTTCTTCGCCACACGATAGAACTAGTGAGACAGAAAACGACAGTACTGAGGAAGATGAGGATCTGGATGCACTTACTAAGAGTCAGAGCAAAAGACAGGCTCAAACGGCACACAAGAGAGTTCGGAAGAGGACACCCTCACCTGAGCATCACTCTTCACCTGAGACGGCTACACCACCAGTTCAGAAGGCCAAAGTAGGCAGCTTTCGAATAGGTGGTAAGCTGAGAAGAACGACCAAATCTCCTCCGCCATTGCCAGAGAATACAGATGTGGAACTGGAGACAGATATCCTATCGAGCAGGGAGTCTGCGCCTCCCTCACAACTGACCCAATCAGTTCTGACACCAAAGAAAACCCGCAAGCCTTTCAGGATCGGTGGCAAAGGAAAGACAGTCGATGGATGTGCTTCACAACGCGCGATAACAGCTTCACCAAGCACCAACCGCATCAGAGCCACGCAATCGCCTACTGTAGAACCATCTTCTTCCCTGCCACCGCCTAGGGTGGTGAAAGAAACGTCGCCCGTTCAGGAGGTACATGAGGAGACGCCAGAGGAAAAAGCAGAGCGGAAGCGGGCTGAACTCAAGCGGAAGAATGAGGGAGCAGCGAAGAAACAGGCCCAGGCGAAAAAGAAGAAAAGGTTTTGAATTGTGGACGAATAAACTTCTCATCCTCCAGCAGCTGTCAAGGAAAACTCTTTCAACCCTGGTCCTTCGGTTCACTTACTTGAAGAATCACAAGTGTTGAGGCGTAGAATGACTAGATCTGGATTCATCGTTGGTACTCCCTTGTTCAGTTGTGTTCTTGACGTTTGTTCGACTCCTTTGATGTTTTCACTACTTCATCTCACATGAACGTGGAAACTTATGAATTCTGTATCTGGTCCAACCCCATGTCCATAGCATTACACCTAGCAAACGTTATACATAGTCTTCCACGATGTGTTGGAGGTAAGGTTATTTCGTACTTCTTGACATATCCCACCTTCACCTGCTACCGCGCTCTCCTTCCGCGTCCGTTTGTATACCTAGTTTTTGCTACCTGCGCACCACGTTCGACACCGCGCTTTCTCTTGCGTCGCCCCCACCTTCTCCCATCTACCATCCATTTGGATAACCGGCGTCGACCTTGCCTGCTGGTTGGGATCGACAACCACTACCTGGCAACATGTGTATTTATCATTACTCTTATGTCTCGACCTGTCGCCACGCCGAGTTCACCAGAATATCCTACTGTAACAATGCAATAGCACTCAGCCTGCCCAGAACGTAAGCACTCGTCTCCTGTTACTGCTTATCATTACTGATAGTGACAGTGACAGTCATTTGTCAGACGACCCGAGTGCAGACGATAACCCCAGCGCTCAATCTGGCTCATCTGCTCATCCATCAGTATCATCCGCCAACAATAGTAGCTCATCGCATTCGCAGTCGCATCCGCACACTCAGCAACAGCCCCAATCACAGCATAATAACAACATGTCAACTATAACGCCGTCTGAAGCTGGGCGCGCTCCAACTTGGGATGCTGTTGTGCAGGAGCGAAGTGCACAAGTCCATCATCAGACTGCTTTCATCCCACGCTCTACCCTTGTTGACAGCCCTCGTACACGACGAAATACCCTTAACGACGCTGGCCCATTATTGAATAGGCAGAGTTACAGCAACGTCAACATAGATGTTCCATTGAATACGCAGTCTTCGCTGCATATGCAGGTCACACATGACGGTAAGGTCCTTGAACTAGTTGCTCGATTGGAGTTGTATAGCGGTTACTCTGACGCCTGCGAAGGATCTCACGAAGACCATGCCGATCGGACTACTAGTCTCGATACGATCGCTGTGAATCATCAGGAGCAGGCGGAGCATCAGTCCGCCGCGCACACAGTCAGCACATCAGGTCACAGTCCTCGCAAGCCCATTCCCACCCAGTGGCTACCCAAGAGCACTGGTCCCAACCTCGCAACAGCCCAGCGTGCGAAGGTACGGAATTCCAAAAATAGCTGGGGCAGTGACTCTCCAGAAGAAGTCAAGATACTACGGGGAACGCGTAGTTCAATCGATCTGGGAAGAACACATGGCAAGGAAGGTGCATTATACCTCACAAAGGAGGCTCTGGCTGGCATCAATAGCACCATAGCATCACCCACATCTCCGCTCAGCCCTAGCACACTACATGGCTCTCCAACAAAGCGACCATGGAACATCCCTACCGGGTCGCCCTTACGTGGCAGCGCGCGGCAGCAGCATCTTTCCACCAGGATGTCACCCAACAAGTCGACGCACCTCAACATCGAGTCGATCTCAACAGCACACTCGCGAGCATCTAGCAGTGTTGCTACTTCTACTGGCCGGGTTTCGTTTCATACTGGAGAGGGGTCGCCAGTAAGGAGTCCTGCAAGCACGGAGCATAGCTTCCAATCTGCTGCAGAGAATCCCGAAGACCTCGATGTTCCCAATTTTGATCTGAAGGCTAACAATGATGATGAGCAGATGCATCAAGAATCCGCCAGTCCGCGTTCCACAACCGCGGGAGCGAACACAGATGGAAAACGGAGTTCCCTGACACCGAAACTTGCGCTTAGAATCCCTGTATCTCAATCAAACCAGGATTTCCACGAGAGCTTTCTAGCAGCACCAACAGTAACTCCGGATGGCTCTCATATGTTTCACAGTCCGCTAAGCCCGGATTCACCCACACCGGTGTCTCGTATTCCACGTGCTGGTGCCACCAGCAAGATCGCGATTCCCCCTCGAAGTCCCACCATCAAGCGAGCCGAGTCGGTGCAGTCTTTGCAATATAAGCTCAAGATGTTACAGGCTATGCAACTAGATGCGACAAAGGTGCCTCTACCCGAAACGCCAAAGCCTGTGCCGGCCCCTCTACGTCATGTCCGTACCGTCGATAGCACCGGTTCAACTTCGACTCTCTCACGAACGTTTGGATCTCATGATAGTGATCGAACGACCGGCACTGCTTCCGAGGATGAGCAGAAACACCCAGCTCACGTTGACAGTCCCGCCATTCTTGCGGACGTCAATGTTCCAGATCAGCCAAACAACATTCCAACATGCGATGCTGACTATGATCACGTCAACAAGCTTACGATCGATCACGAGGCTTCTAAAAAGGCTATGAAGCCAGAGAACGTACCTTGGGGTGTTCCAACGGCTTTTGATCATGGTATGACACTCGCATGTCTGATCAGCATGCCCACAATCATCGTTAAGATTGCTCACAATTTGTGCATAGGAAACATAAATCTCGACGCCAAACAAGACGAGGCTACCTCTCCCTTCAAAAGCCATATCGATGATGTCGAAAACGTGACTTTTGTTCGAGGAAGAAGTGAACGGTATGTACCTTATGAGCGCAAACAAGGAAATAGCGGACGTTCAACGCAATCTAGCACGTGCTCTCTTCGTGCGACTGCTCCAGAATTCGTACCCCGTCCTCCAACCACGACTAGCGTAATCGAAGCTACTGCGGAAAACTCACCTCTAGTCTCGTCTCATGACCTAGCTGGTTTGCCAGATCCAACGGTACTCGATAGAAACGGCATACCGTTCCTGTGGTACATGTACGGTGTGCAGTTTGCTTATGAGCAAGGCTATCGTAATGGTCGTCCAAAACCGCCCAAGAAGTTCAAGCAGCCCAAAAAGCAGCACGCGTCTCTGTCTTCCTCTGTCAATACTCCGCACTCTTCCTCCAAGGCGGTTCCCATCACCAACCCCAGGCCAGCGGCTCCTCTTCCCGAGGCAGCGAAGCAGAGCTTGGCTTCTGCAGGGCCGATGCCGCCACCACCTTTGCCTGCAAACCGACGTCATGAACAGACTCGTCCAGAGAACTTTCGTCCTGGTTTCAATGGAGACATATCGAGCTCGCACATCGCCGATGCTGAAACAAACCAGCCTTTTGCAAATCAACTCAACATGATCTCTGAGCAGGTTGCCCTCAACAACTGCACGAACAGCAACGCTCCTCGTCACTTCAACGTCGATCTCAGCACCTTGCGCAATGTCGGCTTCCCGCCCGGTCCTCGCAACATGCGCCCTCCCACGTACTACACAATGCCTCGTCACGGTCACCGTAACAACCGTAGCAATGGCTTATATGGTGGCTGCGGCAACGCCGGTGTCCCCATCGATGCTACGGCACCGTTCCCTAACCCTGTACCGCCGCAAGGCCGACCAGATCAAGGTCAAACCCACGGCACTTCCCCCTTCGACTACTCTGGATACACGATTGGAAAAGAGTCTTGCAGTTTGGTCGACATAACCGTCGCGACTGAGCGGGGTGGCGGCGAGCCATGTAACGCGTGCGCTCCCGACCATTGACCGACTGATGGTGGCTTTGAAGAAAGATTGAACAACGAAAGTCGATCGATGACGATAAAAGGTTCTTGGAGACTACAAGAACAAAGTATTTTGTGAAGAGAAGGTCTATTGGTATCGCGACAAATACACACTTTAGTCGCGTATGGATACGAAGTATGGCATTACGAAGGAACGAATACCAATGGGCGGATGAACCGCTTAACTCGTAGTTGATAATCAAGAATTGAATACACATGCATGGTTCTATCCGTACCTGTACCTCATGTAAGTACCTCCAGAGTAAGAAGCTCGTTTTTTCTGAGTTGTAACTTACCCTACATAAAAGATCCTGAACGTATTCGCTGTGATTCCATTCTACAAGCTTTTCATCCAAGTCATCAATTATCTCAACCACGAAAGTTTGGATGATACCGTGACCATTATGCAGATAATGTGGTATGTTTATGGAACGGCAGAATGGAACGTGGGCCTGCGGCAACTTTACACCAACATAATTTAATATAAGGTTACAGGATGCAGTCTGTTTTGATACTCAGCGCTTGACGGCTACTCGAGAGCCAGATCGACCATAAGATTTGCGCTGACGGTTGCGGCGCAGTGTTACCGCGTGAACACGTCATGGATGGGTAGATGTTTTACTAATAATGCTAAGGCGAATAGCTGTAACCTAGCATAGAGTGGTGATGCCACACCGTTGTGCAACTTAGGCAAGAGTGGAGCTTGTCATTTCGCAAGGTGGAATGCGAAGTCGGCGGGTCGGCGAACAGTGGACCTCGGCTGGCGGCTGACTAATCCACTAGTCGGGCGTTGGACAAAACTCTCCACGTCGTCGCCACTCTCTTCTTTTTCCATGTTAATAGAAAGTTGCACCCACAAAATTTGACCTCACTCTTTGTTCCTCTACAAGATTGAAGTTGACATAAGCTGGGGAGATCGAAACTCTTTGCCCCCAAGAACTGCCTGCCCCTACCGAATGGGCTGACGGTCCCGTGGCTCCGAGACATCCTATCATTAAATTTTCATCGTTGCTACGTCTCCTCTCGCCTCGAACGATACCGATACGTATACGCACGAGTGACACGATGTATGCATAAACGCGACCAAAGCGACAGAAGTGATCGCTTTGGAAAGCGCTGCACAATAAGATGGCCCGTAAATCGAAGGCGATTGACCACATGGTCAATCGCATGAGCAAAGTACGGTTGGTGGACGAGCGGGCTGCCGCCCCGCCGGCATCTCCAAATGATGCGCCAGAACATGGCAAGAAAGCCGTTCAGCGCCAGCCGTTCCGCTTCTTCGATCTTCCCTACGAGCTGCGATTGCGCGTATACGAAGAGCTTCTGATCTTTCCCAAGACCATCGACCTCGACGAAACGAATTGCCGCACCATCGCACCCGCCCTCCGCCTCTTCCTCGTAGACCACCGCATGCACGAAGAAGCATCGCGCGTATTTTACGGCAGCAACACCTTCCGCGTGTTTCCCATCGGACGCTACATCAACCGCAAGCATCCGCTACTTGCATGGTTCCCTCGCAAATACCGCGCACAGCTTACACGCTTGGAGCTGAGACTAGGGCCAGGCTTCAACAAACCGCCGAAATGCTGGGTTGTGGATAGCCGCCTTGGCCTGGCGGCAATGAAGAAGGTGTATAAACTAAAGGTCTTTGTAGAGCTTGACCCTGCATCAAACGACGTGTTCGAAGGGTTCCGTGCTGGCAAAAACTTTTATACTGAATATTGCGTCGGGTTGCTGAGAGGTTTGCTCGCGCAGGTGCCATCGATCGACGATGTGGAGTTTGATGCATACCCGAGTGTGTCCAAGTCTAGCCCACTCTTGAATGGCTTGCTCGAAGAGACGAAGCTCAATCAGAAGCGCGTGGTCTGGGGCCCCGAGAGAGGGTGGGATAAGATCGTAGAGGTCGACTTGGCAGGCGTCTTGCAGAAGCTGAGGCTTGATACTTTTTGAGCTGTCTCTGCTGCAACATACGTGGTAGAGGCTATTGCATTATATACTATATCCTTTACATTACTTTGTGTATATTTATTTTACAAGCGATAATTAATGAATACAATCTACTCGAAGCTCTTCGTTCAGCCCGCTTCTTCCCATCTTGCCTTACCGACAAGCGCTTCTCAATTCACCCCGCATATGCATCCAGCTTTCACTCTAATTACCTTCCCTTTGTCTATTATCGCAACACTGAGCACTTGTGCATCGATCACGAAGTCTTCCATCGCTTTCTGGAGCATGGCGTGTTGATACCAAAACATGCGAATGCGGCTGCCACACGTTCTCGCCGGAGTGCGATTCGTCAACTTTGTCAGAAGCCAACATTGCCTTGGCTTCAGAATGGCTCAGGATATGTTCGGAAACTCACACTGCCTGCCGAGACGCTATAGCCGCTCCGTATCTACCCACACGTCTTATCAACATTTCCGATCCAAACCATCCTTTTCTAGAAGATAGCGAAGTAGTTAGCGTACATTCATACGTCACGCTGATCTATGTATGGGGTAACGTCAGAAGAAGATACCTGACTAACTCTGGAAATTTCGAGTAGCACTATATCTCAATCCCTTGATGCGACCTCCCAAAGACTTTTCAGGAGGCCATTGACTTCGCTTGTCGCTTAGGGTTCAAATATATCGGGATAGACGCCCTTACGATCATCCAAGACTCAGTCGAAGACTCGCGTACGGAGATCGCGCGAATGGGTGACGTGTACAAATGATCCGCTTTGACGATATGTTCTGGCGCTGGAGACAACGTAGATAAGGGCTTGTCTATGAGTCGAGATCCAAGATTGAACAAGCCTTGTCAACTGGGCTTTGCAGCTACAATTGGAGACGAGACATATTAGATATCAGCTTACGCACAGTCCTTATCCGAAAGAAGACCTTGTCCGCTGGACACTAGAGGATGGATTCTGCACGAAGAAATGCTTGCGCCACGATAACTGGTCTTTCGGCATTCTAAGATGCAATGGACATGCCGGAGCTGCGAATTATCAGAGAGTAAACCCACCGCCGATCCCTCACCCCCTGTTACTCGACAACGTAAGACCGGGCCTTGCGGGAGGCAAACCTGGGATGATTACAGCATATCTACCACTATTTCATTTCTGACTGGACAGCACCAATGCACCAGAAGGTTCGCACCACACGACTAGAGGCATCTTCGAAACATGGTATAAGATTATCGAAGCCTTTTGCCATCGACCCTTGAGTTGTAGCTCCGATGTGTTACCAGCTCTTGCCAATCTTGCAACCGTGCTGGCAGCCAATCACTATATCTCCTTACCTCGCAAGTCCAAGATTCAGTGATTAGGTTATCCCTCTGCTCATCCTCTTGGATTTGGGTCTCTCAGTGGGGTGAAGACATCAGATTTGAATCCAGTAAAAAAGGAAAGCAAACAAACATCCTTTACAACGCCAAGGAGGGTGTGGCCACCCTCGGGGTGGACTTGGGTCATGATCAATCGATCATGAATATGCAACGCCTGGTCGATAATTCCTTGATACTGTGCGGGCGCTGTATCCATCTTGAGATTAGTCTGGGTTAGTCACCAAAGAGAAAAAGATGATATGGCAAAGGTCACGACGTAAGGCATTCCAGCATCACGACTATCTGAATATGGACTACAGTAGCCGGGCCAGGCCAGTCATCGAGGCAAATCGGCAGACAGCCCATGGCAGGACTCAGACTAACAATGTCAAATTTTGCTTATGCAAGGCTCTGGATTCTGGGAATCGATCGGAAGACACAATAGAGCCGCACTCGAGACTTGCGCAAGCCGAAGGAATGTTACAGAAAGAGATCATATTGATCCCGAGATTTCGCAAATCAAAGGCACTCATGGAAGAATCGACTCAGGATTTTGAACCCGTGGAAAAGATCGAAGCTTACTTCACATTACTCGAGTTGGCGGTGGTTCCAGCGGACTGCGCAGGAGAGCACAGACGGGTCGGACTCTTGAAGACTTGCGTTCATTACGACAAAGACATCACTGAAGATCCTAACTTCGATCCACTGGAACAACTACCACACCCATGGTATCACACCCAAAAAGAGACATTCTCGCTGGCATAACAAGGCTGAAAGTAATATAGACCGTTGAGTGTATCGAATCAGCTTGTTGCAACCATTTTGTATCCCTAGCGCTCTGCCTTTACCACCTCGTTGTATGTTGATGATGCTCCTTGATGTCATGTATGGGAACCTATGTTCCCGCAAAATGTTATGAGGAGCACCCACAAGAACAATGTCGTCAAGATACCCAACACCACTCCGCTTTGCATCCTACACCACCTGACCTCCTCGTCTCGCCAAAAAAGTAATTCAAGAGTATCCTCAATGCACTCCCTCCAAAACTTCAGAACCGCTGCCGGTGCACCAAAGTTGGCTTTCGTTACACAGTCTGGACCTCCTTGTTCTAATACATGATTCCGGGTCGCATCATCGCAATACGCCTCCACCCACTCGGCAAGCAGAGTCCAGAGATATACTTTCAATTCGCGCCGAAGTTGGTGAATACTTGTCAAGCGGTGGCCCGGAGAACGCAGTGTGCGATGGAAGTACAAGCGCGTGATCCTGAAGATGTGATCGACCGCAACAAGAGTAGCCTTTTCTTCGTGTCCGGGGTAGTCGCAGCGCATAACATATCTCAGATACTCCTTGTGCGGCGTTAGAAATTTGGCACGGTCTTGAAGGTGTGCGAGCATCTTGAGAACTTCCATGTAATGAATATCGATCTCTTGGAAGGGGTCCGTGTCGGCCATGGTGTTTTCAATAGAGCTCATGACTAGGTAGTTGAGATCCAGTTCTGGTCGGTACCATGATGTGGTCGTTTCTTCTTCCTCAGTTGTATATCCCTCGGATTCACACTGACAGGCTTGGGAGTCCAGACCATCTTTGATTAAGCGAATACAGAGTCGATGGCCGCAATGTAGAGTACAGTGCGGCGCTGGTGCTGATACGCCCTGGCGTGTGTTTAATGGGTCTTCGAAGTCGGGAAATCGATCCTTGTCAATGTCTTTGTTTATGCCATCGAACAAAGGAGATGGTGGTGCGATGGGGAGACGAAGATTCGAGTATGGGCTATTGATGCGAAGTGGCGGCTTAGGACGTATGGTCGTAGACGTTGTTGCGGATGCAAAGTCAGTGTCTGAACTTCATTGTCGTGCTTGATAACGTGTTTTATAAGCGAGTCGTCCTTACAAGCGAGTCGTCCACCCCACCAACTTTGATCACCTTTGAAGATCAAATCAGTTATGCCTCAACGCCAACAAGCTCTATTGCGCTCATCTGAAGCTGATATGCAGCTTACTATATCATCTCTTAATAGCCACCAGATCAAGACTGAGAGAGCTGCTGCTCGCGCGTTTAACGTCCCTCGAATGACGCTACGCGACCGACGCGCTGGCAGGCTTGCACGACGCGATTGCCAGCCCAACTCAAAGAAGCTTACCCAGCTAGAGGAGGAGGTAATTATTAGACATATACTCGACCTTGATCAGCGAGGATTTGGGCCTACGTATACAGCTGCGCGCGATATGGCTAATAAGCTGCTTGCTGCGCGTGGCGCAGGTCGCGTTGGCGTCCACTGGCCGCGCAACTTTGTCAAGCGTACAGACAGTCTTATGACGCGTTTTAATCGATCGTACGATAGGCAGAGAGCTCTATGCGAGGATCCTGTGCTAATCAGCCGCTGGTTTAAGCTGGTAGAGGAGACAAAGGCCAAGTACGGCATCTGTGATGAGGACGTCTACAACTTTGACGAGGCTGGCTTTATGATGGGCAAGATCCAGACTTAGCTAGTTATCACAGGGTCAGAGAGGAGAGGCAGGCCAAAGACTATCCAGCCTGGCAACCGCGAGTGGGTGACGGTAATTGCTGCAATCAACGCTGCTGGCTGGACAATCCCACCGTTCCTCATCTTTGCTGGCAAGTATCACCTGTCAGCCTGGTACGAGGAGGATATCCTACGCGACTGGGCTATCGCAGTTAGCGACAACGGCTGGACAACCAACGAGATAGGAGTAGAGTGGCTAAAGCACTTTATTAAGCATACTGAGGGCAAGGTAGTTGGAGCACGCCGCCTGCTTATCCTTGACGGCCACGAGAGCCACCAGTCTCTTGAGTTTCAAGAGCTCTGCAAGGAGAGCAATATCTACACGCTCTGCATGCCAGCTCACTCATCTCACCTACTGCAGCCTCTTGACGTAGGCTGCTTCTCGCCTATGAAGCGCGCGTACAGCCGTGAGATTGAGGCTCTAATGCGCTACAATATCAACCATATCACCAAGCTCGAATTCCTGCCAGCCTTTAAGGCAGCCTTTGATCGATCGTTCACCTTAGCCAATATCTGCTCAGCTTTTCGAGGCGCAGGCCTAGCCCCTCTCCAGCCAGACGCTGTTCTATCAAAGCTCAACGTGCAGCTGCGTACGCCTACTCCACCAGCTGCTCTCGCAGAGCCTCCCTGGGAGGCTCGTACACCAAGCAACGTACGTGAGCTTGAGGCTCAATCAACGTTAATACGTGATCGCGTGCGGCAGCATAAGAGCTCATCACCAGCCTCGATTATTGAGGCGATTAACCAGCTTAAAAAGGGGGCTGAGGTGATGATGCTCTCAGCCGAGCTTATGCGCGATCAGATTACCTGCCTTGAGAGAGCCAACGAGGCAGCAACTAAGCGTAGGCAGCGCAAAAAGAAACGGATACAGAAGCGTGAGACCTTAACAAAGGGAGAGGGAGAGGATATACTAGCTCAAAAGGAGGCTGACCAGCAGATTGAGCGTGAACAGCGTCAAGGTGGTGAGCGATCAGGCCTTAGCCGCCAGGCTATTGCGCGCTGCAGGAGGTGCAGGGAGACTGGGCACAACTCACGAACGTGCAAAAAGGATGCTGTAGATACTATTTAATCTACTATATTAATCGCTTTGTTCTACCTTATTACGTTGTTGCGTTGCGTAGCTTTGAAGGTGATCAAAGTTAGTGGGGTGGACGACTCGCTTGTAAGGACGACTCGCTTATAAAACACGTTAGTGGCTGCGTGATAGATTGTTTGGCGGATGCGTTTTGAAGCAGGTGAAAGAAAGACAATCGGTTTGATCAGGAATGTTTTGCTCATGAGGGGCGAGACATTGTGCGGACATGTAGCCGTAGTCTAGGCGTTGTATGCAAGTTCATCGAGCTATACGTTGATGGCAACAGTGGCCGCGCGGTGAAGCTTTCCCTCACTTAGCTAACACCAAACTGGTGATGTATTCAGGAGGCAGACTACCAGCGGCTATCAGACTTCAAAGAGTAGTTATTTTGCATAATAGGTACTAACGAGAAAGAACTTTACATAAATTTAAAAAAGATACAATCGAGAATAGTGCTGCAAGCTATCTGTCCGTACAAATAGGAATGCTATGGTGTAGGTCATCTAAAAAGATGCTTTTGTCGCTCACCCTTTAGACTGGAATCATGAACGCGTATATGAAATAGCTGTTTACAGCGGGGTATTATACAACGGACTGGAGTATTGCTCAACATTACTTTCTCATCGTGAACCAACTCCAAAAACAAATGCTGAACCAACATCTAACACTGAAGCGTCATCTTCTTCCACCAAGAGCATCGGTCCAAGTCGAGTGCTTGAATCCTGTGCATCGCATTAGCCTCAAACCTTTTCCTCACAATACGTCTCCCAAACTTACACAAATGTCTCAAAGGGAACTCCTCTTATCCTCTCCTCCCCGTCTTCGTCAACTTCCCATGGGTCTGGCTGGAAGCTCACATCCGCCCATGACAGGAAGAGCTCCCTCCAGTAACATGCTTCCGCAGCAGGTGTAAGATATCTATCTCGAAATGTCGCTACACTGTTCTTCACAATAGCTTTCGCACGCTCTGGGTTCCGTAAGAGGTCTTGTACTTTTGCTTCGAGGTCGGAGAAATCGCGCTTTACCTCTACAACGTTTTGGTTTGGTCCGGAGGAAATGTAAAGGTGCGAATGAGGCTCAATCCACTCGGCTTTATGTGTTATCATAACAGATGCGCAGTTGAGAAGGTATTTCCCCCGGCCAGAGTAGCTGCGACCTACGAAGTTGTCAATATGTTCAGTTCCAGTCATCCTGTTCAGAGAGGAAAGGCCATCTTACCTTCAGTGTGTATAAGAAACTGATACTTGCAGTGATCCATGATTGGCAACGCAGCACTTCCCGCAGTCACATCCGTTCTGCTCTTCCAGGTCACTTGATCCACATCTGCCCATGATTTCCCTCTTGTAACTCTCATTAGCGCACCTCTTACTTCCTTGTTTGTCTTAATAGCCCCTCGCCAGAGTACCTTTGGAACTTTATTCTCCCACTCTACTTCGCTGTCCCGAATATCACCGCGTATTTGCTGATATTCGCCAACCAGATCAAGCGGCCATGACCAGTAGCCAAAGTCTGGCATCACCCACATTTCCTTGTCGAGAGAGGCATGTCGTGAGAAAGCCCAGAGAGTATGGTGAGAGTGAGATTCATCGGCTATGTCGTTTACGTGGAAGGAGAATTCTATCGAGGGGATGGGGGAAGGTGAAGATGTTATTGCGCGATTGAGTTGGTGGAGAGTAGCAAGAAGGCGGGGTCGTTGGTAGCCTTTTCCGTCGAATTTTGAGTCGATAACGTAGAGCTGAAGAGAATAGTGTTAGCTTCCGTGTCTTGTTAACAAACTAAGAAGACGGGGAATGACAATTACCTTGTGGTTGTATATCATAACCCGCACTGCCCCATACGGCTTCGAAGACAAATCGATGTCCGCAAGGCTGACATTTCCCAGGTCTTTTTGTACTGCAACTGAACGGTCCAACTCATCAAAGAGACCAGAGAATTTGGTACGGCACTCTGTGTGAGAGAGACCATAATTTGAAATGGGTGCTGTCAACGGTGGGTGGTAGGCCTTTGGTTTGTGGAGAGTTCCTGGTGCCGCTGGGGTTACTGGGTCCGGCGAGGTAGATAGAGTGTTTTGGAGAGTTCTCGACGTCCCTGAAAACGGACGGGAATCACTGGCTTGGAGACGATAGCGAAGAAGGGCTCCTGTTATGAATATCATAAGAATGCAGAACAAGCCGAAAGAATAAGACAGGAATTGGCGAAGACTACATGTTCTAGTCATGGTCTATGATGTTAATTCTGAACTTTTAAGGGGGAAAGGTTATAATTTGCTGTTGTAGATGTGTATGACCGCAAAACCCGCAACGACTCAACAGAGAAACAAAGCACGAAGCATGAAAGCTGGGCTACAACAACGCAAAGTTTGGCGATGATATCTAAGACTATACTGTGAGTTCTAAGAAAGTGAGAACAGGCGATGCGACGAGATTCAGCGAGGCGCAGTGCGGACCGGAGTGTGGACCGGAGTGCTGAGTCTCTCGCGTAGAGCGTGTTTCCCCTTCACAACAATTCCAGTTAGGACGATTAACCAATCCGAGCTAGCTTCGACTACGCCTCAGAGGCCTTAACCACGATAGGGATCCTGCGATAATTCCAAGGAGTCACATAACTAGTTATTTATCCCACCAACGCGATGGCGGAGCGCAGTTCCAGCGTTGCTGCCTCAGCACTGGTGATCATATTATATGCTTTTCGTGCGGCATATACATCCTTGCCCTGAAGACATAAATGCCTCCTTGGCCGAAGGCGCTTTCTTCTGGTATGGCGAGCTGCTTGCGGATGCTTTCTCTCTGCCTGATGTTGTTCTTCAACATTTTGGAACTAACCTGACAGCACACGGTATGCCCGCGGTATCGGATGCAGTGGTCGATTCTGTTTTCGTTGCTCTACTTCCACTCCTCCTATCTGTCATCTTCTTCCGTGCATACCGGCAATTGCTTTGAATGCTATGCTTGCGGCTGGCGTGTGAACAGGCGTGGCGATCGACTTCTGGCTTGAGGGATGTTTGACGGGGTAGGCCTCCGGCCATCTGGAACGTGTAGGCTACACCAGTTACGAAAGGATGAATGTGCGATGACTGTGAAACGATACGTCGAGCTCAGGGCGCGTCGAGTAGTCGGTTCAAGCCAAGCCCCTAGAGTGCAGCAGCGGGAAGATCGGGCTAGACTTATTTGGGATAGAGCCACCGCCGACAATGACGCAACGCGATTTTGTCCCCATGCCACTCTGGACGGTACCGACTTGGATCAGAAACGACCCTCAACCTCTCCCGCGATGCGACCGCTCTGAAGCGGACATTCCAAACCCTCGATCGCGTAATTCGATATGGCGCTTCCTTTAAGCATCTTCCTTGGCGGCTGCGTGGTCGCCATCCCCGTCGTAACTGGTGTCGCGCAAGGTGTCGAGCACCAGAAGAAGCAGAACGAAGAAGCCGCCAACGAGTCGCGCATGTGGAAATTCAACTGCCTCGTAGCCTGCGACGACCCCGATCCGATAGCGAAAGAAGAAGTCGACAATGGTATCCTCGTCGTGCGCCATGATAAAGTCTGGGTTGTGCCGAGGGATGCGGATAACAAGCCAATGTGGCCGGATGGGGTAGATGGGGAAGGGAGAGAGCCATTGCATCCGTTTGCAGGTTTCTACATCGCATACCCGGACGAGGAACGGTCTCCTCCGGAAAGGGGGCTGGTTAGCACGATCAGTGACGACCCCCCTATGCTGAACTGGATATACTGCGACAAAGAGACGTATGAACTACGCTACTCAAATCGCACGGGCAGCATCATGCATCATGTGGGCGTTTGGGACTGGACTGAAGATGAGACCCACCTCACATTTGACGGCTGGGAAGGCTTCATCGCTATCGACGAATGGGATGGTGCTGATGAAGACCCTAATACGCCGTGGGGTAAAGAAGGGCTGCGCTGGGCAGTGTACTTCGACAAAGACGACAACGGGCTCAAGGGGAGGCACAAAGGAAGGGACATGTTCGAGATCAGCCTCAAGCGTAGGATACAGAGCGCTGAAGAGCAACTGAAGCAGAATGAAGCAGCCGAGAAGAAGATGCAAGTCAAGAGTAGAGGTGGTCTTAGCACTCAGTTTGCTGCGCCTCAGAAAGAGAGAGACAAGGAGTGGGAAAAGAAGTTCGGTGAGAAAGCGAGGCTGGAGCTGGAGAGGAAATTGGCAAAAGATAAGGAGGAAGGGCAAGGGCCTGAGTGGGCCAGAGGCGATGTTGGGAACGGAGGATGAGCATGTGAAACAGACGACATGCCCGCCATGCCTAACAACGCTGTCTGTGAATTTGGCGTACGATACGGTGCTTCTGAGCTCAAATAGCGCTAGAAGTTGGTCGTCATGGCTGTTCACGTCTCGAATCGTAGTATTGCTGAGGAAGGCTGATAACGCCCCGGCTACGCCATGGGACGTTCGGCTGCCTTATAGCTCCGATGAATCGTTCCGTCCCTGGGGTCACCCATTCTACGCATCTCTATCACTTGAGGTCAGCCTCGTCAAACCTTTGACACAATGCTCTGTCACCACCGAGCATCAAGATGATCACAGTCTCATGTTGCGTATACGTCCCCGCCATACGAAATAGAAGGCTCAGGCGGGAATCTCGAACCGCAGAGTAAGGAGGTTTGGCACAGAGTTCACAAGGTGAGGCTCAAGCGACCTCTGCAGCAATCCTGCCGCGGTCATAGTATTGTCGAATTGGTATCAGCGACTGCGGTCCACACTTGACATCCCGTCAACACATTTCAGGAGTTCGTACAAACCACGAGTCTTTCAAATGCACTAGGCTTGCCTATGTGTCCGGCCCCAATTTATGCTGCGCAAGGGTCCTGTAGCCTGAGGGTCACTGGATATTTTAAAACAAAACCCCATTATGAGAGTATTGCCAAATAGGGTAGTACAGATCATGAGAATGAGTCTGCGATAAAACGAAGCATGCGTAAAAAGATATCACAATATATTGGCACTTTGTTCATAATTGCGCACGAGTGACCGCTAAGCCCTGGGGTAATGCCCAATTATCCCCCACTTCCGTCTCCTCCACTTTCGAGGTATTTGCTCTTGCACAGTTCCATCGTCAACTCATACAAGTTTCCTTGATCCCTTCTCATACGCGCTTGCGCTTGCGCTCCATATGGTGCTACCGATGGCCTCATATATAGCGTCGCAACTGGATTGAAGCGCTGAAGATATGTACCGCAAAATGAAAGGAGCCTCAAGCGTTTTCAGTTGTGCACACAGACCAGCCTCCCGAGCAGTTTCACTACGATTGATTTGAGCGATGAACTGAGCCGTCAAAGCATGGGCGCTGAGCAAGGAAGTCTGCATCTGCATCGAGCTGTGCATCCCTGGCGGTGCGCTTCAGTGTTTGGGCGGCTTGTGGAACATCGCAAGAGAGAAGATGCGTAACGCCTACAAGATGTGAATCTGTTGTGTGGCTGGCGTAGTACGGACTTCCGTCGACATGCTGGTTGCTCTCATACTGTCCAATGTCGATGCTGCCTCGATGGGAGCTGCCCAGAGTGTTTATCACCTGGAAGCTATTGAAGGGAACTGTTCCACCATCGATAGAACCAAGTTGAGTATGGTTTGCAACGCCTTTCAAGGTAGTGGTACTAGACGCAGGTAAGAACGCATGGCTACGGGTCGGTATATCCTGGCGAGCACCTCCAGTGTGAACCCGTCCTACTGAGATGCCAAGGCCCCTCAAATCCTCTGAGCTAAAATACTCTTCAGCATCTACCGATGCTGACTGTGTCTTCCCGGAGGCTGCGTCGTTCCTTTTCTTCCAAACCGATCGTCCTTCTTCGATGAACTCTTGACGCTTATCATTCTGTGCACAGTTCACGATGGTACCTGAGTATCGCTGGGCCGGCGCAGCAACAGTAGTTTCGAGATTTTCGCCCTTGAGCAGCGAGAAGCATCGGCTCTTAGACAAACGCAACAGTGCGCAGAGCTGGTCCATACGCTGCGCGAAAGTAAGGAAGCGTGACTTCCGGGCCGTCGCCAGCGCCTGCTTGTCATAGATGGGAAGCGACACCGGGCCATTGATATGTAGATGTTCGGAAACATCAACGAGCTGCCAACAGACCTTCTCCATGTGCTCTGGATGAGGCGCGTTAACAGCATCTCGAGTCCAGCGGTTCACGAAAGCGGGTGTTTCGCGCCGGTCTGAGCATGTTGAAGTGTCTTTCATCGCTTCCAACAGCTCAACAACGTATGCGGCTCGTTCTTCATCATTGGTCGGAATAGTGTCGTCGCTAATTGGTGCGAACCACTCCTTGTCGAGATGACGGAAAAGCATGGCCTTCTTCGCTTCTGCAAGATTCTGGAATGCTAGCCCATGGGTAGTACCTCGCGCTGAAGCAAGCTTAGTAGCCAGTTCCGGTGCCGGCGGATTGGGCGGTACATATCTATAATCGTCTTGGGTGTGCGCATGGGATAAGTCTTGCTGGGCATTAGCAGTATGTTGGAATGGCTGATAGGGAGGAGGCGGCGTGCTTGGGATATCCTGCGCTATCAACTGCTCAAGTGTTGGTTCGTCTTGTCGGATGACGCTATGTTGGAGCTGGTCGTTTTTGTTTGCACAACCGAAGACATTATCTAAACCAATCACTTTGTTTCCTAGTGCTCGTAGTTGAGAAAAGTTGAAATCTTCAAGGCCGCTGTCAGCACTCCATTGTGCGTCTTCGGCGTCCAATGTCATCTGATGCTGAGATTCAAAAGCGTGCTGGATGTCTGTAAAATTCAGCCCAAAGTTGCTGTTATCAGTACGGCTCTCGGCCAGGGGAGTGTCTTGAGACATGCTGTTATCAACGGACTTCCACTGGTTTCGATTGAGTTGTTCTCGGGTCAGAATAGAGTTGATAGTCCTAATCTACCCAATCACTCAAACGTTGGTCAGATTAGTTTTAGGTAGTACCTAGTTGAGAGACTGTAAGGTTGTGATCTGATGAGCATCGAGGTGGAAGAGTCTACATATGCCATATATGTGTCGTGGTGCTTCCTATTCAGTGAATCTAGTCTCCGCTGGTTGAGGCACGGCGATAGTGCAGTGATCTGAGTATTCACACTCCATCGAAGGCGAGAAGTCCATGAATGGAAGACTCGTGCGCTGTGTAGCCATAATACCAGAAGAGTGGAGGAGTTCTAGCAACGTCGATTCGACAATGTCCTAGTAGTATCGAATTGGAAGTAGAAATGTGACTCCCGTTTACACCAAGTCTGATGAGGCGTACTACAAGATGAAGTTTTGACGACATCATGCTGCCAGGTTTTTCGCACCCGCGTCGCTATCGTTGGAAAATAGTAGCTGTGCTAATAAGTGAATCTTCGAGAGAGGACATAGATGCGACGAGGAAGGTGTCGCTGAAGAGACACGTGCTGACAGCGCGACTGAACGCGTCGTGACCAGATTCGGACATCTAGCGGCTTGGCGGACAGTATCCGCAGGCCATAACGAGCATCCAGCTCGAAGAATTATAACGTAATCCGTTTTGATCTACTATGGGCTATATGCCATGATCCTAGCTCATATTTGTGCATCTTCACAACTACAGCATTTCCGCAAACTCCTACCAGTACTATGTAAATGTTCCTGAACTACCCAGTTAGTAAGACTGCGTATTTGGGGCTATCGATAATAATCTAAATGTTAGGCTAAAACTACTCTATCGCTAGAATACATCCATGAAGCACGCAGAACGCTGAAGAATACAGAAAGAAATAGATGTCTATCACAGCTATATTAGTTTCGTTCCACTCGATTATTCTATCGTCGTCCCTTGCTTTCACTACAATGCAATTTACGCAGCAGGCTTTCTCGGCTCCAACTTTCGCGGCGCCTTCTTTGGAGCAGATGCTTGACTTGCATCACCGCTCTTCTGTGCAGTGCTACCCTGCTGACCTAACTTCCTTGGCTTCCTCTTCTCTTTCGGGGCAGCCGCTGGGGCATTGTTCTCTTTGTTTTCACTAAACGATACGCGCTTTGGTTGACTAGAGGTGTTCGCAGGCTTGTTCGCAGTTTTTGATGTTTGTGAGGAGGTCTTTGACTGACTTGTAGTCTGTTGCGCACTCGGTGCTTGCTTTTGCTGAGAAGACTGGGCGGGTTGGGAAGCTGACTGAGGGTTGGCAGGTGCTCTAGTGGTTGGCGGCCGTTGAGAACGAGGTTTGGGTGCTTCTTTCACTGATTCGTTGGACTGTGACTTCTGTTGCTTTGGTGGTTGTGTGCTGTTGGTCTTTGGTTGTTGTTGTTGTTGTTGTTGTGGCTTCGTTTGAGAACTTTTCTGAGGCTGGGTTTGCTGTTGGGGCTGACTCGGCACTTGTTGGGCCTGCTTCTGAGGCTGCTGCTTCGGTTGAGATGAGCTTTGCTGCTGCTGTTGATGTTGTTGCTGTTGACCCTGGCCTCCCCAAGGATTCATTGCAGCACCTATTCCACCCAGTCCCATTGCACCCCCCATACCCTTAGCTGACGGCATATTGGGCATACTCGGCATACTCGGCCTCCATGCTGTCATGTCTTTGGCCGACTGAGACCAAGACTGCGGCATTTGGTCCGGTGCGTCGTTCTTCATTTGCTCCAGCTCTTCTTTGGACGGCGCTTGGGTTTCCTTCGTTTGCATAACCATCTTTTCTAAAGCCTTCTTTTGCGACGGCGTCGACTTGATATCTGGGAGGAAGTCTCCGACAACTCCCTGAACACCTTGACTTGCCATTTCGCCAAGATCCCACATTGGTCCGTTCATCGCGCCGTAAACTGATCCAATGCCACCTCCAAGCAGTCCTGTCACTGTGGATATTGTGCCGCCAACGAGGGCGCCAGTCAGTTTCCCAATGGTAACACCCGGCTGCACTCCCAATCCGGCACCAGCTGCAAGGCCTTGGAAAGCGCCCGACTGCGTGTACTTTGCCGCTTTTCCAAAAGACTCTGCTTCAATTTCCTTGTTGATTGCTTTTGCCAAAATCTCTTCTCTTGCCTTCGCGTCGCCCGCTCCATGCGCAGCTTGCCTCAACTCCCACGCCTTCTGCCCCGCCTGGAGCGCCATGCTTGCTGATACGCCGGCATTCTGTTTGATCTCATGGTCCGGGATGCCGCCTTGTTGGCCGCCAGCGTTGTTGTTAGCCATATCTTGGTTCGGTGAGTTTGCGGTTTTCGGTTTCGATTTTTGTTGCGCCTGTTTCGGTGGCATCTTTTCGTCCAAATGTGATTCTGATAATGTTATAGTAAGGGTCTAGACAGAAGGCTGGGTCGATGGGTTAACGCTAGTGTGACAGCTCAAGTGCGAATATGCTACGTCATTCCGATCATCAAGATCGTCGTGATAGTACGCGACCCGTGTGGCCAAACAACAACCTGTTTTAAGCCAAGAACACGAGACGTAGTCTTTATAAGATGTAGGGTTATCCCTTGTAGAGTCGGTCGAATAACTCAATAACAAGACCGATGGGTGTCACTCAGTGGTTCTTGTCCCAGTAACCGCAAGCCATGACGTCAGCAGCCCGACGCCAGGGTCTCTGGCTTTCCAAATTCCAGTATAGAACGACTCACATTCGCATGTTGTTAACCGAGCTTTCAGTAGTCCTAGCGCTTAGTGTAGTGTCGAACATGTCACTCGGCTCGCAAGTCATTCGCTCAAAATTCATCTCGTAGTTGGATCCAATCATTTTATGTCGAGCTCAAGACATGCAGATACCTATTCATTAGCTGTGGTCCACTCGCTCAATGCGTTGCTATGATAGTGTTTGAAGAAACGTTCACGCCTGTTTCATAGCGTCGCCGATAGCATCAGCTCCCTTTCCACCTCCCCTCAGTTCCTTGTTCGTTACTTGAATCAACACCCTTCGGTAGCTTGTCAGGGATGGCGTCCCGTCATCGGTAACTTCAAGTATCAGATGAAGCAGTTGACCTTGAGCAACCGGCTTTCTGCTCATCAACTCCACCGCGCATTTCTCTGGTGGTGGAAGCGTAACCTCGACTTTTCTGCCCTCATCGTCCAGCTTCTTGATTCCGAGTTCAGCTACCTCAGCATCAACCCACCATTGTGTTGCTGTAGGTTCACGGTAATGCCACCATTTGAACGTGATGTTCCTGTCATCGGGATCGTATGTAGCGGAGGCATCAAGGGTGATTGTTGATCCGGCCTCCGCAGTAATTTGTACAGGCGCTAAGCCTTTGAAGCCGCTGATGTTGATAACTGGGTGATGGTTCGCTTTCTCAAAGTCAGGCTCCATGCTCCATTTGATGCGCGCAGCAAAATCGTTCTGGAATGCATCACGCCAGCGCCAGATCGTCGCGTGATTCGATTTGTAAGTCCTATGGCCGACTTTGACTCTGTCCACTACATCGCTATAGTGGTTGCTGTTCAGCCCCTCAGTGCTGACATCAGTCCGTCCGTAACGACCTCCCCAAGACCCGTAGTTGGGGCAATCGGGTACACCCAAGCCATTTTGGATGAGGTAGAGGAATGTCGGGGTGTCGCCTTCCGGAATGAAGAGATAGTCGGGATACGCACTTCCGAGAGGGCCAATCTGGATGTTCTCCTTGATCCAGCTCTTCTCCATCTTGGTGAAGTCTGGGCCACCCTCATCAAAGCCATAGTACCTGTCGCCGGAGATGCCAGTCCATGCAGCCATACCATACTGGTTCCAGCCGTGAATGGAAGCAATGTAGAAGACGTCAGGGAAATTGTTGCGAATCCATGCGCCCGTGTCGTCTTGGTCGGAGATAGCGTAAACGCGTAGACGTGAGAGTAGGCGCTTGGAGTCCTCAGGCTCGAAATTGTCATCTACTTTGAGCAATGCTGAGGCAAGTGTGTTTGTTCCGCCCCAGCAAAGGACCCATAACGGCTGTGTAGACGGCGCGACAATGCGATCATACAACAACTGTCCGCCTGGAGACAGTGGGATGTCTGTGCCAACAGCCGACATACCGTAAGTCTAAACATTATCAGCGCCATTCGCAAGTAACACATTGCACGTTGGATAACGGGTGGAAGCATACCTCAGCGCCTTTGCAGATCAACCCGCGCATGCGATCTGCGGTCGGGTATTGCCATTTTGGGTGCACATGCTTATTCAAGTTGTCAACGACGTCGGCATATGCGTCGATGATTTTCTCCATGTCTTGCGGGCACACTTTGTTCTTCATCCACGTGCTTGTGCAAGCTACGAGACCCTCTGTCTCGAACTCGTTGGAGTACAGAAGGTATCGACATAGCGACTCAGCATCATCCGGTTCGTTGGAGATGTCGGACAAGATGAATACGCGGGGTTTTTGCGCATATGTTTGTAGCCTTTCGGTAGCCATGTTGGATGATCTAGTTTGGTGTGGTGAAGAGGATGAGATTGACTATGAATACAATAGAGGGCGAGCTCCTATTTCCATACTGTTGAGCTGTTGTGGTCCCTCGACGTTACACAAAAAGCAATTGAAACTGTACCATGGCGTCTCACAAAGGTGGGGCGTTGAGCGGCGGATGCGGTGTCCTTAGGCACCTCCTTCCATCTGGAGTAGATCCGGCTATACTTGCCATCCGTGTTTCTCGGCCTGAAGCTGCTCCTCACTATTTCCTGGATTGGGTCGCTGTGAGTCGCCTCACCATCCCGACCCAGATTCTACACGACTTGGAAAGTACGGAATAGCCGTTGCCACGCGCTCTTAGTGGAATGAGGCTCAGCTGTCTGCGCCACAACTGGGCCGCATCAAACTGTAGCTCAGCCTTGCATGCTATGACGTCCTGCAATCTACCTGCCCCGCTTCAACACCACCAGCCACGATCAGAGGACAGCAATGTTGTTAAGGATTCAGGCGCCCAACAGCCCAAGGCACGACAATACATTGGTGCCGCTGGTCCGTCCGCCAAGCTTAAACGATCATAACCCTTTGACGTATAGAGTCCGGTAGAAGGTAGGCTGTGCTCCTCGTTGCTTCCTTGATATCTAGCGCTCGTACTATGCTCATACCTTACTACTCACGGAGCTATCGATCCAAACACCATATCCCAACATGTCAATCCATAATAAGATCCAACAGGCAGCCCATCAGAATGAACAACTCCTTCGCGGGCTCGAAGAAACAGATGCCGCACCCTCACAGCTCAAGCAGCAGATCGCCTACATCGCTGACCTCGACTCGCAAATCAACAACACCAGAAAGCGCGTCAACGATCTGAAGAAGAGAACGGCTAGTGAGCTGAAAGATCACGAAAAGTATCGCGACTCCACTTTCCGCCGTTTCGCACACAAGGCTAGCGGCAAGAAGGAGAAGTTCGCCGAGAAGGCAGCAAAGGAAGAAAAAGAGTACTTCGATGCAATCCAGGAGCAGAAGAGTGCCGAAGATGAGCTAGCATACGTCAAGCAACTACGCGACGAAGCCGAGATACGCAAAAACGAAATCACATCGCAAGCCAACCGTCACGACACCCTCCAAGCCGAACTCGATGCCCTCTACAACTCAATCTTCGCCGGCCATACGCCCGAATTTCCTGATGAGGATCGCAAAGAGGAAGCTTGCAACGCCGCCTCCGCACAAGTTCAGAACCTGAACCAACGCCTCGAGCGCGAACGCCACGTCCTCTTCCTCCTCGGACAAACCGTGGTGAAGCTCTCGGCAGCACGCGAATATCTCGATGGCGCATACGGCATGAGCCAATACGACATGTTCGGCGGTGGAACAATGGCCAGCATGCAGAAGCGCAACTACCTCGAGCGCGCAGAGAGCGCTATACAGCAGGTGCGCATGCTACAACAGCAGGTCAAGCAAGCCGCGCCAGAGATACCTGGGCTGGGGCAACTCAACATCGCCATGGGTAGCATCTGGAGTGATGTCGTGTTCGACAACATCTTCACTGACATGCAGATGCACGATCAGGTTAAGCAATCTATCGTACAGGTTGACCGCGCAGGCAACAAGTGCAGTGACATTATCAGGCAGCGCGAGGTGCGGGAGAAGAGTCTGCAAAGGGAAGTGGATCAGGCAAAGTCAAAGTTGCAACATGCGCGGTTGGAACTACAGCAAGCGCGTGAAGAAGCCTTCAGGAGGGTACTTGGTGGTGCGCAGGGAAACGCTGGTATGGGGGGTTTTGCGCCTCCTGGTGGTGAAGCTCCTCCGCCTGAGTATGCTCCACCAGCAGGCCCTCCACCCGGATACCAGGCTTGAGCAGCATGTCGTACATATGCTTGTTGACACGGGGGAATGTGGAGCTTCCATTCGGGCCGCATACTCTGGCACTATGTTTAGTATGCTATAGGGGCTCGGCATAACTTCAGTTCTCGTATAGAGTAGATAGAGGATCCTTATGTGATTACATATGAAGCTCGTAATGACACTCGTACCTCGGCAGTTTTGTTGGATGGTCGAAGATTTGAAGACATGCGTTTACTATCTGGAAACTAAAGCGAAGCGGCTGCGACGAGTTTATCGTTAGGATTCTATATTTGTGAGATTTCGTATTCGAGTGGATCTTTTCGTATGAGTTTTGACAGATCTACCGCAAAGACACAACACGCATATGACATCGTTCGAGTGGTGATGCACGGCAGACAACTGATATCTATGTATCATCAGATCAACGGCTATGTCCGACAATCACTTTGGCAACCAGAATATTGTGTGACTTGATCGAATAAATATGCTACATCAGATGCTGCTATTTACCTCCCATAGGCGTGTTGCAGATTGAACATCGCCCCCCCCTAAATAAAAGCCTCAGCAAGGTACGACTCAAAGTTGCTGTCCCGGAAAGAAGGAGTCGCGTCGACAAAGTCCGTGTTCTCAATTGCCCTCTTCGCCGCCGCAGGCATACTATCCCACGCAATCACCGGCTGCTCTCCGCCCTTCGTGCTCGTAGAGATAAGCTGGTGGTTAACAGGGAAAATGGACCTGTAGCCAATCAAGGGACGAGTGCCGTCGAGGTTTGGCCTGGTGACCTTCTGGTAGTCGCCGTGAGCAGAGATGGCAACGCCGCGGAGAGTAGCGGTGGCGGATTGGGCTGACAGCCAGACGACAATGTTTTCCCAGTCGTGTCGGTGGCCGAGACCAGGGCTAGGGCTGTCTTTGGGCATGTACCACGAGTACATGATGGCGTAGGCACCATTGTGGGTGCCAGCGCGGGCATAGACCTGTCCAGGGCTGGAACTACACAATCCTGAAGGGTCACCAGAAGTGGCCAGGCCGCCGCTTCAAAGAATGTTAGTCCACTAATAGTGTACAAGTGTGAACGAAAACTTACCCAGTGTCACCTGCGGCGTTGACAGCAGGGAAAGGAACGCAGCCGTTCTCGACCTTGAGGTAGGGTTTGTACTTGAGCATGAGCTGCCCTACGATGCCGGAGGGAACGGTCTCGCGGAAGCCAACTACAGCATCGTGGTTGATGACAGCACGGCTTTGGAGGTTGACAGGTGAAGCGAGGACGACACTCGCAGCAGCGAGGAGCTGAACGGCAAAGTTGAGCATCTTGACTTTGGTGAAAAGCGAATGGAAGTGGGAAGGTACTGTTTAACGAGTGAACGACGTCTTTGAGCCGGTGATGGGCTGGCTTGCTCTCTGTAAAACGGCGGGTACGATGGATTTTATACAATGGCTCCGATGTTGTTCCAGTTGTCTTCGGCTCTTTCCGGTATCTTGCTTGCTGATTACCTGTGGTTTTCCCCTCTATGTCTCCCGAGACCTCAAAGAGGAAGTTCGCGATGAGACTAACGTAGAGTCGTTGTGCTGGGGACCGTGGGTAGCACATGTGCAGCGCACATGCCTTTACATATCAACAACGATTGGTTGTTTCTTCCGCTTCATTGGATGCGTAGCAATGTTGCCGACATTGTCACTGGGGTACCTGCAGCGCACCGGCGTCCGGCACGGGGCGATTCAAGACGTGCATCTCTACGCTCGGAGGAAACATCTGCGGATGGTAACGCAAGATGTCGATCGAATAGATTGAGGACCAGGACGGTCCTATGCCGGCGAATAGGAAAAAAGTGCGTGGTTGATCGTGACCGAACAATTGGTCCGTGGCCGAGACTAAGCCGAGACCATATCAGGCAGGTGCAGGGGAGGTGAACATAACATGTGGCAGTGTGTAGAAACAAAACAAGGAATGCATCAGGTTTATGGTAGCAGACAGGGAGAACGTGAGAGGTTGATATGTGATGATTGGAGCAGCCAAACGTACCTGCAGTCACATGAGGATATAATGCATGATCTCGGGTATCGAACGGAAGAATGCACAATCATATTCCGCAATGCGAGCAGTCATCCGAACTGTCTCCAGACAGTCTTCCGCTGATCTTTTGGTGGTGTTTCCGGACCTGGCATTAGTTCACGGAGCATGTCGTTGATGTCCAGACCTCGCTCCTGACAGTCGTGCCATTGCTTTGGGTATCCTAGGCTGACCTCTTCAAAGCGCGTGTTGTCTATCCAGTCCGTCCTTCTGATGTGCAGATGGCCGGAGACGACTATCTTCGCGTTGAACCTGTTGTGCCAGTCTTCCGTTTTCTTTGTGCCACACCAAAGTGAGAAGCGCGGGACCCTGAACAGCTTCACTAGGTCTTCCCGCAGCGGCCAGTGGCCTACTATGATCAATGGGGTGTCTGGGTGCGCTGCGACAGCTGCTGTGAGCTTCTTTTCCGTCTTGTCGAGCAGCGCGTTGCACCATTCGATACGCGACGAGTAGGGGTCGGGATGCAGGAGGTGCTCATCAGTCGCTTCTATGTCTTCTTCTCTCGCCCAGTCAAGCGCGCCCTCTAGCTTCACATGACTGGGCCGGAAGCTGTAGTCATATAATGTGAAGATGGGTGCAATGAGACATGGCCCTCCTTCGCCCTCCCATAACGTGTACTCGTCCTCAGGTGTGACTATGCCGTACTCCCGCGCGATGGCGACGCACTCCATGTATTTCGCCTCGCCCCTTGCACCATGGTCCTTCTCTGAGGGCAGCGTATATAGCTCGTGGTTCCCTGGCACCCAGAAGACTTGTCTGAAGCATTCTTTAACCTTGGTAAAGGCTATGCGGCAATGCTCTGCTGACTCGCCAACATCTCCACATAGTATGAGGTCATCATGCGGGTGCGGAAGGAGCTTCTCGAGAGCTTCGCGATTGCCTTTGAAAGAGAGGTGTATATCGCTAATACCCCATAGACGGCTCGCTGGGGGCGTTTCGGCGGATGGCGGGGAGCTAGGCGGGGTGCATGTCTTGTCTGAGGCTGCGGCTGCGGCTTCCGCGGCGGCGAGGAGAGGGTCCATGGTGGCGCGCGACGACGAATGACTTCAAGTTAACTACAGGGCGTCGTGGACGTTAAATACTAACAATGCTCTCAGGAGTCGACGTGTTGCAAAAGAAACTACATCATAGTCCGCTTCAAAACGCGTGTCCGCGGTTTCGGTGGGCTATAATAATCGAGGAGCACAGACCAGTAAGACGTCAACCCTCATATCAGCACAGAGCTGCTGCATCCGCTCATCTATCAAACATCAGCTATTCGTTCAAGCCGCATACACCCGATATACGAATGGCAGTTGTGCCATCTCTCGAAACCGGGTCCCCGCTGACTACCGGCTGAGGCCGCCAAGGATCACATAATAGACACTTGTTCGAGTTTCACTGCTGAGGCCGTTGAATTTCGCACACTACATTTGATCGAAAGAACTACGCCCATAGCCACCTTTGGTCACACTATCAATATCATTCTAGTCGCTGCCAGTGGCTACCATTGCTACATGTACAGTCTTCTCGATATTCTGGCTGTCTTGCTCAACCCAGACGTCATCTCGTCTCTCCCAAGCTATCCAACTTCGTCAAGAACTTCGTCATCGTAAAATGTCCAAGTGGCAGGTAATGTGGAGATCCTTTTCACGTCGCTACTGCCGAGCTCGCCGTTCAGAAGTAGATTGTACTGATACCCGATCGGGCGCTCACCTTCTGGGGTTTTCCATGCCTCTTCAAGCGTCCATCGGTCCAACCTTTCACTCTCCTTGGGCGGATCTGAAATCTTTAGGATCGGTGAGAAAGTTCCATGGTTGGCGGTTGATGTCATAGGCGGAGGCCATGAGCGTCGGTCAGAGACTGTCGAAGCTTTTGTATGCTATGGTCAGTCTTGCGATAGCGCTAGTGTCGAGATAGTGCAGACGGCAAAACTGAACCGGAGCATATCGTGAATTCAGCAGATCGACGATAGAAGGACTTGTCCTGTGATGGATCTTGATATAAGTATGTATTGATCCGTAGAGAAAGTAGTAAAAGATTGGAAAGGTGAGGCCACTAATGATAGCATTTAGATTGTCGGAGCTAATACGTTAACTTCATATGCACAACATTTAATGCTGACGTTACCGTTTACCTGTGGTTAATATTCGGTCACACCGTTACGAACATAGTGTTATGTTACAAGCAGACCATGCAAACGCTCGAGCAGCGATGGTTTCTAGAGACTGGCATGATCACAAAAGACTAGCCCGCTTGACAAGAACATCCCTCATGACGAATCACCGTTTGATCTAAAGCGTGCGGCGGTCAGCCATTCGGATCTTCACCAGCTCAGAGACCACCAGATTTCGACAGACAGTTAGAGAGCTAGATGCATTGCTTGTGGAGGGTGGTGACGCGATTTATGGCTCGCAATCGCCAATCTCCCTTTATATCCCGAAGGTATATTCAAGAATTGAAGCTGAAGATCAGTGCAGTAAGCAACACATAGAGCACTCTCTCGGTCGAATCTCTTTGCGTAGCTCATAGTATGATTGAAGCTGAACGGCAGATGACCTCAGTATCTATTCAGGGGAAGTATGCCCACTACGGTGCTGCCGGAGTCGAGTCGAAGTCACAATGAATATATTGATACAAGGCGATTTCCTTATGTCTGCAGTATTGCTCATCCGTGAGTACCTGGTCTTATAAGTGGTATGTGCTGTGGAAGTGATTAATGGCTCGTCGTCGATGGGTCACCGCAGTAGCACGAGTCACAGTGGGTACAGAGCGATGGGCGTTAGTCAAAGTGGCCATGAGACTCGAGGTTGACGCATATCCCAAGCATTTTTCTTCGAACGTGGGAAAGGGAATAGTAGCGCAAGGCTTTGGTGAGGAGGTTGTAGCCTCACCGTCGTGCTTCTTCACCTTGATTCGACCGCCTAACCCATTACAAACCATTGTGAACTCCCACAACAGACAATAGTCCACTTCTTACTTCGATTGATCATCAAGAAGGTTCAACCAACCTGCACCTCGACCATCAATATGATGGCTCTCTCTACCGGCATCACGCTTACCGATCTGCTGAGCATCCGATTCGTGCCCATTCAGGATTCACTGATGGCTTTGCTGGATCCATTGGATACCCTCGCTATGATGTTGAAATCTAAGGAGATCAACGAGAAAGTGAATCAAAAGCTCAAAGCTGGTTAGTGCGACATCAACGCTCGGCTTCAGTCATTCTTCCGAGATCCGCGCGTCTTTCGCTCAGTACAAGCTCACTGCAGCCCTCTCGCTCACTGTTTCTTCATTGGGTTGATTCGCAAACTTATCTTTTTACTGTACTTCGAGAAGGATGTTGAAGCTATGTTCTGTTATTTGGATGCCGAAGGCTACGTTGAAGGCCCTTCAAAGTTATTCGGCAAGGGTGTGTCCTCACCTTCATACAAAAGATATGAGAAGTATGGCCCTCAAGGTATCTGGTATATGATCGGCGTGTGCAGCAGTCATCGAGAGTCTGCTGTACAGATGGTTTTGAACGGCCAGTGTGTAACTGGAGGTCTAACATTCATTTCATGGAACAAGGCATACCAAGTATTACCTTGTACGATATTTATCAAACAGGAAATGTATCTTCTGTGTAATCAGACAGGTGAGGGGTCTTAATTACGGTTATTTAGCCAAAATGGCATCAAGATCAAGAGCGTGCACTGAAATGCATGCGAGAAAATTCGCCCGACAGATTGCTCACTCGCCTACGACGCATTGGAGACGAGCACACCTGGACAATACCCCTCGATACGGTGGGTGTCACACCTTCCCCCACACCGGACTCTGTACTTGACGTGTGTACGTTTCGAATGAATCTTCCTGTTATGCGAGGTTTCCCCGTGGAATACTATACGCTGGACGTCACTACCAAATTTTGCCATCCGGTACCAGAGCATTCATACTCCACATCGCATTTCAAGGATGACGGCTTGGATCCTTACTACCTCAATATAGTCCAACTCTCTGATAGAATAGGCGACGCAACTGTAATTGACACGGCGAAGATGGATGAGGAGAAGTGACCCACAGAGTACGGTACGGTGAAGGGAGACATATCCAAAGCATGTGAGCTGCGAGGAAAGTTCGTCTTGCCGAAGAGCTGGCGCTCTTTCGACGAAGACGTTAGGGTGTACCTGATGGCTGCTTGAAAGGAACAAGTGAAGTGGGAGGAAGAAGAAGAGAAGAAGAAGAAAAGACGTCCCGATTGGACTTGGCTGCGACTTTGGGGAAAGAAATGGAAGAGGCAGTTTTGCAGACATGCGGGAGATTTTAGAATGCACGGATTACAATTCGGAGCGAGCTAATGGCTCTGACTTGTAGACATGGAAAAATCTATATCAAACGGGAGTCGAAAGTTCTAATAAGCTAACGGTGCAACCGCGGTGGTAATGATGTCACAGTCATGCACCTTTCGACTGTCACACTAAAGAAGCCAACCTCAACATCAACCTCAAAAAGGAGCCTGTCAATGGTGCCACAACACAAGCTTTGGGAAGCGAGTAAGAAGCCTTGCACCAAAGATTATTCGGAGAGAAAACATATCGGACCAACAGTTACCGATGCAAACGCCGCGGCAACTACACGCTTCTCGCCTCGAGTCAAGCAACCGAACCAAGCTCATAGCCAAGCTAAACATCCTCCGAGCTCATTACCGCAGCTTAGGCATATAGCTTGCAACCATGGATCGGCTACTTGGCAGCTAGATGACGCGCCAACGTGATTGACAGGGACCGAGTGCGATTTGGCGCGACGATCGGCGACAAAAGCTATAACAAGAAATGGAAGCCCAGGTGACGGTGATTTGGAAAGTAATCATCGTCACCATCGTCACGAACATCATGTCGAGCATCATTCCCGTCGACCTGTCATCCTTTGCGACGGATCCGTCGTACCTGAACACTCTAGTCACTACCAATGTCTCCAATCCGAGTGTCATCAATCTTCTCGCATACGATGAAAGCTTCGCGTCTGTAGTTGGAGAGAACGCCACAGCGCGACAATTACATAACCTTGACTGGCAAGCTTTCCATGAGGCAGGTGTTTACAACAAGGACGCAAAGAAGTTGTACGTCACGAGCAACTGGGCTGGCGACTTGGAGAACCCCATCAATGTTACCATAATCGACCTAGCGAACAACTACTCCATCAGCTCAACGCGGTACTCAGCTCTTGCGGAAGCCAACGGCGCAACATCCTACTACCCACCCGGCACCCAAACCAACGGCTCGACTCCCTCACGCGTTCTATACTGCGACCAAGGCGATCTTGTCAACCCAGCAGGTCTCGTCTCCGTAGACCCCGTAACAGGCGACTCTGAACGCATTTTGACTAACTTCCTCGGTCGAAATTTCAGCTCACCCAACGATGCGCGTCAGCACCCTGTAACAGGCGATATCTGGTTCACAGACGCCGACTACGGCTACATTCAACATTTCCGACCTGCGCCCACTATTCCCAAGCATGTTTACCGCTTCTCTCCTGCCACTGGTGAGATTGCTGCTGTAGCAGACGGATTCACTCAACCCAACGGCCTTGAGTTCAGCCCTGACTACAAGACGCTATACGTTTCTGACACTGGCGCCGTGGAGTTTGACAAGAACCTCACGCGGCCGGCTACATTATACGCCTTCGATATTACGGAAGACGGAAAGAGACTAACTGGAAGACGGACATTTGCCTACTCTGACAACGGATTCCCTGACGGTCTACATACAGATACCGAGGGTAATGTATGGGCTGGATGTGGTGACGGCATACACATTTGGAATCCTCTCGGAACACTAATTGGAAAGATCTGGCTTGGTGTTGAGACGAACAACTTTGCCTTCCTACCCGGTGCTGTATTGGTCTTTAGCAATGCACAATTGTGGATTGTAGAGAACTTGAAGGCTGTGGGGAGGGAGGTTAGCAAAGACTTTGGAGTTTGAAAATACTATTTCGAGTCGCAAATAAACGAAATACCTTCTTATAAATGCGCTCGGGCTTAGACCTGAATAGTCCTTCCATCGCCTGCACGAACATTACTCGAGTTCGAGCCACAACACAATATCAATTTGAAATCCAACACAGGCAGTCCCAGCACGATGGCTTTCAACACATACAATGGCGTCTTTGGCTCAGTACACCACGCCCCAAGAGGTCGAGCTGTCCGATCCGCCTGGCCCGATCATGATCTCTCCAGCACCAGTGGGCAGCGATCACCAAATGACTTTTTCAAATAGTTCTCTTAGCTACCGTACGAAGCATAGCCAGAAGAACAGCTTCTTGGCCACTCCCGATTATAATCGTTCAATGCTATATGTCCCTATATGTTTCAGCCAGTACCGTGGTCTTTCACTTTCCCCAAGGGTATTGAGAGCAGAAGGGACGTCGGGGGTCTCTTAGCGCATTTGTATCGTTTCATTTGGATAATTGTTCGGTCAGCGAGCATGCTCCGTAGCTACAACAATAGGGCGTATTGAGAAAAGTAGAATTTGCTGATAGTCAGAATGTGATCGATGTGCTATCTTCAGAAGGTGTTGAATGTTGAATGTCCGGGATATGAGCCACGTGAGCGCATCGCTTATCGTGCGCTAAGGATTACACCCCTGCACAGCCTAATGTGAGGTCTGGCCAGGCACAGCCGTCACAAAATCTCTCGCCTTCTGTCAATCAAAAGTCACGATAACGTACCCACACCCACATACCTATATCCACAATGGCTTTCCTCCGATCATTCAACTCTGGCATAAGTATACGTGACATACGAAATTGACCCACAGCCCGCGCGACAGTTTACCATCTATTACCTGGCCCTTTGCTAGACATCGAGGGGCATAGTTGTTTCCCGCAAATTCCGCGGAGTACGATTGCTTTTTGACTCCTGAACGGAGCGCCGATTCACTCACCCGGCAGTCTGCTTGTGTGTGCTAATAATTTCCTCAATACCGCTACCATGGACGCCCCCGAAAGCGACTCGTCTATCCCTGTAGCCAGTGACTCGGTTTTCAGTCTCTCACGCCCTTCGTCAGCCTCCTCAATCCATCCGACCGATACACCGAAAGATCTGCCAGCGGGCGCACCGATATCTTCTCTCTTCCAAGTCCGACATACGCCGACCGCCGGTCGCGCTGTTTTCGCTACCCAAGGTATACCAGAGGGTACACTCGTATGGCGCTCAGAAGATCTCACACTCAATGTCCTCCTACGCGAATATCGACGCGAAGTATGTGGGCAATGTTTCGCATACGATTACGGGCGGGATCTGGATATACGGGACAAGACGGTAGGGTTTGCGTTCTGTTCGAAGGCATGTCAGGATAAATGGCGGGAAGAGAACGGCGAGATTGGTGTTCAGGCATGGACTGCAGTCGAAAATTTAGTAAGGAAGAGGAGCAAGGAGGATAGTGACATGGTGGACACCGACCTACCACGACCGAAGGCCAAGGAGATTCAGCAGGCTTGGGGAAATGTTGCTGCGCAGGCGGCGCTGATACGGGCCGCACGGGAAAGCGAACAAACAATACCGGGCGAAGAAGCTGCAGTTCCAATCACAAAGCAGCACAAAAAGGCCGTGTCAAAAGCACTACAAGAGAACATCACACCCGACGTGATGAGCTTCTGCGTTAGTGGCCTGGTCTGGCGATACCTTCATCCGGAGCAATGGGAACGCATGGAGGCACTTGCAGACGACAAGACACCTTATCATAGCTCTGACGACCTCGGCGCGTTCACAAGAACCTACCTGCACCTCCTTGCCATCCTTCCCCTACCGCTCCTCCCACTGCTGACGGTAGAGACGCTAATCACGCTCTCGTCTCGCGACTCGCACAACTCGTTCGGTATTCGCTCCCTCGAAGACGACGGCTCAGAATTCTTCGGATACGGTTGCTGGCCCGCGGCAAGCTACTTCAACCACTCGTGCGGGCCGAACATTGGGAAGAACAGGGAGGGTAGGACGTGGTTTTTTAGAGCTGGGAAAGACATCGAGAAAGGGGAGGAGCTGTGCATTACATATCTTAGTGGAGAGGAGAGGAAACTAAGTCGTGGTAAGAGACTTTTGAGGTTGAAGAAGACGTGGGGCTTTGATTGTGCGTGTGAGAGGTGTGAAGCGCTGTAGTAGTTGTCGCGAGTAGTTTAGTTGATGTTAAACTTACAACTTAGGCATTTCCAACTTCTGCATTCTATACCATTCCCATACAAAGATTTACTCTCAAAATGAGCAATATTGCAAGCGTGAAGAACCTGTAGTTGGCAACTCCACGAGCAGACAGCCGCAAGGATAACTGGATCGACCCTGCAATTTTTGGAGATGTTCTGGAAAACCCTCAGGGTCATCTATCCACTCGAGTAACGAGCGCTCTAACAATCTGCTCAACTTTGCATTCGCAAGTCGTCCCGCCATGTGGGTTGACTCACTCCCGCGAGGTCGAAGGGGTTTGTCTAAAGAATGTTGCATGAACTTAATTAATGTTGGGTGGGAGCTGCTGCCAAGTGCGGAATGTTATCCTTTCTGAGCCGTCCCCTGGCCCTTGTACGGCTACCGGCTCACTAGTAATATTGAACCCGTAGGATAGTTTGCAGCATCTATTTGACTGAATGCACACGGCTTGTTGCGTTCTGTTTTGACCTAGTATCCTCGCTGTTCTTAAATTTGTACAGTAGAAGGCTAGAGGGGCGGTCATCATCAATGAAGCTGCCGCGTTAGTCATGTCATCGAGGGTCCAGATGATTACCACGAGGATGATGTGAGAAAGAGTCTCTTTGTCATCAGATTAGTGAGATGGAAGCCCGAACATCAACAGGGACTCTGCTGCCGAATGTCCATGTCGGCTCCGCTCGCAACTTTGCATATCGCACAGGAAGCACGCGCAATGATAGATGGACGGTCCGAATCTCAGGCGCAAGGCCGTGGATTTCGACCGACACTAAAGCGACGTTCCGAACGTATGTATGTAAGACGTCTCGTGGCGCTCTTGGCTCTGCCCAATGCGATCTGCAGATGGTTCATAACAAATATGTGTGGACGCCGTAAGCGGCGGATATGTTTCAGTCGAGAGACGGAAGATTGACGTCTTCAATGAGCGTCCCCCACTACCTACAGACGGTGACGTAACGGATCCGCTGCGCTAATTGGACCCTGCAGGCTGCTAGGCCGTTATACTGCTCAGAGCGAGAAATTAGAATTGCGGGCGCTGGGAGGACGCATGCAGGAGAGATTGCCATAGTTGTTGCTATCCACAATGCATCATGGGTGCTGCCTTGGTCTTTATATGCGGTCATTGGGCACTCTTCGGCCGTCTTGGGACCCTCTTCCAAGGTCGCAAAGGAGGTTTGCATGCAGCGTGGCGTCGGCGGCAGCATCCCTAGCGAGTCTCTCAGCCTCTAGATGGAGCCAGGCTCAACTCTGCGAGTTTACTGGGAGGAGGCTGCCGGAGATTCCGCGGGCGTCAGCATGTGCCACTATTGCTGAAGAGTATTCGCGCGGAGGTAGCGCACTCGCTTTGTCCAAGCAAAAGACAAATAACATGTCTTCGCGCAAAACGCTTTTGAAAGATACATAGACTTCTTCTTCCTCGTCTTCTTGCTACTCCATCATACCGCCGCACTTGGCCGTCCCCATCGCTCGCCTGTCTTGCCATATCACGACCCTTACGTCGCCCCAGCCATCATCGAGATCGGATCCTTCCGCTGAGCAGGTCAGGCTCCACGAACGGTGCTCCATTGACGTTGAAATCAAACCCTTGCTCGAGCTAGCGGAAGCCGTAAGATCTCCCTCCTAGACGGGACGCGGAACAGCGATACGAGCGTCATACCTCCACCAAGCGGTAGGGCACAAACGAAGCATTCGAGGGCTGTCATCGAGATCCGAGTCGCTACATGCAGTCCAAGAACACATCTCCCCGAGGCGGACGCACCAAGAAGATGGGCCTCCCAGTAATTGAGGTATGATGGATTTCTTCCTCTGCACTACAAATGCCAGAAGCTTCTCAAGGCGCCACGCCCATGATTTCGCGCGCGTATGGTGCAGCTTGTTTGGCGATGATGTAGCTTGCATCGTCATGAAGCCCGTGCACCAATGACGCAACGTCGCTCCTCTCTTGTTCCGGCTTCACTCCTTCCTCGTCCATGCATGACCTTCTCTCCAACCAAGTCTTTTCCTTGACTTCCCCTCACTGCACGAGCTTTCCCGTCGCACTACCGCAGGTCTATTCTCTGCCCCAAGAATCGGCTGCACCCGCTTGTTTTCTCTACTTTCCACCATCGCAGCCTCCACGACCCCGCTATTGACAGCGGCTTTGTAATTCAACTTTGCACCCAGACCAGACACTAAACATGGCCGCGATACAGAATTTTAAGAACTTCCTGCGACATGGAAAGCAGGCCCGCCAGAATGCGGAGCCCACAACCAATGTTTCCAATGTGCACGCTCAGTCCCAACATCAACGGTACAACCAGCACCCAGAGCCTGTACATCATGGCATCTCAGAGCCGGCCATGGACCACAAGCCGCTCCAGAACAACGCTGCTCCCCATGGTGACTACTCCGTCGGCGCTGGCGCTGGCGACAACCGCAACATTGCTGCCCAAGCAGGTGATGCCGCCGCCCACGCAGCCGCCAAGGACCAGAAGAAGCAGGCCGCAGCCAAGAACGCGGGTGTTGACCCGTCAGTACTCGAGCGTATTGTCGCAGAGGAGCGCGAGGCCAAGGGCAAGCTACCTAGATATCCTGGGCTCGAGCGATGGACGCTACTCGAGAAGATGGGCGACGGCGCTTTCAGCAACGTATACCGCGCACGAGACACCACCGGCCAATGGGACGAAGTGGCCATCAAGGTCGTTCGTAAGTTCGAGATGAACTCACAGCAGGTCAGTACTACCCAATCCCTGCCCCTCCTTGCACATTTCCGTGTCTTTCCCCTCCCCCCCCCCCCCATCACGTTGAATAGTTGGGTGTTTTTGGACGTTACCAACGCGAGGCCGGTGTAGGACAAGCATGTGCATCCGGACTTCAAGACGCCAAAAGCAGCCGAGGTGCGATAATCTTACCCCCGATGCTCGACTCAGAGCATCCTCTACCCCATCACGACTGGGCTTGCAAGGGCAGACACTAACTGCCCTATAGAGAGCGAACATTCTCAAGGAGGTACAGATTATGCGCCAGCTAGACCACCCCAACATCGTCAAGCTCATCGACTTTTCCGAGTCACGGCAGTACTACTACATTGTGCTCGAGCTGTGCCCGGGAGGCGAACTGTTCCATCAAATCGTTCGTCTGACGTACTTCTCCGAGGACCTTTCCCGCCACACCATCATCCAGGTGGCGAAGGCTCTGCAATACCTGCACGAAGAAGCAGGTGTTGTCCATCGGTTCGTACTTTAGTCGCGATGCCAAGCATTGACGCTGACGTCATATCACAGAGACATCAAGCCCGAGAACCTCCTGTTCTATCCCACACCATTCATCCCTACTCGCAACCCAAAGCCAAGGGGACCAGACGATGAAGACAAGGCTGATGAGGGAGAGTTCGTAAAGGGCAAGGGCGCCGGTGGTATCGGCCTCATCAAAATTGCCGATTTCGGTCTCAGCAAGGTCATCTGGGATACGCAAACCATGACACCTTGTGGTACTGTCGGGTACACTGCCCCTGAGATCGTCAAAGATGAGCGCTACTCCAAGAGTGTCGACATGTGGGCGTTGGGTTGTGTGCTCTACACACTTCTGTGCGGTTTCCCTCCATTCTACGACGAGTCCATCCAGACCCTTACAGAGAAGGTCGCCCGTGGCCAGTACACTTTCCTCTCGCCCTGGTGGGATGACATCTCCAAGTCTGCGCAAGACCTGGTCTCCCATCTCCTGACAGTCGACCCTGAAAAGCGATACGACATCAACCAGTTCCTCAACCACCCATGGATACGTGAGGCCGATGAGCCAACCTACTCTGCCTACGACGCACCACCCCTCGCCACACCTGCCGCGAAGAAGGAGCGTCTCCAACCAGACTTCTCACATTTGGAGTCACCAGGCGCTCGTCGCATGGACTTCCGTTCTCCTGGTGCCGTCAACCTCCGAGAAGTATTCGATGTTAGTTACGCTGTACACCGACAAGAAGAGGAGGGTAAGAGGAAGAAGCAGTTTAAGCAGGGTTACCGTGGTGCCAATGCCATAAACTCATTGAACGCTCTCGATGAGGGCGAAGATGACGACGAGTACGCTGCTGAGTCTGCACCATATGACGCATCATCGCAACATCCACCTGCGAAGCTTCCCAAGTCCCAAGGTGCTGATGTAACAGGCATGGAGCAGAAGATGCGTAACACCACACTCTCAGCCGCAGCTCAGGCCCGCCAGCAACAATCGGCACCGCGACAACAAGAGCGGGGATACGGCCAACACTCCGCAGCAGTTGCGGCCGCAGCTAAGCGCCAAGTCAGGAATAAGGGTGCGTTCGAGCTCAACATGGACAGTTCGACATTACTCGGTCGCCGAAACAAGAAGGGTCCAGAGCCGAGCGGCCTGAGAAACACAACCACGGTTGGCGGTACATGACAACCATCGTCGCTCGCGAAAGATTGGTGAGAGTAGCGCCTAGCGACAAGATGGATGAGACATGTCACGACGGCGTTTTTGCGTTTCTTTAATCACTCATTTCCTGCCCCCGGTTCTACGAATTTCAGTTATATCATGTATGCAACCTTTGTTTGTTCTCCTCTCATGGCATAGTTTTACGGTCCCTGTACTCGAAATGATGGGTTAGGACATGGAGAGAGGGACTGAGTACATAGTTTACTTCAGCAGGGCGATGGGAAATTAAGGCGAAACATGCAACCAATGGCGTGTCTGCCAAGTAGCATGAATGATAATTTTGAAAATGATGGTCGTTTTTGGTGCGTCTCATGTTGTGATGAGGTGATATATTTGGGCGTCTTGGTTACACATCGTTATGCCCTGATGGAGCCAGGACTGACATTGCTCTTAACTAGCAAATAGCAAATAGACTGCTAGAGAGCTGGATAGGGCACTTGCTACGCTCTAGACCCAGAAAGAGGACCAAAGATGGAGCCCAACAGCAGCTTTTGAACAATGACCAGCTACTTTCTGATATGCAGCAGAAGCACTCCGACACGCAGCACAAGCTTGATCAGACACGTGCTCGTAAGTCGATTTAGCGAGTAAGGAGGAATTGCTATTTTAGGTAATATTACCCAATTATCTACCGCTCTATATTTCTCTTGCTGAAGTGGTCTATACGGCGCTACATTGACATGACAGATCATGTCGCCAGTTCAAATGTAAACCTGTATGACGCTGAGATGAATATTCGGAGAATCAGATCTCCGAACAGATCCTCTTCTTTACACGCTTAACGAAGATAGTCGCGGTAGTTGCCTTGCTGCATGACAAGCACACTGTGTGGCCTGGACAAAATGAGTTGAGCGCCTCCAGGCTATGTCGTGAGCTATCAGCGGCATTAATGCACGGATCTGGCGGTTGTCACAAGAGAACTGTATAGCTTCCCAAAAGGGAAGATGACATTACATTACTGATTATAAGCGACAGCCAACTACATCGTGTACCGTGTTCGTGTTCGGCACCTTACGACTCAAGCCTTCAGGCGAGGCAAGTAAAGCTCCAACAACCAGAATCTTTTTCTCTCCTGTCTCTCATCCCAGTTGTTGCTTAATACTTGTGACCCTTGATCACGATCTTACCGCCCTCACACTTGAGGCTGATCTCCTCGCCGAAAGTGTAGTAGCCGTGTTGATCGGCCTGTGGGACAGGTTTTGGTTGTGGAGGGGGTTGCGGCTCATCGTCATTCTCCTTCTCCGGCTGGGGAGGAGTCGGATGTTCGGATTGCGGCTTCGGAGGAGCTGGAGACTCTGGCTTTGGGGGTGGTGGAGGATGCTCTGGCTTAGGGGGCGGTGGAGGAGGATGCTGCTCTGGCTTTGGAGGAGTTGGATACTTTTCGTCATCCTTGTCACCTTCTGGTCTACCCGGGTGCTCTGGCTTGGACGGATGTTCTGGTTCCGGCTTGTGAGGCTTGTAGCTTCCGTCATCGTGCTCGTCCTTGTGTTCAGGGACCTCGGGGTGCTCTGGGACTGGCTTTGGCTTCTCCCCTTCCTCCTTGTGTTCTTCCTCCTTGTGTTCTTCCTCCTTGGGAACTTCAGGATGATGATCCTTGCCATCGTCATCACCGTCAGGGTACTTGCCGTCCTCTACAGGCTTGGGTACGTGGGGAACTTCAACCTTAGGAGGAATGCAGATCTTGCTGTGGTCGTACTTGTCGCGTTGCTCACAACACTTCTGATACTCCTGAGTGGCTTTCGCGTCATCTCCACGGACAGCGATAGGCGTCGCTGCGGCAGTGAAGGCCAGGATGGCAACGACAGTGGCTTGAGTGAGACGCATGATGAGGATGGAGACGGATTATTGAGCGAATGAGTATGTAGTGATTGAGCTTTACTAGTGTGAACGAGGGGTGGATTGCGGAGGACTGCAACAGCCGACTTTGATTGTACGATCGATACCCGCTCGGTGGCCGATATCGAGACAATGCAGGCCATCTCCCTCAACTTTATACTTGAGCGATGAGTTACTTATCTCGTCTCTACTTCGCTAACCCCTCTCTTCTTAGCTAGGAATCTGCGCAGTTACGTCTCAAAGTATTGAATTTCGGCGTTAAAGACGCCCCATTGTCTTAGGGGGTGCAGCCGAAGTACCGTCATGGCACTCTAATGGTTGGGACATGCATTTTAGGCCTTCTTCGTGGAGCTTGAAGCTAATGCGATGAAGTCATAATTTCAAGACGGACATCGTCAACTGGGCGCAGTGGTAGAGCGAGTATCGTGGTGACTACGCAGGGAAGTATTGCCTAGAGCTGCTTCGTGGACCGGACTATACTCCATGGTGCTCAGAGAGATCGGTTTTGAGCGATATTCGGAAGCTGGCTGTGACGACTATAGCGGAAGCATTGAAGTCCTCGTATAGTTGCCCTGGCCTGTCTTGCCGTTGGTCAAGGCAACTGCAAACATCGCGATCGCGGGTTTTGCTGGTAATGCGGAAGGGTCTTATCCAAGCCGCCGTCGCAGAGTCAACGAGAGGGCTATTTTGTGCCGGATAAGCCGGATGAAGGTGGTGCTAATATGTGAGTTGCTGAGAGGTTGGGGAGTGAAGCTCCTCAGAGGCGGATCAAGCGCCATCCGGGGTAGCGTCTCGGCGACGTGACACATCAAATTGCCGGACTGGATCGGCACTGCTTCCACTCTCGCGGTATCTAGACGATCGCTTAGCGGGAATTACCCCAGCTCAATGGGTCAACAGGTACAACTCCAGTCTGTAGGATAGGCTGCGTACGAGTTACGGTCGGCGCGTATAATGAATGTCAAAACTGCCTTCACCCAGGTCGCTCCAGTCACGACTACGCTCAAGCGGAAGTGCAAGTAGCAAATTTCACATCGACCTTACAGACATAACTTGTCTGCCTTGATCCCCGCACTGCATCTCAACATTGAGCGCTGGTTTGAACTCGATAGTCGGATACTAAACCCGTAGATCGTCTTGGCTGCTCAGATACCTAAGTGGCTAGTGCATCGCCAACTCTGACTTCATGTCCGACTATCCAAATATACATATGCCCTAGTTGTAGCGGCGAATATGATTGGATTGGACCTCAAAATGAGCTGGATATCGCTCCATTTCGTCCGCTAAGTGTTTACCATGTGGCGGCGATCACCAAATTCAAGCTAAGAAGTCAAATCATGTTAGCTCCCCATGGTAACTGGTGATCAGTTTAACCTAGCGACATGGAGCTGTGCTCAGCCTTGATCGCAGGAAGACTGTTCGAGTTAGTCTGTTGCAGTATCACATTATCGTTGTATTGAGAGTACCTCACTGCAAGGTTGGCATTGTACTTTGAAGACCTGATCGACCTGGGAAGTGTGGAACTTCTTGGAAGCACACTCGTTGTCGAACCCGATTATACTTTGTGTGAATGCGACGCTGAGCATGGCGTGGCATAGCTGAATGTTCCGAGCTTCCGTCTAGCGTTTGGTTCCATCAACGCCGACCTTAACCAAGATTTTAGACTACAGTACATGTCTGTTGCGGTTAGTTACCATAGTACTCTTCCAACTGTCCATCCGTCTTTCCGGTACCAAATCTTCATCTATTTAGCGTAGCATGAACGGAATGTCAAGCACCTACATTGCCTCGATGCTTCATTTCCAAATAAAACATGTACGCAGAAGAGTGAGCTGCTCCAACTCAAAACGTTGCTTGACGCCTTGCATCGGCCATTCATATGGAAATATTGAATCGTGGCACAGATCGGTGACCATAGAGGGGTATGTACACTGGCATATACCATGATTGGACATCGACTTGAATATGCATCCCAAAAGACACCAGTATATACGTGGCAAAGAATGAGATGTATGACGACGTTCGAACGGGAAATGAGACTCGTTTAGATTCTAGATCAATCATATCGCCAACGACTGTAACGTTCAACGGAAAGTCACAGATCCGAGTATAGCTAGGCCAACACTCGAGCATGTTGTGTTCTCTCACATAGTTACACTGGTGCAGCCTGGAGGTACTCGCCTTCTTTGAAATGGCCAGACGATAAGCTAAACGTATATCTGTACAACTATCGCGGCATTATTTATACCAAGCATGTTGTAGCAAGTTAGCTTTACTAAAAGGACTAAAAAAAATAGTAGAGATTCTAGTAATGCCACTTGCAATATTGATATTATGCAAGGGAAGTGCTATTGAATAGCGCACTTACGGGCTAGCTAGACCCCTAGGTGTATCGCTGCATGTCCGACTATATCAAGCGGAACGACGCGGAGGAAGACATGACTAAAGCGAGCAGTTCGTGCTTCGCTGGCTAGCTCACTATCGGAGCTCTGTTTTACGCGTCGTGAACAATGCGACTAGTCAGTTGATGCTAGATGAAATGCCCAGTACATGTGGGAAATTGTGAATGTGGGAGTGTTGCATGAACAAAAGAGCGGCGCATATATCGGATGCACCATGCGTGCGAAGCTGATGCCGAGACTCGCACCGCAAAAGCTCAATGAGATAACATTGTAAATGCTACTACAGCACCCGTCTCCGTTCTTCCAAGGTATACAGCTCCCATAGAAAATGATAACATAGTCAGAGGTTTTATTCTTCAACAATGCCACCACACCTCATCCGACGAGCTCCTGCGTCAAAAGCCTCTCCTGTCCGCTCAAGTAGTTACGCTTCTCCAACCATCGAATTTTATCCTTAGCCCTCCTCGTACTTAGTTTTACTTGGGCTTCTTTGAAGGCGGTAGGTACATCCTTGGCTATCTTGCCCACATCTTCGACAATTTTGACCACATTCTTGGCGACCTTACCTGTTGTAGCCTTGGGCCCGTCCTTGCATAAGGTTTCGATGATCTCTATGATTGATCGACGGCGGGGTTTTAGTTCGGTGTCGAAGAAGGGATAAGGATCGAGTGCGACATACTCCGGTGGTGGATCATCGTGGATTTGATGTTCGGATTGATATGGGAATCTTCGGGGTCGACGTGTACGCTGCTCTAGAGCTGCTGCTGCCGCTAAAGAATAAGGTGGGAGGCTTGCAGCGCGCTCCTGTAAGACGTGAGGTGTAGATGCCCCCAATCGATGTGGTACAAGATTATTCTCGCTCGCAGTAGCACTCGGAAGATAGATACCAAATCGCCGTTCATCACTGACAATGCGAACGGCCATTGTTGTCTGCGACCCAGACCCAAGCACCGCTGCATATGTTCCTCCTACGTTTGCAACATCTGCAACAGTCGAGGCTTGGAGTGCAAGCTCGATGCGAGATGAATTGGGGGAATAAGGCAGGATGGTATCAGGCGCAGTGGGAGCTGACGGTAGGGTAGACGCGCTCTGTAATATCATAGTGCGAAGCTCTTCTCGCAAGGCATCCACCCGGGCGTTTCTTTCGATGCTTTCCCGAAACCCACTTCTGGTGTGTAGCTCTTCGACAGAGGTTTCGTAGATTCTGCTCTCTGATCTTGTGTCATGGCTTCTGGCGAGTGAATACAGTGGTGATCTCTCATTGAATGGCCACATCAGAATTGCCGACCTGCTTTTGAGTAAAACGAAGAGTGCAACTCATAGGACGAGAACGCCAGGAGGAGGTGTGAAAAAGTATACAATGAGGGGTGTTGTACCATCATAGTGCATGGTTTAATTGCGATGGCCGGCTCTATCAGGGACTGTCTGTTCGCAGTGGTTGACCATGTGTGGTTCTGGTTCGCCTAAAGTCGTAGTATCCGCGACGCGTCCTGCGTGCTATAACATGATGGCTCCTAAAATGGGTGTGCAGAATTGGGGTGCTCCTGAATTCCAAGGCTTGTTAGAGATGACCGTCTGGTCTTGCCAGGTTGTGCATCGCGGGCGCGCCTGTGAGTGTAGATTTCGGGCGAGACGTTGGTGTTTGGAGGAGCCGGGCGACGAGATGACGACAACTGTTTTGGTTCTCTTGGCGGATCGCAATGGCCGGCAGCTTTCCTTTTTTCGCCTATACCACGCAACACAACATCGTCATGGTTCTGCACCCTGCTTTCTTTCCGGTCTTGAATATGATCATGATCATCTGTTTTCTCGATCCTTGATCTATCTCCATCAGGCAGATGACCGCCCTGTGGCATGCCGTGCCGTGCCAGTGCAGCACCCTTAACCAATAGACCACATCCGCTGCAATGCCTTCGTAACCTGTCTTTACTATCACGACGGAATGCATCCGAAGTACTCTACTAAAGATCTTGGCAGCATATATCCTGACATGACCGTTAGGGTCCCCTGGCTTTAGATTTCATAATGGGCGATTTACTGTACATGCCAACGAAGGAATAGCCCTAGCCCAAAGGACACATATCCTAGATTTGAGTCTTGTTGCGAAGTCGACGTTGCAAAGGCAGACGCCTCGTACTTCTCATGTATGGACGCGGCATCCTCCACCCTCCGTACGATGTTGGAAATGATGGGGTAAGTCGCAGGAGAACGGAGAGAATGAAAACACGCGCTAGGCTGATCCGCCTCCCGTGATATTTTCACCAGCAGGAAGATCTTTAGCGATTAGCAAGATAAGATTCGATATGTCATACGATCAAGTGGAAGAAGAAGACCAAGGAGGACAGGGCGTTCAGCGGATTGCGGATTGCTTTGTCGTGGATGCACCAAGTGCCACCCATATGGATATTGCAGTACCTGGAGGCCCAGTTTTACTTTACAGGCCCCCCTTACAGCCCGTGTGTTTTGGGTGTATGTAATAACCGTGCAGTACGTCTGGTCTCGCGTCCTCGCGGCACAGCACATGGTACTACCCTCGCGTGCAGGATGCCCCTTCAGGAAGGCGCTAACTGTACTATGCAAGCCCTTATAGCGAGAGATTCTTATCGACCGCTGCAATGTCCGCCAAAATCGTTTCGAATTTGTGTCAAACAAGAGTGAATCATTCAAAGACACCCGTAGGCGTGGATCGGCCTCGTGGCGTTGGCATGGACCTGGTGTTCGGAACACGGACCACCTACAGTAATGCGAGCAAATCAGCCGCCAATAACGGCGGTACAGCAACACCACGCAATAGCTAATGTACAAGATTAGAGAAATGATACCCGTCTATCTTTACTTCAGATTGCGTTACACAGAGCGATGTCGTAAACCACCATACAGCCATCGGCAGGCCATCCATGACCAACCAATTGCCCCTGATCCAGACAACCCGGCTTATCATCCAGGTACAGCGACTATACCGCTTTCATCCCGTCTCTTATCAGCCATCAAGACCCTGAGTGCCTACCTTCACCGTTTTATACAAGCGCGACCGTGGCTTACGGGCCTTGGCTATTTGGGACATGCAATCCGTCTTCGCAATCCTTCGCGGCATCGAATCTCAGGCCAAATACAGCCACCCAAGCCAGAAGCTCCACAACGTGAGCTCGGTTCCATCAGCATGGAATTCCGGCCACCCTGCTTATCTTTGCCCAGGCGGCGCCACGTTCGACTTTGGGGGCACAGCAGCTTCGCATGTGTGGAAGCAGAAGGCGAGCCGGCGCATCAATCTCGGTTTCTTGGAATTGGCGGGATGGTGTGAGGAAACGCGTTGAAGGTATATCAGCTTGCAAAGCCCCTGCAACTCTCGTCTTCTCTTTTCAGAACACCCCAAAGGTTCCAGTCCCAGTCGATACACCGACATCCCTACACCATGGAGGTACCACCCACTGTAAGGATCATCAGCAGACAACGATAGTTTAATACACAAGAAAACTAACACAACCGTAGCCTGAGTTCGACCCAGCGAAGCCCAATGGCGGCAACCCGGATGTCGAGAACATCAACCTTCAGTATACTGGCCTGGAGTTCCACTACATATACCTCATGATCATGGCTTTCCTTGTGTTTCTGATTATACCCGGAATCGGTTTTCTCTACTCTGGTCTCGCTCGCCGCAAGTCGGCGCTTTCAATGCTCTTTCAGTCATTCGCCGTCATGGGAGTAGTTACCTTCCAATGGATGTTCTGGGGTTATTCACTGGCATACTCTCGCTCGGCCAGTCCCTTCATTGGCAACATGGACAACTTCGGTCTCAAGAATGTCATGTCTGCACCATCCCCAGGCTCCTCATTCCTACCTGAAATCGTGTTCTGTAAGTAGCCCATGTACTTCCAACAAGATCATACGTGCTGACTATATGCAGGCCTTTATCAGTTGCTCTTCTGCGCATGCACTGTGCAGCTCGTTATTGGTGGATCGTTCGAACGTGGTCGCATTCTACCTTCAATGGTCTTCGCCTTCTGCTGGGCAACTATCGTGTACTGTCCGATCGCTTGCTGGACATGGAACGCGTAAGTCTTGTGGTTTATGGGTGCTGAGCTGGACTGATCATAACTAGAAATGGTTGGCTATTCAACCTCCCCTCTCTAGATTTCGCAGGTGGCGGCCCCGTCCACATCGCATCCGGCTGGTCCGCCCTCGCATACGCCTTCGTCCTCGGCAAACGTCTTCACAAGGGCGACAAGATCCACGGAAAGGCTCATAACCCTACACTAGTCTTTATTGGCACTGTCTTTATTTGGTTTGGATGGTTCGGATTCAACGGAGGTAGTGCTCTCAACGGTACCGTCCGTTCGATGCTGGCTGCATTCAACACCAACACTGCGGCCTCTTTCGGTGTTCTCGGTTGGGTGTCGGTTGAGTACGTCCGTACCAAGGGCCACTTTTCCGTGGTCGGTGCCTGCTCTGGAGCCATCGCTGGTCTTGTCGGTATCACTCCCGCTGCAGGTTATGTCTCTGTGTGGATCGCCGCCCTTATCGGTTTCCTCACTGCTGCCATTTGCTCTCTTTGCCAGAATGTCGACAAGTGGATCAAGATCGACGAAGGCATGGATGTCTTCAAGCTTCACGGAATCGGTGGCATGGTCGGTTCCTTCCTCACTGGTATCTTCGGCCAAGCCTGGATTTATGACCTTGATGGTATGGGTCCATACGACGGCCTCGGCGGTATGGACGGCGTGGGCGTGCAAATCGGTCGCCAATTGGCTGAGATCGTCGCCATTGCCTCTTACTCTTTCGTCGTCTCATGCATTCTGTTGTACATCTTGAAATTCATCCCTGGCATGCATCTCCGCGTCACCTCAGAGGCTGAGATGATGGGTCTGGACCTCGACCAGTTTGGCGATGAGCAGATTGGCGACTGGAGCATCATGGAGCAGAATCACTACGAGGCAAACGTCAGCAGTTCTAGCAGCCAGCATGCGCCCCCACCAGTTCCTGCAGCAGCAATCGGCAAGCAAGCGTAGAGTGCCAGAGTTGTTCACCCAGTATAGATGTATTGGATATATGCTCGGCTTAGAACATATGCGAGTACATTCGCACTAGGTTGTCCAGATTGCATAATATGGCGGAAGTTAGAAGTGTAAGATCGTCTGTTGACGACCAATATATGGCACGAATAGAGCCTTTACACATTTCACACCTTATCTTTTGTAAATATACTAATTTTCATTCGAGCTTTGACTCAACCCATACAACCTATGACCAAAACCTACTTGCAGACACCGACATCTCTACATACTCCTGTGATTCCCTACTCGAATGTGCAATTTGTGCTCTTGCATCTAATAGATATGCCAACAGTTCTTCTACAAATGTAAGAAAGCCATCGTCGTCCTCTCATCTTTGACAGCTTCAAGCTGTTTGAATATCTGTCGCCACGTTGGACCCGGACTCTCAACAGAAGTCATAACGTGGCTATAAAGCTGGCAAAAGCAGATTGTACACTGTATATTCGTCAGAAGAATCATCTTCTGAAGTCACATCAGTCTGTCGACGACGGAACACAGGTTTGCATACTATGAAGGGCGCGCGGTCAGGGAATGAAGTTCTAGGAGATACCAACCGTGTATGCAAAGGGCGTACAGCCACCTCGAATGTCGATTGTAGAACAGGAACTAGCGTGCGGGACACCAGGACTTCAGGTTGTCCAGTTATGCTCGCAATTCCTAGTAGTGACAAACGCACTTGATGTCTGCGGCCACATACTGGCGAGGTAGACGAGGTCGTAACCCGCGATGATACGGGAGGGGAGACTAAAAATGACAGCGAAGACGTTGAGAAGCCGCGCTGCAATCCTAAAGAGTTGGGATCCGTCCTTGAGGGAACCCTGGTCGGCTTGATCACATGCAATGGAGTATGTCTTGTCGCGTCCAATTTGGTGACATTGAAGCAAGTGTTGCCGGTAGCGATCAAATCGCCAGACTTTCCCCGTACCACCAGCTGCGCATGTCGCACTTTTAGTGCTTGTGCAACATGTCGAAATGGAAGGAGCTCCTCAGTGCTATAGCCGCCCGTATATCGAGCTAATCCAGCGAAGAAATCTATTACGAACTTCTCGATCTTCGTATGAGTACCAAGATGAGATTCCAGATACACAAATGGCTCGTGGTCTAAAGGTATCCTGGTATGTGCGTTGAGTAGCTCAAAGTAGAGTACGCGATAAGCATCTATCAGCTTATTTTGCAAACGCATATCGTCGAGCATATCCGCGAGATGCCATGCTTTAGCGAGTTTGAGCATCCTGTCACAGCCACTAGTGAGCTGCGTTAAGGGATTTCGTACATTTCGTCGCAGTTGTCCCCATAGACCACTGCTATCCAGATACTCCAAGACTACCTCAAAGATGATGGCATCGGCGTTCATAATTCTGCATCCATGCACAAAGCGTCCGTGTAGTACCGGGCATCCCTTGAGAGCGGAGCGTGAGATGTGGACAAAGCGGGCATGGGGTAGTCTGCCTACTCGAACCTCGATACCGTTATCACTTGAAGTTGAGGAATCTGTGAAAGAGTTTTCGTCAAAGTCACGTCGAAAGCCGAACGTCGCTTTGAGTAGCTTGAACATCTGTGCGACGGTTAAGGAAGTCTGCTTAGTATAGAAGCTTGAGTTGAAGCAAGTTGGGATCGCAAGCCTGGAGGATCGTGCCAGAAATGTCGAACGTTCGTTGGGATTTAGAAGAGTGAACGGAAGAATGACAGTGTTGATGCACATGACTTTTAATATAGGAGCCATGGGCAAACCCAGAGATCGCCTGGTTTGAAGTTTTCTGGTATGAAATTTAACTGTCCAGAACCCTTTCCAGGGTTCGCTAAGAAATGAACCAAGGTTGTTGGTTTTCTTGCTGGTTCTACAAGAGCTGCTCCAGTTAGGGAAGCGTGTAGTATTACTTATGATAGGAAGCTCATGAAGAATCGGCTTTACCTGACTTGACAGTAGGTCATCCGTTGTCGCAAACTTACATAATGCAATAACCTTCTATTGCACTGGGTGCTAGAGTAAGATATAGTAGATACGACCTTCCTCCGACGGGTGAAATTACAAGCTCTCTCCACTGCGTAACGCTGAAATGTAGGTTGACTAACATAATTAGAAGGCACAGACGGCCATTTCAAGCTGACTGCTGGATGGTAATAGGCATGGCGAAAATATTTCAGGAGTACCCCATAAGCAGATTCAGGTTACCAATGGCAATTACTGGATTACTATCTAAAGCTTCCCATCCAGAACGCACAGTTAGCACAGCGAGAGATGTTAAAAACAGTGGTGATGTGAGCATAAGCAAACCATCACTACATACTGATAGTACCTTCTCTGCACGAAGATAGTTTGACGGATGACGATGATGTAGGTTGGAGAAGGACGCATGCCAGGCAGGCCAGGCAACCGGGAACGGCGATGACATTCGCACGGGCCCCATGCTAGTCGGGCCGACGCCAATCGGAAGCTTCGCGTCATCGCACCTACACCTCAAACACGCGATGTTTGCATACAAGATAGCTGGACCGTCGCTGCGGTCCGCATGCTACGCGTCTCGGCAACGGACGATTTCTGTCTTTCGTCCTGCTGTGTCACAACTTCGTCACCTTTCGGGGCAGCGCGTGCAATATGCCCAGCGGAGAAGTGGAGCCCCGAGGCCTACCCACGAACAGCCACCTATACCGGAAGAAGTATTACAGCAGGCGATAGACGATGCTTCCGACAATACATATACGCAATTTCCCAAGGTTAGGGTGAGATATCTGCTTCCTGCGATATGGGCGCTCTCTGTATCCGGCGGCATCTTTTATGGCCTCGCCTACCTAGAAGCCAAGAGGGAGCTCAAAACAAAGCCAGCATCTGCTGGAGGATGGCTTCAAGCGCCACAATGGAGTACAAGACAACGCGGACCACCAACCCCGACTGAAGTCGTAACTGGAGCCTGGACCAATCTCGATCCCATTTCGAGAGTCACGTACGGAATTATTGGGGCCAACAGCGGCGTCCACCTGAGCAGCTTTCTAGTACCCAGAGCCTGGGAAACTTTGTGGCATTTACCCGCTCGCAACGTCAATTACACCCAGTTTACATCCATGTTTGTACATTCTGGAGCTTTGCATTTCTTCGTCAATATGTACTTTTTGAACAACTTTATGGCGCCAGTTGGCTACTCTCGCCTATTCGAAGGCAGTCCATACCATACGTTATCATTTTATCTCTCAGCTGGCGTGCTGTCAGGCTTCGCCCAACACTGGACGACCTTAAGTACTCGCATACCTTTTCACAGGCGACCAATTCCTGAGATCTTCATTCGCTCTGGGGGCGCGTCAGGAGCACTGTTCGGAATTCTGGGAGTCTTCTGCATGCAATACCCCCACGCTGGCCTAGGAATACTATTCGTTCCCGTACACTTCGACGCGCAATATGTACTGCCTGCGATCCTGCTTTTCGATCTCGTTGGCATTATTCGTGGGTACAGCTTTGTGAACTTTGGTCACGCGGTAGGTCTGACACACAGCAATACATGGGTCTTACTAACAACAATAGGCTCACTTTACCGGTGGAATGTTGGGTGTAGCATACTCGTATTTTGATGGGAAAACGAACCTTTGGAAACCACTAGTGCGCCACTGGAAACGCCGTCTGCAGCAATCCTAGTCGCTTGGAAAAGCTTGGGTGATCAAGGATCATCAATGGCTATACGGAAGGCTTGACGACTTGAGACGGCCTGGAGATGCGATAGAAGTCTCATTTCAGAACATTACCATGAAGCGCATGTGATCCTCTCGACACATGCAATTGGACAAAGAACACAAACACGATCAAACTTCGCAGCATTTTCAATGAAGGCAGGGGTTTGCTTACGCAGGATAACTAAAACTTTCTTCTTTTCCTTTCATGTGATGCAAACTGATGATCTCGCGGCGGAAGACTCACCATAACCTATAAGAGCAGATATTCCACATGCCCACCAGCACCATCTACGTATGGAGCGGAAACATGCAAGCTAACATGTCCAGAAATAGCGTTACCATTGCACTCGAAACTGATGATGGTCGTCATGTCCCGACTGAACTCAGCAGTCGCATGCGTAGACGTTGTCCCGCATTGAACGCGATACCCCAAGGTGCCATACTACGAGGTGTAGAAGTCGAACCTTTCCGCGCCGTGGTGAGCTATCTGGATGGCGACGAGTCCCCGAGAATCTCGGTCTTCACAAATCACATCGGTAGCAATGAATTCTTACTTTTCTTCGCTCAAACGTGGGTGCTCGCGGCGCGACTTGGTCTTCCTATTTTGCAGAATGACCTCATGACAATCATGATCAGTATTCATGCCAGCATGGTTGACGGAAGAGGCACAGACTCGGGACTTCAGTACACCGCTGGCGAGTCCCTCTCCAAAGCTTTCCAGCATCTCCGAGACCAAATTGGACGCAACACCGATGCCGAAAACTTTCTCATATGCTTCGCTGGTAGGACAGCACCGCTGATCGACGAGCTGGAGCGGAACCTCAATAGCGGAGAGATTGACGGCGCCATTCGAAAAGAGATACTGGCGGAAGCACGATCTTTCGGTCCAGATCCCATCAAACACCATCCACAAGCATTCCTCGTCAATCAGGAGAATCCCCTAGAATACCCAAAACTCGAGATACAGTCGAAAAATGTACCGTGGGCACTTTCCGAGACATCACTTCCGGACATCGTGGATAAGGCAGCTACACCACAGCTTTCTCATATGTACGGAGAACTGGGCAACGACATGCGAAAGTAACCTTCGGAGATCACAGTACCTAAGTATCCTATACGACGCCCTAGGTCTCCATATCCTACTTTCCAGCGAACACGCAGCCCGCTTCCCGACTGGCCGCACGATACTTCTGATATCAATGTGCGCATGCAGCCCGGCGACCCCGACGACCCCGACGACCCAGGTCCATGGCATCCATCGCAGGCTGTGAATTTTGATGATCCCAGTCCTCCCATCATCGATCGGGATCCAGATCGCCCTACATCGCTACCGCCGCTATCATCGCTATCATCCCTACCCCCGCTCTCGTCCGTATCTCCACCCTCATACGCATCGTTACAACTATCCTTTGGTCGGTCCCAAGACCGTGAACCCAAAGCGCCATATATCATCCAGATTATTCAACATAACAACAGCGCCCACGACAATGCGAATCACATCCAGAATGGGGACAAAAATACCGCAATAGCGCAAGCTCAGGGTGGCGGTAGACGTAGGAATGGGGCTGTACGAGCCGTAGCAAGCAGCGGTGGGAACAGCAACAAGCTAATCAAAGAGAGAAAAAGAAAGCGATGTAGATGGTTCTCACTCTTGACCTGCGGCAGTAAGCACCATTAGAAGGGAACCCGACACGATGGAGATACCGAAGGGTATGGCATGGAGGTTATGAACATCAAATCGTTTTATTGGTAGACTGTTTATACTGGCACATACGCCGTCGTCGTCGTAACCAAAAACTTCTGAACCATTAATCGTACTCCAAACAAAACTTCTTCATCCTACTGAAGATGACTTTCTACGTGCAGTGACCATATCCTCAGAAACCAACCCCTGACTTTGGCTTTCCTGCTCATCCTACGTTTTGCACTAGCTGTTCCATTCCTCTCGCTATCTTGACGTAACAAGTATACGCTATCCCTCGCCCGCAGAGCAAGATTGCCTAGCCCTTCGATCTCTACATCTTCTTCGTCTTCTTCCATTTCCTCATTGATACTAGACCTGTAGTCTGGAATAGTGTTGTGAAGACCAGTCCTCATCCTCCGGCGCTTCTCGAGGACGATACTGTCGACAGCACAAAGAGCTAAGCGAGACATGTCTTCAATGTCTTCGAGTTCCTCTTCGATCTTATTGATGCTCATGTCTGTTGGTAAGGATGATGGCTTTCTTGCTTGGTAGCGCATGAGTGGGCACCCGATCGCGAGGATGTTGCTGTCTGTGGTGTTGGTGCACGATGGCATGTTTCAGAATCTGTGGAGTGCTCTAGCTGTAAAGCGTCTGTCAATCGATATGAGCTAAGTGGCGGTATACGAGACTCTGGATGTACTCACTATCAGCTGAACGCTGCTTTCGCTGCCAGGTATCGTAAAGGCTGGAGGTATTCACAATAATCGAGAGTGGAGATGGCTTTTGCTTTCGCAGTGTCTGGAGCGATACGCAGCTGCAAGGTGTTTGCGATCTTTGAAATAACGGCATATGATCTGAAAAATAAATGATGGTGGAAATATTTAGCATTGCTTTAATATTGGTCGTGGAAGCTACTACGAGTGGACCTTGATTGGTAGATCTTGTAAACGCACACCATGGTTTCAAACATGCTCTCTCCTCTATTGCATTACTCATCCCGTCATTTCTCATTGGAAGCCGAAATACCCTGTTATATGCATCAAAGCCATGGCACATAGCCTACCCAGATATCGTGCAACGAAAAGCGCGCGTCGCATCCTATTACAAATTGAACCTCTTGATGTCTGCCGCCTTGAACTTTCCACCAAGAGTCTTAACCTTTTCTTTGAATTACTGCTGGATATCTTCAGGCATAGCGGAGAATCCTCCAATCTCTTTGACCCTGCTCCTCAGCTCGACTGGAAGCAGTGTCAAATAGTCCATGTCGGGCGAGTTCATCATCTCCTCGAACTTCCCATAGAACATCTCTTCAAACTTGTCCGCGTCAAGTCCATGTGGATAACTGCATGGGCCCTCATGCGAAATATCGGTGTAGCCTAGATCGCGTAATGTCTGACGCGCGAGAATCTTCATCTGCTGCTCACATTTGGTACAATACCAACGTGACACCATACCTACACCAAGCTTCTTTACACATGACTTGTGAAAGTGTCGAGTGGGGCAATCGCGATGTGAGCAAATGATAGTCTCCTTCACTGGTGACACCTTCGATACGGCGGCACGACAATAGCACATGTACTTCGTACCCGGGCGCTTGAACTCGTTTTGCTGAATATCCTGTAGCATACTCTGAGTAAGCTCCTGCTTGATGAAACCGTTCTTAGCATAGAGTCGCTCGAAACGAAGCTCTTGCGCCATGAGAGCTCCAGGGCTGTATCCATTCTTGACGTCATCATACTCCTTCTGCAGACGAGCAGGCACTCCTTCTGGATTGTGATTACGCGCTCGGCGGGCAGGGTCCTCCATGAAGTAATTGATCATTTCATTATCGATGAGCATCAAGCGGCCCTTGGTTCGATGGTTCTTCTCATACAGTGATAGCAGCCTCTCCCCATGGAGGCGGTTGAATGGTCCAGTACTACACAGCTCAACACAAGGCATCGCTAGATAGCACTGATCCGCCAAAGGATCGACACACGAACAATCTGCACTTGAGTTAGTGTCAGCTGTCAAGATGCAACTATGATGTACTTACGAGGCTCGTGGAAAGGACAGTCCGGGACGTTGTTATTCTCGAAATGACATGAAGTATTCTGTGAGCAACCACTCCATGATGGCGAAGATGGATTGGTGAGTTGATCAACGACAAAGTTGCGCAGAAACCTAATCCAGTGCATGTGCTTGCCGTGCTTTGTGACCACCATTGGTGATACCTCGCTAATGGGTCCGGAAATTATAGCAATTGGCTCTACTACTGCCTCAGTGGTCATATCTCCAGTTTTGGCATCCACCCAGTAAGATTGCAGCTTCTTGTCGATATCCAGAACGCCGGTGTCGAGCTTGAACTCTGGTGGCGTAGAAAGACCTTGAGCTAAGACGGTAATCTCCTCGTTAACATCTTTGTTGAGATCCCCGATGACGACCTCCTCTGATGTAGACTGCTTCTTTGCTTTGCGCTTAGCTTCCCGTGCCTTCTTAGCCTTCTTCTTTTGTGACACCACGGGATGGCCACTGGCATAGTCTTCCGTCTCGATAACGAAGCTCTCAGGTTCCTTGGGATCCCAGGTAATCGGAGGCTTCACCGCATTAGCTTGGGAATAGACGTCGTTAGACGAGCTTCTCGCGGCTAAGAGATCGGGGAAGTTGGATGAGTCGGAAGACCATGGAGTCGGCCCCGGTGGAGAAGTTTGAGCCAGGCGCTTGCTTGATATATTGCCCCAAAAGCGTGCCTTTGGCGTCTGCATTGTGGGTACACTTTCGTTCGTAACAGTCTCCCAGCCATTGAGGGCCGGGTTGAGGGGTTCCTTTGTCAGACCACGTACCGGAGCCGGTCCGCGCTCCGAAGCCTTGACGTTGATCACCACGACCGCGGCAGCCGGCCTGCCAGAGGTCGGGACAGGTGGTAAGGATAACAGCGGAGTGTTGTAAGGCTCGACATCCACAAGGTAGAGTCCGTCGTCGCCATTCACACGCTTGTGGCTACTCTCAAGATGTCTACGGTCGGGGCTGTGAGCAATTCCAGGCCGCTGAAGGAACTGATTCTCGTACTGTTCGCTGAAAAATGTTAGCTGCCACACTCTTCTATAGATACGACGATATTGTGTAGCATCTTTCTTTGAACCCCAGCCAATCTGAGATAAGGACAAGGGCAACATACCCTGATGATGGACAAATCTCGTCTGCAGGGGAGATGGCACCACTGACATCACTCGAACTAGACGCGAATTTCTCTCCGGTCTTCCAGTCCTTATTGGTATATCTCTTCTCTACGATCCCATACGATGTCTTGTTGGTATATCTGAGGTAGCCAGCTCGCCGCATGCGCGATTCAGCATTGTCCTTGTTGACCAGAACGATATCCTCGAGCACAGCTTGCTTAAAACCGTTGACGAGACTTAGAAATGTCTTGAGCTCTTTTCCTTGCAACCCCTTGGTTTTTGTGTTGCGCCTGAGTAGCTTATTGATGCGGAAGGTCTCCAGGATGCGTTTCATTCCGGCTTCGAAGCCAATGTCAGGCGTATCTTCAGGAGCCTCGGCGAGCTTCCTAAGCCCCTTCCGGCTGACCTGTGTACTATAAACATGGGCGTGGTACTACAGAGGAGTCAGCAAATTGAATGAGAGCCAACGAGATTGGCATAATTCCAGCACTTACACGAAGCTGCCTCTCAATCTCTTCATCCTCTTCTGGATTTTGCGGTCCGTCAGCGTCATTGCCCGTTATGCCTTCAGCAGAATGCACGACGGAGTCGATATATCTGATTTCCTCCTGGGTGATGACTCTCGATCTACTTGCCCCTCTCGCAAGACGCTTCGCGTCCTTCCTCTCACGCTTCGATGATGGCGTGTCCTCGTCGCCCGGCTCTCTCGCTCTTCCGCGTTCTTCTGGCTCGGGTTCGCCCGGCACGATATTCCAGTCGACCTCGCCGCAACTCTCGTAGACGGAGCGTAAGCGCTCTGCGATGTCGTGGTGGCGCTTGTAATGCTGTTCCTCTATGCCCATACAGTACTTGCAAGTGTGACCGCGAAGGCGCATGAACATAGCCTAGATAGTTAGTACGCTAGTCGCCTCGAGTATATTTGACATAACAAACCTGATGAAAGCGCACGTATGGCTCGCTGTGCTTACCAAAACAGGACGCTCTCGCTCCAGGATGACTCAGGGGACGCTCACAGAACCCGCAGTGGTGTCTGGTATGGTCAGCGAGAGTATATATTTTGGGTGGTTGCCTCAGGAAAGATTCTAGCTGCCCAAACCAATAAACACTGGAACTAACAACTTACTTGAGCGCCTCCGAATTCTCCCACTTGAAGAGTAAGTTATTAACCATCTCGTGTTCTGATGTGGGCTTTTCAAACTAAACGTGGTCCGATGGTTGTGAAGAAACGTAGGTGGGGGTTTGTGCTGTGGAAGTGCGAGCGGGGAAAGAGTGCGCGACTGAGACGACACTTTTGCCTGATCGCAAAATCTTTAGTGAATGAGGCACGGGAGCATTTGAAATTGTTTTCGCCAATGTAGCGGGGTGAGGTGCAATGGTCGTGCGTGACAGCGTGTTTTCATAGCCCAAGGCTGACTACGTAATTGTGGAAAGAGCGAGTGACTGTGACAACACAACGATGAAACGATTTTTGTAGAGACAGCGTTCGACGAAATCAAGATAGTACACGTTCACGCCGGATCAATGGAAATACCTCCCTTCTCGTTGCGATATAGCGACTCGTCGTTGCGGTGTAGGATGCAGTGAACCGACAATCCGCGATGTGCGCGTTGTTGCATCGTCGTGGCCGGGATTAGAGACAGGATTTGGAGACACTGCAAACGCGCAAACAACGAATCAAGTACCGCCAATCAGAGCTAGGCATCCGATACAATACGTGCACCAGCCCAGACATAGGGATAGTTACGTTGGTACCAGTTGACGCTTCGACGTGTTAGTAATATTGCCTCGGCTGCGATTGTCACTCTCTACTTACAAGGTCTTTCGCCCAGCAATGCGCGGGTGCGTCGCCCACGATCCACCCAGCGTGACGTTGTGTTTACCGTCGAAGAAGTCGGCTGCCTGCTGTTAACATCATCCCATCATGTGTTGACGAGCAGAAGCCCGCCGGATCCCCTCATACCTGTATAACCCGGGTACAACTCCATCGGCTCAAAGCCGTCATGCTTCTCCAGCACAGTACTAGTCCACTCCCAAACACCGCCCAGATCAGATTGGCCGCAGAGCTTGTTGCCCTTCTCGACCACTGAGACTGGATGCCAGTGTTTGAAGCCCACGTTCGTCCCTTCAAGGTCGATGAAGAGATCGCGTGGATTGAGACCAGATGCTGCGCCGGAGTCGCCGTTGGACAAAGAGTGTGATGGCGGCGTCTCAAATACGCCTTCGTTGATCAAATGACTGCAAAACTTTAGCCGATCGTCCAAGGCATTTCGAAGCATCCATCTTACCCATTCACTGCTGGAATCGTGTTTCCGAGCGACTTCTCAAACTCCGGCTTCATGCTGTCGACGTAGCTGTAGATGCTTCGTGCTTCTTCCACCGTGGGGATACGGCCGCCCATCCATTGTGCGCAGCCAGCTAGTTCGTCGTACGATGCCACGACGGGCCAGCCCATTGCGAACTTCAAAGGAACAGTGCCGTATACAGTGCGGACAAACTTGTCCTCGGTAATGCTCTGAGGTGAGCCGTTGGCGCCATCATGGTAACCGTTCACCACGCTGTCTCTCTTGCTAGTGCTTGCGCCCTTGGCATTGGAGTATGGCTGCTCGCACCACGATGCAGGTATAGCTATATACAACAGTCAGTGAAGCTCAGTCAAACGGTTGGTCAAACTAGCGCCAGCGGTTCTGCTGCAGTGATCACGCACCTGTCTTTCCTGTCTGAGACAGATATGTGGCGTACTCTCCGTTTGTTATCGGGCGAGCCTTTGCACGGAAGGACTTCACATGCGCTGAGCGGCGAGGTTTCTCGTTGTCCCATCCAAAGTATCGTTCGGTCTTGGAGTCATTCTCAGGGTCTTCAAGACCTATTTGGATATCTGATTCGGGAATCGTGAACCATTGGTTTTCGGTTGCCAGAGTCTGCGACTGCGCTGCGAATGCTGCGAAATCTGGAACCTTGGTTCCAGGAGGTGGCAAGACCTTGTCACTCTGGATCAGCATGTAGAGTAAAGTCTCCAAATGCATGACTTCATGCTCAAAACCGATCCACAGTGCTCGAGACACGCGGCCGTTAGTTTCTGCTTCTCCTGAACTGTAGAGCGCTTCGACCTTGTTTCGCACAGTATCTTGGAATTTTAGAATGATCTTTAACGGCGGCCACTCTTCGGGAACCTCGGAGTGGGCATGGCACTGAGTCGGGTCTTCGACATCAGGGTCAACACCGCGCTCGAAGATTTTCCAGAAATAAGCAGGGTCCGAAGGCTTGCCGTCGGTGGCACGGGCGATGTGAATATCCAAGAATGTGGGAATATGGCCAAGATAGAAGATGCACTCGTTGCGAAGCTTGATGGGCTTGGAGAGTAGATCTTCTTCGGGTATCATCTGCTTTGAGACCGCATCCCAGGCCGTCCAAAGTTCCTGCCACTCAACGAGTGACGGTACTGGCTTTGCCGCGTACTCCTCAGGCTTGGTGGGGAAGAACATTGCAGGCTTGGAAACGAAATGCAGGCCGTAATCGCCCTTCGAGTTCGCCCACACAACGTTTTCCGCGAGTTTGGCCAACTCCCAAAGCTCTTTCGCTTCCTCACGACTGTACTTGTAAGATTCTTCAATCCGGATTCGTTCGCCCTGTTTGATCGAGACACCGTCAACAACAGTGTCTTTGCGTGGTGCGACGAAAGCGTGATGTCTACCTGCTTGGTTGTCGTACTCGCCAATGGCCTCCCAATCTTGGATATCGAAAGCCTCCTCGCCCATGAGCGTGTTTGCGTGCTTTAAGCCGTTGAGAATGAATTTGTGCGTTACACCGTCACGATCGTTGTACGCATGGTAAACACGCTAGTTTGGGTACATAGTCAGTGTATGTTGGTGTGTATGCTGTGACGATGGGTTACCTCAGGATCTTTGCATGAATCGATGCCGATAAGCATGGTATCGCCAGTCTGTAAGACTGCACCAAACCCGGCAAGGAATGGCGGCACCTCATGACGCTTAAAATTGCCCAGGCTAGAGCCCAGCCAAAGAATGGTCTTCGGTTTCGCTTCGATTTCGGGAGTCTTCAGCCACTCTAGGGCATCGTCGTACGTGCCATATAGCCCAAAGCACTTGACATGCTTGTATCCTTCTGCATGCTTAGTTAGCGAGTGGTCAGGAGGGTGGTTCACGTGGAACACGGTATCGCGTAGTGATAAGGAGATAAGGGTTTTGTTGCCCATTATATTGACACGCATATATGCAGGTTCATGTAGGTCTGGACCACATTCACTGAACAGTGTATACTGTGGCACGCTTGATTTAAACCCCACCCCCTCTCTGCAATACCGATTATCATGAAATGGTTACTTACCTGTAGGTATTTCGCCGAATGTCCTCTTCAGCTCTGGGAGGGATAGATCGACAGCGTAATACTCGACGTCTTTGCCAAGACGATCGACGGCCTGCAAAAGTATATTCACCTTTCTGAGGTTGCTACAAGAAGATTAGTACTCACGAAGCACAGGGCTCGTTTCCAATCTCGTTTCAAGTGGGAGGCAGGACCCTACCCACTCCCCAGTTCCACGATGATGGAATTCGGCGGGATTCGTTCGGCGATTTTATCCGCATATGTCTCGAGGACCTCGATTTCGGCATTTGTTAGGTAGTACCTGGCGTAGCGAACAGTATCAGCTCGGAGTTGATTTAAGCCACCAGTGAGGCTACTCACTCTTCTTGGTATGTAATTTCTTCGAATAATCGAAGACCTTTCTGGCTGATAGAGCAAGATAGGGTTAGCGTGCATCTTACGCTGGTTGCATCACCGCTTACTCGTAGAGCAACAACGTGGGCAGCTTCTTTTCGCCACCATTCTCAGGCCGTAGACCCTTCTTGATATCGGCGAGGATATCGGACTCCGCAGTGTCTGTCCGGATATCAATTATTTTGGTCGCCATTTTCCCGCGGGGCTTGAACTTGGATAGGATGGTATAATAAGTCGATATGCCCGTCAAGATCCGTTCTGTTAATCACACCTAATGCCGAGGGCTGCGCAATACTTATACAGCGCAAATGGTACGTAATGTGGGTACTCGGACGCTTATGCCGTGCGGTAGCTGACGGTAACTAGAGGACCGGTAATAGTTCTAATGGAATAGTGCAGAATGCAATGTGTCGCCAGTGAGCAGGTACTGCCACACACTGCTTGGCTAGCGGCTGCAGTGGTAATATCACTCACAAACTCACGACAAATCAAGACATGCGTTCTTCTCACGATCAACAGCGGTACGACGGGAATGCCTATATAGTTCGAGCACATCATGGACAACAACCCCGCCCGAAGAGATTGCACTGGTACCAATGCGATCCGGAAGCATGGTACATGAGACGTCCAGCATTGCTGCGAGGCCACATTGATGACGTCATTGTTTTCCAGCTAAGGAAGGGACGGAAGTCCGGGACCAACAACGTTGAGCAGCTCTAGGGAAGCCGACGCCAAACGAAAGCATTCAGGAACACGCTGCAAGATGGGCAGTTGCTCGGTCGCGGACTCTCGCCAACCGCAACAAGTTCATGGACGATCACGGTGCCTGTTGCGGGGTCGATGAATTGCTGCATAAGCGATGCCGTCACAGTGGAGTCGCAGACTTGTTGACACATGACACTGGGTTGGCAAGACTTTGAAGTGTGTGGTGATCACAGCGTGATTGGTGACGTGAGCGTCTTGCTAAGCAGAATTGACTTTGGCGTGGGCAAAGTGCAGTACCAGCATAACGAGTAGATGAACGGAAGCAAGTAAGAAGCAGCAAAAGAGCGATAGCGATGGTTTGATGCATAAGGATGCCCTGTATGATAACTCGAAGTTTGGCCTGTGTTGGCGCATGCCGAGGTGCGACGCCAGCGCGGAAAAGTAGCGCGCGGTCATGTCCGCCCACTTGGTCATCAAAAGGTGCCATTTAACCATAGCCATATTCACCATGGACACCAGGCCAGCGCTTGTGCTGAGAAGCCACGAGCCAACCATCAGGTAACATGGTTAGCATGTCCGTCGCGACGTTGAATACATGCAGGTACTTACGCTCGCCCGCTGTCCTGGCCAAGAATCTTGGAAGCACTATCCTCCCCCTTCCCTTCCAATATCATACAACACTCATGCCCAGAAACGATCGCGGTGCACCCGAGGGCTGACTCGGGGTAATCCTGCTCGAAAATCCAGGGCCAATGCTTGTTTGCTTGATTTATCTATCTCGCCTCCGAGTATCGCGGAATCTGCCAAGGTTTGGGATTCTCTAAGACGAGTACTGATGAGCCTCCCAAGCAGATAGCTCTTACGGGACTCCCCTTCCATGCACGTAAACCAGAAGTCATGGTTTCTCACCGATGATGTGTCGCCTTGGATAATACTACGCATCATGTGCAGAAGCACAACGTGGCTTGCCCCTTGCATAGGACATCACAACACTATCGCTGTGGCCAAACGGACAGCATCCGCTTGAGCCGTACCTGATTCAGCTATTGCAGACCATCTCCGCATATCATTTGCAATGTCAGAGGTTCGGCGCTGGTTCTAATTGAAAAGCCACAGAGTCTTCATCCCCTTGTTTGGATCTTCAGACACGGACCTGGGACCACTTCAACAAAGCCATCAAGGAACTACCTGTGCAACTATACCATCCCACATTGGAGAATATGATGAATATAGCGGTCCGAGTGCTCTGAGTTGCTTATACCGAAGAAGCCTAGCACAGAGCCTGGCTGCTGCAAGCCTCCCGATACCCTTTAGTAGCCCTCCTTCCGATTGTCTTGGAGCATATGGCTTTGTCTCATTCCATGAATACGGACCTTTCCGCTGCATGACTATTACGAGGCGGAAGTCTGGTTGCCAATCGCTCTTGACCTAGAGGAAGGCCTTGCGCCACTGCTCTGCTCGAGACCTGATCGCACTTGTTGTTTCCGGGACTCGCGGCAGCACTCAGCCTTTTGACTGTATTGAACAAGCCTACGCTTGGAGTAGCTAATCTTCATTGTAACGCCCACTACATTCATCTGTGAATAAATGGCTCTCTTAGCCAAACCAAGTCGAACCTCTACATCCGTAATATCTTTGCATTCGCACTACGAACATTAGTTTTGGCCTGTCACATTGCTCACCAGGTTTGAGAAACACTCAGGGTTGCACTACCGGCAGCATGTACTGCACCAAAGCTTCTTCTCAGCCGTGGGGCATCCCTGCTACCAATGGCCTCTTCTCCGCCAACGAGGCCTCCACTTGGCCATCCGGAATCTCGAAGTTGCAATTCGAGAAGGAGATTTTGGAGAACGGTCTCGCCAACTGTGTTACCTATTTACAAGTTCTGCGCAAGAAGCAAGCTCGAACCGAACTGCGATTGGTCACGAACCCCTCACTATCCCGGAAGAAGAGGAAAAAGATGCAACAGAGCAGGCGTGAGTTGGAGAAAGAGATCAAGGACCGAGAGCGAGACGAGCAGGCTTTTCTCAACAATCTCCAGGCTTGCAAAGCAAACATCTACATCGCCGAGACCGTCTCATTGCCAGCTACAGCCATCTCGTCGACAGTACCGGACGTTGCTTCAACCTCGACGCGATACTCATACACAGAAGACGCGCAGACCGAGCCTACAGAGATAGGCTGGAACGGCTGGATGGGTGAGACGGTACTCTCACCCTTTCAAAAGGAGAGCAACAACCCTTTCTTCACGGACAATGTCGCTCCGGATGAGTGTTCAGAAACTGGTAAAATTGGTGGAAATATACTGGAAAAATCCAAACAATCCCTTTCCTTTCCGCGCTTCGAGGATGTCGAAACTAGACCGCGGGTATCGCCCAACACACAGACGCATGCCTTGTTGAACGCCGAGGCTGCAGTCTTTCAGCCTCAACTCATACACACAGGTCAAGGCGATGCTATCGATCAACAGGTAGCCCAACTCCATCTCTCTCTATCGATGGCGATCACTACTTTGAAGATAGAAGCGCTGGAGCTCCTGGAGAGAGGTCTTGTTGGTGACACGGGCATTGTTCCAGCACAACAACAAATTTCTCTTGCAAGTTTTGATAAAGAGGCTAGCATCCAGACTGGGGCCAAACCTACAACACAGCAAAGCCCGAAAAAGGTCACCATAGCTAGGAATCTCAAGATTAGGACAAGCTCTCTATGATGAGAGAACACGGTGGCATGTCAGCCAGCCATTCCATAACACTCCACAGCACTTGGTACTATTGGTAGAGTCCCACTCTCATTAGCGCGTTGCGTGCTCTCCATCCGCATTCTTCCATCCAATTCGATCGCTCGCGATCACATTTTTTAAGTTTCGACTGGCAGCAGGCAGCGTTGACGAGTGGGTGCGTTTGTTGGATCAACACTATTCAAGGAAGATACAGAGTTTGTTCATTTCAATGCAAAATATTAGAGAAGATACATCCTGCTGCAATGCACTCTTGAAAATCCAGAATCTGGTTGCTTGCACATGTCAGATGGCTTCGGCCCATCGCTGCCATGTTAGGTGAAGCGAAATGCCCCACACTGTGCCGTCATAACAGCACACCCGTGTTTGCGCGCTTGCGCGCCTTGCACACAACCGAACGACTCCTCCCCTCACATACACGTTCAACATCCGCACGCTAGCTAGAGTTCAACACTCTGTGCAGTATCGTTGGTCCGCATAAAAAAAGCGCGATTTTCACTCGTCCAAGAAAAGACGGAGCCTAGAGCCGCGTTGTTTGGCTCCAACAAGCACCTCCACTCTATCCCGGCAGTTCATACAGCAGACCACTGCGCAGTGCTTGCATAGCGTCGCGGCAAGCTCGCGCCGCAGCCGTCCCTGTAATATCAACCGGCGAGCCCCTCACCCAGTTCTCGCTGGAAGAATCGATACCTTTTCAATTGCTTCATCTCATCCAACATGGCTGATGTTAGCAATGGATTGAAGACCGACGACGAGCTACGAGAGCGGCCGTCAGCTAAGCCACTGCATCTCAACAACGCAGACGATGCTAAACAAAAGGTCTTGGAGCTGAATGACCAAGAGGATAAGAATCACAAAGATGACAACAAAAAACGAACATATGGAAGGACTCCAGACGGTACAGGTATGTCTCATCTTATGCTGTGCGAAAGCAAAAGCAATTACCATGCATACGTAGCGCACTTGCTCCTACCCCGGCCCACTGATACTGACTCTACATATGTAGTCTTTATCGTTCCACAGACTCACGACATGGTCTCGCAGCTGCTCTCGCCCTCGCAACCCAAAAACCTGTCCGATATAGCAGTCCTCGCCGTGCTTGCTGTCCTGATCTTGACCTTCGTCGTACTGCCCAAAAGCGCCCGCATACCCATATTCGCAATCGTCTTCCTCTTCTGGCGCGCCTGTTACAATGCTGGTATTGGCTGGCTGCTCGATGGACAGTCTAAACACAACCGTCTCGTCCTCTGGGCGAAACAAAGCCATATCTTCGAGAAGCCTGAATCAGGCAAGAACCCACGTCCTGCGCTGTACAATCTCCTCAAGCGGGAATTAGAGACCAAGATCCCGAACGATTATAAGTTTGAGGAGGCGCCGCTCGAGTACAACACATGGCTCGTGTTTAGGCGCGTCGTAGACCTCATACTCATGTGTGATTTCGTATCGTACTGCCTTTTCGCCCTCGCCTGCTTCAACCGCCCCCAAGAGAGCTTTTTCTTGTGGATTCTACGGTGGACGACTGGTATTGTCCTATTTCTTTTCAACCTGTGGGTCAAGCTAGACGCTCACAGAGTTGTAAAGGACTTTGCTTGGTAAACACCTTACTTACATAGCGCATTGCAATCATGGCTTACCATCCTTAGGTATTGGGGCGATTTCTTCTATCTCATCGACCAAAGTCTGACATTTGATGGCGTCTTTGAGATGGCACCGCAGTAAGAGGCCTCATCATGCTTCCCATTGAAGACAACACTAACCCGCCGCTTCCGTCAAAGCCCAATGTACTCGATAGGCTATGCCGGATATTATGGTATTGCCCTTATGATGGCAAGCTACAAAGTCCTAGCGATCTCTATCATCGCCCATGCAGCCCAATTTGCCTTCCTGTCGATAGTAGAGGAGCCTCACATAAATCGTTTGTACAACCCACCGCCTCCCCGCCGTACGCGCCATAATTCTGGGGATCTTGCTATGGAAGATCGACCCAAAACTAGCCAGTCTGATGTCGCCTTCTCCGAGCCAGCCTACGATCCCACCAAGCACCAACCTGCCCAAACGCACCACATTGTAGGGCCTCTTAACACGGATTTCCACCGATCCATTGATCTCACGGTAGTATTGCTCTCGTTCTACATGTTTTGCTTGGCGACGCTAACCCCCAACACCTGGCTCGTGCGAACATTCCTCTTCATCAACGCATTCGGGTGGCGGCTTTGGTACGCGTTAGGACTGGGCTATATTCTGGATCGTCAGTCTAAGAAGAAGAATTGGACCAAACACTTCATCAAGTACGGCGACACGAAGGAGGAAGCCTGGCGCCAATGGAAATCCCTATATCATATGAGTACGACCATGAGTCATGCAAGCCTTGTCGCCGTGGCATGGAAGATGTACAGTCTCCCACCGGACGGCCTGAATGGTCTCACCCTCTTTCGCCACGTTCTTGGCGCAGGTATGATTGTACTTCAGCTCTGGGTTGCCATGAGCATCTACGAGTCTCTGGGCGAGTTTGGATGGTTTTGTGGGGATTTCTTCTTCGACCCGCCCTCGAGATCGCTGACTTACTCCGGCATCTATCGCTTCCTAAACAATCCCGAGCGAGTTCTCGGGTTAGCTGGCGTCTGGGGGGTAGCTCTCATTACATGGAACCCAGCAATCTTCTACCTCGCTACGACCGCACATGTCCTCAACCTCGTATTTCTCCAGTTCGTAGAGAAGCCCCATGTCATCAAGGTGAGTACAAAACGTCTTGGGGTAGACCGGCGACTACAAGTACCTGTCCAAGTTCCTAAAACATTTGGAATTCACGTGAAGTACATGACGCCTCCGTCAACATGCCGAGTTTACCTCACCTGTTTTATCCAATCTTTACTGACTGTGACATGTGTAGTTGTACGGTCAAAACCTACGTGAGATGTCCGGTGTCAGCAAAACAGTACGCCAAGCACTACCAGACCCGGTTCGCCAGTGGCAATCCGCAGCCGACGAGTATCTTAATTCTACTATGGAGTTCATCGAGAAATTCCTGGATAACGCAAGTCCAAAAGTGGCTGCCACTGTCGACGCCTTTGTCAAGGATACAACAAGTCTTTTCAAGTCTTACCCAACGCGTATTCCCGTCAGTGGCCGTTCGTCGGAAACATCTGGTCTAGATCCAAAACAATACAAGCTCGAAGTTGAAGGTACCCGCTCACCACCGACGGTAGAGCAACAAAAGAATGGTGGCCGTGAAGGGGAACTTGCGAGAACGCCAGCAATTCGTACAAATGACTTCAAGACACTTATACTTGAGTACGGTGCCCCCATCAAGGTTCGCTGGCAAGCACCCATCAACCATAGCAAGAAAGACTGGATTGGCTTGTACATGGTTGCCGACAACCAATCTCGGGATGTTACACGCATTAGCTCTAACGGGCGATGGGTGGCCACTAATCCCGATGTCTTCGACTCTACTCGAGCTGACGATGGTATTCTCGTCTCTGACAAACTTCTGCCTGCCAATCCCGCCGATGAGGAGTCGTCGGATTGCTACACTGGCGAGGTTGAATTCCGGGGAGATAAGCTGTGGTGGACTACGGGTGTGTTTGAGTTCCGGTATCACCACGGCGGTCGACACCACGTCATGGCGCTCTCGCAAGCTTTTGAGATTCGGATTCCTAGGTTCGACGAGGACGATGTCGAGGTGGATGCCAATGGCACAATCCAACGTGCTGTGGAGGAAACCCTGCTTCACATCGTCCAGAACTGCTTCGACCACGACCCTGAAATCGCCCCATCTACCCCCGAGGAGCCCTTTGGCAGCCTAGTTGAGCGAGATGGGAAGTTTGCGAAGCGAGTAGTATTTGCAGTCCACCAAATGTACGTCTTTCCCTTTACTGTATGTCCTTTGGAGAGATTATTGACAATGTCCAGGTTCGGTATAGAGTTCGCTCCTGAAGTGGTCCAGGCGGACGGTACGGTCAGTCGACTTGCTTGGCGCATCTTGAATGCTAAGAAAGTCTTGGTGAGCCACTCACAAGCTACCACAAGGGAGTTGGGTCACTAATGGAGTATTGGTAGGCCCCTTACAGCATGTCTTCGGCTACTCACGGCAGGAATACCCCAACAAGGGGTTGAGAAAGGCTTGGACGGTATTCCCGCGCCTGGCTCATGTAGAAGCACGGTCAGTTCTTTGTCTCTGGTTGGGCATTGTCTTGATGAGGAGGGCTTCCAAAAGATGGGTCCGTGTGTCTGGAGAACAACGAGTAAGGTACCATGTGCGAACCGTCCATGTCTCCAGCGGAGCTTGTTATAGTGAGGCGGGTGGATATATGGCAAGCTTGGCGCAAGCAGGTGACGATATGCGTCTTTGGGAGTTGTTGACTACATACGCACGAGGAGTCGAGTAGGAGTTGTGCATACATGCGACGTACTAGTGTAGAGTACTGGGCGTAAAAGAAATAAAAACATTTGATTGATTTTGCACTGTCGACATCATGTGATTGGAGCGACAGGATCAAGAAGAAGCATTCGCACACACAAGCTACTGATTTGGTATCACAGCCTGTCAAGAGTCCATCCATAAATCACTTGGAGATAGCATGCGGGGCTGCATCAAAGGCGGTTCTGTTCACCGTACTCTTTGCCCAGTTTGGGCTTGCCGTCCCCTCACCTTCTCATCAGTGATCAGACGTGATGACCCCATAATATGCATGAGGCTGTGAATCAATGACCTGTGATGACGGCAAGAGCGCATGCGAGCCGCGACCGAGATGCGGAGGTCATCTTATCAGATGGAGATGGAGATGGCGACGCGGTTGACGTGATTCGCGGCGGCTGGTTTAACCTCGGTCTGGCCCATGGGAGTATCTTCTGGAAGCTATCGCGCCTCCGCAGCTGAATAGCCCGCCGTCGCATTCATACCATCTCCACGATAGTACAGCCAGAAACTACCTGTAGGCTGGTGTGCTTTCACTATCATACTGCATTGTTGTGCTGCCTCTCTGTTCTGCGCTGCACGCGTCGTAGCCTCTCATCGTTCGGGAGTCCGCACCTTCCGCACCCCAGCGGGTCCGCACGTCACCACGCGACATTGCGCCCCCTACATTCCCACGTTCATCGTATCAA